>NC_139564.1:16078359-17278359 GCF_965112155.1 Podarcis liolepis | reverse complement strand
AAGCACCATCGGGTGCAAGTAGATAAATAGGTACCGCTTACCAGCGGGAAGGTAAACAGCGTTCCGTGTGCTGCGCTGGCTCGCCAGATGCAGCTTTGTCACGCTGGCCACGTGACCCGGAAGTGTCTCCGGACAGCGCTGGCCCCCGGCCTATAGATGTGAGATGGGCGCACAAACCCCAGAGTCTGTCAAGACTGGCCCG
Source organism: Podarcis liolepis (assembly GCF_965112155.1). NCBI lineage: Eukaryota > Metazoa > Chordata > Lepidosauria > Squamata > Lacertidae > Podarcis > Podarcis liolepis. Next base: position 17,278,157 of record NC_139564.1, on the reverse strand, counting down.
TTCGGGCAGGGGTACCTTTACCTTTTTAAGGTGTCATCACACTGTGAGTGTTCACATCTCTACTCCACATTCCAGCAACTGAAGTACCAACGGCGGACTTTCCTATTTCAAATTTCAGCAGTGCACTGTGCGAAGCCAAAATTCGGTGCCCTCCCCACCTGCAGCATCCTCTAGGCTTGGCACCCACTGTGGCAGAACCAGTCATGCCCTAAATCTGCCTCTGGAAGGACCCAGCATGGAAACTCACAATGGTATAGCATCAGTCTGCATGTGAAGGATGGTAAAAAAAGAAAAGAAAACGAGGTGTGTTGCCATAAGCAAATTGCTTTCCTTGGTGCCTGTTAATGTGTCTTCATGGTCTAATAACATTCATGAACCGCAATACTGGAGAATGTTTCAGAAATGCAAACAACTTTAGAAATGTAAAAGTGACTTTGGGTTGCCATCTTTACATCTAGGGACCTAAACGTTTCTCTGCAGAACAGTCAATGTTGTTTGTTTGTGTGGTTGTCTGTTTAATTAATCCACAACAAAAGTCCTTAATTTTTTTTAATGAAAGTTTGGAAAGAATTCAGATGACCTTAAATTCTAATTCAGACTAAATGAGTTTACTGGGGAGATTTTTTTTTGAAAAAAGAAGAAGAAACTCAGAATAGATAAAAATGTGCAGGACCAGGTGTCAATATTCATGAGCAGATCCAAAAATATTAAGAATCTGTCCTGGGACTCTTAGATAAGCTTCAGTAAGTGCAGGAGTGTTAGATTTTTGCCAATACCTATTGAAGTCTTACTCTTTTCCCATCGTGATTAAATTTGTGTAACCCCGAAGGCTTGGCAGCAAAATATTATGCAAATAATAACCTACTCAGTAAGAAGCCTTTGGAGAGAAATTTTTATAAGTCCCTTTTAAAAGAATGCATGCAGGTGAAATTCAAAGTCATTATGATGTCAATGAGAACTCCACAGATGCAGACTTCTGAACTAAAATTATTTTCGGGTCCTTTTATGTAGGGAGGCTGGAAAAGCCAGCTGACATTTTCCAATATATATATATATATATAGTATGATCACCTCTCTTATTAGAGCTATACTCAATGATTTTAGGAAGTGCAAAAAAAAACCATAATGTTGCACCAAAACCAGATCTGAATTAAACATATTATTTGGGAGGCTACCAAAATAGGTAGGTAGAAAGGGAGAATATAGCAAGAGAGCCCATAGTTTAGGCAGAGAACGTGAGTTTTGCATTCATTAGTCTAGGATTCAGCATCTCAGTAAAAGGTCTGGGGAAATGCTTCACCAGACGCACTGAAGAACTGTTTATTAGGGAAGAAAATACTGGGCTTGATGGACCAATGACTTCTAAATAAAGGGGTAAGGATTGGCGGTGCCTGCCCCTCCAATGCTGCTGCGGAAAGGGAATTCCGTTAAAAGAATCCAGGGGCTTGCTATTCTTTCGTCCATATCCCTGAATGGGGCTTAGGGCCGTGCAAGGCCCCGGAAGCATGCGGGGGGGGGGGGGGGGAGGGATGAGGGTCTAGTGCCCGGCTCCATGCTCTCCCTAATATTGTTTTCCCTTACCGGCTTTCGCTGGAATCCAGAAGTCAGTTCTGTCCCTGGGCATGGAGATAGATAGTCATATCCAATGTCTAAGCAACCACTCACATTTATGTATTTTAATAAAGTTGTGGCCAAAATTATGCCAAAAACCTTAAACAAAAATTATGTGCGAATTGTGAATTATTTAGGGGTGGCTTGGGGGACCTCGACACACAAGAAATTCTGCATGCTCCACTCAGGAACATATAGCACTAGTTTTCAACACTGGATTGATTACGCAGAAGGTACAATCGAAGAGCTGGGGTAAACTTTAAAATCTTGAGAAACTTTGGCTTAACTTAAGGTACTCCATCTCGACGACTGGTACATTGGTTCCCTAAAAATAGTTTACAGCTCATGCTTCTTTGAAAGTCATACTCAGAAACATCTGAGTCCTTTGAAAGAAACAGTGTTTGCACTAAAATCTATCAAGGTCATTAATCATAAAAGTGGTGCTCTTTCATCTGAGTGCCAGCCAGTTGGATTAAACGGATTCACAGCTTGCTTAGCGTTCTAGACCAGCCTCAGAGCAGATCTGCTGTCAGCCTTTACTCACAAGGCAGCAACTTGAGTAATGAGAACTTAACCCGCCTGCTGGGGCAAATACAATGAAGCAGTGACTAATTAGCATATGCAAATATTGTATACATTGAGCCAATTTACTTAAACATTCTCTCTTCCGCACACAAAATCAGAGCTCCCCCTTATACAAATTTGAAGATTATATTCTGTGTAATTAGCTCTTAATTTTTAAGGATAAATGCCAATCATAATTTGCCTTTGCAAATGGGATTAATTAGCGCAAGTAATAACATATGCAAGCACAGATAAACCGCGAATCCTGCTTGCTCCAGTAATAGGCAGGATGAAGTCAATGTCACCTCTTTCATTACAGTTTCCCATAAAATAAATGAAAACCACGGACTAGAACATTGTTTCAAAAAGCTGATCCTGTAACAAGCAATGCAGAATCCTCCGTCTTAGATCCAAGCAACTTCAGGAGATGTTGGGGAGGGCGGGGGTCACATAAAAAGAGGTTAAGGTCTCCTCCTATATTTTTATAATCCAGTGACTCATGTGCATTTGGAGGTTTCTACAAACTGGAGCTGTTCAGTGCCACGAATTGCTCCAGTTATAATTGAACAGAAGGTCAACACACACTTTATTTTTCATATTCAGCTTGCGAACCCAGTACAAAATTGTCTGTGGCTGAGCCATGATTCTCCATCAGCTCATTTTCATTCTTATTGTAAAGCATTTCCATTAATGTGTGTTTCAGCCTGGTAAATTTTCACCTTTTTTCCATCCAAGTCCTGGACAGAAATCACTGCTTAACTGAGCTGCTGGAAAACCCAAAAGCAAGACAAGGGGAATATTTATTAGATCAAATTTTTTTCCCTATCAAATATGCACATTTTTATTATGCAGTGACATTTTTGATCACACTCCATACCTGTGGAAGCTGCTATTGCAGATACAACCCAGTCTTATCAAAAGCAAGTCCTACCACATTTAATATGTATTCCCAACTGATCAGAGAATTGCAGTTTTAGTCTTTCTCACTCTCGTTTTAAAACTTACATGCACACACCAGCATTTACCGTCTTGGACAACTGCCTGGCTTCCAGAAGGGAAGCCAGGTATTTAACTAGCAAAGGCTTGTTTTATAAAGCCAAGTAAGGCCATTGGCATCAGATCCCAACAAGGTTTCCAGAAATATATATTTCCAAAAGTTTATAGGTAAATTCCAGGGCCTGGCATCTGGGCTTTCCAGCTGCCAAATTAAGTTCTGTCTGATGCCACAGCTGTTGACTATTTCTCTAGGAAGGAAAGAGGAAGATAAATTAGCGAGGGACATGTCAGCTATAGTAGGAGAAAGTGTTGAGATATTCAATTATGATCATTTCTGTGTCTAATTGCTTATGCATGTGCCAGGGCCTGCTGTGTTGGTAATGCAGTTTCCATGGCTCACTATGTGTGTGCATGAAATCTGCCGTCAACACAGAAGAACAGGTACTCTGTGTTTATTGGAATATGACAGAAACGAAGGCCAATGCAGTTTTCTTCTACATGTTTTTGGAATAAAAACACAGAATGAAAACACTTCTGCAATGACTTTGCATGAACCAATGTATTTATTTATTTGCTACACTATAAATATTGTTCTATTTACATTCAGCAACCACTGTTTTATTTACTAGTGCGTCTGGTCCTAATTACTTACACAGTACAGTATTAAAAACACAGTAATGAAAGCCAGCGTGCTTACTCATTAGCCACACATAAGAATTATATGGAAACATGTGGGGCCTGCAACAAAATGCTGCAGTATATTGTCATGACTTAACAGTAATTCAGTGTTCCAGCAAGCCAGTCATGTTCTCCTCTACATACTCCATTTCATCTTGTCCCTCTCCAGTTTTCTAATTAATCTTCACCAATTTCCAATCTTCACCAATTAATACTTAGCATTCTGTGACAACCAAGCATGTTCAGTTCTCCTTGGGCTGCCTTTTGTTTTTGAGGGGGAATGCCCCCTCAGAGGGCTTTTATTAGTAGTATTGTACTTCTACAAACCATAGAGTTCCCTTGCTGATGCCTCCCTCTTGTTTCTCGTTTTGGCTTCAGTCATGCTGGCCTTCACCACATAAGTTTGCTAATAGAAGGAGTGATGCTATTAAAATTATACAGTAGAGTGGCACACATATCCCAACCCGTGGCTCTCTGGTGATCTTTTGTCTCACACCAGATAACTCCAGTAACTAATATTAAATTGAGGAAATACTGCATGCTGGGAACAGGACGCTGGTTTGGTTTGCATCGTACATTTAGTTGAGTGAAACACCCTTAAGAATCCTGATTACTGACCTTTGTCTGGGGTAAGTTATATAACTTTTGGTGGCAAAATAGCCCTATGATTATTATACTCCCAACTTCCATCAACTTGTCTGGATTGAGAAACTTCTTAAACATGGAGTTTAAAACTACACCTACAAATTAAAATTACCCAATGCACCGTTAATCAGATGTAACATTTAGCTTTGTTTAGAATAAACCCAAAATCAATATTGTGCTTGAACTGTGTCATTGCACTGCTGGGATTTTTATAGCAGCAGTAAAACACACAGAGACACACAACTGTTTGCTAGAATGTGGAAGTCAGGTACAAGCCAGAACTTCATGGAAGACTTTTTTTTCTGCTGCTGCTGCGACTTCAAAGCAGAGAGGCAAAACCAATCAATGTGCAATGTTTGAGTCCATAACTGAACAAGACAACTGTGCCATGGTGGGATATAAACTATATCTTTCTCTTGCAATAACTATTGACTTGCTGGCTTTGAGTGCATTGGAATGACACTCTTTTATTCCGATGGCTGAGGAGATCTGAGAGAGGTCAGCATGCTTGTTCTGGCAACGGATGAGGAATGAACAGAAAGCTAACACAGAGTTTTAGAACACTTTACTGCTCTGGGTAACTTTCAAGGCCTACCAATTGCAGAAGCTAGGTTTTTTTGTTTTGTTTGTTTTTACAAAAAAATGTATTGGTTGGATTCTATCATGTAAGAACATCTATGCACATCTATATAAGATACTTGTCCAAAGCTGTTTCAGATGGCTATTGAGATTGGGACTGCCAAACACTGGTGAATTTATAGGAGAGGGGCTGGAGCTTTTCGGTAGAGACCATGATTTATATGTGTTCATTCTCTGGTTTCATCCACCTTAGAGCAGCAGGGAATAAGAAAGTAAGAAGAGCCTTGCTGGGTTTAGCCAAAGGTCCACCTGTGCACCTTAAAGCAGATGGATTAAAGCAGCCACCTTGTTCCATTGAATTGCACAGAACAGTGCCCCCACAGGCCTGCCTCTGCCACCACAGGGGTTGTGCTGCATTGGCTTCTGGCGAGATCTCATAGGATCTCGTGGAACACTCGTGAGATCTCAAAAGAACTCCAACAGATCTTGGCAGAAACCACCACAGCCGTGTGACCCCAGTAAGAGAGCCTTTGGCATGGAAGCAGTGTGTGGGGGGGGGCAAATTCCTGTTTTGCCTCAAGGGGTGAAACACGATGTCCTGCCTCTGTGTATGGGAAACCCCAAGTAGGACACAAGCACAACTGGAATTCAGAACTTAGGCAGCTAGAATTCAGAACTTAGGCAGTACAACTAGGGAAAACTTCCACCAGTCAGAATAGATGCTGGTAGACTGACTTGGTACATATAGCAGCATCATAACTTTATTAAAAGTAGTGCTGGATTTGGCTCCAGTATAGCAACACAGTTCCTTGTGGAAAGAATAATACTCCTGATATCATATTTTGCCTGGGTTTATATTTAGAGTTCATAGTAACCTTTCATAGCTGCCCAGGAGGACTCCCCTGAGTGAGTGCTTGAGGGCCCTGCTCTTGCCACTTACCATCTGGCTTGGGGCGGGGCCTGGGGCCTCACAAGGACTGCCTGCTGCCTGCTGCCCAGGAGGACTCCCCTGAGTGAGTGCTTGAGGGCCCTGCTCTTGCCACTTACCATCTGGCTTGGGGCGGGGCCTGGGGCCTCACAAGGACTGCCTGCTGCCTGCTGCCCAGGAGGACTCCCCTGAGTGAGTGCTTGAGGGCCCTGCTCTTGCCACTTACCATCTGGCTTGGGGCGGGGCCTGGGGCCTCACAAGGACTGCCTGCTGCCTGCTGCCCAGGAGGACTCCCCTGAGTGAGTGCTTGAGGGCCCTGCTCTTGCCACTTACCATCTGGCCTGGGGCGGGGCCTGGGGCCTCACAAGGACTGCCTGCTGCCTGCTGCCTGCTGCCCAGGAGGACTCCCCTGTGTGAGTGCCTGAGGGCCCTGCTCCTTTTTGCCACTTACCACCTGGCCCAGGGAGGGCCTGACAGGCCTCACAAGGACTGCTCCTGCCACCTACTATCTGGCCCAGGGTGGAGCATCACAAGGATGGTTGTTGCCACTGATGCTGCTACTGCCCAGGAGGACCCGTGGGGGTGCAGAGTTCTTTTTAACATTTTTTAAAAAAATATTTTCCTTTCCTTTTAGATTTTTTATATATGGAGGTGGGATGGATGTTTGGGTGGGCTTGGGAATTTGTTAGATTTTGATGAATTTGTAATTTTTGCAGTTTTATTTGTATTGTTTTCTTGCTTTCTGGGTTGTTTTTGTTTTATTGTTTTATTGTTTTATTGTTTTAGGCTGCGAAAGAATAACATTAATTGCCATCAATGGAGGCCACTATGAGGCCTGGGATTGCTACCGTGGAGGGGCGAGGGAGGTATGGCGGTGGGGGCAGATGGTACAGGCGAAGGGGATCGAGATATGGATACGCTCGTACCCTTTCCAATCTGCGCCCCATCCCGAGGGACGAGGGTAGGGTGAGCAAGGATTACTCACCTCCGTCACTGGTGCTGTGCAATGCCAGGTCTATAGGCAATAAAACCGCCACCCTGCGAAATTTCTTTATCTCGCAGGGGGTCGACCTGGCTTGTGTGACGGAGACCTGGGTGCGCGAAGGGGCAACAGTTACCTTACGAGAGATGGCGCCCCCGGGTTTCTCTGTCCTCCACCAGTCGCGGACTGTGGGCCGGGGGGGAGGGGTGGCATTATTAATCCGGGAAGATTGTCCTTTCAGGGCTCTACCATCGCCATCGATCCCCGGCATTGAATGTGTTGGCCTAGTGTGGGGCTCCGAGGAGAGCTTGGCTGTCTGGCTGGTGTACCGGCCACCTAGCGCACCAGCAGCCACCCTGTCAGGCCTATTGGAGGCGGTGGCCGGCTGGGCCTTGGAGTTCCCCAACCTATTGGTACTGGGGGACTTCAACATCCATGCTGATGCCACTCCCTCCTCACAGGCTCTGGACCTGGTGTCTTCCATGGCGACACTAGGGCTCTCCCAGTTTGTTTCGGGCCCCACGCATCAAGCAGGCCACACGCTGGATTTGATCTTTGGCGTAGGTATAGATGTGATCATGTCTCCTTCGATGAAGGTGCCATGGTCTGATCACTACGCTCTGAAAGCCAGGATTGACTTTCCGCCCCCACCCTGCTTAGGTGGCAAGCCAATTTGGGCTCGCCCGCGGAGGCTGATGGACCCTGATAGATTCCGTCAGGCCTTGCTCGACCTTGCTCCCCCTGGCGACTCATTGACTGAGCTTGTTGAGGGCTGGAATATCCAGCTCCTGGCAGCCATCGATGAGATCGCACCTAAGCGCCCTCTGCGACCCCGCAGAAACCGGGCTCCCTGGTTTACCGAGGAGCTCCGGAAAATGAAGCGGGACCTCAGACGGCTAGAGCGAGTATGGCGGGGTGCCCGTGACGGAGCCTCAAGAACATCTTATAGGGCTTTTATGAAAACCTACGAGATGGCGGTGAAGGCTGCTAAGAAGTCATACTTCTCGGCCTCCATTGCATCCGCTAGCTCTCGCCCAGCGCAATTATTTAGTATAATCAGGTCTTTAACGTCCCTTGTGGGACAGCCAAATTTAAATAACAATTTGACACTTAGCTGTGAGGCATTTGCGAGCTTCTTTGCGGAGAAGGTCTTGTTGCTCCGCCATGACCTCCCTGCCAATTTGGATACAATAAAGGAACTGGAGGCCCCTCGACTGTCCTCGGGTCCAGTATTGGACCACTTCGACCGGATATCCCCAGCCGATGTGGACAGACTCCTCCGAGCTGGAAAGCCCACCACCTGTCCTCTCGACCCGTGCCCGTCTTGGCTGATTAGAGCGTGTCCAGACGAGGTGCGGGCCCTCCTGGGGGATATCATCAATTTGTCCCTTGGCACGGGGACATTCCCAGGGGAACTGAAGGAGGCAGTGGTGCGCCCGCTCTTAAAGAAAACATCATTAGATCCTTTAGATCTATCCAATTACCGCCCGGTTTCGAATCTTCCGTTCCTGGGTAAGGTGATTGAGAGAGCGGTTGCCGAACAGCTTGGTGGGTTTCTGGATGAAACATCGGCTTTGGATCCATTCCAGTCCGGCTTCCGCACTGGTCATGGGACCGAGACGGCTCTGGTCGCCCTAACAGATGATCTTCGTAGACAGCTGGATCGAGGCGGATCGGGGCTGCTGATTCTTCTAGATCTATCAGCAGCTTTCGACATGGTCGATCACGAACTTCTGGACCACCGCCTTGCCGACGTGGGGATCCAGGGCACAGTCCTTCAATGGCTGCGCTCGTTTCTCTCTGGTCGGGGACAGAGGGTGGCGCTTGGGGGGGAATTGTCATCGCGCCACTCCTTGGTGTGTGGAGTACCTCAGGGTGCGATACTCTCCCCGATGCTTTTCAACATCTTTATGCGCCCCCTCGCCCAGCTTGTCCGGAGTTTTGGGCTGGGTTGCCATCAGTATGCCGATGACACCCAACTCTATCTGTTGATGGATGGCCATCCTGACTCGGCCCCAGACACACTGACCAGATGTTTGGAAGCTGTGGCTGGATGGTTACGTGGGAGCCGGTTGAAGCTAAATCCTTCGAAGACAGAGGTCCTGTGGCTAGGGCGGGGCGATATGGGATTGGGGGGGCAACTCCCATCTCTTGCGGGGGCGCAATTAGTGCCAGCACCGTCTGTTAAGAGTTTGGGTGTAATCTTTGACGCCTCCCTTTCCATGGAGGCGCAGATTGCAGCTATAACAAAGGCGGCATTTTTCCATCTCCGCCAAGCTAAGCAGTTGGCTCCTTACCTCTCTCGCCCTGACCTGGCCACTGTGATCCACGCGACGGTCACCTCCAGATTGGATTATTGTAACTCGCTCTACGTGGGGCTGCCCTTGAGACTGACCCAGAAACTCCAGCGGGTGCAGAATGCCGCAGCGAGACTCCTTATGGGGTCTTCGCTGCGAGATCACATTCATCCGGTGCTACACCAGCTGCACTGGCTCCCGGTGGAGTACAGGATCAGATTTAAGGTGCTGGTTTTAACCTTTAAAGCCCTATACGGCCTAGGACCCTCGTACCTACGGGACCGCCTCTCCTGGTATGCCCCACAGAGAAACTTACGGTCTTCAAATAAAAACATCTTGAAGGTCCCAGGCCACAGAGAAGTTAGGCTGGCCTCAACTAGAGCCAGGGCTTTTTCGGCTGTGGCTCCGATCTGGTGGAACACTCTGTCACAAGAGACCAGGGCCCTGCGGGACTTGACATCTTTCCGCAGGGCCTGCAAGACAGAGTTGTTCCGCCAGGCCTTTGGCCAGGGCACAGCCTGACTCCCTCCCTCGGCAATCTTCGCGGAGCTCTGGCCCAATGGTTGCCAGTGGCCTGAATTAATTAATTTTACAATGAATGATTTTAGAGTGTTGTTTATGTTATACTTTTATACTGTTTTATTGTTGTTAGCCGCCCTGAGCCCGGCTTCGGCTGGGGAGGGCGGGATATAAAATTTATTATTATTAATTTATTATTCTGACAAACTTTGAATCACTTGCCTAGGCTAATTCGCCTGACAGACTGCAGGAGAACTCTAGAAATATTAACACTATTAAAAGAAACAAACCCACCACATTCTGTTTATTCATTTTTACGCAAATACAAAAGTCTTGCATATTGTTGATGCACAGTGTACCCAGAAAACAAATATCAAATGAATCATAGCAACCGAAAGATGAATGATTAATTAATAGAAAATAAATAAAACCACTCAGCTAAAAAAAATCAATAGAATTTGCAGCCTATGTATCACATACAATCAGTTACAAAGACAAAACATTAATGTTCAAAGGTTTTATTCCTCAGAAGAAATGTCCACATACATCATAAAAATGATAAAGTGTGAGAAGGTTTTAGTAGCACCAATATAAGGCTATGCACCTAGTATTAATATTAAGAGCATTTTTCTTTCCTTCAGGGCAGGGGTCTGCAACCCACGGCTCCGGAGCCACATGTGGCTCTTTTACACCTTTGCCGCGGCTCCGGGGCGGATACTAGCGAGGGGAGGAGGCGCATTGTGCTGTACTGGCTGTGACGTCGCATGGGGGCGGTGCATGCGTTAGTCACGCACCGTCCCAACGTCACCTTCCCGCCCGCCCGCCCGCCCGCTACATTGTAAGGGGCATGTACGCTGGTCACTGCATTGAAAGGGGGCATGTACGCTGGTCACTGTTTTGAAGGGGAGTGAAGAACACACACACACAAAAAGGTAACTTGTTAATTTAACGTTTATTTCTATGAGGAGGAGTACTTCTGAGGGGTCAAACAAAGAAATAATAAAAAGTGACAAAAAAGTTATTTTTATAATGACAAGTTTTGCGGCTCCCAGTTTTTTTTTCTTCAGAAACGGGTCCAAGTGGCTCTTTTTGTCTTAAAGGTTGCAGACCCCTGCTTCAGGGGACTGAACATGTGAAAATAAAAAGAGACCACTAAATAGCAAGAGAGAGTCTTATTTTAGAATCTAATTTCTTTCATCTATGAAGTCACATTCTCTATTACCACTAAGTCCTATGCTTTAGCTCATACCTGTCTGATAGCGGCAGGCAGACATGTCCTGTTCTGTCTATAGAAGGGATGCTCCAGGGCTACACTGTCAATAGCAGTCGTCTGGGATTCTTGCAAACAGGACAGTGTTATTACTGCATGTTAGACATATTTAATCTCAACATCTTTGGGTTACAAGATGCTCCTACCACAGCAATGAAGACACGTATCAGTTTTCCCACATTGCACACAACATTCACTACTGTATTTGCCTCTTCATTTCTCTGCAGTAGGCTGGAGGTCATTTATTCAGATTTTACCTCAGATGTTTGTGTGTAGCTTCTGAAGATTCTGCTGATCTTTTAGCCTAAAACAGGAACTCCAGATTTTGTACCATTGCACAATCTCCAAATGGTACCCTAAATGCTCATCCCAAACCAGGTTATACCTGGGGGTTGAATTATGGTGCTGGAGGAGACTCTTGAGAGTCCCATGGACTGCAGGAAGATCAAACGTATCCATTCTGAAGGAAATCAGCCCTGAGTGCTCACTGGAAGGACAAATCGTGAAGCTGAGGCTCCAATACTGTGGCCACCTCATGAGAAGAGAAGACTCCCTGGGAAAGACCCTGATGCTGGGAAAGATGGAGGGCGCAAGGAGAAAGGGATGGCAGAGGACAAGATGGTTGGACAGTGTTCTCGAAGCTACCAACATGAGTTTGACCAAGCTGCGGGAGGCAGTGGAAGACAGGAGTGCCTGGCATGCTCTGGTCCATGGGGTCACGAAGAGTCGGACACGACTAAACAACAACAAACCTGGGGGTACTCCGAACAAGCTGGTGCAGTTGGTGAAGCTTTGAACTCATATGAAGCTGCCTTATATTGAGCCAAAGCATTGACCAATTTAGAAGAGCCATAATTTACTCTCTCTGCCATCTCCTCTAGTAAATAATTTTACTTTTGCACTTCGATAACGATTCTATACTAAGATTATATTGCCTCCAGCGTTTGAACTCCACGATTTGGTATTTTGGTTCTGCCATTTTGATCAGCTTATTTTGAGCTAAGATTCGCCTGCCATATCACTGAAGGAGCAGCCACCATATTGGAAATTCATGAAAATTTATGGAAGCTCAATACAACGGGCAGAACACAATACACTTAGCTCACTGGTGATGAAACAGTTTCTTCATCTCTAAAACGGTCATGGTGGTGTATTCTGGCCACATTCACACAAACAGGTTCGTTGGACAACCTGTGTATATAAACAGTTGCCACTAATTAAATACTGAAGACAGGAGTGCCTGGCATGCTGTGGTCCATGGGGTCACGAAGAGTCAGACATGACTAAACGACTAAACAACAACAACAATTAAATACCACTGAGATAATTTTCTGAAAATATCTGACATCAGCTTAAACATAATTCTTTCTAAACCTGACGATTCCATTCATTGCTGAGTAAACATGTGTGAATCAGCCTTAAGTATCTGTTCAATGACTTTACAGATTTGTCCCACAAGTTACAAAGCTGGCACTGCATAATAAAGCCTTAAATTGCCACCTTCCTTTCTCGGATTTTATCTTCTGTATGATGTGGCATTTCCATGCAATGTTTTTGCGGGTATTTGAGTGCAATATATTTTCCTTCCTCCAAAACAATGCATTATTGTCCCCAAATCCCTTTTATAATCAGTTACTTTCATGCTTCATCTTCCTGTTGTATCATTAATGTTAATGTTCTGTTTTGTTCTTAACAAGCAGGAACTTCCATTACCCCCAAAATGAATAAATGAATTCTAAAACCGCACTATATTAAAAATGTATATACAGCACACAGTCAGCATTCAGTCCTCATATATATTTCTATTAAGATAACTAGATAGATAGCAGCAGGTCAAGGATAAAAATCAAGATAATCTATCCAGCTTCCATTATTTGCATTATGTATGTCATAGAGTGTATGATGTATGCTAATGGCATAACACCCTTCTAAGCTCTTACAGTTTAAATATGCTTATAATCTAAGGTGCATTGAGAAGCATAAAGTACTGCCTAATTTACAAAAAATCCCTATCATATCCCCAATACAAATCCTGTTTTAAGTTCTGGCTCACCCTACTTTGCATCATATAAGGCAATACATCAGAGAATAAAATATTTTATGAACACTTCCTCAGGTTGGGAAACCAAAGATGACTGCAATATGGTAACTTGTGTTGCCCAATTTCAGTTGAAGTAACACTAGACTTGTCCTCCTGAGCCATATTGGAAGATTGCAGAGTGGAAAGTAAATAAATGAATAAATAAAGATGCTGGATTTGACTTCCATCAAATCAGGTCACATAAGAAAAGACAAACCTCTAACCCATCCTAGAGGATGACATAGTCTTCCATCTATAGCAGGGATGGACTCCAACTCCCATCAGACTCAGCAAGCATGGACAATGGTCAAGTGATGACAATTGTTCCATCTTTCGTGCATAATAATAATAATAATAATAATAATAATTTATTATTTATACCCCGCCCATCTGGCAGGGCTTCCCCAGCCACTCTGGGCAGCTTCCAAAAGAATATTAAAATACTATAATACATCAAACATTAAAAGCTTCCCGAAACAGGGCTGCCTTCAGATGTCTTCTAAAAGCCTGGTAGTTGTTGTTCTCTTTGACATCTGGTGGGAGGGTGTTCCACAGGGAAGGCGCCACTACCGAGAAGGCCCTCTGCCTGGTTCCCTGTAACTTGGCTTCTCGCAGTGAGGGAACTGCCAGAAGGCCCTCGGTGCTGGACCTCAGTGTCTGGGCTGAATGATGGGGGTGGAGACGCTCCTTCAGATATACTGGACCAAGGCCGTTTAGGGCTTTAAAGGTCAGCACCAACACTTTGAATTGTGCTCGGAAACGTACTGGGAGCCAATGTAGGTCTTTCAAGACCAGTGTTATGTGTTCTCTGCGGCCGCTCCCAGTCACCAGTCTAGCTGCCGCGTTCTGGATTAGTTGGAGAATATTCAGCAACTAATCCAGCAAAAATATTCTTGATTAGTTGGAGAATATTCAGCAAAATGGTCTCTTCACTATCCTCAATTTCACTAACAACAATAATAACCCAAACATTTTCTAAAACAAACTGACCTTCTGTTACCTTCTCCACTGTGTACAACCATGCTCCATCCAACCTGTCCACACTATTCATATAAAATTTATCATGGCTTTGAACTTTCCTGCCTTATCATATATTTTAGGCCCCTTGAGCTTGTAGTTTATTACAGCAATTGTCTATTCAATGATGACTGTAAGGACTCTGAGTATGGACCATGCCATTGCTATGTTCTTCAAGTAAACCTGACACAATAGCTCTATAGATTTCCTTTGTGGATTTCCCATAGGCTAATCAGTACAGTGGTTACATACACTTCAGGTTACATACGCTTCAGGTTACAGACTCTGCTAACCCAGAAATATTACCTCAGGTTAAGAACTTTGCTTCAGGATGAGAACAGATATCGTGCTCCGGCAGCGGCGCGGCAGCAGCAGGCCCCATTAGCTAAAGTGGTGCTTCAGGTTAAGAACAGTTTCAGGTTAAGAACGGAACTCCAGAATGAATTAAGTACTTAACCCGAGGTACCACTGTACAAGAATAGTATGCTGGACTAGATGGGCCATCGGTCTGATCCAGCAGGCTCTAATGATGTTGATATGTATTAGGAGAAGTATTACATTTCCCTGATCTTGTTTGGGTGTACATAGTTTGTGTGAAGGCCACAGTAATGCATCTCCAGCTATATTTTCCCCTTTTAAATAAACCACAAAAAACATAACTCATTAACTATGAAAATATTTTTTTGAATGGCATTATAAATGCCTTTTCTTGTTGTCAGTGCAATGATTTCTTCACATGTGGAGTACAATTTGTGCTCATGGCGATCTTTGCTGTTTTCAAATAAACAGTAAGAATATATTTTATGGAGCTTTAAATATGCTATGATGCATCATAAACTCTTCACAGCCTTCGAGCCTAGATAGGCAGAGTAGCATTAATTAAAGTCATACATTTTCATTCTGGTGCTTAGATTAGATTTGGAGAAAGATAATATTAACCAACTGCATTATAATTTGGTGGTATCGTTATTTATCCTTACTCTCAGAAACCAAAAGCAGTAATAAAAAAAATAATGCTTCACTCACCCCATGAAGTTCTCAGAGAAGTTAATCTTAGAGATTTAAAAAAAAAAAATCAGGGGATGACAGCTCATAAATGAAAAGGTAATAATAGTGAAGACCAAAATAATTTATTTTAGGCTTGTACTACCATAATAGATCTCTTCAAAGCCTTCCATTCATCTTGTTATCCTTTTCTGGGTACTCACCTTTTCTGTATGTTCTCTCTGTAGTTCCAATTTCATTTTTCTTCCATTATTTCTTTAGATTTGACTCTAACATTCATATAATGCAATGTTATTGACTAGATTTGCAGCGTCCTCAGATTTCAGATTAAGAGAAACACTTTAAAATCAAAAATGAAATTTGAACAGCAAACTATCTTTACAAATCCAGAATGCAGATTTTTAAACTGCTCTGCCCAAAATTATAACCTAGTTTAAGAGTTTGAATCAAACTGCAGGGTTTCCAAAGTGGAATTCATTCCAAGCTCATTTATTTAATTTAAAAGATCTAGCTATTTCTGGGACTGTTTACCAGATAAAATAAGAATAAAACTACAAAAATCATTAATACATTACAAGGCCTGGGAAAGTAATAATAATAATAATAAAATTGCCATCAACAACCAATGTTGGTACCAATGTTGGGCTTCTCTGGGGAGGAAATTCCATAAAGGAGGAGACTTTTAAGATTATTTCAATGGCAGGTTGGTATGGGAGCAGGCGTTCCTTCAGTACTTTGGTCCAAAGACATTTAGGGTTTTAAAGGGAAACACAATCACTTTGAATTGTGTCTTTCCCAAACTTAATAATCTGTAAAAAAGAGACATCTGTTTAAAGCTCTTGCTGAGATTCCAACTCTCTTCTAAGGCCATTCACTTTAAACAGAAATTCTGGAACCTGTAGTTATTTAGCCTGCCTTGGAACTGTCTGGAATATTAGAGTTAAATAAAAGCTAACAAAAAAACGCACTGCACTTCTCAAGAGACATAGAACCCTGCTGGATAAGCCAAAAGCCCATCAAGTCCATAATACTGTTCTCACAGCAGACAGCAGGAGCTGAGTGCATCTGAGCCATCAAATCAAGTTCCAGGCTGGTTCAGAACACTTTGCCAAAAAAGAGGAAATAAAAAGAGGATAGAAGAGGACATGGAATTGCAGAAGAAGAAGAAGAAGAAGAAGAAGAAGAAGAAGAAGAAGAAGAAGAAGAAGAAGCAGCAGCAGCAGCAGCAGCAGCAGCAGCGGCTAATTTATATGTATAGATGCAAGCTTAGAAATAATGACTATAATTTAAATCAAAATACAATACCTCTGTATTGTTACCAGATGAGTGCACACTTGATTCTGACCAAACTAAGCCCCCTAGAACAAAATATGCACCAAGAGGCTAAGTTTGGTCAGGATTGAGTATACACTTCCAGAGTTAATGATGAATTTACTTCTGGTAAGTGACGCACCATAGCCCCAGAGGGCTGTTAAAATGTGTGTCCTGGGCTTTTTAGACTTGCCTACCCATGTACTATCTGAAACCAAAGGGGCACATTGGTTGCTAGATGTGAAATTCTTTTTAGCTCCTACCCTACTAAAAAACCCTTAGATTTCCAAGAGTGAATGGCAACAATCAAGAACAGCAAATAAAGTAGAGGTGGTTTTAGGGTAGCGTGAGCAATGCGTGACCACAACTTTGTAGTGGGTGCCACAAACAATGCTGTAGAAAGGAGCACAAATGGGGGGCAGGGGGAGGCTGATTTTTAGCGTCACACAAGGTGCCAGTGAAATTTGAGAGCCCAAACTCCATCACTGCATAAAAGGTTTGGTGGATGTGTCCTCTCCTCACTCCCTCCATCCACAACTTGCTAAATTTGAGAAAACACGGGGGGGGGGAGGGAGGGAGGAGAGGGAGGAAGGAAGGAAGGAAGGAAGGAACTTGGCACATGGGAGATGTCACTCAGAGCTCGATGAGCCAAGGAGAAATTGGGAGGAAGGAAATCTCTGTATCACTCATACCATTTCCTTTTCAACATAAACAAAGAGGATAAGAGTTCTGATCTACTAAAGGACATGAATTGTCACCAAGAGCTTGTTTGCTTGTTTCCAGATGAAAGGAAAAATAAACAATAAACCGATATCTGTAATTTGATACCCATTAATTGGTTTGGACTACACTTCCTGGTGGGACGCGGGTGGCCCTGTGGGTTAAACCACAGAGCCTAGGACTTGCCGATCAGAAGGTCGGTGGTTCAAATCCCCACAACGGGGTGAGCTCCTGTTGCTCGGTCCCTAGTCCTGCCAACCTAGCAGTTCGAAAGCACGTCAAAGTGCAAGTAGATAAATAGGTACCGCTCCAGGGGGAAGGTAAATGGCAGTTCTGTGCGCTGCTTTGGTTCACCAGAAGCGGCTTAGTCATGCTAGCCACATGACCCGGAAGCTGTACGCCGGCTCCCTTGGCCAATAAAGCGAGATGAGTGCTGCAACCCCAGAGTTGGTCACGACTGGACCTAACGGTCAGGGGTCCCTTTACCTTTACCTTACACTTGCTGGAATTTTTATTTATTTAAAACATTTATAACCCACCATTCATCTGCAGGTACCAGAGTAGGGTACAAAACATAAAACAAGTGTTACAAAAAGAATAGAGCTATGAAGCAATAAAACACATCATTGAAACAAATAGAAACAGCTCAATGCATTTCTTATTCTGTAAGTGAACCCAACTCCCAGACCTTACTTCATCCCTCAGACTTTTTCTGAAGTTTAGGGTCTGATGTGTATATGCATATGGGACAAATTGCCAACCTTCAGAGAAGGAAAGTACTGAGTAATTTCCTGCTTCTGCTTATGTCTTCAGAAACTTCTGCGTCCATAAATCTTAAAGTATACTTCTCACCTTCACCTCTACAGCCTTTCCAGCCACCAAACGAAATGTATTCTGATGTAATCCAAGACACCCAGAGGAACTCTTAAACATATCATTTTATGAAGACAAATTGTTCCCAACACTGGCTCTCACCTTAAAAGGCTCTCCCCCCTTCACTTTTGTCCCACTTTTGTTTGGGGTGTTCTGGAGATAACCACATATGTACATTTAAAGGACATTGACTAGGATTTTGCCCCAGTCAAATCCTATTACATCATATTATTTTAACAGTCCCAAACTAAAAGGAATATGTCATCAGTGCATGGTCATTTAAAAGTTTGCTATGCAGCCCTTTGCTTCAAAACAAACAAACCACAACCTCCAATGAAACACTCAAATAGAACAGAGAGGGGAAGGTTAATCAATGTTTAATTTTATCAGTTCTGATTTCCAAGCTTAATTCACAGCTGGTTTTACACTTGTAAGCTCTCATGATCTGGGATCATATCTAGGGTATGTTAGGACACCTTCTTCCTGTATGTGTCTACCAATTCACTCTGACCTTCCCTTGAGGGTTGGCTTGGGGTCTTCTCTCTGCCTGTTATGTGGCTGGTGGCCTTGAATCACCAGAATAATAGACTTGTGGAGTAGGAAAGGTCATCTCCTCCAACTCCCTGCAATGCACGTATCACACAAAGAATCACTGACAGATGGTCGTTCAACTTCTGTTTAAAAACCTCCAATGAAGGAGAGTCTGAGACCTTCTGAAATACAGGGCCTTTATGGTGGTGATGCTCAGATGATGGGATTCTCTTCTGGGATTTGGAGCTGAAGACAAATCTTTGGCTTCGTTGCAATGCAGTGAATGACCGCTTGGTTTTTATTGTTGCTGGTGACTTGGGTTTACCATTTTGCTTGAAGCCTCTGGCCAATATGTTAAATTAATATATTTTAAAGAATTAATAAAGAAATTAAATACTTACATAAGTGCAAGCATTAAGCCAGTGATTTCTTACTATCTGTGATTTTTCAGCCATGAACTGAAGAGACCTGCACTTTTAAATGGCCAAGAAACCCAGCCAGATACCTTCCTTGCTTTCTTTTCTGTTATTTTTTGTCTTACTCCTTTCTCTTTCTTCTTCTCCTCTCTGTTTTAATTATTGCTTAAAACATTATTTCAAAAGTGCTCCATAGAATCATTACAGACAATAAAGGGGTGAAAGAGCTCTTTTGTTCAAAGGAATGTTATATCCCAAGGTCCTTTTCTACATTTTGTACTTCTGAGTTTGCAGGAAAATGTATTTTTTATTAAAAAATTTATTAAGGTGTCTTGTTATGTCAGTATTTCTCAAATGTACCATTATGTGAGAATACCACTGAAGCTGGAATATCACTAGCATCCATCAAGGTATTTAGACCATAAAATAGACTATCTCCTGAATTTAATGAAAAAATGGAATGGAAAAATCTGAGTTCTACCTTATGCATTTGTGTGAATCTGAAAAGGTTTAATGTGTATAAGTATGGAATTAAATATATCAGAATTGTTATGGGATTTCTGGTTAGTGTAGAAAATATACCATGTAAGCTTATTATCGCAGTAAAGCTGCAATATTATATCCAGCTTTGCATTGTAATGACATTCGCAATGTTAATATCTTTAGAGTAGGGTAGTTAAAAAAAAAAAGGATTTCAGTACTTGAAAATGATGAACTTACTTGAAAACATCCTGTATTGATAACCGTATTTTCAGAGCAGATGCAGCAAGATTTACACAGGTACTGTCCTTATGAAACAATGATGGCTATTATAGTCTATTCATCCTCCCTATTCACACATTATTTATGTTACATGTGCGGCTATCACGTGGAGCAGTAAGAGAAATCAGCTGTCCTTGCTGTCCTGAACAGTGCAGCCCCTAGTGGCTCCAGCTACATGACATCCATGTGTTCAGCATGAATGTTTGCAGAGTGGTGTGAGTAGGTGAACACATGTAGTTGCTCCAAATAATCAGCACCTGTGTGATCAGCCACTGATGCAGAGGACCCCTCTGCTGACTACTGTTTGCAAGGTCAGCTCTCACATATTACATGCATCACTGATGTGGAGCAATGTATGAAATGCACCACAATCTATCATTTCAGTCTTCTCGCCCCCATTGTATTACATCTATGCAATATCTGGATGCAAGCTTTTCTTCTCATGCTCAGTGGGTGCACTAGTAAAAGCAGAAGTCAAGGACTTTTTTCACTTATGCCAGCAAACTGCTTTCCTTTCCCACATCAGTAAAAGGGTGGGGGGAATGACTCTTCTTCCAGATTCTTTTCTGCCCGCATCTAGTAGAGGCATGCAAAGGATGGCGATGATGACAATGATACAGTCAACCATAATGAAGGAGAATGAAGTGGTGCTACAAGGCTCTTTCCATTGAGTAAAAATAAATGTATATTTGGAGCTAGAAGAGCACTCCCAGGGGGGTATGTGTGGAAATAACATGTGCTGGCAGAAGCAACCCCATTCTGAGCCTGTCAGTCTCTCACCAGCCAGAGCAGAAGATGTGGGAGATTCTGACTTGTGGGGCAGTGGCTGGAGAGGGCACACAAAAATATGCGATCTGGTGTATTCCCCTTGTCTCAGGGGCACTTAAGGAGAACAGGAGGGATTTAGATTGAACAGATCCAAAGCTTCCCCACCCCCACCCCACAGGTCCCCTTTCTCCTCCTGTCAGAGCACCAACAGCAGAGGAGGGACCACTGTGGGTGTTTCCTTGGCTGCAGTGGGAAGACTTCTTTGGCTAGACAGCATGTTCTTCCTCTCTGCCTGAGGAGTGGAAGTTCTGCAAAATTCTATGGCCCTCCCAGGGACCACAAGAGTGCAACCCAAGATACTTTCTAGGCAAATAATTCGTCAAACTATGAAACATTTCCTGGAATGTACCACTGCAGACTGCTGGTGTGGGATTGTACAAACTGAATTCTCCTCCATAAAGCCATTCTTCGAGATCAGGAATAGTCAACAAGGTGCGCTTGCAGTATAATTCCCTTCTTTCCTGATCCTGGCCTCAGCCAACAGAGTATTCCTGATGTTCTTACCTGTAGCGTGATGTGATGCAGTCATGCCATGTTTTATATCACGTCTAGCCATACTTCTGAGAAATCTGCATTGCCTTGGATTCTACTCATGCAATCGTATGCATGTCTGCTCGAAAGCAAGCCCCATTGAGTTCATTGAGAGCCTGCTTTAGCTCATTGGAGTAGAGCTTAGGGTGTATTTCCAGCTATGATAACAGATGCAATCAGATGCAGATACCAGAAAAGAAGTTAAGGGAAGAAAATGAGAACAGAGAAAGAGAATAAATTCAGTCAAGAGATGTTTCTTTCAATCTCCTTGAAACAGTATTTGTTACTAACTGGATTATAAGACATGATAGCATTAAAATTCTAAAACTCACCATGTTCTTATAAGCGTTCTGTACTATATATAGTGTAAGGATGGAAAATCTGTGGCCCTCCAAATGTTTTTCAGTTGCAACTCCCATCAATCGACCTCAGCCATCATCCCCAATGATCAGGGATGAGGGAGTTGTACCACATCAGGAGGGGCCACAGCTACCTTATTCCTGATATAGTAGTACAAGAGAAAGAGGCAAAAGATCTGTATATTGGGTTTGGCTATGTAAAGAAGGAGAAATTGGAAAAAAACCCCGAGAGAGTTCAAAATTGTGTTCCATATGCAAGTAAATTCTTTACAAAATAATAGGCTCAAGATGAGAATCGACAGCTAGCAGAGCAACAAATGAGCTAGAAGTAAGAATAAGAAGACAGAAGAAAAGACTGGTTGATGTTTTGTTGCAACTATGCTAAAGTGTAAATATAAAACTAGATGATGTGATGTCTCCTGTAGTTACTTAATATTGCCTGATTATAGTAAATTCTGGGGAGGACGCTTCTCAACAGAGATCCATGTATTGGTCCATGTAAACCAAACCACTCTAATTTGCTAGTCCCAAACTTATCCATTGGATTACACTTCTCCAAATTTTGTGGCTGTCTCAGTAAAAAACCAAACAAAAAAGTGCACAAAATGTGAATTTTACAGGAAACAATAACCTAACTGGCTTTCTGACACTTTTTATATTTTCTAAACTGCTTAGTTGCCTGTTTTGACATGAGAAGTCACAATAGACTTGGTGTGGCCCAAAACGGTTTCCTGCCTAAAACAGGAACATTGCCCTTGAATGTTGCTCTTGGTAACCACCAAAGTGTACTACCACTGACCCCAAAGGACAATACAACTCTACACAAGTTATGGAAGATAAAATTATACTTTATTTTGATTTTTCAAATGCCTGTAATAATTTATTGGTAATAACTTAATCAAATATTTGTTAATGCAAATGAGAATAGTGAAGAATACTTGTTTTTTATAATGAGCAAGGCATTTTGTCCCAGCAAACCCCCCAAAGGCAAAGGCAGATTCATCTTTATACAGGCAACAAAGTGAAACTAATTGCCTATGTGGTGTGTGTGTCCAAGGATATGTTATTTTAATTAAATAATGTTGGTACCAATGAGATGCTGATTGGTTTGTAAACTGAACGTTCAGTACATGAAGAATTCCACAGGGCCTTTAAAAAAGAAGAAAAAATATGATAAATGAAGTCTCAAAGATTAAGTTTGCATGCATCACTGGTAGAAGAGACATAAAACAATATTTGTGTTACAGATGCCTTTGTGCCCTAAAAAGTTGTATTAAAATATTTAAGCCAAAGCATAATAATGATTAAAACAAATATAACCATGCTTACTATTATAATCAGTGAAATACCAATACACATGTTTTAACTAAAACATTGCACATTTAGAGAATCTCAATGAAGAAGGATCCCACACCTATATGAAGAATCAGATTAGGGGGAAATTGAGCACCAAAGACAAACAAGATGAACTGAGGAAAATTAATAACATTATATTAGCTTTGTGTTGCTCTGAATCCAATTACCTGACTAATGCAAAGGAAATCTGGCTGTGTACTCAACATACACTGCACATGTTTTAGACTTTTCTAGTGTGTTTGTCTAGAGAGTTTGTGGATAAGGAGTTATGATAAATATCAGGAAGGCTCTGATCTGAATTTAGCTTATATGTGACCCTTTAACCAGAGTGGGGAACCTGCAACCCTCCATATACAATTCTCATTATCACTGACCATGCTGGGTGTGTTTGATGGTAGCTGGAGTTCAACAGCATTTGGAGGGAAGCATCGCTGCAGAAACTGAACTTCTGGGCTTCACCCTATCACCTTTCTTCAGCATGTAAATAATAAGACTGACCAACCTTACAGAATTGTTGTATGGATGTCAAAAACAAAATGTTTTGACATTGATTTAAGATATGGTTATTGTTGTTATATTTTAAGATTTTAATGGTTTTCCAATATTACAGATAAGACATCACTGGGCTTTCCCCCCCACTAAACATAACTCATGTATTCACTGAGTTAAGAGATAACTCATGTTTTCACTGAAAGCCACATCTTGTACCTTAACTGCATTTTTTAACTATTCTTAAAAAAATAAAACCACTGTTGACTATTAGCATTAGACACCGAGTAGAAGCACTGTGAGATTCTGATAAATAATCCACTTGGAATGACTGCATTTCGTCCAAATGCAGCTTTGCTTCAAAAGCCAACAGAGAGAGCTACCTCTGTGAAGCAATAGCTTTAAAATATCTTCAAGTGTTTGGGGAAAAATATTTTGTAATATGGTAAATGCAAAAACAAGGAAGAAGAATTAAAAATGTGCACATGCTCCCATGCTCACCTGCAATCATATATTATACATAAGATCCAGAAGTAATGCAGATGAATACATGGGCATGCAATTATGAACCCAATCAGTAAGTGCAAATTGTTCATGCGTTGCTAATACGTTTTGAGATATGGACCATATTTTAGATGTTGCAAATACTATCATAATAAATATGGAAGACACAGAAGGAGAAAGCACCCACAACAGCAGAAGAGATGAACAATGGCAGGAACAGATGTTATCCTATGTAAACATAATGGTATTTTTGGCAACAAACTACAGAGCCAGAATTTCTGTCAGGTGGCAAGGACAAGACACTCCATTCCTTTCCAGGAAGCCACAAGGGAGTGTTGTGCATCAATGCATTTAGCCCTAAATGCTGTCAACAAAGAGTTTACCATGAATGTGCTGTAGCAATATCCATAAGTGGAACACAGAACTGCCCAGTGCATCATGTAAAATAGTTCACTGGCTTAAAGTGATTTATGTTTCAATGTCCAAAGCAATATCTATTCATATAAATATATTTATTTTGCCAACTATGTCTGCTAGCTAAAACAAACAAACCAGAGGGTTGTAGAAAATGGGTGAAAAAATGGGTGTGGAGAAGGGTAAATACAAAAAGGGGAATATATTGAGCAGTCTTCACAATATTTTTAATGATTCCCCCCCCCCCAATAGTTGTTTCTATTTTAGTTGTAAGTCGCCTTGAGTCCTTGTCTGGGGGGAAATCATTGGCTGTAACTGTGCAATAAGCCATTTGAAAAGAGATCATGAAGTGGTTTCCATCACATCATGAAGAGCAGTTCTTTTCAAATAGTGAGTTGGATCCATTCAGGCTTTCTAAATGCAGACGGTGTCTTCCACTTTTGGAATTTACACTTCATTGAAATGTCGCAATTGAAACCAACAATGTACTTCGTCTTGCCCAAGCATAGCCATTAAAGCTGCTCATGAGCCTACCTATTATAGCACTTGACTGTTGTGAAAGCTTCCACAGTTAGTAGCAAGCTGGTTTCCTTCTTGCCTTTGGATCCAACCCACTGCAACAACATGGTGATGATTATAGCTGCCATGTCGAATGAGTGACCCCTCCCCATACCACTATGTGCAGATTATAATGTTTTGACTGGGTGAAACTCCTATCTTGGCACATGATGGTCATGCTTTAAAGTCTGCTTCTCAGTACCCTCATGTCAGCATTGTTTTGTAAATTGCTGAAATGGATAAAGGCTGAAGATGGTGCATAATATGCTGCATGTTACAACATAAAAGAATGAAGTGTAATACAAATATAGTCCTCCAGATCACCAAAGGAAGAGGGAATAAGAGGAAGAATACAACTATCTGGAATGGAAAAAGTAATTCTACAAGATAATCAGATTTTGAAAGAAGTGGAGTATTAATGATGGTATTTCTAATAATTATTAAGGTGAGTGTTCTGGATTGAAAGTAATGCCAGCATCCAAGAGTCCCTATCCATCTGGAGCAAAACGTGTCATCATAGACATATTTCTACCACTCAGGCTATAGCACAATGACTGGACAGACAAAGATGGATCAAGAAAGAATAGTGCAATCAACAGTTGCAGTTGTGGAGGCCACATAAGATGGAGCTGTGTCTATCTGTACTATAGAAAAGTGGGGGACCAATGCAAACTGCACAAGGATGGTGTTCAATGATGAGGTACAGCCGAAGAAACCCTACACTCTGATGTTCACTATACTGGGATAAGTGGCAAACAATTTGACAGAAGACATGCTAATGTATGTTAATTAAAGCTCCACATCCAAAGTCACGTTTCTGTCCCTTTGTTCTCTATAGGTTAGGCCACCTCTTGAGATATCACCACCAAACTTGGCACATGGATTTCCAAGGGAGGGATAGTGATCTTTGTTAATGTTCAAATACCAGCCACCATTAGAATCAAGATGGTAGACCAAAACATCACTTTGGTGGTGTAGTGGTTAAGAGCAGTAGTCTCGTAATCTGGGGAACCGGGTTCGCGTCTCCGCTCCTCCACATGCAGCTGCTGGGTGACCTTGGGCCAGTCACACTTCTTTGAAGTCTCTCAGCCTCACTCACCTCACAGAGTGTTTGTTGTGGGGGAGGAAGGGAAAGGAGAATGTTAGCCGCTTTGAGACTCCTTAAAGGGAGTGAAAGGCGTGATATCAAATCCAAACTCTTCTTTGGCATGACTTTGCCTGTGCTTTTATATAGTTTCAGCTGCCTCTCCAGATAGCGTCGCCAAATTCAGCATTAGGGTTCCCAAGGTGGGGACAGTGGTCTTCATTGATATTTGGATGTCAGATACTATTTTGATTCAAGGTGGCAGAACAATGCATGACTTTGGTGTGACTTTGCCCAATTTTTATAGTGATGGCTCCAAACTTATAAGTTGCACTCTCCATTTCAAAATCATAGTATTTTAATGTACTATAACCTGCTGTGACTAGAAAAAGCTGGTCAAGCTGCTCTTCAGGTATGTGTGTATACCTATATCATTATCAACTTACGTTGGTTGCATATCATTTTAATTGCATAACTGTTATGGCTTTCAACCAAATAGTAAAAGTTGTGGGAACGGTAATGTAGTGAAGTGCTGAAAACTCTCTCTTGGTTTACCTGGGAAGTGAAGGTTTGTGTACGGTTATCTGGCCAGTTTGAGTCTGCACATTTGCCCCATACATGCATCATGGAAGTGGGTGAGATTGAGATCGTGTCTCTGAAACAGTTCCTCTAAAGTTCTGAGCAGAGTCAATATACAGGCTGGGCACATGTAGGCTCTGTCTTCACAACTGGGAAAAGGCAAGATCCTCTATAAAGCAGACAAAGCCTATACGCATACAAACTTTTAAACAAATGCAGGATGGATGGGAGCAGGGTGGTGGTGAGACAAACTGAGTGTGTTCCCTGGACCATGCTGCAGAATCTTCTACGACATTGGGCCAAGGTTGGGGGGCAGGTGCTTGAGTGTTCTCCGACAGAAGAACCAATAGTAGGATGTTGCAAAAGCACTACGTTTGATTAAGGGAAATCATACCCAACCATAGGAATAGCATCTGTGTCTGCTTAACATATGGTTTGGTACTGAGGCACCTATCGGTTCATGTAATCTCATCACCACTGGAAATTGCATTACAAACTGTACATGCATCTTTGTTCTTTGTTTTGATTATGCGAGTGAAATTTAAGAAATCATTTCTTGATATCTTAATCAAAGAAGATTTTGAAGAACAGAAGAAGGTGAAGAAGGTTAAACTGACACTGATTTATTAAGATATGCTCACCACTTACCCATTAGCAATTTTCTCTCCCTCCCTATTTTACACACACACACACACACACACACACACACACACACACATTTTGCAACCTAATAAGTTTTGCTTGGCTATTATCTTTATGTATACTTAGAAATGGGACTATTATTTTTTTAACAACATGTTGTTTTACCTCATTTTCTGGCAGAGGTCTCTTGACAACCTTTGCAACCTTTGAACACATGAGGTCTACCTATTTTAATTAATCCCCCTCTTTATCAATATGCTATGCACAGGCCAAATATCTAAATCCTGGGGCACAAATTAGCTTAGCAAATACAGAGGTGACCAAAATTGCAGTTCAAGGAATCTGTTGAGAAGACATCATAGTTGTCCATAATTCCAAAGTGAAGTCTTAATGAAAGGTAAATAAGTATAGGCAAAACTAATTTTATGACGCCATTTTGCAAATGTTTTCAGAGCATTCTGGAAAATCAAAACTGAACTGCAATGGATTCCATATTAGTCAAATATTCAGGACACCATACTTTAACAGAACAACAATTTACAATGCAGGAAGAAATGCTGTGTTCCAAATTATAGTAACATAATTCCTTACTTAGGGTGGTACACAATTAAGTTTTACTCAGAGTAAGCCTATTGAAATTAATGGACATAACTTAGTCATGTTTGTTAATTTCAGTGTGTCTACTCTGAGTAAAACTTAGTTGCATATCGTCCTTTAAGTTCCCCTGCTAAAATTAAAGCCCTGAATTGGTGGAGTGCATTAGAGATATACGTACCAAAAACCCCAATTCTTAGCTGCATGACATTTGTTTTATCAATCTGTTATCAACGATACTTCCCTTGCTTATGCAAGCAAATGTACTGTTTTATTTCTCCCCATTATCTGTTCACTGCCTTTTCTCCAAGGTGTCTTTATAATATAAACCGACTAAGCTTGGTGACATCAGGGTGCATGCATATCCAGATATTTGTTAACTTGTGTGAGTAAAACATATGGCAATCCAGTTGCAGCTCCTGACTGTGAAACCCTAGGGAAATGGCAATGGAAAATCTTGAAACTTGGCTGGTACAAAAATTGATGAAAACATAGCCACAAATCAAAGTAAAACCCTCAAAATAATGTTCATTTGTGACTTTGAAACTTCTAGGTTAACTCAAGTAACCTGGAAAATTGTCTCTTTTATTCAGGTAAAAAAAATACCCCCCAAATGACCTTTAAACTATTTTTTTCTCATAGGAAGGCTTGTCACAAATAGCAAGCTTGACACCCAGGAAGAATTAAACGAATACTGGAAATTGCACAAATTAGTTTTCCTATTGAAACTTGTGCATCCTTTGGGTGAAACAGGCAAGGTCATGAAGAGCAATGGGCTTTCTTCTCTGTGATGAAGAACTCTCTGTTCCCACCAGCCATTGTTGCTGACCCAAAGGATGATTTCAATGGGAGTTCACCATGAATAACTTTCTTAGAATATGTGCCCTTTTGAGAGGTTTCCCTTGGTGAATCATTATACTGTTTCTAAAAACTGCTTTATTCTTGCTTTTGGTAATTTTAATTTAGTCTCCTTGATGCCTTAGGGTAGATCAACAGACAGGATATAGATGTATAAACACACAAATGATGTGATAAATAAATAAGCGTAAGAATCAGTTTCAATGTGCTGATGTTTTGGCCTACGATCCTGGCAGACAACAGTACCACCACAGAATGCAGAGATGGAAATGCAGGTTCTACAGATCTCTCATTTGGCCATTTCACCCAAGAACACTAGGTTTCTGGCTTGTTTGTGGGCAGCCCCAAATCAGAATCCCACTCCAAATGGAAAGTGGGCAAGCCAGGGAGCTAGTCCACAGAGCCAGCCATTCACATACGGTCGCAACAAGGATTCCCACTTCTTTGAAAGACAACAAAACAAAAAGATGACTTCCTTTAAGGTTAATGCCTAGCACACCTACCAGAATAGGGCTATCCTATTCATTAATTCTGCTTTGAGAAACAGAAATTCCATAAAAGTAAAATGCGCACAACAACTTCAGTACCGATGGAACTGCCCAAAAGCACATATGAGCCTACATCAAAAATCGGAAACTACTTTAGAGGATGCTGTTTAAAAAAGGTAACAGTACCATGTTCATTCCGGTAGATAATAATTGCGCTTCTGTCTTTCAAACCTTGATTACCAATATACTTTTCAAGGGAGGTTGTAATGGGAATGATATCACATGCAAGCCAGCTCTATTAATCATTCCAATACATTGGAGTACTTTCTTGATAGTCACAGTTCATAATCGCACCAGGATAAAAATTCTAATTTTCAATTAAATTACTAGCAACATCCCCTGCTGATACCCAGTGATTAAAATATTAATGCAAACTTCTCTGCAAACTTCTTCAGCTTTCATTTGTAATACAATTTTTAAAAAAGGAAATAAAAGACTGGCTTAGTCTTTGGTGATTATGCATAATACGTTCATTAAGTTGTTAATAAGTAGGTAAATGCTTTTTACAATATTTGAAAATAGGGAAAGACTTCAAATTCTACTAATACATATTCTCCACGAACATTCCTGCACAAATTCTAGAGAGTATAAGGGAATTGTTGGTAAAACAAGCAATTAATAGGACATTGGTATGCTGGCAGGTAGCTGGTAATTTTCTTCTTTTTTTCTGTTGCAGAAGGCATTTGAGAATCATTTAAGAGCGAAAGATGAATGGTGTTGCACTTTTACATCAATACGCAGACACAGCAGTAGCAAAGGAAAATAGGCTGGTAGAGATTTAAATATCAATACAGAAGATAAAAGAAAAACTGTTTAAAACAGCTACTTACATCGTGGCCTACAAGTTCAGTCTGTGTGGATTTATCTACTTGAGAGGCAAGAGTCCTCTGTAAATATTGGGCTTTTTCCTGTGAAAGAAAACAAGACAAGACAAAACACTCCAGGTTAGTCATATTTTTCCTCCTTGGTTCTTCAGCTACTAACATCCAAAAACAAGAGGTCCAAATATCATACAGTAACAGGTTGCTGGGAAACAGGAGTTATTATAGTACTATTCTCAAGGTAAAATTTGTTCCCCTGATGCTATTTTGCTGGCCCATTTATTAGTCTGCTGCTGAGATCATATATTAGATGCAATGTTAAAGGGAGACCACCACTGGCATGATTTGCAAAGGACCATTTCACAGGGAACTGATTTAAGACTTAAAAACATTTTTAAAAATAAAAATAAAAATCTGCAATCTTACTCTCTGGAGAAGTTACAAGAATTTTACACACTAAACCATCTGTTATATAACGTGAAGATGCATGGACTCTTGGTTTCCAATTGTTCAGACAAGGGAATACAAAAACACAACAAAACTGCAGAGATGAAAACTGAGGGAGAAATATATGCTTCCATGGTACATAAGGGGAAAAGCACATTATTATTATTATTATTATTATTATTCCTAGGTTTTATTTCTCCCCGTTTATGTAACCCCTATATGGATTCCTTAGTTCATTTTTCTCAGCTGATTTGATTAGGAAATGCATTATCCATTTCAGACTCTAATCAACCTCAGTTCCATTGACATCTCATCTAAGGGCAAATGAATCAGCCTGTTTTCTCTCTGTCACTTTTGTATGCGTTTGCTCATAAATAAATCTTTCCTATCCTGTCTCTATGCTAGTCTGCTAATGTCAAATAGTTCCATTTGAATGCAAACTCTCTATTTTTAGTACATTCTTTCAAAACACACATTTGCGAACACATTTTCTCTCAAAAATATACAATGCAAGCATATTTTGATGCATTAAAAAAATAAAATAAATGGAAAATGCAGATAACTCTGAGTTGTCCTTGGTACCCTGAGCTCTGTTTTACCCTTACTGACTTCTGCTTAGTCAACATTGCCTATAAATGCTTCCAGACCATCTTTCAGTTCTTGTCAGACCAACAGAGCACATTCATGACTCTTGTTTTCAGAGCAATCTTTCCTGTCTGCTTGTTCCAAGTCCAGTTCAGCAGATTCCTTCCCTTCGATCAACCCTCAGCTCCTGTCATCCAAAGGATACTGAATGACAGGAAATTAGGGAAAGACAGAAGAAAGTAATTCTATACCAGGGATGGGGAACTTCAGGTCTGAGGCCCTCCATGCCTCTCCTATCTGGCCCTCAGAACTCTCCCCAGCCCCCACAACCTCTCTGCTCTTGGTGAACCAGGAAGAGTGCTGGGTTTACAGCTCTGTCCACAGGAGGAGGAAGAACTGTGTGGCTGCTGTAAATCTCGAGGCCACAATAAGGGAAGCAGATTTGTTCACCAAGAACAGGGAGAACTTTCATATCTAATATCAGATACAGTGGTACCTCGGGTTAAGAACTTCATTCGTTCTGGAGGTCCGTTCTTAACCTGAAACTGTTCTTAACCTGAAGCACCACTTTAGCTTATGGGGCCTCCTGCTGCCGCTGCACCGCTGATGCCCGATTTCTGTTCTCATCCTGAAGCAAAGTTCTTAACTCGAGGTAATATTTCTGGGTTAGCGGGGTCTGTAACCTGAAGCGTATGTAACCTGAAGCATATGTAACCCGAGTTACCACTGTAATTGTTTTATTAGCACTCTTGTGAATTTTTCAACTACAGGCTATTATTTCTGTTAAACACACACAAACACACACCCCTACCTCTCTTCTTATGTGTTAAGCCTTGTCACTTTTGTAGCTTTGGCTTGTTAAATTATTAACTACTGAATACAAAATTGCAGGAACAAGTTTACAGGGCATGTGCTGGTTATTTGAAACGTTGAATAGTATCATGGGTTCTAAACAAAGTCATAAAACATTTCCCTGGCGTAAATGAACTTCAGAAAAGTGACAATTTGGCCTGCAAATATAATTTTCTGCAACAGGCTCTGTATCAATCAGTGGCTAATAAAATGCTAAGCTTCATAACATCCTAAAACAGATCCCCCCTCCCCCACAAATTAGAGCACATGTTGTGAACCAGCATCTTGAGGCACGGGTTTTGTGGGTGAATAGATTAAAACCAAAAGTTTCGCACTTTACTCAAAAAATGTTCCTCAATTCTGTCTTAAAATAGCAACATTCCTGCTCTCCAAAGCACTGAATGGCAGGTTCATCTACAAAGTGTCTTGATTTTTCAAGGCACACTTCAGCTTTTATTGTGGCACAGATTTCGGGAATCACTTTTCTAAATGCCAATAAGTTTGTATTTTGCAGCTTGTACAATTACAGTTCAGTGTTTGTTAGATGTGCACCCCAGTCAATACAGTGGTACCTTGGGTTAAGTACTTAAATCGTTCCAGAGGTCCGTTCTCAACCTGAAAATGTTCTTAACCTGAAGCACCACTTTAGCTAATGGGGCCTCCTGCTGCCACTGCGCCACTGCGCCACTATTTCTGTTCTCATCCTGAAGCAAAGTTCTTAACCCGAGGTACTATTTCTGGGTTAGCGGAGTCTCTAAACCGAAGCGTATGTAACCTGAAGTGTATGTAACCCGAGGTACCACTGTATGTTTAGGAGTGTGCTTTCCAAACTTTTCATGTTGGTGACACACTTTTTATACCTGCATCATTTCACAGCAATTCAGTTTTACTAGCAAACCGGAGGTTAAACTAACCCATGGGTAGGTAAACTAAGGCCTGGGGGTTGGATCTGGCCCAATCGCCTTCTAAATCCGGCCCACGGATGATTCAGGAATCAGCGTGTTTTTACATGAGTAGAATGTGTGCTTTTATTTAAAATGCATCTCTGGGTTCTTTGTGGGGCATAGGAATTTGTTCATTTCCCCCTCAAAAAATATAGTCCAGCCCCCCCACAAGGTCTGAGGGACAGTGGACCAGCCCCCTGCTGAAAAAGTTTGCTGACTCCCATCCCTGGGAGAAGTGCAGGGAGTGGTCGCATGACACACCTATACACTGCAGCCGACACTAATGTGTTGCGACACACAGTTTGTAAAGCTCTGTGCTAGAGGCTCACACTGGAATCATCTTTAGAAGGAAGCGTGATCTTTTAATCCTATTTACTTGCAGCAAATATTTGAGTTGGCAAATCACTAATATCTACCCATCTCCAGTACAACCAAAAGGCCAATCGTCAACACTAGTTGGAGAGTATAATGACAACACATGGATAGAGATGGGCTGTAGGTAGTGATGAGACTAGCTAATATCCAGTTCACCATAACCAGATTTCACGAATGTGGTTTGTATCACAAACAACAGAGAAACTCACATTCATGTATATCGTATCGTAAAACCTTTATTTGCATCACTCACATACAACATCCAAAACAAATCAATACAGAATTACCACTTCCCCAGTGGCACAAAACATTTGCTTAAAAAAAGGAGGCAGAGCAGTCTAGCGTCATATCTCTTGGTCTCCAGGGAGATCAGACGCCTGAAGTATTTCAACAACAAAAAATCAAATAGAGATATTTAGCCACTAACTTGGTGAGCTCCTGATCATTCCCCAGTAATAGAAAATGTATGACATCTGACTCTGGTTTCTAGAGTTGATCTAGAAATTGCTGGGGGAGATCATTCATGTATATGTGCCAGAAAGACAGAAAACACCAAACACACTGTACCAACATGAAAAATCCCCAAGAGAGGGAGAGTCTGTCATCTCTGATCACTGACCATGTTGGCTGGCCATGAAGGACACTGAGATCCAACAATATCTGGAGAGGAACAGGTTCCCCATGTCTGGTCTATTGTAACTGGAAGTGATGCTACAAGGTATCAGGCAGAAGTCTTTCCCAGCACCTGCTGTAGAGAACATTATCTCTGTTGAATCCTTGGTATTTCAACAAAACTTGAACCCTTCTCGTGGTGGGCCTGTGGCCTTTGAGTCTTACATGCTGGCCTCCTCCAAATGGATTTATAGAGATGGCTGGCTACTGGGGATGGTAATTCTCTCTTCTCTGTCTAAAGACAGGTACCTTGGGTTCTTCCTGGGAATACACATGTACATAGGAAGAGTACACAGAAGGGGTTCAATGACCAATCATCATCATGGCTTCCTTGCCATTGCCATTTGATAGCTGGAATGTTCCCTGAACAGGTACAATAGGAACACAACGGTGTGTGATCTCAGACATGTTATACAGTCATACCTCGGGTTAAATATGCTTCGAGTTGAGCGTGTTCGAGTTGCGCTCCTCAGCAACCTGGAAGTAATGGAGCTCACTACTTCCGGGTTTCGCCGCTTGCACATGCGCAGACGCTCAAAATGACGTCACACATATGCCCAGAAGTGGCGAAAAGCGACGTGCGCAGTTATGTTTACCTCTAGATGCAAATGGGGCTCCGGAATGGATCCCGTTCGTATCTAGAGGTACCACTGTATATGAGAGCAGTCATTGGCGTTGCTATTGCTGGAGTAACCCTTGGGCGTGCTTGTATTAATTTGCTTTCTACTTTGCTCCTGGCAGAACACAGGATTACATATATGTATATCAAGTAATGCTGGTGTAGCTTTGGCAGAGTGGCTATTGGCATCAGAGTACCCTAGGATGGGACTGCCTGTCTCTCATTATGAGCATTATAAATAGCAGCAGCTGCTCTCTATGATGCATTATACATGAAAGACTTCCTTTACTATTTATATTCATGGGTAATGGCTTCTACCTGAACATGATTTTATTCACCATTTCCTAAACACACACACACACACACATTTCTGATGAGGAATCTATTTTGAACTTACTCCTTAAGTTTAGGTGTATCAAGCAAGAAGATAACACAGGAAACAAAATACACTAGGAACATAAGAAAACAAGGGTGCATTTAAAGAGCTGTTTACACCTCTAAATCATTATACACATAAGGATCTTCCTATACCTGTTGTTTATGTGCCCAGTCCAAATATGGGTAGGGCACAGAGGAAACGAGAGAAAGCTATAGCAACAGATCCTCCTGGGAACTGTGCTGCTTTTTCTAACTGTGTAATAGTTGGCCCACTGAGCTCAGAATAGCTCTCCAGGGTTTCAGACAGGAAACCCTTCCCCAGCCCTATCTGGAGATTCCAGGGACTGAACTTGGAACACTTTGTATACAAAGTATGCACTTTACCATTGACTTACGAGCCTTGGAAATGTGGTGTGGTTTCTAACAGAGACATCCAACTGTGTTTTGTGTTGTTTTTTTTGTAAATACATTGAACTACTGATCAATTAATTGTGGTAATACTTTCAGTCAGACAAATCAGTTTTAATCTGCTTGATGAGTTGCACTTTTAGTTACAGGAGCTTATCTGAAATGATGCTCTTAATTTTCCTCTATTGTTTCATTCAGAATATTGAGCAGATCACATTGATAGAAACTGTAGCACATATTATTGGACGATAACTAATTAAGTCACAGTCAGAGTACACCAACTGAAATCCATGGACACAAATTACTTAAGTCTGTCGATTTCCATGGGTCTGCTCTGGGTTAGGTATCAACATTATGCATTACATTAAAGCAGAGTTTTGTTTTGTTGATGATGAGAACATTGCACCTTCACACAACCATACTTCAGAAATGATTGAATGGACGTTGCTATACTTGTTCCAGGTGACTGAAGGACAGATATTTAGTAGAAGAGGTATGAGAGAGGGGAAGGGAGAGCATGCCAGGAGTTGACCTAATACTGAATATGACTTGCAGTGTTTTGTAATTACTGAATCATAGCTCTGAAGAGATGGAAAGCAGAAGCAATTTTTAATAAATTGTGTTGGATAACTGGAACTCAAAAAGGCAATACGAAACACCATCATAGTGGAAATAAAATGCTAGATTAGAAAGGGCAGGCTAAAAAGAGGCAAAAATCCATATGCAATGCATATGTTAGAAGAGTACAGATATAGTCATAAGACATTTTCTGCCTGGATGCTTACCAAAGAAGTTCAAATCATAATAAAGTGTTTGATGAAGAGGTCACAACCATCAAGGTATGACCAAAACAAACAAACAACAACAACCCACAAATGAGCAAGAAGGTAGATATGTGCATACAGGTGTGATATGGGGGAAAGAAGGCAGAACCATGCATACCCTCCAAGCTGCAGGAGGAAAGGTGGGATATAAATGTAATGAGAAGAGTTTGGATTTGATGTCCCGCTTTATCACCACCCGAAGGAGTCTCAAAGCGGCTAAAATTCTCCTTTCCCTTCCTCCCCCACAACAAACACTCTGTGAGGAGAGTGGGGCTGAGAAACTTCAAAGGAGTGTGACTGGCCCAAGGTCACCCAGCAGCTGCATGTGGAGGAGTGGAGACGCGAACCCAGTTCCCCAGATTATGAGTCTACCACTCTTAACCACTACACCACACTACACCATAACAAATAACAACAATAAAATGTAATAAAATTTGGGTGTGGGGTATCATTTTCTGGTGTCAGAGGTTGTCCCTTTTAATCATATGCTAGCTGCTCAATAACTGATAGCAGAAATATGGTTAAAAGTAAGGGGTGAAAGAAAACCAATAATGTTAAGTTCCTCCCCAAACTTTTCAAATAATTTTTCCTGGGGGGTGGGTGTTCGTCAGGCCTAAAGATAGAAAGGGAGATCGTAACTGAAGCCTTCGTTGCTTAGTAAACTCAGTGAAAAAGGTGGAAGATCAATGTTCCCAGCTACATAAATTAATGCATTATTAGCAGAGGTAAGGTTGGTAATGACATTAGCCAAAGTGCCATGCTGGGTCCGTAAGCCTTTTTGGCCATTTGGTACAAATCTCTGACTGCAATGTTAGTGAGGCCAATGCCAGTCACTTTCCAGATAGATTTTAGTGGCAGGTGCATTAGTCAGTTAGATTGTAGAAATCATTACACTAAGCTTATTCCAATTGCAACTAATGTTTATTGATGACTCTTGACATTAATTAAATCTCACTGTTCTGAGCTTCCAATATTTTACTGCCTACCTAGCTCAGAGACGGGAGGATATCAAGACGCGGTAAGCTCAATTATGAAGGAAAGCGAAAGAAAATGGAAGTTTTCATTAAAATTTACGTCCATCCATTCTGTCTTTCTAAGCACTAGGACATGAGAGCACTAAATGTATGGCAAGCAAAACACTGTTAATTTTAACAACATTCAACAGGGAAACATTGGCCTGTGTGTAAAAAAAAAAAATAGCCCTCAAAAGACAGATCTAGCTTTCTATCAGTTTATGGTTCATTGTTGCATGAACAAGGAGGGATGAGCTTGGGCTGGCTCATTCCAGCCCTCCCCTTGACACATGAGGTGGGGAGATATGAAGCTACCATTCCCAACACT
Organism: Podarcis liolepis; assembly: GCF_965112155.1. NCBI lineage: Eukaryota > Metazoa > Chordata > Lepidosauria > Squamata > Lacertidae > Podarcis > Podarcis liolepis. The sequence continues at coordinate 17,240,763 of NC_139564.1, read as the reverse complement.
TTGTTGTTGCATCTGAACTTGGGAAACAGTGGTCTGTGCCAACACCAGTTCATTAAACCCCAGCCAGCAAAATACCGAAGTAGGATTGCCATGTCTGAAACACAATCAGCCAGCAGCCTATCATAAACAGTCAATTACTCTTCTAGCCAGGTGATCCTGTCTCCTTTCCCTTTGTACCCTTATCTAAGCAGAGTCCTCAGCTCATTTAACAGCACCTTTCAAGCACTCGGCTTGTTTCCCAATCTATTCCTTACTCTTTCTTATTAGAACAGAATCCTGCTGGATCAGAACCAAGGCCTATCTGGTCCAGCATCCTGTTACCTTTTAAGTCCTCCTTAGGTGTCCTCCTCCATAGCTGAGCTGTGCCCCACCCTCACAGGTAAGGGCATTGCACCTGCCATCCATGAATAAGGTTGGAAGGATGTCTGGAAAGTGAAGCCTACAATACACACATGGTCTACAGTTTCTCTCCATAATTGGGAATGGCTGATCCCAAAGGGTTCTCAATCACAGGGAGAGCCTACATTCAGACAGCAGGTTCCCCTTTATTGACGTTTACCCCAAGATGGAGAGACTAGGTGTGGTGGGGTCAGCAGAAAACTTGTAAGGAGGCAGAACTCCACTCTCCCCTGCCCCATGATGAAAATTGCGTACAGAGGACTTAACAATTCATTCAGTATACCAAAAATACCTATACTGAAGATGCAGCAATTTCCAAAATGGCTTAAATTTAATCAATTGACAAATTAATTAAGAGGCAGGTGATTAATAGCTTAAGCATTATTTAATTAGTTGAGAGTCATGGACCTTGAGATCCCAGCAACTGGATCTTTTGGATGCATCTCTCTCGTTTAACATAAAAACATGTTTCCATATTTTCATCTTAACAAATATGTAATGATGATGATACTAAACACTTATTGAAATAGATTATTCTGACACAATGCTGCTAAAATATAACCTGAAGTTATCCAGGCAATCTTTATTTGCATTAGATTATAGTAGTTAATTACATGTTCACTTTCATTTTCTGCCTGGGCTAAATACAGTTGATATATTAAGATATTATTCACTTATGTTTTTACAACTACTAATGAAAGAGGTAACACTTACTGCTAGTGGACTGATTCAGTGTATGATTAGATATAAGAGTTCCTGAACAAAATGTGATTTTGTACTTAAATCCTTTGCTAAGGTCAAAGAGCCAGCGTATTTATTCTCAAAGGCAAAGTGGAAAAGACAGAAACACAGATGGCTATCCATACCCCATTATTTTGGAGTAGCCTTGGCTGAAACAAGCAGCACTGCTTGAGAGTTAACTAACAATGGACCACAGGCCATAGGATTCACCCATTAGCTGTGAAATATGTGCAAAAAAAATTATAGTAAAGGCTGGTGCATCTTTTTCATTATCAGAGGCAGACTGGCACTGAGTTTCATGCCTATGAATGTCCAGCGTATTATTAACTTGATGGTACCAAAGAGTGTTGTTCATGCAAAAGTAATGACAGATTTCTATAAAAGTCTACCAGAAAGGCCACAAGTACAAGTGATACCAAAATGGGATAATTATAATGATGGATGGACGGAACATGCATGAAAAATGCATAAGTGTTCCCAGGACACACAGAAATTCTGCTGTGTTTAGTCATGTGCTCTCCCTCAAACATTAGTGATTTTCCTATGATTCAGTAACAAATGTATTAGATGGAAGTATTATTAACACAACATATGACCTTTCGGCAGGCTAGTGGGGGGAAATGCCTTCTACAAAGCATATGGGTGTAGGAAGGATGGAATGATCCGTCTCCCTCTGCAGGCCTGCTAAATTTCTGTGATGGTTGTGGGGAAATAAACTTTATTTTCTCTGCACCTAGCATGGAAACCAACCAGGCTGGCCGAATAGGGAAAGAACCATCTGTCTCACCCACACCAAAGGCTTCCTATGGCTACCAGGCCAGTTTAAAAACATGGCTGTATTAAAGCTACAATATTCAATTATGATGTGTGAGTGGATCCAAAATCTGCTCCAGAGGGTATGACAACACTCCAGAGAAGATGCTGAAGGTGTGCAGGAAACTAGAGGAGGGAAGAGAGGAAAGTGAGGTTCTTTTGCATGAGTGGCACTCTGTTCCACTCATGCAACTCATAATAATAACACCTTTATTGTCAATGTACAACCTGTGTACAATGAAATTAACAATGAAATGCACTGTCTCATGGGTTGCTTAGATACCCTGCCCCCTGCCCAGAAGCAGAAATCTTTTGATTAGAAGACTCACACACAAACACAAAGAACACCACTAATAAAAAACAGAGTTTAGCCCTCTTTTGAAAAGCTCTGTGGATATGGGGCCCCCACATGCAGAAGCTGCATGCATGAACAGGGACTCTTCAGAAAGCAAGGTCCCCCAATAGTGCACAAAGCCTATGACCATTCAGTAATTGCATAGACCATGTGCACACATGAAGCTAAGGGGTAGGGACAGTGGGTTGGAGTAACCTAACAAGCACCATCAGTGGAAGCCCTGTGCAAAACAGGTCTTTCTCCCCCTCTCTAACACACCCCAATTTGGTTTGGGGTGGTTGGGGGAATCCCAAGAACAGCACACTGGGGGAAGAGCGAGGGGACTGTTTTATCGAGCAAGGTGAAACTCTTATGTAGATGGAAGGTCTGACATTGAATTCCACCCATATTTTGCATTTACAATCCTGCTACTCCCTCTACACATTCATTCTACATTCATGTGAAATGACTATATAAAAATGGCCGCTTACTTCTTCCCTGGGTGGGCAGCATTTGCAGCCACGTAGGTTCGGCCACCATCCCAGGCAACCACATCCCAGATGTCTGGCTTGCCATTTGGGAATTTTCCCTGATCGACTGGACAGCAGAGCGAATCTGCCTGCCGGGGGGCGGGGATTTAAATTGGTGAATCAGAATCACCTGGTAGACAGGGCCTTGCTGGCTGACCAGGCATTGGTTGCATACTGCGATGTATAAAAGCTGGCTGCATGTGGCTCCTGCAGCACGGTCAGCAGGAGAGCAAACCCTCTCTCTCTCCTTTAACATTAACTGTTTATTACATTCCTGGTCAATTATTTATTGTGTATTTTAAACATACCTCCTTTCCAGGCTGCTGCTTTAACATTGTGTATTCCTTAGGTTTTCCTCTATCTAACCATGATTCAATCTCTTGCGTTTCATGACCTTGCTATGGTTGCCAATAGTTGTCATATTCGGAGCTGGGAAGGAAATTCCCTGTAGCCAAATTGGCCGGCCTAAAGGTTTTGCCTTCCCCATAGTGAATCATAAAATTGAGTTGAGTCCTAGTCTTCAAGCTTTTAGCTGATGTGGTGTGTTACCCTGGCCAGAACCAGCAGCATACTCAGGGTGCCCTGTTAGAGGAGTCTTGGTGGAAGTCTCTGTCTGTACAGAAGCCAAGCTTGGGGACAGACGGGCCATAGAGTTTCCAGCAGTGGCCTTAGGATGGTCACCTCAGTAGAACAGCATCTTGTGGAGGCCATGATCCTTGGCACAACCCTGAAAAGTTTCAGCCCTCTGGTAGGAGGCTAAAATGAATATAAACCCAATGCCTGAGCCAAAAATCCACCTACATCTGTAATGAATAAAGCTGTGGCCATTTTGAACCCATACTGTTGTCTTCTTGAGTTTATTTCATCACACCTTATTTTGGTCACTGCTGGGGGAGGGTGGGACTGACACTGGCACCACAATGGCTCCTCCAGTGAGGGAAAAGGGCTCTTGCCTATGTGCAAAAAAGTCACTGGATATCGTTTCAGCTCAGCTCCAAGTTCGAAATGTTTGTGTGCATCCTGGAAGTGCAATCCCCTTTCAGCATAAGAGGATTTGGTTCTTGCTCTACAAGAGCAACTCACTGAGAGGTTTAATTATGTTTGGTAAAGAGCAAACTTTTGCAGTGATGGAGATAAAAACAAAAATTATCAGGGGAGCTGAAATACAGAAACTCATTTGGCGGGCTTAGCATGCCCGGTTTCAGAAGAGGGGAGGAACAGACAGCGGTGTTATGTCCAGCTGTGCATAATACAGATGAGAAAACAAGCTTAGTTAAAATGGATCCTGAATTAAACTTTGCCCAGTTCTTGAACCAAAGTGATGAACCCTTTGAGATCACCCCAACCCCTCTAATTAGAACATTTCTGTAAGCATGAAAGTTGCAAGGACAAAATAACCGATTTTAAACATATGCACAATTTTTGTTTACATTTTCACATTTTTAAAAAGCACTGGCAGATGCTGTGTGTCCCTGGGGCCCCAGCAATCAAATGTTCATTCCAAGGACCTTTTGCTCTATTTCACATTAGATTTGCATATAAAGGATTCAAGCCAATGCTTCTTACAGAAACTCCTAAAGGGTCTGGTCCAAAGTCAAGGAGCATGCAGGAATGCTCGTGGTTTGGCATAAAGTCATGAACAAAATATTTTAGGGCAACTATGGTATGTTTTAGATATTGTTAAAACAAACAAACCCCAAAGGCATTTTTTTGAAAGCTTTGTGTATTGCATACATGGTTCTCCTCTTCCTCATTGACTTTCCACAACAGGCCCGTGAGCGGCAGTGACTGGGTCACCAGTTAACCTCATAGCCCCATGGGGATTTGAACCTTGATCTCCCAGGTTCTAGACCAACATTCTAATAATTATTTGTAATTCTTCATGATAGGTTTTTGGATTGTTCAATGTATTGTTCCTTTGACATGCTGTGAACCACTTTAGGCATAGTTTAAGGTCTGTTATAGGGACGCTGGTGGTGCTGTGGGTTAAGCCTAGGACTTGCCGATCAGAAGGTCAGAAGTTAGAATCCCTGCAACGGGGTGAGCTCCCATTGCTTGGTCCCTGCTCCTGCCAACCTAGCAGTTTGAAAGCAGGTCAATTGCAAGTAGATAAATAGGAACCGCTCTGGCGGGAAGGTAAACGGCATTTCCGTGCACTGCTCTGGTTCGCCAGAAGCAGCTTAGTCATGCTGTCCACATGACCCGGAAGCTGTATGCCGGCTCCCTCGGCCAACGAAGCGAGAGAAGCGCCACAACCCCAGAGTCGGCCATGACTGGACCTAATGGTCAGGGGTTCCTTTACCTTTACCTTAAGGTCTGTTATACACACATTTTAATTTCTTTTGCCTTTCATAATGAGTCAGCTATGAGAAATACCTTTGTTCCATTTATTGTTTAAGGAAAAAAGTGCTCCCGCATGATTATTAATTAATGTGTTGATACTAAGTGCATAACTTTTCATGCCTGGTTCTGATTTCCCCTGCCCCTTGCTCGGTTCAGATGACTTGTTTAAATGGGCCACTGACATATATATGCAGTTTCAAAGCCACAAATTTCTGCAAATGTTCTACCCCTGTATTAAAATTTATTGGCTAAGAAGAAGAAGAGCCCTGTGATAATGATTGATATTTATATTTGAGATTTTCCCATAGGAATTGCATTTCAAGTGTTCTTTTCACATCATTCTCAACTGTGGAGAACTGTAGCATTCTTCCTTTTGTGGTTTAATTGTCACAAGCCCAAAAATCTGTAGTTCAGTGCTGCAATTTCTGAAGCCACCTACAGTTTTAACAATCTGTGGGGATTGGTATGCAATTTGCATTACAATACAGTTCCAGAGGCCCAAAAGCAAATTTTGTTTTTCATATTGCACTGAACTCTTAAGTCATCTGTCACATTTGGAGGCAGGGAAATTGTTTCAACTAAGAGCACAGCTGTTACTGGACAATTCTAAGTTTAAAGGTAGCTTCACTGAACATTTGTAAGTGGAGGCTCCTGTCAATTTATCCCTTTTATGACTTACAGTTTCTTTCTATAGAAAAGGAGTCACATTGGAGTAACTCCCCCACTCTGCTCCACAATTGTTTTGCTTGTATGATAGTTACATGTCCAGGGACTATCTCCAGTACTTCTCATTTCATTTAGCAGGTTCCAAGAAATGACACTCCTTTGATGGAGTAGTAAGTATCAGGAGCACAAATTCTCCAGCTAGGGTAAACTATCATGATATGTTGGACAGCACAAAGAGAAGAGCTCCACATCCTATCTATGGTGATTCAAGGAGTTAACATTGAAAATAAGTTTCAGGACACAAAATCCTTCTGCGAAATATTGTTTCGAAGATCATCTGGAAAGTCACATCTAGGAGCAACCTACAAAAAACACTCCCTGGGACCCACTCTGATGTTCGCAAAAGATCCCTGGAAAAACCTGGTGCAGGCATGGCCCACTAGCAGAGCCGGCCCACCCATTAGTTGCCTCAGGTGGCAGATCTAGCTTCTTTGCTGTCACTGGCCGCCATGGCTTCCTCCTCCGCTGCTGCCCACCACTGGAGGGAAGAGTGGTATTATGCTCAAATCCTATTTTTGGTTTCCCGCAGCCACCTGACTGGTGACAGCGAGAACAGGATGTTGGACTAGATGGGCCCCTGATCCTGCAGGCTCTTCTTATGTTCTTATTACCCAAAGGTGAAATTTCTTGTTCTATCCACATTTGCCTCTGGCTCCACCCACCATTGGTTTGTGGACCTCAGAAGGTTGCCCCAGAGGAAAAAGGGCCCTTGGACTGAAAATGGCTCTCCATCCCGGGCCCAGAGAATCAAATGGTTTAATCCTATAATGCAAGCTCAATTTGCAAAGGAAGAGAGATGCAAAGGGCTGTTCTGCATTTTGTAATGATACTTACAGTGCCTATTAACAGTCAGAAATGGAGCATGTAAAGTTACAATAAAAGTTTTGACTGTGGCATTTTTGCCGTTTCCACATAAGACTGTTCATTGGGTTGATAAAGTAAAACAACGACAACACCAAAAACCAGCTGGAGGAATCGTTTTGGTATGTGAAACCTCTACCTGAACACTCTCTGTTGAACTGCAACTTTTCTATTTTCCATTAAACAGACCTCAGTGGGATACACCAATGTTGCTAAACAAACAAGCAAGCAAATGATGCAAGTCACTGGGCATCATGCAGACTGACCTTCGCTCTTTTCTTCTTTTTGAACTGGCGGCATGGTTCATTTTATTCAAGCTGCTGAAACATTTGTGCTATAATGCATCACATTAAAGCAACCAGCTGTGATGTTTAATTTAAGCTAAAAGTTTATGATCTACAACTACATAATATCTTTGGGAATTGCTCGTTCTGTATGTTGCAGCAGGACCCAAATGTGGAACTAAGTGCTCAGAAAACTTCATCTTGCTTCATGTGAATGGTCCTTAGCCATTACTGGCTATTACTTATAGCAAAATGTGTGCTGGGGAAAAGTGCCTGTTTCAGTGCTTGTCTAAAAATAGATTTGCAGCATTCTGAGCTCTCATTTCTTTCTTAAGTAAGTACCACATATTTGACTTCATTATTAGAACCTGATGCAGAATCTAAACTTTTAAAATTCATATTACATGGTGGACTGAAGCAAAATTCCAATCTCTTTCTTAGTATTGTCTTTGGATAAAGTGTAATTGATGGAACAGCTGCCTATCACTTTGAGAATTATGTGAAATTGTATTCCCCATGTTAGGTCAACACAATGGAAGCGGGAAGAGATACCAGTTGAGGGAAAATGTATAAATATATGATAAAGGCTGCTGCCTGGCAATTTTTCCTTTGGTAGTACTAATACAATATCACAATCATATTTAAAAGCTATGAAGCTTAAATACAAAATAGATCAACTTCCAGCAAAATGTCCTTCATTGTGATAGGAAGTGAGCATATATAAAGGGAAGGAGGAAATATGTATATTGCAAAGATTCTGGGGAGGTTTGCAGCTCCTTGCAGGGTTCTTTTCAGTATCTGAGTTGGTGAGCAAGTTTTTCCTTCACTGCAAAATTCTCCCCAGATGTAGCACTTTTAACTTTTCCCAATAGGAGTGAATGACATCCATATACTTGAATGGAAGAAAGCAGGGGTACCAACTTGAGTAAAATGGGGGGAGGGGAGGGAATAATTGATCACAAGACATGGAGCATGCATACCATTTGAATGAGAGGGCGCAGGTGGCGCTGTGGTCTAAACCACTGAGCCTCTTGGGCTTGCCGATCGGAAGATTGGCGGTTCAAATCCCCGCAACGGGGTGCGCTCCCGTTGCTCAGTCCCAGCTCCTGTCAACCTAGCAGTTTGAAAGCACACCCGTGCAAGTAGATAAATAGGTACTGCTGCGGCAGGAAGGTGAACGGTGTTTCTGTGCACTCTGGCTTCGTCACGGTGTCCCGTTGTGCCAGAAGCGGTTTAGTCATGCTGGCCACATGACCTGGAAAGCTGTCTGTGGACAAACGCCGGCTCCCTTGGCCTGAAAGCGAGATGAGCGCTGTAACCCCATAGTCGCCTTTGACTGGACTTAACTGTCCAGGGGTCCTTTACCTTTACTTTAACCATTTGAATGGCAATGCCCATCAATTTTGCAGGGGCCTGCCCCTTCAATAATTTTATGGAGGGAGGGGTAAAGGGGCCTCAACCCATAGGAGATGGCTCCTATGGAAGGAAGGAAGAGAAATGAAAAGGTTCATTTCAGGACACCACTGCAAGCAGGGTTTCTGAGCTTGTTCCCTGTCTGTGGTTGATCCCTGTCATTAAGAATTAAGTCATAGCTGCAGAGGCATACCAAGGGGCACAGCCCTGGGCGGGGGGGACGGACGGACAAAAATCACCTATCAGACTATGCAACCCTTAGGTCCCGCTCCCCCCCCCCCCGAGTAAACACTCCACTAGATACTTTTCATGGCAAGGCAATGAAATTAAAACTGTGCAAACAAACAACAATCTAATTGCAGGACGGAGTTGTAAAGACCCACAAAATAATGATAATAAATAGCAATAATGTTGCAGCGGCAGCAATCTCACAGTATAAAACTTTTGTCCCTATAGAACTGGTCAAGCAGGGCATTTCACAGTGAGGAAGGCACCACAGAAAGTTGCTTGTTAAAAATGTGTGTATTAAGCAAGGTTGAAATTCACAAATAAGAAATCACCCAAAACTTTGAGTAGTTTTCATAACATTTTTTAAAAAATTGCAAACTAATGTGGAACACCAAACTTAATAATGGAAAAACATGTTAAGGAAAGAAACTGAAATGGACTAATCTACTCATCCCTACCATAGCCCCAGTTCTGCTGCTTAACAACAAATACCTCTCCTCATCTCAGGGATCTGGATCAAAGCCTCCATCGCTGGAGAAGGAGTAAACACAGGAACAGGGATGACATCAGGGGTCCACATCATTGGGCGTCTGCCAAAGCCCATACAGTGGTACCTCTGGTTAAGAACCTAATTCGTTCCAGAGGTCCGTTCTTAACCTGAAACTGTTCTTAACCTGAGGAACCACTTTAGCTAATGGGGTCTCCCACTGCTGCCACACCGCCGCCACACGATTTCTGTTCTCATCCTGAGATAAAGTTCTTAACCCGAGTTACTACATTCGGGTTAGCGCAGTCTGTAACCTGAAGTGTTTGTAACCTGAGGCACCAGTGTACTGCAATATGGGGACCACTACCTGTGGCCTTTAAAATTTCAGCGGCACCCTCTGCCAGGCCAAAATTTGGTGCCCCCACCACCTTTTGTTTTCCATTCTGCTCAATTCACTATATTATAGTTGTAAAGGCCAGCAGCGCCCTCTAATGTTGGTGCCCCATGTGGTGGAACGGGTTGCACTGCCCCAAAACTGCCTCTGCCACTAGCCATCCCTGGAGACTTCTCCTCCTCCTCTTGTTGCTGCCTCAGTCAGTAGTGCGCAGAGCAAGGAGGGAGTAAGCGAACCTCCACAGGCCTTGTCCTCTGCCTCTCTCTGGGAGGTGGCACCAATTGGAGAGGAGGCAAGTAAATGTGTCAAAAGCAGCAAGGACAAGGTGGGCTTACTCAGGTTCCACTGAAAATATCTTACCCAACAGTCTCTCAAAACATAGAACTGGCACGATACAGAAAATGTGGAAATGGTAAATGCTAATGTGACACAAAAGCTCAGGCTGAAATCCTATGCCCACTTTCCTTGAAGTAAGACCCACTGAACCCAGTGGGGTTAGATTCTGAGTTGACATGATTGTGGCACTATTAGCTATACCACTACCCTTCTCCAGTGATAGCACAGATACATTTCAGAACAACATGGTTTTATGATATAATCAGTCTTTTCTCTGAGAGCCAGAAATGCATCAGAAGGCAAGATTAAAATGGATGTGGAAGTTAGCACAACTTTTCATAAAAGACCATTAGTGACAACAACCCCCTGTAGCTTGCCAACTTTATTTAGTGTTGCTTGGCCCCAAAGAATGCAAGGGATTCTTTAAAACAACCACCACCAAAAGAAACCTGGGTTTCTGTGGAAGAAAACAAAATGGACATAAATATAATTTCTTTCATGCTGAGAAAAGAATCTATTTATTTTTTCCATGCTGAGAGTTTAGATAATGCTGCACATAAAGTATAGTTTTTATTTTTTGCTGATGGGCAAAGAGTTATTCTGTTGTTAGCTCTACATCTATTAATTTCTCACATGCTCCACACGCTTTAACTTCTGTTCAATAAACCTGACAGACCATGTCTTACTTTATCATACCTTGGAGTTGCTCAAAGCCTACGCAGCACGATCAGGGAAGGAACAATATCACATTCCCACCTGTTTTTGTCTCTGGGTGTACCGAAGGGCCTTGTGAGCAACAATTGTAGCTGAGCTTCAATCAAGTAAACAATTTCCCAAAGAAGATAGAAGTTCCCTTATAACATGTCACACCACCAGTCCCTCTAGCCTGGTCTGCACTGACCCCTAGGACAGGGGTAGCCAGTCCGGTGCACTCCAGATATTATGGAATCCAACTCCCATCATCTTTGACCGCTTGGTGTGCTGGCTGGGGCTGATGGGATTTTATAGTCTATAACACCTGGAGGGCATCACTGTCTGCCTCTGTCCTATAGTTTTATACAAGGTCCCCCTGTCAGCTCTAACTGGAAATGTCACCTAGGATCTTTCCACGTTTCCTACCAATGAGCTACAGCCACAGAGTTTTAATTATAACCAAAGCCCCCCTCTTACGTTATGCTTATTGCATAAGATCCTTTCCACTATTTTGCTGGGGCAAAGGAAGACTCTCTTCTCCACATCAACATTATCCCCTGCTCCTAGGTAAATAATAATGAAGATGTTGAAGGAGGAACCAGAACAGTTTGGCTCCTTCCCCCCATAACCACAGTAAGAAGTCTTGGTCCATGAGGGAGAAGTCTCAGTTTTGGGTTCTCTAATGTCAGCTTTGTCCCATTCATAACCTGGAAGGTCTCCGGTCCTGTGGCTCCTCCCACGTTGTCCAGAGCTTCCATATTACTCTGCCAATGTTAGAAGGACCTATATAGCTACCACATTTGCAAAGCTAAACAAAGCTAAGCAGGGTCCGGTATGGTTTCAAAATGGGTGGGGAACTGCACATTAGGATTCGACTAGATGACCCACAGGATCCCTTCCAACTCTTCAATTCTATGATTCTAAGCTAAGGATGAAATATACAGCAAATTCACTCAACTTCGCGTATGCAGCAGATGAGGGTGTAAAACTGTTTCTGGGATGTACCACTTCAGACTACATATGGAAGATTGCACAATTATCTCCAGACATTCACAAAGCAAACAAGGCAAAAAGGGGGACAATTTGTACCCTAGCTTTCTGTCCAATATGCTAGACTCCTGTAAATGCTTTTTCCTCACATACTGTTCATGTGTCTGAATAAGCTGTTTCTTGACTCCATTTACTTAGGTGAAGTAGGCCTAAGGGGGACTTATTTCCCAATAAACATATGAAGGATCAGGTTGAAAGGCAGTGTTGTTGTTGTTTTATTAAAAACAAAAACAAAACATGTTTCAATGTAACATTAACCAAAGAGAAAATACGTTGAGGTGTGGCAAAGTAATGAATTGGTACCATTAGTAGAACTTCCCTGGAACCAGTCTCTCTTCAAATTATCCTGAACAGGGGACTAAAGAAGAAGAGTTTGGATTTGATATCCTGCTTTATCACTACCCAAAGGAGTCTCAAAGCGGCTAGCAATCTCCTTTTCCCTTCCTCCCCCACAACAAACACTCTGTGAGGTGAGTGGGGCTGAGAGACTTCAAAGAAGTGTGACTAGCCCAAGGTCACCCAGCAGCTGCAGGTGGAGGAGCAGAGATGCGAACCCGGTTCACCAGATTACAAGTCCACCGCTCTTAACCACCACACCACACTGGCAGAGATCTGCATGAAATGGTGGTATATAAATCCAATCAATCAATCAATCAATCAATCAATCAAGGGACCACAAGGATCATCTAGCCCAACCTCATGAAATGCAGGGATCTTTCACCCCACATGGGGCTTGAACCCATGACCCTCAAATTGAATCTCATGCTCTACTGACTGAGCTGTAAACAATTTAATCTTAGAGAGTCAGTCCTTTTGAGTGTTGGGTCAGGTGGCCAAATTGGAAAACATTCAAACGTGCAACCTCTTTCCCACTATTACACCCAGCAGTAAAAAGGCAGAACTACTTGTGACAATCTCCTTAAGAATTCCGTCTCAGAGGGAGTTGCGACCGCTGAAATTGTGACGCGCAGCTTCTATCGCCCTGTCCAAGCTTTTCTCAGACTTGGAGAAACACTGAGATACAGCCTGCTGTGTGCTATTTCGGAATAACTAGGTTGCTTGTAGTAGATTAAAGGAGAGAAGTGAGTGCGTGTAGAGAGATTGATGTATTCAGGAGTGTATGGATCTAATCCTTTTCACAGATTTGTATCACCTTTCTGAGGAGTTCTGATGAACAGTTCAATGACACTCCAGTTGGCAGATGGAAATGTTATTCCTTTGAAGGATGTAGCCTGTACCAGGATTTAACGTCTTACTTTGCTTGCATCAACAAAATCCAAAGGAAAAAGAGAAGTTTATTGTGATGGAAGAGGAGCAGTATAATCTCTGACATCAGGAACAAATCAGAAACTAATGTTGAAGGGGAATAGGCACAAACACAGCCTGAGTCTTGAGAAATCACCTAAGAATTTCTTGAAACACATTGCTTCCTGTCTGGCTAATGAACTGCCAGTTTCATAGATCTGTGGCCTTGAGCTACATAAGAATCAAGTAAGAAATAGGTTCTCTAGTAGTTGAGAATAATACCAGCATATAATACCAGCAACAATAAATAATCATATAAATAAATAATATTGCTCATAGTCAAGTAGTTGTTGATATAAAATAACTTATAAGAAATTATCCGCATTATAAATTACCTTTTTCTGACACTCCCCCCCCCCGCCTCACAATTTGTGAAATCTTTTCCTGTTAATGAACCAAGTAAATAAAGACTTTGCCCTGGAGATATTTTTTATCTGTTCCCCACTTGATTGGTCAATGGAGACAGATATTTTATTTTGACTGTGCATGTGGTGAAGGAAAAAAATGGTTCAACAAACCAACAGAAACAAATGCTTTAGGGCAAATTTCCCACTAACATCACTTGTTCAAATTGCAAAGATATTTCATAGTTTTAACTATACAAATCAGGGAAGAGTACTTGGAAACAGTCTTGGATTTTGTATTGAATCATTTTATATCTATTTAAACAACAACAACTATTATTATTATTATTATTATTATTATTATTATTATTCCAACCATCTCTCTGACCCACACAGTTTTACAATTCTAATGATAAACCATCCTATCCCTATCCCAACTGGATGCCTTCCAGATGTGCACAGCTGTTTGTTGTGAATTGCAGCCCTCCTGCAACTTGAAGTATGGTGTCAACAACCCTAACCCCTGAGTCAGACCAGTGTCTCCCAAAAAGCTCTTTCTCTTTTGAAATACACCTCTAAGTTTTCCTATATAATATTTCTCTATGTTTCTTGAGGGCCATGGACATGTTGAGATTCCTGCACAACAGGGGGTTGGACTGGATGGCCCTCAGGATCCCTTCCAACTCTGCAATTCTATGAGTCTATGAAATCATGGGGCTTGTGCATACCCTACATATATCAACTGCCTACTTGCTATCTACAGCAGAAGCAATATAGTAAAGTATTCAACCATCGAGCACTTCAATAATGAAGCAAGTTTGTGTATTTTGGTCCAAAATCTGAATAATTCAATCACAACTTTAGGATTTCTTTCAAAACTGCATTTTAGCAAATGAAAAATATATTCTTTTAAAAATATAAAGATATTTAGAGGGACCTATCTCTGCTCTTCTGAAGAAGATTATACAGAAAACATCGATTTTCTTATCACCCTTATTAGGATGCTTATTAAATTTCAACAGGTCAGATTATAGATTTCATTTTTTTCCCTGGAAGCAAAAAACATATGGTCTTGGTAACTAAAGATAAGGATGCTTCAGGAAGGTAAAAAGTACTTAATTACCTAATAAAATTTACAAACAGTTTCATAGAGATTCAATACAAATATACCAAACTTCTATTTTCTAGTGGTTTAGGAAGAGGTAAACAGCCTCTATCATAGGCTGTTTCAGCTAAGAGTATTCAGCTAAGAGTAGACCCTTTGAAATTGACTGGGTTAAGTTATTTAGCTCAATTGATTTCAAAGCGTCTACTCGCTAACACCCATAGTTTCTTAATATCATTTAAAACATTTCTTTTTCCTTGAAAAAAAAACATACAAATGAAATGAGTTATAGCTGCTTATAGTTCTGTACTAGGCAAAGATGCTTGAATATTTTAATCGACCCGTATTTCGAATTGAACAACCCTGACCCATATCTCTGAATGAATGTGTAAATTGGAATGTAGTTAGTCTTCAGATTTTCCAAGTTATAGTATGATGAGGTCTGAGAGCTGCATAAACAAGCAAGCAGTAAGTAGTAAACAAGCAAACCCCAGTGTTGCAAAATGTCACTCAGCAATATCAAAAGCGACACGATGGCCAGAAACAATTACAGTATAGAAAACTTTCGGAAATAATACAAAAGATCAAAACTATCTAACTGAAGTCTTTGAAAGCAAGCAAGCAAGCAAGCAAACAAACAATTCAACAGGTTTGTAGCCAAGTAGTTACAAAGCCTGCCTGCCACATAAAAATGGCAGAGAAACAAAATTACACTTCTTTGAATTTTGCAATACTATTCTGCAACCAGGCAACATGTACAAAAAATGCAAATGTTAGGGGAAATTTCTTCCAAAAATGTGCACATTGGTCAAAATGCTGATAAATTTTTATGTGGATCTGAACAACAACAACACAGCTTTTTGCAGAAATGTGGAGACCTGAATTTAATATTGGAAAGCATTAGAAAGCTAGAGATCTACACGGGGACAAACAGAAGACGCCTTTATGGCTCCCCTTTATCTCACACACAGCCCAACAAGACAATGACAAAATTCCACCAACAGCATACAAATCAATATGGCTAACCTGATCCAAAACACCCACCCGCCCCACTCACACATGAAAACAAAGATCACCACAGCCAACCACAAACAAACAACCACACCCTAGGCCAACCCCAACCTCTCTCACCACCAAAGGAACACAAGTGAATAGCAGAGAACCTGCACAAGTGGCACTGACACAAAACCCCACATATATTAAGTATAATAGAAACATCGCCACCCAACCCCACCCATCTTTCCTCCTCTTCTTCCTAATGTCTCAACAAATGAAAATGATCAGTAAAAATTGTTACTTGGGGGAAAAGAGAGAGAGACATTGCACATACTTTTGTAAACCAAGAAAATCTTTAATAAAAATACATTTTTTTAAAAAAAGCTAGAGATCTGAAATACACAGACTCATACACCCCAGTTCTAATTGTGGCTACAAATGTCACATGGAGGTAGCCATGATTTTGTTTTTTGTTTGTTTGTTTGTTTACATTACATCATTAGGAGGGACAGAAGCTCGTTGCATCCTGGTAGCCCCAGGCATAGACACTCAGCTAAGAGCTTGTGCTTTATTTGTCATTCATTGTACCTACCGGTAGTTTATTCTGATTTGAACTTTTTGGTTGCTTTTAAACCTTATTGATTTAAATTTTAATGTTTAAAGAATTGCCCGTTGAGGTTCCTTTTCTTCTTATTATCGTTATTTGAAATCTATATACCTCTTTTCCAGAAAGATCTTTACCTAAAACACCACACAGGAATGTGAATACTTGGCGTTTTTTATATATAATGGTCCATTCTAAAAGCAAATGAAATAGAATCCAGACAGAAAACGGGTTCAAGATCATTGTCCAGTGTGCTAGAAAACAAATCTAACTGATTAGAGTGGCCTTCCAATTTTTCTATTTTTATAATCAACAATATATAATAAATTACAGTGGTGCCCCGCAAGACGAATGCCTCGCAAGACGAAAAACTCGCTAGACGAAAGAGGTTTCCGTTTTTTGAGTCGTTCCACAAGACGAATTTCCCTATGGGCTTGCTTTGCAAGACGAAACGTCTTGCGAGTTCTTGCGAGTTTGTTTCCTTTTTCTTAAAGCCGCTAAGCCGTTAATAGCCGCTAAGCCACTAATAGCTGCTAAGCCGCTAATAGCCGTGCTTCGCAAGACGAAAAAACCGCAAGACGAAGAGACTCCCGGAACGGATTAATTTCGTCTTGCGAGGCACCACTGTAATTAAATTGAGGGGGATGAAATCCAGCCTGGGAGCAGAAATACATAAGGGCAACAGGTAAACATTTCAAATCGAAAAAGGAGACCCTTTTCAGTCTGAGGGGCACATGCACTTTTGAGCAACCTTTTGGAGGTTTCCTGCCAATCGTTGGGGTGACTTGAGGCAAAACTCGGCAGAACAATGAGTGTGTGTGTGTGTGTTTTACCTTTATGCAATAGGTTAGTTTTTACAGGCACCCACACACCCCTGTAAATTGGCATTTACAGGACTAGGGAGTCCTAAGGACCAGACTGAGAGGTGTAGACGGCCGCATCTGTGCCCAGGCCAGAGGTTGTCCACCCCTGTTTGAAGTTGAAAATGAAGCTGGAAAGCCGATCAACTCATATAGCAGGCATTGGAGGTACAATACACATATCACTGAAGTCAATGGCAAAGTTCCCATAGGAAGTTATGGTGTTGCATTCCATCTGACAGTTCACTGCTTGGTCCACTCTTGCAATTCTATCCTACTGGCCTTCAGCCACATTCAAATACAAACACTTCCAGCGGCATATGCTTCTTTGTGGGCGTGTGCACATTTGTCAGCAAATATTTTCATTGCAGAAGCTTAACAAGTGTAAAATGAGATCTCATATGACAGATGATCATCTCCAAAACATCCTGAAAACTGCCGCTTTTAAACTCGCTCTGGAAATTGCACAAATGGCATCGCAAAAGAAAAGCAAGTTAATCCACCAGCGAAGTCCTGCTACGCTCATGCTAACATTATGCAAACTTTTTCAACAACGTTTTCTTAATAGAAAATCATGCAAATTAGCAGGCGGCATAAAAACGGCAGTTTCCCTAACAGCTGAACCAATATCTTCCACACCGATGCAAATTGTATGCAAAATATGCTAATTGCACTGAAAAGTATATATAAAGCCATGCAAGCTTCTGGGTCATGATTTTCAATGTTCCCTCAAACTGAAGATCACAATCCAACCATGTGAAACGCAATAGTACCTCCTAAGCTACTGCTCAGGTAGGAAACCTTTTCACCTTGAGCGCTACGTTCCCATCTGGGGCTACATTCTATTGGTGGGTGGGGCAAGAGGCAAATGTGACTGGAACAATGAATGTAAATTTAACTGTTGTACAGTAGGCTGCTTTCTATGCACACTCATATACCCATCTTTATCCTCCATTACCAGAGGATCTCACATGTATTTTTTTTATATTTTACTTAAAATCAGTCACACCAATAAATAAATAAATAAATAAAAATCCTAAGGAATTACACATTATTTTCCAGCTGACATAACCCAAACAAGGAGCCTTGCATCTATGCCTGGATATATCAGATGATGTCTGGCGAAGATAGACGTGGCTACAGATTTTTAGAAATGATTCAAAGAGATTATAATTAATTCACATTGAATGACAATTGGCCAACCCAAACCAAATAAGACTATTCAACCAACTGCTTGAAATAAAGAAGTATTTTATAACGTTTTAATTTTCATGTATACACAATTATGCCATAATGAAGGAGTTTCAGTTCATTGCATTACTTGACATTTGTTACTTCCACACAATTAGCTGTGTGGAATGCATGTACAATACATCAAAATCGCTTTTCTAAGAACTTTTATTAATCCAATCTTCTTTGTTCTATCTAGCAGTAGCTAATACTTCACTCTACCTTTGACAAGTATCTATGCGCAGCAAAAAAACCTACACATTCTGTCTAAGAAAAAGAATGTGTAGTAGCTGCATTGATTATGTGGGTTGAAGTAAAGTTCCTAGCAATTTGAAAATGATATCTTCATGGCTGATCCTATAAAAGGTACTATTTGAACAATTCTGATTCCTGTCGAACATAAAGTTCCTGAAATGTTATTTGTGTATATATACTAAAAGTGTCATTACTATCCACCGCCAAGAGGGAGGTAACACCAGACTCCTTGGAGGTGGGGGTGAATTGTCCCTCTTCCCTAAAAATGCATTGCTACAAAAAAGCAAGCAACAAATGGTTTTATTTTAATTATAAATAAATGTCCCACACATCACTCAGGGTGGTTTACCTCAATTTAAAAACACAGTATATAAAAATGCACAAAATACACAACATCAACATACGTTTAAAAAGCAGAGCTGGCAGAAAACACAAAAAGCTACTTAATTTTTTTAAAAAAAATTCAGTCGGCAAAAGGTGGATAGAGAGGGGGCTATCTTCATGAGAGAGAGTATTCAGAGTTACGGTGCAGCCATTAAGAATGACCTATCTTTTGTTGTCATCGACCGTGCTTCCACCACAAGAAAAAGGCTTCTCCTTCTGATATTATAGATTGGGGAGAATGATATGAGAGAAGCTGATCCCTCAGGTGTCCCTCAGACCATTTATGACTTCAATCATGAGCCCTCTGAATTGCACCCAGGAGAATGCTTTCAGCCAATGCAGATGTTGCACAATAGGTGTAACATGATCTTTGCTGAAATAATAAATAAAAAAAGTGTCCAGTAGCACCTTACAGACCAACTAAGTTTGTTCTGGTATAAGCTTCCGTGTGCATGCATGGTCTATAAGGTGCTACTGGATAATTTTTATTATTATTATTTTATTTCGACTGCGTCACACCACCACGGCTACCTACCATGATCTTTGCTGTTACATTTTTGTTCAACTGCAGCTCCCAAACACTTTTCGAAGGTAGCTCCATGAAGAGTGCATTGCAGTAACCCAGTCTTAAGGTAGCTAAGACCTGTTATGTTGCCGTGTCCTGAACGAGCTTCCTCAGGCGTGATTGTAGCTAGAACACCAGCCTAAGCTGAGCAAACAAACTGCTGGCCATGCAAATATAAAGATGCATCCAGAAACACGCCCAAGTTGTTAATTTGTCGTTTCATGTGAAAGACAACCCAGTCCTAAAACAGGCTGAATCCGTACTCCAGAGCCTGTCCCCACCTCGTCTTTATTTATTTCATTAAACTTATTAGTTGCTTGTCATCCAAAGGGTCTCCAAGCAGCTTACAGTACATTGGGAGGGGTACATAAATACATAATACCATAGAAAAGGAGGTTGGGGTGATATAACATACTGTATCAATATTCTATGCCGCAAGCTCCCTGCTACAGATGTTTGTCCTGAGCATGAGCTAAACCAGAGGGAACTATACGACAATGGCAGAGTCCTACAGTTCCTTTGTACTTGTACCTCTCCTTCAGGTGTGTAATATCTGGATAGGGCTCAGGAAACTGCAGGTTCCAGACGCAGTGTTGTCTGTCATCTGATCTCTCTGCCATGCCTGTAGGAAGCTCCCACAGGAAGATCCCCCTTTGCATATGCTTTCTCTCCCATCCGTGTCTGCAGGAAGGCCAAGGAATAGAGGTGAAAGGTAGAACGAGAAGTTTTGATTAAACGCTACCACTGGGCTGGACACTTGCAGGTCACTTAGCCACCTTCATAGTACAATTTCATTCTCTCTGCTCCAGTAGTTCAGACTCTGAGCAGGGCTGAACATTTCCAATTACTGTGCTACAATATGGTTGTCTTACGGGTCTCCGCTTATAATGACAGATTTTTTTTTCTTTTTTTGCCTGCCAGTTGAAATAATCTGTATACAGAAGGTCGAATTACAATCTGTTTTACAGGAACAGCAAGCTACAAAGAAACCCCGAGGAGAAACCAGAACGCAGAGCGTAGATTTCCTTACTTCCCAATTACACTGATTATATTACCTCCAACATACACAAAGACAAATAATCTTCATTAACAATGCGTTGCAGCCCACTGTCATGGAATGGTTTGAAGGGGGGGGGGGACCAGCCCTGAAACAGCAGCACAGCAGAGTTGACCGACTCAGCAAGAAAGGTCAACAACATGCTGCTGGAACTGAACGCAAGTAATATTTACGCTGGTAGTTTCCCATAATGAAATGTTCCACTATCACATTTCAAACAAAGCTGTGCTCTTCTTTCATTAAAAAATACATATATCAGCCAGAAACCAAACCCTCTCCTCTGCTTTCAAGACTCTCTGAAAACAATCAGCTCAAAAGTATGTATATTAACTATTGCAGCAGTAGAAAAACAAGAGTTCACTTTGAGTGATGGTCAAAACAGATGCAATCAGATCATACTTGATCAGTTAGGTGGTGCTGCAAGAGGAGGCCTTTAACCCACTGCCCTGATCAAAATTACCCCCCCCCAAAAAAAAAACACACACAACCCCAGCAACCTGTGATTAGCGCTCCTGACCAACTGTGGCAAAGATCAGCTGAGAGGGAGGCTTTTACAGCAAGGGTACAGTGAATGGAGAAGGGTTAAACACACACCCTCCAATGACAGAGCTTTAAAAACTGTCCACAGCTTCCTTAAAGTAAAACAAATCAGTCAGTCCCACACACCACTGAGGAAGTGGAACCAGGTTTAGAGCTGTGGAGATGTGGGCCAGGGAGGTGTGCTTTCAGCTTAAATACATTGCCAGAGCCTGTATCCTACTAGGCAGGCAATCCTTCCCAAGTGCCCATCCATGGGAATGACATTTGCCTTGGAAGAATTAAACCCCCAATCGATGTCCGTCAGTGTAAGGAAGCCCCATGAGGCACTAATTCCCTGAGCACCTGTCCTGCTAGCCTAATAGATGCTGTCTGTGCACAAGAGGGAGGCAGTGGCAGGCTTGGGGAGATCACTAGACTTGCAGAAGCAAAACATATTTTGGGGACTAGGGATCTAAAACGGTACGGAGGGCTAAAAACAGTCTAATGGAGACCCAGCATGCTCTGTGGACATAGAATGCTAGTTGCCTGTTGGAGGGTGAGGAATGGAAAATGAGTGGTGGGGTGGAATACAGCATCTTGGAAGAAAGCCTGGCTGGCTGAAACTCTGAAGGGGAACACTTCATACTGCAACATTTTGTTACAGATCTCACTTGCACACTTTTAAGTCTCTTGTGGTCTCTCCCTCCCCCAATAGTACTGCTATATGAGTTTTCATAAGTGGATCTGCCAGGGGTTCCACCAAGTGACTTTTGCATGAAAATAATATACTGTGCCACTGAGATACAGCCCTTTCCCTCTGGAATAAGCTCAGGTGGGTAATGGCAATGACAGATATTGCTGATTTAGATAATTACTCATCATAAACTTCTGGTTCCATAAAGGAGCGTCTTAAAAGTCTGCTGAATCAGTTTCTCCTAAAAGTAGCTGGCACAATGCAGGAGGCATTAAGCAGAGAGTATAATTCATCCCACTCACTATTCATTGTTTGTCGATATAAAGAAATGCTTTCTTACAGTACAAAGACTTCAGTTCTGGTCTACAGTCCATGGTAGTAAAGTGAGAGGGAGGGAGGGGAAGGAAGCTGCTCAGGTAAGTGGATTCATTTTAACTGAAGAACCATTTCTTATGGTTTGAACAGCATACATAGCTATGGAACAGAATAAAGCAATTTTAGCATCTTTTAAAATGGCTGGGAAACTCTCACGTCATCATTTGAACTCTAGCTGAAAACAGTGAAGTGTTAATGAAGTTCATTAGCTTCCGACTGGCTAGCAACACAAACCTGTGCATGTTTACTTGGAAGTAGGGATGGATGAATCTGTCAATTTTGCTCTCTCTCTTAGTTTGTCATTTACTCCAGTCATCAATCTCCATCCGTTTGTCAATTTACTATTTTTAAAAAAATGCTCACGAAGATTCATTTCTGCAAGCAACTTTGCCTGATTCAGTGTATGTTCTATATAATGCATATGAAATTATTTGCATACTTTTCTCAAATACATACTTTTTTGCAAAATCAATATAAAAAGTTGAAGAAGTGTGCATTTTGAAGGTTAGCTGCACTTTGGCTTGTGCACTGTTTTAGGAAGAACAAATTAGGTAGATTTGCATTAAAATGCAAACCAAACCAAATTTCTCCCCCATTCCTCCTTGGAAGGAAATATGGCTTTGTTCAATTGGGCTTATTCCCGTGTTAATTACCACGTTATTCCCAAAGTAAGACTGCAGTGCTACACACACTTACCTGGCAGTAGGCCTCACTGAATGCAAATAAATAAATACTTAAACACTGTACTGCTACTATAGAAGGAAGGATCAATTACACAGTTTATTTCAGAGCCAGTGTGGTGTAGTGGTTAAGAGCGGTAGTCTCGTAATCTGGGGAACCGGGTTCACGTCTCCGCTCCTCCACATGCAGCTGCTGGGTGACCTTGGGCCAGTCACACTTCTCTGAAGTCTCTCAGCCCCACTCACCTCACAGAGTGTTTGTTGTGTGGGAGGAAGGGGAAGGGGAATGTTAGCCGCTTTGAGACTCCTTAAAGGGAGTGAAAGGCGGGATATCAAATCCAAACTCCTCCTCCTCCTCTTCTTCTTCTTCTTCTACAGTGGTACCTCAGGTTAAGTACTTAATTCGTTCCAGAGGTCCGTTCTTAACCTGAAACTGTTCTTAACCTGAAGCAACACTTTAGCTAATGGGGTCTCCTGATGCCGCCGCGCCACTAGAGCACAATTTCTGTTCTCATCCTGAAGCAAAGTTCTTAACCCGAGGTACTATTTCTTGGTTAGCGGAGTCTGTAACCTGAAGCATATGTAACCTGAAGCGTATGTAACCCGAGGTACCACTGTATACACATTGGGAGATCAGTTACTCAGCCTAACTTACCTTGCAAGGGTGTTGGGAGGATAAATCTGCAGGGGGGTATACCAGGTATACCACTACAAGCTCCATGGAGGAAAGGTGTGATGTATATCAATGAAATAAATAAATAAATAAATCTAGGACGGAGGAGTGAAATTCCAAAGACTATATGATGGACTTGCCAGTACTAGCTTAATATCTAGACACCTGACTGAGGCAGGGAGGATCATACTTATTTTCACATAAAGCAGATGAGGTGTGAAAGACATCGTCTCTATATGTGATCATTTTCAAATGCTTAATTAGTCATAAGAGTAAAAACTTCACTCCCAAGCTCCTTGAGAAGAACTGTGCTATTTATAGAACATTTCTGGAGGTAGTCTACTCCATCAAATGTCAAGTAGGAGGATGTAAAGGATAATAGTAAGGTAAGGTATAAAGAAGAAATTTTCCTGGAAACTCTTGGTTTAAACAGAATTTTCCAAAAGCAGATTTACACCAAAGGATTATCTAGGAAGTCTTGAGACCCTTATATACATTGTGCATTTTAAAATATCACCAAGTTTAACTAATAATAATATTAATAGGCATTTTTGTTGTAACAGACACTTTCAGCCAAAGACCAGGGATCTAACCCTATGGATGCTTACTTTGAAGTAAGTCCTACTGAGCAAGCTCCAATAGAGCATGAGATTCAGCAAACATGCATTGGATAGGCTGCAAGTTTCTCTGAGTTAAGAAACATATGTTCAGCTTTCTTCCACTGAAAACCATGGGATTTCATTGTGTTTAACTACAGCTGGGTCATTTCCCTTGCTAAACAGTGTTGTTGTTTTTTCTAGCACACACAGTGAACTCTCTCTTTCTGGTAAGTCACAGTAAAAGACATTATGACTGCACAGGGCACATTTTCAAAAACAAGGAATCTAACCCATCTGGGAAATAGCTCTTAACATGAAGAATGCTTGACGTGTAATGTAGAGATTATTATTCTACATAGGCTCTACCTATTTGTGGCTCTACCTATTTGTGGCTCTACCTATTTGCAACTAGGTCTGGGTAGTGAAGAAAGAATGACTTAAAAAGTGCAACTTTAATTGAGCCAAAGAAATAATAAAAACAACTTTTTACCCAGCTACCAAATCAATGTAATAAATGAAACACTGGAGCTTCAAGCGAAGCCTCTTTCCCATTATTTAATCGCCTTAGTCAAATTTGCTCCAATGTGCTATCAATCATTTTATGAGCTCTTTAAAACTGGATATTAATACTGAGCTTGTTTGCTCAAAGGAATACAGACTGAGCTTCTAGGATTTATTTGTATTCTGATTTTTAGCAGAGTGTAGCCCAGATCCAAAAGCAGAAAATGATTGAAATTAAATAAGCAAGCAAGCTTCAGATTGACGCCAATACAACAGCAGAGGGAGAGATTTTGCACTTAATAAGTGCAATGTTTAATAAACACATTCTAAAGCAGCGTCCAAATAAATTGGATATTTTAGAATGCCTTCTGAATTTAAAAACACATCATTTGGCCTTAATAGCCTTCTGTGAGAGCTCATTCTTCTCTCTAATGGCAGATTCTTTCATCAAGAATTAGTACATTAGGAACTGAAAAGAAGCTTGTCCGGCAGACGATACATAACATAGGTACTGTAATTTCACGGTCCTATTAAAAAGATGTACAAGGATGAAAAATAGCGGCAGCCCTTGTGCTAATGCTAACAGCACAGTACATTAATACTTCAAAACTAATCAATCACCCAAGACAAAGGCAATCAGCTGATTCATACCTCTGAAATCAGCCATATAAATTCCCAAGAAAGGGCAAAATCTGATAATGGCTTTAAGTTCCTGTTAATAAGTATTTTGCCACAAGTTTCAAAAGACCTAATACATATGACTGGGAAATGCTTCATATTTCTAAAAGAACATGGGTGACAATCCCTTGGTCTCCACTTTGTCTAGGATGCATAAAATGTACTTTAGAGTTGAAGGAAAGAAAGAGCCCAGTGGTACTAAGGAATACAAACACGGTTTTGGAGGTTAGACCAAGGTCATCTAATCCAAAATTTTCTTTCCAATGCTGAACCATCAATTGCCAAGTGATTGTTTTCTGTATTGTATGTTTCCAAAATATGAAGTCAGTAATACATGTGAAAAGAATCTAGGGGTGTTAGTAGACCACAGCTTCACATGAGTCAACAGTGTGATGCAACAGCAGCAGAAAAAGCTAACGCTTCTCTAGGTTGCAACAACATAAGTACAGTGTCCAGGTCAAGGGGAGTAATAGTACTGCTGTATTCTGCCTTGGTCAGACCACACCTGAAGCACTTTGTCCACTTCTGGGCACCACAATTTAAGAATACTGACAAGCTGAAATGTATGCAGAGGAGGACAAACAAGATGATCAGAGGTCGGGAAGCTAACCATTCCTTATCAGGAATGGTTGAGTGAGTTTCGTATGTTTAGTCTGTTAAAGAGGAGACTGAGAGGAGATATTATAGCCATCTTCAAATATCTCAAGGCCTGATCCATGGAAGATGCAGGAACTTGTTTTCTCCTGCTTCGGAGGGCAAGACCCAAACCAATGCTTCCAAGTTTCAAAATATTCTGAGAAAATATCAGGAAATAGACCCTCGTGGGAGCCTGTATACTCTCCTTCACTGGAGGTTTCTAAGCAGAGGTTAGATGGCCATTTGTCACAGATGCTTTAGCTGAGATTTTTGTATTGCAGCGGGATAGAATAGAGGAGCCTTGGTGTCCCTTCCATGATTCATGAGGGTGATATGATGACATATATAGCAGATTAGACACAGACACAAACCACATGCCTGGTGTGGAGGTATTTGGAGAGGAAAATGGTGGATAAATGTGGGGTGAAACTCACTAGGACCCTGGAAAAAGTCTAAGTTTTAAGATATTCAGAAGCTTGGGGTCTTTCCAGTAAAAGTGAGGCAGCATTGCCTTTTTCTTTTCTTTTTTACAATAGTGCATTTCTTTTTACTACAGCAATCAGGGACCAGACAGGATGGTTTCTTCTTCCCACAATGTGTTAGTTGAAATTTAAGTATGTTGTGATGTAGCATTGCTACAGAAGTGTTGTATGGGGATTGGGAATAGTAGCTCCCACTGGTCACTGAAAGGAAGACCACCTACTTTTGTGTCCTGCAGGCATTCTTCACCCAGGACTAAAACCAGCCAAACAACTTTCAGCATTCTACGATTCCTTGATGCCCCCCCCTCTCTTTCTTTCTATCTATCTATATGACACTATATATATTTCCTCAGAAATAGCGATGGGCACACTCCCACTGGCTGGCCTTAGAAACTGTTCATTGTGTGTGTTAATGTTTCTCTCAGCTTTCTTAGAGAATGCCCACAAGACACCTTTGTAGCTCTTAGGCTTTTCCAAGAAAGCACACAAGGACAAATTGGGTGAAATGTGCTCTTCTATGTCAGCTCCCTCCCCCTCCTGTTTTTAAGTAAAGGAACATCAAGGAATCATAACTGGTGGTGCAGAAGTGTCTCTTAACTGGAAATTATGTTTCTAAGCATGCTTAAGGTTATCATTTTAGAATAATAATGAAGCACGTGGGATTAAGATGCCCTCTGCTGTCTCTAGCCAGTCCTCAACACCACCAGTTTCCTCTTTCTTTTCCTGAAGACAAGGTGTTTTATTTGCACCTAACTTGAAAGGATGTGGACAAGCAGGGAAAACAGGCTAGGGATGCGACAATCCCAGCATGAACTGGACCTGAATTCTGAAGGCCTCAGTGCTGCTTCATAATGAGGTGAGACCTTCCAAACTTCTCAATTCTATATTCAGCCCCATCCCTGCTATGAACGCAGAATGGGCAGCCTAAGTCCAACAGGGTCAAAACTCTCTGTCTTTCCCTTATTTGTACAGTGAAGGATATCATTTTGCAAGCTAATGGGCTTTTTAGTTAATGGACAATTGACCTGTTTCTCCACAACTGTCTTTACGTACAGGATTTTCATTTTTTAAGGACTGAGCTAAAATAGGGAGGCACACATTACACACATAGATATGAAACATGTCATCCCTGCTTCAGCAATTGGTGCTCATAAATGAAAAGAATGAAGGGAAGAAGTGCTGTCCTCATTCTGGTGTAGTTTTGTCATATTTTCACATAGCTAAATTTGATTTGCAGATAGTGTATGGTGTCAATATATAGGCTGTGTGGCCCCTGATTGCCTGGATTACATAGCTGAGAAGAAGAAGCTATCAAGAGAGGCAGAGCAGAAGAGTGAACTGCAACCAAACCAAACAGGTTAGGGGGCTTTGGGAGAGTGCTTAAAGTCAACCCCCAAGTCCCTTTTCACACCACCATTTCCCATGAACATTTCCAATGGAGCCCTAAGTTTAATCACACTAACTTGGTTAAAGATTGTATAGCAACTGGTGTTATGACTGAGGGCAAGAAAGAAAGTTGCAGTGTTATTAACACTTCCTAGGGCAAATAAAGATCAAATAGCGGTAGAGATAGAAAAACACAATTTATTAAGAAATTTGGCAGAAGAGTGTTGATGAGCCACGTCCTCCCACTGTTTCAAAAACCACAGGGAGAAAGAAAGCAAATATCTTTGTCCCTTAAGGGATGAATACTATTTTCATAAATTAAACAAGATGGGGCAAACTCTGCTCCAGAGAATTAAATTCCATGTTTGATAGATAAGACCCAGACCTGAAGCAGGTCCAATGATTTATTAACAGCCCTCCCATTAAGTGTATGCATTAGCAACACTCGTCTGGATGAAAAGAAGAGATACAGGAATGTTATGTTGTTCTTACTGGCCGGTCCTATGAATCTGCCCTAGCTAACCTGGCAAAACAAATGTTAGGTTGATCCATTCTGTCTGCATTTTTAGTTTTCACTCTGAAAGGCTGTAGAATAATAGCACTTTTTTGCAGCAATTCTAATTACTGGGGAGTTGGGGGCTTTACATGGGGCAGCAGAGAGTTTTGCCAAGTTCTCTGCCCCACATTCTTTGCACAACAACAGAAGCTTTGCTACTGCTTCAGCAGCTGCCCAGTGATGCTTGCTAGTCATGGCAGACCTGGTTGTATTCTGGGATAGGCTGCAATGCAACACAAATAAATAAAACAAGCATCTATAAATGACAACAGCATCCTAAGCATGTTTATTTAGAAGTAAGTGTGTTCAGTGGGGCTTGCTCACAGGACATGATAATAATTGCTCAGCAGTTATATGATTTTATTATATGTCTAAAGAAGTATACAGTACTTGGGGTGAACTTTGTCAAGACCTCATTATAGGGAGAGGAGTCCTTCATTTCCACTATGGTCCAATCTGGGGGTCCCTCTAGATACACAATACTTCTGCTCTTTGCACTGGAAGGAAAGCTCTCAATAGCACCAATAGGACTACTACAGATTGCTCCCCCATTTCCCCCACTCCAAGATAACATATAACCCTTCAGTTGTAATGGCAACCCACCTGTCATTATTATGGGCATTTGCTAGCAAATACTTATTCTTTCATTGTGACCATTCTAAGTTGATCCCAGATTGCCCCCCCCCTAAATGTAGAGTTATTAAATGATACAGCAAAATTTAATGCAAAACAATGTGGTCTCACTCCATCTCCTTGCTCAGAGAGGTCTTGGAGCGGCATATCATTGGCTGCTGCTTCTCCGCAGCCCTGGAGAACAGAATTAATGCAACATCAAAGGCTAATGCCCCAGACAAACCCAACCAAATGCATAAAGCTAATAAATTAGCAAGATGATCTCATAATTTGCCATTAGCCAGTGGCTCAGGCTTTGTCCTGCTTTATAAAGTCAATGTAGTACCCAATTAAAAATTAGTAAGCAGGATCTGATGCTCTTTAATCAGATTTTCAGAAAATGATCATAGATTGTTATTAAGTTATTACAAACTGATGTACACTAGAATATCAAAATTGCATGAAGTCCAATTATCCAAGGAGAGGAAACCTCAAAATCAGTTTAATATACAGGACAGCGCAGCCTATGCAGAAGTATTCAACATGGCCTAATGGATTTAGGATTGTAGCTTAGAACGCTGATTGACTATATATGCAGTTCTCAAATCACTTAAGTTGTTTTTTTTTAAAAAAATTAATAACTCATCAATCAGTTTCATGATTTTGAATGTAATACTAACTGTCTCTCCTGTCATGTCATTTATAAGACAAACCATAAACCTGAAGGAACCACAAAGAATACCCAATACATATATAGGTCCAAATGTCTGTTTCTAAACTGCCTTAGAGAGAGACATATTCAGCTGGTTATTAAGGAACTCCAAAACAATCCCTGCTAACCCTGTTCAATAGCTGAAATGACTACTGAGTTAAAGATTTTGAAAGGACATGTAATGCAGTAGCTAATGATCCATTCAGCTCACAGACCTTAATGATCAACCATGTTCCAAGGAGCTTTAACAGAACAAAAGATTAACATGTATCCCATGTAATCCATTGTGTTGTATGGTTTTAAGTAGAACCCCCCCCCCAAGTTCAATGAGACTTACCCCCCCCCCCCCGAGTCAACTGTACATAGGTTTGCAGCACTACAACCTCTCAAAATGTTAAACCAAGCCAATTTTAGTTCTCGGTAGTGAGGCAGCAGCAAGACCAGGGAAGGAGTGAAGCAGCCATGATCTTTGCTCTGGGTACCTGCATACTGCCTCGTGTGCACACTTGCTTATGCTCTACAATAACACAACAGGGCCCCATCACTGCACACAGAATATAGGATATTGTAAGATTCCCTTTTCCAGAGTCAGAGTCATAAACACCCTGGATCCTGTATCGGTCTCTACAGCCAAAGCAGGCACTGCAACCTTCCAACAGGTTGACTTCACCCCCAAAAGTGCACTGTCTTCCAAGACAGATGAATTCCAACAACTCCCTCTGGTACTTTCCCACCAGACCATAGTCTGTAAGTAGTAAAATGTGTGCCCCAGCCAGGACTTTTCAGGTTGAAGAAAATTACAGAGTTACACAATGCAGCACACAGTCAAATTTATAGAGAAATACAAATACTTCTTGTTGTTCCCTTTGTATCCTTATTGTTCAAGCAGCTCCATTTGTCATGGAGATTATTTATATACTATGTAGAAACAGAAACAAAATAGCAACCAATTTTGGAAATAATACATTATGAAAAAGAGACTATTAGGGAGGAAGAATTCCTTGTGAAATGGTATCATCAGTTTCTAATGAATATTCCAGTGCTTGTCAGGAAACCCATTTAGAGGGAGGCCAAAATCACTTTCTAATTTTCTCTACAGCTTTATCATATTTTCTCCCATCCCTAAGGCCAACAGTATTGCAGACTGATTGGCCCATAATATTACATCTCCTCAGGGATGATTTATCTTTGCATAGAATACCCTCATATTTTAACACTGATAAAAAAATATTTACATTTGTATGGAAATAAGGTTCAGATCTAACCAAGCCTGCTTCCTGTGTCAAAGCACCTATCTTTGGAATAGATCCTGTGGCGCTTAATGCAACACTTTTAAATTAGGAGTAAATTGCATGCATCCAAAATTGCAGAAAGGTGTTCAGATAAGTTGCACTTCTAATAAAGCAGAGATAAATAAACTCTGGGTTTAACATTGTATGTGAATTCACAGGCCTTTTTTGACTCCTCCACAAGCATCACAAATAAAGCCCCAGGATGTGTCGTGTGTGTCACAAAGTCTAATGGAAGTGCACATAAGCTTGGATGCAGACACGTTAGTGTTAATGGGAAGCAATCAGCATTATTATTATAATCAGTGTCACATAGGTTTTTGTACTCTTAAACTTGGGGAACTGTAGATTAAACTTCATTTGAAGCAAACAGGGATGCATTCACACTAATCTTGCAAACCACCACTATCTCTCTGTACCCTGCTTACTTCCAGCTCCTACAGTATGTGGAGCCAACATGCCAGGATGAAGAACTCCTCAGACACAAGAGAATGTGGCTGAGATCCGACCCATGGGCAGAATGAATAGCCATGGGCAAGTCATTAGATCACAGCTTCACTTTCTCATATATAAAACTGGGTTAATGCAGATTGTAAAGTAGTAGTGAGGAAGAAGAAGAAAACTGAAACACCAGAATGGTGTATTGGTGTACTAGGACTTCAGAGGACCGGGTTCAAATCCCCATTCAGCCACTAAGCTCAGTGGGCGATCTTGCGCGAGTCACTCTCTTTCACCTTAAACAGCCTCAAAAGGTTGGGTAAAATAAGAGGGTAAAAAGAGGGGGTACAAAGAAAGAAGGGTGGGATAAAAAGGAAGCCATAAATTATTTATTTGTTCTAGCGTGAAAAAGTAATACAGTGAGCAATTTCCGAACAGAATCTAATAATAGGGTTTGAACTATCAGGAAATAAAGAGAGACATGTCATGCCTCTTCACCCCATTCATCTGCACGCAGCTCGCTTACCATTTCCTCAGTGTGACAGAAAGATGAAGGCACTTTCAAAGTAAAGCCAGGTCATATTTATCTAAATCTGCAAGGAGACCTGTCAGTAAAATCGTGCATATCTCCTGAAGCTAGCCGTCTACCGGTGACACCTTAACATAAGACAAGCATATGTGGTGCATTATTATTAAAGGGGTTTTAAGTCACATTGTAAGATCTCTAGATGGAGACACTTAAGGACAGAGTTTTATTGCCGACACATTCAACTCCTGCCATATTATTCCCATGCAAATCATGTCTGAGGGAATCAGCGTCAGACCAGAAACCTCTTCCTGCAGCGGTGCCACAACAATCATTTATCTGCATCCGGCACCGAGTGGTGCAAAATGACGCCATTTGTGATAGAGACTTAAACTAATATGCAGAATCACCTCCACAAGTGCAAGGGAATATTAAAGATTCTATCTTGCTGACAGCTTTTCATCAACGCTTCAGAGAGTGCGAGATATTGGGAGGCTAATCCACATTGTGTATCATTGGATACTGTCATTTTCACACTCTACAGCTGCCTTGCTGAGTTGACTTGAAGAGTAATTACTGCTGAGATAAGCCCTTTTCTGGAATACGTGCAATTAATTCTCCCTGTAAAAAGAAGGAAAGGAATCTGACACTTTAATAATGTTTAAGTACACCTAATCTATTTCTTTTCTGCTCAGATGTTTCCTAAATATGAGGAAGAAAGAAGATTTGAAAGTACTTACAGCTGTCTCTTCTTATGTAAATCATCCATGGACCTCTAATATCCGATCATAAAATAGCCAACGTGAAATAAGATCAAAAATTATAATAGAATGCAGAACAAGTAAGGAATTATCAAAAAGATGAATGCACAATATGATTTTCTTGCGTACAACAGTTACTCTTATCAAACAGAGATTATCATGCCATTAAAGTTTCAAGGGCGTGAAATTTAATTCAATTGTAAGATGTATTTGGAGGTGAATTAAAACTACTTTTCTATTTCTATCTACCTTGCTTCAAAGCACATGTACCTACATATTTTCCATGTTTTTACAATCTTCAGTTCTAACAAATATTAAAACTAATAAAGCTACAGAGAAGTAGAGGTACAGTTAGTGTAAACTAGATTTGCTAGCACCAGTGAGAATTTGGTCCCAAATATCACACACAAAGACCTGATTAGTTTGGAAAAGTCCATGTTAATCGTCCAGCGTAGTATATTTTGAATTTTATGACACTCAGCCATGTGCAACTCCGATACTAAATAGCTCAAAATGCCAGTAGTACAAAGGCCAATTGACCAACTGTTTTAAACTAAAATTTTACCCTCAGCATACTGTAAGGTTGGGGGGAATGGTAAGCCTGAGATTATCGTATATACTCTCAAGAGAAACTTATCCAATATTTTTAATACCCATGATCTCTGATAAATTGCCAAGTTAAAAGATGTTAATGCCTGCCATCTTTTTAATCATCTAAAATTAATCCTAGGACCTCCCAGCCTACTGCATATGTTCCAACAGCTTGTCTTGACTTATTAAGCTTCTCATAAGAAGCAGCTGCAGTGGATGCATATTCTCTATAGACCAGGTTTCAGGCAGAAAGATCTCATTTACCTCCTCCTGTCAGTGTGAGGGACCTGGTTTTCATGTTCTGCAAAAGGAGATGGAGTGTATCCAGCTTGATTCCAGCAACACCTGGTGGCTTTTTACTTCTCAGCCAATATACTGCCGTAGCAATCAGGGCTGGCTCCATGTTCTGGAGGTTCCTCCAGTTGCGTCCTCCCTCTTCCTCTCCAAGTTACCCCTGCCTACTTATTTCTCCTCCCTCCCTGGGCCCAAACCACATGGAGGGACTGTAGACAGTGCTGCAGGTAGACAGCGATGCAGTATCTCACTCTAGTTATTGACTGCATGCCCAGAGACTGCAGGTGAGCAGAGGCAGCTACAGCTAAGAGGATGAAGGGCAGGATCAAATCTCTCTGGAGACTGAGTATAGGTCCCCTACAGGGGTGTAGGTCTAGTGATGCCTATTCTCTAATAGCCCTTGCAATGTGCAACTTCTCAACATTATTTGCTAAGACAGTGACACCCACAATATTCCCCAGCTGCTACGGTAGTTCCTGCAGAATCTATTAAATGTTCAGAATCTAATTGGCTGCAGCATACATTTCCTCCCATAATTTTATTTTGTGATGCAAAGCCAGCTCCTTTTTCAAGGAATCTAGGGGGTAATTTAGGAGTGGAATCTGTTTTAGAAGCGCAGCTGGAGCAGCATGTAGTCTAATGGGTCACTTGTCATTGCCTGTGGCACCTCTATTGCTCCAAAGGATCCTGGGGGGGTTAATTCAACCATGCACATTGAGAGGCACCCTTAAGTTCCAGTTTCAATCTCTGGTATCTTTCGTTTGAAGGATCTGGTAACAGGTTGATGGGAAAGCCTTTTCTGTGCCCGAGATACTGGAGAGTCACTGGCAGGCAAAACTGACAATACTGAACTCGCTGGACAAACAAAGAATCTGATGTGGAATAAAGGAAACCACAAATGCTACAATGTTTGTGATTATGGTGAAAAATCAGTACAGGAATCACACTGTTAAGGAATAGTCCAAATGAAACACTTTTCTGCATGAAATCCGTATTTGTTTCGGTATTTCAGTAAGGTGTGTTGATTCTATGAGCCATAGAGTTCAACAGTCCCCATCAGCCTCCCTCTATCACACTAACAAGTATCAACACATGAAATGTTGAATTTTATTGCAAGGCCACTGAGTAGCATTAAGTTTTCTTTTGCCACTCATATAGAAGAATCTTTTATTGAGCTTTACCTGGTCCAGAAAACATAGGTCTGTTTGTTTTCTGGCATTGCTTAGAAGAAATACATTGCAACTACCTCTTGACTTTCAGGTCAATACACCAATGACTTTCAGCATTTTTTCAGGTTCAGGGTGCCCATTCTGACCTTAAAGCCATAAGTGCTCTGCACTTGACATCTTCCTCTTTCCCCTGATTGAACACATACTGTCAGGTTCTACCAAGTTAGGAGGCTAAACTGACATCAGATAATAAGAATACCTTCTTAGTGATGGCTTCTGTTTTTTAGAACTCATTTTCTCTGTGCCAACTGGTTAATGTGCGTGCACACGCACGCACACACACGCGCACACACGCGCGCACACACACACACACACACG
This sequence comes from Podarcis liolepis, assembly GCF_965112155.1. Classification (NCBI taxonomy): domain Eukaryota; kingdom Metazoa; phylum Chordata; class Lepidosauria; order Squamata; family Lacertidae; genus Podarcis; species Podarcis liolepis. The sequence continues at coordinate 17,205,877 of NC_139564.1, read as the reverse complement.
CACACACACACACTGTGTGAGAGTGTTTATTCCTTTATATATTTAAATCTGACTTTTCTTTATTTATACACCTCTCAAAGCTTCTTATATAAAAACAGAAAAAATAATAATAAATACAGCAATTAAACAAACAAATGCTTTGTAGCATCTGATATGTTCTGCATCATTTCCCCTTTATTTTAACATGATATTCATTAAATACATTGTCATCCTCTTGTTTTGCTATATCCTGCTTAGGGAGGCTTATGGATGAAAAGCAACTTTTCAATAACAAGCAATGATTCCCCCCCCCACGGATTTTATAAACAAATTCTTACATTTCTATCCCACCTTTCATCCTTCATAGACCTAAGGCTGCCTTTCTCAACCGTGGGTCCCCAGGTGTTGCAGGGCTACAACTCCCATCATCCCTAGCTAGCAGGGCCAGTGGTCAGGGATGATGGGAGTTGTAGTCCAACAACATCTGGGGACCCATGGTTGAAAAAAGCTTTCCTCGGCCAATTGGTGCCAAAGAAAGACAGAACTTTTTTTATGTATGCTACTACAGCAGCAAGAATACTCATCGCAAAGCATTGGAAGACTCAAGATCTACCCACCCTGGAAGAATGGCAGATGAAGGTGATAGACTATATGACATTGGCTGAAATGACCGGCAGAATCCGTGATCAGGGGAAAGAGACGGCGGATGAAGATTGGAAGAAATTTAAAATCTATCTTAAGAAATATTACAAAATTGATGAATGCTAAAATGTTGAGGTTTTTAGAAAAAAAAAGGAGATTACAGCGACAAAAGATTAAGTAAAAGAAAAGAATAAATAAGGAACAAAGTTGATAAAATTAAGTTTAGGATTTGCTGAAATAATTTTGGAAATTGGGATGTAGAAAGGGGAGGTTTGGGGGAGTCGGAGGAAGTGAGGTTTATGAAAAAAGGATATGAAATTATACATGTTTGTTTGTTTGTTTCTTTATTTGTTTGTATTGTTTATAAAAAATTTGTAAAACCAATAAAAAATTAAAAAGAAAAAAGAAAAAAGCTTTCCTAAGGTATCAAAACCTACTTAGTTATAATTTTTGTTTCACTTTATAAGTCACTCTGGGTCACATTAATTTTTTTTTGGGGGGGGGCACAATCAATCAGTCCAGTGGCATACATGTGGCTCCCAGGCAGTCAGCATCCAGGCACTGACCAGACTCAAACCTGCTTAGCATCAGCAAAGTGGTGAGCTCATGCGCCTTCAGGCCTTAGCCATGTGGTTTTTGCCTAATATGAAACTCTGGCACCGTGTTCTCATGCCTGTGACAAACAACAGATTCTCTACCCAGTGAGCAGATACCAATGCCAAGGAAGCCAAAGCTCACTGTAACAGCAGAGTATAATTCTGCAGTGACAAACATTGCCAGCCACTTTGTAATATATGCCTCAGAGAAGACTGATGTTGTATCGCCGCTCCACCAATGCACAAAAGCTGGATGCTCTCCGTATTCCATTTTGTCATTTAATTTTATATACTAATTACACCATATATCATTCCTTAATGTATCCACATTTGAAAACAGAACACAGATAACCAGTATTTATTGTAGAGGGAAGTCTCTTTTCATCCTTGCAAAGAACTTTTTCTGTGTGCGCGCATAATATGAATGAAGTCCGAATTAATTTGCATAGAAAATTGTTTACGGGCGTGCACACACACCTCTGTATTAAAACAATATATAGAAAGATCCTGTATATGTATATTTTGTAGATGTAGGATGAAACCAAATAGCCAGTTAAGTTTATGTATGGTCACAAATTAAAGGTAACACTCAAATATCCTCTGTGAAAGCCACACGTCTGCTGGTAATATATTTTGCTGTTTACTCCCCCTGTAGCTGCAGACCCTCACACCACATCACACACTAGCCTAAGGAGTCCACCAGCTACTCAGAGAGCACAAATGGGAATAAATTAATTGGTCCATGCCTGATGAGCTTGCCTGTTAAGAGAAACTCACTGATCTCCACAATGTGGTAACCAACCATGGTGGTAGGTGTTGGTGTATTGCCAAAAGTGTATTGGTGGTAGGTGTATTGGTGTATTGCCAAACTTGTAACAAGCCTTGAAGCATGACCTTGAACAGTTGGGGCATGTGGCAGGGCGAGACCATCTCTCTCTCTCTCTCTCTCTCTCTCTGTGTGTGTGTGTGTGTGTGTGTGTGAATGATGGTCAGTGGCTGAAATAATATGTGAAAGTTTGAAAGCATCTCTCTCTGGCTGGATGGCTGAAGAGAGCAGAAATCTGTATATAGTTCTGTTTCTTATTCTATATGTAGACCAGTAGTGTAATGCAGTTTGTAAATAATTAAGACTTTAAGAGTGAATGGGTGAGGTGTTTATTCCTGTCAAAGGAATTCACCAAGAGAGGGCTGGACTGCTGCTGCTGCTGCTGCTGCTGCTGCTGCAAAGACGAAGGAAGACTTTCTGAGGAATTCTGAAACAAAAAGAAAAGGAACCCCAAAAGTTGGCACACTAGGAGCCTGCCTACCATTGCTCTTAGGCACTGAGAGTTGGCCGTGAGCCCTGGAAGCTCATGCAACACCATGCAAGCTCATGGCTGCTTAGTGGGGAATTGCCCTGATGTGAAAAAGCAGCCAGTGCCCAAGACCCTTCACATTTGTCCAATGTGGTTAACCCTAACTGAAGTCAATTTATATTCGTTTTAAAATGTACTGCTTATGATACAACAGATCCAGATTTAGCGCTGACCTATTGAAATCAATGGAATCATGACTAATTCCAGTGCCATTGATATCACTGGGTATGCTCTAAGCACGACAAAGTCTGAATCCAAGCCCAAAGAAAGATAATAATGTATGGAAACAGGGAAAATAAAAGCATGTCACTAGGAAGCACCACTGATATTTCACCACTAGATCCGCATGCACAGCCGCATCAGAACTGTTGCCGTACAGGAGCCGCAGAAAGTTGCAGCTTTCTTCTCACCACTGATTAATGCATCTTGATACTGCAAGACAACTGTCAACACAATCTTCTAAAGCAGAACAACCACTATTTATGTGTCCAGGTAGTAAGTAGCCCTTTCAAAGGCTGGCAAGTCCCCAGATATTTAGGGTCATAAAACCTGCATGAATCAGAAGTGAATGATTAAGCAGGCTCCAAGCTATCCGCTTTGTAACAGGTACCACCAACTTTATTTATTTATTTACTTGGTCCCAGCGAGTGACCTTGTCAGTTACGAGCAAGTTCCAAAAGAAAACAAGCATTGCCTCTCGCTTACCAGCTCTTCGCGCAGTTGGGAAATGAGTTCATCTCTCTCCTTCAGCTGAAGCTTCAGCGCCGAACATTCATCTTTCATTATATCCTATAAAAACATCAAAAGAGATGTTATAATAGACTTTGTGCTTTTCCTTTGCTCCTGACAAGAAAAGGCAGCTTCACACAGTGCAAGATAATTACATCCAAGTAATGAAAGTCAATGCCCCTCTATCATGTGCAATATTTTTAATAACATAGTCTAAGTTTGCAGGGTAAACAACCTAATGCATCCAAAGATATTATATGCACAGAAATGCGAACAGCTCCCTGTGTGTTAAGCCCGTTTTGTTAGTGTCTGATTCTTTTAAGCCCTTTATTGAAGCTCCTGTCAGGCGTCTCTTTATTTTAGTGAAGGAACAGATGGCCATAAAATTTCATAGTTCTGTTCACACAAAACAACACTACAGAAGTTTCACTTCGGATGCATTATTGGAATTCCTTTATTTAAAAAAATAAAATAAAATCAGACTGCAGATGGAAAAAGCAGGAAGATGCACATGTAGGCATTCGACAAACAGGAAGGAAGCAACCCTTCCATGAAAGGAAATAAACCAGCATGACAGGCAACAATATTGCTAGCAAGTCAAATGTTGTGGCCAGTGGCTGATTTAGTTTTCTTCTAAATGAGATTCAAACAACACAGGTCATGGGCCAGGTTGGGCAAAAGGCATGAAATTAAACTGAAAGAAGGTGTCCATGAAAGTGCAAAGGCTAGAAATGAAAGCAAGGTTCTCAGCTATCAGGGCGTATCTGCACTACAGACCTAAACTGGCACGACAATCATTTCCTCTTCCCAGGAAACATCGGGAAACTGTTGTTCTATTGATTTATTTCATTGGACATATAGCCCCAACATTATCCCATCTCAAAACCAGTATGCTATATATTCTGTTGTCTCCTTCTCTTCTATAGGGGTATGGGATGGGACTGGATATTGCTAAAGAACACCACCAACAAATTGCACTTGTTTTGTATTTTGACACATGCCCTATTTTGTGTTAATTTTGTTGTTTTCTGGTGGTTAGCGGCTTTGGCCTTCCCTTGGTAATGAAAAGTGAGTTATAAGTCATAGGTGCTTTAAATGAGTCAGACCACTGATCCATTTAGAACAGCGTTTCCCAGACTTGGGTATCCAGCTGTTTTTTTGGACTACAATTCCCATAATCCCTGACCACTGAGCCTGCTAGCTAGGGATGATGGGAGTTGTAGTCCAAAAACAGCTGGATACCCAAGTTTGGGAAACACTGATCTAGATCAATACTGTCTACTCTGACAGCAGATCTCCATAATTTCTGGGAAGGGATCCTCCCCAGCCCTACCTAGAGATACTGGAGAATGAACATGGGTCCTTTTGCATATAAAACAAATGTTCTACTGAGCGATGGCCCTTCCTCAATGAATGTAATGAAATGAAATACATTTTCCATAATTATTAGGGGGGGGGGAAGTCATCACAGTTAAACTGGTATCAAAGCTATATAAGTCTGTAGTGAAGCTATGCCATCAGAATACTACAGTGGTTTACTACTAACAAGTGCATTGTTTTATTTATTTCTGTATATCTATATTCCACCTTTCTACCATCATGGAGCCAAAGGTGACATGCTCGTGGCTCCCAACTGATCAGTCCGAGACAAGTTTAGCTTCAGCAAAGTGGAGGACTTGTGTGCCTTCAGACTGTATCATGGGACTGTGTACTGATATCAGCTATTCAACCTAGAAAATCAGAGGAATAATGTTTTTCCAAGAGAGATCTATTAAGAGCAGCAATAGTATGTGGTACAGTGAACCTAATGCAAGTGACATCACATGTTTAAGTGACCTTTCTCATAAAAAAACATCCTTCTGATGGAAACCTTTGAAATTCAGATTGCATTCTCTCTCTCTCTCTACTTCCATGGGTCTACTCTATGACAGCTGGATATCAGCCAAGAAAAACATTGTCAAGGAATGCAATTACTTTAAGAAGCACTTATTTCACCAATGAAATGCCATCAACAGGAAAGCAATAGAGCAAGGGCATAATGAGATGAGCGTCGACAGTGAGCAAAATGATACTACGCACAGTCTACAAAGCAGCAACATCAGTGTTAAAAGGCAACAGTGACGCATGAGAGCTAGTCGTGTACTTTGAATGGCCTAAAAGTAGCAAATGCCAGGAAACCTGAGGTGAAGAACAGGTCATCATTTCAAGGCTTGCTGGTTCTGGACCATTACTGTCAAATACATCACAATATGTTACAGAAGCTTTTAAGGTGAAGGGGAAAAGAAAGACACAAGCAAATAGATTCATATTAAGGGCAGGGAGCGGGGGAGAGACTTGCTGGCCACCAGCAATTCTACTCAGTGCCAGATTTACATATAAGCTAAACAAGCTATAGCTTAGGGCCCCACTCTCTTGGGGGCCACAAGAAAATTTAAAGGGGAAAGAAACCCTGGATGTATATTTCCAAAATATAAGATACAAAACAAATAAAATAAAACCTACATACAGCAACAGTGTTTTGTGTTGTGTAGGCTCCTATTTGTTATGTGCAAATGGCTTTAGATACCTATTAGGTCCATAAATTACCATATAGCATACATTCAACACAAAAAACAATGACAATTTGTTGCTGACAAAGGACAGCTGGACATATACAGGGCCCTATTACCTTCAGGAGCTTTGGGCCAACAACAAGCTCAAATACATTTCCTGCAACGAACCAACTGGAAGGGACTGGCAGGGCTCCAAGGAGTGGGTGAAACAGGTAGTTGGGCCCAAGGCTGATTCAGAAGAAGGGGGCAGCGATTTATGGGATTTTGTGCCTGCCACAAGGCAGGAGACAGAGCTGGAGGATGGGGAGGGATCTGAGCAGTCGGAGATGGGGGAGAAGGTGCAGGGTGCAAGGCAGGAGGTGGAGATGGAAGAAGGACAGGAACTGAGGGAGAGGTGATGCCTGAAGGGAGGGGGCTGGCGGAATCCCCTCCATCTGCACCCCCTAAGGACCAGGAGGGGTTGAATAGGCAGGCACAGTAACAATTTGTGTACCTTTTTAAAAGTCACACATTTATTTTAGCACCTAGCTTTCTAGTAGTGCTCTATTGCATCAGTCTAATTCTGCCGAGCTAGAAGTGTGCTGGAATGTTTCACATCTAATTGTGAGTGGTGATGGTTGTTTCACATCACCTTGAAATGGGGTTGGTGACGGCACACTCTATATATGCATTACCAAGAAGTATCATTTTAATTTCCTAAGCTCTTAAAAAAAAAAACTTCTGTATACTTGGGGACAAGCAAACATATTGTGCTTACACCATAATCAACAAAGTAGCATAAGCAGACTTAACCTGGTGCTACAGGAAACAAATTTACTACAATTCTGTTGCCAAAGTAGAACAGTAAATTTAGAACAATATTCCTTAAAATATAGAATGTTAAGCAGACTGTTTACTGGCTTAGTGCAATCCCTGCTGTTGAGAACAGATTTTACTAAACAAGTGTTATTAGAAAAAGGAAAAAGAAATAGCATAGATTCACTGGATGGAAAAGAATCCCGCTGAAACCTTTCCCGCTGAAAACTAGAAGCCCGGAATGCCAAATATAATCTTTTTATTTTTTATTTTTGCACTGAATTCACACCGCTGCTACCTCTTACTGTGCATTATGAAAACTTGGCATTGCGAAAGAAATGCATGCTTCAACACATATGTTAATACCCGGTAAGAAAATTACAATATTTAGCCAATTCCATTAAAAAAAAATGCTAGGCTTCTAATTCATTTGATGGCAGGCTGAGGAAAGGAAAGATGCTATTCTTTTCATGAGTTCAAGATTCACCTGCATCTCCCTGAAATGTAGAGCTGGGAATTCTGTGGGTTTTCAACAAGTATTTCAGTGTGGATTTTCCCTCAAAATACATTCTTATGTGCCTTCCTCCAAAAAGAAAACTGCGAAGAACTGCATCACAACATTCAGAGAAGAATGAAATCTGGTGGATAACTATGTTCCAATCATTACGTTACTGATCAGGTCACTTTGTATGAGAATTGGAAAATATCAAATTCTGAAAGTATGATTGCTGCAAAATGCTCACCAACTTCAATAACTGAGGAAAAAAGCTGTTATTTAAATCTATCCCCAAATCTATCATTGATAGAAAGTAACAGGCTTCATGAATCTCATTAGACCAGGATGATCCTTTTAGATGCTAGAAGAAATGCCCATCTTACACCCTGTTTAACATCATTCCATTTATTTATTTGGGACGCGGGTGGCGCTGTGGGTTAAACCACAGAGCCTAGGACTTGCCGATCAGAAGGTTGGCAGTTCAAATCCCTGTGATGGGGTGAGCTCCCGTTGCTTGGTCCCTGCTTCTGCCAACCTAGCAGTTCGAAAGCATGTCAAAGTGCAAGTAGATAAATAGGTACCGCTCTGGCGAGAAGTTAAACGGCGTTTCCATGCGCTGCTCTGGTTCACCAGAAGTGGCTTAGTCATGCTGGCCACAGGACCCAGAAGCTGTACGCCGGCTCCCTCGGCCAATAAAGCGAGATGAGCGATGCAACCCCAGAGTCAGTCACGACTGGACCTAATGGTCAGGGGTCCCTTTACTTTACTTTACTTTACTTTAATTTGACTGGCACGAAGGAGACTTCAAAAACAGCAGCACTTTTTTGCCATCAAACATCAATCTTATACTTAATCTAATTACTGTGTTCTTAGCTCAGATGGGATAGTCAGTGGTTATATGGCACAAACGGCTGTACAACTTCTACACACTATGCATTGCCATGAAATAATAAAACCTCATATTATAGGAACCGGAAGACTGGGAACATTGCACGTCTATATTTTAAAATTCAAAAATGTCGACACAAATATTGTTTGGAAATGTTTCCAGGGTCCTTCATATGTATGGTAATGCAAAGTGGTAAAACTATTCCATCAAACACACTAAAAAGAATAAGCTTCCACTTAAATTGCTATAAAACCAACACATCTCTATACACAGGGGCAATGCATTATGACTGTAGCAGCTTCTGAAATCTAAACATATGTCGGATTCGAAAGCTATTGCTCAAATGAAGACTTGCATCATGTTAGAACAACAAATATCAAAGCAAAAACACAATACTATTTAGAAAAATCCCCAGAAATGTTGGCTTTAATGTTGTGCATATAAACCTCTACATATTGCTTTGCTGTTGCTTTATACTAATTATATTTTTGCCAAGAAACACACATGAAGGTGCTGAGTTAGCTGTTCCCATATCTGTTACATTCCCTTCCCTTCATCCCTTCCCATCCTTCTTCTGAGAACCTATGTCCTAGATGGAGTTACCCTTTTTTTTTTTTTTTTTTAATCTAATCAACAACTTTGAAGGAAGTTAGTATGAGTGATCATGACTGATGTTAGTATGAGTGATCAGGTCTCAGTCCAAATTTCTATTTAGGACACTACACTAATTCTCATTGGTTTCACCAGTGGGACAGCCCAATGAAAGCCCAATATACTAAAGAGTTTAAACGTAAAGGTAAAGGGACCCCGGACCATTAGGTCCAGTCGTGACCGACTGGGGTTGTGGTGCTCATCTCACTTTATTGGCTGAGGGAGCTTCCGGGTCATGTGGCCAGCATGACTAAGCCACCTCTGGCAAACCAGAGCAGCACATGGAAACGCCGTTTATCTTCCCGCCATAGCGGTACCTGTTTATCTACTTGCACTTTGACGTGCTTTTGAACTGCTAGGTTGGCAGGAGCAGGGACCAAGCAACGGGCGCTCACCCCATGTTGGGATTCGAACCGCCAACCTTCTGATTGGCAAGTCCTAGGCTCTGTGGTTTAACCCACAGCACCACCCGTGTCCCACTAAAGAGTTTGGTACCTCACAATTTCCTGTGCTGTGAGGAACTTTCACTGCCACCCTAGGTTCTTGACTGCAATTAGAATTGGGACTCATATAGATAAAGATGTGAACATATTATTATAGGTATGCAGAAGTGAATGGGCAATATTTGCAGCTTCGTTTTTGTTTGTTTTATGCAAATGACAGCAACAATAATATCTTTCCTTCTATTCCCCCCCCCAAAAAAATAATAATCATGGAAAGTTAACAAAACTGAGTAATAAGCAATGTAACAGTTACAGATAGGTAGCTGTGTTGACCAACACATAGTCAAAATCAAAAAATTCCTTCCAGTAGCACCTTAAAGACCAACTAAGTTAGTTCTTGGTATGAGCTTTCGTGTGCATGCACACTTCTTCAGATACACTGAAACAGAAGTTGCCAGATCCTTCTATATAGTGAGAAGGTGGGGAGGGGTATTACTCAGAAGGGTGGTGGGAATGGGTGATTGGCAGATAGCTGAGATGAGCCTGTTGGCGACTCTTAACGACTGCAATAGGTCTTACAGGAAAAGGCAAGGGGTGAGAAGGTGAAAAATGGCTTAGTCATGGCTTAGCAAGACAGACCCAAAAAAGAAAATAACAGAACACCTCTAGTCATCACATACAGCTCCCAAGTTAAAACAGTACAACACATCATCAGAGACCTACAACCTCTCCTGGACAATGACAGTTCTCTTTCTCAAGCTCTGGGAGGAAGACCTTTCATTGCCTACAGACAGCCACCCAATCTTAAACAACTCCTAACCCACAATAATACTACAACCAGACTTAACACGGACACTGGCACCAGAGCCTGCAATAAACCCAGATGCCAACTTTGCTGCCACATACACCCGGACAACACCATTACTGGCCCCAACAACATCACACATACCATCTCGGGACTATTTAATTGCTCATCGTCTAACATTGTGTATGCCATCAAATGCCAACAGTGTCCTTCAGCTCTCTATATTGGAGAAACAGCCCAAACCTTACGCCAAAGAATAAACGGACATAAATCAGACATCAAGAATCACAAAACAGAGAAACCAGTAGGAGAACACTTCAATCTCCCAGGACATTCTATACAAGATCTCAAAGTAGCTGTTTTACTACAAAGGAATTTCAGAAATAGACTGGAAAGAGAAGCTGCTGAATTACAACTCATTACCAAACTTAAAACCATGGAGAGACCTGGTCTGAACAGAGACATTGGATTCTTATCTCATTATACATGACTAAGCCATTTTTCACCTTCTCACCCCTTGCCTTTTCCTGTAAGACCTATTGCAGTCGTTAAGAGTCGTCAACAGGCTCATCTCAGCTATCTGCCAATCACCCATTCCCACCACCCTTCTGAGTAATACCCCTCCCCACCTTCTCACTATATAGAAGGATCTGGCAACTTCTGTTTCAGTGTATCTGAAGAAGTGTGCATGCACACGAAAGCTCATACCAAGAACTAACTTAGTTGGTCTTTAAGGTGCTACTGGAAGGAATTTTTTTATTTTAAGCAATGTAACGTACTGGTTGCATTTTCTAAATAAAATGCAATTTATGAACTTTCCATGTGATTCCAATAGCTATTGGCTTAGAGAATAATAACAATACCTGGTGAGACTACATTTTCCAGTGCACAACACTTCACAAACTGCACTCCAATTACATCCTGACCTTACATTGAGATGTATTTTTCATTGGAAAATATATTTTTGTTAAGCTAATGTAATACTTCACTGTTAAGTTTTGAACAGCTCTATCAATCTTTAAATATCACTGATTTTGGATAAATGTAGACAATGTAATTCCTACACAGTCATTAAGAAGATGATTACATCATAAAATATGTGGATTTAAAAAGCTATATTTAAAAAGAAGAGAAAATTAATATATTTGGATTTTAAAAGCTGCTATGCACGATCGTGTGTGTGTGTGTGTGTGTGTGTCTGTCTGTCTGTCTGTCTATCTATCATCTCACTAGAATCTGAGTGAAGACTTTTACAATACTATAATTTTTAAAAACCTTTCAGTTGGAAGGAGAGGTAATAATTTATTGAGACAGAAATGTGATTATGTTCCTTAACTTTGAAACAGCGGTGGCCAACTCCCAAGTGACTGTGATCTACCCCTTTTGGGGGTTCAGGTCAAGGTTGTTGAGTTTAGGCTGCAATCCTAAACTCACCTTAAAAAGTAAAGTTAAAGGACCCCTTACAGTTGAGTCTAGTCACAGATGACTCTGGGGTTGTGGTGCTCATCTCACTTTACAGGCTGAGGGAGACAGCATTTGTCCACAGACAGTTTCTCCGGGTCATGTGGCCAGCATGACTCAGCCATTTCTGGCGCAACGGAACACCGAAACCAGAGCAGTGCACGGAAATGCCATTTACCTTCCCACCGGAGCGGTACCTATTTATCTACCTGCACTTCTGGCGTGCTTTTGAACTGCTAGGTTGGCAGGCGCTGGGACCAAGCAATGGGAGCTCACCCCGTCACGGGGATTCTAACCGCCGACCTTCTGATCAGCAAGCCCTAGGCTCTGTGGTTTAGACCGTAGCGCCACCCACCATAGCTAAACTCACCTACCTGCAATCAAATGCAATGGGACTTATTTTGGGGTAGACATCATTGCACTAGTCAATGGAAGCTGGCTGATTAGGGTGTGTGGACCACTGCCCTACTAACTTCAGTCTGTCTCCAGCCAGCCCCCATCTGATTCCTTACTTACAACCAGACCTGAAGGTGACAGTGCATGTCAACTGCCTCCTCCGAGGTCTCAAATGGACCTCCACCACATTCTTGAGTAACATGAGAGGCAAGGAGGGACAATGTGATACTGTCACTCGTTTCTGAATGCTAAAGTATCTTTAGCAAGCCAGGAATTGTGCATCTGGACCGGGCCAGTATGTCTTCATCTAAAGCATGTTGAATAATTGTTCCAAAGTGGCAACTGAAGAAGAACATCATACATTAGATTGTGTCAGGAGAGTGTTACATAATCAGCAATGATGGGCTGATCAGGGTGCATAGAACCAGTGAACAGAACAATAGATTTCAAACATGCAGACACCCAATATTTAGTTCCTGAGTTGATTTGTTGCTTATTCATTCTCCAATAATGTGTGCCAAACTGTAATTTAATCAAGAGACTGAAGCCCAGAGTTTGCCTCTGTCCTCCTGATAAACAAGAGCTAAAGCAGGAACCTGTTCCATAAATCTTATTTATTTTTGTGCTGAAAGTGTAAGATTGAAGGTTAATTTACAAAAGGCAAGTTTAAACAACTAGTTGGGGCAAACAAAGACATCTTTTACTTATTCTACACACCTCAATATGTGCAGCCAACAAAATGGCACACACTGTTAATATTTATATCAAGTGCTACGATGTTTTATTGCTACCAACAAAAATCAGCTTATTACTTCTCTTTCTTAGTTATTTGAGCCAGCATACATCACCTTACACTTAATTTTTAAATATATCATTTAAGACACAGTGTGCCTCAATGCTTTCTAATTTTAACCCATAAGACCCACAATAAATGTGATTTTCTTTTTTTAAAAAAAATCACCCTGAGGTAACTGCCCTTTTTTCAGGCCTAGAGTTCTCTACAGACAGACCTTTGAAGAGGTCCAGCTAGTGGACTTGGTGAGCAAGAGCGGCTGGATTAATGAGCTCATTATCATTCATTAAAGAGTGTTGTGTGGATGACTGCCTACTTTAATTAGTTTTATTACTGAAGGAAATTGCTTCATATGCCAAGCTCATCGACAAGCATGCCTGGAAAACATTAGAGTAGTAATCAGACGATACGAGGAACCGTTCATTAGTCTGTATGGCTAAAGGCACATATTACGGAGCAAGGATAGTATTAAAAAAGATGGACATGGCAGCATCTGACATAAAATAATTTATCAGATCTAATAATTCTGGGATGAAATGGGCAGCAATGATTCTAAAGGAAAAGATTTAGTACAGCAGAGGTGTTGATATGGCACAGAGACGGCTCTTCCTGTAATTATGGCACATGCTGACAGTAATAGCTTCTGAAGGTTTAGCAGGTCAGATAATAAATCCTAATGCAAATCATCCATGACTCAAATATTCTAATGAAAATGTTAATTAGTAACCGGAAGCTCTGCAAAAAATGTGTGAATGTGCTTCCCATACCCCTCCTTCAGAGCTGCAAACAGTCGCCCACACAAACAGATAGAAAGGTCTTCTTTAGAGCATGCTGAATCATTGAATTCTGTAATTGAAAAGGAGAATCAGAGAAAGAGATACCACGATGAAAAGGTTTTGGAGGGCTGAAGAGGCTACAGCCTAGCAACCATGAGCTAAAATAAGGGAAGGAGGCATTAAAGAAAAAAACCCTGGTAACAAAACTGTTTTTGTTTTGGCAATAAAATAAGCTATAGGTAAACACCATCATTTATATAAATTTATCACAAACTATATAAAATGTATCAAAGTGACTTACAATTGTCAGAAACATAGAAATGCAACAGTTTCAAGCAACAGCAAAAGAAGAAGCAACACTATTTACTAAATGTGCTCATCCTGCAAAATGAAAATAAAATAATGGCTCCTACTCTACTTAAAGATGAACCCTACAACAGGCTAGGGTATCATCATACCATATGATCCCAATTAAAAACTAAATGTCTTGGTACATAGGAACAACAACATTTGGTGCCTAAACGTTTATAATGATGGATTCAGGCACATCTCTCCAAAAAGATAATTCTACTGTTATGGAAACACCACCGCAAAAAAACTGTTATTATGTTTCCACCCGCTATACCTCTTTTGGGAAGCCTCTGGTGATGAATGCAGGGTCTGGGTAGATTCATGTGGGGTGATGCAGTCGCTAAGTTATAGGTTAAAACCAGCATACAGTGGTACCTCTGGTTACGTACTTAATTCGTTCCGGAGGTCCGTTCTTAACCTGAAACTGTTCTTAACCTGAAGCACCACTTTAGCTAATGGGGCCTCCCGCTGCCGCAACGCAATTTCTGTTCTCATCCTGAAGCAAAGTTCTTAACCCAAGGTACTATTTCTGAGTTAGAGGAGACTGTAACCTGAAGCGTATGTAACCCAAGGTACCACTGTACTGAATTGAACTGAGTTCAGAATCCAATCGACAGCCACTGAAGTCAGGCCAGCATCAGTATAGTATGTTCAGATGTCCTGGTCCCAGTTAGCAATGTACCTGATGAATTTTGCACTAGCTGCAGTCCTACGTATATCACATTGCAGTAATCTGGCCTAGAGGTTAAGAGCATAAACAGAAGCTAGGCTATCCCTGTTCAGAGAAGGTTGTAGCTGGGTAACCAGCTGAAGCTGAGGGAAGGCATCCCATGCCACCAAGGCCACTTCTGCCTCGTGATAATAGTGCCCCCAAACAGTGTGCCCACTCAGTTAGGAGGAGTGCAACCCCATGCCGAACAGGTTGAACCTCACAAGCCAAAGACTTTGTAGTGATAGTAATTTGTCTTCAGTATTTGGTAATCAGAGGCATACTGTATAAGCAGGGTAACATACTGCTCAGTAAAAGAAATAGAATTGTTCTACGCCCCATATTAAAGGGAAGAGTTGCCATTTAGTGGTTAGAGCAATTGTTCTGCATGCATAAGGTCTCAGGTTCAACTGAGGGCATCTCTAGGTAGGGTTGTGAAAGTCCTCTGTCTGCTGTCAGTGTGCGTTGACAATACTGAACTTGATGGATCAAAAGTCTAACTTATTCCTATGTTCCTGTGAAATGCTGCTGCTTGTCTGAAATCTTTCTTTTACTTGTTCACAACATATTATGCCTTTTTACCATTTACTTCAATAGTTTCCACACGTCTCCATCTTAAGATTCTTTACTAAAAATGACTCCACGGTCATCTCTGTTTTTGCTGTATCTGGACCCCTGTTTTGAAATGACACCTGACTCCTATATTTTCATTTGAGTGCCCCTTTATGCACATCTTTCAACCTTTACTTTATTTTTCCCACTTGAACCACCTTCTCCCTTTGCTTCCTTCACTATGGTATCTTGTCTTTTTAATTTTTGTACTGTGTCTAACCATGTTAGGCACATGGACAATGGTGATGAGGTTTCATTTTTAGCCATCAGATCCTTGTGTGGCTTTCTGCTCCTCTGGAGAATGATGTAATTACAGCTATGTTATCTTCTTTAGATCCAGATGAGAAGGTAAGGCACTTGACAAAACAGGGCAGCTTACAGTCAACTGATAGGGCACTCATCCAACTCATCATAGTGCAGTCTTATTATGCAGGCAACGTCTATTGAATTCGACATGATCCTTAAAACAGCTCATCCTCCAAAGACAAAGAAGATGAATTACTCTTTCTTACGAGCTTCACTGCACTGGCTCCAAGTAGTTAGACTTCATAAATGTTTTATAACTTTATATTGTACCTATTTCAGTATCGATGGAATGGCAAATGAGTCACTATAAGTTACTGGAAGAATGTGTGCATATTGAGATGAAAATGGCATGAAGTATAACAAAACTTTCCTTGGATTTGATACAACACAGAGATTCAACATTAAATCTAGATGGGGATTAGCATAGCATAGCACAGCCATAATGTTTGTTCTTTAGTTTTGGGGTCAGGCCTTTCAAATTAAGTTAGTAATGTGGCACAGAGATCTACTGTTCAAATAGAAAGGTCTGAAATCTTACCGATCCCAGGCAAAATAAATAAAAATTTCAGTGAAATTGGTCTAAAAGCACGCCGAGCTTTTGCTCATATAGACAAATGTTCTGAAATGAACAAATAAAACACTAGCAGCAAGAAAACTAGATGTGAAAAACTATATAGTGTATTCTACATGGATTTTCTTAGTGTGGTTCTCTGGGCATTCCAGGATTCTGTCAAGATAAACACAATAGCCAGGCAATCATTATGAGATAAACCCAGAGATTTGATCCTCCTTAACCTGAAACTGTAGCTTTTGTGGCAGGAATCAATATCAGCAAGAGGAATCTCACAGTTACAATGTAATATCTGTATTTATTTTGACCCTTTAAGTAACCCCTGAAGCAAAAATAAGTGTTAGGTACAGTGTTAGACCAATATACAAAAAGAGTGTGATATAAATGGGAATTTGATGTGTCCTCTTACTTCATAAAGTGGTGCAAGGGAATGGCTCTATCCTTTCTTCTTAAAAACCCATTGCCTTGAGTTTTCTCATTAAGAGGACTAGGAGCCTGATGCTTTTCTCCATGCTTGTTTTCTTTTTATTCCATGCTTTATTACATTGCAAACCTGCTGGAGTGCCCCCCTTTTGTTTTAATCAGTGTCCACATTGGAGACTGGGATATTTGGACAAATGAGGCCTTGCCCACAGCCAGCCTAAACCTGCCTCCCTTTTTTCTTACAACCAATTGAGGGGGTGGCACTGATAGTCCTCCTCCTCAGTCTCACTGCTGTGCTTGTAGAACTTAGCAGGGGGAAAGATGGGCACAAAATCTGAATTAGTTGGCTCTGCCTTTTATTGGTTCCATTGGCCTCCCTACTAAGCCCAATGGGCACCAGCCACCACTGTGTGTACATCACCAAGTATGGACTAGGTATGTGAAGAAATTAAGATAATGGCAGCCCTTTGTATACAGGTATACAAATATTGTATTAAAACCTAAGCAGTACCCTAAAAAGTTAATATGACAATGCTTGTGGTCTGGAGGGACTTGTATGCTGGGCAATGCTATCTGCTGCCATCACCAGAGAAATGGGCATGAGGAGGCTAAGCTGAGCAGGCTTAATAATTACAAGAAGCTGCTTTATACTGAGTCAGATCATTGGTCCATCTAACTTAGTACTGTCTGCACTGACTGGCAGCAGCTCTCCGGGATTTCTAACAAGGACCTCTGCTTGGAGATGAAGAGTTTGAGACTGGGAACTTTCGCATGCAAAGTATGAGTCACAGCTCCTTCCTAATGACAAGCAGGTGAGTTGGTGAACCATAATGTACTGTAAGTATGGCAGGTATGGACAGTCATGATAGCAGTTTGGTCTTTACTCAAGAGAATAGTTGTAGAGACGAAGCAGCCTGACCAGAAACGAGGTTTCATTTTGCCAGGAGAAATCTCATTGGCCTCTTATGTCACTTGCTAAGCCGTTGAACTCACTCATCACAACAAAAATGATAGGGGTTTTAGCACATATTGTCCCTTTTGGTTGTTGTAACCTGACCTCTGAATGTTTGTACCCTAAAAGCCAGGATATAAATAACTTAAATAAATGTTATTGCCCTCCATAATGGCGCAGAATATATGATAGAACAACCATGCTAGCATGTTTCAAAACTGCCTGCAGTGGCAAGCATATGAAGACTGAAGCAGATTGATTTTACTAGTGAAAATAAAGGTGGTCATGTTGTTCATCAAATATTTATCTTGTCCCATAGGAGCTTCCTTCTTTCGGCAGCCATTGCCATGCATTGGCCTGACAGATGCATAATGTCATAACTATCTAATTACTTTGGGAAGACTATTAAATGTGACGTCAAAATCTGTTTAAATAATTCTGCTACTGTTTTAATGCACTTGGACTAGACATCTTCCTGAAACCAGCAGGGAAGCTCTTAATCCCATTTGCATGATCCTCAAAACTCCCATCCTTAAGATAAAATCATCAATGGCTGATGAAGATGACAGGATTATTGCAACTGCTACTCCCTGTTTGACATAGATAATAAGTGCAGGAAATGAACCTTCCATTCATGTATTAACTACCTAACAGTTGCAGTGATTCGGAAGACTGATAGATGTCATGACTTCACAGGATCACACAACAATGCACACAGAAAGTATCACAAAGATCACCAAGTCAACACCATTTCTCAAAAGGGACTTATCCACCCTCTTTTTAAAAAATGGAATAATGAATCTAAAACATGAGGGCAGTAGCAACATTTTTTAAACTGTGACAGATGAAGTGTTGTGGAGGGTATGTGTGTTTCAAGAAACCCTGGGGAATACCTTCCAGTGAGATTTAGGTCACTGAGGACTGGGCTGTGCGTGCATTTTGCTCTTGCCAGAACAGTGACCCGAAGTAGGGTTCTTCGGTACTTTACTTTGTTTCATGTAAACAAATGCAACATATCCACCCACATGTTTGACCTATTTTAGCCTCTTCTATTTTATGATAAGCCTATTAATTTACATAGGGCAGCACATCTAAAATGTACACAGTTCAAAAGGCAGCGTGAAGTTCATGAAAACAATTCCAGATCTGCACTACCCTCCCATTAATTGAGGAGCAGCTTTCATGTTTTAGAGGAGAACCTGAAAGGCAGCTTATTTCTTAGGTCAACTAAATGGCAGAGGGTATGCAGTCACCCTTCCCATAACAGAGTGATTACATTGCTAGATGGAAATTGATTTAGTTTTTGTAGCATCAAATATGAAATCAAGAGTCTCTGAACCAGATAGCATGACCGAAAACCCCACAGGTATCCTTATGCAATACAACCACCATAGAGAACCGTTCCTAACATCATAATCACTGGGAAAGCTTTTGTTCAAGTTGGCCCTGCAAGAGGACATTTATTACACACTAATTTACACAAAACTCAAGGGGATGGGTAGCTGTGCACAATGGGGCTTCCCTGCTTCTCATCCCCAGGACCACTCCACTCATGTAGCAAGGTGAGGCGATGGCCCCAGGTGGCAGGGTCCACACAGGCAGCGAGTCCCAATGTTGATCGTTATTCCCCATTGTTCTTGGCTTCACTCTTTACTCCCCCCTTCTTCCTGGTGGGGAGGAAGGCACTGTTTTGTGGTTCTCCTCAGGTGCCAAAATGTCTTCGGCTGGCCCTGCTCCTCCCACTGTGCACCCCTTCTTAAATCTCAGCGAGATCAGGAAAACCCTAAGTGTGCAGATGGAAGAGAACAGAGATCATTCCATCAGGTAAATGCTTGTGCTGACAGAGCAATCTTCTTAGCGCTACTTTGAAGTCAATCCCATGGTCCACAGAACAGCATACCAAGGACCAGAGCATATAATGGATCTCCTTCTCTCCCTGCAAAGAGGGAAGTCCACTCTCACAAGCTTTGCCTTGCAGGTGTGGAAACCTCCATTGCCCTTGTCACTCTGCCATAGGTGGTAATAATGAAAAGGGGGCATCCCAGAATGGATCAGTGGACTCTTTGGATATGTCAGATCCAAAACCCTCCTGCTGTTGGGGGTGGGTGGGTTGCAGTATGTCAATACTGAAGTTGCAGTACTTGTTTTCCCTCCACACACCCACACAGCACAAATCTGCTGTGACTGGTTGAAATTGGCAGGGCTATAGATTTTGCAGTTCCTGCACCTCATAGTCTCTTCTCTCCCCTTCCCCTGTTGTAGGACTGCTCTGCTACCAATATAAAGTCCCTGCATTAGCATGCATACAGGTAGAAACTAATAAGCAACCTTCCACACCTCAAATATATATTTTAACAACCAATTTCTTCTCTTGCTTTTTTAACCTTAAAAAACCCCAACTGCAATGGATATTATTGTACAGAATACAACAGATTTTTATTCAAAGGCCAATTTATGTAGCTACTAGTAAGAACAGGAACCATGTTGAAACTGTAAATGTGAAGCACACACACACAGAGAGAAAAGCCCTTAGAATAGTTGCTGGAAAGCTGCCAGAAGTATACAAACCCTTGGGGGCAATGGGAAGGCTCTAGGGGGCTTTATGACAAATCTCCCTTGATACCTGGAAAAAAGGGTTTCCAAGGGTGCCAGTGGCTAGCTTAGAACAGTCTGTTTCCTCTCTCCTGAGAACTCAGTACAAAAGAATGCCACAGAGCTCCCTTGTTCCAGATAATAGAACCCTCAGAGAATTGATATAGCAATAATTTACTCCTTTACTCCTTCCCTTATTCACAGACAAAAGCTTTCCGTGGAGTACTCTCATGGTGAAAATGGGCAATGGTGATATTCCCAACGGGTTTTGGTGTGGAACAAAAGCCACCTTCCCTAATGGAAGCAAGTGCCTTAGTTTGCTCTTTCAAATCATTAGCGCAATAGCATGGTGTTGTCCCCTTTCCATCCATAAACTAGAAAAGTAAAACCAGCACACACTTTGCTGTTTTTAGGAATCTCTAGACTCAAAGATGATAGCTGGCTGTTTCCCAGAGGGAAGATGAACTGATGTCTCTGCTTTCATTCTAAAGGCAGATAAAAATGTTTTGCTTTGCATTTGGTAGCTTTTTTAAAAAAAGGGGGGGCGTGATTTCTAATCTTTATTTTAATTTTTGCTTTTAGAATCATATATTGTGCACTGCTTGGGTAAGTGTTCATTAGACAGTTGTATTACAGAGTTGTATTCAACTAAGATTTACTCAGCGTAGGTTCAGTGAAATTGATGGACCTAAGTTAGCCATGGCCATTATTTCAATGGCTCTCCTCTGGAAAAAAAATTAGCTGAATACTACTACTACTACTACAACTACTACTACTACTACTACAACAACTATTACTACTACTATTACTACTACTACTACTACTACTACTAATAATAATAAAGGATGGCTCCCTTCAAAATTCATCCCAAGTTTTGTGTCAGAAGAGACCCCCAAATTATTTAAAAATTTAGACAAAATTTCCGTAGCAAGTCAGTAATTTCCAACATTAACACCACCAACAGCATACTCAGGAAAACAATAGTTTACATTTTATCTTATGGCCCCTTTAGATATTACTGTTCGAAAATGTGAGTAGGTTAGGTAGGCAAAATTTAAAAAGAAAAAAGAAACAGCCACAATATCAGAATCAGAGAGGAGGTGGCTGGTTCTTCTGGTCTCCATTTTACATTCATTAGTTCTGCTTGCCTATAATCAACTTTATTATTCCTTTTTTTTTCCTTATGCAAAACGTCACTTAAGGCAGTGCTTTCTGGATTCATTGAAGCTGTCAGCCAGTCATGATTCCTCATATGCATGAAATTAAGTAGAACTAAAACATCATGTTACCCATAATATAACCTGTCAGTCTGCTGAAAGCTCCGTTATCTTCAGGATGGAGGGAGACTGATTATAAGATGGAGCTGGCATAGAGATGATACATCAGATCCATCTTTTATAAAAGTAAAAATCCAACACTATGCCAATTCACCTGTTCCTAGCAGGGGTTGCCAATGTGGTTCCCTCCAAGTATTGTTGGACTGGAACTCACAGCAGCCCCAATAAGTATATCCAAAGGTCGGGAAAGTTGAAGGTTGTTGTCCAACAACATATATAGGACATAAGGTAACTTAATTTTGGTCACAGACATCGCCCCATGCTTGCTACTTATTGCAGAGTTGCATCGCTCTCATATAACCATAAAGCAAGCTGTTCCTCCTTCTAGCCTTCAGGAGATTTATTCAACCTACCTTGTACCAGAGCTGAAAAATGCATTAATCTGTTGAACCTCCCATTATGCCTTGATCCATCTCTGCCACTACAGGCCCAAGTGACCTCTCCCATTCAGCTTACTACATGTCCCTCACTCAAGCAAGCTCTTGTGCGAATAAGGCAATTATACCACTTCTGGCCTGCCACACATGTAAACCTGTCCTCCAGTTCCTGCCCTCTCACATCAGGAAGCAATAGTCAATCATCTGTGGGGATAAAACAGGAAGGAAGCCTTGCTGTCACTGCTCCATGAAGTGCCCATGGCTCACTGGCTGAAGTCAGCTAGTCTTGGAAACGATGCCCCTTCTCACAGGGCAGATGTTACCATTTTTCCTTTCCTTGTTCTTGGGCTTCCTCTTCCTCCTAGTCCCAGCTGCTTTTGCACAAGGGTAGCGTCACATTTAGCTTCATGGGGCCAGAACTAGCATGGGGCAAACTCCATCACAGGAAGCTGACTGACTGCTCAGCATCCCAGAGCTTACTAGCTGACATCATTTGGTCCTGTTTTCCAGCCGCACAACCCTTTCCCTCTCTCATTGCTGTTCCTGGAAAAGCAAGCACCCAGAATTCTCAGGAACCAGCAAGAATCAATGTTGCCATTTCATTCTTCACATCTCCAGGGCTCATCTGCCTACTATTCATGGCTGTTTTTACTCCTAATTTTCTAAAAAGCATCTCATTTGTTATTTATTTACTATTAAATCTATATCCCTACCCTTCGTCCTGAAGGTGCCCAGGGCGGCAAACACACAAGAGAGAAAACAATTAAAACATCTAAAAGCATCTAAATCTAAACTATCTATGCTTAAAAAAATAATCAATATCCATGTTGAATAACCAACCTGTTAGTGCACTAGTTTGTTTTCAAAAGCAGGATAATACTGCTTCATTTCTATGCAAGGACATGGCAAAACCTCAAGAAAGCATGATCTTCAAGGCAAAAGAGTGGCAGGCCCTTGCAGAGTAAATAAATATGGATGCTGATCAACTTCCCGCCTCAAAATTTATATGCTGAAATCATCTGCATGGTTGGTATGCACCCAGCATCTCTAATATCTGCAGTGCTGATCTAGAAAGCTGAAGTGACAGCTTCATAATATTCAGTAATTTTTTTCCAATTAATTCCCATTTACTCCAAGGACCTCTCTGAATGAGAGGCACAGACTGCTTTATAAAGAGATAAAATCCAATAATAATTTCATTTTAATTTATGGAAAGATAATTCTGTTTGTCTTGTCACGATAACAAATTACCTTTTTCATTTTTTTGCAAACAAATCTTGCATTCATCCTCATACAGCAGGGATGGCAAAAGAAAACAATAAAGCTACTGATGATCCCCAATCCAGACTGGAAAGGCAAGCACAGAATAACGATTGATGATGAAACTGGGATTGAGGAAAGCCAAATGTGTATTAACCATAATATGCTGGAAGTTCATAAATCAGAAGCAGGCAGGCAGAAACAATATTTGGCTCTTCTCTCTTAGTATGCTACCTCTGTTATGGGTCCTTTGTCTCCTGCCCACCTATTGCCACATGCATGCTGATCTTCATTTTACTAATTCCTCTATGTTCTAAAATACAAAAGTTCTAATGCAGAGTTTCTGACATGACTTAAAGTGGAATTACATTTCTGCCCCTTTCTCCAGTATCCTTCTTAAGAAATAGTCTTGAACACTCAGCAAAACCAAAACAAGACCAACCAAAACCACATTTCTTCAAACTTCAGGACATCTAAGAATGCATACAGAAGGAATGTAACTTTTTTCATTTTATATACCAACTTCAGGGAGACCTGTCCTAAAGTTGTGCACAGGTAGTATATTATACCCACAGATCTTAGTAGGGTGCCTAGAACATGGGCAGAACAATCCGACTGAGTCAGGAAATGGAGAATCAAATGCAGACAAACTACCAAATACAAAGCCTGGCTGAGCTCACGCTGGCAGGCAGGTGGGTCAACATGCCTTCGGCCCCTTCCATCTTTGTTGGAAATGGGCTGGGTGGGGGCCTGGTGGGCATCATACATCATAGCTTCAACGGCCGCCTCCCCCAGAGTGCTCAGCCTTCTTCACATGATGCTATGTATATTTTTAGGAGCCATTTTGTTTTTATGTTTGTAAGTTGGGCCAAAGTTCCTGGGCCAGGGAAGCACCAACAGTGGACCTTGTCATAGCTGCAGGCAGGAGACTTGTGAGGTCAGACTCCACCCCACCCCTTCAGAGGGAGAGTTCCCTCCTCAATTTTTTTTTATTTTTAAATCCTATGGCTTCTATGACAAACTCCTGGGGACCATAGGAATGCATTCTGGAAAGGTGTGTAGGGGTGTAGGTGTGGGTGTGTGTGGCTGGGTGTGTCCTCACTCCCTCTCTCTCTCTCTCCCTCTCTCTGTGTGTGTGAGGGGGGGGGGCGGAGAAAAGAAGAGTTATGGTGGATCTTTGGCACTACTAAGGAAAAAAAACAATGCATTTACTGGGGGGGGGGAATAATGAAGGAGAAATTGAGTTCAGTTCCTAATTTTTTTCTCTTGATGGATGCTAAGAACACTGCATACTATATCAGGAGATGATATCATACATGGCTGTTACAGCCACAGTCTGTTATGCTAGATGCTGGAAATAATTTTCTGTCGGCTTCTGAATGGGAAAATAAACTGCTTGACGGTGATGTCAAAACTTACTAATTATACTCAAGGCAAAGAAAGAGAACAAAAAGTATTATTTTATTTTTTGAAAGGAAAATTGGTCTACTTTTATTGATTACTGGAGAAATTATGCATACTCTTCTGACTTTATGTATGCCTTTCATTTATTGTAATACCTTGTTCAGGAAAAATCATGTGTGTGTATGTGTGGTGTTGTAACACTGTAATACAGAAAAACAAGTTTAATATTATGCTTTCTGTCTGCAATTAATGTACCAAGAATGCACTGCATTGTTTTTGTACATTCGCAGAATGCACTGATAAGACAGACCTTTAGCTGATGTAGGATGAAATCAATAAAAAAAAATTATCCACAACTAAATTCTACTGAAATTACTTCATTTTCTTAAGCTAGCCACCCCCAACCTGGTGCCCTCCTGCTGCCTGGGACTACAACTCCAAGGTATTAACTGGGGCTGATGGGATTTGTCACCCAAAATAGCAGGAAGGCACCATGTTGGTAAGGCTGAATTTAGCATTCAACTATACACTTTAAATCCATTGATTTCAATGGCACATAAAGTTCATTAATGTTAAGTATTCTTTCTTTCTGAAACCTAATGGGTAACATAATATTTACCCCAGTTTACAGTTTCCTTATCTAGACAGTTTTAATTTGATCAGAAATCCTCATTGAGGCTATTTTAGTGGAAACATGGGTAAACATTTCTCAAACCAACAAACATATTATGGATTCTTTCCCTTTTGATGGGAAAGATTCTTTCCAAATGGATAATGTGGCCCACTACTACAAGTGATCCTGGCTGCTAGATTATTCTTTTCAGAAGTTGCTATTTGAAGCTGGTAACCTGGCTACAACCGCCACAAAGACAGAATCTAGTGGGGATCTCTTTGATGAAAGAGAGCTTTATCAGCAGACTTCCATACTTTTTCTTAGGATTATCTCCTTTTATTAATTGTGTTGTTTCTCATTTGGGGGATTAGCATCAGCACAGTCAAATACTGAGGCGAGAACAGAGTAACTAAACTTAGCAAAAACTGGAAAGAATTACCAATTCCCCCATATCAGAACAAGCTTTGTCAATTTCAATATCAATTTGGTAAATAAAGCTAATATTCATTGAAGTACCAAACCAGCCTTGGCCACTGTAATCTCTGAAAAACCAACATCAGAATCTGGCTTGTGTTTTGTTTGTTGTTAAATAACTTCTGTCAAATAACTTACTGTGTATGTGCATATATAATATTGATAGACCAGGAGTGAGACCTTGCTAGCTTGATGAAGAAGTTAACCTAGTGTGTGGTGGCTGTGAAAAAGGCAAATTCCATGCTAAGGTCATTAAGAAAGGAACTGGAAATATAACTGGCAATATCACATTGCTGCTACACAAATCTATGGTGCAACTGCATTTCAAGTAATGTGTACAGTTCTGATTGACTCGCCTCGAAAAGGCTAAGTGTGAGGCCGAGTCTTCAGTCTCTATTTGCTGCTGCTGCTAATTATGTACAACATGACATGCCCCTCCCCCGCCCTGCTTTCTTATTTTTACTACCACCTGAAGTCACAGAAAAATGCTCTGTTAATTCATTCAATAAAATTTTAGCCCAGCTGGCACCTCTTGCACTGAGCTAGAGATGGAGCCGCCTCTGAGTGCTCCCCAAACTGCTCTCATGTCATTTTTTTTAATATTTCAGACTGAGTGTCAAAAACAATGCCACATAAAAAGCCTGAAGGACCCCCTATAGATGGCAGCTGGGTATGCAGCAATACTGAGGATGTTATGAGCTGCTGAGGAAATGGCACAGTAGGAGGCACAGTGGTGATTTTAATTCCAAATTTCCTGTGATTGAGTCCTCAGGCCTAATGTGCAAGAGCAACAGCTTTAGTGCTATTCATAGATATGAAAGCTGACCTTTGTCCCTCTATGCCTCAGCCGCACATTTGCTCTGTACGTTTTATATCAGGAGCAAGCTATTTAACCCACCTCCTAATGCCATCTGTACCTTTCTTCTTTTAGAGAGGGAAAGGCCATTTATCTGCTGATAGACCCAGCCCATAAAGCAATGTATCAGGTTCCTACCAAATCTTAATCAATATGCTGTAAAAAGTTTGAACAGGTTTTCTTGTAAGGAAAAAACAAGTAATGTATGAAAGGAAGAGTAAATCTCTCCCTCTCTCCCTCTCTCCCTCTCTCTCTCTCTCTCTCTCTCTCTCTCTCTCTCACACACACACACACACACACTTCTCTCTCCTTGGATTTCAGATATGATGTCCCAGAATTCACATGCTCTATGAATCCCATACTGCCTGTCCATATAAGCTTTATTAGAAAGCCTGGTCATCTGTGATGAAGTTAGTTTGTACAGGTAAAGGTAAAGCTAAGTCTAGTTAAGTCTAGCTGAATTCGACTATGGCGCTCATCTTCGCTTTCAGACTGAGGGAGCCAGTGTTTGTCTGCAGTTAGCTTTTCTGGGTCATGTGGCCAGTATGACTAACTGCTTCTGATGCAACAGGACACTGTGATGGAAGCCAGGGCACACAGAAACACTACCTTTCTGCCATAGCAGTACCTATTTATCTACTCGCGCTGGTGTGCTTTTGAACTGCTAGGTTGGCAGGAGCTGGGACAGAGGAACAGGAGCTCATCCCGTCGTGTGGTTTCAAACTGCTGACCTGACGATGGGCAAGCCCAAGAGGCTCAGTGGTTTAGACCACAGTGCCACCCACACTTGTACAGCAAACACATTGAAAGGGCACCTCCTTTTCCTTAGGTCAGAACCGATATTCCAAAGCGACAGCTATAACTTATTTCAAATTCAAAAGTAAACCATAGTTTACTATCCCACAGAGGCCCAATTTTTCTACCCTGTTCTTAAGTGACAATTGCTTTTCTCAGAACCGCCCAAAACAAATCAAATTAAACATCTAA
This sequence comes from Podarcis liolepis, assembly GCF_965112155.1. Taxonomy (NCBI): domain Eukaryota; kingdom Metazoa; phylum Chordata; class Lepidosauria; order Squamata; family Lacertidae; genus Podarcis; species Podarcis liolepis. Next base: position 17,178,695 of record NC_139564.1, on the reverse strand, counting down.
ACATTACTGCTCACTTCACGGGAAGTTGGGAAGTACGACTATCAAATTGGCCAGAGTAATACATTCCCTGTCATCACAAACCACTATTATAGACTGACAGTATTTGGAAAGGGTTTTTGCATATGAAATCACTCAGTCACGTTACTGCTGAATCAGTGTTGCTCTCTCCTGGAGCAAGTCAGCAAGCAATAACAGAAATGGTTGCATTTTATATTACTTTTATTTGCCCTCAACAGTGCTGGCTGGGAGTTGCACATGAATCTCCCCTGAGCCTGACCTCAATGTTTACATGAGTTCCACAGGAAAGCTAGAAGTCTTCCCTTCAAAAGCCAAAACAAATGTACCCCTGGTTTTATTTTTAATATCCTGCTATTTTTTAAAACGAGCATACAACAATGTGTCTCTGTATGCCTACACACAGTTGTCACCTGTCTTCTCAGTCTTCTTCAAACGAACAGATGCCAACAAATCACCACCTTCTCATAAGTTATTCTTTATATAAAGTCACTCTTTATATAAATTCGTGACATTGACTTGAGGACCATAGTTGAGATGAAGCTAAACAAACATACAGAAGGCATGCCACCTTGAGTTCCACGATGGAAGAATGGAGGGATAAGGGAAACCTAGGTTGTACATACATGCATACTATGTGCCTGTCAGGTACCTAGGTTCAGGTGGTAAGGTCCATGCCCCAATGGCTGGAAAGGTAACAAGTACCCTAAAATTGAAGGTATAAAAAAGCAGTCATCCAGAAGGATCAGTGTCAAATTCCCAAAGGGACGGCTTAGTGCAGGGATGGGGAATCTGTGGCTCCCTGAATGTTGTTGTACTTCAACTCCTATTGGTGCTTGTCAACATGAACAATTGTCAGGGAAGATAAAAGCTGTAGTCCAACGCCATCTGGAGGACCACAGATTCTCTAGTCTAGTCTGTCACCACCAAGTCATCCAGAACCTGGAGTGATAAAGCAGGCAATGGCACAGGAGTGACTTCAGAGCAATGTGTTTCAAAGAGAGCCAGTGTGGCATAATGGTTAGAGAGTTGAGCTAGGACCTGAGAGAGCAGGGTTCGAATCCCCACTCAGTCATGAAGTGCGGCCAGTCATTATCTCTTAGCCTGACCTATCTCCCAAGGTTGTTGTGAGAATGAAATGGGGAAGAGGAGAACCGTGTACACCACCTTGAAATCCTTGGAGGATAAATAAATGTAAGGAATAAATAAATAATAATAAATAAAGAGGACTGTGGTCTATAAGGTTTGTACTTGACTTGAACCACTTGCAAACCCCATCTGCAAGCAGCAACCCTGGTGCCAGAGGGAATAGAGAGAAATGTCGTCAGGGTGACAGAAGTACTTTTGGATAGTATGATGGCTTCAGCAGATGTCATAAAATAATAATTGTGGGCCATGCATTATGCCATGTTCACCTAACATGCCCTATTGACAAAGTGGAGACATAACCCAGGGCTGTTTGGCTGATCAGGAAGAATAAAGGTTTTTGATTAGGATGTCTCTGCTCACACAGTAGTTTTAAAAGGTGCAGCTATTCCTGTAGATAAGAGAAGCAGCTTCCTCTCTGGGTGTAGAGAAGGATAGATGCCTCACCACAACAGCCATACACACACACCCATCTGCTTGCTGATCAGGCAAACAGAAGTTTTAATAGATGCCAATACATACTGATTAAAAGCAAACATAAGGAAATTGAGATCCAGGGTTTAAGATCCTGGAGTCTTAAACAGGGCTTAAAGTTTTGCCTAACATTAATGTCTCACGAAGAGTGCAAGTCTGCTTCCAGGATATCCTTTGCCGTTCTGTATATCAGTCAACTCCTCATGATTTTTGCAAGCATGCAATTATAGCCAGGGTACTTGGAAGCATGCACCTGTTTAAGTCAAATACCCCAAGTATCATTGACTCTTGATGAAAGCTATTTACCTTGAATGGCAACGGTTCTTCAGTAAGTGGGCTGACAGGAAGCGAGTTGGTACTGCTTGCAGGACTCATATCTGCACTCTACAATAAAAAGCAAAATAAAATCTAGATTAGCCTGTGACAAATCCACTGTTTAAGTGCTTGGTGTAGCTGTGGTACTTTGACCAGGAGAGCACCCCATCTATTACAATGAAGAGAAAATGAATAATGATACAAAAACCTGTAACCGAAGCAAGCATTCTACTTTGAGCATTTTTCTTGGTGCATTTTAACACCATCTGGAGTAGCAAATAAGGAGCAACACTATCCTAACCATATCTACTCAGAGGTAAGTCCTATTGAATTCAGTGGGTTTTGCTCCCACTTAAGTAGGGTTAGGATTGCAGCCTAAGATCTTCAAAGTTAAGTACTGAAAAACACAAGCTAATAAGCACCTTTAGCAAATACAATAGAAACATTTTGTTCCCCTTAATGGCCCATCACCCAGGCAATCACCTCATCAGGAAGCTAGCCTGGCTTATATTTTAACACTTGCTGGATCCAAGGGTTGGAAGGGTCTTGGCAAACTGCCTACTCCCCCCTCCCCCACCTCACAACAATATAATATAAAAATATATAAATGTAATATATGGAACGAGAGCAAACTTCAGGATCCTGCTTCTTACTTGTGGGGGTATAAGGGGGATGACTGACAAGCATCAGGCCTGATGTTTTAATTTGCGGCCTGGCTGGCAGTGTCAAGCACAAGATGTGGATGGTAGATCACACACTGTACAGTATATCTGAGTATATCAGCAGTTCCCCACTCTTTCAGAAAATAGAAACCAAGGATGGGAAGCCTGTGCTCCTTTAGAGGTTGTTGGACCCCAGCTCCCACTATGCCCAGCCAGCATAGTCAAAGGTCAGGAATTATGGGAGTTGTAGTCCAGTAACAACTGGAGGGTCACAGGTTCTGCATCCCTGATATAAACTGTATGTGAAAACTTATTGCCTCTCGCTCCAACTCATAAAACTGGATTGTTCAAGCTGTGACCCTATTTTTCTAAACAGAGAGGGCACGACAGCCACCCTAGATAATTGTACTATAAAATATGTGCAGTCTTGTGAACATCACTCCCAAAGATAGAGCCAATTTTGTTTGTGGTAACTGCTTTTCAACAAGAGACTACAGTGCTATGATAGCTGCCAGACACCAACTTCCCTCAAGATTGCCATCAAAAATTATTGATCCAAGAAGTTAATACTGGCAGAAAATATCTTCAGTGGATATTAGAAGCAAGAGAACAAATAAATCCTGATAACTAAAGAAAGGAGAAGACAATCTGTGTATTTTATAGCTATTTAAAGAGAGGAAGTGCATTTCCAACTTATTTTCAGGGTGATTGCTTCAACTGTATTGTTGGTCATTTAGTTCAATATAAGTTCACAGCCTGGAAGTTGAGTACAGCAAGCAGATGGGATATGACTGAATAAATATTTCAGAATGTTAGACTTTTTAAGGAACAGTAAAAGAGCCAGTCACAATTCTCTTGCGTTCTTGTGCCATATATTTATTTTAGTGCAGGGAGAAATCCTCTCATTTGTATACCATGCAAGTTTTGTATGGGCTTTTTGGGATAGTTAGGAAATGGGGTCGTTCCATTTTCATGGATACATTTAAACACATCTGCTGAGTACTGGGACCTGATCAATGGTAACTTATAACCATACTGATCTTGATAAGAATTTCTTCATGAAAGCTTATGGGACAACTCCACAGTAAACACCTTAAGGTTTGCAAAGTAATGCACTTGTTAATAAAACACTACACAGCAAATGATTTGTGATATCTATTCGTTTTTCTATGCATAATATGCTACAGAAGGATCTGGGCAACGACCAATAAAATTGTAAGTTGCCCAATATTCACAGAGAAGGGTGTCATCCATAGCCTGGTGCAAGAACCCTTAATTCTGTGCAGGAGCTAAATATCACGTGCAAATGTCTAACATGCTGACATTCATTGAGAACATATTTAAGTAATACAAAATTCAGACTTGAAGCCTCCATAGCTAAATAAGTTAAAATGACCTGTCAAAAGTGGTTCCATACTGAAATTACAAAAGTCCTTTGGAGAGTAGATGAAGCAGTGAGAATAATTGCAGTCACAACATTTAAAACGTGCAAAATGGCTCATTAAAGCTTTAGTGAAATACATGGCAACCTAAGCAAGTTAATTCTGTTCTGAATAACCTCTACTCTACATTTCTTTCTTGTCTTAAAACGCAGGGACATTACTCCTGGCAAACAGAAATATATAAGAAGTTCAATCCCAAACTTGAAAAATGAAAACAGAAGAAAATGTATATATTATATGCATGAGTGCATGCCTACACATAAATTTGCAGTACAGCAGTGTGGTATAAAGGTAAACACAGAGTAATATATAGAGATATATAATTATAGATATACAGAGAGACAGAGTACAAGAGCACAGAAATACACACACCAGGTATTCTGGAATGTGCTATAAAATTTATATTCAGATGCAAGGTTTTCAGCACTGATTCTTACTCAAAAGTATATTACACTTATTTCAACCTTATCACAATGCAGCATAAAACTTGCAACACATTTTTGCAGTCCCAGGTGTCCAGACGCCTCAAAGTGTAGAGCAGCTGTTCTTTGCCAATAAAATGAAGACCACCAGGCACACAGATTGCAGTCACTTTTCCACTTCCCACACAGAAGACCTGCTTATCATGGAGGAAGGAGTTAACCCACCACTTCCTTTATCTTCCCTCAGTATGCCACTGACATCTTCTTCCAAGTCTTCTCCTCTTCTTCTTCTTCTTCTTCTTCTTCTTCTTCTTCTTCTTCTTCTTCTTCTCCCCCCCCCCTTGACTTGCTTTGAGACTTAAGAGCCATCAGGTAGAGTCTGGCATCTTGCACCATTTTTCCCACCCACCTGCAGCCCACCCAGGCTGAATACTGGTCTCAGCAGATTGTTCCCCACACATATGTATAAAGAAACAATTTCCAGTACAAAAATGTAAGAGGAAATAGTAATAGCTATCTATTGCATTAACATACATCTTCACAGCTGCAAGCCTGAATAGCTTTAGGAAGACCCTAAAATAATGCAAATCTTTATTTAAAGTTAGTCCCAAGGTGGCTTACGAAAGGTAATTGACTAATTTAAAATTATTGCAAGCCACTGTAAGTAAGTATATAGACACTAGAAGAGCAGGATATATGTATATATAAATCAATGAATAGGGCCCAACGGATAGGGCTTGGTCTTTTGGGGGGTAGCTGAGGGCTCAGGTATGCTGGCACTGCAGCCCAGCCTGTTTGCCATGGTTGCAGCGGGAAAAGATTGTTGTTGAGATAAGAAGGAAGCTGTCAAAGCCCAGCTGCTGTGAATCCCTACTTAAGACTCCTTGGCACCATATAACAGGGATGGAAAATATGTACCCTTTCGCTTAATTCCATGCAGATGGAGAGAGGAGCTTGGAGGGAGGGCAAGGTGGGAAGAATGGGACGGGCATCTAAAATGGGTAGAGAAAGGAAGGCGAGGTGGGAGGGACCCTTCTGTAAGTGGTCAGTTCAGACCTCTGGCAAGAGATAGCTGTCTTTCTCATTGCAGATTTGGAGATGGCATGGGATGTGTGGGGGGAGAGGTGAGAGAGGAAATCCGCTTGAATTTGTGATGATCTGTGCACTGGGGTAGTGTGGGGATATGGCAACAGGGGAGAGGAGGGAAGCCTCCCCACCCCTCCTTTAGAGGGTGGTGTAATCTTATGCTTTGCATTTGACTTGTGCCACGCTGCCCAAACTCCTGGCAACAACTTGGGACTCACGTCATAATCCTGACATACATTTAAAGCACATGGCTTCCCCCATAGGATCCTGGCAACCATAGTTAGTGAAGGGTGCTGGGAATTGTAGCTCTCTGAGGGGCACAACACAGTCCCCAGTATTATTTGGGGAAAGTCATGAGCTTTAAATGCATGGTGTGTGGCTAGAGACTGCCTCTGCCAATAACAACCTATCCACAGCTAGAGGCCAGAAGAGGAGGCCCTGTTATCATTTGGGGAAGCACAACTCATTTTGTGTGCATTTTTCAAGGATTCTGTGCATTTTTAGGATGCCTTCTGAAATTGTAGGATATTTTATTCATGTCTATGCTTTTTTAAAAAAATATATATATTATGTTTCTTGTATTGTTCCTTTTGTTACTACACAGTTCACATTTGTGGCCATTTCTCGAAAAAAAGAAGCACAACAAAATGAATAATAAACTTAAAGCAACTAATCAATATTATTTCCTTCACTATGTAGTTCTTGCTGGTATGGAGGTGGCAGCTTCAGACTCCCCCCCCGCCCCGGCTCCAAGATCATAGCAGAAGCAGAAGATCTCACTGGTCTCCAAGACCCAGGAGCTGTGCAGGTGCAAAACATCTTCCTTCATTTAAATTGCCAGGCTTATAGTTTTGATTTATGTGATGGTGGTTTGCGGTAATGGCTGGTGGCTAATGCAACACACACACACAAAATGACTAATGTGTACTTCTTGTGCCTTACAAAGGAGAGGTAGGCTCCATTACAGACCTTCCACTGATGGAATAAATGTGAACTGCCCAGAGGCGACTCTAATTATTATAGGGAATTGGGGATGGCTCCGAGCACTATAGACTAGTGCTTTGGATCTCTTTTAAAGCAGACACCAATCAAACTTCTTTGGGGAAAACTGAATCAAGACCTATCTTGGCATCATAGCTGATTTAAGTAAGCCACCTAGAGTGGGACAATCCTTTTAAATGATCGTTATGCTTAAAATTTCTGGCATGAGCTAATGACTTAATGTAGAGCACAGGAGAAATTAGCACTAAACAACAGGTGCATGTTGAGCGAATGTGTATCAAACATTTCTTCTGGAATCAAACGTGTTTTCAGCTATGTTGAACTGAAAATAATAAAATAAAGATCAGTAGGAAGCTAACCAGGCTCTAATTTACATTGCTTATAAATTATTATTGATAACTCAGTGTAGGAGTTACCATTTGGAGAAAAAGTGACTGATGTGTTTTTAATAAACATAATCAGTTAGTCAGAGACACTATTGGATTGCTGTAAAACACTGTTACATTTAGAAGCCGACAGTGACGGACAGGATTAATTCGAAAAGGCATAGATGTCACTTTTTGCCACATGCTCAGGAAACCCATGTATTTCCACTCAAAAATACCATAATGCCTGGATAAGCAATTGAGCTATTTATAGAAGCTCTCGTGCTAGAATCAATTAGCTTTTTACTAGCCACAACTGTTATATGTTTATAGAACACACAGACAGACTTACTGAGGATATAAGAAAGTGACTACGAAGCAAAACAGTGGTGATGTTTGGTAATTTTATGACTGGACTTTTGGAGGCATATCTTTGTAGCTGGAAATGCATATTACTTCACTTTATTTACTCCTAAATGTGGTAAGGTAGCCCTGATGCATTTAGGGTTCCTGCTGTTTATCATGTTGAACAGGGCCAAGATGCCTGCCCCCAAAGTCCTGTCCTAGCTGAAACAAGCTGCTTCCCAAGACAAACTCCATCTTCTTATGATTTCTTCTCACACTGTTCTGGCAATGTCTGAAGGCAGGAAATGCCCTGGGAGAAATCAGTGATGCAGTTCTTACTTCTTCTTCTTCTTTGGTGATCACTCGTAGCCAAGTATGATTGTCTAACATGGAAACGCTCTTAACAGTGATTCCGTAAGTGACGGTGGAGGCCAATTCTGGATCCACACGTCCTTCCACAGTGGGGACATAGGTGAGGGGACACAGTGAGGGTTTGCAAAACGTGTATTCCTCTTAGCTCTTTTCTCCTTTTTGCCCTGAATTCGTGCTTATTCAAAGTCCACAATATCTTCGGTAAAGGCTGTTCTCTAATTGGAGTGTTCATAGGCCAATCTTTCCCAGTCATCAGTGCTTACAGTGGTGCCTCGCAAGACGAAATTAATTTGTTCCGCGAATTTTTTCGTCTAGCGAATTTTTCGTCTTGCGAAGCACGGTGTCGGAAAAGTTTTGGAAAAGCTTCAAAAATCACCAAAAACCTCAAAAAAGGCTACCACACCGCGTTCTATGAGTTGCTCCTCGAAATCAAGTCACAACTGTATTAACGGTGTTAAGAAAAAGGAAACAAACTTGCAAGACGTTTTCGTCTTGCGAAGCAAGCCCATAGGGAAATTCGTCTTGCGAAGCAGCTCAAAAACCGCAAAACCCTTTCGTCTAGTGAGTTTTTCGTCTTGCGAGGCATTCGTCTTGCGGGGCACCACTGTATACTACTTTTTTTTTTTTTTTAGATTTGCCTTGAGAGGATCTTTAAACCTCTTTTGTTGTCCACTGGTATTTCGCTTTCCATTCTTAAGTTGGGAATAGAGTAGTTGCTTTGGAAGATGATAATCAGGCATTCGAACAACATGACCAGTCCAACAAGGTTGATGTTGAAGAATCATTGCTTCAACACTGGTGATCTTTACTTCTTCCACTACACTGACATTACAGTGGTACTTCAGGTTACATACGCTTCAGGTTACATACGCTTCAGGTTACAGACTCCGCTAACCCAGAAATAGTGCTTCAGGTTAAGAACTTTGCTTCAGATTGAGAACAGAAACCATGCTCCAGCGGTGCGGCAGCAGCAGAAGGCCCCATTAGCTGAAGGTGTGCTTCAGGTTAAGAACAGTTTCAGGTTAAGTACGGACCTCCAGAACGAATTAAGTACTTAACCCGAGGTACCACTGTAGTTTGCCTGTCTTCCCAAGTGATGTGCACTGGACAGTGAGGTGGGGTGATAGCGCTCACCTGATCTCTTGTCAATTGCATCACTGCTGCTTCAAGGAGGAAGAGAGGTGAGGCGGCAGCGAGGTTGCTAAGGCAGGAGCACTGGAAGGAGCACCCTATTGCCTCCACTGGGGCATTTGCACAGTGCCAACCTTGCTGCTGCCTTGCCACCAGAAGCTAAACATCAGCAAAGCAACTCACTGGAGGTGAAGATAGCACAGTTGCACCACAGCATCATCTTCTACTAGCCCCTAAATTGGTGGGGCAAGTTAGTGTGAGAAGTAACCAGATTATAAGCCTCCCCAACCCCCGTTGTGCTGTTAGCAGAGCAGTGTGAAATGGAGCTGCAGGAAGTAGCAACCACTTCACTCACATAAAAATTACCCTGAGGCAGAAGAGGCCTAGAAATGGAGTCTGTGAGCTGGAGGTTTCTTGCCTGTGATATATCAACTTGATTAACACCATTCCATGCATCTTTTTTTCATTCATGCATTGTATAAATTCTTCAAGAGACTCAAAGGTAATCACCATGTCAGCAGCTAAGTTTTCAAGATATTGTACGGATATGAGAACTCATGCAAGTAAATGAAGGATTCCTGCGGTTGCATTTGACGTTCACAGCTTGAGTCTCCAATTTCCGACACTGTCCCTAATATCTCACCTTCTCAAAGCTGTCTACATAGAAAGGAAACTGAATTACCACTGTTTCAGAAACTCTCACATTATTCCTCTGAACATGTAATTGCCACAGAACCCATTACTGCTAGTTAAAGTCTTATTCAAAATTTGACAGAACCACTCATACCACTTATGAAGTTGAAGGAAAGATCTTTCTCTCTCTCTCAATTAATAACTTGAATTCTACACAATCAGAATTTTTAAAAATAAAATAAACAAAAGTGGTTCTAGGCCTCCAGAACTGTGTAGAAACATTTCAGGTTTTATCATCGTCTATAGCCAATGGTCATCACAATATAAACATAAAGCACTTATGTGTAGACTACAGAAGGGGGGGGGGGGAGAGAAGAAGAAGAAAAGAAAACCATCAGTCCAATAAGACTGGGGTAAACCCTAAGGATACAAATGAACAGGATTGAAAACATTTATTTAGCTTAAATTTCCCCTCAACATTTAGTACTAGTATGATTCAGAAAGGCCTTATTTTCAGGGTTGAGTGAATCATTGCATTGGTGTCTGGGCATTTCACAAGTACAAGCAATAGCAGAAGGGTTCACACAACCCCTCTGAGACACTAAAAGGATATGTAAGTGGGTGGCACCAGTTAGCCCAATCTTTTATCTGCCGATACTAACAGCTTTCAGTACATGAGAGAGGGCATGTGAGATCACCACTAATTCTTCCTTAAGCCAGGCTTTGGAGGCCAGTGGTTGAACATTTTGGGGCCCAAATGGGATCCCCTCAAGTCTTCACAGGGCTTGATAGATGAGCTCTGGATCATCCCACACTTCCTACAACCATTACAATTTGTGTGTGTGTGTGTGGATAAATCCCGGGGAATTCCATTCTTACCTGAATGCTCTTCTGGAGGAAAAGAGGGGAACCTGCCCCATTGTATATCCGGGGGGGGGGGGCTATGTGGAGAGAGTCTCCTCCTTTAAATTCCTGGGAGTTTCCCTTAGTGAGGACCTCACTTGGAAAATCAACGTAACTCAGGTGGTCAGAAAGGCCCAACAGAGACTCCATTTCCTCAGGGTCTTGCAAAAGAATAATGTTAAACAACAATTGATGAACTCCTTTTACCGGTCCACAATAGAAAGTGTCGTTTCATATTGTATCACAGTGTGGTATGCTGGCCTGACAGCCACGGACAGAAAGTCTCTACAAAGGGTGGTGAATACAGATCATGATATCATGGGCTGTCCCTTGAGTCCGCTAAATGACATCGCATGGGATAGTTGCCTTAGGAGAGCGAGAAAAATTCTCAGGGATGACTCACACCCTGGCCATCACCTCTTTAATCTTCTACCCTTGGGCAGGAGATATAGAAGTATAATCAGCCGTACCAACAGGCTAAAAAATAGCTTCTATCCGTGGGCTGTTAGGCTGTTGAATGGGAAATAACATAGCGAAATTGACTTGGGAGGTGGTGTGCTGTTCGATAAGCACACAGAGTGCAACGAGACTGAGTGTTTTGGGGGCGGGGAGGGAGGCTCATTAATTTCATTGTACACAGGTTGTACAACAACAATAAAGGTATTATTACAAGAGGCTTCCAAACGTTGTTGACTGTGGCTTGAGATCAGGACTGGCCCCAGGACATTTGGCACCTGAGGCGAACCACAAAATGGCACCTCCCCTGCCAGTTGAAATGAGAGAGGGGACTGAAGAATGAAAGGGGAGAGTGAAGATCAGCCTTGAAACGATAGAGGAAAGTTAATATCACCAACAGAATGAGAGGGGAGGAAATGGCGCTGGAGGAGGGCAGGATGGAAGAGAAGGTAACAGGCCGATCTGCTGCCCCTTCTGCTGCTGTCCAGATCTGCCACCCGAGGCAGCTGCCTCGCCTTGCTTCATGGGCAGACCAGCCCTGCTTGAGTGACAGAAGCAGACAGGAAACTCTTAATTCAAAATCCAAAAGAAGACAGAAGCCATGGTATAACTGCACACATTCTTCTGTAATTATTTACAGAGCATAGTCATTCTTATTCTAATATATTCCCAGGAGCCAAACAGTAATAGAGGAAATATATTAATGAATAAAAATTGCACGTTTGACCATTATTCCTGATATTTTACATTATACTACCTCCCCCCCCCCAACTGCAGATACCCGACATGATCACATTTTTACACTTTATGTATATTATTATGGTTTTTTGCAAATATTATGGCATGTAAAAAAATGAAATATTTGGAATTAAGCTAAATTTATCACAAGTGTTCTATTGGTGTGGATAAAATTAGGAGAGAGTTATTAACTATTCTCCTCCCGCAATTAACTCTGAAACTACACTATAATAAAGAATGTTTCAAACTTCAAAATAAATCCCTGAAAAGCATAATTATCACTTAGTTTAAAATTGTACAGCTTGCAATTTCTGTCAGTGATTTCTCGGAAAACACTCCCCATCCCATGCCTAAAAATAAACAAACTCATTATGTTAATCTAAGGGATTAAAAGCCAGCTTTCCCCCTGGTAAGTCATACCAAAAAGACCTTCATTAAGAAACTTTTCTCAAATGTATTGAAGAGGAATGTGTTTTTGAGGCTCTTTAAAAATCCATTAATAACTTAGAAGTTTCTGTATTGTGTTTACCGCTTGTCACTGGAACTATAATTTTTAATTAATTGAGCAACCTTAAAGCTGGCTGAGGGGGTTGGAAGCAATGCTAAGTGCTGCTCTGCCATCCAAGGCCATCCAAATTACAAGCTTGGTGGATCAGGGGAATGTCCTGGACATAGCATATCTTTTGACAAAGTCCCTCATGATAGTCTTGCAGAAAAGGTTCCCGCTCTACAATTCTATGATTATATGCAATTGGTTTCTAGAGTGACTAGCACATAAACAGAGACAGACAACAGCACATATAACTGACTAAACCACTTGGAGGTCTAGTCTGGCATATAAAGGTAAAGGGACCCCTGACCATTAGGTCTAGTCGTGGCCAACTCTGGGGTTGCGGCGCTCATCTCGCTTTACTGGCCGAGGGAGCCAGTGTACAGCTTCCAGGTCATGTGGCCAGCATGACTAAGCCGCTTCTGGAGAACCAGAGCAGCACACGGAAATGTTGTTTACCTTCCCGCCGGAGCGGTACCTATTTATCTACTTGCACTCTGACGTGCTTCCGAACTGCTAGGTTGGCAGGAGCAGGGACCGAGCAACAGGAGCTCACCCCGTTGCAGGGATTCGAACCGCTGACCTTCTGATTGGCAAGTCCTAGGCTCTGTGGTTTAACCCACAGCGCCACCCGTATCCCTTAGTTGGGCATATAGTGGTATATAAATTAATTTAATTAATTAATTTACATTAATAGAAAATCATACTGCAGAAATATAGTGAGTCTCAATTCTTTTATATGTTATATGTATACAATAAGATATTTTTGTATAGTTGGTTTGCTTTTTAAAGCAGCAACACATAAGTGGCTCAGACTTGAGCAGGTGTTTGCCGCAAGAGGCAATCCAATGCAAGCTAAGCTGGGTTCAGCTGGAACTGCCAAAATCCATGCATAAATCTGCTTTAAATGGTTTCCTCCTCCATCCCTACTCTCATGCCTCTCTATCTGTATCCAACCAATGCTTCATGTTCTACCTGCAGTTATATTGTTTTTATTTTTCTCTGTACACTGTTTTATGAGGGCTTAGGTCTGTAGAGCGACTAATACCTGCAACAAACAAACAAATGTTGAAGCTTCCTTAGAATTTATTCTATGAAATGGCACGTGAGGGTTCCCCCCCCCCCACATTATTTCCTCTGAATTTAAAAGCACTGTGACACTTTGAAAATAATTTGTCAGAATGCCAATGAGGTCTTATAGCGTATTAGACCCACACATATTCATTTGCAGAAAACAAGGCTACTGCTGCAGTGCCTTATTTACAGACTTCCTCGTGTCAGGGCATCTGGGACCTGAGCTATGAAACCCATTTCATGAGAGCTGCCTAGGACTGTGTAAGCTCTGGCCACACAGTACACACTTCAAACAGAAAAGGGAACAGGCATGTGCAACATCAGACTCCCTAATTGTCAAACTGTGTGAAACTTCAGAACTGGTCTGGTTACCTGCTTTTGCCTAGCAGAACGAAACCCGTTGGCTGCTGTAGTCAAGGCTTGGGCTCAGCACTTGCTCTGCTGCATTGGTTCTACTGCAGTGACACACAGCAACAGCCTGTTCCTGTCTTGCTTCAGAGTCCTGTGTCTGTGAATTTGCTTCAAGCCTTCCCACTTCTCCCGAGTTTGACCGGTTCAGTGACCTTTGTTGTGGTTTATTTCTGATCAGTATTTCAAACTATCACAGTTTTGAAAGTTGTCAGCAACTATTGCATCTGTTGCATCTAGTAGGCTAATGCCCCAAGCACCTTCTCAATTTGTTCTTTTTCGATCTCTGAGAGTGCAATAGATAAATGGCAATGCCCTGTTCCAGTATAGATTGAACTGAGCCACATGCAACAATACCTCTCCCAATCCACCCCATAGGCGTGGAGGAAAGCAATGTTGTTTGTGCCTGTCCTGCCTCCAACATTCTGGGAAGTCTGCCAGTTCCATGGGAGCTTGAGGTTCACATGGAAGTGGGTTGTGTCTGGTCAAAGTCAAGCAGAGGAGACAAGAAGAGGGCCTTGGACAGCTCCAAGTGGGTCTTGTTGGCTGAATTAGAGCCAACTGATGCCTGTGTGGTAGCTCCACCGCCCTGGAATTGACTGGATGAAAGACCCTAAAATTATTTTCTACTTTTCTAGTGAGTCTAGAGAGATAAAGTGGGAACCCATCCTCTAAGTCAGAGGATAGTTGCACATCTGTGTCTTTCAGTAAAGAGGGTTTCTAATAAGATACTGATGGTTCTCCCTTGAGGAAACATGTCCTCATCAACATCCTATGTAGTGCACTACAAGATCCCCAGGTCTTGAGTTATGACACTGTCTGTGCAAGGCTTTTGCATTCAAACACTCAATTTCCCAGATAAGGCCTAGTAACTGACTGTGTAATGTGGGTCTATTTACGTGATCTGGATCTACAGTGGTACCTTGGGTTATATATGCTTCAGGTTGCAGACTCCGCTAACCCAGAAATAGTACCTCGGGTTAAGAACTTTGCTTCAGGATGAAAACAGAAATTGGGCTCCGGTGGTGCGGTGGCGGCAGGAGGCCCCATTAGCTAAAGTGGTGCTTCAGGTTAAGAACAGTTTCAGGTTAAGAACAGACCTCCAGAACGAATTAAGTACTTAACCTGAGGTACCACTGTACACCTGTATCAATGTCCCAAGATGTCAGAGACAGGATAAGGGGGCATGCTTAGTACTTTCACTCCCCTTTAGGCATGTGAAACAGACCAGGGGGAAATATCATCTGACGCATCCTCTACAGAGGGATGATAGTTAGAAGACTGGGCCAGAGCAATAGTCACTGGTGGAGAAAGAGCTCTGCTTTGGCAGTCTTAAACAGTCTCAGACCATTTCCTTTCTCCTTTCAATATTTCAGTGGTAAATGGGGTGGAAGATTCTGGCTCAGCAGTGGTGGTGGTGCAGAAACCTCTTTCCTGGCCTGGAGCAGCAGAGAGGAAGTGGAAAGTTCTAATAATAGAAAGGTAAACAGCATGCACTGAAAACATATGCACAGTGTTGTCGCCCAGAGCTCTTGCCTACTAAAGAGTGCTCCATGAAGCAGATCTGCTTCGTTGCTCATTGATGTCTGACCAAAGTAAAACAAATGTTTTTACACCACTGAATGGGGAATTCTAAAAAGACGCGCATCTCTATTGTTATGCCTTATGAGACGCTGGAGAACCCAATATAGGCATGTACATGACCACAATTAACTAGATAATTATACAAAGATTTCTTTCTCACCATGGGCCACTGATTCGTGACTTACAAGTAAATGTGTTCATAAAAAAAATACACCTGAAAACTGGAAAGCAGCATAATCTCGGAGGCTAGGTAGCTGATTAAGAGCAGCTCAGAGAGAAAAGCAAGTGCCTTGAAGCTCTAGTTTATATTGAAACTTCAAACCCTAATTATTATTTGTCCAGATATTGATGCACTATGCAAATTAACACAGTCCTTGCCACAGGACACAGATATCAAATAATATGGAGGGAGAGGAGAATCAAAGAGAATAAAATCAAAGAGAATAGTGTGCAATAAGGGCACTGGGCTTGATGAAAGACTAGTAAAATGTTAGTCATAATGAAAGGTTCAGAGGAAAGGAATGAGATTTCAGAGGCCACCAAAAAGGTATCTGAGGCAGGCAGTGGGGAGAGAGATATCATGCTATTTGAAACAAGGGAGGTATCATGTGAGCATTGCCTCTTGCAGATTTTTGCGTGAGAGAACTGGGAAGTTAAGTGGAATTGCTTAACCTAAATCCTTTGGCTCTGCACATAAACTATGGGAGTCAAAAATTATATGCAATGCTTGTGGCAAATGCCACCTGGTCCCACTAAAAATTGGGCCGCAGCCAGTGTATAAGGACTCAGGAACATTTCACTGCTGGGAAATATAGAAGGTTCTCTACCTAATCAGGATAAAGGTGGCTGAGGGCCAGTAAGATTCAGATCATGGACACAGGTGTGTGTTTCCTTGTACTTACGTTAACTGATAGCAGCGATGGAAGAAATCAACTAATTCCACCAAACACACAGAACAACTTTAAGTAGTTCAAGGAGTTAAAGAAAATATTGCCATTAATAAAGTTGATGAAAGGGGTTGTTTGCAAGGAGATGCCTGTGGTATTCCATAAGCAAGAACAATTGGAACTAAGAGAGTTTTATGCTATTCAACATACAAGGCTTTCCACAATAACCTTTTGCCGCATTATGAAAATTGAGACCAACAAAATGTTCCTAGAGATCATGCTGGATTCCTGTTGGACATGCCAAATCTTAAACTTGTCTCACTATTAAACATGGGCATTTATTAAAGTGTTTACAAGTAGTACTAGTCCCACGGGATCCTCCACTCACTGTTTTCTGTCTCTCAATATGAGGTAAATAAACTGGACTGGATGTGAGGGAGTGCTCGCCAGAGATAAATAAATGCAGTAAAAAATAAAAAAAGCATAAGAAGAATCATAAAGCTCTGCAATTAAGCTTTAATATCATCCAGCTCGATCGTTAACAGACTCATTTTGCCTGCCTCAAAGTACTCTTCCAATACACAAAACAGATTGGCTATGGTATGTTTTTCAAAATGCAAGCAGGTATTTTGAGGCCTCCTTTTCCCAAGTTTAAGCAGATGGTGCAACTGCAAGTCCAACCTCCTCAGGGTTCTACTAGTTGGAAGACTTTGTGATCTAAGCCAGGAAGTCAGTGGAAATTAAGAATCCCAACTGCACACAGAATTGGAACCTAATCCAAGTAAGTACAGTGGTACCTTGGGTTAAGTACTTAATTCGTTCCGGAGGTCCGTTCTTAACCTGAAACTGTTCTTAACCTGAGGTACCACTTTAGCTAATGGGGCCTCCTGCTGCTGCTGCGCCGCCAGAGCACAATTTCTGTTCTCACCCTGAAGCAAAGTTCTTAACCCGAGGTACTATTTCGGGGTTAGCGGGGTCTGTAACCTGAAGCGTATGTAACCTGAAGTGTATGTAACCTGAGGTACCACTGTATAAAGCAGGGTTAGGAAACCTGTGGCTTTCCAGATGAAGCTGCAACACAACTCTCATCAACCCTGGTCATGTTAGCTAGGGCTGATGGGAGCTGGAGCCTGGAGGGTAATACCCTTCTCTGCCACAAGGGAAGGCTGTTAGAGGACATGAATGCGATGTTCTGTGAAGATTCAGTGGTCTGATGATGGAATTTTGTAAGTCTTGGAACATTCAGCAAACTACCTACAGTTTTGCAAAATCAGAGGGTGAAGAGGAAGGTATTTCCTGCTTTAGAGCTTTATATATCAGAATTTCAACAAGTGTTCAAATGGAAGTTTTCAATGGAAGAAAAACAAACAACATGGCAGTAATCACACAATCAGCAGTGATTGACCCCAAACAAATAGCAGCTGTGGAGGGGGAGTTACTCTGGATTAAGCCCATAATAAGGGAGATAATGGATTTAAACTCTAGGGCCTCATGGTTGATATCTGGATCAGGAATAAACTTTTACTGGTGCCACTTTCCTTCCAATGCAAATATCCATCACAGGGAGGGGATTCATATTGTAACAGCAGTGAGGGCAAAGGGTTGAACCCTCATTCTCAGTTGTGTGATTATAATCACATCCAGTTTGTGCTACAACAGGGGTAGGCTATGTGCTGCTCTCCAAAACCTGTTGAACTAAAAATTATCACCATCCCTGAACTTGAATGTTTTGGCTGGGACTGATAGAAGTTGGAGTCCCAACAACATCTGCAGGTCCACAAGTTCACTTAAAGAGAGAATTCCCTTCCTTTAACCTAGTAGCTATGGAAATGCAATTAGCATTTTGCATATTCCAGACGGGCACACATGACTAACATCTACTAATAATGTACAGATGCCAGTTTGTAGAGAGTGTAAATTCTGTGGAAAAACACAAACCACTGCTGGCACAAAGACATGCAAATACATTAAAGTAAACAGAGAGTTTATCCCCATGAAAATTTGGCCAAATTCTGGTTGTTACTGATCTAATTAGCTGCTTACACAATAATAGAGTTGGGAGGGACCATTTCAGGGCTGTAGAATCAACCTTGCAATGCTGCATTGCATTCATTAATACCCTATATGATTTAAACATGGTGTAAGACACTATTTTTGCAGAATTTTTTATTATGATAATGCACAATTAGTATTTTTAATTTGCCCTTAAACATTATGTCGATTTGACTCCTTCACCCTCTTTCTTTTTTTCTTTCTCCTTCTGTGATGAGGCTGCATTTTAATGTTTTAATGTTGTATTTTAATTTTGTTTTTAAGTTATATTTCAATCAACTTGTTTTTATTATTGGTTGTTAACCGCCCAGTCTTGGCTGGGGAGAGCGGGGAATGAATGAATGAATGAATGAATGAATGAATGAATGAATGAATGAATAAATATTATTACTGCCCCCATACTCAGTCCAAAGAAAATGATAGGGTACGTAAATCAAATTTAAATCAGTTGGACTTAAATTTAACTTATTTTATCTGGGTCAGGTCCTCTCTAAATATTAAAAATATGTGTGTGCACCACCTGGAATGTACATTGCAGCCATTTGCAAATAGCTTCTTGATCACTGTGTTGCCCTTGAGTGCAGCACATTAATTTTCCCCATGATGGAATGGGATTCAGTTATATGGGAGAATGTCAATAATCTCAGCAGTGTCCTCAACAGCCTCCGTATCAGAAGCAGATTTTGTCCTGTCCCTACTGTGTTCAAAATTATGACCCAGTAGGGTTCTCCCATCAAGCACCAAGAACTAAGTCAGTCGGTAACTGCAGAGATCCACCCACTTCACACATTCCTATCTACATAGATCACCCCTTAAAAAGCTTCTTTTCTACACCCGCTTGCCGTACCACCTGTAGCTTCCGTCGCACAGCCCCAAGCAACGAGCTGCCATGCCACAACACTACAGAGGTCCCACAACACACCAGAGAGGTGTCAGAACTCAGTTCCAGTGAGTTCTGGCTGGGGGAAAAAGCCTAGTGTCACACTTTTTAACCAAAATAAAAATAAAAATTGGATGGATAGATGAACAGACAGACAGACAAATATTCTGTAACTTATGTCCCCTAGGCATTGCCCTAAACCAGGCATGTCCAACTCCCCAAAGACTGCGATCTACTCACAGTATAAAACAACTGGCAGTAATCTACCCAGTTGTCTTTGTCCTGATGTTGGGAAAGATGGAGGGCACAAGGAGAAGGGGACGACAGAGGACGAGATGGTTGCATAGTGTTCTCGAAGCTACCAGCATGAGTTTGGCCAAACTGCGGGAGGCAGTGGAAGACAGGAGTGCCTGGCGTGCTCTGGTCCATGGGGTCACGAAGAGTCAGACACGACTAAACAACAACAATCTACCATCTACCCAGAGTTGTTGAGCTTTTTGGGGGGAGCGAATGTTGTTGAGCTTTTTGGGGGGAGCCAGAGTTCTTGAGCTTTTCAGACATGCCTGTTGGACATGCCTGCCCTAAACCAACAAAGTAACCAAAGTGGGGAAAGAGGCCTCTCAGTCTTGGATGCAGTCCCATAAATGGATATTAGCATTGTGTGGGAGAAGAACAACACACACTGAGCAACCAGCGGTGCATGTTCACATCAGGGTGATTATTCACATGATTAGCTTTGACACCTGCAGTCATCTGGTTGGGGTGGATGGGTGGGCACATCTGGCTACCTAATTCTTTCCTCTTCTCCCCGTATATGATTAGCATAAATGCTTGATCAAGGCCAGTGGCGTCCTGTGAAGCATCATACAATTTTCTCTAAAACACATGTCAACTTGCTAACTTGCTCTCTGGTAGCTATTGACAACTAACTGCACCAGCTACAAAATTTATTTTTTACACTGGGAGGTACAGCACTAAAACAGCAGTAAAAGCTTATTGAGGCAAGAGGATGGGAGAGAATAAGACATATATACTTGTATCAGTACCCAGTAATTGTTCAATTGTCATAGTAACATAATCCCACAAATTTCCCAGCTGGGCAAAGTGGCTTCCTATGCAGCACAAAGACATTTGGTAGTAAAATCTTGGAAACATTTACCATATTAATGAGAGTAAATATCTGCTACTATAGTAAATCTCTGGTGCTGCCAACTGGGTCCTCGCTTAAAATGAATTGGAGGCTTTGAGTCTGAAGCCATGTTCTTTAGTTTCTTAAAGCTTAGAGTCTTACGAAAGCAAATTATTAGGGAGAAATTTACAGCTGAGGTTCTTTACTATGGATTAACTTGCTGAAGGGGGACCATGAGGACAACATTTTGAGACTATTCATGTGCTACCTTTGCCCTTAGGCAACACTATCTCCAGTTCAAAGGGAAGTTTGCTGTTTCAGATCTTACCTGTCTAGAGTCTTGCCTGAAACAATAACCTGAACCAGAATCTCATGCACTTTTCCAGAGGAACCTAGGTCAGTTTCACTTTGTCCAGTATGCCACATGGTCCAGAATCAGGACATGTTGCTTCTAATTTGCCTTCGCCCAACACATAGTGAAAGAATGCCCTTGTCCAAGGCTCAGATTAAACTCATATTGCTGGAACCACAATGGGACTATACAGCAATGCTGGGTGTTTTCTGGACTAGGAACCTAAAGCAGGTGTGCAGGATCTACATTGGTTTTCCCCTACAACCCTGAGATACACCAACTGGAAACAGTTCCAAAATAGAAGCTCAAGACATAGAATGGAGCATAGTCTTCATCTTGCTCCACTCAGGATTTTTTTATCTAATTGCAGAAGCTATACATACATATATACATACATACATACATACATACATACACACACACATTCCTGTATCCCAACAATAACAGCCCCTGCCTACTGCCAGAAAACCCCACTTAGCCTAATTTAGGAGGGAGAAATGCTTTAGTTTTTGGTGGGGTGGTGGTGGTAATTGTTAATCACCGGGAACTGGAAATCTTTGCTGATCCACTGCAAATCACCTGGATATCTACCAATATAAATAGTTACGGTAGTAATAATAATAATAATAATAATAATAATAATAATAATAATAATAATTTATTATTTATATCCCGCCCTCCCCAGCCGAAGCCGGGCTGTACATTATACATCCATATAATGTAAAAGAAGTGTTCGCATTTTCCTCTGATCCATGATCCTCCCACATTTTATATTCAGAAGAGCCCTGCAATGTGGATTAGGCTGAGGGACATGGTGTGTACACACACACCCTCTACATTTAAAGCACATTGCTTAAATCTATGGTACATACGCAGCAATAGTGACTAGCTCAAGTTCACCCAATGAGCTTTATGGTGGAGTGGAGACTGGAACAGGAAGTCTTGCCAGTCCTACTCTAACCAATACACCACATAAACTAATGAATTTCTCTGTGCAATAGCTCTTTGCCTGCACAAGACAGCAATAAGAGCTGGGATTTCATGTAACAGATTTAAGATTTTAATTCAGCAGAATCAGCTTTGTGCACACACATTTTAGCTGAATCACTTTGCTCTGCCCTATCTGTGAAGTTTAATTGTTATTTATTTCCTGCTTATGTTTCTTTCAATTCTGGGGATGAAAACTGCAGCAGAAGAGTTTTTGTATTGTTTCATTTTAGAAAGGATGGTACTGTTATTCTCCCAGCGTTCTGGAATTAGCTGGAATGGACGTTCTTGTGCGGCAGCTCATTAGAAAGTACATTTGACAAAGTTCCATATGGCAGGTGGATTGCTTTCATTACTAGCTATGATTTGGAAAACCACAAAATAATATTTGCAAAGCTATCCGTGCCCACATCTAATGTGGTGCTGAGTCAAATTCCAAGTAATAGTACCTAGACAGATGGCCAATTGTACACCAGTCAAATGGACTGAGAATGTAAGTGGAGATTGGGAACACAGAAATTGGATCTGTTGTCCCCCTGCAAATAAAAAGAAAACATGAAAGACAATTCAGTGAAAATATACTTAGCACTTTCTTTAGTGAACTACTAAAACAAGGTAAAGAGGGCAAGAACAGATGCACTAGCAATCTATGGCAGTATTATCAATTTTTACAAGGCTTATTTTTCTCTTCTTCGGTATAGAGTAGTTCAGAATGAAATTAATATGTGTGCTTTCTAAAAATCTAAACAGCACTACTGTTTAAATTGGAGCAAACCTCAAAAATGAAATATTGTCTTAGTTACTACATTCCTAATATGAGCAACTCATCCATCATAAATATTTGCCATTGTTTTCATTCCTACTAGAAATACAAATGCTTGCTTAGTATTATTACTATTATTTTGATTGAAGCCACAAACACACAGTTTCCCTTTTCACACTAGCTCATTTGATGACTGACCTTGAAATTGCTTTTACAGTGGTGCCCCGCAAGATGAATGCCTCGCAAGACGAAAAACTCGCTAGACGAAAGGGTTTTGCGGTTTTTGAGCTGCTTCGCAAGATGAATTTCCCTATGGGCTTGCTTCGCAAGACGGAAACGTCTTGCAAGTTTGTTTCCTTTTTCTTAACACCGTTAATACAGTTGCGATTTGACTTTGAGGAGCAACTCATAGAACGCGGTATGGTAGCCTTTTTTGAGGTTTTTGGTGATTTTTGAAGCTTTTCCAAAACTTTTCCGACACCGTGCTTCGCAAGACGAAAAATTCGCTAGACGAAAAAACTCGCGGAACGAATTAATTTCGTTTTGCGAGGCATCACTGTACTTATTTGTAAAGAAGTGATAAACAATGTTACATTTCGGTTAAGAAAAACTTCACCTACTCTTCTATATCACGCTGAAAACTTCAAAAGATAAAGGTAGTAACAATTAATCAGTAATGTAGGCTGGAAGACCTCAGAGGAGGGATAACTGCACCCCTGCACAATATCCAGTGTTTTATATAGTATTCTGCATAAAAATGCAAACTACAACAATGATGGGGCAGCTGGCCAGCACTCCCTAGGATACTCGGTATATCACATGAAGTAATTTTATTTATCCCATGCCTTGGAAACTGCCAAATGTTAGTTTAAGTGTGGTAAAAATGACCTACAATTTCACTCATAAGGGAAAGGGTTGGGTCCCTACCACTAACAAAACTGTGGCGGGAGACAAATTTCACAATTTCATATTAAACATTTTGCCAATTGGTGTACAAAATGATCCAGTCCAGGGGTTAAGAATCTTTTTTGGCCCAGATCACTTATCTGACTTCATCTGCATGGGCCAACTTTGACAGGTGGGTGGAACAATCTACTTGTCAAATCTCCTGATGTCTATTTAAAGTCAGTTGGTGATTATGATGATCACTTTTATCCTAAGGTTCCAGCGTGGGTTACAACAGTCTCAAATACAACTTTAAAACAGTTTAAAAATTTACCGTTACAAATAATAATAAAAAATCAATCACAAAAAATAGGGTGGATCCAGAAAATATATCTCTCAGTTTTCAAAGGCCAGGGTTAAGAGGTGTACCTATAGCATTTGCTGAAAACTGTATACAGTGGTACCTCAGGTTAAGTACTTAATTCGTTCCGGAGGTCCGTACTTAACCTGAAACTTTTTTAAAAAAAAGTAATATTTATTAAGAATTTAATAATTACAAAAAGAAGAAAAGGAGTTAAACAAAGCAAAACAATACAATACATAAAGAACAAAAAAGCACTGCTTATCTTAACAAAACAAAAACAAAAACAGAAACAATTAAAAACACATCCAATATTTTCATATCTTGTCTTTCATTTACTTGTTTCAACGACCTCCTCACACCTCCCTTTTTTGTATTCTAGTTCAGTTAGCTATTTCAGCAAATCCTTTCCATCTTTCTCAGTTTTTGTCCTATATCTTAACACAATCTAACCTTATTTTTCCCCTTTGGCCCATTAACAGTCTATTTTTACTTAATTCTTTATAACATTTCTGCTTTTCTGCTAAAGCCATATAACTTCATTCCAGCATCCTTCTAACATTCATTAATTTTACAGTGTTTCTGTAAATAGTCTTTAAATTTTTTCCAATCTTCTTCCACTGACTCTTCTCCCTGGTCTCGGATTCTGCCAGCCATTTCCGCCAGTTAACCTGAAACTTTACTTAACCTGAAGCACCACTTTAGCTAATGGGGCCTCCTGCTGCCGCCGGAGCACAATTTCTGTTCTCATCCTGAAGCAAGGTTCTTAACCTGAAGCACAATTTATGGGTTAGTGGAGTCTGTAACGTGAAGCATATGTAACCTGAAGCGTATGTAACCCGAGGTACCACTGTACAGTAATGAATTTACCAGACACATTTCTTTTGTGGGGAGTTCCACAACTTAGAGGCTGCCATCAAGAATGCTCTCTTCCAGGCTGCTGCCACCCCAAGCTTCTGAGGGTGGTGGAACTACCAAGAAGGCCCTACTCTGCTCATCTTAAAGGTCTGTAGTGAAGAAGGTAGCCCTTCAGACTCAGGCCCAGACTCGGGCCTAAAACACTATTGTGAGCAGAAATGAAGTGGTAACCAATACAGTTGTTTTAAAACAGCCTTATGTGTGATCTAACTGAACCCCAGCCAATCATGTGGCCCTTGCATTTCGAATGCATTGAAGTTTCTGAGTCATATTCAACAGCTGCCCACCATACAGTGCATTGCAATAAACCATTCTGCAATCCTCAATCGTATGCGGAATCCTTTGCCAATTCCTTACTTCTTTCTAGATAATATGTGCGTGAAGTTGATTTTTCATCCATTATCAACAGAGCCTTCTTGATGAGCATCCGTTTGAAGCACCTATCCCTAGTACTGTGGCCTAATGCTGGTAAATAAAACCCCTTAGGAACCCATTAAAATATTCAATAGACATCACTAGTTGATTTCAAATGCAGCTGTGGACATAAATCCAAACCAGGTGGGAAAAAATGCTATGCGTTTTGGAGTACACTCCATTTCTAGTGAAATGACATAGACAATGTTGCCAATACACCACCACCCACTGCTTTTTTTCAGGGGGTACTCATGGGTTTGCAGTACTGGCGCCTCTTTTTTGTTGTTAAAAAGTGTGACACTTACTGTAACAACTTCACAGTGAGTACTGGCACTTATTGTTCTAGAAAAAAAGCACAGCCACCACCATTCATTGCAAATCCAGCAAAGCACTGGATGCTTCATCAAGAGAAAATGAGGCAAGGTAGGAGTCTAGGGAGAAGAAAATAGAAAATCTCCAGCCCCTGACAGATTTTGTTTTATACAGCTTGTTGTTGTTGTTGCATTCACAAAAAAATAATAATAGAAAATCATTGAAGAATTTGGGAAAGTGTATAATCTGATTGGGAGTTGGGAGTCTAGGGAGAAAAAAATAGAAATTCTCCACCCCCTGACAGATTTTGTTTTATACAGCTTGTTGTTGTTGTTGCATTTACAAAAATAATAATAATCATCTGACTGGGAGTTGTGTTCCAATCTGCAAGCAAGTCCTAGGTTACTGAATTGGGCTGGCCTGTTGTGAAAAGTGGACCAAATAAATTCCTTCTCCATTTTAGTTCAGAGGAGTGAGGTGAAGATGGGATCTTTTTGACTTGATGGGATGTACTTCTGTACATCCCTTGACTCAAGGCAATTCTAGTTATCTCCAATGATTAGCGAACATTGGAAAACAAAAGGACCCTGGTCAATCAGGCCAGTGGCCCATATAGTTCATCATCCTGTTATCTCACAGTGGCCAACCAAATGCCTGTGAGAAACCCTCATACAAGACCTGAGTGCAAGAACACTCTTCCCTCCTGGGGTTTCTAGAAACTGGTATTCAGAAGCGTAGTACCTCCAACCACAGAGGCAAAATACAGCCATTGTAGCATAGCTCCACTGATACGTCCAGCTCTACCATTAGGTATACTGCTTTAAGGGAGCTACTCTGAAGTTTCACAAAAGGGCAGCAAATAAATATTTAATTTATTATTGTACTTTTAATGCCAAGGAGAGGTGCTTGTAAGGATTTCTGCCTTAGGTGCCAAAATAACTTGGCTAGACTTAGGTGCTTATGGAGAGGAGTATTTGCTGCTCTGCCTCAGGAAGCAAAGAGCCTTGGGCTGGGTCTGCCACACAAAAATCTATTCTCGGGTCCAAATAATACCACCCTACACTAGATTGACAACAACCCATCAGCTACTAGCGATCTGTGATCCAATTATTTGGGAACCAGGAGTCATGGAAGGAAACTATTGCTGAACACAGTGCATCTACAAGACAAATTGGCTTGGAGTGGACGTTGAAAATTTGAATATATTGATGTGAGCTAGAGTTCCCTTTTGAATTTGAATAATTAACTATCATGGTTGGACTATGCATAATTATATACCATGCATTTGGACTCCTGTAACTTCTCTTGATCATTTTCTTCCTCCAGGTTCCAAAGCTGCAAACAATGGATTCTAGCATCACTGAAGGTAGAAGGCAAGTGAAGTCTTGATACTTTTATGTACTGGTTCTGTTTATCCACACACTAAACTGTACTCACATACAAAACAGATACACAAAACAACTTAATTGAGCTTGCTAAAAGCATAATTCTAAAATTGGTCGCAGTGTGACATCGGTTTGTTTTTTTACAGAAATGGAAAAGACAATAAATTAAATTGGAAAAACTGCATAACACAGTAAAGGAAAAAAATAGAACATTTCCTTTTTTCATACCTGTCAACAGAATGACATATCTTTGGTTGTACGTGAATGACAACTGCATTAATAACAATGAATAAATCTGTGCCTCTGAAAGCACTGATACAGCCCCCTGTATAACTAATAAAGGACTATAGCAATTTATTTGTGGAAAGGAAGTCACAGAATTGGTGTCAGAAATAGAAAGTTCAATCTCCCGCCAATGCCTAATGGATTTATGCCAACGCTTTTCTACTCTCAATAAAGGAATATTTCCCATTGATCTTGCCACTGATCATATTGTGGAGCTGCCAGGAAAACCTGCTGAATGAGAAACAACTGGATAAACTTTGATGCATGTGCCAGTCAGGAGCAGATGTTTCAGTAGGTTTCAG
The DNA here is from genome assembly GCF_965112155.1 of Podarcis liolepis. Taxonomy (NCBI): domain Eukaryota; kingdom Metazoa; phylum Chordata; class Lepidosauria; order Squamata; family Lacertidae; genus Podarcis; species Podarcis liolepis. The sequence goes on along the minus strand of NC_139564.1, from coordinate 17,151,660 downwards.
CCCGTTTTTTTATCGTGATTTTTAAATTGACACACAGAACCAGAGTGAGCAGGCGTGCTTCCCTGAAACAGGTTCATACACACAGAGCTCAACACAAGCAACTCTCCTATTTGGACTCTGGGAGAAGGTATAATAATAATAATAATAATAATAATAATAATAATAATAATAAATAAATAAATTTTATTTATACCCCGCCCTCCCCAGGCAGAGCCAGGCTCATAATGGGGGGGGGGGTTTAAAATACAGGTTAAAATGCAGCCTCATTTTAAAAGCAGCCCATAGATCAAAACCAAGGGGAGGGAAACATAAGGGTCAGACTGAGTCCAAACCAAAGGCCAGGTGGAACAGCTCTGTCTTGCAGACCCTGCGGAAAGATGTCAAGTCCCGCAGGGCCCTAGTCTCTTGTGACAGAGCGTTCCACCAAGTGGGGCCAGTACTGAAAAGGCCCTGGCCCTAGTTGAGACCAATATAAGCACCTTGAGACTTGGGACCTCCAAAATGTTGACATTTGTGTACCTTAAGGCCCTCCATGGGGCATACCAGGAGATTTCAATGGTTTCAACTGAGAATATAAACTAACATCTATCTGTCAGTGCATCACACAAATATTGGGAATAGATCCCTGCATACATAAATAAAAAGGTACCCCTGCCCATACGGGCCAGTCATGTCCGACTCTAGGGTTGTGCGCTCATCTCACTTCAGAGGCCGGGAGCCAATGCTGTCCAAAGACACTTCCGGGTCACGTGGCCAGCGTGATGAAGCTGCTCTGGCGAGCCAGCACCAGCGCAGCACACGGAAACGCCGTTTACCTTCCCGCTATAAAGCGGTACCTATTTATCTACTTGTACTTAGGGGTGCTTTCGAACTGCTAGGTGGGCAGGAGCTGGGACTGAAAGACGGGAGCTCACCCCGCCGCGGGGATTTGAACCGCCAACCATACGATCAACAAGCCCTACATAAATATCGGCAAGCATACATAAATATTGTGCTGCAAAAACCCACAAGCTTCGTTGCCTGTACCTTCAGGTTGGGGTTGCAAGTTATTCTGCATTTGCCACTGGCTTTTAACCCACGTTTTCCCCAAACCTTTCCATACAATCCAAAATGAAGTTGTCTCCTGCATAATCTCCAAGGAAGCCCTAGCACATGCACTAGAGAAGACTGCAGGCAGCCAGAGTTGTTTTTAAAGGCTTTACTGTAGCCAATCACCCGGCTGAATAAGCAAGCTGTTTTGACAAGGAAGGGTGGCTTGCTGTTTTGCCAAGCAATCGGCTGCATTTAAAATGTTCCACGCACTTTCTTGCTGGACATATTCTTCTCCCTAGCCTACTCTATGGTAATAAGATCATAGTCTGTGGTTTCGATGCCATGGTTTTTCTTCCGTCTTGCCACAATGCCGATATCCAGTGCCCTTTTAAATGTGTTGAGGGAGGGGGAATTATTGGTTTGCTGTTGCTCTTTATTTTTACTGTGTATTTTGTGGTTTTAATATTGTAATTTTATGTTGTGAACCTCCCCGAGATCTACAGATGATCTACAAATTTAATTAAAATAAATAAATGGCACACTTGCCAGATACAGAGCTGAGAATGCATACATTGAACACGGTGTGCTTCCATCATGTCATGAGATGTTTGCATTGGTCATTGCAGGCAAGAGGTAATACAGAGAAACAGAGCAGTGGGCAGCTCTCTGTCCCTTGTAACATCTTAAAATACACTGCAGATCCACCCCTTTTACATTAAATCATACAGTTCGCTCCAGCTAAAATTTGAGCGACAGAAGTTATGGTTGACAACTTCAGAGATTAAACTTTCCATGCAAGCACTGATGGGGGCATTTCATTTCAGCATCACTCTTGCATCACACGAAACCCTTTCTTTTAAGAGAGACAGCTGTGAGGCCTTAATACCAGATACATTAACTCTTGTGCTTGTATTATTCATGGCATCCTTAGCTGTGTCGCAAAAGGGAGTTGTAAACTATATTCTCTGATAAAGGTAGGAGGGAGCTTGTTTGCTACAACATTGTTGTTGTTGTTGTTTAAAAAAGAATAAAAATTAATCTTGCATTATGTCTTCAACGTCTATTTAGGTTCTCTCCAAACAGAATACATCAAAGACGGAAACATTAAGAAATCCTATTATCCTTTTCTATTTCATGTTTGCAAAAAAAAAAAAGAGAGAAAAGAACAAATGCTTCCAGATGAGTAGCTTGACAGCAGCGAACACATTCAGATCAAATATTACAGTGCCTTTATATTCTGCTTTTAATCTGCAGTGCTACATCATCAGCTGTGTTTGTGTAAAATAGGCTGCTTGAACTTCTTTGGATGCTTACTTGAAATATTTGCTCTGTCAAATCATGTTATGTCTATCTCTTGAGTGAAGATTTAACTATAATTAAAAGGGACAAAGAACATGGCAGCAGACAGAACCCTCTGTCTGTAAATGTAAGTTGCTTCTGCTAAGTCACAAGCGGAGTGGCCAGATGGAAAAGAGGACATCTTGCATCTTAAAAAGTTGTGTGGAAGAAGGAATTCCAGGAGCCATCGTTGTAGTAGGGACAGGGGGTATAACATGCAGCTCGTTTTGTTGTCGATTAAAAAAATAAGAGTGTTAAAAGTTACACATTCCACATCAGTGTTATGCAGAAACATTGGCATTTTCAGCCACAGCCAACTACAGCACACAATTGCAACCCAAATCTTCCAATGAAGCAGGAGATATAATGTGAACACTCGTTCTGCTTATTCCCTCCCCAAACTGCTGAAACTGAACTAGGTTCCAGGCCTGTCACACAGCACGTGGGGATGGGAGGTATGTAGGGCCAGGAAGGGCATGAGCTGTTGAAGATCTTCCAGCACTGGGGAGGAGGAGAGATGGTCTAGCAGACGGGTTAAGTTCAGAACAGCCTTCCCCACCCTGATGCCCCTACCCAGATGTTTTGGACTACAACACGCATTGTCCCTGAACACTGGCTGCTTGGTGCTGTGGGGAGATGTAGTCTAATAACATCTGGCTGGTTTAGAAGGTTCAAAACATCTGTGAAAACAGTGATCTAGTGAGCGACAGGAAGCTGTCCTTTTAGCTCAGTACTGTCCACACTGATTGACAGTGGCTCTCCAAGGATTTCAGACAGGAAATATTCCCAGCCCTGCGTAGAGATGCCAGAGATTGAACCAAGGTGAGGCTGATGGTCTGCCACTGGGCTATGGTCATTTCTCCATAGGTTGGTAGAGATATCAAGTCAAATACTTCAGATGCACTGTTGTATTATTTTTCAGCATGATGAGAAGGGATACAGACCCTTATCTTTATAACACTCTCATTTAGATATCTGGATACACCCATTGGGTAATCTTTAGAATAGATCTTTGGATATATCTCCAGACAGGCATTAATCGGCCAGTGATTACTACCATATAAAGTAGTTGGTCTACCCTGATCTTCAGATCTCCAAAAAATACAACTGTCTAGGGCTAGGCAGTGATTCAAACAGCTGCCAGGAGCAACCTTTTGGAGGTACTTTCAAACACTCTACCAATTGAACTAAATGACCAATTTATGATTCCCAAGGTCACACTGACTTACATCATGCTAGACCTGACACTGTTCCTGTGGAAGGTTTGTTCATTCTAAAGCTCCTCTAAAAACAAACAGTCAACAAGGGGCTGCTAAACTAACCGAATAAAATGAGCTCGTTTCCGGAATTTCTTAACTCTTGAAACATATAAAGAACATGGCTGGAATGCACATGCTGGCTGGGGAATAATGGGAGAGCACCACGTTAGATACAACTGTCCTAACATGATACCCATTTTACTGCTATGAGAATCTGAATCTCAGTCGTGGGTTTGTATGTTGAACGAAAGATTCCTGCACTGCAGAGGGTTGGACTAGATGGCCACCATACCCCTTCCAACTCCACAAGTCTATGATTCTATAAAGGAAGGACACAGTTCCCACCCACCCACAGTGCCAATTAAGAATTCAGCGTTATTAAATACCCTTTCAGTAAATTGCCTCTCTTACTGTTTCTCTGAAGCAACGCACACAAGAACTTTGGCCAGCTTTCAGTACGACTGTATTAATGTGAACTCCAAGGTTGCGGCCCCCTGTCTATAATTTCTAATTACATATAGGCAATTTTTATAAGCTATTCTTATTAGCATAAAGATGATCCTTGGCAAGATAAGACACATTTTTCAAAGTATCAATCTTTCGCCAGATTGAAGGTGATGGATTTTTATCCCCAGTTATCTCTCTCATTAGAACGTGTAAAAGCTGCAACATCTATGAAGAGCGTGACTTATTTCACAGCACTTTCCAGTGCAGATTTTGTTTATTTCAGAAGTCAATTCTGTAGGAAACAGCCCTGCTGAATCAGACCAAAGACCCATCTGGACTGGCACCCTGCTCTCACAGGGCAAACCTGATGCCAGTGGAAAGTTTGCAAGCAGGGCCTGAGTGCAACACTCTTGTAATTCTCCCCGCCTGTAATTACCAGCAGTTGGTGTACTGTCTCTCACTGTGGAGGAGCAGAATTGATTGATTGATTGATTGATTGATTGATTGACTGATTGATTACATTTCTGCTTTTCATTCAAATGAATCCCAAAGAGGCTTCCAAACAATAAATAACAACAATATGATATAACATAATAGAAATTCACAAATACAGTCACACCACAGATTTGTATAATGACATTATAATATTGCCTGTTTCATTTTCAAACCCCTATTTAAGCTGCTGCACACTGGATCAGTATTTTCACTGGGTGCCATGACTGCCAAGAGTTCTTCTCTGGACAGTCACTGGCAGTTCAGACCCCAGAAGTATATGAGTGAAGTCAGGGGTGGGGTGGGGACTTTCCCCTCAAGATGCATTGCTTTACATTTGCTCACACTGAGCTGCATTTATGTGCCCAGGTACAGAAGTGCCCAGCCTAGCCAGGGAAGCCCAGGGAAGGAATAAGATTCAGGAAAGCAGTACTTGGGCTGAAATAGGCCACAACTTTATCGATTACAGATGTAAGCACTCTTGGGCAAAGGCACTGGGCATGGATTCTGCTTCAGACAGTCCTTCTGCTGGCTGATGAGTGAGCTGAGGTTGTCATTCCTCAAGTCCACCAATGGGAAGGGTGCTATGGCTCATTGGACCCATGTGGGCTCCCAGACAGAAACACCCTCCTTTAGCAGGGTACCCCCACTGAGCTAAAATTCCAACCCAATGCCTAATCCACTATGTTGTAGTTTAGTCGTTCAGTCGTGTCCGACTCTTCATGACCCCATGGACCAGAGCACGCCAGGCACTCCTGTCTTCCACTGCCTCCTGCAGTTTGGTCAAATTCATGTCGATAGCTTTGAGAACACTGTCCAATCATCTCATCCTCTGTCATCCCCTTCTCCTTATCCACTCCTAATCCATTACTTATCCAATTACTTAACAATTCCTATGACGCAGGAGAAAACCTACAGACCAGCCAATCTGTCTGCAGGGGGAAAAAACATCCTTCCTGGCCCCAAATAGAGGCGTCAAACATTCCATAGGAAGGTTAAACCAGCACTGACCTGCTTACCTTTGGGCCGGACCAACCAACTCAGGGTGGGAGTGTGGCGAATCCAGCAACGATCTGAGCAGGCTGAGACAAGTTGCAGGCCCAATTTAAGCCTCTGGGGTGGACGCAGTCAAGAACTGGCCGTGCTTGGCACTGCATGGCACTGCAGCCATGCCTCCCTGCTCTCTCTGGATTCACTCGTTTGAATCGGGCACGTTGCTGTTGGCCTCATGGCCACCAGAGAAAGCCTGAGCTTTCTCAATGGTCAGACAGATAACTTGGCCCTGGGTGAGAAGCTCACCTTCAAGCACTTACTCATCACTAAGCAAGTGTGTATAAATAATCAAGAAGGTGCCTGATTTGTGCCACAAGGAAAAAGGGAATTGTTATTTAAGAAAATGTCTTATAGATGCAGTCAGCTGTGCAATTAATGCGTTCAACAAAATTTAATAGCTGCTAATCTCTAGCAACAAAAAAAGGGAATGGGAGGCATAAAAGTTTAAAAGTCCTCTGTGCTGTGTGCATGTGTGTGGCAGGATCTGGGCAGCGTTAGCTGCAAGAAGGTGCATTGGATGAAATGGTTACACAATTCCACGCCGAAACTATAACTGAATGGATGCCATTCTTTGTATCAGTGAAGGCTAAGATGGGTCCCAGCAATGTAAAATGGGGAAGGGAAGTATGTGGCTAGAATAAGTGACAGAATTAGATCAAGGGTAAGATCATTCATATTTTTTAACAGCAGACACTAATGGAGCAGCTGTCCAAAAAAGATATCTGGATTGGCAATGGCACCTTGAAGGCAAGGGAAAGGGGGGTATAAAAGTACCATAAATCCAGTTTTAGCAGCATTTAACCTCCGATTTAAGCATGAGAGGGGGAAACAGCACTATATTTTATCGCTTGATAATTCACTGCAAGTTTTAGACACAGGCACTTTGAGTTATGAAGAACTTCCGTGTTTTAGGGGTGAGGATAATTCTGTATTGTTTGTATCAGAGCGAAACCATTCGCTGGGTGGGAATCCTTATGTAGTAAAAATGGCACAATCCACAGACACGAGAGACTCTCACACAAGAGACATCTTGAGCTCTTTGGACTGCAAGGAATTCCCTCCAGCTCACCTCAGCTCTCTTTGAACTGAAGTGAGCTGGTGGATGAATGATTCAGTGGGAGGGTTGAATCGGAAGACCTTTGAGAGCCTTCCAGCCATATGATTATTTGTGAGATCATCTTGCCCCATATTTGCCCACTCAATCACTTTGATTTGCGGAAATGGCACTGTTACAAGTGCCACATAATATTTTTTTCCGCATTTGTAAGAAATCAATCTTTCAGTGTGGCTAAAATTTTGTTGTTGTTTAGGCAAGCCTGTCCAGAAAAAAAATGCTGATTTGTTTTAATCAGGCTTTTACCTCATTATTGATTTTTTAAATCATTTTTTTAATGTTTTAAATAGTTACTTTTAACTGGTTTTTTTTTGTTTTTTACTGATATTTTTTTTTTGTTTCATTCGTTTTGTAAACCACTTTGAGGCTTCATTACAATCAAGCGGTATGTAATTCTTGTGAAATAAATAAATAAAATAAAATAATTATTATTTGAAGAACCTCTTTCTCCATTTTTATTTTATTAGCTGCATGCTACAAAGCACTCTCTGATGTGCAACCCTAAAAGGTAAAGGTAAAGGGACCCCTGACCATTAGGTCCAGTTGTGGCACTCATCTCGCTTTATTGGCCAAGGGAGCCGGTGTACAGCTTCTGGGTCATGTGGCCAGCATGACTAAGCCGCTTCTGGTGAACCAGAGCAGCGCACGGAATCGCCGTTTACCTTCCCGCCGGAGCTGTACCTATTTATCTACTTGCACTTTGACGTGCTTCTGAACTGCTAGGTTGGCAGGAGCAGGGACCGAGCAACTGGAGCTCACCCCGTCGCAGGGATTCGAACCGCCGACCTTCTGATCAACAAGTCCTAGGCTCTGTGGTTTAACCCACAGCACCACCTGCATCCCTATGTGCTACCCTAGCCATGGTCAATACCTTGCAGTGACAATCGAAATCTAAATGTACGAACATCCTTTCCAGATAAGCTCAAAATTCCATCGGCTCCAACAGTGTTTTCAGCAGTGGCCAGCTGGATGCTTCGGGAGGTTTGTGAAAAAGGCATGGAGACAACAGACCATCCCTATTATTTTGTGGTAGTGTTGTGCATCTGTTCTGCCATGCAGGAAGCCACACGTTTAATCCTCAGCATCTCCAGGTAAACACCCTCTTAGATGTTATTTGTTAATATTATTTATTTAATTTTTGAATCACTTCCTAGGAAGTATTCCAATGGGCTTTCGTAATGCAATAAAAAATATTTATTAACAGGTTTTTTTTTTTTAAATAAAATACATATATAGAAACAACTTCGAATCCAATACAGATACCAACTGAGATACACACAAAATCTCCCCTTGGAAGGTTTGTTGAAAGAGGAGAGTCTTTAACAGATGCTGAAAAGACAATGGATAATTTGCCTGAGGAATGTTCCAAATGGTAGGCACCACCACACTAAAGGCCTAATCCTGACTTTGTGCAGAATGGACCTCCTGATTGGTATTTGTAGGATTTCCTCTTCTGTAGAACACAGTGATCAGCTGGGTATATAAGGAAGGAGACAATCTTTTAGGTATCCCAGTCTCATGCTGTATGGGGTTTTGTACGCCAGTAGTACCACCTTGAACTTAGCCAAGTTGCTAATAGGCAGCTAGTGCAATTCTTTCAACGGCGGTGTAATGTGATGGCAATATTCTGCCCTAGAGTAGGGTTACCAGACGTCCCCAGTTCCTGGGGACAGCCCCCAGATTCACTAATCTGTCCCCGGACAAAATCTGTCCCCGGATTTTAATTAATGTCCTTGGATTTATGCCTGGGGACTTTCGACGAGGCAACATGGTGGGCGCCATGGCAGCGAGCAGCACCGAAGGTCCTGGCCATGTCAAAGTTCCAGCCAGCCAATCCGCTGGCTGGAAGGTGGGTGCTATTTAAACCAAGGCGCGGGCCAGAGAGCTTTCTTCTGACTCGCTTTCTCGATCAATACTCGCCCTGAACTGGAGCAGAGCTGCCCGCAGCAGAAGAGCCCGCGGCGCTGAGAGCCTGAGTTGGGGGGGGGGGGCAAGCGAGGCGCTGAGGTGGTGCAGAAGAGGAGGAGAAGCATAGAAAAAGAGCTGTGTCGTGTTGCGAGACAGAGAGAGAGGGAGTGTAGCAGCGGCTTCTCACAGGAACAAAGAGGCACGAAAGCGAAGGCTGAGGGGGAAACTGGGGGGGGGGCAAGCAGGCAGGTGGGTGCCTTTGCTTTCTCTTCCTCCTCTCCCTCCAACGGCCACTGTGGAGATAGTGAGTTTAACGGGGGGGGGGGCAAGGAAGGTGTTGTGGTGCCCCTTGTACTCAGCAGTGCCGCGCTGCTTTCCCACCGAGAGTGGGGCACGGAGGGGGGGGGGATTGAAACGTTCTCAGGAGACGGAGCCTCCCTCCCTCTCTCCGTGCTTCCTCCAGCACCAGCAGCCTCTCTTGTGAGGAGGGCTGTGTGTGGGTCTGCTGTTTGTCCACCTCTGGTAACAAGACACCACCACCACCAGTTAAATCTCCATAGAGACTGCACTTGCCTTCCAGTGGTCTCCCGGTTATGGGAAGCTGGTGGCTTGTGTGTGTGTTTTAATGTGTGTTTTCCCAAGACCAGCAAGGGCCTTTACTCGATCTTTTTCCCCTCCAACCACCAACCTCGGTTTTTTTGGCATTTGTGTGTTTGTAGACGGGCTTATCCGTCTGCCTTGTGTGTAAGTGTGCGCACAACAACTTTGGGGTCCCCCCCAAAAAAAACAGGTCAAGAACTCTGGGCAACCCTTTCCTAAAATGAAGCATGACATTCAAACAGGAAAAAAAGAAAAAGAAAAAAAATGTGTCCCCGGATTCCTTGAAAAAAATCTGGTAACCATATGACCTATGCTACTTTCCAAGGAATCTGGCATTGTGTTTTCAAAACACAACATATTCTCTTAATAAGCTGTGCCTGATCATAGGAGACTTGCTATCCAAAACTACTTCACACTGCTTTATCGGGATTAATAGTTTCTTGCTTGTGTAGTCCACTTAATGCTATTTTTCCCTCTTAAAGATAAATAAACTAGAAATTAGGTTCACGAGTGTTTTATCTCTGCACGTTAGCCAGCAAAATGTTACTTGTGTTACAGAAACGTAAGGAGCTTTTGTGTTATGTGACAAAACACTTTCCTAGTTTTAAGTGTATGAGCTGTGTTTCTGTTGCAAGTTTAAATAATAATAAAAAAACACACCCAAGCATTTTGTCAGTGTAAGTGACTATCCCTGGCAAAAGCAATTTCTGGCTTTCCGTGCAATGTCTTCTGCAGTTATGTCTTCAAGCCAGGACGCAAAATGCTTTAATAGTTAAGAAACTGTCTAAGCATGAAGAGTGCCACCTGCTGGCCATCTGCTATACTGCAACTCACACTTCAACCTGTCAGCCTCTCTATGCAGTACCCTTGATTGGATGAAGGAGCACCAAGTTGTACTACAAGGGAGCTGGCAATTTTGGATTCATAAATTGAAAGTTGGACATGCTTGATAAGCACTGTATTGCAGTGGTTATTTGATTAATTATGGAATATAATCAGGACACAAATAGCTAATTATAGCATGCAATCAAGTAACCTGGCTCTCTCTCTCTCTCTGCATGTGTGTTTCCTCTAAATTAACAATTGAAAATGACACACATCAGTGGCAGCAAAATTGAGAATCACATGTAATAATAAAAGCAGGTTGGCTACATTAGCCATGTTTCATTCACAGTTCATCTTTGCCTAACAGCATCTACAATAGCATTGCAGAACCTGTGGCCCTTCAAATTTGTTGGACCCATCAGCCCCAGCCAGCACAGAGGTCAAGGGTGATGGGAATCATCACCCAGCAACATCTGAAGGGAAAGAGGCTCTGTATCTGTGATCCAGAAGATGCAAAGGCCCAATAGCCAGCCCCTGGAGAAGTGCCCAGGCCAATATGTCAGGCCAAGGAGACAGTGATGTCCACCCAGGTGACACGGTCGAAATGAAATAGGGTTGCATGCAGATAAATAATATGCTACTATCTTTCTCCCCCCCCCCTTTTATGACATCTGACACGTTTACTTTAGTACCAGTGTGCCAAATACCAGGTCCAATGCAAATTATTGATTTGTCTATTCCCCGCCCCCCAAAGCCTTCACAACCTGAGACCTGCACATCTCATAGACCACATCTCTGGTTGTCCTGCTTGCTTGGTAAGTCTCAGTGATGCAGCATGGGTATATATTATATATAAAACGTAAAGGGACCCCTGACCATTAGGTCCAGTCGTGGCCAACTCTGGGGTTGTGGCGCTCATCTCACTTTATTGGCCGAGGGAGCCGACGTACAGCTTCCAGGTCATGTGGCCAGCATGACTAAGTCGCTTCTGGTGAACCAGAGCAGTGCACGGAAACGCCGTTCACGTTCCCACTGGAGCGGTACCTATTTATCTACTTGCACTCTGTGCTTTCGAACTGCTAGGTTGGCAGGAGCAGGGACCGAGCAACGGGAACTCACCCCATTGTGGGGATTTGAACCGCCGACCTTCTGATCGGCAAGCCCTATGCTCTGTGCCACAGTGCCATCCTGCAGCTCAATTTGATCAGAGTTGTAATACCGGGGAAAGAGAGGTTTTAATTGTTTCTCCTTGAGAAAGAGGGTCACACCTATATGCATAATGTCTGTCCCTCCCCTCCCCCAGAGAAAATACCAGGTTGGGAGAGGCACAATTTAAACAAACGAAAAACAGCAGGGCAGGCTTAAAATCCTCTCCAGATGCACAGCCCTGGACAGCTATGGGCACAAGAATGCTGATGTGCACATACACATATCTGAATTTTCTCATTCAAACCCCTATGTGAGATATGAGTGCTAAGAAGAGCCTTGCTTGATTAGGTCAAAGGCCTATCTCACTCAACATCCTGTTCTCAGGTCAAAGGCCTATCTAGCTCAGCATCCTGGGCAACTAGATGCCCATGGAAAGCTTGCAAGCAAGACATGAACACAACTTTGTCTCTGCAGCAGCTGGTATCCAGAGGCCTGCCAGCTCCAATACTGGAGGTGGTGCACAGCCATCACAACTACCAGCCTTTGATAGTCTTTCCAGATGCATATAAAACTCATGCACCTCACTGTGGGGGAATTGTGTGAATGGTCTTTCCACATGTTGCGTCAGAATTGTGAAAGGAGTGTGCCCAATGTCACTTGTGCTTCCTAACAACATACAAAGCCGCTATAAGGCAGAAAGCATATTTCTGCTAAATGAATATAAGAAGAAGTTAACCTTAGAGGAAATGGAATCCTTGACGTGTTGGCAAGGTCAGTGTCTGGATGAATTACCTGCTGAAGCAAGTGCCAAAGGCACAAGTAGGTTTGTCAAGGAGTGAGATTACCTGCACACTACGCCTTTCTGGACAGCTTTCCCATTATGGGTAAAAATAATAATTCCCTCACTTGGAGATTATTCATAAATGAAGCACATTTTTCTTTCCATGCATATTCCTCATGTGGAACTGGGTTTGCCTCAATGCTTTTGCCCTTAATGAAACAGGAGGCTCCTTGACAGAAGGGGTGGAGAAGCTGTGGCTAATTGGCATCAGCTCAGGGCCGGTGTTATGTACTGAGTTGAATAGGATCCAAAAGGCAGCAGTCTGATTGGTCCTAGAAAAATAGGATTCAGAATGCAGCAGTCTGTTTGGTCCTAGAACAATAGGGTCCAGACTGCAGCAGTCTGATTGGTCCACAGGAGCCACCCAATCCAGCCCCAGGTGGAAGTGAATCCGCAACCTGATTGGCCTACAGGTGAATCCCGGAATTAGCCAATCACGTGGGGCCCATTGTGTAAATAATGTATATATAGCAGACATTCTGGGGGAACTTCCATTCCTCCTCACCACTATGAGCTGAATAAAGAGCATGAAATCCATTCTCGACTCCGAGTATATTTCAGCCGCTATGGCCGATAGCCAGGGATGAAGGGAGTCACAGTCCACCAACATCTGGAGGGCCACATCATAGCTTTACAAGCACATCCAAGGAATATCAGGGGACTAAGAGCCAAACCAGTCATGTGGTTTATCATGTGATGTGCCCTTGCATACCTTATTTTTCTTAAAGCAGATGAAATGGTGAAGAGATAAAGGAAATGCTCAATGGGGAAGGGGCTTCAACACTTTGCTTTGGTGCCGGTCAGAATCATACACCCCCATGTATGGGGAGGAAGGCTGCCATTTGCACCAATGAGAGCTCTATAAATAATGGGTGCAGTAGGAGGGCCCATATACAGTGAATTGGGTGTTCCCATTCTCGCATAAGCACAAGAAACAAATATGGTGCTGCAGAGGGCAGGATGCAAATTTCAGCAACCTTGTGAAGGTACATCTAGTCCAGAATCCTGTTTTCACAGTAGTCAACCCCAGATGGCCACAAATAGGACATGAGCACAACAGCAACCTCCCCACTTTCCTACGCTAGGTGGGTGCTAATAAAACAAGCCTCTGGAAAGAGAAAGCAGAGAAGTGGTCAAATGTGTGCCAGTCCCCTTTATTTCAATGCCCCCATCTGGTTTAGTGTGGTGTAGGGAAGGATAAATATGTGTGTGTGAATCAGAAAGCTGCAAGTTCTATGTATCCCTGGCTATGTTGTTACTTTCTAGCGTCATGTAGCTGTAGCCTTTTCAGGGAATTTTAATAACATGTATATGTAACCTACTGAAATAAACATATTGTATATATTTTCCCTTGCTAGCATTTAAGAGACATTTACATGTAATTGAGGCCTCAGAAGCACTGCGTCCCTGTCATCACAGATTTTTCACCCTATTAGTGCAACTAATTTTATCTACCATTTGGGTTTATTATTATTATTCTTATTTATTTTCCATTTACACTTGTCATAAAGAAACACCACCTTCTAAAGCAATGCACTTTTGAAAGGAGTACAGCTAGTTTCAGAAATAATTATTTGAAACACAAACTGAAATGTAATCATATTTGCTTTAAATTAGAAAGGCTAATTTAATAGCAGATAATGTGCAAATCGTTTTCTTACAAGAACACAGAGTAGTTTGTCACAAAACGGCAGCACAATTTGCATTATAATGGGCTTCCTTATCATCCCACAGTATAATTGTTTAGAACATTTTGATACAGCCACCAGCAAAAAACACTTTTTAAGTTGCATCTGAACAGCTGCCAAAATTTATATCGGCACATAAAAGCCTCTAACACTATATGTGCCCACACATTAACAATGGATCATATGGAGTAGCTATTGGCAAATTAGATTTTAGTACTCTTGCCATTGACCAAAAATACTGTAGTTTGTGGACCTTCTTTGCTTGTGGTCTTGATCTGGGATGGCTAAAAAATAACATGTGGGCTAAATCTGATCCTCAAGGAAATTCAACCTGACCCTGAATATGCCTTGGTCAGCCTGATGGCTGGGGAAGGACCCTGTTGTTCTTAGTAGAACTCTCACCAGTTTTTGATACCATCGACCATAGTCTTCTCCTAGTTCACATATAGAAAATGGGTATCAGGAGCACTCCAATCCCACATTCAAGAAGGAACCATTGGATAAATGCTTCTTGACCCCCACCAGCTCTGGTGCTATACTTGTGGTGACAGAAGTATAGCGTCCCAATCAAGGGAATTAACAGCACCACTCCACTCTGCCTTGGTCAAACCACACCTGTAATACTGCGTCAAATTCTAAGTACCACAATTTAAGAATGATATTGACAAGCTGGAATGTGTGCAGAGGAGGGTGACCAAGATGATCAAGGGATTGGAATCCAAGCCTTATGAGCAACAGTTGAAGGAGCTGGGTATGTTTAACCTGGAGAGGAGATATGACAGCCATATTCAAATATCTACAGTACATCTACTGTTTTCTTTTGATCCAGAGGATAGTACCTGAACCAGTTTCTTCACGTTACAAGAAAGGAGATTCTGACTGAACATCAGGAAGAACTTTCTGACAGTAAGAGCTGTACAACAGTGGAACAAACTCCCACAATAGGTGGTAGGCTTCTTCTCCCCAGAGGTTTTAAAGCAGAAGTTTGATGGCCGTCTGTCAGGGATGCTTTCGTTGAGATACCTTCATTACAGGGGGTTGGACTAGATAACCCTTGGGGTCCCTTCCAACTTTACAATTCTATGATTCAATTCTATGAGTATTTTAGCGTTGCTTGTGGTGCTCGGTTTCCACAGTCCAAAAGCTATTAATTTATAATACTCATTGCCTCACAGGCTGTGGAAGCTAAAGCAGTGAAAACTACAAAAACATTACATTGCAATGTGAAATCCTGTTATGTAAGACGTTCCTTTGGATCATGGTACTTGTATCAGCAAACTTCGTCTGTAAATGCAGATGAATGAGGTGGTGAAATGGGCATTATTCCTTCAGACTTCAAGAAGGGGAAACCTGTGTTTTCCTATGCACCAGAATTAGATTCGAACATAGGAAACTGCCTCATATTTATCCATCAAATATTTATCCATCTAGCCCAATACTGAAGGAAATAAAGACATTTTATATTTGCCAATAGTCATCTGGCATCAGATTGTCACTGATGGGACACCAAGGGCAAGCTGTCTGTCCGATAGAGCTATTTCCCCAACTTATGCCTTTGAAATTGTAATCATAAACAGTGAAGGAAACAAATGCTACAAGTTATATTTATGCTACCACCAGTGGCGTGTAGTTGTGTGTGTGGAGCACCCTAAACACACACACACACACACACACACACACACACGTGAAATGAGGAAGTTTAGTTGTTTCGATTTAGTTTGATGCAGTAATTAGGACAAATATTCGTCCCAGGGTGATGAAATGCTAATCTCAATAAAGAACCAAATTAGTATGCAAAAACAACATGGGAAGATTAAAAGAATTATGAGTAATGGGGTCTGAGAGGAAAAGGTAATGGACTCCTTATTGCCAGACAGTCACACTTTATATATTTAATAATAATAATAATAATAAATTTTATTTATATCCCGCCCTCCCCAGCCGAAGCCGGGCTCAGGGCGGCTAACAACAATAAAACAGTATAAAAGTTTCAGGACAAAATCACCACTTTAGGCCTTTTCCTCTATCTGGCATAAAAATATGCTTTATATATATTTTAAAGACAGAACCAGCACTGTTTTCTTCTTTTCTCTAGCATAAAAATAACAGTGCTCTCCATAGCAAAAGAGCAAAAATTATCTTCTCAGAAGAAAGAATTCAAGGATATGAGAGATTCATGGGTAGATAGTTATTTTAGCTATCTCAGTCCTGCTCTGCAGAGATAAGCGAACTGGTAGTCATCTAGCTGTATCGTTGGTAACTTGCTTTGTGGTGTTCAGAGTCTGTCGAGGTAACAGGAGCAATACTTCAGAGTATCTTTGTATCCATGTGGGTTATCTGCCTTCAGATTTGAAATAAGACATGTGTGGGTGGGTGGGGGGAAGAATCTTGTCTTTCAGATATGAGCGCAGAAGAAGAATACTTTTGCTTGGCAATCTGCCATAAATGAAACAGGAATCTGGACACTGGATGGAGAAGTGTTCATATTGTGAAATTAAACAAAGATTAACTCTGTCTCCCCAGTTCTCATTCGCTGTTTGGTATCTGGCATTGATGCACAGAGAATTAATGAGTGGTACTAGACACCGCTAATGAGTGTCTCTACTTATTAGGAGCTAGATTGTCTACTGGTAATAAATAAGGACTGCTTTATTGACCAGTAAGTTTATCTGCATACTACAATAACTTGCTCAAGCACAGTTTTTTAAATGTAACACAGCAAAGTGAAGTTATTATAGCTACTAGCTAGCCATTCCAACCCAGTCCCAATTTAGCCTTACAACAACATTTTGTAGTAAGTTTGGGTGCAAGATAATGAATAGCCCAAGGTCATGCAATGTGCTTCTTGATAGAGAAAGGAATTCTCATCTGGGTCTCTCCATAGTACTAGGACAACACATTAACCCCTACATCATAGCTTCCCCTAATGCTGCTCCAGAGGATCCTTGAATTTCTGACTCTACTGTTTCTGACTGCTCCTTTTCTTTCCAGCCTTGCCTGAGATTTTCCTCTCCTGTACATTAAACGTTGTGATTAATTTTATTTGACCCTATTTCATCTGCAGGGGAGAAAGGCAGATTATTCTGCTTCAGAGTTTTTCTCTTTCCCTCTTATGCCACTTTCCAACATTGCCCCATAAAGCCAGGAAGGAGAACTTGGTGCCTTCCAGATGTTGTTGGACTACAACTCCCATCACCCCCAACCATTTGCCATGCAAGCTGGGGCTGATGGGAGATGGAGTCCAACAACATCTGGAGGACCACAGGGTCCCCATGCCTACTTTAAAGTGAGCCTGTTTATTTATAGAGTTATATAAAAGGTAAAGGTAAAGGACCCCTGAAAGTTAAATCCAGTCGCAGACGACTCTGGGGTTGTGGCGTTCATCTCGCTTTACTGGCCGAGGGAGCCAACGTTTGTCCGCAGACAGTTTTTCCGGGTCATGTGGCCAGCATGATTAAGCCACTTCTGGTGAAACCAGAGCAGCACACAAAAACACCGTTTACTTTCCCACCAGAGCAGTACCTATTTATCTACTTGCACTTTGACATGCTTTTGAACTGCTAGGTTGGAAGGACTGGGACTGAGCAACAGGAGCTCACCTGTCACAGGGATTCGAACTGCCGATCTTCCGATCGGCAAGCCCAAGGCTCAGTGGTTTAGACCACAGCACCACCCATGTCCCTTATATACTGTACATTAAACAAAGGATTTAGGTGATGAACATAACACATCCATAAAACAGAATATAAATACTTAAGTCAACATCTGGACAGTGGTACACAATAATCAATGGTCGAGCTACACATCAGAAAAGCCCTGTGTAAACAGAAAAGCCTTAAGACAATGAAGAGTCTTAAGTATCTTGAGCAGGAATCTGAACAAAGTACCAGTGGTACTAGCTAAATGGTAATAGGGAGGGAATTCCAACAGCAAGTTTAGATCTTTAAACAGGTGTTGATGGGAATCTCCCAGTAGCAGCCAGGAGGCTGCATTCTGCATATACAGCAGCTTCTGGACCAAAAACAAGGGAAGCGCAAAATGAGAGAATAAGTGAAACATATTAACATGTGTCACAATCCCATTTTAAATCTACATTAGATATGGATGAAGTCCAAAAAGGGGACAGAGTTACTTTTAAGTTCTTGCATACATAGTTAGTGTTGCTTTGCACATTAGAAAATTATGTTTGACAACTTGACATTTTAATTCCTTCAATCCCATTAAGCTGTTAGGAGATTCAATTACTGCATAAGATGGGTCGGGAACTCCTCTGTCTGTAGTGCCCTCCTTTCTTATCCCACTTCTATTTCCTATTGCTTTTTATTAACAGAGTTGGGGAACTCATTAGGAGCCTTGTTATCATTAACATTATTAAACTTTGTCTTCCTCATTATCAGGAACATTTTTATCTCTGCTGTCATTAAGCAGCACATCATTTAGCTCAAAATTACTCACAGGCTATGGAAAGGACGGAGTGTAATCCACACTTTCCTGGACTTTTGTGTGTGTGAAAAATCTTCCGGTTGCTTGCAGATTATTTGCAATACAGTCTCCAAAATATGCCAATTTATTGGGACAATCAGCTCTTTTTGCCAAGAAAGCTCAGGTGTATTTGAAATGACAAGCCTGAGGCAACAATAGATGCACAGCAAACTCGGTCGGGGAATTGGCTCATTTTGGCTGCTTTATTATGGCCAACAATAGCAAATTAATAATGGACAATTGAGATAATGATGGTGGGAATTAACTGGGCTGATTTTACTTTATTTTTTGTGCTGTTCTAGCCACTTAAGCATTTAAGTAGGCAAACAACTACATCATTATGCTTTCTACCTTTAAATATATATGTCAAAGGGGCTGGAGAAGAAGTTAAGACCCAGGTGTGAGCCTGGCATTTAGCAGGCAGATGTTGCTGTTTCATTCTCCTTCAACCTGCTACTCTCAATCTTTAATTCTTCATACATGTTGCCCATTAGGTTTAACCATGCTTTAAAGGTGTGGGTTCCGGCCTCATATAACTCATATAACTCTAGCATGCTTGAATCTAATTAGTGCATGGAGAGACTAAACCATAGACTAAGTTGTCCTGTCAGGCTTAGCCAATGCCACGACTTCAAACTTTGTGAGGAAATGGGCCACCACTTTGTTATCTCTCTCTCTCCATGTGTATTTTAGTATGTAAAGAGCTCTCAGCTGGTTGTTCCAAGACATGGCTTTAACCAGCCTTTTTCATTTTCAGACCAGAACAGAGTTTGAAACTAGCATTTTTCTATACCAATAGTTTAGAAGTTTTTACTATTTGTAACTAAGCAATGTTTTACTGCCTATGCATCTTTTCTGACTGTTGCATGGACAAGGGACATTTTGGTGGATCCCTGGGCTACCTCAAAAGGAAGCTGAGCATGACAAGTCTTGCTATCTGAGGTGATGGCAAGGATGTTCTCTTGTTCTTCTCCCTCCCTGAAACACACAACTACTTCTCCTTTATCTTATAGTTCACATACTCAGTTAAAACTACAATGCTATGTACTGTACACTTTTCTGGGCAGAAGCCTCCTTGGAAACAGTGGGACTTACTCCTGAGTAAGCATGCATAGGATTGTGCCACACATCACTTCATCTAGTTCACCCTGACTTCTTACCAACAAAGTTCCAGTAGACTACAAGGAGAGATGGGCAGCAGATTTGAAAGAGAGTTTCATATTTGAGGGATATTTTTTCTTGTGGATCGATTCTGTGGTCACATTCACTTGCCTGGGGCAGTTCATGAAGAAGTAACTGCTGGTGCGGGCACTGTAATGCACCCACAGCTAAGTCTCTTTTAATAGATATTTTGTTCAGACAGTTTGCCTGGCAGAAAAACAAGTAGCACAAACCATTACAATGGCTTGAATTCTGCTGGAAGATCTTTAACTTCCATAAGGAATGTCTGCCGTATCAAAACGGTTGATACTGCAGCCCATTCCAAAATCTTCACAGTCATCATTCATCAACATTGCATCTACAAATGAAAGCCAAAATAGTGAACTATATATTGGCAAACTGTTTGGTTTGTAAATGGGAGACAAACATTAAAAAGAAATAAACCGACTGCCAAGTCGACTACACTACTATCAGAATCTGATGCCTTATTATTATTATTATTATTATTATTATTATTATTATTATTATTGTAAAATTCACACTCAATGCATGTTAAAGCAGCATGTAATGAAGGAATTACCCATTTCCAGCATGAATTACTTGATTAAAAAAAAGAAGTGACTACTTTAAATGAAGACGTTGAATAAATCAGTAACAATATACTGGTTAATTACAAACTTGGTTAGCTAAAGAAACCTGGAGAGATTTCATAAACTGATAACTGCCTCTTAATTTGCCAGTCATTTGTGATATTTGTTGGGCTGACAGAGAGATGTACCAATCTCTTAAAAGCTCCTTTCATATAAAATGCCAAATCTTATCACCAAAATAAAGAGCTGTTGAGGTGCTTCTGGACAGGAGTTCAATACGGTAAACAGGCGGTTTTGATATTGCAAACGGGTAGGTGGCAAGAGGTGCTTTTGATTCTTTTTTTAAATATATATAGGATTTTCCTCATGAAAGGGTAAATCAATATTAAATGGAGGCAAAATACAGGCTGGCATTCTAATGATAATGACGTCAAATGGATGCTGTGAAAAACTTGCATAAAAGAAGAACACCAGTCCCACAATAAATACCTGTCTGGCTATTGGGAAGCTCCCTTGATCTTGTTGAAATCTATGATCAGGTTCAGATTCTAGAGATCTTCACTTTTTATAATACTAGCCCTCATGTTTATGAATATACTCTTGATCATGAGTAAGCTATGATGGGGAAAGGGGGGGGGGAGTTGTGAACTGGAGCATTGGTGTCCTTTCTCATAGCTTTCCGGCAGCATAATGCCTGTGTCCTCCTTTAACTCTCCTTCTGCTACAATCCTGATACAACCATGCAAATACTGAGACTCTTTTGATAACATACACACAAAGTGTTAGATATTGGTTCTATTTTTGTTTTAATTTTGAAAAACTGAGTAGTTTCTGAACTCATATAGTCGGAATAAGATTAGACACCCACTTCACATCATCTTAGGAAACTTTATAAAAGTGATTTCTCCATGCTCTGTAAAATATGAATAATGGAGGGGAAATCCACAATATAAACTGTTTCAATATCTGCATGTTCATCATGTAATAACTGCAATATCAAGTGTTGACTTTAATTTGTGAAACGGCTATCTACCTCTGTAGAAAGAGAATTCCTATCAGCTGTGTCCGAACACAGTATTAAATGAAAGCTTAGTTCTGCATAAACTAAACTAAGCTTGTTTACTCCCCGCAACCTTCTCTGTCTTCCTCTGGCATGATGTCCAAACTGAAACAAAAATACAGTGAGTTTGAACTATGATATGGCCAAACAACTCAAGATCAAACTGAGGTTTCTGATTCTAGCTAGTTTGGATAAACCATGGCTGACTGTCATCCTTGATTGAGAAGAAACAATAAACTGTGCTTAGTAGAAAACAGAAGCAGATCTTTTGGCCATGTGGAGAGAAGAGGTACAAGTAGGTTCATATACATCACATTAACCATATGGCTGAAACAGGACATAATCTCTTTCACAAAATAGTTTCCAATGGAAGCAGTTGCTACATAGCTCACCAATTGCTCTTCTGAGTGAGATCGATTCCAAGCTCTTTGATAGAGTGTTTAAAAACAATGCCAACATCAGAGGCAGATGGAAATCAATCTAGTCGCATGGCTCAGTGATCAGATGACTGCTTTGCCTTGTGACGAACAGTAATGTACAATGAATGTTCCATGTGGCCAGGGACCATTGTCAGTCAAGTCAGCCTGCTTCCATTAAACTTTACTTACCAGTTAATCTCTCTTTAAATTCCTATCCAATCTTAACCCCTCCTCCAATTCCCTTTCCCTTTCAGTTTTCCATCTTGTTTTATCATGCTGTCAACAAGAGCACTTTATTTCCCTCTATTCTTCTCAAAAGTCAATGTATTACAGGGGCTTGAAGAATCATGATCAAGATTGGACAGCTATGGACAATTTAGCTATGGACATTTTGTTTTTTAAATCAACAAATCAATAGTTTGCAAAAGCAAATGTCAGAAGATCAACCTCCCGTAGTTAGTTCTGGTATTTTCCATCACCATTAACATAGAAAAACAGCAGCCTTTCAGTCATTTAAACCCTTACCTCTTGGAGAACCCTCTTCATTTTCAGAAGTAATGTTTTGACAGCTGTACAGTCTTGCATCATCAGTCGGAAGGGCAAAGATTCCATCCCTCCACCATCTTCGATGGCTGCAAAAGGCCACTCCATCGATGGGCTGCTAGCCAGTTGGCTGACACGAGGGCACCTCGCGTCTCCTCGATCCACTTCCTTTGACAACTTCAGAGAAAGATTCCTGTCAAGATATAAGTTAAGATCATTAGCTGCAATACTAATGTTTTCAGGAGAGAATGCCGTAATTTAAATAAGTTAGCTTCAATTTTTCATATCTGAGACCACCAGTAACCCAACCTGCTACATCATCTTAATGTCTTAAGCATCTAAATAAAAACTCAGCAGCTGTACAGTATGTAACAAGATTAACCACACAAAAACTGCTTAAAAGAGTGTGAGGGGCTGATTCATAAATCTAGAGGCAATGAGATCCAAAATGAACATAAGAAAGTTAAGCGTATAAAGAAGTGAAAGAAAAAGGGAAAGAAGAAAAATAGTACTTCCAGGCAAGAAATATGATTTACACCATTTTTCCACGAGGCGAAACAGGAATGTGATTCCCACCCCCGTCTCCTCTCCCACAACTCTACACCCAACCCACCACTTCCCTTGCCAGCAGAACAGCCCCCTGTCACCAAAAACACAGTGAGAGCGGACATTCTGCAAGGTCTTGTTGCTCATTTTCCCTAGCTTAGGAGTAGGAAAGACAAGCAAGCAATGCCGAACAATGGAACACCACCCTCTTGCCAAAGCTGGCGTGAGGCAGGGGGTGTCCCACAAGGGGAGAGGAAGGTAAGTGGCAAGGCCGCGTCCCAGAACACCTTCCTCTTGGGGCTTTCTGGCAGCAGGGGCAGGTGGGGCACCACCTCTTGTGCTTCCATTGCCTGAGGAGGCTGCTTCAGCCCACCACATGGGTGGGCCGACTCTGAGTTACAGTAAATCACTGCCTAATGGAAGGCCAACAAAGGGGAATATATTCAAGTCAAGATACACCAGAATATAACAGCCGCTTTTCTTTTCTTTTTTATTATATATGTCTTTCTTTGCCCTCCCAATCTCTACCTAAGCCCTCTATCATCCTACTTTATCATGTCCTTCCTCATAAAGTACAAAATAAAATATTAGGTGGTGTCCCCTGGTGTGACCGAATGTAGGTTGCCTGTGACCCTATTTTAAGACCAATTATTTAAGTAAAGCGAGCTCTATAACCTGATAAGATGAAACATCAGTGCAGTGAAAAGTTTTGTTCAAGGAGATGTGAAAGACCTAGAGAAGATACCAGTTCAGTTTGCTTGGATCTGCCTTCAAAGAGCACAACACAATTCCTTTATGCACTCTAAAAGATATCTCTATACTTTAAATCATTAAAAGTAAACACCATTTAAGCCCTGGACAAGAGGAGATGAATACATGAATGGCGCCAAGTTTTAAGGACAAAAAGCATGACAAGAGTTTAAGTTATTGTGAGAGAGAGGAATGGGAGGACAACGATGTACGGCACCTTGAGCACCAAAGAGGAAAGGTGGGATATAAATGTAATAATAATGTTAAATAAGTGCTGGTTTTCTATCAGCAGTTTGGAGGTAAAACATGTGCAAGGATTTATTGGAAAGTCCCTCATTCAGTCTTTAGCTGCACCCCCTCCCCCACCCGGCATGATCCTCAAGAGCATGGATATTAATCACACTTTGAAACTCTTATTATATTGAGGCAGTGTTGCAAGTACAGTGGATGTGAACTAAGAAGATTAAACACAAAATAATCTGAAAATCTTTCTGTCAGTGAAGCTTAATTGTATGTCATCAGTTGTACTTCCTTATTACTGTGGTTCCACATTTTATATTTTAAGCAGGGGTGAGGCAATGCCTACAACCGGTTCCATAAGCAAATGGAATATCTAATAACTAAAAAACAAAAGTGGGCACATATTTGTACATGCCAAGTTATATGCATAGATACTAATAGTGGTTTTTTTAAAAAAAACCAAAAACCCAGACATCTCACCATAGGAGGGAAGATGCGTGGTAGAGCGTGGTGCTAATAACTTGCAGGTTTGATCCCTGTATGGAACAACTGCTTATCCCTGCACTGCAATTCTGTAATTATATGATTCTAAGAAAGGTGACCTGTGTTCTTGCTCACTGCTTTTTAGGTGCTGACTACTGATAGGCAAGTTCAAGGACCCCGTTTCCCCTTCTTAAGGTTCTTTGGACAGCAGTTCAACTACAGGACTCTCTTCTGTAAAGTAAGACAGATGGCCACCCTATGTTGTATTTCTGATCTTTCTCTCTCCTCTTCCTCTCCCTACATCCCTCATCCCACCAAGAGCTGCATGAATTAGATTCTCTGTTTCTGCTCTTTAGGTTAATTCATAGCACAATCAGCCATGACTTTGCCAGGCACATATTCTCATGTATCCTAACCAGATGCATACGGTTGGACATTGCCACATACTCAACATGCAAAAAGATAGTCGACACAAGTTTGTAGGTACTTTCTTGAAGGAGTGGAAAACTGGATAATCAAAAGTAGAGTAAATGGGGGGAGGGGTGGAAAAGAGAACAAATATATATATATTTAAGAAGCAATGCCAAATCAAAATGAGATGGCACATTACATTGCAGTGACTTTCCTATGTCAGCCAAAAAGCTGAGCATCAGATCATATTGCTGAAATTTTTACAGGTGTGTGTGTGTGTGTGTAGGTAAATAAGTAAGCCACTCTTTCTGGATTTTTATTTCCTTCTTACTGATCCTCATATTTATGAGGTTTGACAGTTTATAAGAATTTAAACTTCACCGACACCAAGATTCAAAGATTACTTAGCTTAATCTTCTTAGTTCTCATCAGCAGGGCTTGCAACAAAGCCACAGGAGAATGAGCTGGAGTACAAACAATGGGCTCCTAGTGCCTTCACTTCTTGACACCAGCTTAGCAAGTGAGAGACAAGCAAAACGGTCTGCCTCAGAAAAGCTCTACCAGCAGATCAAAAGGCCACAGTGGGCATTATGTCAGAGATGTCCATTCCCAAACAGAACTTTAGACAAAATCATAGTTAGATTAGGAATACTGTAGTGATTCCTAAGCAGTACCCTGATGGTAAAATCCCGAACCAACAACTTAATAAGAAGCATATTTATTATTTCCAAAGAACTTTCAAATCCAAGGACTGCACAAGGTAAAATCAGACAGAGGCTCTACCCTCATGATGGCAATCTACTTTTCTTTTCTAAAATTATGCACCACAGCAAGGTGATCCACAAAACCAATTTTCACAGAAAATCCTGCACTGTTCTAAACCTTGGCATTCTTGAATTTGAGCGGCATATGTCTGCAGATTAACTCTGTGACTGAACCACAAAAAAGATGCCTAAGTAAGACATCTGTGGGGTTAAGAAAGGCCGCAAATAGCCAATTAGGAGACTCTACAGCATTCTAAAGTGGTGGTGCAAATCAACAAGTTGCATACAGGTTGGCTGTCATGGGTTGAATGAAGAATTTCAATTTGCAGCGCTTTAATTGCAGTATGCCAGTGTCTGGGTAAAACAGAGCCCAGGTTTTTAATCATCCATGAGTAATTTATTTCAGTCAGTTCAGATTGTTCCAACGAGAAGAGTTTTCTTTACCACACTTCTACTGGTTCTTTGTATGAGCACAGGGTGACTCGAAGTGATTCAAACAAGTACAGTGTTCTCTGTGGGCAAGGGCTGCCTGAAGTGAAGGAGTCTGCCATGTTTGCAATGAGGAAGGACAGTAGTTTGCAGTCTCGTTCTAGACAGATGCAACTCCCTAACTATCCAGGGCAAACATCTTCATGTTTAGACAGAAGAAAGGGTCACTGAGTTGAGTGGAGCTTATTTCCTAGCAAGTCTGTATAGGATTACACTTATAATTATATTACACTTATAAGTATTATACTGATTTTACACCATGGTACAAATCTCCCCCACCCTACAACCCTACAAGGACTTCACATTTACCAGGTCATCACTATAATGCCACAAAACAAATGTTGCTAGAATGGATCCAGTTATGTGATATATATGAGTAAGCAACCCAGTTTTTATTTTTTGATGGATGGAATTCATTGCCATCAGAGGTAAGGCAAGTGGTGTCCATTTCTCCAGTTTAAGAAGGTGTGTTTTTTTTTTGGGAGCTTCAGCAGTGAAGCAGTTCAGACCGAGAACTTATATAATTGCTGGAGGCTCCACCTGTTATTGGCTCACAGACAGGCCTTGATTCAGGTGGGTGCTTACATGTACTTCCCCTGCCTCCCCAAAAGCCATGTGCAGTTAGCTGAGCATTTTGCTAGTGACCAAAAAACCTCCTTCTGGATTACCATCAACCCTGATCTTCTCTCCCTAGAGATGATGGTTAGGTCTCAGAGTCAGCCAGGGCAACTGCTGTTGATACTTCCAGTCTTGGACCACTGATACCTGGGTATAATGTAGGGGTTGTCATTTTTTTGCAAATTCATTCAATGAGGGGTCTTAAAATATGTTTCTGGGTAACTCAAATCTGATAATATTTTTTGAATGGACAACATTGATAAGCCAACGTTTGTTGAAGAAGCACATAAACTGCTTTTGGAAAACCTTCTGAAAATGTCAGGTAATATTAAATAAAAATAAAAATAATATTAATATAACTGCAAGAACTTGGCAATCATTTTTAATGATTTTATACAATTTTACACACACATTCTACTTGCCAAACAAAACCAATTTATATTAATTTAGCCCAAATAGCTTTTGAATTCCCAAGTCATATCACAATTTTAGCACCTCTCATTTTTGAAAGTTGAAAGTTGAAAAATTCAACGCGCTCTAACAATTTAACAGTTCTCAAAGTTGTTGGCAGTCCAGCAATATTTTGAGGGCTCTGTTTCCCCTGTTTCCCCTCCAAGGAAAACTCAGGTTTCAGGGCTGCTTAGGACTGATCTCTGGCAGATTATCACCAGAGAAAGAGCCTTCTTGGATGTAGTGCCTCACATCTTTTACTGTGGAATCCTCTTCCCTCATTCTCCCTTGTAGGTCTTTGGATTTCCATAATACTAAATTTGATTTAAGCCAATTTACATTCTGATCCAGAAACCAATTCAAGTTCAATTATGGTGATTTCATTCCACTGACTGAAGTCAATGGAGTTAAATCAAGCCAAGTCCAAATAACCAAGTCTAACTGGCTTGTGTATCAGCTTTCCCAGCTCTCCACACTTCCCTTTTTGTTAAGGGCTAATACTTTGAAAATGTGTATGACAGACAGGCTAGATGATTAAAATGCATAGTATGGGGTAAGGTGCATGTTATTTGACATTTTACAGCTTTTAGCACTGAGCATCATTTATTGCCAATTTTCATGCTGTGACTTTTCAAAGTCACCTCTGAGAGGAAAATCAGGTTAAAAAAAGAAGAATATGCATGCATGCATGTGCACACACTGCACACAAATGTACACTCTATAATGGCCCAAGCAAGGGTTGTTTATAAATCGTTGTGCAGTTTTCCACCCATTGATGAAATCCTCCTGCAATCAAATACTTTGAAGTTTGCAATCAAAGACTTTGCATGAGGAAAGAAATGTCCAAACAGTTGGAAGAATTTCCACATTATACATTCTTAAAGGCCTTGATGAAACAACTTTAAATTGAGCATAACAGAAAACTTTCTGCACTCTACAGTTCCAGCTTTCCAGTCCTTCAATTCTTTCCATTTCCAACCATCTTGAATATTAACACTATACTGGTTGATCTGTCTTTCATCATATTGAAGTAGAAGCAGAAAATTGTTCCAGCATGTGTGAGTTTGAAGAGTCTCCTCACACATCAGAAAAAGCCCAGATGACAAAGAACTCAGCCCAGAAGACTGGTTGCAGACAACAAGGCAGGGTAAATAAGAAGAGACCTGCTGGATCAGGCCCATCTAGTCCAGCATCCTGTTCTCACAGTGGCCACCCAGTTGCCTATGTGAAGCTCATAAGAAAGATCTGAGTGCAACAGAACTTCCCCCACTTCGGAATCCCAGCAACTTGTATTCAGTGGGACAACTTGTTGGACATTCTTGCACTAATCCGGTTGTGATATGGAACATTTTTCTTCTTTAAAAAAACCCAACAACTTCTACTTGGTCCTAATCTGTCTAAGTATTCTTTCAATACATCCATGGAACTAAAGTCTATTGTTTTAATGGTCTCTACTGCATTAATTAAAATGTCCACACACATTTCTAGACTCTAAGTGCTGCAATGACCTTTTCATGGTCCGATTTAAAACACAGACCAGAAATTAATTAAGTGGATTCGTTGCTAGAGAGAAAAACCTGAGAAAACATTTGTCCGAAGGAATATACAGGCTGAAAGAAATGCCTAGGCTCGCTTAGCAATTGAATGGATGGAGTAGAAAAATCCATATAACCCAATAACAGGAATGAACAGCAAGGATACATCGAGACTAATGACTCCAAAAGTAAGAACATGCATCTCACGAAAAGAGGCATGTGTGTGTGTTGCATTTTCCAATTCTGTAATCGTTACCAAGAACCACAAACAACAAGCAATGCAAGTCGTCCACTTTCTACTCCTTCCCATTTTTCAGCATCCAAATCCACCTTTGAGTCTCCCATGGCAGAAAGTAAACCATGTTCCGGTTTGCCTGATTCAGAGTTTCGGGTTTCTGGTTTTTACCCTAACATGCTTGTTCTTAAATAACTGTTCCTGTTTAGAATAAATTTCACTGTTTCACCCACCCGTTCTTGCTGACTATCTTGCTTATTTGGAAACTGTCATGTTTCTCTTTCTACCCATTATTATTTATTTGTTTTGTTTATATGTTTACAGGACAAACATAATAAAATAACAATCCATTAAATAGCTTGATGCCAAAACATTAATTCTGGTGCCATGAACTTATTTCACTGCAGAGGGAATTCCATAAATGGGCACTACATCCAAGAAGGCTCTTTCTCTGGTGATAATCTGCCAGAGATCAGTCCTAAGCAGCCCTGAAACCTGAGTTTTCCTTGGAGGGGAAACAGGGGAAACAGAGCCCTCAAAATATTGCTGGACTGCCAACAACTTTGAGAACTGTTAAATTGTTAGAGCGCGTTGAATTTTTCAACTTTCAACTTTCAAAAATGAGAGGTGCTAAAATTGTGATATGACTTGGGAATTCAAAAGCTATTTGGGCTAAATTAATATAAATTGGTTTTGTTTGGCAAGTAGAATGTGTGTGTAAAATTGTATAAAATCATTAAAAATGATTGCCAAGTTCTTGCAGTTATATTAATATTATTTTTATTTTTATTTAATATTACCTGACATTTTCAGAAGGTTTTCCAAAAGCAGTTTATGTGCTTCTTCAACAAACGTTGGCTTATCAATGTTGTCCATTCAAAAAATATTATCAGATTTGAGTTACCCAGAAACATATTTTAAGACCCCTCATTGAATGAATTTGCAAAAAAATGACAACCCCTACATTATACCCAGGTATCAGTGGTCCAAGACTGGAAGTATCAACAGCAGTTGCCCTGGCTGACTCTGAGACCTAACCATCATCTCTAGGGAGAGAAGATCAGGGTTGATGGTAATCCAGAAGGAGGTTTTTTGGTCACTAGCAAAATGCTCAGCTAACTGCACATGGCTTTTGGGGAGGCAGGGGAAGTACATGTAAGCACCCACCTGAATCAAGGCCTGTCTGTGAGCCAATAACAGGTGGAGCCTCCAGCAATTATATAAGTTCTCGGTCTGAACTGCTTCACTGCTGAAGCTCCCAAAAAAACCACACCTTCTTAAACTGGAGAAATGGACACCACTTGCCTTACCTCTGATGGCAATGAATTCCATCCATCAAAAAATAAAAACTGGGTTGCTTACTCAGGGTCAGAAAAGAGGTCATGTCAGGAGCTCCTGGTCTTGCCAGAGATTGATGATTCTCTTTCAATTCAGTTTGCTTTTCATCAACAGGTAAAGTAATCTGAATTGGCAGTGACTTCAGAGGTACATATTTCTGTGTAAATAGTTATTTCAGCCCTTTACTCTACTTCACTCAGGAGGTGAAATAAACTATTTCCAGCATGGTTCATTTTCCACCACAGATATTGTATTTCCACTGGTTATCCCAAATTGAGTCTGCATTTCAATGCAGAACTGACCTAATTCACAGTTCCCAGACTAATGCATGTATCCAAATGCAGTTATCTATCTATCTATCTATCTATCTATCTATCTATCTATCTATCTATCTATCTATACAGATATATAACTGCATACAAAACTGTATATTTATCATGCGTACCACATGAATATTTAGGGAGGTATGAATAGAAACATCGAAATGCATATAACATATAACATCATGCATGCATATAGCATCCATATTTAGGGAAGAAATGCTTGTAATATAAATGAATACAGTTCTAATTCTGCTTGTTATTACACAAAATGGAATGGAACAAACATGATTGAAAATGGATAAAAGTGAAACTGACCAAAATTGACTGACTCATGTCTCCCTATCCTAAATCCACTTTTTATCCATTTGTATCCAATTTGCTTTCTATTACGAAGGGATTGTTAACAACTGAATGCACAAACACTTCTACGAGTGGGAGTAAAAAATGAGGGTGCTCATTCAATGTACATCCCACTGACAACAAAAAACTAATCCACAGATTGGTTTCTGTTGTTATTTTACCAAGGCATTTGAGCAGCACTAGCAACCAAATGCTTTGTATTCTGACCAAAGTGTGACCATGCTTATGTATTATTACTACTGTACCTTTACTCTGGTGTAAATTGCTTCAGGACATTTTGTAGTAGGATGCAATATATAAATTTAATTAACCTAGCCTAACTTAATCCAAAAGATACTGCAGTGGTATTTTATTTACTCAGAAGTAAGTTCCACTGAGTTCAATGAGATTTACTTACTTGTGAGTGTAGGATTACAGCCTGAATGTGCAACCCATTTAAAGTAAAGGGTAGAATCTGCACTTGGATGCAAATTCCTGTTCACACCCTCAAAAATATTCAAGACATCACATGAGGTTTTTATGAATAACTGAGACAATGGAATGGCTAAGTCAGTAAAAAAGAAAGGGACAGGTTTCACTGTAGAAGAGTTGTGTCTAATTGCTGAAGATTCCTCACATCCATAATATAAGTAATTTGATTAATCAGTGAGGAAGAAAACTGCATCCATAAAAACCATCCTATTTCATGATCGTATAAAAAAGTAAGAAGATAATGTTATTGTTAAAAGATCTTTTATGTGAAGTCCTGTTTTATGGTCAGTTAAAGAGGAGCTTTAATGGATTTGAAGACAAAAAATACAGCTAACTTGTCAATTCCTTTTCAAAAGATTGAAACCTAGCGCTTCTCTCTCCCCCAATGGAACAACTTCATAGTTTGCATTAGTCTTTGATTATTATTTAACAAAGCATGCAGGAAACATGCAGTCCTATCAATAAGCATATGAATTTGCATAATGTATGCCATATTCTGCTAAATAAAACAACTAGCAAAACATGGGGTTTTGACACTGTTAATAAAACCCAACAGAAGGTTTTGCTGCCTATATTGCTACATGTCAAATTTTCCTTCCTTCAAACTGGCTCAAACTATTAATTACCACCCAGGTATACTTTGGAGGAAGCAATATTTACAGGGCACCTGTGGAAAGATAATAAATATCACACAAAGGACCTCAGACAGGCACAAATGTAACCAAGACTAAAAAGGTAGCCTTTGAGTTTGTAAGACCTGGAAAAATGAGGGAGGCCTGCTTGATAATATCTCAGTAAGGCTTTGCGGGGGGGGGGGGGGGGGGCGCGACAGAACCTAGGACTGTGTGAGACTCCAAAGAAACATAGAATCATATAATTGTGGAGCTGGAAGGGACCAAGAGACAGACCAAAATCAGATTCAGATAAACTGATTTATTTAAAAGACATTGTTTAGTTGATCTGTCTAGCTTTGGGAGAGGGAAGATGGAAATAAATGTTATATGGAGAAGCACAAGTTATGTATAACCTTTTTATAAAGTAAACTCTCCTAACGTTGATACAGTATCAAAAATGGAATATATGCATTTCCTATTTTCCTACAGTGCAGCTGAGGTGTTGAACATAGGTAACTGTATGTATCCAGTAAAGGTTGTTGGTCCATCCAGCTCATCCGCTGTCCACCCTGACTATCAGCAGCCTTTACAAGGTCTCAAGCACAGGTCTTTCCCTGCCCTGCAACCTAAAATACTTAAACGGTGATGGAAAATCTGTAGCCCTCCCATCAGGCCTATTCAACATGGTTAATAGCCAGGGATATTG
Source organism: Podarcis liolepis (assembly GCF_965112155.1). Classification (NCBI taxonomy): domain Eukaryota; kingdom Metazoa; phylum Chordata; class Lepidosauria; order Squamata; family Lacertidae; genus Podarcis; species Podarcis liolepis. The sequence continues at coordinate 17,119,326 of NC_139564.1, read as the reverse complement.
GGAGTTGTCATCTAGCAGCATCTAGATGGCAGTGTTCGAAACTCCCATTGTTCTAGGCACATTTTGCGACAGGGAATTTCATTAGTGTGAGCAGTTTCTGACCTCTGATCACAGTACTGCGCTTAAGATTTCAGATTAAAACTGCAGAGTGGAAGGAGAGGAGGACCTTTTTTTGCCTCCCCACTTCCAGCTACTCTCTGAAGACTGGAGAAGAGACTGTCTTAAGCATATGGACAGGGGAAGGACTAGACCATGTGAAAAATGAACATAATATTTTAGGGGCAGCTCATTCATTTTCAGCTTTGTATTCTTGTTATAGAAATGTGTCCCTAGACATTCTGTTGTTGCGCCCATAAGCTAAATTTAAGGTGCTCCTAGCTTTCATATCTCAGTTTCTAACACTGCTAGAGGGTCAGAGGTTACACACCCCAGGTTTAAATGAAAATCAAACATCATATATACAAAGCATGTGCTCCACCACTAAGCTATTATACTTCCCCAAAACTTCCCACTTTACCTTTATTTAAAAAATACGCAAATACAAACTGCTGTTCACAAACCTAACAGCATCTCAGATATCTGAAAATCCATTAAGAAATCTTAATGATGATTTATTTCAGAACAGAATGACAGGCAAAGCTTTCTGCCAAAATATCCTTTCGAATGGTCACCTCCACATTAAAAAAGAGAAAGATCAAGCACCACAAAAATGTGGTGCAACCCTTCATAGAAGACCATGAAAGACAGGTTGTCTGTAATGTCAAATCATTAAACTTTCTGCCAAAACATCACCATCATTGTCCTTGCAGGGCTGTTGCGGAGTGTAGCCCAAGTTAGTCCAGAGGAGATGTGCCTGCCCACCCACAAAGGGTCACAGGGCACATTCTGGAGCAAGCAGCTGACAAAATGATGAATGAACAGCTAGGGATTCAGAAAGTTTAAAGAGCAGAGGAAGCAGCATGAATGACAATAATAGGAATGTTCCTGTCTGAAGTGTCAACAATGTTGACATTACAGGCAACCCGTCTTGCAGGGTGTTCTCTGTAGTGGTGCATCAAATTTTTGTGATGTTCAATTTTTAAATACAAAAGCTACCATTTCAAAGATGCAAAAAGGCCCACAAAGAAACTTGCCTTCTACTATTTTGCAGTTTCTTTCATAACCATTTGCAGTCACCCATCACCCTGATTAGCTGCTACTCAACCCCATTTTTTTTTATTCCAAATAATATTGCAACCATTTCCGCTGTCTCATTTTGTGAGCTGATCCACATGTAATGGCACATTGAACAGCTCTCTTTAAAGTCCCCTTGCTTTGAAGTAATCCTTGCAAACACCTGGATTATAATTTGGGGGCGGGGTAGAGATCTCACAAAGAGCTACTTTTGGGTAGCATTTAAAAGCAAAATTTGTAATAAATTATAAAGATTAGACCTGGATTTCTTACCAGTCAATATGCATTACCCCACTTAAATGTATGATGTACAGACAGCCATGGTCAGGGACTTCTTGAGGGTCCCCAGCTCAGCAAGAGGACCATGAATAAGAGCTCCCTGGAAAGGCTGCAGTAAAGAGGAAGACTCACTGAAGAAAGGAGGCCAGTGGAGAGTTCTTGCTCAATGACCCTCCAAAATCTGCAGCCTTAAGTGTTTGATGCGTTAGTGTGTTTTTATCTTTTGCTGGAAGATGTATAGAGTGGCAGCGGCAGCCCTGTCAGATGGGTGGCATATAAATAATAACTTTATTTATTGTTTCATAAAATGTATACACTACTTTGTTGTTGTTTAAAAAACAACACCTCAAAGCAGTTTACAAAAAGATTAAAGCATAAAATCATAACATTAAAACATACCCGAAGTTAAAAGACTAAAACAGATTAAAATTTGCATCAGCATTTCAAAGCATCTGGGTAGTTTTGTTAAAACAATAATGTTTTTGGCATGTGCCGAAAAGAATACAATGAAGAATACAAAGAATACGAAGTGTAGGTACAGTCACACTATGCAATCGAGTTCTTACAAATGGGTACCTAAAATACAATGGCCTATTCTGTCTTTTTGCAGAATTTCTAAATCATAAGTGCCACTAATCAATAAAAACAAGCAATGAGGAGAAACATCTAACTCAGGGATGGGGAACCTCCAGCCCTTTTCACAGCCTGCGCCCACTTGATTTCCTTCAGCAATAGCTGTGAAATTTGTGATAAGTTTGAAATCGGGAGATTGTGATTCTGATCAGAGATTATGGCTCAGGAGAGAGGAAGACAGCCTGAGTCCGGCTCAGTCCTGCTGCCAAGCTGTCCGTGATGCAGTCTGCTCTTTTCCTCCATGAGCGGATCACTACATTTCCATGCTGTGCGATGAAAAAGATAACCCATTTCTCACTGCACAACTTGGAAATAAAGTGAGCTGCTCATTGAAGGTTGCACCAAGCTGGTCCAAATGGATTTGAAAAAAAGCAGTATGATATCATTCTTTGTATGGAATGATTTTAGAGTGGGAAATGAAACCCCATCCTATTTGTTTCTGAGCGTTTCTTCCAGACAGGTGTTGCAAAATGTGCACATGCTTATTAATTAATGGAATCAAAGCTTAATTTTCAGCAAAGATGTTAGGGGACACACAAAAAAGCAATAAACTAATTAAGTGTGTAAATTAACCTAATTGCTTTGTTCTCATATTACACAATTACCCAGGGCCAGAGCATAATGATGATATTCTACAATACCCTAAAAAAAAAAAAATCTGGAGTGGGGGAGGGGCAGTGCTGGTGGTATTTAGGCTTTTTTGAATGCTTTCAGACTCTTCTAATTTATAAAAGATTACTTTGAAGAAGAATATTCTAAGTTGGTAGTACCCAAACTTTACTTTCTCCATGAACCACTTGAAAATTGCTGAGGGTCTTGGCAAAAGACTTAATGATTTTTCTGCCTGTTTTAGAAATCGTATTTTTTATTATTTCTTTCTGAAGCACACCAGCCTGCCAAGCACTGCTTTCCTCTTACTCTGCTTTAACCTGTCATGTTGCTAATGCAAAAGAGACACTGAAGGGGCAGCAGGTTGAATAATGCAAATGTACATTCTGACCAATGTAACTTTCATACTCCCATTACAAACACAATAGGTGCAAGAACCACGGTGTAAAAACAGCCTGAATCTTGCCCTTGAAACTGCAATATTAATATGCAATGCATAACAATACTATATTTAGAGATATATTTCCAGGATCATTTTAGGGGATATTTCATTAAAATCACCATACAGAATATGGAGGAAACAATGTCCTTGGTGCAAATATCTGGCTCCATCTTTATGCCACAATAAATGTTATCTCTTGCTCTCACTTTTAGCTCACTGAAGAATACTCGACATTTCAAACCAGATAACAGAAGCTGCCTAGAAGCAAAGGGGAAGGTTTCCCCTCATACTTGTTGCCATAAACACTGATCCCAATCTGTATTCAATTGTCTGTGAAACAAAAGCCAAGGATGCCAAAGTCTGGCTCTACACAAAGAGGGGAGAAATGATAAAAATCCTATTCTGCTATCATTTCCCCAAGAGGATGTCAGCCCCTAACGAATGACGAATTCTGTGAGAGACACTTGCCACTAAGGGAGAAAGTTCAAATCTTAAGATAAGGCCGTCAACTATATTAAATATACTGTTTTGCACCTGCTTTGTGGAGAGATGATGAAAGTGATATTGCAAATAGCAAATTAATTCAACCTTTTTATTATCTTGATGTCACATAGTCTGGAAGGAAAGTATTGATGTTTTATTTAAAATCCTAAAAACGCCAAACCTGCTACCCCAAGATACTCCACTGAAGACATTGACAGATTTTAAATGATCTGATTAGGAGAGAAGGAAGCATCATCTCAATTGATCAGTCCAAAAATGACATAAAAATAAGAGCTTCAAGCCTTGTGTTTTTTCCTATGAGGGAAGTTGCTAATGGGATTAAAAGGTATCAACTAGCAGTTGCACTGCTTGAATAATAAACATTGTTCTTATGATGCTATACTTTTGAGTTCAGCTCTTAGACCTATATCTAATTTATGAAAAGGCAATGACCTCCATTGTTCTGAAGTGCTTAGGAGTGTAAATCACCTTATTTATATAAAAGAAATCTATAAAACAAAGATCCCTCTATTAACTTCCAAAGCTGAGAGTCAGAATTTGAGATCTGAGATTATGAACAGGTAATATCCAATTAGAGATAAAAAGTGCAGAGGGTGAGGGAGGATACTTTTCACCCATTCATTACTACTTAAGAGCTTGCCCAAGATTTAGAGCTTCTTGGAACACTCTTCCAGTAAAGCGAGAGAGGGGGGAACTGCCTCAACCATTCTATGAAGCTTACACAACCTCCTCAAAAAGTCTGACAAAACAAAGTTATTTTATCTTCTGATGGGGGCACAATCCATGGATTAAGTGAGGCAGAATTCCTGCAGTTAAACTGTTTGAATTCCAATTATCTCAATTACAATAAAACCCAACTGCAGTGGCTAGTGTACTCCCACATCATATTGTACTGTGTTTATCATATCATACTAATACACTAGGACTCTCTGAGAAATCTGCTTCCCTGCAAATATATGCCCTTGGGTATGCAGCATTCCACCTTGCCATCCGGAGACAAGAACAGCATTCAGATTCATCATTGATTATGGAAATATATCTCAATATTTCTGAACTTTAGAAAATTTTAAATCTTAGCTGGCCCAACTGACAATCTATTTATGGGAAAGTACTGAGCTTTGATAACATTTAACGCAACTGTGATTTAAGAAAGAAAGAAAGAGAGAGAGAGAGAGAGAGAGAGAGAGAGAGAGAACTGCCTTTCACTCCAGTTGTTCTTTCAACTCAAAACAGAAGGGTTGAATCATTTATCAAAGATGAAGATCGCTTAGCTCGTAAATCTCCAAGAGCAGAGATTTATATAAGCTCCCTTGATCCTACCGGGAGTAGCAGAAGGATAAGTCGTCACACTATCAGCCCCGTAAGGGCACAGACCACAGAAAACCCATGGATCTACATTTGACGGTCTATATGTACCATGATAGACAATGCCAATTATTATTTTTTAAAGTGAGGGCAGTTACTGCAATGCATGTGCCACACATACCTTTGTTCTTGCAATATTAATTATATATTTGTACACAGGATAGGAAACCACGTTATACTGAGGGTCTCCGCTTGTGGCATTCCCAAAAAGCATGGGTCTGAGTGGTTTTCTCCTTGCCCCGCTCCTTTCCAAAGGAAAGTCCATTCTTTAGTGATAGATCGGAACAAACAGCATCCAGGAGAAACCTGAATTGCCGATTGCTCCGATGAGCACTAAAGAGTGGTTTTCCCTGGGGGGACACAACAGGACAAAAGAAGTATGGATAAGCCCTGAATCAGACCATTGGTTTACCCAGCTTAATTGTCTACACTGATTGGCAGTGGCTCCCCAGGGTGTTAGGCAGCTCTACCTGGAAATGCCAGAGTTTGAACCTGGGACCTTCTGCATGCAAAGCAGGTGCTCTGCTGAGCTACAGCCCTTCTCCATGCAGATTGAACACTACTAGGGAATGTGTAGTCCAAAGGCTAGTTTTCATTTATCATGTGATGGATAGAGTGGCGGGTTTGGACTGTAGAGAGAGACCTAGATTCATATATCCACACACTCCTGCAGTTTATTGCTTAACCTTGGTTACAATATCTCAACCTAATCCACCATATATGCTTACTGTGAGTACAAAATGGGAAGAAATATCATGTGTTCCTGAGAGGGAAATGTAATCAGTGCATTACATTTGGAGCTGAAGGTCATCTATATGCAGATGTCCACAGCGCTATAACTCATTAACTGTTGCCTCTGAGTATGGAAAAAAAAGAGAGAAATAATGCATGGTAGGTGTTTTTGTTTTGTTTTGCTTTAGAACTTCTTTCCAAACCTGTGATGACATGAGACACCTGTTATTTCCACACTTTGAAAATCCTACCAACTGCCAAAGCCCCAGAGCCACTCTGTATTGCCAATTTACTATTCACAGCTGCTTCCTTCTAAAATTAATCACTGGAAAGCAAAGACAAATAAACAGCAAAACAGGCTTCTCAAAATGAACTGGAGCGTGGAAGTTGAAATAAAAAAAAAAGAAACCCCTCACAGTGCCATTAAAAAAGGGAAAGGGGAAAAGACAAAGCACTCAAGGAAAAGACAATCGATAAGAGGAACAGAAATGAAATTTACAGTACAAGCAACTTAACTGCATCTAACACAGACCATGACAGCTTTTAAAAAAAGGAACAACCGGGAGAAGCCACTGAACACTCAGATTCTTCCCATGTGCAGTATATTAAGTGCCAAATGAGGGAAGAGAGGAATACAGAACCTACTTGTTCCTTGCTTTATTATCATAAGATTATTATTTTTTTTAAAAAAAAAAAACCTCCACAAAACATGAATATACAGAAATCTCTCTACTCAGTGGTGCTGTCAGGGAAGGACTTTGGCACCTAAGTCCAGGACTTTATCCCTTTCTGTGACTATGGACAATAGAATGAATAACATCTGGGATATATGGATGAAAAGGCCTTACCTCTAAGTCATAGACTCCCACAGCAATCTAAAAGGTCCTGTACCTGGCCAAGCCCTTAAATAGGCCAGAGGTGGGCTGGGTGCAGCCCATATGCCCTTGCCCCTGATTGGCCACGCAGGTGCTGCACTGCGGCCTTTAATGCCAGGTGGCCATCCCCACCCCCTGCCACACAGGAAGATAGTGGGCTCCCCAGACCAGCTGTGGCCACGTTATGCAGCAAACACCACCCACCCACAGCCGCAGGTGAGCAGATATTATCCCTTTCCATCACTACAGACAGCAGAATGTATAAAGGGTGACATAAATCTGCACAACGTAGATAAGTTGCATAATTTTATTTTTCCACAATTATGGGTGACTGATGGTTGTTTTCGTTCTAGCACAGGAATCATGGGACCATATTAAAACTCTAAATGGCTCAGGTCTAAGATGCATGAGGAATGAATATCAAAAGGTGAGACCCGCTCTCTACAATGAAGATACAGCTTTTGATAACAACAAGACACAAGCCTCTTGAATGACTACACCAACACTATGAAACACCCTGCCCCATGAAGCATAATGGCTCCCTCTCTCGGTGTCTTTCACTAACTGATAATGACATTTTTTATTCCATCAGGCTTTTAGTTTCTCTCTTCCAGTGTTGCTTTATAATGTTTACGTATTTTTTGCTATAATTTCTGTATTTAAATAAATGTTAATTGCAACATGGTTTTAAATTGTTGAAAGCCACCTTGAGTGGTACATGGGAAGTAGAAGTATGCAGTAGACTTTTTTTTTCATATGAATGAATGAATAAATAAACAGCCGCCTCAGGAACCTCCTATATTTCACTGTGATGGCCATCTGAGCTCAACTATTTCAAGATTTAACCACTTTTAACAGAAATTAAGCACACTGTACTTCTCACTGTACTTCATTCTCACTCTTGCCTGCCTCACTTATGCTTGCCTCACCCAGGGGGGTAGGGGTGGGTAGGCAAGGCTTAAAAGGAGAACTGTTGCCAAAGTGAACAATTATGTGATTCTCGACTTGTTAAGTATCCAAAGGAGTATTGATGAATGTAGAAAATCCAATAAATGCTTTGAATTACCTTTAGGCTAATGTTTTAACATACAATATAGCCTCTGTGTTTGGAACTCCATGAGCCTTCGGTTTTATAAATATCTTCCAAACCAGTGTTGCAAACGTCATTTCCCACTCCTAGGATTCCTAGGCTTGTTAGAGCAATTCCCATAACCTATTCTATCCCTCTGCAATTTTTTAAAGCAGAGTTCAGCGTAACTACAATAAAAATAGCAGCAATAAAATTCATTTCACTCTATACAATAAATATCAAAGAGCCCATCAAGGTGCGTTTCTTAATGGATTAATATAAAGCCAATGTGGTTCAGTTTGCTCCCTGTGGAAAATATGCCAAACACACTCCCCTGAATAAAGGATGCAAGTTGGAAATTCAAATTGAGGGACCCTATTCTCTCCACCCCCTGCAGCATATAAATTGCCTGTTGAGCATTGTATGCCAGAGGGCCTCACAAGGCTAAAAAGAGAGCACAAATCTTCACAAAGGAAGAGGAAACAGCGGGGGGCTGACTAGAGATTTGTTTTCATACTAAGACTGCATTTGGGTGTAAAATGAAATTATGACAAGACTAAGGCCAGCTTCATTAACTACAAGAGGCAATTTTGGCTTTAACAGAGTGTTTTGCATCTTCTAGCACAGGGATGGGAGATCTCTGCCTTACCTAGTTAGGCTTGTTAGGCCTCCCCATTTGGCTCAATGGGTCATTTTGGCCAAGCCATGTTGACCTGTCTTATACCTGATATCGTAGATAGCATCGGGTGTGGGGCAGGTAGAAACCTGGTTCCACCAAAAAGGGGGTTTGCAGGCACCAGTGCTATGCAGAGCTGTACAAGTCTTTCGGCACCTGCTGATTGCTAAGTCTCTTGCTAAGCCTCTTTCAAAGCGCTCTACAAGATGGTATCTAGCAGCTAGTATCTTCCTTTGGCAAGGGAAGGTCACTGGAATTCAGCAATATAAATCCATATAGATACAGGGAAAATATAGACAATTATATAGACCTCCTCAAGTTGGAAAGAATTAGATTCCAGATACTTGTTTTCACATGAGCGCAAACAGCGATCCAGAATGTGTCAGAGCAATTCCAGATGCTGCTCCTTTTTTAAGTAACACAGCAGCCACAAAAGCATTCGAATGGTTAAAGGGAGAATGATTGTTGCTTGAGCCTGTGGGTGGTATGAGATGGTTGCAACAGGAGGAATGAAGAGAGGCAGGATAAAATAATCTTTTACGGAGTTCATGCTTCCAATCCCACATTGTCCTACTGAAGTGAGAGCCACATTAGCCGTAAGTACTTCATGTTTGGTGAAATTTAACATAAAAGAGCCTTGGCATTTAAGAGATATGATGACACAGGTCTAATTTTCACATGGTTTCTGTTAAGTTGTGGGTGAACATATCAGACGGCACAGCGATTCTTCAAACAGCTCTTGTTTATTCACAGGCCAGAAAAGAACTGAACTGAAGGGTTCAGCCAGCCTGCTTATATAGAGCTAGAACGCAACAGTAACCATTTTCTTTAACTAGCCAATCACTGAATGTCACTTTCAATTCCTTATTTGCATATGTGGACCAGAGTGAAAACTATCTACAGTATCCCCCTGCTGGCCCAGGGTGAGAACTTCAGTACATAACAGTTTCTAACATGGGAGGAGCACAGAGAGAGGAACCATGGTGCACCTGCAGCAGCACAACCAGATGCCTTCATCTGCAACATGTCTCTCCGGTATCGGCCTCTACAGCAGGCACTGTAACCTTCCAACCCCAAAGGCACACTCCTCCATTGTCTCCCGAGACAGATGCCAGCCAATTCTAACATAACCTGGCAGCATGGAAGGAGCTGCAATGTGGCAAAGATAATGTAAGGAATGACCCCAGCAGCAATTGACATGAAGTTCAAAATTAACCCGTTACATTAGCATTTGCCCAAACACTTTTAGAGAATTTGTAGATTTTGTAATACATTATATTGTTGTGGTGATTACAATAAACATGCAAGGTGAGTAGGTCAGCATTAACCTTGCTGTATTGTAGATTGGCAAGATTTGAACTGAGGATTTCTTGCATTCATGGCTCAGTCTTTCAAACATTTTGCTACACCAGCAGCACATGTATGCTGAGTTTTGGGCACATGCCCTGACGTGGCAGCTTCACCAGGCACATAGGTATTTTGTAACACTGCCCCCATCCCACCCCAAGCCTCAGTGAATGGAACATGGCATGGTGAAATGCACACATGCATTACTTCCAAAATTCTGAATTCTGCTGATCAGTATGAACAACATCTACTTCTCTATTTTGAGCAAGCTCATGCCACTTTTCAGTTTACTTTAAGGATCATGTACATAAGCACTCTGCGAGGTTCATATAACCCACTATCATTTCAAGATTGATTGGATCCAGATAATATAGAATACAGATACCAGAAAATGAAACCTGCCAAAGAAAGAACAACTGGGAGAACGGAATGAGTTTGCTACGGAAATTCAGGAGCATTGTTGTCCATTTGCATCAAAAACGATGTTTACTAAGTAACAATAATTATGCTGGAGGAGCAAACACATCACATTTCCACTGCCCGTTATCACAGCTTTGCTATCCTCATACCTCCCGAGCCATCAGGATATGATAGGGGTTCACAGTGAAAACTGGCCACCCACCTATGTTCTGTGTCTCCTTCTTACGGCTGCAATCCTAACCCCACATAGCTAGGAGAAAGCCCCATTAAATTCAATAGGATGTTCTTCTGAGTAAACGTGTTAGGATTGCAGCATGAGACAGCTATGCCTGTGTGGCCATGGCTTTTCTATCTGCCAACAAAATGGCTGTTCTGAAACTATGCTGGGTGATCCGGTTCTCTACCTTGCCTGGTGTAAAGAATGTCAGTCATGATACTTTTTGCATTATGACTGAGTTTATCTGTTTGAGCAGCATATTAACCCACACATCTTAAGATGCCCCCTGTCTCGCTCCTGAACAAGCAATGCATACACCACTGATCATTATTACCTCCGAGACACATAATAATTTCAGGAAATGAACCATCAAATTAGAATTTTTTTTAACTCCGCAATGTGTTCCCCTCCCTCCCCGCCACCTTTGCAGCATATCCACGCAGTTGGTTTGATGGGAAATGAGGCACAGTGCTCCAAGAATAAAAGTAATAAGAAATCATTTATGCTACATATCAGGAAGTATAATTTTCTCAAATTCATAACAATGAAAAAGTAAGAACATTTACTCAACACAGACATACCGTCCGCTGCATAACAATATAAATCCAAAAGAAAATGGATAAAGATGACTTAGTAATGCTGTAGATCAGTTCTAACTATTCTTCTCTGAAAGCAATGCATTTAAAATGGAAGCATGTTATACATTTTAATTCCGCAACCTTTATGCTGTAAAATTCAGTTGATGAAAGGAATGCATAAACGGTGCGCCCAGCTCTAGGATAACTACAGGGAATGAGAACACAGCTTAAAACCATCTGCGCCAGCTGAGTAACCTTTGACACATACAGGCTACAAACAGCCCTGCCCTGTCAAGAAATTATGGACACCGTAGGGCCATGGGTAGTACACCAGCAGCCCTCTCAAAGGCCTCCAGATGTTCCTCAACAACAATTATTATCATCTCTGATTCCTGGACATGTGGGATATCACAGGTTGCCCACCCCTGCAATATGGGTTTTTGTGGGGATTCTCTTTATGGTGACAAGTAAGTCATCACAATATGAGGTACTGAGGGAGAGAGCCTTCTCAGTAGTGGCCTCTACATTGTGGAATGCTGTCCCTAGAGAGGCCTGCTTAGTGCCTACATAAATCTGTTTTCAGCACCAAGTCAAGAAGGTTTGTTCTTGTTGTCCTTGTTGTTCTCATCTCGGGTCTTTTGACATCTTGTATCTCATCAAATTTTATGCAGGCCACTTAGCGTCTGAATATTTGTTATATCGCTACTAGTCTGTGTTTTCATGGCAGCCAGTCAATTTTTAGTTCATCATAGGGTGTGGGTGTGTTTTATGTGAGCGGTTGTGGAGCTTTCATTCACATGTTTCTCCTGGTATTTTTAGAGTGCATTCGTTTTATATTTGCTGCCTTACTTTACTGATTTAAACCTAATTGTTGGATGTTGCTGAGAAGTGGCCGACAAATGCAAATAATACAATTAATAAAGTTGTGCTGTTAGACTATTTCTCCATGTATTGTCTGCTCTACAGGTGGACAATCTGTGGCTTTGCAGACCTTACTGAACTACAACTCCCATCATCAAAGCACATGGAAGAAGAGAGGTATGCAGAGGCCAGAGATATAACTGTAAGTGGAAAGTCTGCACCCCTACTCCACCCCAAATACCCTTAGCACTACTTATATACACCACTAACTTTAAAGCACATTCAAAGTGCACTGTCCCTCTCAAAGAATGCTGGGTATTGTAGTTTGTTATGGGCTGCTGAGATTTGTAGCTCTATGAGGAGGAAACTACAGTGCCAATTCTTTGATGGGGGGAAATTTGCCCTCCCCTTGCTTAAAAGGAACAGGTGTGAATTTCAATTTCTCTCAGTTTGAATTATATATAGCAGCAGCAATTAGTTTGGCCTAATGCCACAGTAGTAGAAGAGCTCAAGTTATCCCCCTTTACCTCTTGCTTAGGATGCAATTTGTAGCATCATTGCTTATTTATCTGGATTTTTGTGTAAACTCTCTTGTGTTAAGGGTTCATTTATTACTCTACATTGATTGCATCCTGATGCCATTAGGAACTTTTAGGCCAGTAAATCATGTTCCCTGGCTGGCTTATTGAGTGAACACTTGAAAATTTGTCTTTACCTGATCTACTAAGGCAACAACAACTTCAATGTAGCTAGTTGTTGGTTATGGGAATATTCTTACTCATATGATACACAGCTGAGGAAATTGGTCTGGCAAGTGTTTAAGCTTCCTCCTCCTCACTCCTCTTCCTTACTAAACAGGAAGAACTTAAAAGAAGAAACTCTTTTCGAAAAGCACTTCTTTTAGACCAGTGATTTTGTTTAACTACTTGCAGTGATTTACTACCTTAAGTGGTGCAGCTATCCTAAAAAATAGAATGGATCACTAATTTGCTAATACCAAAAATTAAAACACCACTGTTCTATGGTGGTGTGGGCAACTGAAGAAATACAGACATTTATTTAGTTTTACAACCTAAAACAGTTTGCGACCCTATCATTTCCTTCAGACCTCTGCTGCCTGTAACACACACACACACACACACACACACACACACACACAAAGCAAACAAACACACACACACACATACTAAGATCACTAAAGACAGGTGTGCTGATGATATGAACACATCTGTAATTGGATGATAGCCATTAAACTCAACTCTTCTCAATATTTCCACAGTAGTGCTAAGTTTCATTTAAGATCATGGTCCTCCTGACTGCCAGACAGAGTATACCCACAAAGAAATTGCAGCTTACATCCAAGTATTAAAAGACTAATAAATCATTATTCCCATAAAGGACAGCAATTGTTGATAGACATTTTTTCTGCTGTTCTCCTCAGAAAATGTCACCATTCACCAAAAGATATCACAGTTGCTTTCTGCGCAACACAGCACTGGAAAGCAACAAAGACCTAAATGTTTGCAAGGGAGATGGCTGAATAGGATGATGTGAGCAAATTAAAGAGCAGTGGTTTCAAGCCCCAGATCACTGACTGAGTTAGAGCTACACAAGTGTTCAACTAAATCCGAAAATGAGATGGCAAAGGAAAGTGATAATGATCAGAAGATATAACTGGTGCACTGAAGACACCTGTTTTCCTGTAACTTTTAATGCTTTGGCTGAAATGCCTTTCCTTGCAGTTACTGCATCGCTGAATACCAAGGAGGAGAATTAATAGCATAACTACAGCCGAGAGCTTACCACCTACTTTTCTCTCTTTGAAAAACAACAAGAACTATGTGAGCAAAATAAAATTGTTCTTGGACTTTGCTTTCCCACAAGAAGCTGTGCTGAAATGAGCCAACTATTGCCTTATGAGCAGTTCACTTTAAGCAAACTCATTAGCACATAAGAAATGTCTGTTTAGAGATCCCCTCTCAATGTGATGCAAAGGAAAATTCAGGGAAACAATCAAGCCGAATAAAATCAGAGTTCTGTTCGAGATTACCCGCAAGGAATTCTTCAGATAAATGCAATCCTTCTTGCCCATTCTTCCCAGTTTGCCATTTGCCAGCAATCTGAGGCATCTTATTATGTGAAGCTATTACGGCACTTGAAGATTCTGAATTCATAGAATCATAGAGTTGGAAGAGACCACAAGGGCCATCGAGTCCAACCCCCTGCCAAGCAGGAAACAATTACTCAACGTGAATCAACCCAAACTCAGGCCTTGAAATCTGAATGTGTTTTTGCAGCTCCAAACAATGGCTTAGTGCAAATCAGCAAACATACAGGTGTGCAGTGTGAAAATAGTGGCCACTGTGCTCCTTTCTGCTGCTGCAGAAAGGAGTTAAGCTAGGGTCTGGTTCAGTATTACATCTGAACCTAGACCTATAGTTTCTCACTCCAGACATTCAAGGTTTTGGTCTTGGTTTACTGCTGATGGTTTGTCTGGAGCAAGGCAAATCATAAACCCAGTTTCAAACATAACATACCCTCCAACATTTCTCCAATGAAAATATGGACGTCCCATTCCATAACGATAATTTCACTATTTATACACCACACATCTTACTGGGTTTCCCCAGCCACTCTGCGCAGCTACCAACATATAAAAACATAATAAAACATTAAACATTAACAAATCTTCCCTCTATAACATTGCCTTTAGACAGCTCGGGGGAGCTGAATAACTTCATACCCTCCAACATTTCTCCAATGAAAATAGGGACATCCTAAGGAACAGTGGGACATTCAGGTATCAGTCAGAAACGGGGACAGCTTCTCTAAACCAGGGACGTCTCTGGAAAATAGGGACACTTGGAGGGTCTAGCATAACACTTAAATGGACCAGAGCTTAACTGTGACAAAACCAGAGGAAAAGTGCTGCATCCACAATCGTCACTGCAGGAACCTGTGTGTTTGCTTGTTTATGTCAAGTCATGGTTTGCAAAGTCAACTGCAATACTTATGAGGGCAAGAAAATTCTGATTTGCCTATAAGTAATAATCAGTGACCCACCTCCTGTAAAAGCCATGTACGTCAAATGTGCTTTACATGTATATTGAGAAACTGTCCTGTGAGAACAAGACGCTAGATGGATCAATGGCCTGATCCAGCCACCTCTTCTTATTACTTTAGCTATTTATTCATTCATTCATTCATTTTAAATTTCTACAACACCTTTCATCAGAATATCACAGAAGAGTTTACAATATAAAAACACAAAGATATATAACAAAGTAACAAACAAAAACAATACCCATCATCACACACAGTTTAAAAGGCCATATAATTAGCCAAAGGCCTGGGAGGAGAGGAATGTTTTTGCCTCGCACCTAAAGAGATGTATTGAAGGCATCAGGTGAGCCTCCCTGGCGGAGCATTCCGCAAACGGGGAGCCACCACAGAAAAGGCCTGCTCTCATGCTGCCACCCTCCAGACCTCCTTCTGCTTAACTAAGTTACTTATTGCTCTGCATAGGAAATTCTAGCCTACATCAGGTTATTTCCTAATCTCTGCTGCTTGCAGTGGTGTGCAGTCATCTCTTACCGTGCTTAAATTGTGGTCTGGGTGGACGTTAATGCATGAAAAGCCAAGGTTTGCCTACATGACCTTCACACCCCACGTAAACTCCAAAAGTCATTCCCATGCCAAGATTTATTTATAACCCCCTCCCCCCCCAAAAAAAATCTGATTTGTGTGGCTTTTATCTCTTTTCCTTTCCTGAAAGTGTCAGTATCGTCTCATCTGACTTGCAGAGTAAGCCCGACCTGTTTCTATGGAAACAAATGTTAGTGAGACTGTGGCTGAAACCCTTATTACCTGCCTGAATCAATAACTCTAACCTTGGCAAGGTCATTCATCTCCCGTGCTTCCAGCCAATGGCTTAGAAAAAAAAAGGAGATCACCCTATGAACACCTGGTATCATTTAATAAATGTCACCTTCAAGTCCCACAAACTTTTTTTTTAAGAATCTAACAAATCTGTCCCATTAATACATAAAACTAAAGTGGAGTACTTGCTCATCCTAGTGTTTTTGTTTTTGTTTTGTTTTTTAAAAAAAATCCTTCTGCATTTGGTGGAGTGGAAAGCAAAGAAAGAGACAAAATGGATTATACTTGTGGATAACATCCATAGGGGTTTCATTTCTCTTCCCCTCCTCCAAACACCCACAATATTGATTATCAAGCAAGAGAGAAGGAATTAGTGATGTTGCAAAGGTCAGTGAGAGGAGGCAGCAAAGTGATTGATCATGCACCTCCCTTTTGTATGTACCGTAAGGGTAACGTGGACATTTGTTTCCTGTGTGTACTCACACATGTCACCGTGAGATTGGAAACCACCTCTAGACTGATGCTAAGAAGCAAATGTACTAGCTAGGCATAAATATAATGGTAAATTTGCAGTAGCTTTATGGGGGTTTTTATTTGTTTTGCTGCTGCTTTTGACTTCTTAGGCAAAACCTGCTATTCTAGGCATCAACAGGAGTCTAGTGTCCAGATCAAAGGAAGTAATAGCTCCTCCTTTTTAACTGGAAGAGGTGTGGTATCTCACCCTTCTCAAGCTCAGATGGTTTTCCACTCAAAAACACACAAGCCCAACTATCTCCTAAACCACTAGTGTCCAACCAATTTGTGCTATTAATAGACAATACTCTTGAATAAGATTTATAACAACAGGAAGTCAGCCAGAAGCTGTTACAATATGAAATGACTAGATGCAACTTATTAAGAAACAGAACCAAGAAAAAAATTCTCTCTTTTTCTAAAGCACTTGTCATTTACAGATAATTTCGGAAGCAAACAGAAAATAAAAAGTCTTGCATAGGATGCAGCTCACGATTTGGTAGACAGTCTAAATAAAACATTGAGATGTTTGTTTCACTTAAAGCCATTTTGTGAAGCACTTCTAAATGCTTTTATTCTTCTAAATGTTAAGGCCTGTGTCAGATATGTCACTCTGGCATTCTCTAGGGTCACCCAGAAGAGAGAGAAAGAAAGGGGCCTGAGTTTGTTGGGTGGCTATAAACCACAGTTCAGTCCATTTTTAAAAATCCCAATTTTTCATTTATTTTTGTTCCTGGGATTCTAAGAAAAAAAGCCCTGCTAGGCTGCCTCCCTCTGTAATCTACTTTAAAGGATTCCCTTGTCATGGGAAACTTTTGAGTACATTTCTTTCATGCTTAAATATTTAAACGCTGCACTCTTTTAAAATGCAGTCATCAATTTAGCAATAAAAAAAAGGTTTCCTAGCAGGCTGGCAGTGGGAACTCTCCAGGTAGCAAAAGCGGAAAAAAACAACTGGGAAAATATCAAGTGACACAAATGCAGGATAGCAGCAAATAATTAACAGCAGATTTGCCCACACAGTTGGAAGACGGAAGTCCGCCAGGATTTCCAATGGGTGCTCTTTCGTCATGCATGTACTAAGCTTGCATTTCAGCAATATGTTCTACAAACCAAGTAATCAAAGGGAGAGATAGGCAGTATGGTGGCAGGTAAAGCCACCACTCTGTTTCTAATGGCACATGCTTCTGGCCTATTCCCTCTGAAGTGGCAGGCTTACCTGCACACAAAAGGAAGGAAGGACCAAGTCCAATTATGCCATTAGTGATGTGAAGTTTGAGGAACAGTTCGGGGAGTCAAAGTGGCCTGCTATAGGCAGAGGCTGGTTATATGGTGGAGGTGTGTCTGTGTGCGGAATACAAAAATGCTTCACATAGAAAGAATGTGCAAAACAAAATGAGACGCTGTTAACAAAAGCAGGCAGAGGGAAAGCCATGAAAGAAAGCTAGAGGTCTAGCTCACAGGGTGCATGGACCAAGAGAATGTTCTCCACTATTTTACAGTTGTAGCAGTTGCCCACACCTCCATTTGCCCCACCACTCTTCCCATGGTTTACTGCTGAATCAGACCAAACAGCAATTGGGTATTCCGCAGAGTGCTGTTTGCTCTGATTCAGTGGTAAGGTAAAGGTAAAGGGACCCCTGACCATTAGGTTCAGTCGTGACCGACTCTGGGGTTGCGGTGCTCATCTCGCTTTACTGGCTGAGGGAGCCAGCATACAGCTTCCGGGTCATGTGGCCAGCATGACTAAGCCGCATCTGGTGAACCACAGCAGCGCACAGAAATGCTGTTTACCTTCCCGCCGGAGCGGTACCTATTTATCTACTTACACTTTGACGTGCTTTTGAACTGCTAGGTTGGCAGGAGCAGGGACCAAGCAACGGGAGCTCACCTCGTCGCGGGGATGCAAACCGCCGAGCTTCTGATCGGCAAGTCCTAGGCTTTGTGGTTTAACCCACAGCGCCACCCGTGTCCCTGATTCAGTGGTAAGGAGCATGTTTTCCATGGGGAAGCTTTGGAGCAAATGTAAAACCTCTTTGACCCATGCCTAGAAACTATGGGACAAGCAGAAAACCCACTCAGACCCATGCTTTCTAGGTACAAGACAAGTGGAAGTGTGGGTGAGCCCTGCGTGGGCTGGTGTAGAGTTGGTTCCTTTGGATATTTGCACTGGATCTGAAGGAGTAAGTACTTCTGCCCAAATCCCTATGATTTAGCCCAAGAATGTTTCAAATATCCACAGAGCAGCAGGCACAATATTTCCATATTATCTGCTTGAATACAGAGTAAGGTAGTCCTAAAGGCATTTTCTTCATGTAAGATCCAGTGAAGGTTCAGGAGCTGCATTGACCTAGAGCACTAACCTTGTTTTGCTTCCTCTTCCAAGAGTGTTAAGAAATTTAAGGCAGTTTTCAATAAAATACTTATGTAATGAGTTATGCTGGAGCAACAGAAGAATAACAATCACAAGGAAGAATCTGTGCACCCCAAAGTCCCAACAGTTCAGAGCATGATTGACATCTCTGTCAAGTCTCTACTTCCAAGATCCAAGACAACCAGTAACTAGTTTTATCCATTGCTCACATTTGCAGTCCCTGTGTAGGGGCATATCATTGGGGGGGACTACCAGGGTGATGGCCTCATGCACATTTTTTTGAGGGGGTGATGGTGGGGTGGATGCAGTAGGCACATACCCTTCAAATCAGTCTGAGGTACCCTGAGATTTGCACATCTCTTTCAGAAGTGTTTAGAAAGCATAACTAAAATGGGTTTAGCCATCTTAAATCCCTGAGGGAGATATAGCAGGACAGTTCTTCCCTCTGTCTATCCCTGCTGGAGATAGCGGGGTGGGGGCTCCACAGGGTACCGTATTTTTCGCCCTATAGGACGCACTTTTTCCCCTCCAAAAATGATGGGGAAATGTGTGCGCGTCCTATGGGGCGAATGCAGGCTCCTTGGCTTCAGCGATAGCAACACGAAGCCTCCGAAGCCTGCACTCCGGAGGCTTCTCGTTGCTTTCGCTGAAGCCAGGAGAGTCTGCTCTTTGAGGCTGGTGGTGTGGGAAAGCAGCGCTCCCCCCCATCTCCAGCCCCAGAGGATCGGGGGGCAGCTCTTGGGGGCTTTTCCCCAAAGAGGGAGAAGGGACTGACTGGCCGAGTCAGTCCCTTCTCCCTCCTGTGGGCTTTTGCGGGAGATGGGGGAATTCCCCCACCTCCCGCAAAAGCATGCAGAATTCCCTCCTGTGGGCGTTTGCGGGAGATGGGGCGAATTTCCCCACCTCGTAGAAAAGCCTGCAGGATGCCGCGCACCCTTTAAAGAGCGCGCCGCTCTTGGGGGCTTTTCCCCGAGGAGGGACAAGGGACTGACTGGCCGTTTCAGTCCCTTCTCCCTCCTGGTCGAAAAGCCCGCAGGAGTCGCGCGGGGCTCCTGTGGGCTTTTGCGGGAGGTGGGGGAATTCCGCCACCTCCTGCAAAAGCAGGGAGAAGGTCTTGGAGTAGTGCACAGGCTGCGTGCAGCCTGTCTGCTGCTCCCAGAGCTGCGGGGGGGGGGATCATATTTTTTCCTTGATTTCCCCCCCTGAAAACTAGGTGCGTCCTATGGGCCGGTGCGTCCTATAGGGCGAAAAATACGGTAACCGTTTAAAACATGGGTAGGCAGAGGCCAGTTTTTTATTGTTTAAACATGCTTCTTGGTTTAGAGGGGAAAACATGCTTTTTGTTAGTGTATTGCTTTTTTAGCAAAAGGAAAATTGAGAAGTCAAATAGACATTATTATTTTTCCTAGCTCCTGGATGAACAATTTTGATGACATTCAGACAAACTTTCTGTGGTTTCTTTAGATATGAAGTCTGGTTCATGAAAAAGCTAATCTGACCATAACATCCTATCTTTTGCATCAGACTAAAATGTCAGAAGCAGAGGGAAATCAATAACAAATTATTCTTGCAAGATAGACTCTCCCTCCCCAATTCTTATACATTAAGACAAGCCAGTTCTCACATTTCTTAAGGTAACATATCTCTAAAGAAATCCATTATGAAGTGTGCCTCCCAAACATTTTATATTCATATGTAAAATGTGATATTTTGGAAGTGTTCGTGAAATTTTGATTTCTCCCATTGAAAATGACAGGTAGCTTTTGAAAACTGAAAATGGTGAAGTTCTGTGCTCAGAGCAAACAACTTATGAATATTTATAAAAAAAAGCATTGACATTTTGGAGTAAAATGGCAAGTATGTGTGGACAAAATAGGGTTTCATTTTTCAGAAAATTTGGGAGGAGATTGTGAAAGCAGCTTTGCATTCCATTTGACACCTACAGCTGCAATCTTATGCACATTTAACTGGGAGCAAACCCCACTGACCTAAATGGGACTGACATTTGAGTAAACATGTATAGGATTTTATAAATAATTACATTAAAAAAAATTCAAAGGTTTATTTCCCTCATTGACTTTTACATGAAATTGGGTTAAGGGGTTTCAGTCTGCCACAAAGTTTTCTTTTTTAATCAAACAAAAATGCTTGCATTGGACTCCATGACGCAAACCACCAACTACAAGATGCTACTGAGCTGAGCAGCTGAATTCTGCTGTTGAGCACTCCTAAGTAGGGCTGGGGGATATAAGTGCCCTGTGTGCATTTTAATGAAAATTTAAGTTTGTACCTCTCCAATCTTTTCAATGTAAATGCACTGAAAAATATGATAGGTAGATAGATAGATAGATGATAGACAGATACAGTGGTACCTCAGGTTAAGAACTTAATTTGTTCTGGAGGTCCGTTCTTAACCTGAAACTGTTCTTAACCTAAGGTACCACTTTGGCTAATGGGGCCTCCCACTGCCGCGAAATTTCTGTTCTCATCCTGAAGCAAAGTTCTTAACCTGAAGTACTATTTCTGGGTTAGCGGAGTCTGTAACCTGAAACATCTGTAACCTGAAGTGTTTGTAACCTGAGGTACCACTGTACCAGGTAGATGATAGGATGGTAGGTAGGTAGGTAGGTTGGTAGGTAGGTAGAAAATGTGTATGTGTATAAAAATACTGTTCAAAATGCATTCTGCTATAGGGAAATGCTTTGCAAAAGTGTATGCATTAGGGGAACCAAACATAAAAATGCATGTGAGTTTTCCTGCTGACTTTTTAAAAATTGAAAATGTCTGAGGAAATGTGGTAAACTAAACTTTGAGGAAATGTGAGGCTGAGAGAAACTACAATTGTCCGATTTGTCCATCTCTACCTGAGAGGTGAGAAGTTGGGAAAAACACTTTAAGTCTCCCTTGGCTGAGTGAGCAATGGAGACTTGGGGAATCTTGGTATGCAAGCAGAATATAATAGTTGATTGAATGGATGGGTTAGCAATCAGAGCTCAGGAAGATATTGTTGCTTTATGGACATTGTTCTATATTAATAATAAATGTGCCCTGGTATAATTATATGTGAGTTAGTGGTATACTAATATTTTAATAGCAGAATATAAATACCTAAGAAGTGCTCTAGTAAACCAGGTTTGCTTCCGATTCAAAGTCTATAAAGAGCACCACACTGCATGTGCCTTATTTGGTTATGATGTCACAAAAGTGATGAACTGATGCAGTGCTATACTGTATACAAATGGGGGGAAATCAGAAGTGTGACACGAAATTAAAAAGGAATTATGCCTTTTGCTGACTTCTGACTGCTCCACAACTTAGATAAAAAGCTTACCTAAGTTCCAGACGCTTTGGGGATAACATATTTGCTTCAGACAAATTATTATTATCAGGAAGCCACCAGCCCCTGTTTAGCTTTTCCCGTTACTTGTAGATATATTTGTGCTTTCCAATTTAAACATTTCTCCAAGCAGCAACTTGGCAAGGTAATACCAAGTAGCATTATGAAAAAAATTCTTAAGGTACAGCCTATCCATAGTAAATTAAACTGGAATTACATCAATGCTGTGTAAGTAAACGTGGTGCACAGCCAGCCAAAGGAAAACACTTTACCCACAATTATTTCAAAAGGACACACTGAAGCACAGACTGAACTTCTGATTAAAGTTAACAGGGTATAAAAGTAGAGCTGAGATGAAAGTTGCTTTCAAAAAATGTTAGGTTTGAAGAGAACATCATTTTGTGGTTCCATGGGTGTTTGTGTTCTCGACCGTCAATAAGATTCCAGAATACATGCTTTCGGCTATGCTTTTGGTTAAACTCATAATGAATGGCATCAACCACAACCAGCAGCATAATTGCCACCCACACGCCATTCATGCTCATTGCTCCACCAAATTCGCCCAAATGCCTTCCAACACTGCAGCCTCCGCATGACGTCATTGTAAAGGGGTATAGTTTCAGTTCACGATACCCAAAAGTGTTTAAATTTGACTTGATCATACTCACTGTTTCTAGGCTTCCATCCAAATCCAACATAATAACTAGGCTTCCACGTATATATATTTAGTTCCATAGAGCACCATTTGAATTTTCTGGCCCAGGGTGAAAACATCTTAAATTCATTAGGTATAAGTTATGTAGCGTCTCTTCACAGAGACTTTGGAGCATTTTCTGCTGACTAGTACTGATGCCTGATGCTGGCATTTACAGAGGTATAAACTCACAATCATCCCATTTGTTATATTATGCTACGAACTGCGCATCAATTTTGTTGTCGGATATAAAAATAAATAAAATAATAGCCATGCCTTGCAACTGTCCTCAATTTTCCAAAGGTGTTCATGAATAACAAGCCACTTTTCTTTATGCTAGGTGTATTCCTGAGGTGTATTCCCATTTTGCTCTGCAAGTTTTCTGTAGCAAGAGAAATGAGGGCTGCCCAGTCTGTCATTTTTATTTTTAAATTGGCCGTCTTTCACCACTCAGGTAGTGAAATTATTTTCTTCAGAAAGTTTGAAGGGGGAGGGAGCGAGCAATAAACAACATTCTTCATCCTCTACATTCTGCAAGAGCCTGATGTGACAGAAAATCAAGAAGCATAAATTGCAATTGACCCAAGCAGAAACCACTTCTGTTCCCAAGCTACTTCTGCATGTGGCAAGGAAAGCCTGTTGGAATCTATAGAGTGTAACAACACCCTTCAGCCAATTCAGAAATCCAATGTAAAATTTAGGATGAAGGGGCATCAGGGAGATTTGTGGCACTCTCAATAGATTTTGGGCTTTTCAAGTGACCCATAAATGTATATTCTTTTCTCTCTATCTGAGAAAGCTATAAGCTTTTTCTCACTGAAATTACTTAGAGGCCGAGGTCAGAAATCACAGTATGTGAGGATGAAGCTTTTCACAGTATGAAGTGAAATGGAAGCCAAATTTTCAGCATGGTATGTGTCACTCACTGCAGAGTGTGGCTTATATTTAGTGATGTGAGAGCTCCTCCCAGCTTGCTTGGTAATTGGCTCCGTATTTCCAGGTCTTCTCAGAAGCGTCTCAGAAAAAGGGGAGAGCATGTGGTGTCAGAGACCATTATGGTATGCCATTGCTCTCTCCTTGACATTTCATATTCTGCCTTTGATCCACCTGGCTCCAGCCCCATCTACAGGAGACACTACTTTTGAAGAAGAAAGTTGATAACTGTATCCTACCACCTCTCTCTAAATTCATGGCTTCCCTCCTCCCCTGATTTCTGTGGCAAAATACTGCAGTTTCTGGAAGAAGTGATTCTACCCTGAATGCTAAGCAATCCATTATAAAAGAATCTGCATGATCTAACCTTATTGCAGAATTCAGTTTCCTGTGTTGCACATTTAATGTGTTGCAAATTTAGTGTAACATCCATCCCAGAATATTAGCATGCAATTTTCTTCCTTCTTTGCACTTTTTTATATTTATCATCTACTGAGCTTCTTAATCTGCAGTTAACAATAATTCCCAATCTAATTATGGGAGGGAAATAAAATATAAAGAAAATATTACCCAATGGATGTCTACACTTCTCTCTCAAATGTTTTATTAATAGCAACATCAGTTTAGAAGAATCAGTGGAGACAGTGAAATCGCTAAAGCTGGACAGCAAGCTGCAAGATGCCTTTCTATGTGCCCTCACTATTCATACTTGAAACACAAAAGCCACCACAAGTAGACAGTGGAGATAGACCATTATTTCAGTACGCAACATGGTTGGACAGGCTTATCCATGCTAGATCTCTCTAGCTTATTCACTCAGTCTTTCTCCCATAAAGGATTTCATGTTACTAAGAAGAATAAAGACAGTGTGCATACAGAGGAGCCTTACCAAATATTCATCAATCCAAGGCCAGTAGAGCTGAACTGTCTACTTGACAAGAACAGCTGAGACCTGTGCTTTCTGTATGCATGGTCCATGCCTACTCTCTAAACAGCTGTACCTAAAGTAGGACATTACATGCTTGTTTACAACAACTCATCCTCCTCTCTTCCTTATCTTCCCCATGACCACATGGAACTGATTCCAGTGATTACACACAAAAAGCAACTTATATATAAATGTGAAGATACCACATGATTGCAAGGAGCATGCAAGACTGGTATCAAGCATTGTCCTTGAATCCTCCCTACTAAAAGCGGAGTCAAACTAACTCTTAATGACCACTCTTCACTGTGCTTTTCTCTTCCTCCTTTCCCTTCTCATTTCAGTAAACAGCAACTATTACTGCAACACTTTATTGCGCCTTCAAAGCACTCCATGTACATTAGCAATCATTAACAGTAACTCCATAAGAGAGGGCTGGGCTAGCCCAATACTGCAGATGGGAGGAGGGTGTGAGGCTAAGAGAACAGTGGCTTGCCCCTGGAAGTCAAGTATGAGTTGTGCAGGTCCAAGGACAAGCAAGTACCATAGCTCAATGAAAGAACATATGTTTTGCATGCAAAACGTTCCAGGTTTGAACTCTGGCATCTCTAGTTGCAAGGATCAGGCGGCAGCAAGTGACAGAGAAGACTTCTTTCTGGCAGACGGGTGAGCCATGGCCAGTTAATATAGAAAATACTAGGCCAAACAGACAAATAGTCTGAGTCTTATGCACACTGCAGAGTCTTA
Organism: Podarcis liolepis; assembly: GCF_965112155.1. Taxonomy (NCBI): domain Eukaryota; kingdom Metazoa; phylum Chordata; class Lepidosauria; order Squamata; family Lacertidae; genus Podarcis; species Podarcis liolepis. The sequence continues at coordinate 17,094,144 of NC_139564.1, read as the reverse complement.
TGTACATTGTGGCAGGCACCCAGTATCCTGGCAGCACAAACTACACAGAATTAGAGGACGCGGTAGATCTGGGAACTTTATAACAGATAGTGAAATAAGATTGACGCGCTGGTGTCACCTGATTTCCTCAGCCTAGATGATGCTATTCTGTTCTGAGAGGAACACAAGAAGTAGGACATCCGTGCTCCAGTTCAAAGACCTGAATTCTGCAGTAAGCTCTAGATGAGACACACACACACACACACACACACACACAGAGAGAGAGAGAGAGAGAGAGAGAGAGAGAGAGACTGGAGTTTGGAGTTTGGAGAGAGAGCTGGAGAGCAGGGGGAAATAGGCTTTTAGAGGGTGCTCCCCACTTCACGCAATTTCACTTATGTGCATGGGGCCCCAGAATGTAAGCCCCGCATAAGTGGTAGGATTCCTGTAGTGGACTTGTCTGATTATCTTTATCTCCATATGCCTCTCACAACAGGCCACTCAGGAAACAAATTCCCTGCATATTGCAAGTATCTGAAACACTCATGTTAATTTTTGTACAGTTTTCACAGATCCTCAGGCACTGCTTTAGGCCAATGGTGACAAGGAACAGTGAAGGACTCAGGAGGTTTAAGCCTAAATAAAAAATGCATTCTATAACGTATTCATTCAAAGAAGCATGTTCTGGTGATGGTTCCTGGCTCTGTATTGTATTAAAATGATTCTAGACAGACTCACACTATGCTTCACACTTATTAATTGGCTAAACAACCCCAGCCTCAGAGGGCCTACTTAATTAACTTGCAACGTGATCTGTGGCAGCATATCCATCCCTATTGTGCCCTGGGCAACAACTTGAATATATGGGTCTTTGCTTCTTTCCACAGAGGCAAATTCCAGGAAAGTAGCTGTGCCAAGACTGATTCAGAAGGCATAACTTCTCCTTAATTGTATCTTTAAAATGCTAGTAAGGAAGCCAGGAGAAAATGGCTGAACACCAATTCTTTGAGATCAGAATTACCAAAGATAAGTCTGGCACATGCAACTGGCAGTTGTCCATAAAGCTAATCTGTCTTTAACTTTAGTTTAAAGAACCTTTTCCCCAAAAGCCAGATTGGTTGAAGAGGAAGACTGGAGGAAAACATTTCTGCTCCTCCTGTACATCCTGATGGATGGGTTGCCAATGAGCGATTGCTAGCATGCTTCCAAAAATATCCTCTTAAGAATTTTACCCTGAATTTCAGAGCTCAGAATTACCTGGGCTGCCTTCAGACAGCACTTTATTCTAGTTTCCCATTTCCTATCTTGATAACTTTTATGTGATCTTTCACATATTGTAAAAGCCACTTCTGGAAACCTAGCAGAATCTTGCAGAGGTTTAGCAAGGATTTTTCAATGTTAATTGCTTACAGGGGGAAAAAACCCTGTTTGCAATCCCGTTAAACTGGAAAATCACAGGAGTTTTGCACTGTAATTTCCCCACAGTTTCCCTGGGTCACACCATGGGGCAGTATTCCGGCATACAGTCCCCTCCCCCACTGTTTTCATGGATGAATCATGGGGCAACAGAATCATAGGTAAAAGGGTAAAGAGGACCCCTGACCATTAGGTCCAGTCGTGGCCGACTCTGGGGTTGCGGCGCTCATCTCGTTTTATTGGCTGAGGGAACTGGCATACAGCTTCCAAGTCATGTGGTCAGCATGACTAAGCCGCTTCTAGAGAACCAGAGCAGTGCACGGAAACACCGTTTACCTTCCCGCTGGAGCGGTACCTATTTATCTACTTGCACTTTGATGTGCTTTCAAACTGCTAGGTTGTGGCAAGAGGTCTAATGTTGTTTGCTGTTGTGTTACATTACACCTACTGGTATGAATGAAATTTAGTGTGACATGGGAGTGTATTTATCAAAAAGTCAGAGTTTAATAATGCAACAAGAAATGTTAGAAATTGGGACAGAAGCACTACAATGTCCATGTCTGAATGTACCAGTGTCTTGCTTCCAAAGTACAACTCATGCATTAGGGCAGTGTTAAAGAACCATTGTGTCTGCCTTTAAAATTATGTTAAGGCGATGATTTTTACAGGATAATGTAGGCAAGCTGAAATTAAGCTTCCAGTCTGAAAGCAAGAAGCAACTCAAGATCAGCCTTGAACCTGGAGATCCAGCAGCCGGCATGCTGACAGCAGCACAGGGCTATGCAATAAAAAATGCTTTACAGAGGAAAATGATTTCCCACTGTGAACAAAACCTTTCAGCAAGACCAAGTGATTGGTGCCTTGACATTTCTCACATCACCACTCTCCATAAGCACCCTGATGATTCACAAAAAAGAGGGGGGGGGGAGAATCAATGGTAACTGGCAAGCCAATACGTTTTCCTTAGATGACAAGCAATTGGTGGTGTAACTCTATCCTTTTTAAGGGGGCAAGGTAAGGGTATTATTCTCGATTTGTAGGCATATACACATATTTACGAAGCTGTACAGATGGTCTGTACCAAAAGTATATCATACCATACTGACAAACCTGCACAATGGTGAACACAAAACACAAGCCAGCTCTGTTCTTGAGAACTTTCAAAACAGGCCGCACAAACAGGGTGTTATGTAGACCCCATAGTTTGCCATGGCTCAGTAGCTGTGTTTGGGCTTGGGGCAGAGGCAAATTTAGGGGAGCACAATTGGTTCGATTGCACTAGGCATGGAGCCTCAGGGATGCTGCAACTATGATGCAGAGTGGAAGGCAAGAGGTGAGGGTGCTGAATTTTAGTGTCACACAGGGTGCCGCTGAAATTTGACACCCCAAGCTCCACCACCGCTGGTAGTCACAGGCTGGGCAGTTCAGTTATGTTCTATACACCGGAACCAAAGGATTATATGGGTAATCCATGTTGGTTAGATTTACAGAATACCACAACTTTCCAAGTTTGCCTGCACATCCAAGAATATTCTTCCTCTTCACTTCCACTTTAGGGAATACAGGAAGGTGCCTTATAATAAACTTGACCATTGGTCCATCTAGCTCAGTTTTGTCGACACTTTCTGGCAACAGCTCTCCAGGGTTTCAGGCAGGGGTCTCTACCAGCCACACTTGCAGACATTTTAAAAAAGGAATCCAGAGGGGATCCGGGGAATGACAGGTTGGTTAGTTTATTATTTGCCCCAGGAAAACTAGTGGCAAGTATTGTTAGATTTTTAACATTCAGCTGGACTTCTTCGGAGCAAAGAGCAACACTTATTTTTGTTAATGTTACAGATTTCCCACTCTTACTGACGGCAGTTAAAATTTGCAATCGGCCAAACTGCACAATGTGGGTTTAGGGATAATTAAGCTCTTCACAGAGTAATTGCCACTAACACCAGCTCAATTCCTTATGCATGGTGGTACTCGAATAATGGGCATAACTTTTCTCCCAAAGAAGGGAAATGGGTTTATGGGGCATACAGCCCTATACAATTAGTGTACAATAATGATTTACTAGCTGTGCAGCAAGCCTTAAGCTTCTTAACAAACTAGCTTCTACTAGTTCACATTTTGTGAACACTTTCTCATCCTATATGAGGGCTATGCTAATATTTCGGGGGGGGGGGATTCATACACGGTAAACTGCAAAAATCTGAATTCCTTTCCACATAAAAACAACCCATTCTCTCCCCAGAGTATGTTCAGTACTTGTTTGACTTCCTATGTTTCCTTATGAGATTGCATATTATTTTAAAAGACTGCATATCAAAAAGCTCATATTTTATTTATTGATTTGTTGAAAAAACTGGACTGCTTTAATACTGTATTGTTTTTAACACTCAATTGGAAGCCCCGCAGAGTGGCTGGGGAAACTCAGCCAGATGGGTGGGGTATAAATAAATTATTATTATTATTATTATTATTATTATTATTATTATTATTATTATTATTATTATTGCTGGCCAATAATTTAATTAACTGTTACTACCAGCAGCCCGGTCCTTTCTTAATACAAAAGAAGCCATGTACCCTGTTTCTGATGTACAACAGCCATAATAATAGCACACTAATTTTGTATGCAACAAACTATTTCTTCATACTAAATCCTAACCTGAATTTGTGGGCTCTGGAGGAATTCTAAACTTTGCTGGGGTGAAGTGGAATCTGCATGAAGTCCCCATGGCATCCTCTTATTTAGCAAGCACCCTTGCTTTTGTGGGGAGCAGCACAAACAAAGTAAGTCAGAAGAACCACTATGTGATGAAGTACAATCCCATTCAAGGAAAGATGGCAGGGTCTAGAAGAATCACATGATCCCTCTTAGACTACAGGTTGAAAATAGGTGATCACTTCCAGAACCTTCTGCAATGAAACTGAGGCATTGCAGCCAGGCTTGCAAGGTAAGAAGCAGTGTGACTGTATTCCGTTCCTACTTTTGACTTTGCAAGCACCCCTTTCTGACAATTCCTGGAGCCTTGGGGGGGATGGGGAGGTACTTCCTACAAGGTGCTGACGATGATGGCAAATGATGCTGTAGCGAGGAAGCTGGATCAACCTCAGGCCACTAGGCTTGGGAAAATCTGTCCTCCTGGAGTCTCTTATTGGCTATCCATGTACAAGTCCACTTTGCCTCTGGACTGCCATACAACTATTCAAGGTAAAGCAGCCATTTAAAGGATAGGAACCTAAGAATGGCAGTCATAAAGGTAAATAAGTAAGGACCTGTGACTTTTAAAGGCTCATAAAGCAAGAAGCAGATAAAAGCCAAATAAAGGAAAAGGATAAGTGTTTCCTTTTGCTCCATTAGATACCTGACCCCATTAGGTAACAGACATGACCATCAGCTAAACAGGTTTGAAAGCAATGGCCATATTGTTATTGATTTAACAATGTGGAGTGCAACCCTTGTGTCCTCATTTGTTGCCTTTTCTGCCTCTGTCATTTGTCTTCCTTGTGTTGGGCAAAACTGCTGCACACATATAAGCCATTTGAAAAGAACTGTGTCTGAAAAAGTACCAATAGAAACTAAATCATTTGCTCAATGCAGGTTGTACATGCAATTCCTATGTGTGTTTGCGTGCTTATGTTCTTAATAAATCTTTCCATATAATTAAAGTTCACACACATGACCTATTTACAGATGATCTAAAGATGATCAGTACCCCGAGCTTGTTTTCCACATACAGGCAGGAAACCCAATATTTCTGCTATCAATGGAACAGAGTCAGATTTACTGAACTGGAAGAAAAATCAACTCATTTACAGTAATTTTATTACCTTAATCTATTGGGGCCTTTCTTAACTTTTCTACCCCTTGCAATGAATGAACTGCTGCTCACTCTTTTTTCTTTTCTTTTTTTAAGTAATGATTCTGTTGTGGGAAATCTTTGGAAAGAAATAGTTTTTGAAAACCTCGCAAGAAGCGGTATTAAGAAACAGACTTAAAATCAAAGACATGATTAAATCAGATGCAATTTGCAAAAACCATTAGGTTGCTCACAGAAAGGCCTTTTGGCACCACAGATAATAGCAGCTATCTAGCTTCTGGGTTCTATTGGGCCGGGTGTGTTCCAGAGACTGCGGCTTGGGCATCAGTCTTGGATTGCCAGCAAGAGTTCGAGTTTCCTGGATTGCAAGACGTGGTATACACTGGGAAGAGTTGTTACCGTTGGTGAAGGTGAAAGCAGCATTGTCCGGTCCTCCCAACGCCTTGATCTTTCAGCTGGGAGAGAATGATTTGGTCTTCAGGAAGCGCTTGAACTTGTTATTGAATATAAAACAGGACCTCGATGAACTGGCAGCAATATACTCCCTTCTGAAGAGGTGTGTTTGGCGTAGCAGTCGTTGCCCAGTTGCCATTGACAAATCCAGGAAACTCTTGAATCGCATGGTGGCCCATAAAGTAGGCACAATGGATGGCCAAGTGACTGAGAACGCTGACATCAGGTTCAGCGATGTCACTCTTTTTCACAACGATGGCATTCATTTTTCCGATCATGGAAATGATGTGTGGTTGTCTGATATCGTCAAGGGCATTAGGAGCTGGTTGCAGCTGTGAGGGTATTTGGCGGCGAACCTTTTGGCTTGGGTGGAGGTTAGGCATTGGAATTGGTGTTGTGTGTTGGAGGGGAGGTTGTGGCCATCACCTACCCCTCCCCTTGAAGGGTATTCCGTTTAAAGGAATCCGGCAGTCATGGTCCCTGTCCAATGCCCAGGTGGTGGCTAGGGCCATGGCATGACCCCTGGTGACTCTAGGGGAAAGCTTTCAGTTGATTCACATCAACAAGCTCCCCCTACAGGTTGTTAACACTCATGTGACTCCCTGCAGAGCGGGCAGGAGTCAAGTATAGTCTGTTCGGATCCAATGCCTAAGCCAATACCTCTCACATTCTGTAACCAATAAAGTTGTGGCCTTTTTTTAGCCCATTAACCTAAAATATTTGTGTCCATGTGTCCATCACACGTGGGAAGTGGGGCCTTGACTCGCAAGAAATCAGCTCTCCTGCTGAGCACCATGTTGGGATCTGCAAGGACCTGACACCTTCCATCTGTCTAACAAATGCTCTCAGTCATTTTACGTCAGCTACTCTCTCAGCCCATCTGGAAAAGTCACTGGCAAGTCACATAAAATTTATAAAGGAAAGGGTAATAAAACAATGTCATTTTTATACAGTGTATAAACAAATGCCAACTTTAAAATCACACTAGAAAAAGCTTGGCGTGGCAGACTGTCAAAACTGCTGTAAAAGAAAGTATTGTTAACACAATATTCATGTAGTCTCGTCAATCCAGATAAAGTTGATTGCTGGACTGAACTCATCTAAAAGGATGCAAAACTTTACCATATTTAATGTAACTAAAGTTAGCGTTACAGCTACTGATTATTCAAGGGGTGCAGCAACATTTCCACAACCAACCAGCAACAGAGGCTGATGCAAGACTTCAAAATATATGTTTCTTCTCCTTTTCACAAACACTGAAGGCCTGAAGGAGTAACAATACATAGTTCCTTCACTTCCACCGTTCCAACAATGCTCCAAACCCAGAAGTAACCATTTTTATTGATGTTACAAACGGGACGATTTCTGTAGGTACTGCTTCCTACCAGTGCTGCATGCAGAAGAGTTAATGTATGTCTACTTCAACTGGATGTTTTACGCACTTGCAAGGGGGCAGAAGTGGCTGGCAGGCTGAGACAGAGCCACTATCCTAGCTTCCTGAGGGGGGGGGGTACTGAATTTGGTTATGCAGTACGACAAAGCACTGAATGGAGTGGCCAACTTTTCAGGCAGGTGTGTCACAAGTCAAATTCCAAGTATGTCCTTGGATTGCCACACTGTAGTAGTAGAAGAAGAAGAGTTTGGATTTGATATCCCGCTTTATCACTACCCAAAGGAGTCTCAAAGGTGTGGGCTATACTCCTCTACAGCTTGTGGTAATGTGATGCTGCTTAGCATCCACATCTTAATATGTTAAGGTGTTTTAGATTTGTATTAAACTCTACAATTGGGACACTGAAATGTTCACTGACCCTTCTTTCCTCCAGCACCACCACTCTTGTGATTGTCAGGATAAATTTTATAGAACTGAAAAAAATGAAAAAGTGTATTAGAAAATCTGCCAGGGCAACAGGCATATGGCAACTTGTATTAAATTGGTTGCAATGGTATATTTGCACCAACCACGACAAGAACTTGGGACAAGATCTCATAGATCAATTGTCTTTTTTGCTGTAATTTGGATGAGAAAAATGTAATTTGGTTCACAGCCATGGGATTTGTTTAGTATAAATTAAACTTATGCAAGTGATTGGGGGATGAATTTGTATATGTGAGATGCAGAGAGACTACAAGAATGCGTTTAATGGGTCTTAAGGGACAGAAATATTATAATTAGCCAACATGAAACCAAATAATGAGCACTAATGCAGATAAGACAATGCGCTAGTGAGGAAATTATTCTAAAATTATATCTTAATAGAGTCTTTACTATAATTTCTCTATGTATTTGCATTTTTAAAAATAGTTTACAATGTAAACTAGAATGAAATAATAGTGTCTTTTAAAGTTAACATGGCACAATGGGAAATTAATTTAACTTGACACTATTTTCAATTTATCAACCAACTATTGGATATATTTCCTAAAAATTGCTCCATTATCTTCTCTTAAATATTTGGATGTTGAAAGTAAAAACTACAGACACTCCAAAGTGTAGTTTTAGAGAAAACCACTTTCAAGGCTTAATTGGAGTCACAGCTCATTATCTCAGATACTTGCCTTCGGTGGTAGGGTTCAGCCTGGGTCTTGTGGAGTAATATTTTTAAAATACACTTGCATATTCAGCTTGCTTTTGCCTCATTAATGAGTAACTAGAAACCAGCCCACACAAACCTGGTATGTTAGAAATTAAAAAGCAGTCTACTGTCATCACCTTTTATTCTAGGAATGAAAAAATGTTACTTCTCATACGTTAATAATGTTCCTTATGCGTTTCCATAGTTCTATAAAACATCTTGCAGGAGATAAAACAGAGTGGGCAGCACTCACAAAAGCAATGCCAATGTGCTTCTATTAGTGCCCCTAGAAAAGAAACCTGACAGATTTCAGAAAAGTAAGTCCAGGGATTCTTGTGCTAAGCACCTTGAAATTTGATGTTTCAGGGGGTGAGGGGGGAAAGCTTTTTATCTTTCCTTCCAGTGGTTTTGTTCATAATCACCAATTCAGTGGCATTAGGTGGTACCATGGGTATAGCCAGGATTTAGTATTGCTTTTAATACTTGGTTGGGAGCCGCCCAGAGTGGCTGGGGAAACTCAGCTAGATGGGCGGGGTATAAATAATAAATTAATTATTATTATTATTAGGGGCAGATCCGACGTGATTTGTCAGTTAAGTATTTCTATTGTGTTACTTGATCTAGGGGGGGCAGCTGCCCCCCTGCCCCCCTCCCCTTAGCTGTACTCATGGGTGGTATTGAACACAGAACAAAGTGGGCTCTGGAGGCTTCGGGTGAAACACACCTTGAACGCACAGAACACACCTTGTTTTAGAGGGAGAGAACAAGAAAAAAATAATATTTTTTTTCCTGTTCTCCCCCTCCTATGGTCCGGTGCGTCCTATGGTCTGGTGCGTCCAACAGAGCGAAAAATACGGTATATGGTAAGGTTGCCCCCCCCCTTTAGAAGGCACTTGTCTGCAGTTTTTGTTTTGTTTTGTTTTTTTAAAAAAATCCAAATCATCAAGGCATCACAAACATACTGTTTTGGTTTGGGATGCCTCAGAGTAGTTATCATCTCTCTAAACACCCCGCTTTGGGTCAGGATATGGCATTTGTTCAAATCTGCTGCACACACACACCATTTTTAATAACTGTAAATTGAGTTTTAGTAATGTTCTTATTTGTCCCAAACCTGTGGGTCTATATCAAATCGAAACACCCTTCAACTACAAATTATTCTATGTGCCCAGAAAACTTCATCTGGTCTCAATTCAGAAATGTTTCACCAGTTATTAGTATTTTTAAAGAAGAGCTCCCCCCTCCCCAAGAGATCTAAATTGACTTGTAATGTCAGTAGTAATAGACTAAATTGATTTAAAATCTCTTTTATGTTTTGTTCAAGTTCTGAGCACCAATTTTAGTACAAGTGGAGTTAAGCAAAGATCCACAATGGTACAGGTGCTCAGTCCCTATGGTGCCAGTGCAGTAACACCTTCCAGCCTTGAGCGAGGAAAGATGCTGTGTTCTTTGCAAGCAACATTTGGTGTTTAGGACTTGGAATGAAAATAGACTAATTCAAATGTCATTCCCTGCTCACTTGCAGATTCCCGGTTTTCATTCTAAGCTCTAGAAAAATTTTGTAGACGATAGTGATTCATCGTAGTGAGCATCATAAACTGGGTAAATTTGTATTCCACAGAAAGCAAATAAGGGTTTCAACATCACTACAGTAATATATACAGATTTGTTTTGCTAACCACTACCCTTTGCCTTTCTTTTTTCCTTTACCTGGTATTCGGTTTACTCATAAAAACGGTTGAAGTTTAAGCAGAAAAACACATAGCTACAGTTGCATGATTTTCAATGTTAATTAAAATTTCACTATGACAAACAGCAGCAGGGTACTAAGAAGGATTACTTGATTTTGTTTTTATATTTAATTTTCTATCATTAATTTATCCATTCATCAAAAGTATTTGTACTATCAAATTTTACAATGCTCCTTCACCCTTATCAAAGCAGATAAACATTCCATTTGTATGCCCAATAAGCAAACTCAATTAGTGGTGTGAAAGTGCAAAGCACTGTTGACATGAACGCTATCACTGTGCAATGGATGTCTTAGGAAGACTGCATTTGGATATAACGAAAAAGCGATATAGCGAAAGAGAAACCAAATGGGACTATTCCCCTCTTGACATTTTAGAACAATGTTTTTAATATTGTTCTAATAACGTTTAAAAAGTGAGTGCAGATCCAGTCCCAGTTTTTGGGGTCAGATTTTTTATTTTTTATTTTTACATTTGGGGGCTGAGTGGTCTTAACCTTGATATGAGATAGCCAAGGATACCTTTATTTTAAATGCTCTACCCACACATAAACAACACTCTTGCCAGTGCTCTCAGCTGCAAGAGTGCATTCCTTGGACAGAAAGCCCTTGGGAATGATGCTACAAACAAAGCTCATGTGCCTTTTTTATTTGTTTAGTGCATTGCTTGCTTCTTCGGGGGGAAATAACTGACCCCCACTGCCGACACATAGACCATAAACCAGGCACAGTAAAGGACTCTGGGTTTGTATTAATGTCCACAATTAGTTTATAACATTCCCACAAAAGTTCTCAACTGCCATCTTCCAGTATTTCTGATTTTATTATAAATATAAAACCCATCTAAATAACAGTTGTTATTTTATTTCATTTTTTTAAAAAAGGATGCTTTTGGCTTTCGTTGTGTGTGCGCATACCACCCTGTCGATCTCTACGCCCAAACGCTCTCTCAGTTGGTAACAACTGAACATCCAAAAAAGCAGCGCTCTTATTTGCATCAAAGCAACTTGATTATGCAGCATGAAGCTTGACGGCTTTCCAGTTATTGACACAATTGTTATAACTTATCTGGGGGTGGGGGCAAAGAAAAAAGAATAAGCAGTCCTCCACTTAACTGGAATGAATGAATTTCTCACTTTCTTCCCACTGTCCATTTCTCGTCTGTACAGGATAATATTCCAGTGATGTTAATGCGATCTGACAGACAATCTTAAATAGTGTTATTATGAAAACTGGGGCGGGTGGAGGGGGGGAAGGAGCCTGGTGCTTTTAAGTACAAGGTTGTGCTCAATTTTGCAGTTAAATTACAACTGTTGTTTACAGAGCTGACTTGTGCCTGTAATTTTTCCATATTTGTTCAGAGTCAATATAACTTGGTGTCTAGAGGCCAAACAAATCGCAGCACCAGATAAGAAATGGACTGTAATAACGTAAGCTAATGTAAGATATATAGAAACAATGTTACGACTTTATATAATGCATTAGTTCCTTATTAGTAAAGATAAATAAGAAAGTTGTGTGAAAAGATTGTTGAAATGCTGGGGAAGGAGTAGAAGAGGAAAGTGGCAAAGCACAAGCTTCGTACCAAAGAGAAATAAAGAGTATATTTCACATTAACACAACCCTCCTAAACATGTTTCCTCTGGAGGAAGTGCTATGGGTTTTCACTGAAATAACTCTAAAAGAAACATATTTAGGATTGTAGCTTTCATTTTGTGATTATAACTTGGATGTGAAAAATACATTACCTTCAATTAACCCCAACAATCGGGAAATGAAGGGGGCAAACTAATTATCAGAGGGTACCTGCCCACTCTGGGATCATGAGGCTAAATCAGACAATGGAAGATAATGGGGCTTTCAGCACCTTTACCCCTAAGGAGAGGCAGGAGACCTATGAAGATGACCTGCCCTTGGACTCAGAGGCTGATGGATCCAGTTGGCTCCCAACAGGCTCTGTGGTGTTTTCTGGGTTGATATAACTGGTGCTCATATCAAAGCCCTGGTGAATTTGTGGAATATGTGAATGGCCTGGAGCATGATTGGTCTCCCACTCCAAGGAGCCTGCTTCCTTCCTCAGCATACACCAGAGCTTAGAGCAATGAAACAAGCTGGGAGACAGCTTGAAGGCAAGTGGAGGAAGAATCCAGATGAATGTGATTGGACACTGCTCATTATCAAGCCTGACAGTGAAGGTAGGTGACAAAGAAGACCTGTTTTACTGTCTCCATTGCATCTGCATTGTGCCACCCATCAGAGCTTTTCTAGGTACTATGGAACCTTTTACAGCCTGGCCCAAAGGAGATGGTGGAACCAACAGTAGCTTTGCACCTTTGTCACCACATTTTGACACAAGCATTCTCCAGAGAGAACTTTTAGCTCACCATCATCTCCAAGTATCCATCCAATTAAACATTCTTAGGATATTGCTGATGTTTCACTTATCTTCAGTTTGAACCTAATATGGAGTAAATGAACACTGTTTTTAGCCATACCTAATGAAAGGTCTGGTCCCTCAGATCTCCTCTTATGTTCTTAAATCACATAATCCACAAACAAAAAAGCCAGTAGGCAGTCCCTCTGGAACTCATGCAGGAAAGTATACAAGAGAGGCTGCAAACATATACTCAAAAGTAAGCCCCATTGATCACAGTGGAATTTGTTTCTGCATAGATTGTATCAGATCCGACTGTATGTCACCCATGTTTGTCTCCTGGGGTATAGCTGCAATGGGAGTGTTTGTGTTTCTCAAGATGGAAGTAATGTTTAACTGGGTCTATGTGCTGCACTATAATCATGTCTACAGTGGGGTGGCTAGTTTCTCAGCTGAAGACGATTGTGTGCCATGGTCCATGGTGGAGGGAATGCATGTGTAATGTGCATTTGTGACAGTAATGTGTGTTTTTCAATGTGAGAGCATGCCTTGGAGTGTGGTGTGTTTTTGTAAATAAGAGAGTGGTGTAGTGCGTAAAAAGCATTGCTTGTAGTTCACAATCGGGGGGGGGGGGGTTGCAGCATTGTAGACTACTGCCCCCCCCCAGCAAATTTGCAGATCCTGCACTAGAAAAATCTCAGGCTATTTCTCAGAAAAAAACATGTTATGGGAGACATTTTGGCTCACCTCCGATTTAAGCATCTGTCTGAAAGGGGTGGCTGTGGGTACTCACAATATGCTCACCCTTCCTGGTATGTACATCTGTTAGAGGCCTAAACCTCTAAAATTTCAGATACGTTCTCCTAAGTCTCCAGGAAGAATCAAATTCCCATATGTTTTATAGATTGGCCTTTGCAACTTATCCCAACAATATCAAAATAAGCTCCAATAAACAAGAGGGGAAGACTCGAGAACAACAGAAGCATACATCAGAACACTCCAAGAAGCCTTTACAAGGCACAGCACATAGAATTATTCCTGCTACTCCCCAGAGGAGGAGGAGGAGGAGAAGAAGAGTTTGGATTTGATATCCCGCTTTATCACTACCCTAAGGAGTCTCAAAGCTGCTAACATTCTCCTTTCCCTTCCTCCCCCACAACAAACACTCTGTGAGGTGAGTGGGGCTGAGAGAGTTCAGTGAAGTATGACTAGCCCAAGGTCACCCAGCAGTTGCATGTGGAGGAGTGGAGACATGAACCCGGTTCCCCAGATTACAAGTCTACCGCTCTTAACCACTACACCACACAGGCTGTCACACTGGAGGAGGAGGCGAGTGATGGTGATAGGTGACTCCCTACTAAGGGGAAAGGAGGAAACAGGAAGTCAAGAGAGATGTGCTGTCCTCCGGGTGCAAATATTCACGCTATGACAGAGAAGTTGTGAAGTCTTTCTGATTCATGTGGGTCCAAATAATACTGCCACACTGTTAGGGATTGATTAGCTGCTTGTGCGTAAAAACGTGCTCCCTCAGAGTTTGTGCGACCCCACAAACCTCCGTGTGTGACGGAGCTCCTCAGACATGTCTGCTCTAGTCACTAGTAGAGTCCGACAGTGGCTGTCTGCGGAAGCGTTTCCAGCAAAGGAGCTCCTTAACGGAAACGCGTCTCCTGGACTCACGGCGTGACAGTTTCCGGCGAGGTGTGGGTCTCCCTATGGGAGACTCAGATACCTCCCCACTGTTCTCGCTGGAAGCTTCCCTGAGCCCTCCCTCCTGCTCGCATTCCCTCAGAGACCCACTCCTCCCCCTGCTGGTCCCTGCTTCAGCTGTTGAGTCTCTTTCTTCCTCCCTGAGTCCCTCCACCACCTGATGCTCCGATGGCAGTTCCCTGACATCCACCTCCCCTCCAGGGCCCCCCTCACCCCCTCCCATTTCCTCTCCCCTGGGAGGTGAAGGGCTAAAACCCCGAAACGAATCTTCCTCATCTTCCGACGTCTCGAACAATTCCCTCCATCGATCGTCGTCCTGGCTCGCTGAATCCTCTTCCTCTTCAGAATCTGGGAACCCCTCCAACTCCTCTTCCTCGTCGGTGGTGGCAAAGTATTCCCTTCGGAACCTCGCTACAGGCTGAGGTTTACGTGGGAACCTCTGATGAAAAGTCTCTATTAAAACTTCGTCATTGACATCCTCTGCCCTAACCCAGGTGTTTTCCGACTCCGGTTCCCCTTCCCACATTACCAAATACTCTACTTGATCTCCCTTCCACCTGGAATCGAGGATCTCCGCTACATGGTAGCTGTGTTCCTTCTCCTCCATTGCTGGTCCCCTAGTGACCCTCCCTTCACTGTCTCCTCTATACGGTGACAGCAACGACCTGTGAAAAACTGGGTGCAGCTTCATGTGGTTCGGTAACCGGAGCCTGAAAGCCACTGGATTGACCTGCTGCATGACTTCAAACGGACCCAGCCTTTTGGGTCTTAATTTCTTACAACCTCCTTTGAACGGCAACCCTTGGGTTGACAGCCACACCTGGTCCCCCACCCTGATGCTTTCACCTTCCCTTCGGTTTTTGTCTGCCTGCCTCTTATATTCCTCCTTAGCCCTGTTTAAGTTGAGTTGGAGCTGGCGATGGATCGCTTCCATTTCTTCAACGAACTGTTCTGCAGCTGGAACGCTCCAGTTCTCCCCCTCCCCCCCTGGGAAGGCTCTGGGATGGCACCCGTGATTAGCCAAAAAGGGGCTCATCCCCGTGGACACGTTCTCTGCATTGTTGTAGGCAA
Organism: Podarcis liolepis; assembly: GCF_965112155.1. Lineage (NCBI taxonomy): Eukaryota > Metazoa > Chordata > Lepidosauria > Squamata > Lacertidae > Podarcis > Podarcis liolepis. The sequence goes on along the minus strand of NC_139564.1, from coordinate 17,079,003 downwards.
ATTCTGCCAACGCCAGCTTCTCCACCCAATCATTCTCTCTGTCATTAACATAACACCTCAAATATTGTTGGAGAACCCCATTTGCTCTTTCCGCCTGCCCGTTGGTTTCTGGATGACGGGCCGTTGAAAAATTAACCTCTACATGCAGTAAGCTCATGAGCTTCCTCCAGAACCTGGAAGTAAATTGTTTCCCTCGGTCTGAAACCACCCTCAAGGGGGCGCCATGCAACCGAAACACATTCTCTACAAACAATTTGGCTGTTTCTTCTGCTGTGACCGCATGTGAGCAGGCTATAAAGTGGGCCATTTTAGTTAACAGGTCTACTACAACCATGATGGCTGTTTTCCCTCTAGACCTTGGCAGATCAGTCATGAAATCTATTGCCACTGCTTCCCACGGTCTTTCAGGTGTGGGCAGTGGTTCTAATAAACCAGCCGGCGCCCGCCTCTCCCCCTTGGCTCTTTGGCATTGTTCACACCCTCTCACATACTCCCGCACATCTTCCCTGACCTTGGGCCACCAAAATTCCCTGGTAACCAGCCACATGGTCTTGTGTTGCCCAAAATGCCCTGCTGTGGGGCTATCGTGCAGCTGCTTGAGTACCTTCTCCCTCAATTCCCCTTCAGGTATATATAACGCTCCCTTATAATACAATGCCCCGTTTCTCTCCTCAAAACCACCAGATTTGTCTTCCTCCCTCCTGAGATCCCTGAGTTTGTCCTGGGCGTATGCATCCTGCACCGTACCCTCTACCAATTCCCTTTGCCCCACCAAAGTCGCCCCACACACCCAGCGGTCCTCTGGAATGATATGGGTTTCTTCGGGTGCTCCCTCCCCCTCCAAATATTCAGGTTTGCGTGAGAGAGCGTCCGCCCTAACATTCTCTGGGCCTGGCACGTAACAAATCTCAAAGTTAAATTTGGAGAACTCCTGGGCCCATCTCAACTGCCTTTGGTTGAGCACTCGCGCAGTTCTCCAATACTCTAGATTTTTATGGTCCGTGCACACTTGCACCTTATGTTGTGCACCAACTAGCAGATGCCTCCATCTCCGGAACGCCTCATGAATAGCAAGAAGTTCTCGGTCGTACACCGTGTAGTTCCTCTCGGATTTGTTCAGCTTTCGCGAAAAGAAGGCACACGGTCGCCACTCTGACTCCTCCTTCCCCGGCTGCAGAAGAAGCACCGCCCCTATGGCTCTGTCAGATGCGTCTGTTTCAACCCTTAGCTTCTTTCGTAAATCCACATGCAGAAGTTGTTCTTCAGAGGCGAAGGCCCTTTTCAGCTCCTCAAACGCTCGCTCCGCCTCCGCCGTCCATACAAACTTCTTTTTACTGCTGAGACAGTCAGTGATGGGCGTCGTCAGATGGGCGAAGTTGCGGATGAACTTACGATAAAAGTTTCCAAACCCTAGGAACCTCTGCACATCCTTCTTGGTTTTGGGTGTTTTCCATTCCAGCACTGCCTGTACCTTGCCGGGATCCATGGCCAATCCCTTGTCTGACAGGCGGTACCCCAGGAATTCCACCTCCTTGGTATGGAACCGACACTTCTCCAGTTTGACCCACAGCCTGTTGGCTTGCAGTCTGCTCAACACTTCTCTGACGTCTCTCACATGTTGCTCCTCATTCTCCGAATACACCAACACATCATCTAGGAAAGCAACGCAATTCTTGTAGAGCAAAGGGCCCAGTACGTGGTTCATAAAAGATTGAAAACACGCTGAGCCTGCTTGTAATCCAAATGGCATAACGAGGTATTCAAATGCCCCCAAAGGGGTAAACATGGTGGTTTTCCATTCATCCCCTTTCCTTATGCGTATCAGGTTGTACGCCCCCCTTAGATCCAGCTTTGTAAAAATCTTTCCCTTCCTCACCCTGGTCAAAATATCATCAATTCTGGGCATAGGGAAAGCCACCGGTTCAGTCACTGCATTTAACCTCCTAAAATCACATACAAGTCTCGGCTTGTCCGCGTTTTTTTTGTCCACAAAAAACACTGGGCTACCCCCTGCTGCTTTGGACTCTCTGATGAAGCCTCTCTTCAGGTTCTTGTCAATAAACCCTCGCAACTCCTGCATTTCTCTGTCTGACATGGCATACAACTTGCCCACGGGAAGCTGTGCTCCAGGGAGTAAATTGATCTGGCAATCAAAGGGTCTATGAGGTGGTAGTTGGTCAGCTTCCTTCTCGCTGAACACGTCGCTGAGATCTGCATACTGTGGTGGTACCTTCACCTTCTCCATTACTTCAGTCCCTGCTAGGGTGGCTTGGGCCCCTGCTGAACCCTTTTCCCCTTTGCAGTGTTCTAAGCAATGTGCTGAACCAAAGGACACCACTCTTTGATGCCAGCCAACCAGCGGATCATGTAGAGCTAGCCAGCTCATTCCCAAAATAATGGGAGCGCCTCCCAGGGTGACCACATTAAACGCTATCAGTTCTGTGTGTCTTGCCACCCTCATTATCATTGGGACAGTCTGCAAGCTGACTCCTCCTCCCAACAACTCCCTGCCATCAATCGTCTGTATCTGGTGTTCAGCAGCAAACTCCTTGCTCATAAAATTGCAGGAGCTGCCTGAGTCCAATAGCGCCTTTATTTTTAGGGGGTGCCCATTTTGCAGCTCTAGCGACACTTCAATCACTAGAGCAGGTCGAGGAGCTTCTGGCACGGGCACTTTCACTGCTCTTTGGCCTGGCTGCAGTGCCCCGATTGTGGCAACCAGGCGTTGGCTTTTACCTGCTCCGTTCCCCCCTGTTCTCCCCCCTCAACAGCTCCCACCATCCCTTGCCATTCCTTCCTCTGGGGGCAGACTCTGGCAAAGTGGCCTGGCTGTTGGCAGAGATAGCATTTCCGGGGGCCCTTTCCCTCCTTCTTAGCCCCCTCGCTGGTTTTTGAAAATGCGCGCGCGCGCGCTGTTCCGATTTCCATCGGCTCTGCCGGCGGGAAAGCTGGCTCAGGAATGTCTGGAATGCGGAACTCCTTCCAACGTTCCCCTCTCCCTTCCCGCCTCTCCAAGGCTCTTGCCTCCTGCCGCGCTCCTATGGTCAGCGCAGATTTGGTCAGCTGATCCATAGACTCCGCCCTGGGGCTCCGTGACAGCTCGTCTTTCACCGCCGAAGAAAGACCTTCTTCAAATAGCATTTGAATGGGTGCCGCCGATAAATCCCAACTCAGTCTGTGAATCAGCATGGTAAACTCAGTCCAGTACTCACGGACACATCGACTTCCCTGCTTACAAGCCATTAGCTGTCTGCGCACCGCCCCTTCCTCAATATCGCTGGAAAACATGATATCCATTGCACGAAAGAACTTCCTCGTGTCCTTTAGTATGTCATTGTGCGTTGCCATTAGGGGTCGAACCCAGTCTCTCGCCCCTTTCTCAAGATGCCCAATTACGAAAGCAACTCGCGATTCCTCATCAGGGAACTCATCGAACTGCACATTAATGGCATATTGCATCTCTGTCCTAAAGGCATGGTAATCCTTGGGGTCCCCCCCAAATTTTTGCACCAATCCTGGTACCTTTCTGGGGAATTGAGTGGCTCTCCCCTTCTTGTCTGCATCCTGAGCCCTTCTCTCCTCCAGCCTCGCCGTCTGCAGCGCCAGTTGGACCTCCAACGCTCAGTATCTATCTTCCAAGCTTGGACCAGCTCCAGCCCCCGCTCCTCCGGTTCCGGTTGGTTCGCTCATGATGCTTTCTCTTGCACAGGCAGCGTACAGAGACTGTCGGACTGCTGTTAGGGATTGATTAGCTGCTTGTGCGTAAAAACGTGCTCCCTCAGAGTTTGTGCGACCCCACAAACCTCCGTGTGTGACGGAGCTCCTCAGACATGTCTGCTCTAGTCACTAGTAGAGTCCGACAGTGGCTGTCTGCGGAAGCGTTTCCAGCAAAGGAGCTCCTTAACGGAAACGCGTCTCCTGGACTCACGGCGTGACAGTTTCCGGCGAGGTGTGGGTCTCCCTATGGGAGACTCAGATACCTCCCCACTGTTCTCGCTGGAAGCTTCCCTGAGCCCTCCCTCCTGCTCGCATTCCCTCAGAGACCCACTCCTCCCCCTGCTGGTCCCTGCTTCAGCTGTTGAGTCTCTTTCTTCCTCCCTGAGTCCCTCCACCACCTGATGCTCCGATGGCAGTTCCCTGACACACACATAGCAAGGGACTATGAGACACTAGGAAGGGAGCTGAAGAGACTTGGGGCACAGGTAGTCTTTTCATCACTCCTTCCTGCTAAAGGTCGTGGCTCCTATGATTCCATGATCTGAAAATATAATCCACCAAAATAACCTGTTAACTATTTGGCAAGTTTTCCACAAGAACTGTACAGATAGATCACTTTAAACTTAGAGGGGCTTTTGGACAACGAGTTACACTTTACTGACTGGTTATGAAGCACTGGTCGTTACTGGCATTAGGCAAGAAATTTAATTCTGTTTAATCCTACTGTAACCTAATCAGCAACAACCAAATTAATTCAATACAGTGATCCAGCATAAGAAGCAATCACAAAAGAAGTTAGTGTATATGATTGCCTGCTCAATGCTTACAATTCCTACTTCCCTCGGGAAATCGAAGGTACAAATACATCGAAGTTATTTTAGCCCATCTGCTTCTTTATCCCTTAATGTATTCTGCTGGTCTAAGTTCAAGAAACAGAAAACACCACCAGTGATTTGCATTCATCCAGCTTAAATGGTCCCAAGTGAGCAGAAGAAAATGAGAAAGAAACAACAGTATTTCTTTCTTTCTTTAATCCCTCTATACTCCTTGACGGCCAATATTTGCTACCTCCACCTTTCAAATTGTGTCTGAAAGAAGCCATGTTACTAAGGGTGTTATTCTGAATTTGATCAGGTTCTTTTTAATTTGGCCTCCCAGGGAAAGACAAGGAGATACATCTGAAAAGAAATCTGCATGAACTGACATTGTAAGAAAGTCATGTCATGATGAGAATGCTAAAATATTCTAGCTGCAAATCCACCAACGTTTAAACCTTCTTTCTCTAAAAACAACAATAATACTTCAATAAACTTTGGGTCAAGTTGTTATTATTGTTTACTTGACCTGATACATGAATATACACAAAGGATATGCAGTATGTCCTTTTTTGAGGAGTCAAAAGAAATGCGAACTAATAGGTTTGTTTAAAGCAGCATAACACCTCCACAGCAGGCTTGTCCAAAGTCCATTTTGGGGGCCTAATCCGGCCCGCCGGTCGGTTTAATCCTTTAATCCGGCCCCTGTGGCAGTTTATTTCTTGGGGTAAACATAACTGGTTGGTCCCCACGGCCCTTCACTTCATCAAATCTGGCTCTCTTTGAATAAAGTTTGGGCACCACTACCTTACAGGCAGGTAATAAAGACCCAAGTTGATGCTAGATGATCTCCTTATTAAGCACTTATCCTGATTTGTTTGCACAAACTTTGCAGGTACGGTAAGTTAGACGCTTTCAACTATTTACTGAGCACTCATTCTGAGCATTGTGGGGAGGTTATCTAGTGTTGTGTAAAAGAAGTGTTACCTAGAACTTTCCAGTGCATTTTTCCATGGCTTTCCTTATCTCAATGGGTGGGTGGGTGGGTGGGGGGAACCGTCTTATTTTGCAGAGCACCAAATTAACTTTAATTGTGCAATCTGAATTTTCCAGTATGTGACTGAATCCCACCTGAAAATGGTGAGGGTCTGGAAGTGTCCCTGGTGTGTCGGGTGGAGAAGATAATGCAGAACCAGACATTTAAAACATTTCTATAACTCTTAATTAGTCACATTTCTAAGTAATGTTGATAAAGACAATGCACAGAAAATGGGACAATTAAACAATAAATATTTATCACAAAGCAGAACACTATCTTAAAATGCCTCAGCCACGTTGGCAGGAAAGAGGTTTGGGATGTGCATCAGGCAAGGTTAGTCAAGGGCGAGGATGGGGCACTGCCATGGAAGAACAGAAATCAAAATCCCCTTGGTAGTTAAATCAAACCACTTGTTTAGTCTATGGTGGTCAGGCATGGTCACACAACCTTCTGCTCTAGCCTATGTATTTTTTAAAAGCTTCTTTCAGGGTTAGGCGTCAACCTGTAGTCTCCTTTGCAGCTTATTGGTGGCATTCAGTCAATCTTCCCAAATGACATGTCCTCCAAACCACAGTTGATGGTCCCATTCTAGGTAGGTAAACCCCCAAAAGATGAAGGGAATGACAGAAGATCTAGTATGTTTACAAACGGATTTTGACCTCTAAGCTGGCCTGCTGCCCCTGGATGCAGGTGGTGTGTGTTATTCTACTAGCAGTATTTTAGTAAGATTCAACCACCAGCCCAGTTAACTTCTGCACGTGGAACAAAAGGGACACCATCTTGCCCTTTGCTTCAGGCAGCAAAATCTTGGTCTGGCTTTGAAATGCAGCAAAAGTTGGAAGTGGCAAATTATGGTGTTAACCCAACAACAGGAACAGCCAGGAGCCAAAGCACCAATTGGAGAAGGCTTCTTCACGGGTTTGTATTCCTGCAGTTGCTGGGTTGAGACAAAAAGGCAAGCAGTTCACACCTGGAAAAACCGGCAGGTGCTGGAAGACTGTGCAAGGCAGAAGTTGCTCCCCGTGCCATAAACCTTTGAGCCCCATGTATCCATTCAAGGAAACCATTTTCCACATGTTAATCACTCTTGCTGGCTTAGAGTGTCTACTATACATCAGATGTAAGACTGCAGTATCAGTTAACAACAACCAAAGTACTCCATGTTTGCTCTTTCTGCAGTGAGCCAATGCACTTTTAAGAGTTCAGTAACAGACTCATAAAAAGGTGCCTGATGGACTGCAGAAGGTATTGCCAATGCCTTGAAAAATTACATAAATCAAATACTGAGCGACTGCCACTTTCCAGCTAAATGCTATTATAAATAACTGTTTGTATGGTCTTATCAGGTTTTTTTCCCTCCTGCCTGTCGACCACTGATAAAGATTCACTCTGTAAATCACTGTAATTTCCTTTTAGCTGTCAGGAGGGAGATTTAATAAGGTGATAAAGAAAATTGATGAAAAAATAGTATGTTTTGCTTTTTAAGAGTCTTGTATAATTTTATGTACTTATTCCAAAGTGGGTTTGAAAAGTTTATACTTGCACAATGCCATTAATTTGGTCAAACAGATGATAGCCATTTGTGACATTTTAATGAAATCTCTGTTCTTCAGTCTTGACAGGGGAATTTAACTTTACACAATAAAATATCAGCATGTTGTCCGACACCTGCAAATGTATCTCAGTACTGCCAATTTTGGTTTTTTTAATTAGTACTTCAAATAAGTAATTATTTGTAGCTTGTTGTAAACATAAGTCACTATGGCTAATAACAGAACATCTCTATAGCATTCAAGATCCTACAATAGTACTCAGAACAGAAGAATGACCGCTGAGAGGAGCGCAGAGAGAGAAAAATGCTGTGGTACATCTGCAGCAGCACAACTGGATGCCTTCATTTGCCCCAGCTGAAAGGAAACCTGTCTCTCCCTTATCAGTCTTTACAGTCGCAGCAGGCACTACAACTTTTCAACAGTCTGACTTCACCCCCAAAGGTGCACTCCTCTACTGTCTCCTGAGAGAGAAGGATGCCAACCAACTCAAAACAGACTGATGGATTTATTTTAAGCACAAGGGATCTGCCCCAGCTGCCTGTTAGCCTCTGAGCCAGTTTTAATGTCTTACTTACAAATAACTCTGGTTCAGATCATCTGAAATACTAAGGACATTAAGATCAACAAATAGAACTTGGTAAGCGTTGCCAAGGTCTAATGATTATCAGCTTGTAGTAATGCAGAGGCTGGCTGTTTCACTGGTGTCAGGGAATACACTCTGCAGAAATATGAGAGTCCCTAACTATATCAGTATTCCATCAGCATTATAAGCCACACTTATAATATGGGCATTGTACATTACACCAGGCAGGTAACAAAGCCTACTAGGCTCTTCATAACCTTACATTTTGTCAAGCAAGACTGCAGATGGGTGGGTTCTTATTTGGTGAGGCATTGGGGGGTTGTTGGTGTAATCAAAACCCTCCAGTGAGTTAAAAACTGCACTGGAAAATTAAAAGCAAAAAGCTATGTGTGTATATATATGTGACTATATATTGTATGACTTAGAACAATTTGGATGCAATCTGGAGGGCCAGTAAGAGGATGTGGACAACCAATTATCAGTAATTTGTCACTGACTGTTTCTGATATAAGTAGGGAGAAGATTTAAATAAAATAATTAGAAAATGGCTAAGCAAAAACATGTGACTATAACTTTGATTGTTTTTCAGTTTTGTGTGTGTGTGTGTGTGTGAGAGAGAGAGAGAGAGAGAGGGAGGGAGGGAGAGAGAGAGAGAGATCTATTAAATATCTCATGCCAAAAATTCAACTAAGTTACACCCATGCATTCCCAAGTCCTCTGCCCTTGTGTGAGCTTCATGGGAGTCATTGAGAACAAAAGTCATTGATTTCCTGCCCAACGGAAATACTTCTGCTTTACGAATCAGCTTGTCAAATAAAAGCATAAAGTAGTAGTGGATGAGCATTTCTATAAAACAAAAAAATCCAGCTGCTGAACAAAGGAAAAAGCAAAGAATTTTATTGTGTTTAAGGATTTCCGAAAGAGAAATAATACATTACATATTATAGACTGTAGCTTTGAGACATGATCATCCTTTTGGCAGTACTAAAATGGCACATGTAATTGCTAGAGTCAACAGCTTTTTCTCCAGGAGCGTTCCCGCTTCTGTTTACTATCCAATTTTACAGAGATTAATTTCAGAAAAACAGAGAATTTTTATGTGCAAATATGCTCCAGGGGACACAGCTATGAGTTGTCATAATAATATTTTCAGTGATAGAATAATCTCTTTAGACCAAGCCTAGCAATGGAGGAAGGAAAATAACTGGGAGAGATAAAATAATAAAAAAGGATGAGGACTCAGTTGGGATACTGTTATCCTATTTTCTCATATATTAGGGAAGTGACAGCAATTTTGGGCTGGTCACATTCTCTTCTACAGAAATCTCAGTGGCTTCTGTTTCTTTCATGATGGAAGGAATTCCATGTCACTATGCACACATTATGCTGCTGGTTTTTTTCACCCCCAGCCCTTGCTTGAAGCTAGGACCACTGTGATTCTTATTTTCGTTTTGTTTTTCTAAGTAGGAAAACTGATAATGGCATGTTGCTACCCTGGCATACTGTGTATGATTAATGTGTAACTACAAAACAAAGAATTTTAAACTATGGAAATAGAAATGCCATACTGTTTGCCCTGAAAAGGAATCAGGCCCACTGAATATATCCTTGGAAGGAACTGAAGCAGGTTTTGTTTTGTTTTTAATGGCCTAAATTTGCATGGACTGCTATCCTGTTCCCAAGTTACTGAATGGAAGAAGGGGACCCAATGTCATTACCAGAAAGAGCCACAGTGCCATGAAGGTGCCAAAGCTACTATTTTAGTATCATGTAAGGCTGGTGGATTGATTCCTGTCCCTCACAACAGCAGATGGAATAAATCAATCACTGATTTAGCGGACCTCTGTGTTTGATACTTACAAGCATTTGTCTTTCAGACTGCAGAGTGTGCCTGTGTTTAGGTGATTGCCAAGCCATGGTTCAGTATGGGACTAAGCCTCAGCAAGTCCCAGGCTCACGTGTTCCCCCTCTTCCACTGTGTTCTGAAGCTTTTGAACTTAACGTTAACTAAATTTAGTTGAAACAAATCAGCTTCATAAACTATGGCGTGTAGTTGGCTTTGTAAATTAACTACAGTGAAGCTCATCTGACTTCAGGTGGCAAGGAAGCTGCTGTTTCTGTCAATGATTTCTCAGGTAGCCATTTGTGTTATGAGAGAATTCACTTACAACTGGACTTCGCTGGATAGCGGCAACACCTGTCTTTTCAAAGCTTTGCTTGGTTAAACAGACTCCCTCCTCCACAACCCCCCAAGCTGCCTGCCACATTTACAAAATAAAAATAGATGGTTAGATGTCCAAAAGTGCTGACAGAGTTTGGAGTCTTGTTACCTGTTATCTGTTTACCTGCAGGGACCTGAACCTTCATGTCACCCATTTTCAGTCAAAGAAAATAATAGCTATTTCATAAAACAAATCCTTTCCCCCCCACCCACAGCTTTTACCTGCTGTTGCAACTAATTGCCAAAAATAATGGGATGGAAATGAGTGTAACTTACAGCAGAATGACTCCAATTAACTGATAAAATCAAGTTCGGGAAGGCTACTTCCAGCAATTTCCACAAGCTTCTAGAAATGCCTTATTTCCAAACCTATCAGAATGATTACGCACTCTTTGTTTCCAGATATGATTGACTGGTTGATTGCTATTGTTAGGGAGATGACAAGCAGGTCAAGGGACAGTGCCAGTTAAAAGGGACCAGTACTTTGTATTTATTACATTCCTTGAATATATGATGAATCAACAGATACCCCCTTTCCTCTAGGACAGCAGTGGAGATTTCTGGAAGCTTCAGTGAGTCTTGAGGAAACAACAACAAAACCTGATGACTACCTGCACAATGTGTTTTCCAGTAAATATTTCTACCCCACCAATGTTCAGTCTAAAAAAAAAAAGGAACTGGAGATTATTATCCATAGAACTAGAAACTAGGAAGCCTGGAATTCAGGTAACCCAAGTAGGAATACAATTACATTCCTCCTCCACCCTCTAATTACTACAGGGTCGGCAGAATTGTTCATGGGAATTAATTTCCTGCTGTTCTACATTACAGACAAATTATGTGTTGCTTTGGAAATTAACTACTCCAAAGTATTGATAGCAATTTTCATATTTACACCAGGAAGCATTTCTCTCTGAAACCCCAAACTCATTACTCTAATCTATATTAACTATGCAGCTGATCACATCACACAGGTAACCAATATCATTTCAATCCACACACTGAGTTTGGAAGCTTACAATAATTTGTATGTTTAGATATAATTTGAAGGAGCGGGGAGGGGTTGGTTATCATTTATAACTTCCTAGCAAGGAACTGACATGTTGAAGGACACCCAACTGATTCATTATCAAACATTTTTCCAAAAAAAAAGGTGTTACAAAGATGTGTTACTTTTTAGCATAAGCTTTGCTGTCCATTAGCCAATTAAATTAAGGTATAAAATAGCTTCATGCCAAATTATGATACAGGGGCAACACTCAGGAGAACAGTTTGTAAATAGTAAATTAAAAAACCAAACAACGGTAAGATGGCCATTCTGTTCTCTTCCTCCATCTGTCACTTGGTAAGACATAGGTGCTGTGGGCTAATTAAATGTTAATGAAATCTAAATAATCTGCTGGTCCCGAAGCATTAGCCAAGCAATAGGAACTGCTGAACAGCTGCTGCTGTTTGACAAAAACACTTCAGTCAGCACCTTCAGCTATGTCTCAAGATCCAGATTTGGCAAAGCAGAATGGAAAGAATGATATTTATGCAAAACTGATTTCAGAAAGCCTGTAATTGTTTTCTTTAAATCACAGGTTAAAGGTCACAGACACAGTTAGGAAAGGAAAGGATTTGACCAAAAAAGGAAAGAAAAATACCCACCACATATTTGATGTGTGAAGGACTTTCAATGATCCTTTATAAAAGTCAGGAACTTATTTTGATGCAATTCTGATTACGTTGCTCTTACATTCTCCTCAGAAATTCACAATTTGACCAGGTTCAAAGAACTGTGCAATCAATTCAATATGCCCTAGGGGCCTTAGGGCTTGAAATTCTCAATCAATATCTCTTCTGGCATTGCAGGGGTTGCACTAAATGACCCTTGGGGTTCTTTCCAACGCTACAACTCTGTGATTCTACCCCACTCCTGTGGCACATACCAAACCGCTTCTCAGACTGAAGGGACTATGAAACACAGTTTGTTGTACCTGAAATGTGACACTAGGTGTATGCTATTTAAAAAGAAATCAAAGATTCAAACTTCATTATTGTTTAACGAAGCACATTTTTGAAGTTCAGAAACAGATACATACACACCCAGTGATGTTAAATTCTCGAAAATAATCTTTTAGAGAATATTCTCGATTAATGAGAATATTAGAGAATTTTCATTTAAAATCAGAGAATATTCATTTTAATGCATTGAAAATGATATAATTTTAATGCATAGGCTATTTTGTGCTTCTAATATCTCTAACACTTAATAACTGTTTTGGTGACTAAAACACAGCTTGATAAACACAACTATATGCATACATATAAAAAAAGAAGCCATTAACATTAAATATATTATCATTATATGATAATATATTTCAGTATGTCAATCTCTGGTAAATGGCACTGCAAAAACCAGTTACTGGCACTAAATAAAAATACAGAAATGTCAGCTGTTTAAATCAAGGCCACCTCACATGCTGTTACACATAACTGTATAGGCAGGCCTAGGTACTAGGTAAATGTATAAAGTATTAAAGCTACTTTTGGGGGGGGGGGAGGCGTCACACTGTATGGCCAAGGGTATAGAATTGCTAAGAATAAGGTCACACCAGAATAGAAAAAGGCTACTGCATAGAGTTGAAATACATACAAATTCAAATGTTCATCAAATTAAATGAATAGCATTTTTAAAACTAAAAAAAAAATGTTTTCTGTAGCTCACATTTCAGAACTGCCAATGGTGAATGACACAATGCCCAGTAATGTAACTGGATCAAAAAAATCATTATTCATTACTTACACTGGCAATATCACAGCTTGACTTATTATTTACTAGGTTTTTTAAATGTGGGTTGTAACAGTTCGTGGAGAATATTCTCAGGAGAATTTTCTAGCAGAGAATATTCTCTAGAATATTCTCATTCTTGAGAATATTCTCATTTCGCATCACTATACACACCATAAGGATATTCTATTTTTTTTATAAAATAATCTTTATTAAATTTTCAAAAGGTTGCAAATAACAAAGCAGCAAAGAGAGATAAAGAGATAAAAAAAATAGAAAATCCAGAAAAAAAAGAAAAAGAAACACAACAACACAAAACAGCAAAGAAAATTTCCACCTTTTAACACTCATTTTCAGTAACTTCTTTTCAGCACTTCCCCACGTCTCCCCTTATTGTTTTCCAAGTCCAATTATTTATTCAAGCAAGTTTTCCCCTTAATATCCTGAAACATAGTTTATTAAAATCACTTAACCCTAATTTAATTAAAATAGTTTTTATAGTAAAATTAAACTTTAGTTCATTGTTATACCTTAGCATTTTATTAAGATATGTACCTTAACCCTATATATAGAGAGAGAAAAAACAAAAATGTAAGCGTAAAACTAAAAAAGATACCTTTCCTAAGGCTGCCACTATTTCCCCTCCACGAATTCCCCATTCTTATAACAATAAAAAACCTATAATTTTTATACTGCAAAAGCACAAAAGATAAAAAAAAAGAAAAAAGATACAGACCCCCTTCTGACTGTTAAATCCCACCCTTCTCTCCCCGGTTTCAATCCTTAACCAAAATACATTTAGTCCATCTTTTTAGCCTGGTGATCTTACGTCCGAGGCACGCAAATCTCTCACAGTCCCTTTCAGCCGATTTCTTCGAAAGTCTCTCATACTTAACTCCCAGGATCGAAGAAGTATTTTCTCAATGCTGACCATGATTCTTCCAACAAGACCTACTTGTTTAAAGATGGTGCTTCAACGTTGTTTCATACTATATGTCCCAAATAGTCCAACTTTGACCTTGGTCAATTTGAATTTCTTCTTAGCAGATCTCTGTCTCTCTTTTCTCTTCTGTGATGTCTCAGCCATCCCTTCTTTCAGCTCCTCTTGCTTGGCAGATGTCTTTTCCTCCTCAATCTTTGGTTCTTTTCCTTGTCCAGCTGCCTGTGTTTTGAACAACGAGTCCCTTTCCAATTCAGTTGGTATATTTTCAGATAACTTCGGGTTTGAAGGGCTCGTAGACAAAACAAGGCCTTTCTCATTCATCTCTAACCACTTTCCCACGAGAGAAGGCAGCTTCTCCAGGCCAGCACGTATTTCCTGTATTCCCTTTTTTAGTTCCATTCTTGTAATGTCCAAGAATCCCCTCTAGAGGGATTCTGGTTACTTAGTGTTCCTTTCCCTTCCGATCCAAAAGTCAAATTTGTTTGTAACAATCTTTCTTTGTTTTCAATATTTTGCAGCAATTTAATCGGTTAGAGTTTCAGTTTTCAATTTTTCCAACTTTGACAGCTAGTTTGACAGCTGTTAAAGGTTCCTGTATATCCTCGGCAGGCTCTTAACACGGGTTGCTCCCGGGCTTGAGAAAAATGGTACTTAATTTCAAACAAAGTAAACTCTAGCCTCCAGCACATTAACTTAGTCGTTTTAAATCCATGGAATTAGTATCCTTATCCAATTCTTCCCGCAACTTTAGTTAACAGTCCTTGCTTTGCACAGTTTACAATAGGGGGGAGACGGACTTCCTTTTTTTCCGGCTCCCCCGCTCGTGCCAAATCCAAGACCAAAAATATTGTAATCCAATTTTCCAATTACTCACGGGTTGTTGTTGCTTTTAAGTCCAAATTTGGTAGGAAGAAGTCAGCGCTGACCGAAGAATGGCATGCGGCTTCGCTCGGCAGGGGAAGCGGAGGACTCACAGCACCACGCCGCTCCCTGACACCCGATCCGTAGCCTTTAAAAAGGCTCTTTCACGAGTCGGGAGGGCGCTTTCGGTGCCCGCCGAGTCACCATGTCCACGGGCTCCGTGCCCGTGGTTTTTGAGGGTCCCCGTGTCGCCGGCACGGCAAGACCCAGCCCCCCGCTAAGCCGATTCCCTCCGGAGCTCGGAGGGAATCCGCCATTAGCCAGTCGCGCCAACCCGGAAGTCCCACACCATAAGGATATTCTAGGTAAGAACATAAGAATAGCTGCTGGATCAGGCCAATGGCCCATTCTAGTCCAGCATCTTATTCTCACAGTGGCCAACCAGATGCATATGGGAAACCACATGAGCACAAGAACACTCGCCCCTCCTGTGGTTTCCAGCAACTGGTCTTTGGAAGTATTGCTGCCTGAAAATTTTGGAAGCCTCCCAATATTTGGAACCAACCTGCCTGCACCTTAAGGTTGGTGGAGAAGGCCCAACCAGTGGTATCAGCACAGGATAAAATGTGCAGCCCTGGTGGAACTGGAAGCGCCTTCTCTGTGGTGTCCCCAAACCTGTGGAGTGTTCTCCCCACAGAGGTGCACCTAGCTGCCACCTTTTATTATTTTATTTTAAGAAACAAGTGAAGACACATTTCTTCTGGCAAGCATTTGGGTGAAGGTAAATGTGACTATAGGAATTTATGAATAGTTCAACGCTGCTGCTTTTATAATGTGAGTCCCAATGAAAACAAATAGAACTTCTTTTGTGTAACTATACCTAGGATTGTACTACAAGTGAAAAATCATCAACCTAGTAGCTACCACTTGTCAATGTGTGGGCAAAAATAAGTGCAACTTCTGTTGAAGTAAAATCAGTGGGGCTATCACTGGCTTTCTGCCAAATAGTTATACTTAAAACTGGAGTAGAAGTAGACACCACCTTTCCAGACTTTGCTGTGCAAAGATTATTTGAAGATAATACACAATCATCCTAAAAACACAAATATCAATTTATTATCTTGCTGCCTAATTTTCAGGCTATGGGGGAAAAGATTACAAAGAATTTCATAATCAATATGCTAAACACATTCATGCATTTCAAATTTACATAGACAGAAATTGAAAACATTACAATATTGTAAAAGAGACAGTGTCAAAATCAATTATAAACGTCAGTTTCTTTGGTGTTCTGCTGTCTTGGGAGTTGTTGCTTCCAAAGGAAATCATGGCAAATGGAAGCAACAGCTTTCATTTATTGTACATGAATAAAAAGTACAATAAACGCAACAGTTCATTATGTGTAAAATCACATTTTGCCAAGTGGGAATTTTACAAGTGCTTAGCTTTCTGCATTTGATAAATGTAGTCTTATATATTCAGAATCATTTTAGACACTTGTATTTCTGGATGTTCATTTAATTACTTTCTGCTTTATACGTGGAAATTAAAAAAAAAAAAAACAGGAATAGCAGTAGTACTTCTGAGCCAAAATGTTCCCAAACTTATCCAACTGTTCACAGGATGCAAAGTTAGAAGGGGGCATTTTGGCAAACTGGAGGGCAGGGTTATGAACAGATGGAAAGTATTGATCAAACTTACCAGCAACGGCAACTATGCTCCCAGTAGCTAGTGAATACCATTTCTCCCCACAAGACTCTAATGTGAGGAAGAAAGCATAAGTGAACGAAGGCACATGGTATCATAAGTCAATTTAGAGGGGCAGCTTTCTGCCCTTACTTTGTGTGTGTGGGGGGGGGGGAGATGCTGCTCACCATTGTTGAAGCCAAGACCACAATATAGATGGTGCTTATGGTGAAAACCGTGAGGGGGGGGGGGGGTTGATTTCAGGAAATCTCTCTGTTTAACTGGACCCTGCTAGGTTTGCAGAACCATCAACTACAACAAACTGTGCTCTGATGTACATCAAAGCCTAATGTAGAGCAGCCAAGATGAACTAAAATGGATGACAACTTTGACTCCATACCACTTTCTGCAGAACTCTCAGTGACATTCATGGGAGTTCTTGGATGATGCCAATATTAAAAGGCAACACCATCAGCATAACAAAATGATAAAGAGAATAACAATGCTGTCACAATGGATGTAGAATTATACATATGGTTGAAATGTTCCAAAGAAAACAGTGTGCTGAAATGTGTAAGAGCGACCCCAGTAACGAGATGCTGGAAAAGCAAGCGTCCTCCCCAGATGGATTATGGGTATCCATAGTCTATGTGTTATTGTAGGTTTGCCTACATGAGCAATGAAATGAATGCAAAAGGTGAAAAACTCAATCCTTCTGGCCCAGTTCCTGATCAAAATAAAAGATGTACAGAGAATCCTTTTCTCTCTTTATTTTCTCCACTGCTGCCTATCTGGCTCTTTTATACATACAGTATTCCCTTCACAGTTATGTCTGGGGAACTATGAACTTTATTCCATAATGCTAGGCATGAAATTCTATTGTTGAAAAGCTCTGCAAAATATATCTGCTTATAGTTCAAGAATTGACAGACAGACAGACAGACACAGAGACACAGAGAGAGAGAGAAAGAGAGAGAGAGACTATAATATCGGCCCTAAAGGATATTCATTGGCTCCCAGTGCGTTTCCAAGCACAATTCAAAGTGTTGGTGCTGTCCTTTAAAGCCCTAAACAGCTTCGGCCCAGTATACCTGAAGGAGCATCTCCACCCCCATCATTCAGCCCGGACACTGAGGTCCAGCTCTGAGGGCCTTCTGTCGGTTCCCTCACTGTGAGAAGTGAATCTACAGGGAACCAGGCAGAGGGCCTTCTCAGTAGTGGCACCCGCCCTGTGGAACACCCTCCCTTCAGATATCAATGAAATAAACAACCAGCTGACTTTTAGAAGAAATCTGAAGGGAACCCTGTATTGGGATGTTTTAAATGTTTGATATTTTAGTATTTTTCGATATATGCTGTGAGCCACCCAGAGTGGCTGGGGAAACCCAGCCAGATGGGTGGGGTATAAATAAAAATAATAATTTATTTATTTGTGTGCTTGTTTATTATTAATATTATTTATTATTATTATTATCTAACAACTGTTGTGTAGAAACATATAAGTGGCATCAATTGTTATGTGAATCAGAGCACTGTTATGACAGGATATAATGCAAAACCCAGTAGTGCTGTTCTCAAAAATGTAACAAGTAGACTTACTGCTAGTACAGGTAACTTTCTAAGCAGCATTTGGTACAATCCAGGATGGTATATGGCATCGGGATTTTGTAAATTGTAAGGCTGGGTGGATGCACCAAAGATCCAGGGGCCAAATGAACCTCTTTGGTTCTCTACCCATCCTTTAGGATTCTCCAATGCCATGTCCACTCTGCAAGAATAAAACCCTCCTTTGCCCTAATCTGTACTCTCCCCAAGTGCTTTTGTTGGGCTGGAATGTGTCCTTGGACTCTAACAATGCCTCTTTGCTTGTCTGCATTGCAGATGGAGAGGTGTATATGTGGCCACAGAAATGTTTACATGGCTGACATGAATCCTACTGCGGTTGGCATCCATCTGCCTTGGGAGAAAATGGAGGAGTGTGCCTTTGGGAGGAAAGTCAAACCACTGGAGAGTTACAGAGCCTGAGGTGGCTACAGATATCAATACGGGAGAGACATGTTTCACTGAAGGTAGAGCAGATGCAGGTGCCTGGTTTTGCTGCTACAGGTGCACCATCGATCTTCTTCTGTTTGCACTCCTCCCAGCGGTATTTCTCCTCTGGTCACTGCTGTGGATACATGCCTGACTACCTGTCTCCAGGCACTGTGGATATTGCCAGCCTTTGTGTCACGTTTGCAGACATCTTTGTAATGCAGAGTTGGGTTGCCAACGGGCCTGGTGCCTGAAGCTGGCTCCACATACAGCACATCCTTGAGAATCCTGCCATCTTGCATTTTGTGTACATGACCAAGTCAGTACATACACTGCTGAGACAGAAGTGCAAACATGATAGGAATGTGGGCTTGGGAGAGCAGCACATATTTGTTTGATGCTATGGGTGGTGCTGTGGGTTAAACCACAGAGCCTAGGAATTGCCGATCAGAAGGTTGGCGGTTCGAATCCCCGCGACGGGGTGAGCTCCCGTTGCTCGGTCCTTGTTCCTGCCAACCTAGCAGTTCGAAAGCACATCAAGGTGCAAGTAGATAAATAGGTACCGCTCTGGCGGGAAGGTAAACGGCGTTTCCGTGCGTTGCTCTGGTTCGCCAGAAGTGGCCTAGTCATGCTGGCCACATGACCCGGAAGCTGTGCGCCAGTTCCCTCGGCCAATAAAGCGAGTTGAGTGCCACAACCCCAGAGTCGGTCATGACTGGACCTAATGGTCAGGGGTACCTTTATCTTATCCTGCCATGTGATGTTCAAAATCCTCCTGACTCTTCAAATATATTATAAGGAATTTTGGGGTGCAAGACATCCTAAATTCTGGATCAAGTTAGTGCCAGAACTTAATTAAGGCTGGTGTGCTAAAACTGGTCGCTGGACCCGTATGTGTATTAGATTATGTGTGAAAGCCACTTCAAAGCACCTAGAGTTAGTATATGTGAGAGCTAATTAAGTCAGGCAGACATCATAAAATGTGTATTAGACATCTCTAAATCCTAGGAAATTAACATTACTTAAGTGTTAATTAAGTCATAACCAATTTCCTTGTGAGGTAACTGCCTGGGGGAAGTGAGCAATTAAAAGAACAGAAGACGCCACTCAGCTGTTTCATGTAGATGTTAAACAGCATGGGGGATAAAATTGTATCCTGAAGGACCCCACATTGAAGTATTCACAGGGCCAAAGAACACTCCCCAAGCATCACCCTTTTGAAACGACAATCCAAGAAGGACCGGAACCACACAAAGCAATGCTACCCACTACCAACTCGGGACAGCCTCTCCAGAAGGATACCATGGTTGTTGGTAACAAAAGCCACTGATGGGTCAAAAAGAATTTACAAGGACACATTTCCCCTGTCTTTCTCCTGACAGAGGTGACCAAAGCAGTTTCTGTGCCACAGTCGGGCCTAAACCCCAATTGAAATGGATCTATTATGAGGTATAGATAAATAATCACAATACTGTACATCAAGTACACAATACTGACATCAAGAATCACAAAACAGAGAAACCAGTAGGAGAACACTTCAATCTCCCAGGACATTCTATACAAGATCTCAAAGTAGCTGTTTTACTACAAAGGAATTTCAGAAATAGACTGGAAAGAGAAGCTGCTGAATTGCAACTCATTACCAAACTTAAAACCATGGAGAGACCTGGTCTGAACAAAGACATTGGATTCTTATCTCATTATACATGACTAAGCCATTTTTCACCTTCTCACCCCTTGCCTTTTCCTGTAAGACCTATTGCAGTCGTTAAGAGTCGTCAACAGGCTCATCTCAGCTATCTGCCAATCACCCATTCCCACCACGCTTCTGAGTAATACCCCTCCCCACCTTCTCACTATATAGAAGGATCTGGCAACTTCTGTTTCAGTGTATCTGAAGAAGTGTGCATGCACACGAAAGCTCATACCAAGAACTAACTTAGTTGGTCTTTAAGGTGCTACTGGAAGGAATTTTTTTATTTTCACAATACTGTAGATATGCTTAGTGTTATGTATTGAAGTTCTCACCCTGGGCCAGCAGGGGGATAATGTAGATAGTTATGCAAATGAAGGATCGAAAGTGACATTTAGTGATTGGATAGTTTTGTATGCAAATGAAGGATCGAAAAGTGACATTCAGTGATTGGATAGTTTTAGAACGTTGCAACAGTTACAATTGTTCTGTAGCTCTATATAAGCAGGCTGGCTGAGCTCCTCAGTCAGTTCTGTTCCAGCTTACAAAATAAAGAGCTGCTTTGGAGAAATCGCTGTGTTGTCTGCTATGTCAACCCACAACCTAACACTTAGATTACACTTGTTCCCTTTTAAGTTTAATCTTTATGTATCCATAAATGAGCATCTGAAACCTGGCAGCGACACAGCTTAAATCTCTATTGACCCTCCCATCTATCACTGCACACACACCCCGCTCTCCGCATTTGAAATACCACTCCTGGTCCGGTTCTTAGCGTATCACTGCCATCCTAACATCAAGTGAGGCAGCACCAGCAACAACATAACTGGTTTACAACTCGCAAAATGTGAATTCTTTGCATGGTACAGGAATTCCATTGCTGGGAAGCAGGGCTCTTGGACTTTTAATAGCTGTGTGGCAGGCAGAAATTTAATAGGCTAAGCTTTTTCTAGTGTGGAAATACAATTTTAGAAAAACATCTGTTGACACCTCTCAGAAATCTTATCAGATGTGTGGCCCCCTGGTTTATTTTTGACCTTCCACTCCACCTGCAAAGGAGGACATATATTTGCATATTACATAATTATATGCAAATTATATGCAAAAATGTATCAACTCTGATTTATAGGGCAGAGGCCCCAATCTACATATAGAGTATTGGATCCAAAAAAGCTGTTTCCAATGCTGATTGCACATGTAAGCAAAATGGAAGCCCTTGAAGTTCTTTGAAAGCCAGTGAAACCAGCCACTAACCTAGCTGCTTTATTCTGAATGGTCTTCAAAAAATTGGCCCCCATATATAACCTATTATAGGATACGATTCGCTCAGGCATTGTAAATTGATGTGTAGGTATCTCTCCTGTAGCCTTTGCTGTTTTCCTAACAGCTATTTAAAGTTTTTTTATGGTTTTCTGTAAGTCGTACATTTATGCCTTTCAGGCATAACGCTGATTAATTCTTTTTCTATAGGAATCAATATATATATTCTAGAGATCAAACTAAGGACGCCATAGCTGGCTCATCAGACAATATTGCTATGCTCTCTTCATTCCCCCCCCCCCGCCCCGAAACACCAGAATCAAATATAAACAGCTACATAGGCAGATATCAGAGTACCGTATATACTCGAGTATAAGCCGACATTTTCAGCACATTTTTTTATGCTGAAAAAGCCCCCCTTGGCTTATACTTGAGTGAGGGTCCTTTCGGGCTGCTCCTTCTCCGCCATCTTTGCCGCCACCAGGAGGTTTGTGGTGTGGTGAACCGGCTTATACTCGAGTCAATAAGTTTTCCCAGTTTTTTGTGCTAAAATTAGGTGCCTCAGCTTATATTTGGTTTGGCTTATACTTCAGTATATACGTTAAATGAAAACTTCGTTCGTACTTCTAAAATAGCATTATGCTGCGCTAAGTTTAAGGTTGTATTATGAAGCAAATGTGGTTTTCTTTTACAATTGCGGAGTACAAATGTATTAATCCTATCATTACTTAAGACCACAATATTAAAGAATTCAGCCCTGATAGATAAAATAGCTTAGAGCCGATATATTATTATCAATTCCAACAGTTTTGGATATATCCTCACCTACTAACCTGCCCTCCCTTCCTCACCTACCCACCCCACAACAATCAAAACATATAAAGAATTTATGCTGTTCAGACTGTGCTGGCTGGCACCGATGTGAGTTGTAGGCTAAAACATCTGGAGGGCACCTAGTTAAGGAAACCTCGCTTATTCTTTTATTATCTTCCTTTTGGAATGTTCCCCACTTGAGTATTTTATGTTTTAAGTTCTGCAGTTTAGGTCCAACAATGAAAACATCAACGAAAGGACATTACAATGGATGTATTGTGCAATAATAATAATGATAACGATGATGATAAGAACAACAATAATATTTTTGTATGACTTATTCATGTACAATTAGATATTGCAACTTTATATAAAGAAGCATAATTACAGCAATATTTTAGTAGCTGGTACATAATCATTATTTTTAACAGATCCCCCAGGTATGTCTGTGAATAGGGGACATGCTTGTAAAATTTACAGTAAAACCTGAAAGCTTTCATTCTGCATAAAACAGCTAGTGGTGTAATTTCAAAGAAGATAAAGCTGAAGTAAATAATGAATAAAAGACACTAGTTAGTTACTGGATTATTATTACACAGTCAACAGAACAGAACATATGCTGGAAGGGCATCTAGATTTATCATTGTTTTATGATGACTGTCATAATCACTTATGTTTATTTAATTTTTCCAGTTGTCGTTAATATCCATCTGCCTCAAGAGACAATGGAGTGCGCCTCTAGGAGCAAAGCCAAACCACTGGAGAATCACAGTGCACACTGTGGCTGCAGAGACCAGTAACTTGTAACTGCAGCCTCTCACATTGTTTTTGATGCATCAACAGCACTAAAGTGACTTCTTTGGGGTGCAAGCCTGGGCAACGTGTGCGGAGGTCCTGGGCTGCCCATAGCATTGTCTATGACTAAATATGCAAGGCATAATCACAGCACAAGAAAGCAGTATCACGTTAAGGCTAAAATCAAAAGCCCAGTGGGCTGGGCTGTGGAGCGGTGGGGTTTCATGAAGTGGCAAGGCTACTACAACATCCACTGTGTTGCCATTCATGCCCACCAAGGCAGAAGGCAAAGGAGAAGCAAACTGCTGGAGCTGGAACAGTTATCAGCCCTTCACTGAGGGCACTTTCAGCCATCTGCGCATTCACTGAGCAGAACACAGAGTCCTAAGGTGACCCTGGTCTCACTCCACAGGCCTGAGACAAAAGGGGTTTTGGCCACTGGTCCCATCACCTCCTGGCAAATAGAAGGGGAAGAAATGGAGGCAGTGGTGTGTTTTTTTGCTTTCTTGGGTTCCATGATCACTGCAGATAGTGACAGCAGTCACAAAATTAAAAGACGCCTGCTTCTTGGGAGGAAAGCAATGACAAACCTAGACAGCATCTTAAAAAGCAGAGACATCACCTTGACAACAAAGGTCCGTATAGTTAAAGCTATGGTTTTTCCAGTAGTGATGTATGGAAGTGAGAGCTGGACCATAAAGATGGCTGATCGCCGAAGAATTGATGCTTTTGAATTATGGTGCTGAAGGAGACTCTTGAGAGTCCCATGGACTGCAAGAAGATCAAACCTATCCATTCTGAAGGAAATCAGCCCTGAGTGTTCACTGGAAGGACAGATCATGAAGCTGAGGCTCCAATACTTTGGCCACCTCATGAGAAGAGAAGACTCTCTGGCAAAGACCCTGATGCTGGGAAAGATGGAGGGCACAAGGAGAAGAGGATGACAGAGGATGAGATGGTTGGACAGTGTTCTCGAAGCTACCAGCATGAGTTTGACCAAACTGGGGGAGGCAGTGGAAGACAGGAGTGCTTGGTATGTTCTGGTCCATGGGGTCACGAAGAGTTGGACATGACTAAACGACTAAACAACAACAAATATCTTTCCCCAAAGTGTCATGCAGCTCCTGTTCTATATTGTCCTCCTGCTTTCCATCAAATGCCTCTTGAGCTTCCTTGGCCTCAGCACTACAGCATTCTGGAGCAATGCTCCACTGCTGCATAGTGGGAAGCTCACCACCATTGAGAAACCCAACAGAGGGAACCTGACCAATAAGCACCTGGAATTCAAAGCCAGCCTTTTTCTCAATGAACAGCATCTTATCCCCATTCACTCTTTACGAGATGGCTCACCTCCCACACTGAAAACTATTCCTCGGAAACTGAATGCTAACACATCCTACACCTACATTTCCACCACAATTACAGCTGTGAAACTGTCTAACAATACTTTTATGGGTGCTGTACACATGTAAGGAGACAAATGCAAAACTGAAGGGGAGTTGGCATTTTTGCTGTATAACATTGTTCATTTGTCTCCTACAAGCCCGCTACAAGAACAGTAGCTATGAATTCTAAAGAAGGAAAAATAGGAACATGGGTAAAAAACGGTCTGCAGTGTCACATATGTAGCCCTGAGCCCAAATTTATTATTATTACTAACCATTTATTAAACCTATTAAGCATCTTATATATAAAATATAAACAGCAATACATTATACCATAGGAACAAAGAAAGGAAATTAACACTAACACTTTTTCATACAACACACACACAAAACGGGCTCTCTTCCTTGTAAGAACCTGAGGAAACTTTGGCATCAAACTAACAATAAAACAGTATCAGTTTTGTCCATCAAAAGCCTGGGGGGAAGCAAGTCTTTACTTGGCCAATGTCAATGAAGGCAGACCTCAGCGGAGAGAGCATTTCACAGATGGGGAGCCACAACTAAGAAGGCCCTCTTCCTTGCCGTCACCCTCAAAGCCTCCTTCAGATGAGGCACTTAGAGAAGGGACTCTGTTTAATATATACAAATCCAGCATTTGAGGAAGTATCAAAAGCAGGGCTAAGCACAAAACCCCACAGTTCCTTTATCTCCATGCTGCCCTTTTGCAAACTGTGACAAGGACTATGGTTTTAAGTACAGTCAGCTGCAATTACCAAAAGAAGATGGAAGTGGAGGAAGAAGATAGACTTGTCCGGATTCTGTTTCAGCTAACACAGTGCAGTTACTCAGCATGCTGCAACAGCTATCTTTGGAAATTAGATACCATGCAATTTGATTCAGCATCTTTTCTGCTACAAATTCCATTTCACTTCCTTAACTGGAATTATACTCTTGTGCTCCTTTATGTAAGTGACATTTTAAGGTATTTCTATTGTGCAAGTCATCCCTAAGCACATAAGATGCCAAATGGAGGACTGTTGATTACTTGTCATAATGGAACGAAACAAAGGAGAAAATAGTGTATAATGATAGGCCTATCATCCAGAAAACTCATCAAGGGAATTCTCCCCCCTCGCCCCCCAATAAAATGCTGTCCTGCCATGTTCTGTTCAGCTTTACAAAGACAAATGCAGGCAAAATTGAAGCATACGTTTGCTGACTGAATCTCAAGAGATATTGTAGAAAATAATTGTTATTCTCGTCCTTCGCTTACTGTCATGGGCACAGAACATTTAGATAAATTTAATTATAGATTCTTGTGGCAGCAACAATGGCAGCAACATTGTTACCAGGGATACTTTTTAATGCAAGCCCAAAGGCAAAAACAAAACTCCGATTTATGCAGCCGAGTTCTTCACAGGAAAAAAAATATGAACTGAAATTGTACAAATTACAAAAAAGGATGTAAACATTACTTGATTTGATCTAATAGATCCATATCACATTTGCCATTCTCTGTAACAGCTAACTAACATAAGCACTTTTGAGATGTTACTTTTACAGTTACGTAAACATGGGGGAAGGGAATAGGGACACATTTATGTCTCTCCTTCCCACCAAAGAGCTCAAGGCAGTATACGGGGTTCCTTCCCCTCCATTTTATCCTCAAAACAACCAGGCTGAGATAGTCATAGGCCAAAGTTACCTAGTGAGCCTCATGACCAAGTAGGAATTTGAACCTATATCTTCTTGGTCCAAGTCCAATACCCTTAACCACTTCACCACACTGTAATGATGGTACACTATACATTTCAAGTGTGTTTTCTTTAATGAACTCTAGTGCCTGGCACTATTTGAATATTACTCTATGTAAGTTGAAACACAACAAATTGTTGCTGTGCATCCCCAGTCACTAAGAGGAGTGCTCCAGGCAGCTAGCCTTATAGTGATTTTAGAAGCTCACATTAAGAATGCTCCACACAAAGGCAGGCAGCCCTTAATCTCAGCCCTTACAGCTATAAAGTACAGCTAAGAAACATTTCTGGAGCGTGAGAAGTGTGTGTGTGTGTGTGTGTGTGTGTGTGTGTGTGTGTGTGTGTGTTACGTCCCTTCTCCCCATCCTCCTGAAATCTTCTCTTATAGCAAGGGGACAGGATGCTCCCAGCCTTGCAGAATGCATTCTGCTGACCCTAATCCTTACACATGGAATACACCACTTGCTATAAACGGTTAGGAGCTTACCATTACAATTTACCAAAATTTCTATTCCAAGTCAAGGAAGATGGACTTCCAGCAATATCTCTAGTGTTAAGAGTCCTGCAGCCACAAGGAAAGTTTTTATCTTCAAATAGCTCTTATTCAACTACATAGACTGGATATAAAGTTCAGAATTCCCATGTGGAAAATCTGCATGCACAACTCAGTACTTTCTGTTGTTGTTACTAATCAAAAACTTTTAAGGTATATTAATTTTAGCCCTACATTTTTTTAAGTGTCAGGATGATATGCTTAATGGCAAAAAATACAAGTGAACTCCCTATAAAATGCAAATTAACTCTCCTCTTTACTGAGTGCAGGATAATTATCTTTCAAACATAATGAAATTTTAATCAAAGAGATGCTGTGCCACAAAAGTAAATGGTTTGTATTTAAAGGCAGTGCCTCTGCAATAGTTTTTGACTGAAATCAATGTCCATGCTTCTGTCTCTATTCAACTCGCCCATGAAAAACTGGTTTTCAATTTGGACTTCAATGAGCAGTATAAATGTTGAAACCCCAACAATAGCTCTATTATCTTAGATTTCCACAGTGCTGTAGCTAAATGACTTCTGAAGTACTATTGCTCTTGCCTGGACAGTGCAACCAACAATCTACTTTGGTTTCATTCCAATTTACTTAATTAAATATAGATAGATCATATTCTGCCTTCAGACATGCCTGAGCAACCTCAATTGATTTCAGCTCCCATTGATCAACTATTTTGTTTAAAAGTGAAATGATCAGTGGCTTAAGCCAACGTGAGGAGGTAAATGCTGCTTCCGAAAGAGTTGTGAGCACTTGAACCAAACACTTTGTGACTTTTGCTTTCTTTATGTTTTAAATACAAAAGTGGAAAAGAATATAGTAGTGTTCAGGCAAGATGCATGAAATCATAACGCAAAATGGGTTCCTCCAACCTATCCTTTTGTGGCTTCGATCCAGCATCAATCAAGCTTCACCAGGTATTCAATCCACAGTATTTTAATATATTAATGAATACTTTTCTATTGACAGTTACATTTGCTTTGACCCACTTGTACCAGGTACCCACAAGTACAAGGCAATATCCATGGACATCTTCCAGCAAGCAGAAGCTGTATGAGGACTGTGGTCTGATGAATGTTGGCCTCAAGTCCATCTTTCCCAAACTCTGCCCCTTTATCTAAAGATTGTGGCTCTTAAAGGGCCAGCCCCCTGGACTCCTGACAAACACTTCTTTGCCTTTCTGTGGCATCCCCACCCAGCAGGTGTTGTAGCCCAGAAAACTCTTGATTCCTCCAGCAGGCCATGCTCAGGAAGCAGGCTCGGTGAGATTTTTCAGGCTTCTCCAGGTTCTGTGGGCAATCAACCTTGGGCCACCTGAAACACCATAATTTGAAGCCTGGCCCAATTCCACAGTTAGTGACACAGCAACTCTTGACTTGCCACCTCATCTGCCACTGACTTATGCTCAAAGGCATAAAATTTCACACATTCTACCACAACAACACAGGTTTGCCTTCAGTTAGTTTATATTCAAATAGGAGACACAGCAAACACCGTCTCTCTGATATCTGCACCTGCATGATCATGAATTTAACATGTTCATATATCAGTTGTACACCTAAAAATCTGAAGTGTGCCCCTTACAATAATTATGGCTGCAGAGATCTGTAATACAAAGGTATTCTGGCACTGGCAGTGCACTAGAACGAAATTTCATTTTCCCAATGGCTACTACAATGGATCTGCACTCTTATATTTTGTGAAGCATTGTGCTATACCAAGTATTTACACTGTTACATAGATGCTACATAGTGACATAAATTACCATAGATCATACCTTAATATCTCTACAGTGAGCATGGGGGAAATGAAGGATTTATTATCCCTCCATGTTACATGAATTATTGAAGCTTTACAACCACATATAGTTCTTGGTTCACTTGCAATAACAACTTTTCTGTTTGTCTATGGAAGAAAAAGATGCAGATGGTGCTCTGGTATAAACCACTGAGCCTCTTAGCCTTGCCGATCAGAAGGTCAGCAGTTTGAATCTGTGCAACGGGATGAGCTCCCATTGCTCTATCCCAGCTCCTGCCAACCTAGCAGTTCAAAAGCATACCAGTGCAAGTAGATAAATAGGTACTGCTGTGGCGGCAAGGTAAACAGTGTTTCCGTGTGTTCTGGCTTCCGTCACAGTGTTCCATTGCCCCAGAAACTGTTTAATCATGCTGGCCACATGACCCAGAAAGCTGTCTGTGGACAAAGGCCAGCTCCCTCAGCCTGAAGCAAGAAGAACACTGCACCCCATAGTCACCTTTGACTGGACTTAACCATCCAGGGGTCCTTTACCTTTTTAGCTTATAAATTAGTGCAGAGATATAGAGTAAACAAGTGGACCACATGTGGCAAAGAGGCTGAGCTAGAAATCAGGAGTCCCTGGTTCAAATCCTACCTCAATCACTAAATGGCCTTATGCAAGATACTATTTTTACAGTCTTGGGTCCTCTACCTGCCATACAGAAATACATAAACTATTAACATAATATGTTTAACAGGACTGACTTAAGGAAACAAAAAGTAACTAGATGCCAAATACTTTAAGCACCTTAAAAGAAATACCTACATCCTACTATGAAATTGCTTACTGTTACAGGCATGGAAGTGATTGGTTTAACGGTAGTTAATCATGGAACTTTGGAGTGTCAGGCATAGCCCTATTGGCTTTAGCCCAAACGTAGCAGAGTTTTCCTGCACAGCGAGGAAGCTAGTTGAGGCGGTAATGACTAGTCAGCTAGACTCAGAAGAACTATTTACAGGATTTATTAAAAGGAAAAATAAAACCAGCAGAGTTTCTGCATACAAATAAAAGCAAAATAAATCCTCTCTTTCTCTCTCTCAAAACCATACACAGCACTTCTAACTCCTAACACACCTCACATCAAACTGAGCTAGCAATCCCTTGATAACAGAGTTGAGTGCTGGTCGTTAACCAATCAGAGTGAGTAGTTTCTAGGTCAAGCAGACCTGGGCTTTCTGCCAAGAGTAAATTGACACCAGCTTGAGTTAATTGTGTTAGCCAGAATCTGCAAGTTTCCCACGAGAACCAATTAACAGAAACTGAACAGTTAATGACAGCAGAGCATGTTGCTTTTCATTTATGAAAGTGAAAGGAAGAAGTTAGGAGTACATTTTCATTGTCACTGTCTCTTACTGGATAATATGCACATAAAGCAAAACTATTTCCTTTTAGTACTTTTGGGCATTTCATTTTTGAAGAGGCTGTCAAAAATATAAGTAAAACCCTTGCTTGCTGTCACTAATTAGGGGATTTGCAGTACAATAGTGTGCCAATCCAGTCCTCACTTACTGGTATGTACAGAGTTAAAGTGGACCCTTCGTCCATTTGCTGTGGCACCTGGCAATAGGATACATTATCGGAAGAGAATATTTTAAACCACAGTGAAGCAAGATAGAGTGTCAAGATTGTAATGTTGGCATTTTATAATGGTGCAGCCATTTCTTCACCATATACAGTACCCAATTCCTTAAAAAATGGTTAGTCAGTATGTAGTATCAGTAAAAAGGCCAAACCTTAAGCTGTATTAACGGATAACAACACATGGCTGTTAAATAAATGACACAGTGCAATATGTTCATTGGAGGGTGTATATACCTATTTTAAGATCCGCTAAGGAACAGATGATTGTTATTATATCCTCATATGCGAAACCACAGAATTCGAAGAGCATACTTTATTTTTCCCATGACTGTAAATTATAGGAAAACTATTTTGTTTCACTGTAGGAATATATGCATGTTCACAGCAGACTTTTACAGAATACTTGATATGAAAAGTCCAAACAATTAACC
Source organism: Podarcis liolepis (assembly GCF_965112155.1). Lineage (NCBI taxonomy): Eukaryota > Metazoa > Chordata > Lepidosauria > Squamata > Lacertidae > Podarcis > Podarcis liolepis. The sequence goes on along the minus strand of NC_139564.1, from coordinate 17,048,721 downwards.
AGTAATGTAAAACAAAAGAATCTTGGCCATTTTGCAGCAATTGGAATCACTTAAAAGAGAAACTTTTTGAAAGAATGATTAGTTGAGATTAGTCCTAATATTACAATGCTGATTATTATTTGTTATTTTCAAGGGATCAAAAGCTGAACTAACACAGCAGAATTTGATTAGCTAGAATATCTCCATGGAATGTAAACCATTTGGCATAACATATTATCTTAATAACAGATGCTGACCTTTTGTGTCCTTTGCTAATTGTTTCTTATTTGAATGGTATCTCATATCATTTGCATAGTCTTTTAAACGTTCAGTAACAAAAATATATTTTCTAAACATCCTTAAGCTCAGCATCTTGTTACTTTCACAGACAATTTGGAAATGTGTTGTGCGACCAGAAGTCAGCAGAGAACGTGTATTGTCTGGGAGAACGGAGAAGCTGAGCTAGTCAGCACCATAAAAACAAAGAAGAGCCCTCTTGGTTCAGACCTTGAGGCCATCTTTCCCAAAATTCAATTTCCAACAACCAGACAGGCAGATGTACCTCATGCCCTGCTTTTGGGTTCCTCACAGGTATAGCCGATTGGTCAGTGTAGGAAACAGGACACTGATGAACTAGGCCTTTGGTCTGAACTAACAGAGTTCTTCTAATGTTCACCTGCTTCTGGAAAGCCCACAAGCCATCATCCCAGTAGTTATCTCCCCAAAGCTGAAATTCAGAGCTGCACTGCCTCTGGATTTCATTTAAGAACTTAACAATTTTAATGTTGGATCAGACCAAAGGACTGTTGAGTAACCCACCATCTGGCTTCCCACTGTGGTTCCCCAACTGTTGTTCAGAGGCATGTTGCCCCTGATACTGGCAGTGGCATAATATAAGTCATAACTAGGAGCCATTGATTCCTTTAATCTTCATTATTTTTTTCTGATTTTAAGCCATCTAGGCTGGTGACCATCACTAGCATAAGTTTAAATATGTGTTACATAATGAAGAATGTCCTTTTTGTCCTTCCTGAATCTCTCCCCATCCAGCTTTGCCACCCATCCTCCATTACTCTCCCCATTTCCCCCAAATTATCTATTTATTTTTATTTCATAAACTCATACACCACTCTTTTTTGTAAAAAGCAAACCTCAAAGTGGTTTACAGAAAAAGTAAAAATTGAACTGGCACAGCATTAGGGAGAGAAAACATGAGTGCAGTGGTACCTCGGGTTAAGTACTTAATTCATTCCGGAGGTCCGTACTTAACCTGAAACTGTTCTTAACCTGAAGCACCACTTTAGCTAATGGGGCCTCCTGCTGCCGCCGCGCTGCCAGAGCACAATTTCTGTTCTCATCCTGAAGCAAAGTTCTTAACCTGAAGCACTATTTCTGGGTTACTGTAGTCTGTAACCTGAAGCATATGTAACCTGAAGCGTATGTAACCTGAGGTACCACTGTATTCAATAAACATACCATGGTGCACAGCAGTTGATGGACACAGGCAGCAAGAAAGAAACCACCAGAGAATGCACAATTATCAGGGCCAGTTCCAGCTTGGGCAAGCTGACTTTGTAAGACCTATTGCAGTCGTTAAGAGTCGTCAACAGGCTCATCTCAGCTATCTGCCAATCTCCCATTCCCACCACCCTTCTGAGTAATACCCCTCCCCACCTTCTCACTATATAGAAGGATCTGGCAACTTCTGTTTCAGTGTATCTGAAGAAGTGTGCATGCACACGAAAGCTCATACCAAGAACTAACTTAGTTGGTCTTTAAGGTGCTACTGGAAGGAATTTATTTATTTTGTTGGGCCCCATCACTGACAAGGTCCATGACTTTACTGGGGCTGTTGCCCAGTGACTTGTCCTCTCTCTATGGTCACCATATGCATATTATTACCCAGAGTGAAACAGGGCTGCTGCTGCTCCTTCTTCTTCCATCCGTCATGATCACTTGCTTAGAAGAAATAAGTGAATAGACCATGCCAGCAAGTAAGAAGAGCAGAACCAGGAGCTCCAAAATCATTAGGCCCCTTGCTAGGTTTGCGGCCTTTGCAAGCTCTAAAGGATGCTGATCCCAGGACTGGCCCTGTAAGTGGTCATCATAGTGGGTCAAATTATTGGCTCATAAAGTTCAGTGTAAACCATGTCAAGAAAGATGGACTGTTATGGGGCAAGACACTTGGAATACTGTGAATACGCCCTCTGCCTGGGGCTGTGGATCAGTAGTTACATGTGGCATTCATCCAAGCCAAATCGTAAGATCCTGATAACTGGACCAAGTGATCTCTGTTCCTGTTGTAAGGCTGTTCAGCTTTAAGCATGGATTTAAAGAGCTCACACAGGACAGAATTGCTCATCCACTTCAATGTTCTACTTAACTGAGGAAATTGGAAAAACACTTAAATGGTGCAATCATCTATTAGGAATTTGACTCCACACTGTCATTTTGTATGCTTCATTTTTATCTCTGGAAAATATCTCCAGCAGTTATATTCAATTTCTATATAATGCATGTTATCTTACTTTCACTTTCAGGTGTTATCTTTCCTTTTTTTAATACCACCAGCAGTATATTGCAGAAACAGTGATTACTGCATTGCCTTTGTGAAGGTTTCCACAATGAAAAAGAAATTTAGACTTTCCAAAAATGTTCTCATTTTTAAAATGATGCATGACAAGCAAATCACAAATTTACTTTGGCTTCTATAAACAATACTCATCCCATAATGGTATGGTAAAAAAAATATATATATACTGTTTCTATAGGCCACATATCAGTTTTTCACATGTACCCACTACACGGTTGGAGCTGCTTCCTTCTGGTGCAATCAAAAGTGGTGGCTGTAAGCCTCTGAGCACTGGAAACATGGGGCCGGCCAACTGCCCTCATAACTCAGTTATCAACCAGCTGAGAAGCAGGTATGGTTATCATCAGCAGCAGCATCACTTTTAATTTGTATACTGTCTTTCTGCTTTACAATACCCAAGGCAGTTTACAAGCTGAAGAAACAAAGAATTTACACCTTATAACAATCTAATCCAATACAAAAATGTGATAATAAAACATAACTTTAAAATAAGCAAATAATAATAATAATAATAATAATAATAATAATAATAATAATAATAATTTATTTATACCCTGCCCTCCCCAGCAAAAACCGGGCTCAGGGCGGCTAACAACCAATAATAAAAACAAGTTGATTAAAATACAATTTAAAAAAAGATTAAAATACAACATTAAAACATAAGGATGCAGCCTCTTCATAGGAGGAGAAAAAAGAAAGGGAATGCTATTAATGGAAGTTCCAAGATGGCAGCGCATTTATACGTTGCGGCTCTGAGCTCCCAATACCTCACCTACTCACGCACAAAACTGGTAAACATTGGGCTCGCAAGAAAAATAGAGATAACTAGAGAGTTTCAAAGGTCCCACTGTATACCAAACTGCATAGTAAGACCTCCAGGATCTCTATGGTCTTGAAAGACCTACATTGGCTCCCAGTATGTTTCCGAGCACAATTCAAAGTGTTGGCGCTGACCTTTAAAGCCCTAAACGGCCTCGGCCCAGTATACCTGAAGGAGCATCTCCACCCCCATCGTTTTGCCCGGACGCTGAGGTCCAGTGCCGAGGGCCTTCTGGCGGTTCCCTCATTGCGAGAAGCAAAGCTACAGGGAACCAGGCAGAGGGCCTTCTCGGTAGTGGCGCCCGCCCTGTGGAACGCCCTCCCACGAGATGTCAAAGTGATAAACAACTACCTGACATTCAGAAGACATCTTAAGGCAGCCCTGTTCAGGGAAGTTTTTAACGTGTGATATTTTAGTGTATTTTTGGTTTCTATGGAAGCCGCCCAGAGTGGCTGGGGAGGCCCAGCCAGATGGGCGGGGTATAAATAAATTATTATTATTATTATTATTATTATTATTATTATTATTATTATTATGGATAGTCGTCTGGAGGGGGAAGTGCCGAAAGAAGCGAAAGAGAAAAGAGCGAAAGCAAAAATGTGGTTGCAGAGCTGGTCTGTTAACCCGGCTTCGAAAAAGACCCACCAGACCAGTAAACAAAGTAATCTTCAACAATCCAATAGTATAGTATAGAATAATATTAAATATCAGCATATAAAAATTAAACAGAAATTAACTCTTAACAATTATAATAAATAATTTCTAAACTATAATCAATAAAACAAAGTCCCATCCAATTGGCCCTGCTCACAGGAAGCCGCTGGTCATTGTGACAGACTCCTTTGGGAGGAAAAGGAAGCTGGATATAGATCAAGTGAAGATGATGATGATGATGATTAACTTTATATCCCACCCTTCATTCCAAAGGAGCCAAGGTGGCAAACACACAAGCAGTAATAAAACCTCCTAAAAACAATTCCAATACAGATGCAGACTGAGAAAGATCTCTAGTTTAAAAAGCTTGCTGAAGGGGAAGGTCTTCAGTAGGCACCAAAATGTCAACAGAGATAGTAACCGTCTAATATTGCAAAGGATAGGTGCCATAACACTAAAGACCCAATTCCTATCTGGGGGAAGCAGACCTCTTGATGAGTTGGTATCTGCAGAAGACCCTCTTCTGCACTGTGCAGTGTGATTGGTCAGGTATACAAGGGGAGAGATGATATTTTAGGTATCCAAGTCCCAAGTCGTACTGGGCTTTATATACCAGAACTAACAAATTGAACTTTGTCCAGTCAAGAACTGGAAGTGATCTTATTGCTTTTAACGAAAATTATTGTTTTTTATTCGATTTTGTTCTATTATATAGGAAATCAGATTGGTGAGAAGCGGTATAGAAATCTTTTCATTTACAAATAAATAAAATGTAAAACTACAAGCAGCTCCAGTGCTGCTGTGGCTGCCTGGGGAACTTACCTATTATACAACATGGCAAGATAATTAACCTCATGGTACATCCCTCCTTACTTGACAAAGTAGGTCCAGTTGAACTCAATGGGGCTTACTTCTAAGTAGACATGCACAAGTTTGTGTTGTTAATCCACTACACGTCCGTCTCATGAAAGAGCTGTCTTAGTTTTCTTTGTGCGCATGTGCACATATTGCATTATTTCAATTTTATAATGTTTTATTACTCGCAAACAGCATCTTGTAATAATGTATTTGATTAATCCTCACAGCTGAGTTGAAAATCTGTTTCTGCAACCTAATTTGTAATTATTGAGAGGGAACTTTAATTCAAATGCTGCAACGTTCCAAATTACTAAATTAATTTTGTCTACTTTCACAGATAGCATTAATGCTTAAGTGTTTCTGCTCTTTCCTGTAGTCCATTAAATTTCTCCAGATATTCCTACGTGGTTTACAAAGGGTGGGCTCAGTGACAATTTGCATTGAACATCATTTTTTAGTTTGCTTCTCAAAGGCTTTACATTTCGCAGGGAAATCATTAGGTCTTTGTGTTGGGATTCCCTTGTTCTCTTTAGCAATAAATTTATGACTAATTATGAGCATTAATACCAAAAACTTTGAATTCCAAAACAACAAAAAAAGATATACAGATCAATCCTTTATTTATCTACTTAAAAGTAAGCCCTGCTGAGTTCAATTGGACTTAATTCTAGGCATTTGTGCATAAGGACTGTAGCCTTATGGTGCAAAGTTTGAAACATAAATATGGCAAAAGTGTTACATATCCATATTTTTGAGTGTTATTCATTAATTATTGTAACTGATACACTAAATAGTGAGATTTCCCTCCTAAATTGTAATAATTTAGTCTTTATTGCAAGATTAGGTACTTTATTATTAAATGAATATTGCATTCCATACCTATGTTGTAATACATATAAAAATAATTCCCCCCCCAGCAATTCACTTTTTTTCTCTTAGCAAGACAGACAAGCATTCGAAACTTATACACAGACTTCCACTAGATTGACTCAGAAGGAACTAATTGATGAAAAAAACAGAAATAGTTTGGTCTATTTTTCCAAATGAATTTGCCAGGCCCCTGTCAAACCTTCAATCCAAGTGCACTAGAGGAGAAATAAGAGAGGCACCTTCCTCAATGTCTTACTTCACTGTTGGGACTAGATAATCATCATGCAGCCCAGGCAGGTGAGTTCTGCTTAAAGGGAATTGGGTAGATTGGCTGGATGAATAGAGTGGGTGGGCCAGTGGGCATAACCGAGGTACAGTGGTGCCCCGCAAGACGAATGCCTCGCAAGACGAATGCCTCGCAAGACGGAAAACTCGCTAGACGAAAGAGTTTTCCGTTTTGGAGGTGCTTCACAAAACGAATCTCCTATGGGCTTGCTTCGCAAGACGAAAATGTCTTGCGAGTTCCTGCGGGTTCCCCCCCCTTTTTCTAAGCCGCTAAGCCGCTTATCAGCTGATCCGATAAGCAGATAAGCCGCTAAAAGCCGCTAAAAGCTGCTAATAGCGCTAATCCGTCAATGGGCTTGCTTCGCAAGATGAAAAAACCGCTAGACGAAGAGAATCACAGAACGGATTCTTTTCGTCTTGCGAGGCACCACTGTATTCTGTATTTTGAATGAGAGGCAGAGGGGAAAAGTTATTAAATCAACTTGATGACAAATTGTCAAAATATCCATAAATGCCAAGTCCACTGGTCAATTTTCCAGAAAATGTGATCTGGAGTCGTAAACCATAGCATTCCAAATCTTTCTTCTATAAAGGCAGCATTTTTTAATCCAAGCTGGAAAATAATTCAGGAGCCCTGTAATGTTCACCTCTTCTACGAGGTCAGCTTTATGAGCCCTCAAAACTCATACCGGGACCTCAGCCAAACCAACTTTATGAGCATCCTTAGTAAGCCGAGTCTGTCACTCAGCAAATCAAAATATACAATGAATGGTTCTTGTTTTAATCAAAGGATTGCCTTTGCCAAAAAAGAACAAAACTGCATGTATTCTCTTAACCCAAATTCTGTGTTTAATAATAAATCATGCACATTGAGATGCAGGTTAATTTCCAAGAAGATTAGGCTTTAGTGACCATTGGCCCAGAGCCTTAGAAGCATCGCTTAATCTCACTGTACTTTCCAGGCTTGCTCATTTGCTTACAAGTTTTTACCTGCATTAATTAAGCCTAGTAATTCATTTTATCAAAAATGAAAGCATAGCTTTCCAAGGTGCCATATACTGTGTCACATATGCACACCTGTGGTCACACACAACTCTGAACACTAACAGGGGAAATGAAATTTATTTTGTCCACAAAATTCTGCAGTGTGGTCTCCCATTGCATTTTGTCAAAAACCATTGTGTAAAAAGATCTGCGTAAAATTAGCTTAGCATTACCAAGACTTGCTGTTCACCATGCCAAGGGGTAGGGGGTCAAGTGCATGCTGGAAATTAATACAGGACTTTCCGGATGTGGCAGGTAAAATTGCAATCAGCTGTGCATCTGGCACTGGGCAATCACACACACACAAAACCCAGAAGGCTGTGAAAATGCTCTAAAGTTCTTGGGTATAGAGCTAGATTAGATGTAGCCAAGTCAATACCATACAGAAGGAAATGTGCTACCTGCGTAAATCAGTGGACTATTTCTGTTGTGCCATCAAGGTAACCTTGGCTTCCCAGATAGCTGTGTTTGAACAGCAATTTAGCATTATTCTGGTTGGCAATATGTTTTATGAGAGTGTTAACAGCTGCCACACAGCATAATAAAAAGCATCACCAGTTCATTACAATAACAAATCTGATAAGGTGCTCTCCTGTTCAGTAAAGCAGCTCTTTCGATGTTTCTGCCCAGATAATGCACAAGCAGCTTAATTATCTACTTCCTTCCATCTCACCTTGCAACCCGGGACCTATCAATCACACACTTGAAGACTTAATACAACCAATTTAGATTACAAACAGAAACAGCATGCACCATATCCCCTGGAGAATGGGGATAAAGTTTTCAAGGAGGAGCAAAACTCTCAAGTTTTCTATTAAAAAAATGGCAGCTCTGTATCAAGCCCCGCCCTCTCCCCAACTTGCCCTATGTCCTGACATCATTATGGCTTGTGATTCCTCACCAGTGACAACCAAAATGCCAAAAACTTCATTGCAATAATAATAATAGCAGAATGAAAAGCTGAATTGGATGTAACTCCATTTTGATGGCCCCATGGTTACATTAGGGCCCTCTACATGATCCTCCCAAACTGGGCATCTGAAGAACTGAAGGGGCTTTGTTCAACTAGTTAAGTCATGTTATTTGCACCAATTAAGAGAAACAAAATCTAAACTCTCTGGAATTGCTTTTCAGCCTCATCACCAGTTTTATGGTGAATATAATATGTCATTTAATTCCTCCCAGGATATTTAATTTTGCCAGTCTTTTTAAACCTCTGCACCGTGTACCATTGCATCATATATGCTTGGTCACTGTTACAGTGGTGCCCCGCAAGACGAATGCCTCGCAAGACGAAAAACTCGCTAGACGAAAGGGTTTTGCGGTTTTTGAGCTGCTTCGCAAGACGAATTTCCCTATGGGCTTGCTTCGCAAGACGAAAACGTCTTGCAAGTTTGTTTCCTTTTCCTTAACACCGTTAATACAGTTGCGACTTGCCTTCGAGGAGCAACTCATAGAACGCGGTGTGGTAGCCTTTTTTGAGGTTTTTGAAGACTTTGGTGATTTTTGAAGCTTTTCCAAAACTTTTCCGACACCGTGCTTCGCAAGACGAAAAATTCGCTAGACGAAAAAACTTGTGGAACGAATTAATTTCGTCTTGCGAGGCACCACTGTACTTGCAGTACTGCAAAGGAAAGTTACTGTAACTTACCAAAAGTAGTGCCGTGGTGCCACTGGAGTGCCAAGACATAAAGTTTCCAATTAAAAAAGAGCTTTCCTGATTAATGTCCAGGAATCCAGTCTCTCACCCCTAATTTCCTACAGCAGCAGAACTATGATTTGTTACCTCATCCCTTCATATGTGAACACATGTGGGAAGTTTTCAGTTACTATATTTCCTTTAATACTGTAGGCTCTGCTCTATCCCGAGTCTAAACAAAATGCCCAGCACCATCACAAATCTGCTTGGGCAAATGAATACATTTTAAATTGGCACCAAATAGAAAGTAAAGTAGGTATCGGCTGTATCTGGGATAGAAGGGCATTCCAAAAGCAGGGCGCTACCAAAGAGAAGGCCCTTTCCTGCATCCTGATTGGATTTTACTTTGATTCTGACTTGATTTTAGGATGTAGGATGTATTTTAATTGATTTCTTGATTTTATGGTAATTTGTCATATATTTGATGTTAGCCGCTCTGAGCCCAGTTTTGGCTGGGGAGGGCAGGGTATAAATAAAATTTATTATTATTATTACTTATTATCCCCATGCACTGCCCTTCTCTCAGAGATATTGAGAGGGGCAGGCTTCTACAGGGAGAAGAAGCAGCATAACAGCTCACTCAAAATAAACATGGAAATGGCGGAGACAAAAATAGATTGTGTGAATCAGTTCTCAGTGGAGCTGCACTCTGTTACACTGACATTTTATTATTGTGGTTTGTCAACGCTGATCGCATCAAGCAACAAAGCATAGTCTCACTGAAATCCTCAGCATACAAGAGACCTTTATTACGTATTTCCAGATTCCTTAGATTGTTCCTTGCAAGGCAGCATGAGCTTTCATCTGGCAGCCTGTGATCAGCCACACTTAGAAGTGCTTTATTTTCCAGAACACAAACTAGCTTCCTTTTTTGGTGTTCTCAGCTAGGACACATCCCTTCCATTATGTAGCCATCTCAATATGTCTCTGGGCTTTTGTGTGTGTGTGTGTGTGTGTGTGTTTTTATGAATATGTTTGGCGCTTCCTACCAAGCTAAAATAAAGTTCACAAGAAGTTTTAGCATCCGCATTCCTTCAACAGAGGCTTGCTGAACTGTCACCATAGCAACACCAAGGAGACTTGGAATGTTTGCCCCAAATGTCAGTGCGCTTTTAAAAATTGTTTTATTTCTATGAATTCAAACAACAAATCAACTCTGAACAAATGTCATACAGCAGGGTAGTATGTGTGAAAAAAATATAATCTAGGCTTGAAGTGTTCAAAGTCTCTAGCTTATTAGCTTTCCGCTTCATCTTCCTCTGAACTCACCTGTAAATGCTGTTGGAGAAATATAATACAAATTTGCACTGGGGGAAGTAAGTACTATGGGAGATCAGGGAGACAAGTATGACTTGTTCTGCATTGCCAAGGTACTTGATCCTACACAAAACATGATATTCATGGTTCTCACATCATTCACTGGGCTTTCGTCTTCCAGTGGTTAATTGTGCTTCTTCCCATATTATCCACCCAGTAATTCAATCTGCTGCATGAATACAAGATCAGGTGGCTACACATTTTGACTAGGGGCTACACATTTTGAGTATTACGCCAGTCTAAAGGGAGCTCTAACCGGCCAAGAACCAAATTCCTATCTTCATGGATGTACTGGTAGAATCCAACCTGACTGTATTTATTTAGAAAAGGGATCTTGTGGGTTATAGGTAGGTGTTCATTGAAACTGTCAGTTCAGTGTGCTTTTGTAGTGTGTGTGTGTGTGTGTGTGTGTGCGCGCGCACACACACACACACACACAGGGAATAATAATATTTTATTATCTTTATTAATTTATGCCCTACTTTTGCTATCACAGCTCACAACTAAATATACCATAGGCATATAAAACCATTTCTTCTGCAGAAAATTTCGACAACAATGCACCCATAAAACAACTTTATAGCAATGTCTAAAGGAAAATGATTTAGCTTGCCAAGGGGGAGAAAACGCCACAGTTTATATGCTCTGCCAAATCTTGGTGTGGAGGCTGTTTCAAAGCTGGGCCACCAGCTGTGGAAAGCCACCCCCTTCTTTGTTGAAACATCCCTTCAAGAAATCAGGGTGTTTATTGCCATCTTCTGTCAAGCTTCTCCTGGCCCATAGTATTATAAACCGGAAAAGGCAAGCATCCAGAGATTAAGGTGGCTGCATAAGACACTCTGTTGTTGTGCAACAGCACCAAAACAACTTTAATTGTGCAACCTAAATTTTCTGCTATACATAGCAACAGTCAGAAGCGCTTGTTAAGTCAGTTATCTGAGAAGTAAGTGGAGGAAGATGCAGTGTGTGAATCCTGATAGGCAGAACTTATTCTCACTTTTTGCTAAGCAAACCAGAAGTATATTGTAACGTCTCACTCACTGTTTGGTCACTTCAGTCATTTTTGGCTGTTCCTTCTTCTTTCCTTCAGCAGTTGGTTCAATGGGAGTAAGCAGCACAGCAGCACACGAGACTATAGACTGGTGTGAATCTTCCCGGCAAACTGCAAAATAACAGTAATTTGGTTACCACCAATGCATTTCTGGCTTTTCCTTCCCGACATTATTTTAAACATGGGCTTCTCCACTAACTGTCTGAAGCGATATAGTCCAGCAACAGGTTCACTGCACAAGTTTGCCGGTTGCATGCTTCAGCTCTGAATTAATGGGAGAATGGGAAGTTTAAGCAGTCCTGACATATGTAGCTTCTTAGTGCCTGATGTCCACATTAAAGCCTCAGCTACTCTTGAATGCTACATTTCAGAGCTCAGATGCCATTTCAGCATGCAAGATACCACAAATCATGGAAGACATTGGGTTTTAAAAGGCTGTTATACTTGCAGTTATAAGGAACTTGTGTATTCATACATCTTGTGTGTGAAAGTATATACAAGACACTAAAGCAGGGGTGGCTAACTTGTGGATCTGCGGATGTTGTTGGACTACAGCTCTCATCATCCCCAATCACTGGCTATGTTGACTTGCTCTGCTGGGAGCTGTATGGCAAAAACAGGGTCAAAGGCTCTGCACTAATGCCATGCTTATTTTTGTTCTCATTTATGAAGTATATAGCCTTCTTTTCAGTCTTTTCCAGTAAGGCCCAAACTATGAAAGCATCTTGGATAATCAACTGTGAGCAAGGAAAACCTATCATGAAGCACAAACATAAAGATTTCCCCTAAGGTGAACTTGTGATTGAAAGGGTTAGCATTATTAGCACCATTTCTTTCTCTTTCTTTCTTTCTTTCTTTCTTTCTTTCTTTCTTTCTTTCTTTTAAAGACATCTGGGAATCATAACTACCTGACAGCTGTTAGATGTATCTGAAAGTAGATGGGAGATTCCACACAGTTCCCAGTGGTCAGGTACGTAGCATAATAAAAACCAATGCAACCTACACTAATTAGCAACCCTGCTGAGATAACTGAATTATTGCTTGCTTATCATGTACTTAACTATAGCTTTTGCCCACTGAGTCACCTCCCTGGGGCAAAGATGGTATAAGAGTAACATTCACAGTGTTCTGCTATTTGTTAAACATGATCTCCCGGCAAACATACAGGAAACCTTGACCTTTATGTTCTAGCTATCACTGTTCTCCAGCATCAGGTTCAATCGCAAGTAGCAACTCAGCCAGCCCTTCTTCGTCCTCAAGTTCAACCAAAATTCATGGCTCCACAGTTTATGTACCAAATGCTGACACCACTAATACACCAATACACTAATACACTGGTGGGGAAAGGCCATAACTCAACAGGAGAGCATCTGCCTTGCATACAGATGGTGGTATTCAGCAGTAGTTGTACTCAAGAGTAGAACAACAAGCAGAGAGTTGAATACAGCCCAGAAAGTTCCAAACTCAATCCCTGGCATTTCTAAGTAGGGTTGGGAAGACCTGAGAAGCCTCTGCCAATCACTGTAGCTCTCAACTGCATATACAGCCTCCACTGATACAAAAGGTTCCCTGCTGCAGATGTTTACACTCACAAAAGTGAGGTGCAGGTGTGTCTTGAAGCAGGACATGGAAGACCAGCTTTTAAATCCCCACTCAGCCATTAAACTCACTTGGTGATCTTGGGCCAGTAACTGCCTAATCTACTAATTCCCAGCCTAATCTACTTCTCGGGGTGTTGAAAAGAAAAACTGCTCCCTCATTAGAGGAAAGGTGAGATATGAATGTAATAAATAACAACAAGCAGAGATGAAAGAGTTGCATGGAAGAGTCATATAAAAATTCAAGATTAAAAGCAGCTAAAACTATTTTCAATCAGAATGGATAGCTGGATAGAGTAATGTGATGTGCTATCAGCAAAAGGTGAAAGCTATATAATAAAAGTGTCAGACAGAAAAGGAGGATAGTTTAGAGGCTGTCAAAAAGAATGTCCTCTATTGGTTTGTTGCTTTATTGTTTAAAACAGTGTTGCGTTTTATTGTATTATAACACACAATGGGATCATATGACGAATAAAACGTCCATATATAAAAATTAATGGCTTCGGAAAATGAGATTTTCAACTGGCACTGAACAGACCACAGTGTGGGTGCCAGGGGAGCCTCTATGGAGAGGGCACTGCGTCACTGAAAAAGTTATAAAATAATTAAAACTTACAAAGTGCCTGGCTGCTAGACCATGCCAAAAGCCCATCTAGTTCAGCCTCCTAATTCATGTTGGCCAACAAAACACCTATCAGATGCCCATAAGCAGGATATGAGTGCAGTAGGCCCCTCCCCACTTCTGATCCCAGCATATCAAACCCCACTTGTGATTTGACTCCCTCTTTAGGAGCCACCTGCCTCACCTCATATGCCAACCTTAGTCCACATATAAAGGAGGGTCTTGTCTGATGTACATCTGCCTAGGTTCTTAGGTCATCCTCTGAGGCGCTCTCCCAGGCACCCATGCCAAATGAAAGAATTTATCCAGACTAGGAAAGAGCTGCAATTTATTGAGTTCCTACATTTATGTGCTGTCTTGCAGCCAAAGCACTCAAAGCAGTTCCTAGTTTAAAATCACAGCTTACAATCTAAAATACATTATTTGAAAGGGAAAAGGGAAAGCAAATATGTCAAATGACAGCCGCCCCAGCTGAACTGGTGGAGGGAGCCTTGCTGACCCATCTCCCCCTCAGAGACAGACAGGGGAATGGATGCTGACGGAGGCAGCATTTGGGATGGTAAGGGGAAATGGCCCTTGAGGAGGACCTTTGGTTTTCCAATTATTGGGTACCAAAGGACTTTAATTAAAAACATTGATATTTCAGCGTTGTTATTTCTCTCTCTCTCTCTCTCTCTCTCTCTCTCTCTCTCTGTGTGTGTGTGTGTGAGAGAGAGAGAGAGAGAGAGAGAGAGAGAGAGAATTATTTTTCTTCTTCTGCTTTAAGCAGGTGGAGGCCAGACCCTATGCGGGCTGAGCATTGCAAGGTAAAAATTTAATACATACAAACATACATAGCACCCTTAACAGGCCCATATTTTATCTTACATTTCAACATTACAGAAGCAAATGAAACTGATGGTGGTTAGCAGCAGTGGAATTGCTACAGAACTTCTGTTTTTTAAATCATTAGTTACGAGAATGCGATTACAGACGACAATGATCCCCAAAGGGTTAGTTGCTATAAATCTGCAATTAAGCCACAGGCCAGGTTCTTTAAACACTGCAGTCACAATGACAAAATTGTAATTACTGTAATAGGACCATTACTACCAAATGAATTACATCCTATGAAGCTTTATCTGTTTTCCTGCCTTCTTTCACAATAGTCACGAAAGAATACAGTTATATCTACTTCGTATTGTCAAGAAAGGATCCCAGTGGAGAAAATGCTGACTTACATCATCCTAATAGCTGGATTTAATGATACCAAGGACAATTGATTTGTGCTGCCGCCATCATGGTGAAATCCATAAAGAAATCAAGCTGTTCAATGCTATACTTGGTATAGAAAAATACTTGCCCCTGAATGTGTAAGTAATGCAATTTTTAATATTCCATCCTATACTGCTCTCCATGTTTCTATGACCTTTATCCTGGAAAGCTTAAGTATACATGCAAATTATTTACTTTAACATTGAAACTTACGTTTTGCTGACATTTCTGTCACAACTGAGCAATGCAAGCATCCAGAATAATGTTAAAATTCATAAAGCTACTGTTTTGGCCAGACCCTTGTGAAAACTACAAGGATCAAAAGGATCCAATTACCTCTGGGGATGTTAAGAAGTTCTACTGTACAAAAGAAAACAAACACACTGTATATACAGTACAGTTCCCTATAGCTGTGGATGTCTGTTTTTTGTTTGTTTAGTGGGTTTTAGATTTTATTTTTATTCAACTTTTTCCAATATATAAATAATAACTTCCTCTTTTACCCCTCCTCCCACCATTTCAACATGATGTGCTAATTGTTGAAGGAACTAAATGCAGAGGTTAATTTCCTTCATGAGCACCCCATGCAGGAGATAAGCCAACAGGTGCATGGTCAGCCAAGCCAGTTGCTATGGTAATGGCCCACTGCCAACTATATACCGTATTTTCCGTTCTATAAGGCGCACCAGACCACAAGACGCACCTAGTTTTTGGAGGAGGAAAACAAGAAAAAAATATTCTGAATCTCAGAAGCCAGGACAGCAAGAGGGATCGCTGCACAGTGAAAGCAGCAACCCCTCTTGCTGTTCTGGCTTCTGGGATAGCTGCGCAGCCTGCATTTGCGCGCACACATTTCCCCTTACTTTTTAGGAGGGAAAAAGTGAGTCTTATAGAGCAAAAAATACAGTAAGTGATTGGGGAATGTCAGCTCTTCGGTCAGTGAGTCTGTCTGTGTATCGGAGTCAGTCTTGTGAAGTGAATGAGTCTGTCTGTGCAACGTTTTGATTTGCTGTAGCAACAGAAATACTTTATACTTGTGTGCATATATCTGCAAAGGCTACAAGTTGTATGTATAGATCAATGTCCAGAACTCTATTACTGAAACCTTATATTCTGCAAAAAATATTCTGCTATTTTGGACCTAAAGCTGTCTCGGTGTGGTGACTGGAACTGGGGGCGAATTCCACTGCATGGGTATCTAATCTCAGATTCCCAACACTAATTTGCGAAGGAAATTTGATATGAAGGAAAGAAGTGGGTGCAAGGATGCAGTCATTTTCTACTTACTGAAATAGTAGTACCTCCATCTTTCCTCTCTCTCTCTCTCTCTCTCTCTCTCTCTCTGTGTGTGTGTGTGTGTGTGTGAGAGAGAGAGAGAGAGAGAGAGTTAGAGTTCAGTACCTCAACTATACAGTGACGTGGAGCAATTGCTTTGGTTTCTCCCCTTTCATCAAAACTCCACCAGGAGACAGTCTGTCAATCAGGTAGAGGAAATCTGTGCAGTCAACCACACATGAGGTTGTGACACACCTGGCCACACTGCAGCCATGACAGATAGCACTAGGAGCTGCCCCAGTTCAGTGCGGCTCAGCTCTTTGCCAGCAGGTTTACCAGTGGCAATACACAATTGAACAAGAATTCATTAAAAACATTTCTATGGTGTGATCCAAAGAACAGGGAAGCACACCCACATTATGAGCTCCCATACATTGCACACAACCAACGGGGCTTTTTCCTCTTCAATACTCAGCTTGTACAGAAGAACAACTTAGCATTAAACTATCAAAATGTCACATCATTATGTAATGGAGCTTAGAGCAGATATATCATTAAAGGGTTGGTAGGTCCTGAGATAATGTGATGCTGGTGCTTCTGGTTTGGCAGCATAGGAAAAAGACAACCCTGATTACGTTTCATCGAGCTATTATTATGCAGGAAGATGTCACAGTTTAATGTTTCCAGCATCGTTTTCTGTGAGATGTTTTGTGGCCTGCTCATTATGAAAAGGGGGGGGGGCATAATCCCTGCCAGTGAGCTATATGTGTCTGTGGTATATTAAAGCTCTGAGCCCAAATAAGAAGGAATTCTGCCAAATTGCTGTGGACATCATGATTCTATGGTGCAAGTATGTATTTTTACCCTTGGGAAAGGTCTCCCCCTGCCCATTTTGGTCTGTTTCTCAGGACTTTCCTGCAACTGTGCCTAATGGTTGCTAGAAATCATTCTTTTTTATTGCTCAAGCCCATTTGCCTACTATAAGAAAAAGAAAAAAAGAAACCACAGACACATTATTTTTTTTACATGTTGTACCACTTTTCAAGCCATCTAAGTCTTTGTGAATCCAAAAACGAGCCAAGCCACAAATACAGTGGTGTTTCGCAAGACAAAAATCCGTTCCGCGAGTCTCTTCGTCTTGCGGTTTTTTCGTCTTGCGAAGCACGGCTATTAGCGGCTTAGCGGCTATTAGCGGCTTAGCGGCTATTAACGGCTTAGCGGCTTTAAGAAAAAGGAAACAAACTCGCAAGAACTCACAAGACGTTTCGTCTTGCGAAGCAAGCCCATAGGGAAATTCGTCTTGCGGAACGACTCAAAAAACGGAAAACTCTTTCGTCTTGTACGCTTTTCGTCTTGCGAGGCATTCGTCTTGCGAGGTACCACTGTCCATGTGACTTCACATACTGCCCCAGTCTCAAGGAGAGAAGATTTCCAGTGGGCAACCAGAAAATTCTTTGCTTATAATGCACAAGCCGAATTTACTAACAATTTAATTGCCCAGATTAAACTGGACCTCATTGAAACACATTTAGCTGCATTTTGGAGTGCATGATCACACACATTATTAGAACTTATTTAGGAACATACTACTAATTAGTTCACTAAACCTCTACTTATAAGAACATGATTTAATCTCTAGTGTGCAATTACCATCTTAGTTGATTGGAATTTAGGAACATGTCTAAAACTGATACTTGACATTTGTCCAAGGAACAGCAGTTTAACAGAAAATATTTAAAGGTGATTGCAAAATGTTCCAAATTCTAGAAATTTTACACATCTTATTGCACCTAGAGTTGCACTGAATATTTCCCAATTTCTTGGCTGGAAACAGTGCTTTTGGGTGGGCGGGCTTGGAAATGTTTAGTGACAAACCCATTAATTGTGTGAACATTCACTTTCACAAAGTGGCTGGGGCAAACCAGTCAGATGGGCAGGGTATAAGTAAATAATATTAATAATAATAATTAACTGCCATTGTATTCTCTAACTGATCCTAAGCAGCAATCTGCCAGGTTCTATGGAGTTGATTTCTTCTGAAAGAATTTGGGTGCTCATTTATATTAGGCTGGAATATTCAGAAATAAGGGGCAAACCCCTTATGGAGTTGGGTTGGGCTGTGGATAGAAGATAAATTTGTTCAGTTTACATTTTAAATAAAACAGTCCTAATCTGCTTGTCCCAGACTTATATGCAGATAGGAACCCAACCATTAATAGGCTTATGAAGTTCTCGGAATTCTGTGATGCAGTTTTGGTATTTTAATACAGTGTGCAGACAAAAGTATGTATTTAAGAGGAAATGCATGGGAAACCATACGAAATGTGAATTTTAGGGGAAGAATGTGTACACAAGGCGTTCAATCTAATTGCAAATTGTTCATGCATTAAAAAAAAAAATCCATTACAGGAGAGCTATGATGGAGCACATGTAGAACTGATACAAAAAAGGAAACAGAATGATCTGGCCCAAGACTGGACAGCCCTTCAAACAGAAGACAACTTCCAACACAGGACTGTCATTCATAATGTAGAGCAAAGGCCATCCAAGTAAAAGCGAAGCTTCTCATTAGATGCATTCTATGCAATGTGTATTGTGGGGTAAACAGACTGAAGTGAAGAAACGTTTGTCCCATAGTCTTATTCATATTAAATACAACTTGAAAAAAGAAAAAGCATCAAACCAAACCAAAGTTTCTAAATAAAGATACACATTCGGTAATGATTTCATTAGCAAACTCATATGTGGTCTAAACAAAGGAAATTCATTAAAATATATGGTCTGATCATGCCACAGCCTAATGAGCCATGTTCACAACTAAACCATGGTTTGTTTTAACTACGGTTTGGCATTATGTATGAGAGCAACAGCACTGCTTCACTGCTGTTTGCTTGACCACCCAACCCCAAATGCTCACCAGTCTGCAAAGGCACAAAGAAAGGAGAATGGTGGGATAACAACCTTTGGAGAAACAAGTTGTGGCTTGCTTGTTCCTTCTATGAGATGATGCATAGTTTGTTGAAGAAACCATACTTAAACAATGACTTAGTGCTAATGTGAGAAAGCAGTCAATGTACTCAAAGACAAGCCACTCACGGGCTCATCCTGCCTTGAAAATATCAAATTTAAGCACCTGCTTAAGAGAAAAGAAATTTCCTTAATTAGGCCCTAAGCCAGAGCTTTCCAAACTGTGTGTCATGACACATTAGTATGATGGCTACAGTGTGTAGGTGTGTTGCACGAACACTCCCCGTGCACCTTCCGTTGCTAGAAAAAGGTTATCAGGCTTCCTCTAACTCAGCCCTCCAGATGTTTTGAGACTACAGTTCCCATCATCCCTGACCACTGGTCCTGCTAGCTAGGGATCATGGGAGTTGTAAGCCAAAAACATCTGGAGGGCCGAGTTTGAGGAAGTCTGGGTTAGTTTAACCTCCATCTTGCTAGTAAAACTGAATTACTGTGTCGCAAAATGATGCATGTCTAAAAAGTGTGTCACCAACATGTAAAGTTGAGGAAGCTCTGCCCTAAGTAGAGCTGTGTCCGTGTCTGTGTGTGTGTGTGTGTGTGTGTGTGTGGTGTTTTTCTATGCCCACATAGCTGAACATTGCAGTGCAATTACATTTCAGGTGCTGAGCAATACCATTGTGACAATTTTTGCTGTTATTAGATACTCTGTGGTGTATTAGTTCAAATCTGGAAAATCAGAGAAGTTTAAAATAGAAGAGATTTTCAAACCAATCTCCCTGTCTATTGATTTCTCCCCCTTTGCAATAACTTCTCCTGAGCTTTCTACATCTCATTTTAAACAGTATTATCTACCATCAACTTAAATAGTCTTCACCTCCACAGAATTGTAACCTCTGGATGATGTTAACTGGTGCGACGCAGCATACACCTGACCCAAGTCTCTTAGAAATATTCTCATCATCTGGGGAATTTTAAGTAGCATTTCAAACCCAAATAATTTATCCTCATGAAAAAGTATGACAGGTCTTTAAAGAAATAAAAGCAGCTTCCTTTTTCAAATTCTTCAACACACATTATTAAGGCATATTTGATGCACACAGAGACATAAAATGAAGAATATGGCACCTTGTACTTACATGCTGTCATTTCCATGATTCTGTACCAGAAATAATAATGCCGATTTTAACTAATTTCATGCAAAACATTCATCTATTACAACAGTTATCTGAAGGACAGTGTACACCTTATAATGCTGCTATATTAATTATCCACATAAATCAATAGAGAGAACACACAGTTAATTTTTAATCATTAATTAATTGTTTGGCTACTTTTCTTACTAAAGCTCAAGGCTTAATTAGGCAACAGAGGAATACTTTTTCATGCTTCCTGACAGCCATTGTTATGAAAGTGTGGTCTGATCTAAAAAAATAAAAATGCCCAATTAGGCATACGTTTTGTGCATTTCACATTTTTTTAATACAATCCCTGACACAAGAATGTAGCATATGTTAAAAATAAACACACACACACACACCCCTCTCACACTGGATCAAACTTGCTATCTACAGCTGGCTCAACAACTGTTCCTGAAGTTTAGCTGAAACCCTTCACATATCTTCAGACGTCTCGTTTTTCAAACCACAACATGCAGCAGTCATCCATTTATATCGACGGATGCATTTTCAAAATGTTTTTCATGCTCCTTAATCAACATTTCCAAAAGCATGTTACAAACAAAAATAAAACCACAATTATTTTCATGACAAAAACCACAGTCAACAGAGAAATACCAAAACAGCATAGAACAGAAGCATTGCAAACCGCCTTACAGTGAGTTATCCCATTAATCTACCTAGCTGTATATTGTCTACCCTGTGGAAGTGGCTTTCCAGAGTTTCAGGAAGGGTTTTTCCCAGCCCTGTCTGGAGATTCTGGGAACTGAAGTACAGTAATCATAGTTAGAACAAACCTCAGTTATCTAAGTTTGGATGTCACAAGGAACTTTGATTGGTATGGAAACTCTCTGGCTCCTTATCAAGTGCACAGAGGGGAAGGGAAAGAATGTGAGGTTGAGGCTTCGGCAGACTTGTTCCTGTAACAATAAACCATGATTTAGTGCAGGCATAGGCAAACTCGGCCCTCCAGATGTTTTGGCATTACAATTCCCTGACCACTGGTCCTGTTAGCTAGGGATGATGGGAGTTGTAGTCCCAAAACATCTGGAGGGCCGAGTTTGCCTATGCCTGATTTACTGTTATGTCTGCATTTTGTCACTGGTTTGGAAAAGTACTGTGATAAGTTTAGAATATACATGATGGGTACGTATATGAACAATTTGATGAGGCCTCAGTGTAGGTGATCTGTTAGGTATAAGTTGATAATGGTAAATTCATCCTCTGCAAAGTGGTTTGATTTTTCGTGATAACTTTGTGTCCTGCTACCCTTAGTTAAAGTTGCAAAATTCATCGCTGGCTATATTTTCTTTGAAATCCCGGCAATGCATATTAAGGAACTAAATTATCATAAGCATCTGCATGCTACTTGGCAAAGCATGTATTTGTATATTTGATAGTTGCTGCCTACTTCTACTTACAAATGTTATCTGTGGCTGTTACGCAGGGGGGCGGGAGGGGGGGATGATGCATGAGGTAGGTTGCGATAATATAGATGCACTTAGCCTGAAGTGTAAGAAGGAAAATCTCATGAGCTGATACCATGAGTTATTCCCCCCCCCCAAATACAATTATACATGCATGTAAAATTACATGCATGTCAAACTTTGCAGCTGCATTAAATGAACCAATTACTCAAGATTACAAGCCACGAAGCTTCTAAAGAACAGAGAATGGATATATTGTAATTTCGCAGCATAATGGGTCAGGACTGCATACCCCTCAACTAATTAAATTAAATTGGAACATCTTGGGGGGGGGCGGGGGGAACATACCCTTGCACAGGAGTGTGCTCCAAAAGATGGGTGTCCCAGCTTCCCACTGCGTCATGTTGGAGATTATGGGACTGAGTCCAAAGGAGGACCTATTTTGTGAAAATCTACTTGTGCAGAAAATTCACCCATGTGATCAGTACGGGGCTGTGAAAGTGAGTGATCCCTGATGTAGCCTTCAAAAACAGCTGCCCTCAGTCTTCATGGGTTTCATTTGCCCATACAGCCATCAGAACACAGTCAGATTTGATAAGTTGCACAGTAACATCATCATATTCAGTACATGATTCCTAACTAGCAATCCCAGTCAACAGAGAAATCAAACAAGAAAAAATTGGCTGAAAATCAGCAGCAGAATGAAAAACCATTTGGCCACAAACACTTGCCAACAGAAGGATTAAATCTGGGAGTGGGGAGCATTCCCTCAAAAACTCACAAGTTCAGGCTCAAGGTGAACATTCAGTGCAACCCTAATAATAATAATAATAATAATAATAATAATAATAATAATAATAATAAAAAACGAAAACATAACTTTGTTAATTAGAAATCAAGGAGGATATAATCTGACAATTGTATTCATCTTGCCTCCGCCTATCTGAAATAATAAATAAAGTTTCATGAAATTGTGCCAGATTATCCATTTGGAAAGCTTGTAAATTGTCTTTTACTTCAAAGCTGAACCAGATGCCTCCCATTTGAATGCAAATTAATATCTGCAATTAAAAGGTGTTCACCAGCAGACAGCATTAAAAATGTGACAGGAGATAATCCTTTCAGAATACCACTAGGACACCAATAAATATGTATGAGAAAATCATGATAAGGTCACTACAAGGGTTTGATAATAGAGTCATCTTCCTCTTCAGGGACTGGACAGAGAGGAGAACTCTTGGTCTTTTAACATTTAGCTCATTATCTGACAAGCACTAGTTCATGTGTGTAAGACTTACAGTGCACTGCCATAGGAGCTAGCATGGCAGACAACAGGAACAGCAACCTGAATAACAACCAGCCTGAGCTTGAAACCACCACATAGCCAATTGTACTAACATACCTATATCAGGTTTTGGATTATGGTGCTGGAGAAGACTCTTGAGAGTCCCATGGACTGCAAGAAGATCAAACCTATCCATTCTGAAGGAAATCAGCCCTGAGTGCTCACTAGAAGGACAGATCCTGAAGCTCAGGCTCCAATACTTTGGCCACCTCATGAGAAGAGAAGACTCCCTGGAAAAGACCCTGATGTTGGGAAAGATGGAGGGCACAAGGAGAAGGGGACGATAGAGGAAGAGATGGTTGGATAGTGTTCTCTATCAGCATGAGTTTGACCAAACTGTGGGAGGCAGTGGAATACAGGAGTGCCTGGCGTGCTCTGGTCCATGGGGTGATGAAGAGTCGGACACGACTAAACGACTAAACAACAACAAACCTATATCAGGCAGGCAGTGTGTTGGCATCTTCCAGCATTAATGCAAGTATCCCATCATTTAAGAAGCCAAGCGTCTATAGATGTTGTATATTTATGTAATGAATATAGGGGTTGCTCGTGCGTAAGTTGCCGCCACTCCTGGCTATGTTGCCTTGTTAAACCTTTTCTGTCTGGACAGCCCTTCACTTCGTGGCTGCCTCAGTCGCTAGCAGAATCCGTCAGTGGGCGTTTCTTATACCTTTTCCAGCATAAAAGCTGTTTGACGCCAAGTCTCCTCCTACTCTCCCTGCGCGGAAGTCTTCTGCGCAGTGTGGATGTGGGTAGCGGAGGACCCGTGCTCTCCCCGCTGGTGTCCGGCAAGGAGTCCTGGAGCCCTCTCGCCGATTCCCCCATCTGCCCCCCTTTATCCCTGGTGTTGCGCTGATTTCCTTCCCCAGCTGATGAGCTGCCTCTCTCCCTGCTGGGTCCCTCTCCAGCATCACTTGGGAGCCTTCCCTCCGCCTCTGGCTCAGATGTCAGTTCCCTGACAATTTATAAAACCAGATGTGCATAGAATGCTGTTGAACCATCACTCTGGGACTTCAGGATTATGAACAGACTTTTGCAGATAATTCAAAATATGAAAGAAATGTGCTGAGAGCCAGTGTAGTTTAGTGGTTAAGAGCAGTAGACTCGTAATCTGGTGAACCGGGTTCACATCTCCACTCCTCCACATGCAGCTGCTGGTTGACCTTGGGCTAGTCACACTTCTTTGAAGTCTCTCAGCCCCACTCACCTCACAGAGTGTTTGGTGTGGGGGAGAAAGGGAAAGGAGAATGTTAGCCGCTTTGAGACTATTTCGGGTAGTGATAAAGCGGGATATCAAATCCAAACTACTCCTCCTCCTCCTCTTCTTCTTCTCCTTGAATGCTGTGGTCTATTTGTCTCTCAGACCCTGCATGTGATCTCTGCTCCTCACCACACCCGTCAAGATCCAACTGCAGTGAATCAGCCTTTATTGCATCAGAACACCATCTACAGCGGCTCCCAAGTATTATGAGGAGTAATTGGTGGAGTGGATTAAAGAATCAGAGAACTGTAGAGTTGGAAGAAACTCCCCAGGTCATCTAGTCCAACCCCCTGCAATGCAGGAATCTCAACTCAGGCATCCCTGAAAGATGGCCATCCAACCTCTGCATTAAAACTCCCAATGAAAGAGAGTCCACCACCTTTCGAGGGAGTCCGTTCCACTGTCAAACAGATTACTGTCAGAAAGTTCTTCCTGACATTTAGTCAGAATCTCCTTTCTTGTAACTTGAATCCATTGGTTTAGGTCCTGCCATTCAGAGCAAGAGAAAAGAAGCTTGCTCCATCTTCCATGTGACAGCCCTTTAGATATTTGAAGATGGCTATCATATCTCCTCTCAGTCTCCACTTCTCCAGGCTAAACATACCCAACTCCCTCAATCGTTCCTCATTAGAGCTGGGAGGTATCTGTTTCCAACAACATGACAAAATACATTGTCCTTCCAAAAGTACAAGAGAGCCAATTTAAAACAACAACTATTTTTCGAACATTCACAGATTATGTCCACAAATGCCAAGTCAGGAGCCATTCAAAGCAAGACAGTTTCACCATCACTACCAGAGGATAAATCTACTGTACAAAAATAGCAGCTTTTGCTCTCATCATTTATGCTTACTTGCTCACAACATTTCCTCAATGTAGATATGAGCCTCCCACTTACATTTCATTCATTTCATAACAGCACAGAGACATTTCATCTGCTATAGTGATTTCCCACGACTTCAAAAGGCAGGAATTATTTTTTTTTAATGCTTTCAACTATGGGCACTATTTACACACACACAATTGAGACACATATAAGACTTGGCAATTGGGGAAAGGCAAATTTCTCAAACAGCAGCCATTAAACTATTTGCTTTCGCTACAGAAAAGTCATAAAGGGAATGGAATTCCTGTCCACACCAGAAACCAACAGAAAACAATTATTGAGGCAGCACTGTGCAAGCAGACAGGTGTGAGTAACTGATAACAGCAAAAGGCAGTTCACCAGTTAGTAACTACACCAGGCATGGATGGGCAAACTCGGCTCTCCAGATGTTTTGAGACTACAATTCCCATCACCCCTGACCACTGTTCCTGTTAGCTAGGGAAGATGGGAGTTGTAGTCCCAAAACATCTGGTGGGCCAGGTTTGCCTTTGCCTAAACTACACACTTGTACAATTATGAAGACTGAGGTAGCAAGTGTGCAGGTAATGACTGACTGTCATTTGCTGGTGTCAGCAGACCAAATCCAAGATTGGGAATACCTCCAGTCCAAGTACTCACAGATTTCCACCATCAAACAGATGTTGTTTCCCTAGTACAGGAGGTCTTTCTTTGCCAGTTCAGTTTGTATGCACAGAACTACATCATCAACATGGAGTCTGAAAGTACAGCCAGTACTTATTACCAAACGGCTACTTACGAGGTTGAGGTTCCCAATGGAGAATAAAGAATTACGATCACATGGGAAACAGCAGGCTTTATTGGACACATCCACAACTGTAGAAGTGGGTGGTGGGAGACTTAGAACACGGAGAAGGGCCAATGACTTCTAGAATCTTACCAGAAAAACTGAATGGAATTCCATTCCAAGTAGGATCAATGGGCTTGAAGCAGCACACACAAGAAGACAAGCTTGAAAATGTGCTGCTCTTAACATCAAGTTACTCAAGTCAAGAAAAGCTAGGTGATGGGCCAGCAATAGTGGAGGTGTTGTCTTATTCATCTCAAGTACTTGGTGTTATGTGGAAGACTGGGAGCCCTGAAGGCCCAGAACTGGTTTCCTGATGTCTATGTCATCCATGTGGAGCTTCAGATGAAGAAATGCAGGGGTCTAACCAAAAAAATTAGGTAATAGCAGACAACCAATTCTATGCTAGTGTCTGCTACAGAGCTTCTAGATTTGCTTGTGCACACATGCACTCTCAATGTGAGGAACTCCCTCCCTCTCCGCCCCCCCCCCCATTTTCCTTCACTGTCAGATTAGCTAACCAGACTCTAATCCGTTGCTGACTTTCTTTGCCTATCTATTCCAGGTATTTGCCAACCCTTGGATAAAAGTGGATATTACACTTTGAGACTTAGAGTATAAGACAAGCAGTGAAGTCTCAAAGGCAGAAATCCCAGAAAATGAATTATTATTGTGTCTGGTCCATAACCCACCAGTATTACAAACAGTCTATACCAAACCCTTTACAGTCAAAGCAAACATAATCCAAATATAAACTGCAATAGCTTGCAAGCATTATTATAGTTCTAATATAATATCAACCTACTAGGAGATGATATATAAGAAATGAACTGAATATTAGTGTTTGGGGTTTATATGTTCAATATCCCCTCTAAAATTACAAGGTACGCTCTTTTATGGATCTAAAATAATGCCATTTTTCTACATAAAAGCTGCATGTCTTTCTTTATTTCAACATAAATATATTTTCATTACATAGAATGCTCTTGTTACTGTTGAAAACATCTCCATGGGAAAAGTTCAAAATCTAGGCCATGCATATATGTACATACCACCTGTTTTTGATCTGGTGGACAATTTCCATCAGATGTCACCCAGTGTACT
Source organism: Podarcis liolepis (assembly GCF_965112155.1). Lineage (NCBI taxonomy): Eukaryota > Metazoa > Chordata > Lepidosauria > Squamata > Lacertidae > Podarcis > Podarcis liolepis. The sequence goes on along the minus strand of NC_139564.1, from coordinate 17,021,832 downwards.
CCTACAAACCATAATTCCACTAGCTGGGACCCAATGTACCCAGGCAAACCACTGGGGCTATCCTAGTATAAGCAAGAGCAGAGGAAACCACCCAGGGAGCAGATGATGTTTAGCTTGTTGGAACTGGCAAAGGGAATCTGCTTGCCCCTGGTTCTTCCTCAAACAAATTGAGGACAGCCACCTTTCTAAGCTTTACCTCCATGCACAATCTGCACCTTGGATTTTCATCAAGTTAAATTTAGGGATAGAAGTTCATGCATTTAAGTCTGACCCCGCACAAAAAAATCATTGGAGTATCATTAATCTAACATACCGTAAATATAAGTGGAATAAACAATAACAAAAAAAAATCATTTGTTATGATACAATAGGCAAAAAACTACCCATTATATAATAACAAATCATACCTGTAGTCAGTGCTTTTTTTTTTGTAGGGGGTGCTCAAGGGTACGCAGTACCGGCACCTCTCTTTTTTGTTGTTAAAAGTGTGGCACTTATTGTAACAACTTCATGGTGAGTACTGGCACTTATTTTTCTAGGGGAAAAGCACTGCCTGTAGTACTAGATGTTACCTCCAGCATGCTTCTGCGATTAATATTCTATTTACACAGACACCTCTGCACACATAGATTAGGTATATACACACAAGAGAGCCAGCTAGATGCAGAGTGTCAGTGGTATGACAAGAGACTTGGGAACCAATCTATTGCAAATCAGTCAGCAATTGACCAGGCACCCAATCAACACCCAAGACTCACCCTACAGGTTATATATTGGTTGGAAGAGATCTTATATGAAATTCACACCCTAGAAACTCAATTCACATATTAGAAACTCAACATTTTGAGGGTCAGGTGAGTCATCCTGGGATGTGAATGTCATGTAAAAACTCTTTCTACCCACATAAACTTCCTGAGGCAGGGGGAGTCTTTTCCATGGTCGATTGCTGGTTGCTTCACAACAGAATAGTTCCAGAGTCTCTTGTTTTACCAGTGACACTCTACATCTAGCTAGCTCCCATGTGTGTATATATAATCTATATCTATATGTGTGTGGGCATCTGTGTAAATAAAATATTAAATCTTTACTACTGAGATTTTTCCCCAGCTTATTTCACTTTGACGGTGTTGGCGGTGTTCAGTTACAGTGCTTTAATATGTCTTTATACAGATTTCCATTATGTTCTTTTTAATGGAGACAAGAATATTTCCCTTCTCTTTCCTGAAACAAACTCTGTACCATGTTGATATTTAATGAGCCATTGCCTAGTCTATGTGAAGCGGGTGGCTTGAATATATTTCTCCCCCTCAAATATTTACTGGATGAGAATGAGTTGACTTTCGGTGTAGAAAATTATTATTTGCCAGAAGTACTGCATTCATGGCTGAATATGTGGGTAGTTAAGGTGCAGACAGCAGGCATTCTACTGCCTATTAAATCAGGTTTCTTCTTTTGAAAAAGAAATGTTTTAGAAAAAAACACACCTGTCATTATAAGGCAAGGGAATGAAATTCATTCCTTTAAAAAAACTAATCCATAAGTTTGCACATTTCATCAGACTATAAGGATAGTATTTGACTAATTCATACTGTGAATATGAATATGTTGGATGCAACCCTAAGACTTCTGTCAGACACTTTGTAACTGTGGGAATAACTTCACAAAGACACTATGATCTTGATAGCTAAGTGAGTTAATAAGTAACAAATGAGTAACTGCCATCCAAATAAATCAGCAAAACAGTTAATGGATCAAGCCTAATTAAGACCAATTATTTTAGACAGAACCTCTAAAATCTAAGACCACTAGACAGATTTATTTGTTTACTTCATTTATATGTGGTACAGCACTTTGCAAATGTCATAGGTGGTTTACAGCAGGCAAATAGATAAACATGCATCAATTCATAAAGTAATATAAGCCTTTTAAATAAGTGTGTTTCGGAAGGCTTTGGCCCACCAGATGTTGCTGCACTGCAACTCCTGTCTTCCCTGGCCGTTGCCCATTCTTGCTAGGACTGATGGGAGTTCTGGTTCAGCAAAATCTGTAGGACTAAAGGTTCCCCACACCTGCCTTAAAGCAGGGGGCCAATCAAATGCCCCTCCCTTATAGTCGCTTTTAACGGCTTGCCTTTTGTTTCTATCTGTTTTATGTGAGTTATAATCACTTTTAACTATTAGCTTTTATCCCTTTCCTCTTTAAGTCTTATAAGGTTTGATGGTGATAAATGCCCCTGGAACGCTCACAAGTGGCTTGTGACAGGGACAGCCATCTCCTTTAACTGTTGCTGGTGTCTAGTGATTACAGCTAAAAATAATTAAGGCTGCACTCCTACACACTTACAGTGGAACTCACTTCTGTGAACACATGGATAGGATTGCTCTGAAAAAAGATCTATCATCTATGAATTTGTCTGCTCCAGGCTTCCTCAAACTCAGCCCTCCAGATGTTTTTGCCCTACAACTTCCATTATCCCTAGCTAGCAGGACCAGTGGTTAGGTGTGCTGGGAATTGTAGTCTCAAAAACATCTGGGAGGCCGAGATTGAGGAAGCCTGGTCTACTCCCTAAAAAAATAATAATCAGCAGGTAAGCAATACACCATTTTGTAATGAAGTGAGTTGTGCAAAAAGTACTTCCTATTATCAGTCATGAGCTTGAGCATTTTGAGCAGCCTTCTCGAACCTATAAGCAGTAGATATTGTTGGACTACAATTCCCATCATCCCATCCAGCATGGTCAATGGCCAGACATGATAGCAACTGTAGCCCAATGACATCTGGGAAAGCCTATTCAGAGAAAAATAGTAAATTTCTTTATTTTAATGCTGAATATATGAGCACACGAAGCTGCTTTGTATCCAGACAGACCATGGCTTCTTACCCCAGGATTTTCTTACTAGAACTTGAAAGGGGGGAAAAAACCCTTCTTCAGAATATGTAATATATATTGCAAGGTGTCTTCAGGATGAAACAGGAACATTAAGAATAATAATCCAGTATTAATCCATTATCACAAAATGTTTCCCCGAGCACAGCAGAGTTTTGGATATTCCCAACCGAACAGAACAGTATAAAGCAGAAAGGGGATAACAGAATGTTTTGCCATAAATTCAGAATGACTGTGTTGGAAAGTAAAAAGCAAATTAATTCTAGCAACTATGAAGTTCATATTTTAACTTCTCTAGTTATACATACTATTGAGAACCGATAGCCGACTTTTTAGTACCAAATCAGCTTCTGGGCATTTCCATTTAGATGAGAAAGGCTGTCTTAGCTCTTTATAAATCCCCAAGCTGGGAAAGATACAAAGAGTATTAGCACCTGGTACGCTCTTAAAAGTTTATTGTCCAAAAAATTGAAAACTCTTTGCAATTGTTTTAAGCAAATGTGGTTGTATCTTAATTTGTCGTAATGAGGGAGATGCTCATTACAGTGTCTCTCTTCTCTGCCCCAGGGCACCTGTGAAGATTATATTTTTCATCTCAATGGGTCTTTGCTTTTGCTGAACTCCTTAAAATACACAGGCATACTATACCTCCAGAAGGATGCAAGAGCTTAATTACTGCATTGCTTTTTAGTAATTGACAGGTGATAATACTGGTGTTAATCAAGATACTGCATCACAAAGTCAAATTATAATCGTAAAACTTTTATATTGAGATGCGTATTTCATATCTAATTGCACCACAATAACCAGGGCAGATTATTTCCTCCTGCTGTATTGTTTTCTGACCTGTGATATGGCTATACTCCTTCTATCCTTATAGCTTGCTTAAAGTACTTCTGTGTGAATAGTGGAATTATTTAAACCTCAGCGTCTAGGACTTGCCAATTGTCAGGTCGGCGGTTTGAATCCCTGCGGCGGGGTGCGCTCCCGTTGCTCGGTCCCAGCGCCTGCCAACCTAGCAGTTCGAAAGCACCCCCAGTGTAAGTAGATAATTAGGGACCGCTTACTAGTGGGAAGGTAAACGGTGTTTCCGTGTGCTGCGCTGGCTCGCCAGATGCAGCTTGTCACGCTGGCCACGTGACCCGGAAGTGTCTTCGGACAGCGCTGGCCCCCGGCCTCTTAAGTGAGATGGGCGCACAACCCTAGAGTCGGACACGACTGGCCCGTACGGGCAGGGGTACCTTTACCTTTACCTTATTCCCTGCAATGTTAATGGCTGCACTACAAATGCTGCTCACTTAGACGAGCATCCAGATGAATTATGCATGAATTTATTACTTTGGTCAATTTTGCTGGACCTTGTAACCTAGGGCTGCCATACATCTGGAATATCTAAAAGGAAAATGTCCGATTTGTCCTGGATCTTAGCTCAACAATTTTGGGGGTGTCCTGGTTTTTACTTTTTGAAATATGGCAACCCTGTAATTCAAAAAATGACTGGGAAAGTGATGTCATAGACTGAGGCTCATGTATCTAGTATTGAAATGCAACTAGACTCATCATCAGCCAAGTAACTGTCTCCATCTGGAATATAACTGAAAACTGGTACTTAAAAATATTGTTTTAAACTGTGAAAAGAAGCTACAATCACATCTACTCCTATGCCAAATCTTGTCAGTAGCAATTAGCTTTTATTGCTAGGGTAGATCTTCCAGATTCAGAGGCAGTACAACCTTGATTAATAAAAATGGGTTAAATCTAAGTGGCCCTAACTAAATGTTCTTGCTTGTGTTGCATAGGTCACAGTCAAGACATGTTGGGATACAGAGCAAGGGTGTTGCTGAGCTACAACTCCTACCATTCTTGACCACTGGCCATACTGGCTGAGGCTGATGGGATCCATAGTCCAATGTCTAGATGGCCACAGGATACTCTCTAGCCCAAGGGTGGCTATTTTGGCTTGCCATGACAAATAGAAATGCTTGACATAAATGAGATCAATTCATTCAGGCATTACCTTATTTACAGTCTGCCCTTCACCATACGGTCCCAGAGCAGAAATATATTACATAAAAATCATTTTTTAAAAAAGCAATGCAAAATATTGCAATAAAAAAAGAACCTCAAGAAGATGGAAAAGCAGGCAATAAAATTATCTGAGCAGCTCCATACGGCAAACCTTCCCAAAGTCCTGCCTAACAAGGTGTCTTAATGGTTCCCTACTGTCAGGGAACTGACATCGGAGCTAGAGGCGGAGGGAAGGCTCTCAAATGATGCTGGAGAAGGGCCCAGCAGGGAGAGGAGAGGCAGCTCCACAGATGGGGAAGCAAATCAGCGCAACACCAGGGATATAGAGGGGCTGATGGGGGAATCGGCGAAAGGGCTCCAGGACTCTTCACCGGACACCAGCGGGGAGAGCACGGGTCCTCTGCTACCCACGCCCACCCTGCGCAGAAGACTTCCGCGCAGAGAGAGTAGGAGGAGACTGGGTGTCAAACAACTTTTATGTTGGAAAAGATTTAAGAAACGCCCACTGACCGATTCTGCTAGCGACTAAGGCAGCCACGAAGTGAAGGGCTGCCCAGACTGAAAGGTTTAGCAAGGCAACAAAGCCTGGAGAGGCGGCAGCTTACACACGAGCAACCCATACACATTACACCTACCACTTTACAGCATTAAAAGTCCATAATATACACTGCCAGCCAACCCTATTCATATTATTCCCCAAGCTGCACATGACAGAGGGTTGTTTAGGCCAAGGGATAATGGGGCTTACCAAAGCCTCCTTCTGTCTATATAGTCCTGCCCCATAACCTATTAAATGCATTCCAAATTTGTCTTTTCTCACACTAGAGTTTGATGAAATCTTGTGCAACTGTGTTCATTCTACTCTACTCTCTCTCCACATTCCCACTCTGCTGTTTATTCAACAACATAACTCAATTGTCTTTTTAAGCAATCTATTAAGTTCTGGAATGTTTTCTTCTGGAGACACATTTCATAGTCAAAGCCACTAGGGTTCCGTTGCAGTTCAGTTGCGCTCTTCCTTACTAGAAACATTAACAAATACTGCCAGGTTTAATTTATAGATGCAGAAGGAACCCCTAAATCACTGCAGCATTCTCCACCCAGCCTTGTTCATCAGACTCAAAAATAATTTAGCAACTCCTTAATTAATTCCTAATTGACATCCTTGGGTCATTACGCCAACACTTTCATTTGGCTGTATACCAACAGACAGCGGCCTAGGGGATATTTGGCTTATAAGATTTCTCCCAGGATGTCCAATAAAACTTTTCCTTTCAAAAGTAAATTTTATTGCTATTGTTGCTGCCAGTTATTAAACTGAATAACATCCAAATCCTAAACAAATTTACTTTTAAAAATCTCCACTCGCTGAAAAAGGAGAATTAGAAGGGGGGGGGGGTGTTCATAACTGGACCTCCCACTGTTTCATTTTTAAATGCGTGATTAGATTATGTTTAACATAACAGTAACACAAAATCATCTCACTGCAGCTGCTATTTGTGCCACTGGGCTGAAACATATAGGTGTGCTCTTCCAAAGCAACTTACAAGCAACCCCACATAGATGCATTAAAACCGGGGGGGGGGGGGTGTTACATTTAAAATATCTCACCCACTTCTAATAGGCCAGATAGTTATTGCCTGGTGATTAATGTGGCTCTCTGCAGCAGTGCAAACTACAGTTGCAGTTCATGGGAGAGTTATTTTGCTGTTTAATCACGCAACTAATTTTTTTATTTTTTTTTACATGTTCCCAACAACATCTGACTATCTCATACAGCGTAGAGCAAGAAAGCTAAATGGGGCACTCCTTGTAGGGCTGCAGACAGGCTCAGCTCTCTGATGAGTGCAGACAGAGCCAGTTCAAAGTGGAGGGGACCCTCAGCAAAGCTTTCTCTGGCGAGACCCTCCTTCATCAGCTGGCAACTCCAACAGGCTTACCTGGAGATGGAAACAGCAGGTGCCAATAGCAGCCCTCCAATGTAGCCACCATTATAATTTCTCACAGTGACTCCAATGAAGAATCATTCTACGGCATTCTGGTAAATTTTAAGAAGGGATCCCAGACTTAGTTGCCCACTGAAAAAATGTTGCTTTAAGGGTGGACCCTGAGCAGATATTAGCAGTGGACCCTGCTGGAATACTGGGACCCAGCAGTTGCCTGATGATACACATTCTATGGCCTCCAGGAACAGAGCAAGCAGCATTGAAGAAAACAGCAACAGAGTCCACAACCACTCAGTTTCCCTTATTGGTGGCAATGAAGATTAGGCCCAGTCTGGCCTCTTGTTCATCCACCTGCTCTTGCAGGAAATAAAGCAGCCACAGCTGAGGAGAATGATCAGCTGCCCCTGATAGCCATTGGCTCTCTCAAAAGGAATGCTGGCCACAGTGAGGAGCAGTTGGTCCCACTGAAAGCCCATCAAAACAAGAGCTGAACCTCAACAGGAACAGAATAATATGGTCCAAAGCAAGGTGAAAGGAACAGTTAATTGCAATGCAATTTTAGTGCTTCATAATGTCCTCAGAGCCACCAAGCAGGCCAGTTTAGGGCATCCCTTATTTGATGAATCTCTCAGTGATCTGTTAATAAGGAATTGCTGGAATTCGTTGGGCTGGACAACACAAACCTTTTTTTAAAAAAAACCAGCACTTCTGTCCTACCATGTGCCTAAAGGAGTGGGAGAAACCTATTATATGAACACCTGGCAGAAGAATAACCCAGAGACCTTAATTATTTCACTGGCATTTTACACTGCCAGCTCATTATACTGTGTTATTAAATGAACACAGTGGCACAACACTAAACTTTAAAGCAAGAAACCCCCAGATTCATTTAATGTTTATTTATTTATTTATTGTCATTAAAAATGCCACAAAGAGTGCTAATTTTTTTATATGCAAGTTCCACAGGCAAAGCTGGCTGCAATTCCAGTGCTTGTGAGAATGCCCTGCAATTCTGTGTTCATGTACTTGGTAGTTACGGTAGTTGCACTGGGTTCAGTTGTGCTGCCCAAGACTAGAAAACATACATTTAATCAATTAGACTGCATGCACAGCTTTATATTATCCCCCCCTCCCTGTTATCTGATAGCATAATGGTAGAGCTGGATCAGAAGATAATTGGGTTTATTTAGCTGGATACACAATCTAATCTACTGCACTATAAAAAGAATGATTCCCCTTTACTTAAAGCTTAATTTAACCCTTGGGCAATTCAGTAGAGATTTTTAGAGTCCCCCTGGGATTTTTAGAATCCCAGAAGCTTCCCTTTTGAACATATCCCTTTCATCTTAAGAAGTTCTGGCCAGGTTGAGCTACAGTGGGAAATAATTATTTTCTGCTATGAGAAGAGCTGTGGTGAGCCTCAGCTAGCAAACCCTCCTTCCCCTCTTCCCCTTTCTCATGCCTTTTTGGAGATCAAAAGCTTTTGCTTTAATTTTGAACTAACCACTATTTTGGAAAACAAAGCAGTGAGCAGGGCAGATTTGTTCTTTTTACTTTTTGTTAAGTGCACTAAGAGGCAATATCTACCGTGATCAGGCCTCACATAGATCTGTTTCAGGAGTGAGGAATTCATGGCTCTCCAAGTAACTCCAGTTCCCATCAGCCCCATCTAGCATGGTCAATAGTCAAGGATGATGGGAGGTCTAGTCCAATACCTGAGGCCCCATATACCAGAACCCTAGTCTTTTATTCTTTTTTTATCCCTACCTTTCCTGGCACATAGAACAAACTAGGTTGGATCTGAACTGCAGCTAACTTTATTTTACTTTAATCCACATTAGGAGAACCCAGAGCTTTTTGCTTTCAGACTTTTTGCTTTCAAACTTGAGGGCATAGTAATTGAGTTCTGGCCATGTACAAATGATATCCACCCTTACACAATTGTTTGAATGGTCCCTTCCTTTCATCACTGAGGTATGAGCTCTTCATTTACATAGGCACAGTTCAGAAATCAATGTTTTGCATTATACAAGACACATTTAAATAGGAAGGACTAGAAGAAACAAGGTTAAACTAATGCTAGGATTCTATGCACAAGCACTTGATGGGTTTCCACCCTATAAAAACAGTAACCTGCCGTACGACGCTGTCACGACAATTCCTTTCGTGCATTTGAAACATGTAATCTTCTAATTTATGTGGTGTAATAAACAGGCACTCCCTAAGGCGGATCATGTCTTTTATATTAGGCTCAATTTAAAGCATTTCAGTATTGACAGAATGTGGGAAGCACCAAAGGATTACAAGTAAATATTTAGCACTTCTACACAACGGCATTTCCCCCCATGCCACATACAGAGAACTTTACAAAGAATAGACTGTTAATTTTCCACAGTAGTCCTGCAAAGTAAAGGTAAAGGTAAAGGGACCCCTGACCATTAGGTCCAGTCATGGCCGACTCATCTCGCTTTATTGGCCGAGGGAGCCGGCATACATCTTACGGGTCATGTGGCCAGCATGACTAAGCCGCTTCTGGCGAACCAGAGCAGCGCATGGAAACGGCGTTTACCTTCCCGCCAGAGCGCTACCTATTTCTCTACTTGCACTTTGACGTGCTTTCGAACTGCTAGGTTGGCAGGAGCAGGGACCGAGCAATGGGAGCTCACCCCATCGCGGGGATTCGAACTGCCGACCTTCTGATCAACAAGTCCTAGGCTCTGTGGTTTAACCCACAGCGCCACCCGTGTCCCAAGTCCTGCAAGGTAGGTGACCATAAATGCAGGCTATTCATTTAAAAGTTGTTGGGCGGGGTTAGGACAAGACCAGCCTATCATTGAAGACAAATCCTCGTCTCCCACCAAATCAATGCCCTATTTGCAGGAAATCTCAAAAGTAACCTGTGCCAAGAGGAGCTTCACAACCACAGGAGGCAGAGCTGGCGGGAAAAGATATGTTGCTGCCCCAGCAGATGGCATGCCCCACCCCCAAAGTTTTAAATTAATTCCCTCTCGAAATATCCCTATTACTGGAGGTGGAGGGAGTCCCAAAGTCTCCACCCAGTCAAAATGCAAGCCAAATGTTTTTGCTGTTGTTTGAGCTGAAAGTTTCAGTGAGGTGTAAAGCAAGAGAGATAGCTATTTAAGTTTAATACATAAGGAATTTTTCTTTTTGACATTTATATCTTTACTGTGCACTTCAAAAGTTAGGGTGCTTCCAGATTGTCACTAGTTTCAGGTGGGCATCAATCACATACGGGCAAATTCAGGTTGCACAAATAAAGTTGATTGGGTGGTTTTGTACAATGCGCTTTGCCAAAAGATCACCCTATTTGCAATAAGGAAAGTGATGGGGAAACACAACATCAAGGGGGCCTACCTGGAGTCGAGTTTAACTTTTCGGCATAGAGTTAAAACCTTGTTATTTTCCTAGACCTTGTCAAGTCTGCGCTATGCTTTTCTTTGTGTTCTGTGAAGCCTAGTTGTGCTTTACGTTGTTTTTATGGTGTGTGCCTGCGTCTAAAAACCACCCTGGGGTATTCAATCACAAAAATAAATAAAGGTGGAAGCAGGTGGTCCTGTAGAGACATGGAATGCAAGCTGCATTCTTACTCTGGTTCTGCCTCTGCTGAAGTAGATCCCTCTGCTGCATCTCTGTGACAGGTGTGTGATTGGAGCATTCAATCACTCATGGTGCTGAGATGAAGAACAATTATCTGCTATCAGAAGAGGCTCCATGTATTATCGCTGTACAACTCCTTCCAGACAAAAAGGATGCTAAGAGAGTTGCACAGAACTAATGGGTAGGGTTGTGTTTGCCGTTCTCCCTCTTACGGCCTCAAAGTAATGTTACCTTTTCCCGGACATGTTTATGTGACCCTGGGTGTAATATAGTTAGAACCCATTAAAGAAATAAAACAGAGGCAAACTGTGTGGTTGTGCATGCCCAGCAAACACCACCTGAGGAAATTTTGCTGAGGATTTGACAGGGGTAGCTGGTGTCTCTACATTAACCAGTCCACTGGGAAGAGATTAGACACAACTAATATTTCTATTGGAGATTATTGCTCAATGCAACATTCAAATAAGAATAGATGCTTCCTGGCATGCTTGGGTGTGAATGTTATTTTGGGAGCTGGTGTGCCAGCGAACTATTCATTCAATGAGATGGCCAAAGCAACACACAACAGATAAAATTTAACAAATGTTACAAAACAAGAATTAAATGGGAGACAGAAATTCAAATATTATGACCCCAATTAAAAAATATTAGTGGAAAAGCTGGTTAGAAAAAAGTTTTAGCAACATAACAATGTTGACCAAAAAAAGAAGAAGATGGTTTTTCAAGGTCTGACCTTTAGACATTAGGCATTAAAAGCATATGGAATACTAATGTGTCTCCAATTACCAAGCAATTGGGTTTCTTCTGCAAGGTAAGTAAGTCCACCATTTGAAAACTGGCCTATGGAAGTGATCCATAGAAAAACAGCTTGATCTCCAGTAATAGCATCATTATGAATAGGGTTAAGCAAGAAATTAGCATCTCAAGTGAAGAGAATGATATCCTGTATAGCAACTGCTAGAGGTTATTCAGACCATAAAATGGCTAAATATATAATCCACTCTCCCTTCTTAAAAAAAAAAAAAGAAATGTATTTTACTACTCACTTCCTAAAAAGTGCACTCAGCAAAATCTCATTCAAAAGAAATAGACAAGTTGTAAATGCGGCCCATCAGCCTGGCTTACCAGAACGCCTGTGATGCTGTTCTTCCAGGAATTCCAAGTCAAGCATGAGGTCATCCTCATCCAGGTCACAGGAGCCCAAGTTATTCAAAACATCCTGTAGTATGCCAACAAAATAACAGTTTAGGAAGGTGACTGAATGTGTGGATGGGATTTTCAGAAAATCTCAGTGATAAGCTTATCCTCATCTAATTTTATCTAATTGCCATCTTGCTTCCTGATCTCAATAAGAAGTGGTGAACAATAATAGCATATTATATACATTATTATTCTACACATTGTTACTTGCATGTTATACACATATGAACTCCAAGTTTCCTGAACTTAACCAGACAACAATGCATATAACTGCATAAAAATACTTAGGTATTAATACTTATACAATTAAGCTACAAAAATATAGTGCTACATGGGCTTCACTCTTTTATATGTATTATATGTACAATATATGCACATTTTTGCATATAATTTGTTGATTTTTTTAAAAAAGAAAACATGCATGAGCATAAAAGGTGCCTGGTGCAGGAATAGTTTGACGCAGGCAAAGTTTGATCAGGTCAGAACCATCAAATCTATTTAAATCTATTTAGAACAGATTCCATCTCTATCCCTAACTGATTATGAAGAAAGCAACAACTTTGCAGTGGTTTATTAAAATGATAAAACATTGTGTATATGCGATCTTTGTGTGCCATTGGTTTTCTGTCTTAAAACTTAAAAACTGAAAAATTATCTATATTTTAACATGATAAAAAATAATACGAATTAACAACAATAATTTCATACTTTCAAAAAGTTAAAATAACAATAAACTTAAAACAGATTAAAACACGAATACTTAAAAGTTTTTTTAAAAAAAATAGTGAACTGTTTAGAAATGTTTTTTCAATAAAAAGATACATCTATGGTGAATAAGGAGAATATGATGAAGCACCATTCTGAAACAGAGAGCGTTAATATGGTGTTTTCAGCATTGTCCTTCAATATCCATAAACTGCAGTCTGAACCAGGCAACTTATAAAAGCATTTAGATGCATTGATAGGGAGGCTAAAAATAATGATGTCAGAAAAATCTTACTAGATCAGGCAAAGGGTCTGTCTAATTTTGCATTCTTTCTTCAGTGGGAGCTAGCACAGCGATTTCAGGAAACATCTTGGATGAATTCACATTCAGGCGCTGAGAAGCATGACTCAGTAGCCTGATCACATTGCGCTTGGAAAGGGCCCTGCAGGCTATGGGTTCCAATCCAGAATTCTGTCACACTTCGTGGGACGTGGAGTAATGCTTCTTTTGCATTTATGCTTCTTTATACCTATATCCTACCCAATGCCATTTCTGCTACATGAGGGGCATGCAGCAAAGCACTCACCACAAATCTCTGCAGCCAGTCTAATATACTGGAGCACAGGCCTTCTAACCAAAAACTAATGCCCGTCTCAGGCAAGGGAACCCTGTCTGGGCAAAAGAGGACCATGCATTGTGAGCGGATTGAGGGATAGCTAATAACAAAGCCGTCAAAAAGCGTGCCAGCACATTACTCAACCTTCTCTGTGCAGTTTCAACTGGGGGGAGGCTTGCACCCCGTTATCAGCACCTCTGCAGCCACATTGACCACCCAAGACCATGTTTGGCAAAATTTCCATCAGGCTATTGAGGTCTGCCTTCTCGACCTTCTCAATGCTGCCCCCTTCATTCATCACAGTTAACAAAATAATTTGTTCTGAACTCCAAAAACTTTTACAACTGCTTTATTTTAAAAACAACAACAACAACAACAACAACAACACACACACACACACACACACACACACACACACACACACACTATTGCTGTCAAGCACATCCAGAGAGAATTACAAGACAATTTCTATTTTCCTCCTTTAAAAAAAAGCCCATATGGAAAAAGCCCATACAATGCCTTAATTCAAAGTATTCCCATTAAATTGCTTTGTTAGTTAAGGAGGAAGAAAAGGAAACAAAATTTCTCTGTGTTCCAAAGATAGGCTGACAGATGAATGCTGACATGTCCTTTCTTTTATTTTCTTTTTCTTTTTTCTTTTTTTCCCCCTTGGAAGACTTAATCACTGCTTGCAGACAAACGCTTCAGCAAAAGCTTTAATAAAACTCTCCATTGACTTTGGAATAGCCCCTTAGAAACTTTTAAAAACACAGCTTTCTTCCTCCCAGTGTCTTCCTTTGGCACATAAAACTGCATTTAACCCCTGTGGTGCAGGAGAATGAAACCAAAGTCTGCTTTGCCCCTTCTTGCCCCTTCTTCTCAACAACGTATCTTGGGACAGTTCCCTTTCATTAAAGTGTGATCTTCAAACAAAAACAATTGTCAAACAAAGAATGTGTATACAAAGAATGAATGAGTGTCTGTGTGTTGCAGTTCATTGTTGCAGAAAGGAAGGCTTCCATTCATTTCTGCCTCAAAGTGCTACACCTACAGAGTGCAAGGGAGTTGGAAAAAATGCTTGGTAATTGTCCAATTCTGATGTGAAATCCCCCCCAAAAAAAATCTGGGTTCAGATTACAAGGGTTCTACAATGATTAGACACATTTTTAACTCTCCGGGTTCCTGTTCAATGTTCCAGCTAGTCAGCCATGCCCTTCTTGAATCATAGAATCATGGAGTTGGAAGGGACCCTGACCATCATCTAGTCCAACCCCCTGCAATGCAGGAATATGCAGCTGTCCCATACAGGGATCGAACCTGCAACCTTGGCGTTATCAGCGCCACACTCTAACCAACTGAGCTATCCAGCTTTAAGAAAATACACCACTGGTTCAGGAAGGGCTGTGGTTCAGTGGTAGAGCACGTGCTCTGCATTCAAAAGGTCCCTGATTTAGTCCCTCAGATCACCATGTAGGGCTGGGAGAGATATGAAGTTCAGGTGTAGACAATACTGAGTTAGATGGACCAGTGGCCTGACTCGTATAAGGCAGCTTCCCATAGTCCCCTTAGTGCCCCATCAGCTTCTGGCTTGCAGATGTGGCTGCAGGTCCAAAAAGGTTAGCTAACCCATGTTAGAATAGAACATGTTATCAAAAACAAGACCAAAATTCTTGCCCAAGCTAAGTGGAAGGAGGTGGAATCAGAGGCTGAAAGCGATCTGAATGGGAGTACCTTTCAGCACATCACTGCTTTCAATGGGATACACATCCTAACAAAGATTCCAGTATGAATCCCCTTCCACAAGTAGCACAACCAGGGCTAAACAATGGTATGAGCAAGGCTTAATACAACATAAGCAAGCAAAGCTGCCAAGGAGTGTGGTGGAGTCTCCTTCTTTGGAGGTCTTTAAGCAGAGGCTTGACAACCATATGTCAGGAGTGCTCTGATGGTGTTTCCTGCTTGGCAGGGGGTTGGACTCGATGGCCCTTGTGGTCTCTTCCAACTCTATGATTCTATGAAAGCACTTTTTGAAGCCAGGACTATCGTTTTCCAGGACAGTGGCTGTGCATGCGCTTTGCTCTTCTCTTTACTGTGCATGTGCCCATATATCAAAGTACAACAGCTAAATGAAAAGGAAACAAGCAATATTTTGCATGCCATACGCACACATACAATTTCATGTACATGGGGCCCTTTGGTCACTATAGAGTCACTATAGGATCACTTACCGTAAATTTCGCTCCATAACACGCAGATTTTTCCTCCTAGAAAGTAAGGGGAAATGTCTGTGCGTGTTATGGAGCGAATGCCTACAGATGGCGGGGGAATCTGCTGCAGTCGTGAGCAGTCCGTGGCTCGCTTTGAAACAGCAAAGCGGGTGTAAGCGGCTCCTGTCAGCTAGCGGAGCCGGGGAGGAGGGAGAAAAGCAGAGCGGGAGTTGGCTGCTTTAAAACAACCCCATGCTCTCTGTCCCTGCCTGCAGTTTTTTGCTGGCCGATTTTGGATTAGGCACTGTAGGGGCTGTGTGTGTGTGTGTGTGTGTGTGTGTGTGTGCGCGCGCGTGTGCTTGAGCTATCCTTCTCCTCCTCCTGCTTCCCCTTCACTCTCCCTGCGCCCCTGCGACGTTAGAATCCACACTCTGTGTGTCTGTGTGTGCGTGAGGGCTGCTTCTCCTCTTGCTTCCCCTTCACTCTCCCCACGTTAGAATCCACGCTCTGTGTGTCTGTGTGTGCGTGAGGGCTGCTTCTCCTCTTGCTTCCCCTTCACTCTCCCCACGTTAGAATCCACACTCTGTGTGTCTGTGTGTGCGTGAGGGCTGCTTCTCCTCTTGCTTCCCCTTCACTCTCCCGACGTTAGAATCCACACTCTGTGTGTCTGTGTGTGCGTGAGGGCTGCTTCTCCTCTTGCTTCCCCTTCACTCTCCCGACGTTAGAATCCACACTCTGTGTGTCTGTGTGTGCGTGAGGGCTGCTTCTCCTCTTGCTTCCCCTTCACTCTCCCCACGTTAGAATCCACACTCTGTGTGTCTGTGTGTGCGTGAGGGCTGCTTCTCCTCTTGCTTCCCCTTCACTCTCCCCACGTTAGAATCCACACTCTGTGTGTCTCTCTGTGTGTGATTTGCTTCCCATTCACTCTTCCTGCGATTTTAGAATCCACACTGTGTGTCTCTCTGTGTGTGAGGGCTCCTTTTCCTCTTGCTTCCCATTCACTCCCCCAGCGCCCCTTCGACTTCCAGCGCCCTGCAACTTTAGGGCCAGTTCTCTCTCTCTCTCTCTCTCTCTCTCTCTCTCTCTCTCTGTGTGTGTGTGTGTGTGTTGACCTCACTGTGCTTGTTGGGGGAGAGTGTTGGTCGCACTTTTTCTTGATTTGTCTCAGAGTGGTTACTATCGTGGTTTCCTTGCTGGGGAGGAGGGAGAGATGCAGAGCCTGCTTGTTCTAAAGGAGCAAAGCCGGAGAGGAGCCTCTCCTGCATTATTAGCAGCACCCTTCTCCACACCCCCCCACGTGTGCTCCTTGTCCCTTGAGTGCTTTTCCTTCCCTCCCCACTTAAAACGTGGTTACAAAGCACGGATCCACATGGATCCTCAGGATTTTTGCACTGGGTCACCCCAAATTCACCATCAGATCACATAGCATGTCCATGGCTACAGCCTGCACAAAAAACACACACGCACCCACTGTTTCATGGGGCCGCAATGGGGCAAAAACGTGGTTACAAAGCATGGACCCACATGGATCCTCAGGATTTTTGCATTGGGCTACCCCAAACTCACCGTCAGATCACATGTCTGTGGCCACAGCATGAACCACAAAAATCATACATCCACTGTTTTGTTTAGAATATTTTTTTCTTGTTTTCCTCCTCTAAAAACTACGTGCGTGTTATGGTCAGGTGCGTGTTATAGAGCGAAAAATACGGTATTTGGCTGTCAGGAGGCTCTATCAGCAGATGTGTCTTCAGGAAGAATAGTCTACTCAGAGTGAAAGAGAAGTCTTGGACCCAGCAGATGATCAGAGAGAGGAGGAGCTGGGAGTGATGAGTGATGAGGTCTTTCAATATCCTCTAAAACAGCAGATTCAACATTTTCAGGGCTGGGAACCACCTTTAACCCAAGTATGCATTTAGAACTCATTCCTTATCTGTTGACCATACATTTGTATTGTGGTAGTGCTGCTGTAGCAACCCATCTGATAGTTGGTCCCAGGACACACCAATGCTGTTAATTTTGCACTGAGCACCTAATGCCCAGCTCACTTGCTCCATATTGATAGTCCCTGCTTACTAGGTACTGGTCTTGGACACTGACAGTGCTGTGCAATAGCTAGATATGTTGGGAACTGAAGTTGCTGTTTCTATAAATGAACAGTACATGCCGCAGCATGGAGCCACATTTATTTAACTTACATGCTGTAGGTCTTCCAACAACATTGTTTACAGATTTTGATCCAGATCTTGTTCATTTGTTCAGTGATTGATATGGTCTCAAACTTATTCTGCCATTTTTGTCAGCTGCTTCTTGTTTACTATTGTCAGCAGACAAAATATTTCTTGTCCCTTCCTATGATTCAATGTTCCCTTATTCAAATGATGCAAATTACCATCCAATTACAGCAATATTGTTACAAAGTCTTGACTAATGCTTGTGACATTCTGTGCTCTGATTGCAAACATTATAATGAATCTACATCCCATTAATACTAGATGTTTATTAACAAGTTATTCAGCTTTTAACTGGATCCTTGTTTGGCAGTAAATTTTGGCTATATTCATATTCAAATTTGCTATCCTTATGGATAAATAATCTATATCATTATATCATAATTCTTGTCAAACTTGACCTTCCTTTTAAAACCACAGGCAAGGAGATTTCAGTTTATGTTCATCTTAATGCCACATTGAGGACTTTGGTAAAAGTCTGTGGAGAGATCAATATATTTATATGTTTGTTTAAAATGTCACCCTTCTGCCTGGCAATAGGCATCCAGAGAGGCTTACGATCAGAAAAATTAAAACAAAAACAAAAACACTGTAAAATCTTAAAAGGCAAGCCACAAGATCGGAACTATGACAGGTATTAGACCAATGTTTCTTCTATCAATATCAACAAGGAGAAAAAAATAGTGCATTGTGACGCGTTCCCCTTTAAGGCTTTCCCCAAACTGAATGTCTTTACAGGTACTTGCCTGTGAAAGGAGAAAATATGTCATTCAGATAAGACCTCCTGGAGAAAGAAGTTCCAGACACAGTAACACCAATGAGAAGCTGTACAAACCTCTACTCTCAAGATGTGGGGGTACCTGGAACAGGACTCCCGATGACAACATGGGCAATGGCAAGTTTGAATGGAAACAAGCAGCTTTTCAGAGATACCCTGATCCCAAACAGTTTAGGGCAGGGATAGGGGAATTCCTGGTCCTCTAAGTGTTGTGAGGGATGATGAGGGATGATGAGCTCTCAGTGACAAAACTAGCATTTTGAATTGGGCCTGGAACCTAGCAGGTTAAGAACAGTTTCAGGTTAAGAACGGACCTCCAGAACGAATTGCGTTCTTAACCCGAGGTACCACTGTATATGTCATGATCTCGCACAGTGGGAAATTCACAGAGCCTCTCATGCTCTCTCTAACTCTATCTAGCCTTTCACCAGAGAGCAGTGACACACAGTGCTATATGTTTCAAGAAGAAGAAGATGAAGAAGATTGCAGAATTTAAAGAGAAAACAGATATGCCTTCCCTTCAACTATTTTACCTACAGGCCAAGCCCATGAGAACCAACACATGACTTACAATATTATGGTATATGCCTAAAGATTTTCCACAGATAACAGAAATGTTTTGGACACATTTTTTAGAACACAATCATACAAATTAAAGACTGAAAGTGTTTCTAGCAACAACTAATTCAAAGATTTTAACTGAGAAGCATGGCACACAGTCATAAAAAAGAGCCCGCAAACACTAAAATGGAAAACCTTTAAGCCATTTAAAGCAATGTTAACGCTAAGAACCATAACTGAATAATTCATGGGCATAATGAAAGGCTTCCCCTTCTGGACTCTTCCACAGACTTCAAAGAGAAAATAAAATTACATGAAAACCAGGAAATAGGAAGAAGACTTACAAAATGCTGATTTCACTGCTGACATACCAAGAACCTCTGTGTATCTAATGTAAAGCTTTCTGGATGCCTTTCATATGCTGTGAGCAGATTAAATGTATTCGGCTCCTGAATGCAGCCATCAAATAATCATGTTTTCTAGTGAAATGTATGAGAGGTTGTCAGAAGAAAAATATAAATCCTGCAGTACTTGGTTACTCAACATTTCTGTTTCTGTGGACAAACAGTTTAAGAGTAGTACTCAAAGGCCCAGAAGAAAGAGAAATATGCTATGGTAGTATGGTATGGCTTATTTGTGTACCACAATGTCCCCCCAACTTTAATATTTATTAATAAAATAAAAGTGCCGTGCATGCAATAAATTGACCTCAACAATATAAAATAGCATCAGAATTTAGCCAAAAATACACATTATGTAACAGGATATGATTATCATGAGGTGGAACATACTGGAGACTGCAAAAGCTTCCATTCAAAAGCTTCCATGCAAAAGCGACCATTTTAGGCATGTCCATATGACGTGTGATCACTGAAACACAGGTACTTTTGGACCTGGAAGAGGGAAGAAGAGGGATAGAAGAGTGTAACAGAGACAAGATGTAACATGGCAGGGGGCGCTTATGTGCACTCTGCAGATGCGTGCGGGGGCCAGGAACGGAAACCCTGTGTGATATGGTAGTCGCCTGTACTTTGCTCCATTGCAGCAGCAAAGAAGTCATCAGAGCCACCTCAATGACATTTCTTCTTGCACACTGTGGTAGATATTAGACTGATCCAAGTCACCCTGCATGCCCCTCCTTTGTCTCTGTTTTCCTGGCTCAGGAAGAAACTGTGGAGGGGTGGGGGAAGAGATGTACAAATCATGCATTAGAAATGTTCCCATAGGAAATGATAAAAATTGCCAGCTTGTTATGTGAACACTTGCCTAATGAACAATTTCCTGGGAATGCATTATGTTTGGAAAGAGGGACCTGCCTGTATCATTTCTATTGAAAGGAGTGCTCCTATTCAGGGTTCCAGCCAGCCATTCCCAGCTATTAGCTGTGGCCATATAGAAGCATGCGACTTTGTTTCCTGCTTGTTGATTTTTAAAATAATGTGTTTGTTCGGTGAGCTGCAGAAAACTCTGAAGAGCTACAAAAAACTTTTCCAAACTGTGATTAATCTCAGAATATATTATTATTATTATTATTATTATTATTATTATTATTATTATTATATGCATTTTCTTGTTTTGTTTAACCCCACTATCCAAATTGTCATTGCAGCACTGCTTTGATAGAAATTTAATTGGCAAAGTCCTAACTCTGTTCTTTAAATAACTACAAAGAGACAGTGTTGCTTTCTTCCTAACACAGATAAGGGAAACCATTCAAAGTGGAAAACCCATTTATTCAGCAGTAGCAATGACAAACCTAGACAGCATCTTAAAAAGCAGAGACATCACCTTGCCGACAAAGGTCCGTATAGTTAAAGCTATGGTTTTCCCAGTAGAGATGTATGGAAGTGAGAGATGGACCATAAAGAAGGCTCATCACCGAAGAATTGATGCTTTTGAATTATGATGCTGGAGGAGACTCTTGAGAGTCCCATGGACTGCAAGAAGATCAAACCTATCCATTCTGAAGGAAATCAGCCCTGAGTGCTCACTGGAAGGACAGATCCTGAAGCTGAGGCTCCAGTACTTTGGCCACCTCATGAGAAGACAAGACTCCCTGGAAAAGACCCTGATGTTGGGAAAGATTGAGGGCATAAGGAGAAGGGGAGGCAGAGGACGAGATGGTTGGATAGTGTTCTCGAAGCTACTAGCATGAGTTTGACCAAACTGCGGGAGGCAGTGGAAGACAGGAGTACCTGGCGTGCTCTGGTCCATGGGGTCACGAAGAGTCGGACATGACTAAACAACTAAACAACAACAAGCTGCTGCTGCTACCTATTGGGACTGGGGCGGGGGTGGCAGGCACGGAGCCCAAATAATAGATAGAGTCAATGACAGGCATACCTGGAGCCAAAGATCAATATAGCCAATTCATTCTAGTTTTGTCTCCATCTTCCTCCCTGCTGAGCACCCCCTGAACTGCTCGTAGCAACTGGCTGAGGGCAGGGTTGGTGGGGCAATGCCCCATTTACCCTAATGGACGAGCCTCCACTTCATGCATGTACATAGAGCTTCCATTAAATCTTCTTTCTGCACTGAGTTCAATAGAGCTACTCCCAAGTAAGTGGGTATAAAACCCTCATGAAATCAATGGGGCTGAAAACTACTATGCATTGCCTGGCTTGTTTTCCCTATGCTTACATTTGGAAGATGCTGACAGTAGATATACTGCACTGCCTCACAATAATTATATCAATTCAAACCCTTTTTATAAACACACGGAAGCCAAACTGCACACCTTGCACTAATCCAGTGCCCTAAAACAGATGGGACAGCATTAAATAAATGCTTCCAGCATCACACCTCAACAGCTGGCTATTTCTTAGCCCTATTTCACCGATTTGAAACATTAATTTAAAGAGGTATCTGTCTGCCTGGAGGCATGCGGAAGCTGCTATTTTACTGTAAATAGATTATGCTAGTCTAAAAGATTACAGATATCATCATAACCACCATCACTATAAAGAATTTAGAAATTCAAAGCTAAACAGAACAAGGAGTTTCCTGCAAAGCTGCCCATCGGAAATAATATTTTCATTTGAGGAAAATATTGGTTTTCTTTCTTATATTGAAAGAAAGAAAACCAGCAACTGTTGAACCAAAATATTGTTCAGGGGATAGATTAGGTCAAGTAACATTGTTTAAAAAAATTAATCTCCATTAGGTCTCAACTCCTGTCTGCCCTCTTCTAAATTCTCCATCCATTCATACTGTCAACCACCCATGACAGCTTTTTATTGTCTCTCAGTACATATCAGAAGTGACAAGCATGTCACAAACCTGCTTTTTGACTGTGACAAATGGGGAGCTTGGTGAACTGTCCATAGCAATCCATTTCATGAACTTGCCATTGTACCTCATCCACTTCATGTCAAGTGATTGTCATAAACGTTATCATTACCCAAGAGATCTGGCAGCAGCTTCTTTCTGTACTCTCGCATGCCTTTAATCATAATACTTATTGAAAATTAAATACGAAATATGCCCATCTAAGAATGTGACATGCAAATGAGGCAAGTACATGTATTATGCAGATATAGTCATCAGAGAGCCAGAATTGGTAGCAAGTCCCTGTTGAGCATATTTATTTTATTTCACAGCATATGTATGAAACACATACACTTTTCAGTGCTATTATACTTTTCATAACAAAATGTAATTAATAAACAACAACACATTCAGAAAGAAACCCAGTTTTGCAGCGACAGTGGTACCTCAGGTTAACTACTTAATTCGTTCTGGAGGTCCGTTCTTAACCTGAAACTGTTCATAACCTGAAGCACTACTTTAGCTAATGGGGCCTCCCGCTGCTGCCGCGCCGCCGGAGCACGATTTCTGTTCTCATCCTGAAGCAAAGTTCTTAACCCGAGGTAATATTTCTGGGTTAGCGGCGTATGTAACCTGAAGCGTATGTAACCCGAGGTACCACAAGGTCCTCTAAAATATATATTTGGGTCATTTTTTTGTTACAGCCTGCTTTGTACTACTGTTGTTGGCAGACAAGTTATTCTGACACCTGAGAGGAAGGAACACTTCTCTCCGTTCCTAACAACAACAACAACCACAACGACATTAAAGATCCAACATAGAATGAGCAGACTTCATTTGTTCAACAGAACTTCTTCCTCTTCCTCCTCCTCTACACCCTCAAAATATGACCTGGAGAGTTGGGGGATCCTCTGGGGCACGTGGGGA
The DNA here is from genome assembly GCF_965112155.1 of Podarcis liolepis. NCBI lineage: Eukaryota > Metazoa > Chordata > Lepidosauria > Squamata > Lacertidae > Podarcis > Podarcis liolepis. Next base: position 16,998,860 of record NC_139564.1, on the reverse strand, counting down.
TCTCAACTGTGTGTGTAGGGGGAAACCAGAATACCAATTATTCAAGCAGGTGAACATCATTAGACGTCTAGTATCTATTTATTATTTATTTTAATTATTAAATGTAAGTACCACACTTTACTCTGAGGATTGGGCAGTTTACACTATACAAACATAAAAGTTATAACATAATAACAAATGAAACAATAACATTCCCTCCTCAAACACACACACAGTTTAAAAGGCTATAGATTAATGAATTAGCCACAAGCTTGGTTATAAAGAAATGTTTTCGCCTGGCACCTAAAGATATGTAACGAAGGTACCAGGCAAGCCTCCCTGGGAAGAACATTCCACAAATAGGGAGCCACCACAGAAAAGGCCTGTTCCGATGTGGCCATTCTCTGGACCTCTTGTGGAGGAGGCACACGAATAAGCATCTCAGATGATGATAGCTGGGTTCGGGTCAGTTCATGTGGGTGAGAGGTGGTCCTTGAGGTGCTGTTTTATAGGTCAAAAGCAGCGTTTTTTATTGGGGCCAGAAACTAACCAGCAGCCAGTGCAGGTTCGATGTGATATGCTCAAACCACCTTGCCCTGGAGGACATCCTGGCCACCGAATTCTGCACTAGCTGAAGCTTCCAAACCAGAGGTAGGCAACCTAAGGCCCATGGGCCACAAGTGATTAATCAGGTTAAACTGGCCCACAAGCCACCCCTGAACCGAGCCGCCCACTCGGCGAGTCCCCATGTGCTGCGCATGGGGACTTGCTTTCGCAGTGCCGGAAGTCACATCTGCGCATGCTCAGATGCCTGAAATCGCGGCTGCGCAGACACAGACACTGGAAATCGCGGCTGCGTGCACGATCCGGCTCATGGAGGAATCTCTGCTGGAGTGAACCGGCCCAGGCATGGTAAACCTTGCCGACCCCTGTTCTAAACCGTCTTCAGGGGTAGCCCTATATATAACACGTTGCAGTAATCTAGCCTAGAGGTTACCAGGGCGTAGACAACAGAAGTTATGCTATCCCTTTCCCGATAGGGCTGCAGCTGAGCCATCAGCCGAAGCAGATGGGAGGCACTCCGGGCCACTGAGGCAGCCTGAGCCTCAAGCAACAGCAATGGACCCCAAAGGACTCCCATGCTGTGTATCCATCTGCTCATTTAGAGGGAGTGTAGCCCCACCAAGAGCAGCCTCCCAACCATGCAAGGGAACAAGGGAACTGCTCAAAAACAGTAATGAACAGTATGCATGCATGAACAAACCAAACAAAACAGGGGTAAGGGGTACAATAGTAAGGGTACAATCCTGTTGAACAGTAAGATTGCAATGAGACTTACTTAGGCAAATATATGTTGCACTGTAAATAGCTAGTGCTTTACTGCCTTGTCATGACACCCAAATATCTGTTGCTGAGGCAGTTACCTCAGCTTGGAGTGTTCCATGTAATTTTATGTATGTATTTTATATATGTATATCTAATTTTTTAAATAATGACAGGAAACTGACATGACAGGGAGAAAAATTCTATCCCAGGCATTTGTCTGTCATCCTGGTTTTTTTATATTTGTAAGTTGTTGTTTTTTGCTTGTTTGTTTTTGTTTCTCACACAGAGAATTCAAAAATATGACACACACACACACACTTGCAGTGGTACAGTCCATTTCCCCAATCCTATTACCATATATATACATAGACAAGGCTATTAACAAGAGTCCTTTCCACACTAGTTTTGTTATCTCATTCTTTACAAACATCACATTCACACACACAAAAGGCCATTTGAGAGAGGGGAGCATGGTAAAGGATGAAAGTCTGACATTTCAGGAAAAAAAGCCTTTATCAAGGAATGATTTAATACCATGTTTACTAGTGGAGCAGACATAGGCCCATGGTTGCTATGGAAACAGACAGAATCCCAATAATATTAAGTAATAGTGTATCTATTATAACATTGCATTAATAATTCTCTAGCGAAAGGGTCACTTGAAATTTCATTTACAAAGCTCCGTTTTTAACTAGCAAAGCAAACAATGTAAAGGACAGGAAATTATCGTTACAAATGAATGTCAGCCTTAAATCAGTTATTACTGTCTGTTTGCAAACATACATAACATTTTGTTCAACTATTAGAAATAATGGATTGTGTGGGTGCACACATACCTAGAGGCACATACCCCAAACTACTCAAAGGCTGTGTGTTTGCAAACATTCTGGATATTCTTTTCAGTATTTGAAAGCTGTATTGTGAATTTATGCTCTTACACGGATTATTAATTTCTGTGCCTTCTATCTATATGCTGCACGCCGCAGCATCCTATGGACATGCTTCCTCCCACTTATGAATAAAAGCAGCAGCGGGAAGGGTGTGGGATGAATCCAGTTTTTGCCCAGGGAGGATTTTGTTATTTCCCCTTCAAGCTAGTTTACCAAATGTGCAAAAGAGTCTACTCCAATGGACCACAGACCTGAAAACTAAGAGCTCAACCAGTCTTCAAGAAAGGCCTACACAGGTAAGTTACATACCCTTAAGGCGTTACTGGGACATCCCCTTTTTTCTCTCACAAGAGCAGAGACCATTCTCATGAGGTTTTGCACCGCAATTTCCCCCCCAGAAAAACAACTTTTTCCAGGCAGCAATCTTGCATAGAGCTCCAAAACGTGCTTTTTCCAAGGGAGATCACAGTAGGAAATTGCAGAAGATCACGGCGCCCCAAATCTGCTGGATCAGGCCAATGGTCCATGTAGTCCAGCGTCGGGATCTCACAGTGGCCAGCCACATGCCTGTGGGAAACTCGCAAACAGGATCTGAGCCCAAGAGCACTCCTCCAACCACAGAGGCAGGGCACAGTCATCATGACTAGTAGCCACTGATAGCCATGAATATGTCTGATCCCCTTTTAAAGCCATCCAATTTGGTGGCCATGACTGCATCCTGTGGCAGTGAGTTCCACAGTTTAACTATGTGATATGTGAGGAAGACTGATCTTATATGAGCTACATGCAAGAAAGGGCAAGCTATAACTCTTCCGTTACATTTCTTTCTAAAATATTTTGCATATTGGGATTTAAGTTACATGTTCTTTAAAAAAAAAACTAAAGTCAGTATACTTATCCACCAAGTTTGAGTCATGCAGCTTTGGTGTCAATGAAAACCAGTGAAGATAAAGCACCAAGCTTAGGCGCTTCCCGTTATTTTCATATAATTTGCAGGGGTGGTGGGGACTCTCCTCAGGCCACAGTCCCTCCTCAGCCACAAACCTTTTCCCTCACCAGCTCTGCTTCACAACCTCCATGAGTGATTTTGCGTGGCTAGAATGTGTCCTTGAAATCTCATGTCTCAAGGTTACCTGGCTAGAGGATACAGAGGTGTTTCTGTGTGGGTGTAGAGAGAAGCCTACTGTACCAAGATAAAATATACATTTGTTGCTCTGCGCACTTTTGAATCTGGCACCACACACTACAGGCCTGTGGCCCCCAAAAGGTTGCTTGGCTGGAAATGTGCCCCTCAAACTGAAAAAGGTTCCATGCCCACAAAATAGTGGTTTGACAACAACTTTTCCCTTTTTATATGCAGGTTTGTTTGGGGTTTTTTTTTGGGGGGGGGGAATCTAAGTCTGTGAAAATTTGGCTGAGACCACTTTCCACCAGGTTTGTACTGCCACTTTGCAACTTCACTTTAGTCTCCTTCAATTATTCTGGTCTCATCACTGGTTCAATGCCTTGCATTGCCAGCAGGTAGCAGTTGATGGGAAAGACATTTGCAGAGACCAGGAAGAGCTGCTGCCAGTCTGGCTAGAGAATACTGGGAATATAGGATGTCCCATTACAGTGGTACCTCTGGATGCAAACAGGATCCGTTCCGGAGCCCTCTTCGCACCCTGAAGCGAACGCAACCCGCGTCTGCGCATGTATAGGTCTTGATTTGCCGCTTCCGTGTGACGCCATTTTGAGTGTCTGTGCATGCGGCAAAACCCGGAAGTAACACGTTCCGTTACTTCCGGGTCACTGTGGTTCACAAGCCGAAAACGCTCAACCTGAAGCTACTTCAACCCGAGGTATGACTGTATAACAGTTCAGACCATTGATCCATCTGGCTCAGTACTGTCTATAGTAGCCCTTCTCATCCTTTGGTTCCCAGATGTTGTTGGAATACAACTCCTATCATCCCAAGCTAGCAGGACCAGGGGTCAGGGATGATGGGAGTTGTACTCCAACAACATCTGGGAACCCAAGGTTGACTCTTTTCTCTAGTTGGGATCTTTCTGTGTTTTGACACCAGCAATGGTTTTATTCCTCTGATTAAGGCAGAGCCACCTCCCCCTTTATATGGTGCTGGATGAAACTCTTGAGAGTCCCATGGACTGCAAGAAGAACAAACCTATTCATTCTTAAGGAAATCAGCCCTGAGTGCTCACTGGAAGGACAGATCGTGAAGCTGAGGCTCCAGTACTTTGGCCACCTCATGAGAAGATTCCCTGGAAAAGACCCTGATGTTGGGAAAGATGGAGGGCACAAGGAGAAGGGGACGACAGAGGACAAGATGGTTAGATAGTGTTCTCGAAGCTACCAGCATGAGTTTGACCAAACTGCGGGAGGCAGTGGAAGACAGGAGTGCCTGGCGTGCTCTGGTGCATGGGGTCATGAAGAGTCGGACACGATTAAACGACTAAACAACAAGAACAACACCTCCCCCTTTACCTTTATGTTCCAACCTATTCATCTTTGTTGTGGACTGCTGGGTTGTGAGAAGGGCAGAGCAGCTCCTGTGTCTGCCATTCTTCACACACACAAGCACACACCATTCTTCACATACAACATGACTACACTGGGCTGCAAAGTCACCACCGAAAAACCACCTGGGTAAAGTTTGTTCAACCACTAGTGATTTACAGACCACACTTTAGAAACCCCTGCACTAGACTACAGCCATTTTAATTCAGTTGCTCATAACTAAGCAGCACCTTTTATTGTGAGTGACACAATCTTTGCCACCTAGCAAAACTGCATAAAGCTGGGGGGAAAATGTGAGGGGAGGAACTCATAATCTTTTTCCATTACAAGAAGCCAGATGAAAATATACATCCAAGTGAATTGCAGTGTTTGCCAGGGGTTCTGTAGCTTGCCACTGAATAACATATCACATCTTGACTCCAAATGAGTCATCCTCTGCACAACCACAAGCATAAAAACTCCACGTCTGGTTGAAGATTAAATGTAGATGGGGAACATCGTCTTATTAACTGGAATGTTTACTGCCCTTTACTTGAAATGCTTGGGGTAAATGATAAGCTCAGTAGTTTTTTATACCTCTGAAAGTTATTTACTGTCCCATACTCTCAAAAATAATTCATAAGCATTTCTAGAAAAGAGCCACTAAACGCTCTACTTCATCTTCATAGCTGTTAAGAGTGACTTCCAAGATACAGAAAAACAAACAGAAACTCCTATGCAAACGACTTTAAAAAAAGGATATTCATTTGAATGTTGTCCATGTTGTTTATAAGTCAACATGCAGCCTGCTTATTTTCCAGCTTCAAATATTTAACAACTGATTGCATTTCTTTCTTTTTTTTCAGGAAGCACAGACCAGCCTTTATCAACTTGGATCAAGACAATTAATTGCAGAAAGATTTAATTTCAGCTTCCAAATAAACATAAATCACTCCATTTGACAGATTCACCCATCCCTAGCCCCAATCCTGTAAGTCCCTGGCTGACGAGCAAGGATAAAAATGCCTGAAATATATAAACAAATCCAAGCCAGACAAAATGATGCCCATGTTGCAAATGATGGGCACAATGGGGTTTTAATCATCATCATCATCATCATCAAGAGCAGTCAAACTGAATGGGATCAAGCTGGAGACTGAAAGTAGCCAGAGGATTTTTTTTTCCTTTGCAAATGATGAGCATAGCTGAAGCCAAGTACTTTTAAATAAGGCTGATCAAGATGTCTCATAAGAACTTTTGTCAAAAATGGAGGCACACCCAGCGGAAAGTATGCACCTCACTGTCACTACCATGTTTTATGTCCTGGTGGTGGCAAACAAATGTTCTCTGGGAGCCTCTGAAACTGTTGATTTAAAGCAGAGTCTCGTGCCCAGCGGAAGGATGAGGAGTACGTGCTGCATACTCTATATTGCTTTATTTATAGTTCAAAGCAGGTATATTACAGAAAGACATCTTGCCTCTGCCGGAGCAGAGAAAATGCATCCTCTCTCCTCAACAGCTCGGAGAGAATCACACAGAGAAAAACAGGAAACCAGTGTACGTCACATCCAGCCTCCCTTTCCCGTGAGAAACTCCAACAGTACAGACTGTGGAATGTAAACACCTGTCTCGTGACAAGCCCTTTCGCTGCACAGTGAAGGAAAGCAGAAACCAACATCCTCCCCCTTTCTGTGAACATCACTGGGCAGCGTGTTCGTACAATATCAGTACAAACCCAACTTCTGCACATAGGTACAGTGTTGATCCCTTGATACAATCTTGGACAATACATCAGCAGGAATTTCATTACCTGGCATATAGGACACCGTTACGAGTCCCTTCTGAATACATTCCCTAGCATGCTGCAATTTTAATTGCAAGTGCTTCGTGCTTTGCTTACAACCTTCAGATTTCAGCAAAGCCAAACATGCTTTGTTGTCCTGGTAAACCTGGATTGGACATTTGACAGGAATTTTCATATCTTTGCACAATTGTACTAACCATTCACAATCCTGAAGTGAATAAGACAGTGCATTCAGTTCAGCTTCACAAGTACTTAAGCTAACTGTTGTTTGCTTCTTGCATGACCAATCAAACAGACCCTGATTGTACATGTAGCAAACTCCAGATGTACTTTTCCTGTCTGTAGTGTCACTTCCAAAACTTGCATCTGCAAATATCTCAAGACCACCAGACTTCTGATTGTTAAGTCTCAGTCTTTAATGCATAGTGCCTTTCATATACCGCGCTATGCGTTTCAGAGCTTTCCAATCCTTGACACTAGGATTGTTGACTTGTCTGTTTAGCAAATTACAGCTAACAGCAATGTCTGGTCTTGAACATCTGGCAATGAAGTTTAGCTTGCCTAGCACACTTCTGTACAGTGTAGTGTCAGAAAATGCTTCTTCAGTGTCATCTACCTGATAACCTGTTGTCATTGGTGTGTCTACAGGGTTAGCATCCATCAGGTTTAGTTTACTTAACACATCAGCAATTTTCCGTGACTGGTGTACTAGAATGTTACCATCTTGATCTTTCTCTATTTCCAGAGATAGGTAGTTGTTTACCTCACCAAGATCTTTCATGTCAAAGTGCTCTTTCAGTTGAGCTAGGGCGTTATTGTACATTGCGACATCTTTCCAAAAGAATAATAAATCATCAACATAAAACAAACAGTACAGTTTCTTTTGCCCCTCCTCTTTGACAAATACACATGGATCAGCTTTCCCTTGCTGAAAACCTAGAGAAAACAATACTTCAGTGAGTTTTGTGTGCCAACACCGTGCACTTTGTTTGAGACCATAAAGGGATTTCTTCAGAGCACAAACAAATCCCTGTTTTACCTGTACGCCATCAGGTGGAAGCATATAAAGTGATTCATCCAGAGATCCGTACAGAAAAGCTGTATTAATATCATGGTGAATTATGTATAGATTTTCCTCTGCAGCTAGCTTGAGCATAAGCCTAATGCTCTCATATCTCACTGTGGGTGAGTAGGTCTCGTGATAGTCTTCACCTGGTACCTGTGCAAAACCTCTGGCTACCAATCTGGCTTTGTGTCTGACTATCTTGCCATTTTGATCTGTCTTCGCTTTGAAGACCCATTTGCTTCCAAGCAGTTTCATTCCTGGAACTACTGGAACTAGCTCCCATGTTTTGTTCCTTTCTAAGGAATCAAGCTCAGCCTTCATGGCATTTAACCATGGCTCAGCTTCCTTTGAATCCAAACCCTGGATTTCTTGGAAACTTGAAGGTTCAAATACCTTCTTGGAGCTTTTAACAGCTGTTACTGCTATCGTAGCAAATTCATCAGCAAATCTCTTTGGAGGTTTGCCTTTTGTGGCTCTCTGTGACCTTCGAATTAGCCTTAAGTCTTCAACACTCTCCTCTTCCTTCTTGGGAGAAAAACGACCTATTGTGAACAATGGTTCCTCCAATTCCTGATCAGAGCTTTCAGAGGGTCGCATAGAGGCTTTCGCACTCTTGAAATCCTCTGAATCACCCGATTCAGTTTCAGATTCAGACTCAGAACCTTCATCAGTGGGTTGTTGTGGTTGCTTTTGACTATCCTCAGTCTCATCACCGTCATCAGGATAACATTGGAAAATTCCCACATTCTCCCCCCACTTTGCATTGTACTCAACACTTCTCGTGAGCTTAATTGTCTTAGAGTCAGTCATCATTATTCTGTAAGACCCTTTCTGATAACCTAGAAAGATACCATGCAATCCACGCTTGTCTAACTTGGAGTTTTGTGGTGAGTGAACCCACATGTCAGAACCAAAAATCTTCATGTGTTTGATGTATGGCTTCTTGCCAAACATCTTCTCATAGGGGGTACAACCAATCGCTGAAGATAACCTGCGATTGTAACTGTAAACAAAACATGAGAGAGCTTCGGCCCAATAACTCTCTGGAAGATTGGCATCATGCAGCAAGGTTTTTAACCCTTGAAGCAATGTCTGATTTGCCCGTTCCGCAAGTCCATTCTGCCATGGCGAGCGAGGACTAGACAAATCGTGTTGAATTCCTTTCTCAGTCAGAAAAGCTTCAAACTGCTGAGAAGTGAATTCTCCCCCGCGATCACTGAAAAGAGTCTTTATCTTCTTACCATGCACATTTTCCAACCAAGCACAGAATTCCTTGAACCTAGGAAAAGCCTCTGATTTCTGCTTGAGATTGTATACAAAAATATATCTAGAAAATGCATCAATGAGAACCATGAAGTACCTATTGCCACCCAAAGAGGGCGCTAGTGGTCCAACCAAATCTGCATGAACAACCTGGTATGGTTCTGTAGCTTGCCTACTAGACACCTTACCTTTCGCAGCCATTTTCACCTTGTTTGCTGCGCATGCTTTGCACTTCATGTGGTACCTGCAGGGTTTAATAGTCATACCTTCAACTAAGGCAGGCATTTTAGATACTGCCTCAAAATGCAAATGACCAAATTTTCGGTGAAAATCATGAATACATTCTGCATGCAAACTTTTGTTAGAACCTGCAATGCAACAAGTGTCATCCTGCACAACATCATCATAATACAAAACAAACAAACGATCAACATATTCAGCATGCAATACATAATCATTTTTCTTTGTGATGATGCACTTCTTGTTCTTGAAGGACACGTCAATGTTCCGCTCATTCAGCTGTCCAACGCTGAGCAGATTATGTTTGGCGTCTGGCACGTAAAGCACATTCTGTATCGATAAGTCCAAACTGTGAAGAACAACAGTTCCGTAGCCTTTACTGGGAATAGTGTGGTCATCCGCCTGGTGAATCGCACCTTCCTGCGGTGTAAAAGACACAAACAGTCTCTTATCGTTGCACATATGGTGGGTTGCTGCTGAATCAACAACGAAGAAAGATCTAGACGTCTTCTGGACCTCTGCAACCTTTGGAGTGAAGCGTGAAACCATAGCCTTGTGCTGCGTTGTCCTAGACACCGGACCTTTGCCTTTGCCTCGGCCTTTTCCACGCGATGAGCTTTCGCTGCGCTGCTCTGTCTTGGCCCTGGGATATCTGCATTCCCTCTTCATATGGCCTAGACGTCCACACGAGTAGCATTTCACTGCCTTCAAAGCTTTGGCGCCATCTGGTGGTTCCACTGCACTATGGGATGACGTCTGTGAAGACTCCCCCTTGCCCATGCAGCTAGCACCCCGGCGATCTGCTTCATTCAATATCACGGCAGTTACATAGTCCACTGTCAGCTGAGCGGTTGGCTGCACAGCAATCTGGGTTGCAACAGACTCCCAACCTGAACCCAAAGATTGTAGTATCATGAAAGAATACACAGCCTCTGGAAAGTTGAGTCCTCTCTGTTGCAGCTCATGTCTCAGATTTTGCATCTCCATCAGATGTAAACGCACATCTCCACCTTCAGCAAGAGCCATATTATGCAGCTTGTTAAAGTAAAACATAGTAGATCCAGCTTCTGTCCTTAAGTGAGCCTCTCTCAAAGCGTCCCAAATTTCTCTGGCTGAGGTCTTATCACGCAATAGACAGAGCTCTTCTGGGGATACTATCAATGTAAGAGTTCCCCTTGCTTTGGAATCTTTAGCTTCCCATGCATCTGTAACTGGAACTGGGGGGGTGTCTGTAATCACCTCAAACAAACCCTCTTTCCGCAGAATTGCCTCTGCATACAGAACCCAGTCGTGGTAGTTTTTCTTGTTGAGCTTAGGAATCCCACAAGCATCCTGAAGGGCCATCATGACTCTGGCATTAGCCTTCAGCGTCATATATGCTGCTTTAAATCTTGCTGCGTCACTGCTGCAGCTGCTTTATTCCAAAAGCGCACTTAAAAGTTACTTTCGATTTCCCCAGCATAGTGACTTGTGCCTGGGAGCCTTTTGCCTGTTCCCGGCAAAACGGCTTTAAAAGTTCAAAGTCCAGCCATAAAGCAATTAACTAGAAGCTGGCAGGCTGCCCGGAGCAGTAGCACATACCTCATCAATCACTTTTACGCGCAGAGCAGATTCCGATCTGATCTGTCCCTCTGCTTTCCGATCCTTTGCCGGCACTCCGATTCGACTTCTGGGCCCATAACCACATGTTGATTTAAAGCAGAGTCTCGTGCCCAGCGGAAGGATGAGGAGTACGTGCTGCATACTCTATATTGCTTTATTTATAGTTCAAAGCAGGTATATTACAGAAAGACATCTTGCCTCTGCCGGAGCAGAGAAAATGCATCCTCTCTCCTCAACAGCTCGGAGAGAATCACACAGAGAAAAACAGGAAACCAGTGTACGTCACATCCAGCCTCCCTTTCCCGTGAGAAACTCCAACAGTACAGACTGTGGAATGTAAACACCTGTCTCGTGACAAGCCCTTTCGCTGCACAGTGAAGGAAAGCAGAAACCAACAGAAACATCTTTCCTCCAAAAGTCTATAAAGTAGACTCAGTGGAACACACAGGAAGACACCTGAGTCCTAACACTATTGGTCCATCTATCTTAGTGCTGACAACAATTATTGGCAGAGGTATGGTTTTTCACCAGAGCCACCTGGAGATGTCAGAGGCAGAACATGGGATCTTCTGCATGCAAAGAGAAGGGTTGTCTCCTCCACCTGTCAAAATTTTCATTGGAACAGCTGCAATGCAATGCAAACTGCTTTGGGCTATTGGAACATGGCATATTCCACTGCCCATAATCTGATGGGCAGAAGTAGCACAACAAGCTTATGTTAAGCTCCCAATTGTTCATTTGTAGCTAATGGGTACCTGCCCCGTACCAGATGTCACATATGATGTCAGGTTTGGGAGAGGGGATTGGATTGCAAGGAATGGTCTCACGAATCAAACTGGGAACACTATCAGGCCAAAGTCCCCCTCCCCTGGTATAACGTAAATCTATGGCATGGAAAGTTATTTAACTATGACTGGATCATACCTTTTTACATATAAAGAGCTATAAACTTTGTTTAGTAGGTCAGTCAGTTGAACCTTGGAGATAATTTAACTTAATCAGTTTAACCTGATTAATCAGCAAGAAAAAAATTTGAAATCCATGGAACTGTTGAGTTAAAGACATGATTTATTTTATTTTATGGGCTGTTTTTAATAGGGAATTAAAAATTAAATGCTGAAGTTAAATTTCCCTTCTAATGATGAGCATTGCACAAGAACTGCACTGAGGTTTTGATACGGCTCAGATTTATTTATATGCAACACACCAATTGTCCAGAAGGTAGGTCATATTAAAAAAGATAATCAAATGAAAACACAAACTGAAAGCTGTTTCATTGGTTACCACACTAACCAGCCACCAAGTGAGTGACTTGCCTATCTACCCTTCCTTCAATAGTTTGATTTATTGAAAAATCAGGAATGATGGCTGCTAATCTGAAATAGAAGGTGTGTGTGTGTGTGTGTGTGACGTTCTGCCATGTTCCAGATGTTTATCAATGTGAACTGGGATGGGTCTCGGTTGCTTGCCATTCATTTCTCTTGACTTCGTGTTCCTGTGTGTGTGTCTATGTGTTTTCTCTCCTTTATCTGGAAAAAAGCATTAACTACTGCAAGTCTCACTTCCTTCTGTTTCCACACTACCAGCTCTTTAAGCATTTTGCCACATCTTTTTTTAAACATACGGATTGCACTTGTCATGGTAATTTACCTGTCAGGGTTCTTTACCGCTGAGCGATCTTAGACATTTCCAATCCCTGAGATGAGATAGTGGCACTTTCATAATACCACAGGTTTGCTGCATCCTTGCTATGACAATATTATCAGCAGAAATAAAAGTGTCTCTTTCTTTCTTTCTTTCTTTCTTTCTTTCTTTCTTTCTTTCTCTCTCTCTCTCTCTCTCACACACACACACACACACACAATTCTTTTCCTGGACTTCATGCAATAAGGAAGCCCCAACTGATCCATTCCAATCCAACTTCAGGTCTGGTTATGGGTCTGAATCAGCCTTGGTAACCCTGTCGAATGGCCTTTATAGGGAGAAGGACATGGGTATTGTGACTGTTATTCTTATTTGCTCTTTCCGCAGCTTTTGCTCATGGCATCCTCAGAACTGACATGGGCGCTAGGGACATAGTTTTACCCTGCTTATGATTCTAACTCCAGGGGCGGTTTCAGAGAATAGCGTTTGGTGGCTATCCCTTAGCCTTCTGGCAGTTGAGCAGGGGGACTGCCACAGGGTATCATCTCTAATGCTATTTAACACCTACATAAAGCCAGGGGAGTGTGAGCAATAGGAGTTTTGGGCCAAGATGCCATCAGTACATTGGTGATACCCTGCTCTACTTCTCTGTAATTTAGGAACCAGGAGAAGACTCAGTTGTGGGCTGGATGAGGGCCAACAAGCCAACCCTGGATCATATGGGTGAGTGGCACAGTGTGTGAGTGGTTCCGAAGTGCAGGTAACTGGTTAATTGCCTGCTTTAGATGGAGGTTCATACCCGGTGGGTGCTCCTGTATCCATCTCTGTCACTATAGGCCCAAGTTTCCACAGTGGCTAGGAATGCTTTTTAGCAGCTGTAGTTGGTAAGACAGCTACATCCATTTCTGGACTGGGATAGCCTGACCATTGTATTGCATGCACTGGCGACCTCTAAATTGGAATGCTGCAATGCTGTCTACATGGGGCTGCACTTAAGGATGACCCAAAAGCTGCAGCTAATACAACATGTGTCAGCTGAACTTTTCACAGGGTCAAAATATTGCCATCTTATTTTGCTGGTGCTGGAGGACTGACTGCCAACTGGCTGCCAGGCTAAGTTAAAGGTGCCAATTTTAGTGTATTAACCCCTATACATCTCGGGACCAGAATACCTGAGACCAGAATGGCCCTGAGACCTGTGGGTATAGGGTGGTATATTAATAACTAAAATATCATATTGTCCCTTATACACCAAAGTGATCACTGTGTTCCACAGGAGAGGCTAATTTGCAGATACTATCTTATCAAAACATCTCTTCTGTATGAATTAGGTCTTCACTGTGGCAGCACCTGCCCTTTCTCTTTTTCTCAATATCTCCATTGCACCACCTCTATTGCCATTCTGGTTCCTGCTGAAGACGTTTAACAAGCCTTCTAAGTGGAGTTTTTTTAAAAAATTCAGTCCATTTCTATACATGATTTGAAATTGTTTTTAATATATGCAATTGTTTTAATTGTTTTTATATGTGCAATTGTTTTGTAAATGTTTTTATTGCAGTGTGAAATTGCCTGAAGATATTTCATAGGAAGCAAACAAACTATTCTTATTCTTATTATTAATATTCGAATTCCATACCTTCTCCCCTCACCCCATCCACTGCAAAGGAATATTTACACACGGAACCAGTTTGCTATATTCCTCTGGCTAAAGTGCTCCTAAAACATTATCTCTCAGTTATTAGTAGAGAATAAAGGAACTCATAATTTATGCTTTAATTGAAAGTCGTTGTTACACTATGATGTTTTTAAAAAAGAATCAAGCTGTCTTTCTGTTATACAGATACATTTTCCCTGCTAAAGTTTCCAGTCTCAGAAAAGGGTTTTGCTGCCATCCAGTGATTGAAAAGGTGCATTAACCTCCCAGAGGAAATAAATAATATCCCATGTCAATTTGCAGAAATCCTGTTTTGTCCTGACCTTGATGCATTTCCCAACAAAGAGTTATTTTGATTTTCAGTCAGTGGTCTGTTTGTATTAAAGGGGGTGGGGGAATGGGACTCTAATCAAAAATTCATCTTGAAGCACCACAACAATTGAAGGACAATTTTTACAGTTCTGTGCATGGACAAATAGGGTAGTGTGATTGTATCTTAAAGATAATTGCCTCCAATTTAAGCCTCAGGGTTCTGCATCATAAATTTGTTTTGCAATGCAAAGGTGTACAAATTTAAATATTAGCGCTTAGCCACAATTAAAAGCTGCAAATCACCGCCACTGTTAGCAGCAGCACATCAGAGAAACAATTCGTGCCTGCTCCCTGGCAATACATCCGTGGTTGTACCAGACACAAGGACATTAATTTCTAAGTTATCTTCATGTTTTTAATGGGAAACTGTCTTCATATCTTTGGTACCTGCTACAAAAAAATAAATACAATGTCAACACAACATGTGTCCATATGGGTGCACATATGTTCCAAACTGTGATTAACGAGCAAAGACGTCACCCTGCATTTTGATAGGGGTCTGGTCAGGGCAAGGAAGTATAACTGGAAAGGACAGCAGGTTATCTGTAGCCACCCACACTCAGTGGTCAGGGCTGTTGGCTTTTTGCAGTATAGTAACGCTGCAGAGAGCTTGCTGGGGAGAGCATGCATTAAAAAGAAAGGACTCAAAAATAACTTGAAGGTTTTAATAAGAAAAACAAAAACTCCATTAACACTAAATACATTAACAAACCAGACCCAACCACCAACCCATCCCCCAGGGTAATGGGAGAGCTAGGTGCTGCTCCTTATATACTCTACCCAGATGCTGACACACCTTAATCAAATACAACTCAGCAGCACCTGCTATGTTACACAGCTGTAAAGCTGGGTCTCGTTATCTTGCTCTGGCCCTTGCTCTGGCCCCTTAAAGACATACACATGGAGTGGAACAATGATGAACCTTTACATTTAAAGTAACCATTCAACATTTCCCCTGCGGTTCATCATTGTGGAACAAAAACATAAAGCATACTTTGTACATGTTTTTCATGTGTAACCTTTGGAAGTGCTTCTTGTAAACTGCAACCTATAATGTTTGGTATGTTTAAGGTACATTACCACTCTCTTAAGAGCAGAGAAACATTGCGTAGTGGGCTTTTCCACATTGTGATGCATCTTTTAACAAAAGCTTAACTGTTTCATATTTTACACTTAGTGAATAACACAAATCATAATCTTCACCTGGAATTTGTTGAAAACCTCTAGCAACTATTTTTGCCTTGTACCTTACAACTTCATTTTTATCATTCATTTTAACTCTATAAACCCATTTTGAATCAATAAGTCTCATATCTGGGGTTTGTGGTACAAGAGACCAAGTGTTATGCTCTTTTAAAGAAGCTATCTCAGAGTTCATAGCTTTATACCAATTTACAGCTTGGTGCATAGGTAAATTCTGAACATCACTGTAGCTTTTTGGCTCAAAAACCACCTTATTGGCATACACAGTATTAAAATGTTCATCTGCAAAACGTTGTGGCTTCTGCCTCTTTCTATCTGAACGTCTCAGTCCGGAAGGAGAGTCAGACTCCTCAGACTTAATGGGACTAAGTGAACTACTAGTTTCAGGTTGTAAATCATCATTGTCAGACTGAAGAGGTGCCTGTAGGCTAAGCTCACGGTCAGAAAACTCAAGAGAATCTAACCTCCCCTCGGGTGCCTGTGACTTTAAGTCAAACAAATTATCAGATTCAACAGGCTTTTTGTCTTTTTCTATTAATTCAGAATCACCATTTTCTCCTGCTGCTGCTGCTTCTTCCTCTTCTTCCTCAGTATCATTTATACCATCAGTATCTTGGAAAACAGCAACCCTATTCCAATTTACAGTTTGTATCATGCTTCTGGTAATATGAAATTTGCCAGTTGCTGGTATGTAAATTCTGTACGCCCCCTGCTGGTAGCCCATTAATTTTCCCTGAACACTACGTTCACCCAATTTCTGCTTAGCAGGATAATGCATAATTACATCTGAACCCCAAATACGTAGGTATTTCAGATTAGGGCGTTTTTTAAACAACTTCTCATAGGGGGTGACATCTAAACCAGAATGATAACTGCGATTTCTAACATAACAAAAGGCATGGAGCGCTTCAGCCCAAAAGTCTTTGGGCAGATTAGCATCGTGCAGATAAGTTTTAACCCCTGCCTGCAGGTCACGCTGCACAACTTCAACAAGCCCATTTTGCCAGGGACTTCGGGGACAAGATAACTCATGAGTAGTCCCCTGCGCTTCCAGAAATTTCTCAAAATCCTCAGAAACAAATTCCCCGCCCCGGTCAGAAAACAGGTTCTTAATTGGTTTGTTAAAGTGTGTTTTTACCCAGTTGCAAAAAACCTTGTACTTCTCAAATGCTTGGGACTTCTCAGCTATTGCATAAGTCCAACAATATCTACTATACTGGTCTATGAGAGTAAGCCAGTACTTAGAACCTCCTAATGAGGGTGGGAGTGGCCCAACTAAATCACAATGTACACGCTCAAATGGCTCAGTTACTTTCCTATCTGAGCACCTACCCTTGCGTGCAACCTTAATCTTATTCTTGCAACAGGATAGACACTGCATAAAGAATTTACATGGTTTTAAGTTGAGGCCATTGACAATATTCTTTGTCTTAATTACATCAGCAAAATTCAGGTGTCCCAGAATTCTGTGCGCCATGTGGACACACCCAGAATGTGGTCTTACATTCCTCAACCCCTGGCTTAACTGTGCTGCTCTGCAATTTATATGCGATTGGGAGTAGGTGCGAAAATACAGTCTATATAAACCATCAGATTCCCGGGCATACAATAGACGTTTGTTCCCCTCGAAAAACTCACACATAGACTTTAAGAAACGCACAGTTATGCCTTGACGGGCAAAGCACCTTACTGACAATAAATTGTCCACTGACGGGCAGTAAATGCAGTTCGCTATTGTAATGTTTAAAGAGTCAAGTTTAACAGTACCCCTGCCAAGCGACTGCAGGACTTGTGAATTGGCTAAATGTACATTACCAATTTCCTCTTCGAAAGAAATAAACAAGCTTCGATCATTGCAGATATTTTGCGATGCTCCTGAGTCGATAACAAAAGACTTCCACTTGGCACCTTTAATTCTTTTACGATCTTTTGTCCGAGCGTGAAAAGCTCGCGGCTCGTTTCTGTCTCTACTGTACGAAGCCGGCTGCTGGGCTGACGACCGTGATTGACGAACAGAAACAGGCTTGGGAGTACTTTTCTTTCTTTTGGCTCCGCAGTCCTTTGCAAAATGTCCTTGCTTATTGCAGAACCAACAACGCTTTGCAGCTTTAAATGCAGTTGTATCACCACACGTTTGCATATGGCGTTCCTCATTCTTTCTGGAAACAGGAGTGCTAATGACACAAGCCTCCCTTCTATCCAACTCGCCCATTAATCTTGCCGTTACCCCTTCCACAGTTAATTGTGCTGGTGGAACGGCAGATATCTGGCTAGCTATACCATCAAAGTCCTCATTAAGGGAACACAGGATGATAAAAACATACTGAATATCAGGTATCTCCATGTCCCTTTGAATTAATTCGCCGCGTATTGCCTCCAGACGTCTCAAGTGTGCTGCCAAATCTCCACCAGGCTGCAACTTCGTCTGGTACAACTGCTTGAAAAACATCAATGCAGACGCTGACTCTTTTCTAACATGCACTGCTGCAAGACTGTCCCACATTTCTTTGGCAGTTTTCTTATTTCTTATATGGACTACTTGCTGGTCGCTGACTGCCAAATTAATTATCGCCCTGGCTTTTGCATCTCCTTTCGACCAAGCATTAGTTACAGGGTTAGGAGGGTCATCAGTTACATAGGTCCATACTTCTCTAGAGGTCAAAAGCGCCTCCACCCAAAAAGACCATAAACTATAGTTCTCATCTGTCAGCTGTGGAAAGACCAGAGCCTTAGCTTCAGGAACCCGGTCAACCATTCTGGAACTCTTCCAGACCCACAAAAACTACGCTAACAGGAGAAGGAGTTTTCAAACCTTTCTCAGAGTCCAAAAATATGCAGTCATCCACTCAGCAGCTGGGCCCATAACCAAAGATGTTGGCTTTTTGCAGTATAGTAACGCTGCAGAGAGCTTGCTGGGGAGAGCATGCATTAAAAAGAAAGGACTCAAAAATAACTTGAAGGTTTTAATAAGAAAAACAAAAACTCCATTAACACTAAATACATTAACAAACCAGACCCAACCACCAACCCATCCCCCAGGGTAATGGGAGAGCTAGGTGCTGCTCCTTATATACTCTACCCAGATGCTGACACACCTTAATCAAATACAACTCAGCAGCACCTGCTATGTTACACAGCTGTAAAGCTGGGTCTCGTTATCTTGCTCTGGCCCTTGCTCTGGCCCCTTAAAGACATACACATGGAGTGGAACAATGATGAACCTTTACATTTAAAGTAACCATTCAACAAGGGCTGCCCTGTGGGCAGCTGTCTGGACTGATGTCAGGGACCGGCTAGATGAGGAGGAGTGGTGGAACCTGCCTGACCAAGAGCCCCCCCAGGGAAAAAGCACAGGGGAAGATGATTTACCGGTAGATCTAGGATCCTGGTGATGGACAGCTGGTCACACCCCAGAGGAGGGGAAAGAGCTGGAAGGTACTGGAGACTGGGAATTTGGAGGGTGAGGCAAACGGGGAAACAAGCTGGTGCCCCAGCACAGAGCAAAGACAGGAGTCAGACTTAGTAGCTTCCTCACAGGCCACCCCTGACAGCCTCCACTCCCAGAACTAGGCGCATGCTTCACATAACAGAGCAGAAACCGAAAGAAGGACAGAGAGGGTCCCTTGGGACTCACCATAGAGGGATGGGCCTGACTCAGAGGAAATACAGTGAAGGTGGAGATGCAAGACAGTCTGGGCAATGGCTAAGGGTGCATATTTCATGAGTCTCCTTTGTTTCCTGTTGATTCCTAGGATTCCTTAATAAATCTACTAAGTGTAAGTGAGCTGCTGTGACCTTGCCTTTCTCTGATCTGTGTAAAATGTCAGTGCTCCTGTGACAGCTGAGCTGGGAGGCTTTGGGCAAGCTGGTAGCCAGAGCAAAAAAGGTTTGTCAGGACCAAAGGACGATCAGGGGTTACAGGGGCACACCTGCTGTGAACCCCACAATCCCGAATGGCTCAGGACCGGGGTTGCTGTCAGTTGAAGGCCAAGAGGATGTGGAGAGCACCATCAGCAGGATGCAGTCTAAGAGGAAGAATGGACCACATGTTCCTTTGCCCTTAAAAGTCCAGGGAACGGGAGGCAGCCCTGCCAGCTACCTGTCCTGCCCCATCCACAGATCAGTGGGATTCCCTAGCAATGGGGAAGGAGGAGGGAATCTGCCAAGTAGGGAGTTTGGGTTTCCAACTCATGTGAGTTCGACATCCTTGTCCATCTCGTTGCAATGCCCTCAAAGCACACACCACCACAAGGTTGGAACAAACAGCTTATAATTAATGGGATTTGCAAAGCAACTGCAACAGAGAAAACCCACCTCATTGCCCATCAGATATTTTGGGCTGGGAGAGCAAATGACCCATGCCCACCATTACATGAGTGCATCGTTAAAGGAAGGTTCTGATCTGAAATTAATTGTGTTCTCATAAGGTGGCACTTTGAATAATAAGGGAAAGTATTTGCTGGAGGCAGCAATTTTTCCCTATTAGTAATGCTTTTGCTCATCCAAATTATTCTCATGAGTGCCACAACACAGTATTTAATCATTGTAGAAAGATAAAGAGAATATAAAATGAAGTGGTAAATGTGTGAAAGGAGAGGGGAGAAATCTTAACGGAGCTATCTTCCGCTGGAAAAAGAAGAAGTAAAGATCTCCACACACACACAAACCACAGCAAAAGTATTCGGTGAAGAATAATGTGTTCTTTCAGTTAACTTCACTGCCAGCTACTCGATAAATTCACAAGCTGCAGGAGTTTTGAGCATTTCTATAATAAAAAATGAAGAAGTTTGCTATGCAGCCAGTGTTTTATGGTTTTTTTGCCTTTAAAACTGTAAAAAGCGGTTTTATTTTTTCATTCAAATTTATCTCTCCTCTTTGTCCAATTTGGGTAGACAGAGGACAAGTTTCAAAATATAACTAAAAGCAATAAGATGACAGCAACAACAACAACAAAAAATGTCCAAACCATAGATTTCAGCAAGCTGGGCGGGGGGCAGATTTGCCCAATTTGCCTTTTGTAATAAGAAGACCAGGAGAAGCTTCACTAATCTCCAGAAACTTCTGAATTCATTGGGTATGTGGGGCTTTCTTGGGGAAGGGAATCCCATGGAAATGGTGCTGCTACTTAGTTGGTGCTCCAAGTTGTAGTTTACTTCATCTCTGATATGGACAGCACAGGGCCTTTCTAGAAGCTTCAAGGGGCAAGGTTGGCTCAACCATTGTAGCTAATCCTCTGAGGTGACAAAATACTGAGGTGCAGTTACCTCAGCAAAAGAATGTATTTGGGATACTTTTGGATTCATCACCTCATTCACTGGATGATTAAATGACAACACAAATTCATGCCAATAATGGTGGCCAGGAATCTGAGGATAAGATTTAGTCCAGTCAAGATGAGCGTGCAACAAAATGTTGTAGTGTGAAGTGCTGCTGTTCAGGGCCCCACCCACTCAGCCATGTACGATACTCCATTCTAACCATCCTATTGGGTTTCCATTTTATCTCCTCTCTATAGGTAGTAAGGTATTTTCTGTCCATTAAGCATGCTCAGTCCTCACTAAGCTGCGTTTGGGGGGCAGTTGTCCACTAAGGGCTTTTTTCCTAAAGTTTTTCTATTTTTATTTTTATTTTTGGTACTTCTACTCCAAGCCTGGCAATGCTTCCCCTCTTATTTCTGATCCGTAACATTTTATCCTCAGAATGAGCAGCACTCAGAACTGAGAGAACTATTAATATATGTGGTTAACTAACAACCAACAGCAGTTGAAATTACTAATATTAAAAATGAAAATAAGGAAATACTATCCTGGTAACCACTTGATAATCTAAAGTAGTATCATTATGCTACTTGACCTAAAGTAACACAAAATTCCATGGGGTTTTTAATTTAGCTAAAGCAACAACAAAAGTTTGGGCTAGCTCTGAAAAGCGAATAAGCAGATATACTGTATTTTTCGCCCTATAGGACACACTTTTTCCCCTCCAAAAATGAAGGGGAAATGTGTGTGCATCCTATGGGGCGGATGCAGGCTTTCGCTGAAGCCTGGAGAGCGAGAGGGGCCGGTGCGCACCGACCCCTCTCACTCTCCAGGCTTCGCGCAGCTCTCCGCAAGCCCTGGGAGCCCGGCGCTGGGCTCCCACGGCTTGCAGAGAGTTGCCTGCATGCTGAAGCCTGGGCGCGCTGAGCTCAGCGCGCCCAGGCTTAGCTTTGTGCAGGTCTCCGCAAGCCGTGGGAGCCCAGCGCTGGGCTCCCACGGCTTGTGGAGAGCTGCCTGTTCTGGGGGCTGGGGTCGGGGGAAGCTCGGGCTTCCCCAGCCCCACGCCTGGGGGGGGAAATAATTTTTTTCCCTTTATTTGCCCCCCAAAAAACTAGGTGTGTCCTATGGGCCAGTGCGTCCTATAGGGCGAAAAATACGGTATGTATGAAGGAAGATGTTCCCTCAAGTAGTCAGAGATCAAGCTACCCAAGACTTTAAAAGTAAAAGAACAGTAATTGTGTTAGGCAATATCCAGCTGGTGTTTCTCCATTGACTGAAGGCATTCAGCAGAGGGAAGAAGCAAGAGTTGTGGGATTTGGAGAGAGCAGGGGGCTGAAGTGGAAAAAGGGAATCACCGAAATGACTTCCCTCCAGTGCCCCACTCTCAACAGAGAGATACCAACTGGATCCCAAACCAGCAGCCATTTTGATAATGCCTTGGGAGGAGGTTAGGAAGATACAGTACTTTCTGGGGTGCTATTTGGGGACATACCCTTTGCTTGTTAAGAAAGCTCAGCTGAAATAAAAAATGCTTAAGGAAACATCCCTTCCTGTTCCTCATTATTGGAGAAAATACACTTCAGAGAATTGCTCTGTTACAAAAAGAAATGTGAGCCACCTGCTTAAAAACTAATTAATGTAAATGCATTTCTCATGGATGGTCTGGCGGGGCAGCAATTTCCATGTCAGAAGCGGATCTTACGATTGCCCTTTGACCATCTCATCTGCACTTTGCTCCGCAATTCATCACTGACAACATACTTTAATACTTTCAAATCTTCCAGGGAATCACTTGGGGGGGGGGGACGCTACGGATATATTTGACATGCTTGGTCACCAATCATAGCACTTTGCAATACCTGGATTGGTTAAAAATTCAGGAGGCACAATCATTTGACACGAGTGAGGCAAGTCTATGCATATTCATTTCTTGCCACGGTAGAGAAAACACATACATACACATGCAGGTATACTCACAGTGTACTCATTTCACCTGCACTTAGTACAATGGCACCATCCACATGCAAGAGGCAGGTGCTCAGAGATGCATTTGGGATCGCCTGTCCCCCTCTCCACAGCTGGCCAGCTTGACAGCTTGGTAGGCTAGCATCCCAGGAGAGGAATGTTGCCTGGGGACTGCACAGCAAACTAGAATACGCTTATTCTGTATTTTAGAATGGGCTTGTATAGTTTCACACACACACACACACACCACACACATATACACACAAATGCCTCCCCACTGAAAGGCCAGTCAATACAATCGTGGCTGTGAGTCCTGGAAGACCTGCTCCCTGCCTTGAAAGCCTTCTTCAACCTGGCCTGGGAACGTTGGGCTCCTAGTGACTCCAGCTACAAAAGCTGAGGCTGCTGGACAGATTTTTGGGCTGCGGTATTATTTAGGGAGGAGGCTGTTATTATTTGTTTATTTTGTACCTTTATTTTACATCTTATGATTTATGTGGAAATTATTCAATTTGGTTGTGTACTTTTGGATGTTTTATAAATTCTTTATGACTACTTTTGTATTTTTCCCCATGTTATAAGCTGTCTTGAACATGGTTTTAACTATTGAAAGGCGGCATACAAATAAAATGATGTGTGCATAAATAACATTTGCAAACCAAGCCCAGCTTCAACAGCCTGATGAGATAATAGGGAAGCCATTGCTGATGGAAGGGTCTGGAATAATTTCCTGTTTTGCAAGGGGAGAGATGCCCAGCCCAAACAATGCACAACAGAGCAACATTATTGCTTCCCTACTGTCAATCTGTGCCGTCCCTGATCAGGAATAGGAAGAACACCCCAAGATCATGTGAGTTCGACACCCTTATCCATCTCATTGATAAGAGGTGTCTAAGAGTGGGGCACTGGAGGGAGGTCAATGATGCAAGGGTGACCTGGGCAATCTCTCATTTCCTTATGGAATGTGCCCCTAGAATAAATCTAGTAGGCCTCTCCATACATTCACTTTGACTCGGCTACCACTTAATTTCTAGCTTCCATGCTCTTTTTATGTAAGAGGACTGGTACTGATAGAGCCAGAAGGAGCCACCAGACAGTTATATTCTGCTCCTATAACTGGTGCTGGGCACCCGCACTGGGAAATAGGATATTGTGCAGAAGCCCCTGTTATTGGGATATAGCTAACCCCAAGCCATTATAAGCTTCACATGCTGATTTCTGTGAATCAAACCTCTGTTAAGAGCCAACTTGTAATCCACCAAGTTGAACACAGCTTACCAGCCATGCACAGCTTCATCGTCTCCCTGGTTTTAGAATCATAGAATCATAGAGTTGGAAGAGACCACAAGGGCCATAGAGTCCAACCCCCTGCCAAGCAGGAAACACCATGAGAGCACTCCTGACATATGGTTGTCAAGCCTCTGCTTAAAGACCTCCAAAGTAGGAGACTCCACCACACTCCTTGGCAGCAAATTCCACTGTCGAACAGCTCTTACTGTCAGGAAGTTCTTCCTAATGTTTAGGTGGAATCTTCTTTCTTGTAGTTTGGATCCATTGCTCCGTGTCCGCTTCTCTGGAGCAGCAGAAAACAACCTTTCTCCCTCCTCTATGTGACATCCTTTTTGCTGCCTGTCTTTCGAAGTTGGGAAAATGGGATTGGCAGAGCACACTGACTGATGGACACCATTCAGCATGGTGGATCACAAGCTGTGCATGCCCGACTCAGACCAGGAGCCACCAGCTCCCCCACCATATTTTAAGTAGCTTCTTGAGCTGGTTTCATAGATGGCCAGGCTCTCTCAGCCTGACAATTTAGTACTTCTCCAAGTCATTTGCATTTTTTTCCCTAGGTACAAAGCTGCCAGGCTTTATTAGGCTCCAAGCTCATGCTCGCGACACAGCCGCCACCCAATCCTCTTTCCATGCTTGCTAACGCAAACTGTCAAGCCGAAAGTGCTCCCGCAACCATCGGTGCACAGGGTTCACTTTGAGAGGTGGCATACGCTAATAGAAAGAGTTCATGGTAAAAGAAAATCTCATTTGTACGTAGCGAACATGGTGAGCCTGGGGACTTGCGCTTTGATTGTATTGTAATTAGCAGCGCTTTTGTATTTTCTCAGTGTGATCGCTGCAGAGACAGCTACCTCCTCGGCCAAGCACGTTTGGCAGGTTGCTTTCGACTAAAAAGGCTGGACAGAAATGAACAAAAGAGCAGCCGGCCAATCTCCCTGGGTTGATTGCAGGCTTCTTTGCTAATCATGAAGGCATCAGTCATGATTAAGAATCAAGCCTCAGCCTTCTTACTCATTCGAAGAAACACAATGGATGCTAGCAAAACAGAAAAAGGAAGGAAACACACACACAACTGTTTTCTTTTGGTTCTAAATTAGGAAGTCTGGAAGAATTAATTAATTTTGCAACAGATTTCCAGCAAGATAAATACTATAGAAGGGACAGCAAAAAAAGAGGAGGGAAACCTATAATCTTAAGCCTGGAAACAAGCAAAGGGATTTTAACAGAACACTCCAGGCTAGGAAGATTTCTGCATCTGATAGTATCAGTTACCCATTGTGAATTCCTTGTTTCATTGGACATGCTTCTGATTGCTAGTTCAGAGGCTACAAAATGGAAGTCTTTGCCTGCCAAGTTCTCCCACGCAGTTCTGTAATCCTTAATGTCTGATTCCACTGCTGAAGACAAGAGCAAAGTGGTTAGCTCTGGGAGTGCCTCTAACAAAAAAAAATTTCATGTCATCCAGGGCAAGACCAAACTGTGGGGGCCCTCCAGTCACCTAGAATCCATGCAGGCACTGCTGAACCTAGATAATTAACCCTGGGCTTTGCTTGGCATTGCAGCAGCCATAAACCACCGCTCTGGTCTTCAGATCAGACACAGGCAAAAAGCTATGGGCCTCATGTTTACGTATAACCTGGACAGTCCAGGGGTCTGAGGTGGCACATGCCTTCAGTGCAGTCTTTCACCTCCAAGTATTTTGGACTCCAGTTCCCATGAGCTGCAGTCAGTGCGGCCAGTGGTCGGGGTGATGGGAGTTCTAGTCCAAGAGCATCTGGGGAGCACCAGATTGCACAAGGCTGCTTTCATGTGTCTCAGGAAAGATCTGAAGCCTTAGCACATACATGCGAATGTGATCCGTACGGAAAAACACGTTGCATCTGCGCACGCACGGGTCTTGATTCGGCACTTCTGCGCATGTGCCAAAACCTGGAAGTAACCTGTTCTGGTATTTCTGGGTTCGGCGTGGTGCACAACCAGAAATTGCACAACCCAAAGCGTCTGTAACCCAAGGTATGACTGTACATGCTCAAATAGTTCTCTTGATTAGGTTGCTCCCGCGATCCTTAAATTTCCACAGAGTTCTAGGTACGTGAATGGGAGACCAAGAGAAATGTAAGCAGCAGCAGTCTCTACTGCCCACCTCACCTTTCTGCACACAGAAGCAGTCAACATGGTGGGGTGCTGCTGCAGAACCACTCTTCTGCCAGCTGCATGACTGCTGCTCACCAAGAAGGTGAAAGGGTGAGGCAGCGCAGCAGCAAAGTCAGGACTGTGTAGGCACACTGCCAAGAAGGCTTGATTGGTTATCCAGTGTATCTGCAATCTTGCTGCTACCCTGCCCACCCCACCCCCCACCAACCCTG
The DNA here is from genome assembly GCF_965112155.1 of Podarcis liolepis. Lineage (NCBI taxonomy): Eukaryota > Metazoa > Chordata > Lepidosauria > Squamata > Lacertidae > Podarcis > Podarcis liolepis. Next base: position 16,972,439 of record NC_139564.1, on the reverse strand, counting down.
GTGTTCCTGTCATTGAACCAGTTACTCATTTATTTTTTTAATTTTAAAAAAATCAATTAATAAATGAGTGCTATTTTTCTTGGGGGGAAAGGTGCCGGAACTCACCACGAACGTCTCCCTTGTTCTCTTAGAATGCTAAGGGCACTTGCTTGAGAGGTGCCAGAACTGAGTTCCGGCTGGGGAAAAAAGGCCCTGAATAAATGTGTTAAGTCTAGTAGAAATTAACCATCTAGCAACAAATTATATTGGGTTTCTTGTAGCAATAAGCTTGATAATGATTTCTTTACCAAGCACCAAATCACATTCAATCTTTCTTCCGTGCTATTGATTCCAATACCACATCCCTGCCTCCTTTTCCCTAAATCCTATATGGATTTTATAATTGGTTTTGCTAACAAATATTTAACCTGTTTATTTGCGGTTGCTGTTTTCCAAAGTGTTGCCCTTCTTAACACGGTACTAGGATCTAACTTCCCTAAATCAAAATTCATTGTCTGGAAGAATTGGAACCATAGAGTTATCCAACCTCCCAGCTTTAGAGAGATTTATTTCCATGTTCACAGGTGCCCATTTGCAGTTAGCTGTGTACGCAGGTACACACACTGCACATTCTTTGACCTTTATGTGTGATTAACAGTATGAATACACTGTTCTGCTACTTGGGTACACAAGGTACCCAGACCATATACTTGCTGAATATAACATGTGAGCATCCCAATTATCAAAGGTAACAAAGAGAAATCTGTGCTTCATTTCTCTTTGTATTTGATCCTTATTTGTAGGAGTAGGAGTTGTTCATTTTGGATTAATAAAAGTTGCCCCTTCGCTACAGCAGCAGGAATTGAAAAGTGTCATTCATTAGCAGCATGCTTATAAAACAACCTTCTGAATTCCCCGTGTTTATCGAAGCAGCTAGAGTACATTATCTGTCTGACACCAAATAAATATTTTACTGCAACCTCGCAAGAAGAAATCATACTTGACCTTTATGGGCTAAGTTTTCCTTTGTATTCATGGCCTGATCAATAGTTTGAGTTGGAGTGCTGATATATTTTGGTGCTGCCCTAAATCAGGTGAGAATGTGTTGTAGAATTCTGCAGTTAACTTTCTAGCAAAACACCCAATAATATAAGGGTGTGTGTGGACAGAGAGCTTATATGCTAACAAGGACAACTACAGGGGGCAGGGGAAGTCATGTATCTGCAATTGTGCACCAGGGATGGGCAGCTGCCTCAAATAAACAGATTGAAGATTTGTTAGCAAAACCAATTATAAAAATCTTATGAGATTTAAGAAAAAGGAGCCAGGGAGGTGGCGTTGGAATCATAGGAAGTTACTGATTGATTGATTGAATGATTGATTGATTGATTGATTGATTGACTGACTGACTGAGTTGGGACTGTTGGGTTATTCACCTTTGAACTGTCTACAGTGCCTGGTAGCAGTTTTCCAGGATTTCAGACACGGTTCTCTCCCAGCCCTACCTGCTACTCCCTACCACCAGTGGGACTCTGGGAACTGAACCTGGGACCTCTGCATGCAAAGATGATGTAGCCTCAGGGAGCAATTTCCATCAAAGGAATCCCTTGAATCCCGTTTGTGTTACGGTAAGTAGCCCTGTGTTGAAAATTTCTCTTGAATTCCCACCCCCTGGCGCCACATCCATTCTCCATCCAATAATGAGAAAAGAAATTGCATTTATCAGAGAGGAGAGGAGATTTCTATGGAGTGCAGGGTTTTTGTTGTACTTAGCTTACTGTGAAGATGTCCAGAGTTTATTTGTAAGTGTCATTCTACAAATCATCTCTCTGGTTGTCTACACTCTGCAGCCTTCCTGGGTGCCTGCATCATGGAGTACCTCCTCCCATAGGCCTTTTTCAGATCGGGAAGCATGGGTAGCCAGGGAGGCTGCAGAGTGTTGAATAAACATTTGCTGGAATGAAAAATATATATACCACCCTTGACAGCTAGGTAAATCCAAAAGCCTACACCTAAGGTACCCTGGAATGAGGCAGAAAAACGTAAGCCTCTTTCTTAGGGGAAATAAACTTGAGAAGCTGGAAGATAGATTTCAGCTGAGTAACAGTAAGTAATGGTTTTATTTTATGCTCAATGTTCCAAGAGTGAGGGATCAGTCCCACCCCCCAAATGGCTCGCCCTTCTGCCCATTACCTGGGGTTGTCTTTGGTTCCAAATGAAGTCTGCAGCCCTTTCCTTGGACAGGCCAATGGGCCCCGCTTCAGAGATTTATGCAAAACACTAAAAACATAACACTTTTGAAGGGATTGCTAAACAACTGAATGAGGGGGGTGAATGCTGTTAAATGTTGTCAGAAATATTCATGAAACACAGGCAGTAGCACTCTGGATTGGCCCTAAGTGATAAATCACATTGTGACAAGCGAATAGATAACTAAAAACACAAGAAATCAGTAGCATTTTGCTTCAACTATAGGCAGGTTCACACATGACACTGAAAACAGGCACCCACTTTCTCTACAAAAGTGTTTGTGTGAGAGTATACACCTGCAGATTCGTATGGCTTAGGTACTGAGTATGCAAGCACACAGAGTGCACACTCGTTGAACATTTCATGTTAATACCTGTGCAAGTGCACAGCTCAAGTATTCATGTGCACAGCTACACAAACTGAATGCCCGTTGAATATAGCCTGTGAACAACCATGCAATACTTATGTTTATTCTGATCTGTAGGAAGGAATAGTGTTAAGAGATCGTGAGAAAACAGGTACAACTCAAATGCCTTCAGGCAGTAAAAAAATAAATGAAATTATACAGAAGCCTTTCACTGTCCTGACCCTTCTCAAAAGGCCCAAGATGTCCTGATCAGAGCTTTAGATCTGTGTTACCTTCAAAAAGCTAGCCCTTAAATGTCATCAGACTGGAAAGAGAGGCCAAAAAAACTGGGATTGCTTTCATGACACAGTTGAGATGTCACAAAATTGGCAAGTGATATTTAAGAGCTCAGTTTCAGTATGGATGTCCTGTGCTCCTTTTCATTGTCTGCATGCAATAATGAAGCTAAGCAGTGCATCTGCTACCCATTCTATTATTAATCATGGGTGCTGTATCTAAACTGGCCTTAGGTTAAGGCCAGAAAGTGGCAATATCAAAAATGGAAACCGAACCAAACACATAAACAAGGCCGTAGAACAGACCCATATCATAAATTTTGCATACAGCTGGCAAGTGCTGATTTATATGGCTCTGACATATTTAGATGGTATTGGTTGGATGGGGTTCAACAGGGTGGTTTGAAGTTCTTGTCATATAAGCAAAGTTAGGAAATAATAATATTAAGTGTAGGAAAGAACAAGGGGTACTGAGGAAAACCTGGCTAGCTGTTAACATTGCACAGCACACAAGGCATTGGCTAGCTTTAACCTGGAACCATAACAATGTTCAGCCATTTTCTACCATTACATTAAAAACTAAAGTAAATCCAGAAATGCTAATTATGGAAACTAATTATGGGCTCCCTTTGAAGGTTGTGGACTCTCCTTCATTGGAAGTTTTAAAGCAGAGGTTGGATGGCCATTTGTCAAGCATGCTTAACAGAGATTCTTGCATTGCAGGTGGTTGGATAAGATGGCGCTCTGGGTCCCTTCCAACTATATGATTCAAAAGCCTATATGCTTCTGAGCCCAATTCAAAGCCTCGTGGAACACAGCTCTCTCTGCCAATCTCCCCATGCTTCAGCAGCAGCCCAAGATGTTTTGGCTCCTGAGTTGTTCCAAAGAGCTTTGACACTGGCCTCCCTCCACCCCTAGGGGCAGGGAGAGACCCGCAGCAACACGGCACAGCAGCAATGCTGCACTGCTCTGCCACTGCTGAAGCCTCCTTTACTTGAGTTGCTTCTCCAGCGACATAAATGGTGGGGTGTCTCCTCTTGTGTTTCTGCCGCCTGAGACAGCTGTTTCACTCTGCCTCATGGGTGGGCCAGCTCTGCCATGCTTTAAGATTGGCCAGGGAAGCCTTTCTTGTTGTTCCACCACCAGGGGAAGGTGTGGTGGCCCAAGAAAGGGCTTTCTCTATGGTGCCACCCAACCTCTATAATGACCTCCCCTTGGAGATGCATTTGGTGCCAACTTTACTTAGTTTTCGGCGCCAGTGAAAAACGCAGCTTCCTTCTCAGGCATTTCAAAGCTGTGGTTTTCCCCAGTGCTATTTTAGTGTATCACCTGCTGTATTATACTGTAAATCTTGAACTGTTTTTAAAAGCTCTGTTTAGGTCAGGGATTGTCAGCCTGCTGCCAGCGAATGCCTTCACTGACACCTGTGGGAGGGGGAGGCATGGATGCATGTGTGGTCTGTGGGAGAGGGAGTGGTGGAGGCGCATGGTTTGTGTATGTTTGATCTGTGTAAGAGAGTGGGAGATGCTCTTTGGCAGAGGAAGGGGGAGAGATGTACATGTGAAGTGAGAAGTAAGAGAGATGCAAGTGTGTCTGTGATCTCTAGGTATGTGGTGACTGTGTGTACGTGTTGTCTGTGTGACAACAGGCTCCCTGTTGTTGTTACTGAGTGTGTACATCATTATTGTGGGATCTCCACAATCAGGACTAGCACGACAACGGTGACCTCACACAGTAAGTGTGAGGGTGTCTGGGTGCAAGGGAAGAAGGAGCAACTGTAGCCTCTCTATTTTTGTGTTACACCATGCCTCCCATGGTAGCCATATTATGATGGGTGCCCAGAACATTATCTCATATTATCTTAAAATTCAAAATTTCCTGCTGCTCCAAACGGTTTTAGGTATAAAGGGTGGCATGCAATGAAGTTTTACTCAGAGTAGACATGGTAAAATTGATGCATCTTAGTCATGCTCATCAATTTCAATGGTCTTACTCTGAGTACAGCTTAGATGAATACCAACCAAAGTATTTTTGTGGTACTAGTTAACACAACTGTTGTTGACAGGTTTTCTTTTATGTTGGTGCTATGTTATAATCTGCTCCCATGTCTGAAAAAACTTTTAGCCTTTTATATTTGTAATGTTTTATTGAATTCCTTATGCATTTCACATTTTGCACTTCATTACTGTAAATTGCTTCGAGATGGGATATATAAATATAATATTCTAACTAAATTGAAATAAGTAAGGACATTTATGTCTCAAGATATATATTGAATTGACTGGTTATGTACTTTAAGAGTACTCAATCTTTATAAACACTTGCAGGGTTTTGTGACTAAGAGCTGCATTCTTCTAAGGCTGTAGAACAGGACAAAATTTCAAAGGCTTCCCCCTGAAAATTCGTTCTCTTGATGCAGAAATACAACCTTATTCCGCCTCCACTAACAGGGTCCTTATGACTCTTCCATCAGTTTGCCACACAATCTGAAGAGCTAACAGGAGCCCAGCTATGTATTCATATCCCCTAAACAATGAACCGAGCATAAAGCAATTTAAGCCACTGCTCAATACGTGAGTAGCCAATGATCTGCTGAAACGGAAGACACATTTCCATTTCAATATAGTGTGAATCAATGAACTGGTTCACCACACTTCAAAACACGCACCACCATTCCTCTCAAAGCATCTGCGGTGCATTTTGTCATGGACTCGTGGCTCCGTTTTGGCACACCAGGTAGCCCGGTGCAGGACTTGGGACTGGCAGCTCCTTCTGTTAGCTTGCAGGGAAGTGATAAAAGACAAGGAGGTAGAACCTTGGCTTAGCTCTTTACATAAACGGAACACAAACACAAAACCAGAGAACAGAGTATCTCAAAGCCCTTTTATCCAACACTCTGCTGGAAGGGATATAAAAATAAATAACGTCGAAAAACTGCACGTCTTTGAACTTCTTTAGCCAACAGACCTTACAGGCCTCCTACAGTGCTGCAATAAAGATGCTTCAAGAAACCAGTGTAACACTTGACAAAATTTTATAATGCCACAATCACTTTTTGTTATGCAAGGCCCCTGAGAACGCTGAACTCTATGCAAGACATCGTACATTAATGGAGCTTCTCCATCTCCACCCCCACCCCAATATATGCAAGCACAGCACCCCTGCTTCGGTTCTTTTCTGACACCTGTAGAAATGCGAAGGAGTCCAAGTGAAAAGCATCATATTCAGCATAGCCCAGACACTCAACATCCTAGCTTCATGCCATGCCCCTTCTTGTTTAAAAAGGAAAAAGAAGAAAAGAGCTTATGATGATTAATGAACCATAGCTGGATGGATGGATCTTCCTTTCATGTACGTTCAAGATATGTATTCATGTATCTCTGCTTCTTTGAAAAATAAACATAGCAAAGGCACCAGCATGCTGAGCAGTGCTGTCACAGCTTATTGGTACTGGCAGCATCTGACAGCCAGCATCCCCCCCATCTCCAATCTGTCTGGTTGGAGAGTCAGTTGGAACCAACTTGGTTTTGAGGGGGCTTCTCCCTTGGAGGTGAGGAAGAGCATTGCACGTGAAACTGCGTGCTGTTCAGAACCTCTCTGACCTGGTCATTGAAGTAGCCTTTCTTTCATTCCAAACATGTCAGACTATTGACCCACCAAATTCAGTGCCAATTAGTTTGGCACAAGAAAACACCCAACTCTCATCTGACATTTTCATCTGATCCTAGGAAGGCAACCAAAGCAGTGAACCGCTGTTTGGTGGCTGTGAAGGACAGGATGGGGCAGAACAAGCTGTTGGGTGGACTGACTGATTTTGGTTTGTTGTACAAAATGTTCTGGGTTTCACCCCTCCTGAAAGTTCAGGTTCATAGCTTGGGGGTACTCCTTGACGTGGTGCTCTTATCAGATGTGCAGGTAGCTAGTGTGGTGAGGACATGCACCCCAGTTTAGTTGGCTCACCTACTAGTTGGTTCACCTACTATGACGAAGTCTAACATTGAACATAAGGACATAAGGAAAGCCTACTGGATCAGACCAATTGTTCATCTGGTCCAGCATCCTGTTCTCTCAGCGGCCAACCAGATGACTGGGGGGAACCCACAAGCAGGATTCAAGCACAAGAGCACTATTGTGGTTTCCAGCAACTGGTATTCAGAAGCACTGCTGCGTCAAACTGCAGAGGCAAATCACAGCCATCATGGTTAGCAGCCATCAATAGTCTTCTGCCACTTTGCTTCCAGACCCAGTTCAAGGTGTTGATGTTAACCACTTAATGATGTTAACACTTAATGTGTTGAGCACTTAATGGCTGGGAATAGCATATCTTGGGTTCCACCTTCTTCCACATAAGCCTCCCCACATGCCATCTGAGGTCTGGATTACACATCCCTCGACTCTGTGAGGCCTGCTTGATAGTGACCATATCTAGGGTCTTTTCTGTACTGGTGCCCACTTTGTGGGATGCTTTGCCAATAAGCTGAAAATCTCCCTCACTGTTTTAGATGACTGCTTAAAGAGGCCTTAGGCTCAATATTTTCTCTTTCTGGTATTTTGATGTTTTAATTCTGATGGCTGTTTTGTAATAGTTATTGTGCCAGTCTTGGTGTTTTGCAAATATTTTGATTTGGCTGAATTGTGAATTGCTTTATATTGTGGTTTCTGACAGGATATACTTTTAAATGTGTGTGTGTGTGTGTGTGTGTGTGTGTGTGTACACACACAAATAAGCTCATAAATCTTCCCAGAAAAAAGTATTCTGACAAGTGTGGGGTTTTTTTACTAAATTCCATGAGTTGTTTGTATGTTGTGTGAAGCCCTTTGGGGGAGCTGGGTTCTACATTTAGTAGGCATAGAAGAAGACAGTGGCGAGGTGGTACAAGATTTTCTCTGAAATTACATTACCTTCTCTATCCCCACCCCACCCCTTTTCCTTTTGAATGATTCTTTAAAATCTGTCTCTGGTAATGAGATCAATTTGCCTCACCTGTCAGATCTGTCCTGCGAAGGGGTGACAGAAACAGCACATCTCTATTCCATTCCAAGGGAAAGCATTTCAGATGTGAATAATGAAAACATAGAAGGTATATATGCCATTATGCACACCATAGCAAAATCAGATTGCTTCCTGCAGAAGCCACTGTCAGGTTTTATTGCAAACAGTGCATATATTACCAGCTGGTGGGAAAATGGCCCTCAGACTTCCCTGTTGGATGAAATATTAACCTGCTCAATGTTAGCTTGTTGCACTTGCAAAATCTGCTGAGCATTTGGTAGATTTTTTTTGCCTCTCAGTTCTAGAAATCTGGTCTGCCTCAGTGGCCCTTCTACAAACTGTTTTCTCTAATTCTTTTGGTCTGCTGTGTCCATCCAAATAATACACCTGTAAAGAATACAGAAAGGTGGCCAGCAAAACATATTCTACTTCCTGACAAGCTATATTTATGTAACTTCCCTTCTGGATGTTATTCTTTCTTAATACTGTCTCTCTTCATCTCCAGTTGCCTTCTACTTTTTTGTTTGTTTTTGACAGGGGGAAAACTGACTTGCTAAGCCAAACCCACCCAACTCTAACCATGGCAGAGAATCACCATCAGCTTTTATGCTGGTGTGGATTTCCATGGTGTGGTTATAAGCAGCCTGAACAGTAGTGTGCCATAGTTGTGTAAGCAGAAACTGATGATTCCCCTTACTCAGACGGCATTAAGGATATTGTTAGGAGAATCTGATTATTCAGACTGTATTAAGAATATGACAAGAATGTATGTACGGAGAAAACTTAGCCATGAGTTAGCTTGATAGACAGTAGGCACTCTGCTCTTCTGGCTGAGAGCCAGTGTGGTGTAGTGGTTAAGAGCGGTAGTCTCGTAATCTGGGGAACTGGGTTCGCGTCTCCGCTCCTCCACATGCAGCTGCCGGGTGACCTTGGGCCAGTCACACTTCTCTGAAGTCTCTCAGCCCCACTCACCTCACAGAGTGTTTGTTGTGGGGGAGGAAGGGAAAGGAGATTGTTAGCCGCTTTGAGACTCCTTTGGGTAGTGATGAAGCGGGATATCAAATCCAAACTCTTCTCTTCTTCCTCTGAATCAAGCACCCAGCTCTGATACTGCAGGCATGCTTTCCCTCTGAGAACATGACTTCATTTCTCGGCATGTGTAAAGCTAATTTGGAGGTAATTTATAGGCCTGTGGACTCCACTTTTGTGAGTTCTCCAGAGGCCACTGTTTGACCAAGTAAAGTCACTTCAAACATCACAGTGGTATGCTTATTGAGGAAATCCACTACAGCTGCATGAATTGTACTAACAGTTTATACATCTCTGGGTTAAAATACCAACCAATTATGAGCAAAGCATATGTGTCAAAAGTACCACCAGCCATGCCCAAATGAATTCTCTTGATTATTCTCATGGATGGGTTGGATTGTGATTCCTTTCAGGAACAAATCCACCAGTGTGTGCAACCCTCATTGAGGACTTGGCAGAATCTGAAAACAGGACTGGATAGCTCAGTTGACTAGAGCGTGGTGCTGATAACGCAGGTTCGGTTCCTTCTATAATTCTATGACTACACAGCTAATGAAACATAAAACACTACATTTAATCTGAAGTAGAGATGGAATTGTGCCAAGATCCTCAACCTAGGAAGCTGTCTTCTACCCAGTCAGACCATAGGCCAGGATTCTTCACCCTGACTGGCAATGTCTCTCTACATTTCTAGACAGGAGTATTTCCCAGCCCTACCTAAAGATGCCAGAGAGTTAACCTGAGTCCATCTGCATTCAAAGCATGTGCTGTCCCACTCCACTCCAGCCCTTCTCCACCACAGGCTTCCTGTTGCAGTTTCAAAACACACAGAGTACAACCCTCGCATCAAATAATGCCTCCAACTACCTTGAATTTTGTAATGTTCGAAGTGTTGCAGATCTGACTTTTGACAACAACGCTACTCGGCTAGAGGCTCTTGTTTTCCAGAGAGTGCCTTTCAGCGTTAATGCTGCTGGCTGAGTTGACCTTAAAATTAGAAGCGCATAGAACACTCAAGTCCCAGGCCGCTGTTTTGCAGTGTTTTTATGCTAATAACACCTGAAAGTTAGTGCTCCCTGTGCTGAATTAAATAAATGAGGTCCAGAGTGCTGCTTGCCTACAAGCTCTGCGTTGTTCTCAATCAGATAATATACAGCTCAGCCTTTCATAGCAAAGCAGCTGTGACAGCTTGCATCCTAACCAGGAACCACAGCACCCTCTCTGAAAGAAAGCAGACTGGCTGCAGGCAGGGAAATGAAGTTATGTTAGGGCGGCCATGTGCCCTCCTTTACATAAGAGCATCCTCTGATGGAAGGAGCAGAGGGACAGTCCTCTATTTTGATGTGTTCTTCATTTGCAGGGCTGCACCTTAAGAGCACCTGCCTTGCACACAGAAGGTCTCAAGTTCCATCCCAGACATCTCCAACAGGGGTAGGAAAAAGTCCTGCCTGAAACCCTTGAGAGTCACTGTCCGTCAAAGTAGACCAGGGTTTTCCAAACTTAGGTCTCCAGCTGTTTTTGGACTACAATTCCCATCATCCCTGGCCATTTGGTCCTGCTAGCTAGGGATGATGGGAGTTGTAGTGCAAAAACAGCCAGAGAGACACACACACACCCAAGTTTGGGAAACCCTGGTGTGAGCTAGAGGAACCAATACCCTGGCTCAGTATAAGGCTGCTTCCTGTGTTCCTGTGTTGACAGGCTGCCCAGTGTCTTGGTGGCAACAGTGGAGCACCTCAGGCTAAATGTGGCCCTGTAAGCTTCTCTGTGCCAACCTAGCAGTTCGAAAGCATGTCAAAGTGCAAGTAGATAAATAGGTACTTCTCCGGCGGGAAGGTAAACGGCGTTTCCGTGCACTGCTCTGGTTCGCCAGAAGCAGCTTAGTCATGCTGGCCACATGACCCGGAAGCTGTACGCCGGCTCCCTCGGCCAATAAAGCGAGATGAGCGCTGCAACCCCGGAGTCGGCCACGACTGGATCTAATGGTCAGGGGTCCCTTTACCTTTACCTAAGCTTCTCTGTCTAGCCCTCAGTGCTCTCCCACTGCCACACGTCTTCACCAGGCCACACTCCTCATCAGTCCTGCTTTGTACCTTCCTCCAAGTGCTTTAGCTTGGCTGGAATGTGTCCTTGAATTATAATAATGTTGCTTGCTTGACTGGGTGGAGGGAAGGATGGGGGGACGGACCTCTGACTTGTTCACATCTGCATGAATGTACAAGAGGTGACAATTACATCCTTTGCTCTGTCTGCTTTTCACCACTGGCTCTGCCCACCTCTGACATGTTGCTCCTGGAAGGCTGCTCATGAAGGCATGAGGCCCTCAGATTGTCCTCAGATTGCTGTAGGTGGCAGCCATTTCCTCAATTACATTACATTCCTCAATTACATTAAACTAACTTATTTGGCCAAAACAAATATAGCGGCCTGATGGAGCCAGTTGTGTGTTTTTATTTCCTTTTTAAACCTGCAAACCTGCTGATGCCAGGCCTGTACGCTGCCTTTATTTTGAAACATACCCACGCTGGGAGGACCCCATTAGTTACTTCCCTGCTGGATCTGCAAAGCCTGAGCTAAAATAAGTAGCAATCCTTCTCTCCTCAGGTTGTGGAAGCAAACTTGACTCATACCTTCAGATAAATAGACAGATAGAGGAAATAACTGGAATAAAGCTCAAATCCATGTGTGTGGAGAAGCTCATACTGATAACATTTGTGCTTGCCTGGACTAACTAATTCACACACATTTCTCTCCGATGCTGAGGGTGTATAGCTTTCGGTGTCTGAGAGATGTGCATTAGAAAATAAGAGTAACATTGACATCTTGTGGAATTGGTAAATTACTGCAGGGATGACCATTTGGAGAGAAGCAAGGAAGAAACTTTTGAAAACAGGTGTTGTGAAATGCCAACCACCATCTATGTGATATAATGACCAAAAGCAAGCAGGAAGTAAAAGACTCCAATAAATAGATTGAATAATTGGGGAGTGGGAGTGAAGGGCATTGGGGAGTATTTCATGGTACCTATGGTCTTTTCTTGCACAGGAGTCATAAATTTATTGCTACAGGGATCTCTCCCACCTCTGAACCATATCTAAGCCGAGCTGCCAAGGTTCCCTGAAGTGTAATAAGACCCACATCCATCAACTTTGACTTTCTTTTTATATATGTAAGTCAGGATTGTTTCATCTGTAACACCAGATTTATGTTTGTTAGAATGTTGGTTCTTGTCTTCTTTTAATTTATTGATTTGTTTTGCGAACTGCTTTCTCCTGCTGGCTCCCCTCCAACCTAAACTCCTTAGTGTAATAAGTGTGTGCTTGTTGTAAACTGCTTTCGGCATGGATCATTGTGAAAAGGCGGCATAGAAATTGACTCGATCAGTCTCTTGATCTCCTAGCAATAAGCTTAGGTTACGATGGACAACAGGCACAGAGGGCTCCATTTCAAACACATACTCTCATTTGATGCTTGTGCATCCAAGCTCAAGTTCCGAGGCTATCTACAAAACGGCTGGCACTCCTGAAGGAATACTTAGACGTTAGACGTTTCGAGAAAGAACACATTAGACACTGTTTCATGTCTTCCCCCATCCAACATTGGTCCCATTTTGCTCTCTAGCTTAACATTCTGACAAAACCTGCTATCTTATCAGTCCTTCTGGATCCAGCTATTCCCTTGCCGCTCAGGGCAAAGGGAAGCCATCCCTTACTGCCAGTGACAAGGACAAAACAAAACAACACAAAACAAAACAAAACAAAAAGGATCTTAAAGGGCTCTCTTTCTTTTGTGCCTGAAGAGCACTTGCTGCAAAACATCTGTAGCACAAAACACTTTCTTCGGAGATGCCAAGAACCGGATAACTCCAGCTACTGTATTTATATTTACAAAAATAGCTTAAAAAATAAATAAACATAAATTAAAATAAAGGCAATGCTGCCCTCTTCAGGAAAAACATCAAACTCCACTGCGGGCTAGTTTAATCCTCCTGTTTCTCCCAACTTTCCAAAGGTCTTCAAGTCCATTTTGTATTCAACATTTCCCTCCTGGCTTCAACAAATGCTTCAATGTAGTAAGGTGCTCATGGTATACACAAGATGAAGTGGTGGAATTTGCTTCCACAAGACATGGGGGCTGGCCACGAGTTTAAATGGCTCAAACAAACTATTAATAAAATTCATGGAGGGAAAGTCTATCCACGACTACTACTAATGATAGCTGCAGGCAACCTGCAGGCAGAGTACAAGTGTGCCTCCAAATCATCCTGTTGTCGGGGAGCAATAATGAGAGGTTATTGTGTTCATTCCCTGCTTGGGTGCTTCCCAGAGACGTTGGGCAGTATGAAAAATAGGATGTTATACTAGATGGATCACTGTTCATATCTAGCTTTATTTATGTTATTGTATTCTGTTGTTGTTGTTGTATTACCCACTATATTCCAATACCATTCCAGAAAAGATTTTGTACCTCTTGTCAGGCACTGATCTTAGGGTAACTCACAAGGTCTCTCTTTTTGCCCTAGCTGCAATGGAAATCCAGGAAAGAGATATTAATGAGATTGCAGTTGGCTGCTTTCAGGGTGCTCTTGTTTAACCATAATATTTTTAAAAAACTAATGTTTTTATCTGTATTAAACTTCACCCTTACAATATGTAAGGTTTATATATGTTACATGTGATTTACGTAGTATCGTTATGATGTAGGTTTTTATATGGTTCTAGGTGGTAATGTGATTTTGTGCAGTATTTCATACTGTTGGTTCTTGTATTGTACCTATTTATCTGATATGTGAATGGCCCATGGACCAAGCATTCATAAACTACTACTATTGCTACATTGCCCACCATTCACCCTGAGGTCCCTGGGAGAGTTGGAACGTTAAAACAACTTACAACAACTTACAACAACAGGAATAAGGCGGGACCTAAAAATATGTTAGGATATTTCCGTTCCACCTTAAAAGGGAGCAGGCTTTGTGAGTCACAGAGTCTGCGCATGTCCTATTCACAGGATGTTTATGTTTGCTGTTGCTTTCGATTTCTCAGTCTGTCGGAGAAGACTGACGCAGACAGTCATGTCTTTCTTTTGTTCTGATCAACACTGAATAAAGTCTGTAAATATGCTCTCCTGCGGTGCATCTTTCGCTGTGTGAATTCTGCTGATAAAGTGTGCACCAGCCTAGGAATGTGGCAATCTATTTCTGAGGCTTCGTGTCGCTAATTGCTGATATTGCCTGTCTACCGGAGGTCGATGGATCGTCCGGCAGCCGGCTTGGGGGCTACGATGGACTTTGCCTCCCTGGCAGTATCCCAACAAAATATACACCCCTCAAGTGTCAAAAATATCTTCTGCATTCACCAGAAGCTGTACAGTGATGGTGCCAGATGAGCCACTGTGGGGAAGGAGTGCCACAACTTAGGGGCTGCCACAAAGAAGGCCCTCTCCACACACACACACACACACACACACACACACACAGTCTCTGAGTGCAGAGGAGCTACCAACAAGGTCCACTCTGCCAATCTTAGCACCCAAGAGGGTATGTAGGGAAAGTGGCAGTCTTTCAGGTATTTGGGGTCTGAGTCGTTTACTGCCTTGAATTGGGCCTGGAAATTAACTGGGAGCCAGTGCAGCTGGGAGATCGAGAGAGAACCTCAGCTAGTAATCTGACTGCTGCATTTTGAACCCATTGATTTTTCTGTGTTGGCTTCAAGGTAAAGCGTAGAGCGCAGTGCAGTAATGCAATCTGGAAGTTACCAGAAAATGGAGTATCTTGGCCGAGTTTTCTCTGCCCGACAGAGTTGTCTCTCAGCAAACTAGGCAGGGCTGAAAAAACACGCTCCTAGCCAGCAAGGGTGACAATGTTGAATCCAGGAGCATCCCCAAGTTCTGATCCTGCTCCTTCCAGGGGAGCGCAACCCCTTTCCAAGGTCGGCCGCCTTCCCACCTCCCATATGTGAGAACTCGGAGCATGTAACACCTCTGTCTGTTTGAACTAAGCATGGTTGCACTATTGGCTAGATGGGTCCCTTACTGGCCTTTCAGCCTTGACGAATGTGGCACCTTGTTCAATACCCCATGCACCTTTCTGTGTGGCACATGTACCTGTTAAAGGAATAAAGAAGACAAATCTGATCTCATGTGGTGTGTTCCCCAGCTTCACACTCCTATTCAGGAAATTGGGCAGGTGGTCCACAGACAGAGTCAGGCTCAGAGCTGGAGCAGAGCCAGTTACAGTGGCAAAATCAACTTTGGAGCTGGCAGCATTATAACCTGAAGGGATGGTAGCTCAAAACATGCATAGCAAACAAAGACAAAGGGAGTCCACAACCTCCTTACAGATTTCCACTTGTATTTTACGTCTTGTGAAAATTTCGTCGAGCACTACCTGACCCTGCCATTCCTTTGTAAACTTCAATACCACATTAGCTGTCACTTTCCCCACTTCCCATTTGTCACTAAGAAAAAGAGGGAAAGAAGTAATGATCACCTGAAGAAAATGTCCCCAAATGCTAAAGTACTGCAAACCTACCATGCTGTTCATTTTAGATGAGGAAGACCCCGTTCTCTGCTTTCTCAAGCTGTTCATTTCTTCTGGGTTTCCATCCTTTGGTTTCAAGATCATCCGGCTGCTCCCAGCAGTGCCTTCTGAGGAGGATCTCAGGCGTTTTTCTATGAATCTTCCTTCTCGGTATGGGCTAAAACTACTAGCAAGATTCACTGTGGGATGAGGGGGGGAGGGGAGAGATGCAGTCAGCACACATGCCACAAAAGCTATTGAACATTTCTTTAACTCAAAGCCATGTTACTCTGATAAAATTAGCTGTGGCAGGTTGAAACTTGACTGAGGCCCACAGCACTGCATTCTGACAAGAAATGTACAGGAGGGACACCAATACATGCTGAAGGATTGGGTGAATTCGCGGATTATATAATTCACTTCCTGAGAAGGCAACAAGAAGCAAGAGGGGTTGTACTGGTCCCAGGGTATGGTCTGAAGGCACATGAGGCTGCCATCTTGTTGAAGCTAAGCAGGTCTGGGTCTTGCCAGTTCCTGGATGGGTGACCCCTAGAAACACCCATGTACGCCTCCTTGGGTTCCATGATGGAAGATAATCAGACGAAAGTCCATGGTTCAGTGGGAACAGCCGTAGCTCAGTGGTAATGCATCTACTTCTTGTGCAGAAGGTTCTAGGTTCAATCCCCAGCTTCCCTGGTCTCTAACCCTGGATAGCTACTGCCATTCAGCTGGTGGATAAGGCAACTTCCTCTGTTCCTCCCTAAGCGAAGTATAAATGTAAGAAAATAAAGTATTGCAAAAACCTTTCCCTCCCCGCAGTGAATTTTGTAAAATGCTAGTAAATCAAGCGAATGCTTCTTTAAATTCTACAGATTAATATTCATAAAATATGCCTGTATCTTGACAGGAACTGGTGACAAAATGGACTCCAGTGATAATCAGGAGAAAGGGGTAATGCAAACTCAGAGCATCTTAGAGACAGAAAGTGAGGCAGGAGAGAAGGAAGAAATGTGCAGAGCAGAAAATGTTCACTCTGGTGAAAGCCATAGGAATAGTAATTTACTTCCCCTCCCATGCTCCCCCTAAGTATTTTGTCTTATTTTGAATGTGTACCCTTCAACACGAGATCAGAGGTAGGGAACCAGCAACTGTCCAGATGGTACAGGTCTACAACTCCCAGCAGCCTCCCCAACCATTCGCCATGCTGGCTTGGGCTGGCAAGAGCTGGAGTCCAACAGCACCTGAAAGGCTACAGGTTCTCCACCCAAGCATTGCACAATAATTTTGTCCATCTGGGCCCTGGGCTGCAAATCAGCCTTTCTATAATATTGATCCACTACTCTGTGCCATTTCAAAAGTGCCAACTCTTCCAGGGCCCTAATAGTGGAAGTTACCATAATTCCATCATTTGACATTTCTCCAGGAACTTTAGTCCACAGACACCAAAGGCCTAGACGACAGCCCCTAGCTGAATGCCATTTAAATATACCGTATTTTTTGCCCTATAAGACGCACTTTTCCCCCTCCCAAAATGAAGGGGATATGTGTGTGCGTCCTATGGGGCGAATGCAGGCTTTCGCTGAAGCCTGGAGAGCGAGAGGGGTCGGTGCGCACCGACCCCTCTCGCTCTCCAGGCTTCAGGAAGCTATCCGCAAGCCTTGGGAGCCAATGAGAGTTCCCGTCGGGCTCCCTAGGCTTGCGGATAGCAGCCTGTTCAGGGGGCTGGGGTCGGGGGAAGCTCGGGCTTCCCTCACCCCAGCCCCGCGCCTGGGGGGGGGGAAATAATTTTTTTTCTTTATTCCCCCCCCCAAAAAAAAACTAGGTGCGCCCTATGGGCCGGTGCGCCCTATGGGGCGAAAAATACGGTACTTTAAACTTCCACCCAGTTATATAGGAGACAACAGAAAAGTTATTATTTGTACCTTTTATTTCATATGCTTGCTGGGCTTGAAAAGGCTGCGGTTCTGAAGACAAAGGAATAATCTTTGACTCAATTACTGGGATGGTTTCTCTAATATGTTCCGGTGCTTTAACTTCTTGTTGGTCTCTAGGTAGTCCCTGTGCTTTGGGGGAACATTCAGTTACTTCCCCCTGGTTTAAGACAAAGGGTTTTAATTGTGCTTCAGCTCCTGAGTTTGCTTCTTCGGGATGGCTGGTCTGTTTAGCAGGAAGCTCTTGCAAGAATACTTTTGCATGGTTTCGATTAGAATCGAGGGTTTCAGATATGGCACTATTTTCATTGAGCAGTCCATTTCTGGCCCTGTGACTTCTGGGCGATAGAACAGCACAATGAGGAACACTTTCTGCATGATCCATCTTCCTTAAAAGAACAGGAGGAGGAAGAGGAGGAGCAGTGGCAGCAGCAGCAGCAGTAATGGGATTGAGGAAGATTTGAGAGGTAGAAACATTGTGGGCAAAGGCTTCCCCGTGCAAATTCCCGCAGTTGGGCAGTCCGTCGACCTCCGAGACGGAATCTTCTGTCAGTGCTAGAAACTCGGAAGGCGTCTGGACCGTGGTCAGGTCAGCAGAGAGCAGCGGCGACTGCAAAGAGCTGCCTGCACATTCTATTATGTCAGCAGAACACGGGGAAGAAGACTTCGCCGACACAGGCTCACTTTCAACACTGGGCTTAATGTCCAACAAGCAAGAAGATGGCTGCACGCAGGAAATGGACTGGCTTTGAGGGACTGGCTTTGAAAACCTGTAGTGTGTCGAGAAGGATTTGGGGAGAAGTTTCCTTGAGGAATGTTTAACAGAAGCCCTGCTTTGGTCCTCTGCAAAGCCAGAGTCGTCCCCTTCATTCTTCCCAGACCTTATGCAATTTATGAAGACGTTTTTATTGGTTGAGGGCTCCCTCCCCTTCTCAAAGTCCTCCGTCAAAGACCTGGTGATCTTCTTGCTCCGAGAACTCCCAAAGCCGACCGAATGCCTCCCTCTGTGCTTCACGTGCTCCTCCAAACCGAGCTTCTGCAAAGTGCCGTGGCCAGACTGAGCACCGTTCGAAATGCCCACGTTCTGCCCTGGAGAATCGGCTTTGGGTTCGCTCCCCTTCTTGTGGTGGTGGAAGCTGATGGAAGGAGTGCGGAAGAGGCTCCTGCGCTTGCCGGTGCTACCTGAGCTGGAGTTGGTGCTGGAGGGAGAAGAGCTGTGGACACCAACAGTATTGCTAGAAGTAGGCGAGGAAGGGAGGGAATCGTGCCGCCGGCTAATACTTCTCCTGAATATTGGCAGCCGGGACACAATGATCGAACGCCTCGATCCTGAGTCCCCCATCAGGACCTCAATTCCTTGGCCAGGATCAGCCTATGTTAAAATCTGTATGAGTGGAGAAGAGGAGAGATGTGTTACTGTTGCTTTCAGGCTCAGGAAAAAACAGCAAAATTCAGATACAGTGGCACCTCGGATGCTGAATGCCTTGAAACTCGTATGTTTTGGTTCCCAAACGATCAAAAACCGGAAGTGAGTGTTCTGATTTTCGAACGATTTTTGGAAGCCAAATGTTCGGTGCAGCTTCCAATTGCGTGCAGGAAGCTCCTGCAGCCAATCGGAAGCCACGCCTTGGTTCTCAAACTGTTCCAAGAGTCGAACGGACTCCCAGAACGGATTAAATTCAAGAACCAAGGGACGACTGTATTCAGATATTATCCCTTAAAAGTATGTCTACAGTTAACGTAGTGTTTCTCAATCTCTGGTCACCAGCTGTTGTTGGACTATAACTCCCATCATCCCTAGCTAGCAGCACCAGCGGTCAGGGACAATGGGGCTTGTAGTCCAACAGCAGCAGGCAACCCAAGTTTGAGAAACACTGAGTTAACTTTACGTATCAGTCAAAACAAACAAAAAATGAGCAGCTATCCATGGAGAACTGAATAAGCAATGGAGAGACTCCAGCTTTCTGATTCTCTTGAGCAGCTTTTGCCAACCAGGCTCCCCTCCAGATGCTTTGTGCTGTTGTGTTGCCCAGTTGTGTTGGGTGTTGCTGATGGGACTTGTAGTCCAAAACTTCAGTAGGCAGTGCCTGGTTTGCAAAGGCTGTTTTAGAGCCATTTGTACTTTTTCAATGGGCCTATAGAAGAGAGAACCCATAAGGGAGTTATTGAGGAAACCAGGCAAACTAGGCTCTATAAAGTTAAATGGTGTGCGTCTCTACCTAAGTACTGTAAATTCATTCTTCACCTCGCCCCTGAGAGCTGCTCCCCAGCCAGCATTAAATTCTAACAAGTACATCTGAATACAGATTAATCAAACTGATGTTTTGAAAAAGAAAACAAAATATGCAACTAGGAAATCTTCCCAATCTTTCTAATAAAGCAATTTATTTTACAAGGGTTTTTTTAAAAAAATTAAAAAAATAAAATCTGCTTTTCAACTACTCATTCCAAACATACCACCACTATTTTTCATGATATTAAATCAACCTTCAGATAAGGCTTGCTTTATCCCTTGTACAACAGGGCTTTTGCAGCGCACATTTAAATAAACATTAATTCTTTACAAGCTCAAGCTATCTATTTACTCTCTTCGATTGTCTAAACAAACCACAGGTTGATGAGGATGACAGAGCAAAAACCACAGGTCAAAGAAAATGACAGAACTATTACCTCAGAATAAATACCCATGTAAACAACGCAACGATCTTCAAAGTCAATTCTAAATCTGAGAACTAAAGCCAGAAATAAGCTGTATAACATATTGTCTACCAAGCCAAACTTACCGCACCAGTCATGTATGGAGGCCACCAGGGCTCAATAAACCTCCTGTTTTTGATACCTCCCTAGGATTGCAAAACTAGAGGCATTGTCTGGTGGGCTGTCTCAACTGGCTGAATAAAAGCTGTGAAGGCCAGCTTTAAAAACATAATTTATGTTGCACATCACCACAATCTCCACAGCAGTGAGAGATTTCAGGGTTCCAGGCGCTTACCCAGGGCTCATGTTTCCTTTGGAAATGAGACACAGAGGAGACTGTGGTGTCTTTATGATATATGGTTTGTTTACACATGTATACAACCTGAGCACAGCGCTCCAAGAGAGTCCTGCTTCTCCCATAGGCTCATTCCTGGGTTCAAGCAGACATCTGACATCTTGCCTGTTGCCCTGCAGCTTGCCTTGTTCTTCCAGTCACATAACTCCTAACTTTGCACTAGGCAGCCACCTAGATTGCTTCTCCATTACATCACCACTTACTGACTGAAAACCTCTTCCTAGAGCACACCGGGCGAACTGCAGTCCTGAAACTCTGCTACTCACCTTTGCTCTTCTACCTGATTCTGAGCTCACCCATTCCCCAGCTGGCACAGATTCTCTGCTTTGTTAATCACCCATCTCCCTGTGCCCCCCCTTTTCTTTTCTTTTTTTGCTTAATGACTCTGGCCATTATCAGGCTGGCCTGGACATGGGAAGCTGAGCCCAGCTATTAAGGGTCTGACTTCCAGTTTATTTCTCCAAGCATTGATTAAATTTCAGCAGTTGCTAAATCCAGGCACCCACAAACTCTGCAACCAAAAACACATAACAACAATATCCAACCCAAACTGCCACAGCTAAAAAAATGAAATTGCCTCAATAATCACACATAAGCTTTGGAGTCTGTTTATTTCCCACTGAAGAAATTAACTTTATGTTAGGTCTTTTCATATTCCAGTTTCCCATCATTATTTGTCATTTTTATGGTGGTTTTCACTGTGCACAGTGCTTTGCAATTCTCATCTTAAAAAGCTCCTAAGAGGAGGCTAGAACCAGCGAGACGCTGGCATCCCAAGGATCACCCAGGGAGCTTCCCAGCTAAGTAAGGATTTGAATGAGCACGAGACACTAACCAACACCCCAAAAGCGACTCATTTATTTACTGCAAGACTGTACCACCACCGCCCCCCGTCGAACAATTGCTAATTTGAACGTAATCGTTTTTCCGCAGCCTTTTTTATTTCCACAAATTTCGTCTTGTCACTTTTGCTGAAATCAATCTGCAGCATTTCAGCTTGGAAAGAGATGGGTGTTTGCTGTGTGCATCAGATAATCAGCATTCATGTAGCTGTTTCAAGCCTTCCGTGCACTTCATAGGTTATTTCTGTGGACCTTACAAAAGCACTGATCTCAGGCAAGGGCAGGGCAGGCTACGGGAGAGTAGAGCTCTGATGGTGCCTCAGTAAGCATAAAACTGAACTCTGTACACTCCTGACCGAGAATCGACACGACTCCCTCCCTACTGGACTCCAGCCACTTGACAAACACTTTCCTGTTTCAGTAGGCATTTCAAGGCAGCTTTCTGTTTCTATGATGAATTAAGGGAGCTGAGAGTTATTAGGTGACCCCTGTTCCCCAGATCCCTCTTCACAGGGAAAGTAGCTCTGTGAGCTACTAACAACTTTCTGCACCCACAGCAAGCTACAGTTCCCAGAATTCTTTGGAGGAAGCAACGGCTGTTTAAAAATTGGTATCATACTGCTTTATGGTGTGAACATAACAGCAGAGACTTTGCATCAGAGGAAGGGAAGGGAAAGAGAGATGGAGAAAGGGAAGGATGCTGATCAAGAGCTTGGGGAGAGTTCTGGATTTAACAGCCAAAACATTAACCTGTGTTTATCCCTATCAAAACTGGTGGGGAACCCAGGATCCTGGAGCAAATACTGGTCCTAGCAGGACCTACCGGCACTGCTGCCTGCCCTAGGATACTCAACATAGCCCAGGGCAAGATGCAGTTTTAATTTCTAATGCCCCAAGCGATGTTACATTTAGGTACTCTAGGATTTTGCTAGACCCCCCACTGCAACCTGGAGTCAGCCTTAATGCGTGAAATAAAGATGGGATATCGAGCTTCATAGACATGCGCTCACAAGAGACCACCTAAAATGGAGTTTTGCCTGAGGGATAACCTGAACCAGGGGCTTCCCAGCTCTTATAATATACAGTGGTACCTTGGGTTACAAACACCTCGGGTTATGAACACTTCGGGTTACAGACTCCGCTAACCCGGAAGTAGTACCTCAGGTTAAGAACTTTGCCCCAGGATGAGAACAGAAATCGCGTGCCGGCGGCGCAGCAGCAGCCAGAGGCTCCATTAGCTAAAGTGGTACCTCAGGTTAAGAACGGTTTCAGGTTAAGAACGGACCTCTGGAACGAATTAAGTTCGTAACCAGAGGTACAACTGTACTGCATCAGCTCTCCCACTCATGCTACATTCCTGGATGAAAAAAGCACCCCAAAATGCTGCTTTTTCAGCAGCAGCAACAACAAAAAAGGCCACAGAAGACTTTATTTCATTATTTTAACTGCTGGCACTGCCGGTTTTAATTCAGCAAGACACCGTGGATTCCCTCTGGTATGTGTTGTTTTTTTAAGGACATAATTATTTTTATGCATACGGAACCAGAAGTCGGAATTGCAGCCCCGAGGGGAAAGAAAACTGCAGCTCCGACCTTCGTCAGGACTTATGAGCGCACCGTGTCATGTTACGTCCTACAGGAACGTAACGCTGGGAAGGATGATCCTCAGAGGTCTCTATTCCACTCATAAAATAAGAGGCTGCCTGTGCTGGCAAAGCACTTTACATAGAAGATTTTACTCTTCTAATGAATTGTCCATATGTTGAGACAGAGCTGCACACATTTTATGGAGGATAAACACCATCTATCAGGAACGCAGACAAAAGAAGAGCCAGGAGAGGGAAAACATGCTCTCTCCTTGTAAGTTACAAACATGCACACAAGTGATCTCAGATAACTGTGTTCCCAACTTTTCCACTAAGTTTCTTGAGGGCCAAGCAACATGAGGGCCAAGCACCGTCTTCAGAAATATCATATACCACCTCCTAACACTGCCTGTACCACAGGAAATGCAGGTGCAACACAGCATCAAAATGTCTCTGCCAGTAGAATGCTAGAGTGTCAGGGGAAGAAAAACCTCTAATGCGGCCTCTTCCCTGACACGCTACTTTTCTACATCCAGATATAATAATAATAATAATAATAATAATTTATTATTTATACCCCGCCCATCTGGCTGGGTTTCCCCAGTCACTCTGGGTGGCTTCCAACTGAATATTAAAAACAGTACAGCTTCAAACATTAAAAACTTCCCTAAAGAGGGCTGCCTTCAGATGACTTTTAAAAGTAAAATAGTTGTTTATTGCTTTGACATCTGCTGGGAGGGCGTTCCACAGGGCAGGCAACACCACCGAGAAGGCCCTCTGCCTGGTTCCCTGTAACCTTACTTCTCGCAATGAGGGAACCGCCAGAAGGCCCTCGGTGCTGGATCTCAGTGTCTGGGCTGAACGATGGGGATGGAGACGCTCCTTCAGGTATACTGGACCGAGGCCATTTAGGGCTTTAAAGGTCAGCACCAACACTTTGAATTGTGCTCGGAAACGTACTGGGAGCCAATGCAGATCTCTCAGAGCCGGTGTTATGTGGTCCCGGCGGCCGCTCCCAGTCACCAGTCTAGCTGCCGCATTCTGGATTAATTGCAGTTTCCGGGTCACCTTCAAAGGTAGCCCCACGTAGAGCATGTTGCAGTAGTCCAAGATAGATTTTTATGTGGGAAACGTTCCAGTATGTGATTCCTTCACTTGTATTTTGAGGTAGTACAATCCAGAAAGAGCAAGACCACACAATACACAGGCCAATGCTGGAGACACTGTTGCTCCCACAGAACATTTTTGAAATAGACTGTTCCATTGCTTTGAAATCCAGAAAGCATGCTTCCATGCATACATTACAAATAGTTAATTTGTGTGTGATGTAACATCTCTCTGACAAATGCAAAGCTTCTTCAACGTTCAAGCTGATCACACTTGCAACACACACACACACACGCGAAAACAAAACCCCAGTACAACCCATTCAAAATTGTATTTTTGAATGCCACACTTGACAGTATAAGGTGAGAATTCAGTGCACACCAGCAAGCATTGCACATAGTGAGAAAATAAGCAGCGTACCTGTTAAAATAGGTATAGTTGAAGGCTATGCACTAGGGAGGTAATGAAAGGGAAGGCTTGCAAGAGTCAAAACTTTGCTCCCTCCTGATATTTGTATTGACAAAGGGCCATTTTCCTGACACTGAAATAGACAGGGAAGTTTCTGCTCACATGGACATCTAGTTGTACAGCACAGCCCTCAGTCAGGACAAGTGTATCTTCACAATGAGAAGCATCTTTTTCAGCTAACCATCATTATTATACTGTCAATCACCATGGTGCAATAGAAACTGGTGACTTTGCCCTGGAGAGCTTTAGCAAGATACTAGGACATATCCCAGCCCAGTCCTCAGTGGGGAGAAAGGATTCGCTGAGGAGCTGGAGCCGCCATCATTATATCCCACTTCCTCTGCCCTAGGTTAAGTTGGGAGGTCCCTAGCAATGGTGGTGGCAGAAGAAGGAACAGGTCCCCCCACACCCCCAAAGATTTTGCATGAGCTCACTAGGAGGCCATAGAAAGCACTGCCCCTGCACATGCATTTCCTTGAAGCATAGGCAAAAGTTTGAGTCCCTTTGGGGCACAGAAAGGAAATTCTTGCATCCCTACTTGGAATGTATAGTCACACATAACAGGCTGCATGCGGTTTGGGGGGCGGAATCTCAAATTCTGGGCTGTGACCATTGAATTATTTTTGAGGGATCTCACCTCAAAATGCTAGTCACAAGGATAAAGCAGACCATTTTTGAATCACACACAGATGTGTGTTTCCTTGATCCTGCGTTAAATGTCTGTAAATCCCGATCTATGCGCTTCCTTCTAATAAGCAGACAGTGTCAGGATTTACAAAGATCAAGAATGGGTAAAGCAATTTTGAAGCTTCAGATGAAAGGCGAAGGCAGGAAATGGCGGCTAATCTTTAAAAAACCCCACTGGTGATGTTTGAATAAAGCCTGAGGTGGATTCTATTGAGGTTTCAGCTTCGTTGGCAGCAAAACACAAAGTTGATTCTCTTCCCACCATCCACCGCTCCCACTTTTATAGAACTTTAAACTAAAGAAAACAAGCTTTCAAAAGTCATCAAAAGCAAACAAGCATTTGATTATAATGTTGTTTGATCACTTAAGAACAGGTTGCACAGCAATGTTTCAGTGCTGGAGAAAGTAAGCTAAAGGTAGTCAATGCAGGTGCTCTCCAGATGTTGTTGGACTGCAACTCCCATCATTCCCAGCTGATGGCTGATCAACCCACCAGGCTACCATTATTCAACCCCATGAAATCCAGGTGTTTGCTACAGAGAGCTGATGTGCTGCAGGAAAAGCTCCCACAGAAGCTGAAGTCAGGCAACTTCTACACGTCCACCATCCGTGGAGGAAGCAACACGGGGCCATTGAGAAATAGATATACCTTCAGAATTATGAGATAATAACATTTCCCAAACTCCAAATAGAATATTACGCATTTCTTCCCCTCCCAGACCTCCACCATGTTATTCAGCTATCTCCAAAATGGTAAAGAAAAATGAGCAAAAGGAGCAGCTCACGGAGGGAACTGAATATCCATTTATTTTTCATCCTCAGTTGCCATGTAGATGCATTGGACAGTGAATTCTTCACCCATTTGTCTTTTCTGTATTACACATCCCAGCTATCCTTTAGCAATCCAACACAGATGGAAGGGAGAATGGAAATCTCTCTCCATTCTAGTAGGAAGCAAAGGAACGTGCGTAATACAGCAGATAATGCCATCGGCTCTGCTTTTATCATCATACAAGCAATCCCGACAGAATCTCTCTGGGAAGAC
The DNA here is from genome assembly GCF_965112155.1 of Podarcis liolepis. Classification (NCBI taxonomy): domain Eukaryota; kingdom Metazoa; phylum Chordata; class Lepidosauria; order Squamata; family Lacertidae; genus Podarcis; species Podarcis liolepis. Next base: position 16,946,309 of record NC_139564.1, on the reverse strand, counting down.
CTTCAGTGTTTCTCACGAAAACTGGAAAAATGACTTGGCTAAATGAGCAGAAAGCTGAACCCTGCTTGCTCCGTTTGCCGCTGGGAAGAAATATGAGGATGATGCAGTGGTGAGAAGGATTGGTTTCCCTTGCTGCCAAAGCTCTAAAAACAGATGCACCAACTGGTGCATAAGAAACCATCTGAAAACAGGATGTGAACACTTTCCTACTTTGTTGACATCCTTTGAACAAAGAAAGCAGTCAAGATGGAAGGCAGCCATTAGGTGGGAAAGTCCCAGATGATTGGCCCTTGCCACCTACATGGTTGTCTGAAACATACCTACTTTTGAGCAGCAAGGGAATCACACCAGGAAAGAAGCAGCTCCTGTGAAATCATATGTTAACTATGCATGGGGCCAAAGGATTCTGTCTTAACAATAGTTCTCCAACTTTTTTTTTTTAATTACCACAGTTAGAGTCTCAGAGTGTGTGCATGGTGACCATGGTGTTGTGTCTCAGTTCATTAATATCTCCATAAAAATTATTTCAGCACACCAGAACCTACAAAGAGAGTTGGCATGAAAATCGATTTCTATCTTGAATTTGCTTCCTCTAGAATAAAGAACAACAAAACTGAAATTGAACTTGTAATAAAATTGTAATTGTAATGCTAACACTGAACCAATATATTTTTTTAAAAAATTAAAAGGTTTTCTGAATTGCCTCCTGTCATGGGTCCCGAAAGTAACAGCATTTTAAATCCCCATGCCAACACATGGGATACCCAAAGGAATGTTTATTTTTAATTTGTATACTGCCTTTCACCTAGGGTGGTTCCCTTCCAATCTTTGGTTCCTTACTCACCATTGTTTATCCTACATTCTCCTCTTTCCTTCCATCTTATACCTGGCAGCCTCTTATGGCCAATAATACCAATGTCTGGCTGCTCTCCTGCTTCTGAGTCTTCCCGCATCACTCCAGAGGGCTGGTGGCCAATCTCAACAGCATCCTCATAAAAGCCTGGATTGTTAACATCAGGTGCAAGGACATGTTGAAGAATGTTACCTGGACGTGGGCAGCTCCTGAACTGAACTGTGGGAACTGTCTTAGTCTGATCTCGGCCTTCAAACTGTGAAGATGCAAGCAGAGGGTCTGGTAGCCTACAAGACTGTTAAGCAGACCTCTATCAGGGCTCCAATAAAAGAACTGATTTGTGTATATAAACTGTAACCATTACGCTTAATGCTGACATTAAAAGACTTATCTCTCTAAAAAATTAAAAACAATTACCATAAGCCTCAGAAGGTGGACGTGCCGTCCTCCCTACGGTCACCGAAACTGAAACATCAAACTTAGTTCAAGTTAAGTGGGAAGGCTTCTGTTCTGTTCTGAATGCGATGTTTAAGTTTTAAGACTATGAAGCTCTTTGCAGGGAGCCACTTCTGGGATCAAGGACTCCTAAGGGTCGAGAGACAAGCGTCTTTTTATTTCATTCCTTTGTCTTTACAGAACTGCGATGCCCTTTTCTCAAAGTGGCGAAGACTTTGTTTTTTTTTTACTGCAGCAGATAGAAGGCAATGGACCACGGGCACCAACTCTAATCTCATTACGTCCATTGTTCTTACAGGTTTCAATACTGCCCACAAATTATTTAAGCAATGGATCTGATTCCCTAGTCACTCCGGGGTTTTTATTGGATAAAGGGACAAAAGCAGCTAAAGTGCATTGTTTAATTCATTAATTTCTCTGGCAGGCAGCATTTCAGAAGGGCCCTTAATTGTCTGTGTTTGCGGCTAAGGGGCGGGGGAGAAGAGGATGATTTTGATCAGGCCATTGTGATGATGATACTGGAAGCATCTACAGAAAGACAAATAATGAGCAAAACACAGTATTTTTAAAAGAGCATTTAATTGCTGAGTATGATTAATGAAGGATTATACGCTGCTGATCTCTTAGCGCTCAGTCTGAGCACAATACAATGTTAAATTAATGTAAATGGGTGCAAAACAAATGAACAATATACAGTATAGTTTCTCCACCTGGTTAGCAATTTCAGATGTTATTCATACAAAAATCATTCCCTTTTCAGTTTCTATACAAGAAGAATCCAAATGCAATTGCTATAGGGAAATAAATTAAAGTGCTTTATTAGTGGGCAATATATTTTCTGCTTAAGAAGGGTAGTTCTATCACCCTCAGACAGCATTGCCAATGCAGGGACCCCTGGTACTGCTACCAGAGCATACACATGGGTGAAGCGTATGCAAAAATGGCAAATCTAGGGTGCAACCACATGTGGAATGTTGTGTAAAATTCTGGTTGCCTCATCTCAAAAGGGAGATTGTGGAGCTGGAAAAGGTTCAGAAAAGAGCACCCATAATGATCAAGGAGATGGAGTGACTCCCCTAAGAAAAAAAACTACAGCATTTGGGGCACATTAAGTTTGGCGCAGGTGGTGCTGTGAGTTAAACCACAGAGCCTAGGACTTGCTGATCAGAAAGTCAGCGGTTCAAATCCCCGCGACAGGGTGAGCTCCCATTGCTCAGTCCCAGCTCCTGCCAACCTAGCAGTTCGAAAGCACATCAAAGTGCAAGTAGATAAATAGGTACCACTCTGGCGGGAAGGTAAACGCCATTTCTGTGCGCTGTTATGGTTCACCAGAAGTGGCTTAGTCATGCTGGCCACATGAACATGACCCGGAAGCTGTACGCCGGCTCCCTCGGCCAGTAAAGCGAGATGAGCGCCACAACCCCGGAGTCGGCCACGACTGGACCTAATGGTCAGGGGGTCCCTTTACCTTTAACTTTGAATAAAAGGTAAGAGGAGGCATGGCCGAAGTTTATAAAATTCAGCATGGCATAGAGCATGGCTAGGCAAACTAAAGCCCGGGGGCCGGATCTGGCCCAATTGCCTTTTAAATCTGGCCCCCGGATGGTCCAGGAATCAGCGCGTTTTTACATGAGTAGAATGTGTCCTTTTATTTAAAATGCATCTCTGGGTTATTTTGGGGGCATAGGAACTCGTTTTGGGTTTTTTTCAAAAATATAGTCCGGCCCCCTACAAGGTCTGAGGGACAGTGGACCGGCCCCTTGCTGAAAAAGTTTGCTGACCCCTGGCATAGAGGAAGTGGAAAGAGAAAAGCTCTTCTCCCTGTCTCACATCACTAGAACTCATGGGCATTTGACAGAAAAAGGAAAGTACATTGCATTGTTAAGCTATGGAATTCGCTGCCACAGGTGAGAATGATGCCCCCCCCCCCAACCTGGATGGCTTTAACAGAGCATTAGACAAATTAATGGAGGTAAAGGCAATCCATGATAGCTGTGCTCTGCCTACATGGACAGAGGCTGCATGTTTCTGAATTCCAGTTGCTGAGAACAGCAGGAGTGTGGAGAGCTCTAGCGCTTGGCTTCTGCTTCCAGGCTTCCCACGGGCATCTGGTTGGACAGGATGTCAGGACAGGATGCTGGACTAAGAAGCTACCTTATATCAAGTCAGGTCATTGGTCTATCTAACCTCAGTACTGAACACACTGACGAGCAGAGTCTCTCCAGGGCTTCAGACAAGGCTTTTCCCCAAGATGCTGGGGACTGAGCTTGGGACCTCCGGCACGCAAAGCATTTCCTCTACCACTGAGCTGTGGCTCTTTGAATAATAATAATAATAATAATAATAATAATAATAATAATAATTTATTATTTATACCCCGCCCATCTGGCTGGGTCTCCCCAGCCACTCTGGGCAGCTTCCAACCGAATATAAAAAACGTCAGACCTTGAAAACCTCCCTAAACAGTTCCCCAAATCAGTTGTCTTTTAAAAGTAAAATAGTTTTTTATTGCCTTGACATCTGCTGGGAGGGCGTTCCACAGCGCAGGCGCCAATACCGAGAAGGCCCTCTGCCTGGTTCCCTGTAACTTCACTTCTCACAGCAATGGAACCGCCAGATGTCCCTCGGCGCTGGACCTCAGTGTCCGGGCTGGATGATGGGGGTGGAGACGCTCCTTCAGGTATACAGGACCAAGGCTGTTTAGGAGTTTAAAGGTCAGCACCAAGACTTTGAATTGTGCTCGGAAACGTACTGGCAGCCAATGAAGATATTTCAGGACCGGTGTTATATGGTCTCGGTGGCCACTCCCAGTCACCAGTCTACCAGCCACATTCTGGATTAATTGCAGTTTTTGGGTCACCTTCAAAGGTAGCCCCATGTAGAGCGCATTGCAGTAGTCCAAGTGGGAGATAACTAAAGCATGCACCACTCTGGCAAGACAGTCAAAGTTGTCAAAGTCTGGCTGAAGCTCCTTGTGTTGGCGAGCCACAAATGAAGTCTGCGCACCTACCATATTTTTCGCTCTATAAGACTCACTTTTCCCCTCCTAAAAAGTAAGGGGAAATGTTTGTGCGTCTTATGGAGCGAATGCAGGCTTCGCGCGGCTAAGCCAGAAGCCAGAACAGCGAGAGGGAGCTCTGCGCAGCGCTCCCTCTCGCTGTTCTAGCTTCTGGTTTAGCCACGCGAAGCCTCCGCAGGGCAGCGGGAAGCCTTCATCCCTGGCTTTTGTGGGAGGTGGGGGGAGGGACAGAGCGTGCGGCTCTGTCCCTTCCCCCACCTCCCGCAAAAGCCCGCAAGAGCCGCGCTCCCTTTAAAGAGTGTGCGGCTCTTGCGGGAGGCCGGGGGAAAGCCAGGAGGCTTGCTTTCGCTGAAGCCAGGAGAGCAAGCGGGATCAGTGCGCACCAATCCCGCTAGCTCTCCTGGCTTCAGGGATAGCCCCGCAAAGCCTCCTGAGCGAAGAGGGAGGAGCACTCCCTCTTCGCTCAGGAGGCTTCTTATTTCTTGTTTTCCTCCCCTAAAAAATAGGTGTGTCTTATGGTCGGGTGCATCTTATAGAGCGAAAAATACGGTACATCATTTTAGATGCAAGGCAAAGCAGATACTCTGCCACTGAGCTACGGCCAACCAGTGACATGACGCAGATATCACGTACATGTCATTTCACAGCAGGGATTGTTAATCAGGTGCCCTCAAGGAGTTCTGGGGAGCACTGAGTTGATCCAGGCTGCTTTGCAGTGTAACATAAACAAAACAGGAAGGAAGAGGTGATGAGGGGCTTAGGGTGAGCATGTAAAAGGCCTTTCCGACCCAGTTGCCCCTTCCTACAGGTCAGATCAGAACCTATGCTAAGTCTCCTACCTGGGCAGTGAATCACCGAAGTGGGGAAACCCATTCAAAATGTCTTTTTTTTCTATCCCCCGCCCCCCAAGTTATCCCTATTTATTTTCCCCGAGTCTGTAAACATGTACACTCGCATGGGGAAATAGTGATAGTTCAAGAAACCAATTTCCATTATGCTCTATGGAGCTGCTGCAGAGTCTCCCCTGTATAAGTAACCTAATTATTCAAATCCATTTGTCAGTCGGTGTAAATCCCCTCTCCATCAATCTCAGCGCTTCGATATTCCTGATGAATTCCATACCTCCCAAACATTATTGTTTAAAAATGAAATAATAAATACATAATTTGGACAAATGTGTATTAAAGCAGGAGAAACGTTTCAAGGGCATGCAACATCCCTTGCCCACTTTGCAATGAGAGTTCTCTGATTTTGTTTCCCGGCTGGGGAAAGTGCATGCTTGTTTGTACATTGTCAAACAAATCAATCCACTATTACTCCATGCATGCTGCTGAGCGGAGCTGCCTCCGGGTGCCAGAGCATGTCACAGAGTTGCTAACAAAGAAGATGTGAAGGAAGCTTCCTCTTGCCAAGACATAAATGGACAGATTGGCCCAGAACTAGCAAAATCAGAGCTTTACGCTGCTGCGAGACTGAGTGCAGCCACATCCACAACTCCAAGTCCCACATTTGCAAGGGGCTTCCCAAAGCCTGGTACGTGTCACAAAAGCCAGCCAGTATTCACGCCATTCAAAGATGGAGTTAATAGCAAAAAACACGATTTCCACAGGCTTGGATGAGTGTCAGTCCTAGTGAGCAGAACAGCTCATTCCTAGTGTGTCTTCCTCCATGAAAACCAGCTGAAAGTCCCTGCCTCTTCACAGCCATCTAAGTCCCCTCCTCTCCAGGGCTTTCCCCAAGCAACCAAAGGCGAAGCCCACATGCAGCCTGTCTTTGCTTCTCCCGTTTCATACCTCTCCTGGGTCTGGGAGTCAGAGGGGGAGGGGAGCTTGTTGCCACAGGAGCAGAAGATACCTGTGACTCTTCACTATCCTGACTCTTCTCTGCCTCTTGACCTCCCTCGCCCCACTCTCCTGCTTCAGCTGCAGCTTCTGATTCTGTCTTCTCTCTGCCACAGACTCTCCCTGCTCATTCAGCCCTGTTGCCTCTTCAGCTTCTGACACCTCCTCTTCCCAGTCTTCTCTCAGACCACTCATCGTTGTCCCACTACCACTCCACTAGTTCTGAGCCTTCTTCCCTTGGTGGTTCCTCCCACCATTCCTCTGTGTCCAACCAGCCTATGACAGAGGGACTATTTCCCTTCAGATAGATAGATACAATGGGACGCGGGTGGCGCTGTGGGTTAAACCACAGAGCCTAGGACTTGCCAATCAGAGGGTCAGCGGTTCGAATCCCCACGGCGGGGTGAGCTCCCGTTGCTCGGTCCCTGCTCCTGCCAACCTAGCAGTTTGAAAGCACATTAAAGTGCAAGTAGATAAACAGGTACCACTCTGGCAGGAAAGTAAACGGCGGGTCCATGTGCTGCTCTGGTTCACCAGAAGCAGCTTAGTCATGCTGGCCACATGACCCAGAAGCTGTACGCCGGCTCCCTCGGCCAATAAAGCGAGATGAGCACCGCAACCCCAGAGTCGCCCGCGACTGGACCTAATGGTCAGGGGTCCCTTTACCTTTAGGTAGATAGATGGCTGTGAGAAAGTGCCACCACAGGTGAAGCAGCAGCATAATCGTATCACATTCAAGTCTTGCCAAAAACAAACCAACCCAGAATGTATTCTGGCACCTTAAAGACTAAAACATTTCTGACGGCATAAGCTATTATGGACTGTTTTCAGGTTAACTTAAAAGACTTGCTTGTGCTTTTCTTTACCACCAGGTGGAGCAGTGGTTCCAGTTTCTCCCCATTTCTTCAAAAAAAATCAAACATGTGGTATGCCTTTCTTAGCACTTTTAATATTACAAAGCAATTTTAGTATTTGGGTCTATAGAATATTTAGGATATAGCCAACAGACTGCATCCGTTTGCACCAGCAGACAATAAAAAATGATTTGCTTTCCAGAACACAAACATTTTTAAGTATTGCCTAAGAACCAACATTGTTGTTTGCTTGGTTTTTAAAGTTTTCTAAAACACTGTATAATATATGGGACAAGTGCTAAAACAAGATAGCGCTCAATTGTCAACAACTCAAATTATTTAGCGTCTGCTAGGTAACACTGGGACAAACTAAATTTCACCCTTGATGCACAAGAGCTACTTTCATGCTGCCTCTTCGATGTCTTAGCTGCTTAAATTACATCTTCAAAAGTAACTCTGGTCACACAGAAGCCACAAAGCATTTTCACACATGCTGCTAAAAGCTCCTTCATTGCCTTTCATGTATTCTTCTTGCACATGGGTCAATGAGCGATAAGACACAGATCCCAAAAATCTGCCTGCAGCGCAACTGTAATGTCATTAACTCAGCCCTGGAATAAGCCGTGCAATGTGAACTCAACTCATTATACATTTTATTGTGCATCGTCCATATTAGGCACCCAATGGCTGGTGTGCCAAATTTCACAGTCAGGCTGCAGCCTAGATCGCATTCCTGATTAGTAAATTACCTGATGACATCATTGTCAGAGAGGTGTTGCAACTCAATGTGAGGAGGAACACAAAAAGCAATCAACACGACTGAAGGACAAGTGGGATGCAAGGAATCCCCACCCACTGGATATCTCTGGTTTAGACCCTTTGGTAGATTGGCAGTGGTCTGTCCCCCTTTTCACAGTGTGCACAAACCATGGTTTGCACAAACCGCACTTCCCCATGACCCAGATGAGATGGTAAGCTACACTGTGATCCGTGAAAGAAAGCTCCCAGTTTCTCATTTAACTTTTGAACAAAGCAAGAACATAGAAAACCACTTTATACTGAGCCGGGCCATCTAGCCCAGCGTTGCATACACTAACTGGCAGCAGCTCTCCAGGATTTCAGGCAAGGGTCCTTCCCATTCCTACCTGGGACATTCAGCGTGCAAGTAAAAGGAGAGTGAGCCTCTGCATAACCTTGGTGCGCTTTTGTAACAGACCATGGTTTGTAGTTACATCTGAGTGCAACCAATCTGTGTGGTTGTTGGATTGGAAGACACATACAAAAACCAGAGAAATGTGCAACATTAAAGCATTTCTCACATATCTTTCCCCATGTTGCGCATGAAATCTTAGGCAATGTTTGATCACATCTTGGTTGGACTATTGAGAACCAACTAAAATTGGCTAGGGGTCCCATTACAGCTCACAAGCTACTTGTTGGCTCCCATCTCTAGTTTGGTTAAAGGAAAACTAATGCAGCAATTTGTCAAGTTGCACCAGAAATACCCAAAGTGGCCTTTACTATAATAAGCTTCCTTGCTATATTTCACTGGCAATGCCCCTAATAGTAAATTCATTGATATGCACTTGATGAATTCAATTCACCATCCACAAAGCTGAAATGGTATACCTGAAACAACCTGGCTTTTCAGATTAAAGAAGTGTAATTGTCTCTCCCCCCCCCCACCTCCTTGACCCCCATTCCCCTTCTCCTCATTCCTTCAGTGTAATAGCCTCCTTTGGGGTTTGTGAACATCACACTTGCAATTTCATTGATTTCAGTTCACATGGCAATAGGCACATTCTTCTCGACAGCAGAATAGTGTGTAATAGGATTCTGATGAACACATAAATATGAAAATATGAATTCCAAAACATTGGAGTACTGAAGTGTATACATCAGAATGCATGTGGATGTGTTGTGGTCCACATTGTGGATTTGTGGTGGTCCACAGCAGAGTGCCCTCTTGTAGTCCCTCATCCATGCCAGTGGGTCCCAATGGGCTTTCCTCATGGTGGCAGCAGAACTGAAATCAAACCATGTAATGATGGAGCCACTGTTTTATCCCAGTGTCACTTACATAGGACCAGTTTGCACACAACACTAAGCCAACCCCCCCACCCCAAAGCAAACGTACGGGCTCCTGGAGAGAAAACTGCAGCCCCTTTGCTGTATTTGTTGCTGCATGAAGCTGTGATTTAGCTTAGCATGTTGTCCAACTCTGGGCTCATGCTTTAGTCCAAAATGGTGTGGTGGTTAAGAGCAGTGGACTTGTAATCTGGTGAACCGGGTTCGTGTCCCCATTCCTCCACATGCAGCTGCTGGGTGACCTTGGGCTAGTCACACTTCTCTGAAGTCTCTCAGCCCCACTCACCTCACAGAGTGTTCGTTGTGGGGGAGGAAGGGAAAGGAGATTGTTAGCTGCTTTGAGACTCCTTGGGGTAGTGATGGGACGCGGGTGGCGCTGTGGGTTAAACCACAGAGCCTAGGACTTGCCGATCAGAAGGTCGGCAGTTCAAATCCCCGTGACGGGGTGAGCTCCCTTTGCTCGGTCCCTGCTCCTGCCAACCTAGCAGTTTGAAAGCATGTCAAAGTGCAAGTAGATAAATAGGTACCGCTCCGGCGGGAAGGTAAACGGCATTTCCGTGCGCTGCTCTGGTTCGCCAGAAGCGGCTTAGTCATGCTGGCCACCTCGGCCAATAAAGCGAGATGAGCGCTGCAACCCCAGAGTCGGCCACGACTGGACCTAATGGTCAGGGGTCCCTTTACCTTTACCTTAGGGTAGTGATAAGGAGGGATATCAAATCCAAATTCTTCTTCTTCTTCTTCTTCTTCTTCTTCTTCTTTAGCTGTGCCGGGCAAACAATTTGCCTGGGAGGGCTAAACCACAAACCCAGGTTTGGGGTTTAATTATACAGGGCGAGTCCTTTAAAAGAGGCCCCATGGATACAGAGTATACATGTTCCACGGGGCCTCTTTTAAAAGACCCACCCTGTATGACTTAGCTCTGCACATTGGCAAAGCAACCAGTGAAGAGCAAAGCAGCCACCTTCTGACAGCCCATACATTTGTTTGTTCCCACTAAACTATGGTTTGTCCTAGTTGAATTGAGACACTGGGGCCACTTGGGAAATTTTAATGGCAGCGCCCCTGCTGGGGCTCGGCCAGGCCACCGCAACATGTCATCTTCATATTTCCCTGGCATGAGCAAATGCCAGATGTATGTCATATCCTATCAACGCTAGAAATATCTGTTTTAAAAATGAGGGGGGCGGGGGGAGAGAGAGATAAAGCACACTGATTCAGTTTGAATTAAAAATAGACACAAATCCTTTGACTAAGTGGTGATGTTAGATTTAGCTGACCTGTTCTAAATGCTCCAAGCATTAACTGCGAAACTCAAATCAAATTAAAAATATTGAAAAAGATTCAAAGGGAGGAAATTTTTAACTTAAACCATAAACCTCTTCTTTTATATTAAAAAAATTGCCTGTGATGAAAATATGAATAGAAAGTGTAACATGGATAATTTATTCTTCCTCATGAATGGATCTGCAAATTCTTCCCGTTTTCAAAAGGAGAGAGAGAGGCAGCAATCAAAAGGTTACCCTCAAAACCTACAGGCTAAAGCTTATAAATTACTTCTAAAACCTCCTCTATTTATAATGACTTTAATATTCTAGGAATCTTGTAGCAATTTAAGGTACTGAGTCATAGATAGGTAGCGACGAACACAAAAGAGAAAGTCAGAAATATCCCCAAGTTCTTGGAAACACAATCCAGCCAGAATTTTTAAGGAGATGGGAGCAAGTGTTGTTGCTGTTATAGAAGTAGTTATTACTATTATTTCATTATTATCTGCCCTTCCTGATCAGGTCTCAAGACAGATTACAACAATTAAAAATTCAATATTGAAAAAAGTTACAACAAATTACAGTCAGAAGGATACGGTGGTCGTGAAGACACGTATGTGAAGGTAAAACTATATAATGAAGGTGCCAGGCTCTGTGAGGAGGGAAATCCACAACTTAGGGGCTGCCACAGAGAATGCCCTCTCCCAAGCTGCCATCCCCCCCAAAAAAATAAACTTAGAATCATAGAATCATAGAGTTGGAAGAGACCACAAGGGCCATCGAGTCCAACCCCCTGCCAAGCACGAAACAATATAAGGGCAGTGGAGCAACTGCTGATCTAAACACCTGCAAGAGTGTAGGGAACAAGGGAGTCTTTCTGGTATTTGGGACCGGAGTCATTTTGGGCTTTAAACATTGACATGAGCACGCTACATTGGGCCTAGAAATGAACCATCAGACAGGTATGATGTGCAACTAGTAAAAAGAACTCCTACCTGTGATCCCCACACGACACTCTTAGAGAAGCTCAAATGATTCTCTCCCCCCCCCCACTGCAAAACTGATGTGACAGGTGAATCTGTACTCTGTAACGGGAATAGATCAGAGTGGCTTGGTGCAAAAATGACCCAAAAGAGTGGCTTCCAATCAAGCAACTTTAAAGAATATATTTAAGAAGCACTTTGGCTTTTTTCTGGGTCACCTTCTTTTAGGTTCAAGAAACAGAACCTGTACCCCTCTAGGTGTTGTTTGAGCATGACTGTCATCATCCCTGCTGGTTGGGGCTGATGGAGTTCCAACTGCAACTGAACAAACATAGGATTCTGCTGGGATGGACCTCAAAAACAATTCAGTGCATACTGAGCATGCTGGCCCTGGAAGGCAAACTGACTGTTGGAGGGATAGGGAAGTGGGAAACCAAAAAGATTATTGGAATGGAGTCTGTTGGAAAGGGGTAAGGCTGGCACCTTAAATAGAAGCACACTGTGCTCCTTTTGTTTCAGGTCCCCACTTGTAAATAAATGAACACAATAACCCTAAAACCCTGACTGAGTTCCAAAGCAATTATGGAGCTTCACAGGGGAGTTTCGAAAACACCTGGCAGTGCAGCAAGGACAGGCTGTTTGTAGAGAAGAAAGGGCCCAGATGTGCCTTCCTGGGTCTGTTGTATTGCTCTTCTGGCTGAAACTCCTGGCAACGCGATCATTTCATAACCAAACAATTCTATTCAACGCTGGTGCAATTAGGTTGATGGTGAGAGGAAAGAGGTTTGACCCTTTCTAAAAGTTGTTCCTTTCACGGTCAACCTAACTGGGCACTGAGTGGAATTGTTTGTTATGAAATTATCTTTGTGCCAGCACTTTGTCAGGAACACAAGAGGAGCTCTTCTGCATCAGGCTGAAGGCCCACCCAGCACCCTCTCATCACAATGACCCACCAGGCAAGGAGGACCTGAGCCCAAGAGCACTTTTTAGACTTGTGATTCCCAGAAACTAGCATTCAGAGGCTTCTGAAAGCAGCGAAAGAACACAGCCAATATGGAGTCCAGCCTCTTCAGTAGTAGTAATGACAGGCAGATCTTTCCTTCATACTTTAGTAACATTAAGCAAATTAAAATATGGATCAGTCTTTGATTAGAACAGTAGGGTTCATGTAGAATATCACTGCAGACACTTCTAACCACATTGCTGTAAAATACTGCCGAGGCTAGCATAAATATTCAAGCTGTAGCACATGTCTACAGCTGAAGAGAAAAATACAAGGGCATATAAAGATGCTATAAAGGGGGGGGGGGAATCATTATATCACCATTTACATCAAGTCTCGTCAAGGCTTAATAAATTATTCTCAGGGTATTGGATACTATGATATATCTGCCATTTCTCAAACTCGGGCTGTTTGTTGTGAAATGGATTGTGATACCAACTCCAATTCCCCGTTACCCAACAACATATTCCAAATACAAGGTCCACCTCTCCTGGGATTACCTTTTAACTAGGTTAGCAGTAATCTAAAACCTTAATTCCATTTAATAATGTGATTAGGGAAAAAATGGGTAAAAAGATTGCAGGTGAATTATGTTCTTATGAATCTAGTGTACTGGACATCAGTTTCACCTAGAAAAAACATTTATCAGGAGGAATTGCGCCTCTGGCACACTACATCTAAAATAAGGGAGCTCACAGAAGCTCAAACACAGAATAAAAGCCAATTCCCGCTTGTGGTTTATTCAAAATAGAATTAAGTCTAAACTAGATTCATTAGGTCCATTTCATTCCCTCTTCTCCCTAATAAAAAGCCAACAGGAGTGAACAGAACTCCAGATGAGCATTTGCAGAAATTTGCACCTGCATTCTCAAATATTAATAGGATAACCCAACTTTTTTTAAAAAAAATGCTGGATTGGGATTGCTGTGAGGTGTTTTTTGTTCATTTGGCTTTTAAAATTTACTGTACCCGTAGGTCATGATCATTAGCTTTGATTTGACCAAGTTATTGGAAACATTAAAAAACAAAATATGCATATCTTTTATTCTTACATCTCTATAGGCCAAGGAGTGTATTCAACAAACTTTTAAGCAGAGTTGACCCATTAAAATGAATGAACATCACTAAGCTAGGTCTACCACTTTTAATAGGCCTACTCTGATTAAAACTTAGCTGAATACCACCTCTATGACTCTGGTGTGTGTTGGAAAAGAAACTGGGTGACGTTCAACTGAATCATACTCAGAGTAGACTCACTGAAATCAATTAATCTTAGCCCATTACTTTCAATTACTAAGTCCATTACTTTTGTTGAATGCCACACATTCTATTTATTTTGCTATGATCCATGGACTAACGCACTAAAAGCCATTTCGTATTTTGCATTCATGTACATGCAACAAGTTCACATTCCCTTGAAATACAGTATCTACATGAAGCCAATACTGAGGCAAAAATCCATCCACCTCATAAGCAAACATAGGCCAGAGGAAGCACAAATGCAGTGTTTGAATTAACCATTGGAGTTCTGGCAAAGCATCACATCCACTGGATGTCTGGGAGTGGGGTTATAGTCCTTCAGCTAACATTAGAACAACTTTGCAGAGCATCCTCTTAAGCAGTAATTTAAAAGTTACTAATAATGGTGTGGGTGTTGAGATCCAGGATTCGTTGCAGTCATTCAATCACACCATGCAGAAAAGAAAGACAAATGGAAACCTAAATATTAAAAAAGTCAGATATTTAAACACTGAAATTCTAGTCATACTCTGATTATACTACTTTAAGTGCTTCCAAACAAAAACTCTTACACAGCAAGAACAAATGAATGCATTTTTTTTTTCAAATTTATGCACCAGCCTAATTGCTATGCAGATGCAATTAAAGAGATCTAAGAAATGCAAAACCAAGATACCATATGGTTCTCAGTTCCCAAAATCAGAGGCATAAAAGAGGATTTCACACTTTAGGCTGTGAACATGGAATCCTGATTAAAAGGTTGCTAAAGAAAGTCATTTCCCATGTCTTTTAAGTACTGTATTTTTATCTTCGCCTAAAATGTGTTGTTGTGAAAGACATAGGTAAGGGAGACCTATCTAGCTATTGATAAGTTGAAAAGGATTTTCCAAGTCCTACTGGGAAACCTTTTGCAGGCACTAATTATATTCAAATGCAATCATTATAAAGATAGGAGCGCCACTGAAATTCCTCCATTCCCTCCTTGATAAAGAGATAAGAAGGTAGCATTATTCAAAGAGAAACACCTATGCAATCTGGGAAGTGGAGGATTGGGCTGTTGCACGGAAGAAGTACAACCCAAGGAAGGTCCCCATTGGCTGGCATGCTTGCAGAAAGGGGTAAGTTATTGAAAACACTTTTGAAAGAGGGTGTGACCGTAAACATCAAATCAAGTTGCGCTAATTAATCTAGTGGTAATTGAGGATGAAATCAAATTGAAACACACAAGGTGAGAGATTATGAAATTTTCACAGGCTCTTAGCTTTGTGTTCTTAGAGTCTGGGAATTATATTTTGCATTCACATTTTGGTTTCTTTCTAACCTAAGTGGTCGACCTACAAAACACAGGATGCATTCACACAACAGTTTGCTTCATTTTCCTGACATTTCCCTAGCTGTTCATTTCCACTTATTAATTTGAGCTTTCAAACGACATAGAAGCCATTTCCAGAAATAAAGATGAACACCGTGAAAACTTAAAGAACCCATTTCTGTAAACATCCATTTGCAAAGAACACAGAAAAGAGTGCCAAGCATGGGCTATTTTCTGGAAGCGGCTTTTACAGTGTGTGAAAGTTCAAATACAATGTGGAAATTAACGCCTGGGAAACAAAATAAACTGCTGTGTGAATGTAGTCAGGTTTGTGTTTGAAAAGAGACCATGTAGAGATGCAGTGTTAGAAACTGAGATATGAAAGCTAGGAGCTAAATGGCACCTTAAATCTAGGCTATGGGTGCTGCAATGGAATGTCTAGGTGCACATTTTTGGAAAAAGGAATACAAAGCTGAAAATGAACAAACTGCAGCTAAAATCTTACATTCATTTTTCACATGGTCTAGTCCTCATCTGAAGACTGCAAAAAACAAAGCCATACAGTGGTACCTCGGGTTAAATACTTAATTCGTTCCGGAGGTCCGTTCTTAGCCTGAAACTGTTCTTAACCTGAAGCACCACTTTAGCTAATGGGGCCTCCTGCTGCCGCCACGCCGCCAGAGCACGATTTCTGTTCTCATCCTGAAGCAAAGTTCTTGACCTGAAGCACTATTTCTGGGTTAGCGGAGTCTGTAACCTGAAGCGTATGTAACCTGAAGCATACGTAACCTAAGGTACCACTGTACTTCCCCTGCCCGCCCTACTAATACTCTTATAAGGCTCCCTTCTCCAGTCCTTAGAGAGTGGCTGGAAGTGGGAAAGCAGAAAAGGGTCCTCCTTTCATTCCAGCAGTGGCAGTTTTAATCTGAAATCTTAGGCGCAGTACTGCTCCTAGAGCTCACAAACTGCTTGCCTTAATGAAATTCCCTGTTGCAAAATGCACCTAGAACAATGGGAGTTTCGAACGCTGTAGAGAAGGGGTGGATAATCTCAGCCCAAGGGAGCCAAATGCAGCCTTCCAGGCTTTCTATGTGGCCCTTGGGAATCTCCTGAGACCACACACACTCTCCAACCACACCCTACTTCCACAAGCCACACCCCTCAGTGGTGTTATTTCACATCTTCCTTCAATGGTTTTGCCTGGCTCCAGCTTGACTCTAGTTTTCCTGGATTAAGGGGGGGGGGGTGTAGACATTATTCCACTGTAGTGTGTGTGTGTGTATTCCGTGCTATTTTTTCTAGAAAAAGAGATGTCAGAAATCACCATGAACACCTTGTTGTCTTATAACAACAATGGCGCCCAACTGAGCTGTGCTGGAACTGAGTTCTGGGGAGTTCTGGCTGGGGGAAAAAGCCTGGTATATATTGCTCCACCCACTTTTTGCTCTGGCCATACCCACTAAAGTGTGTTCCAGAAGGGAATAGGACACTTAGGCTGAACACTGCTTCCCGCCGCCGCCACCACAATGTAGAGGCTGACACGAAAATCAAGAAAGAAGATAAAATGCAGCACTCGCACACCTACAATGGATTATTACACTTCACACTACAGCTGGGGGAATCACAGGTCTGAACACTTCCCAAGCTGAAGCAACAACTGCTGCTACTCCTGGAAATCTAACAGGCTGGGAGACAGGTGTTTTTGGCTGAGACGGCTATTGATGAGTCCTGCGCCCCCAAAAGTAGACTATGTTGAGCAAGGGGCACCAGGTTGGGAGAGTTTAAGAACAACAGTCGGTTAAGGTGAATAAAGGATTTCGTAAGAGGCGAGAAGGGATTGAAATGGGGTCCCCAATCCCATCCAGGTCACTGCTTCTGTGTATTTTAAAGACATGAACAGCTCTTTATGCCCACGTGAGCCTTTCACAATTGATGGGTTTGAGCACGCATTTTGTGCTCCGATATTTATAGCTCAAGTGAAAAGCCGCCCTAACTTTAAAGCAGCAGCACTGTACTCTACAATCATCTTCCCGCCCCTGCATTGTTTCTTCGACTGTGAACTAGCAAAGTGAAGACAGAGCATCTACTTCATCCTTCTCGCTTCAAGAATAGGATCGACCTTTTACATGGTCTGATGAGCTGCATGGTCTGACAATCATCTGCCTTGACTTGGTTCTTCAGGTTGAGTGCTTTGTAGTAAGAGCCCTTGCAAAACCAATTTTCCCCTCTCTGCTCTCTTGCTTTTTTCCCCCTTTACAAAAATAGAGAGAGAGAGATATTGTTTCACCTTCCTATTGCATGCTCTTCCCAAAAAGCGAGTTTCATTTAAAGCTACCTTGGCACAGTCCGGAGCAACACAGAAAAGTGGATGGTCAAGAAGAAGCACATTTTTAACGATGATAATCATATATTCCTACCATTACACACACACACACCCCTTGGATATTTAAGGGTTCGTCCACACTTCTGCTTGTCCCGTGCCTAGAAAACACAGGTGTGAAATGTTTTCTGGGAGTCACAGAATTGTAGAGTTGGAAGGTGCCTGAGGGTCATCTAGTCCAATTCTTTGAAATGCAGGAATATCAATACATGGTCCAATTTGAAACCATACTGGACCCTGCTTAGCTTTGCAAATGTACTAGCAGTTTTACTGCTGCACCACTCTCCACCTGGGGCTTGGCCACTGTTTTCTAGACACAGATGCAAACGGTTTTTAGATTGTCCCGCTGCTTTGGCGGAGAATCTCCCCCACTCGCTGCTGAATCGGAACAAATGTTAATCCGCAGAAAACCCAACAGACCTTTGTTCTGATTCAGAGATAAACAGTGGGTTTTCCCAGGGCAAAGTAGCAGGACGAGTGAGGGCAAGCCCTACGTTGCCACAACGTCGTTCCCAGCTTTCAAAAGTCATGATCCCCCTTAGGTGTGCCCCAAAATCAGGGGCTGATGTGGCGTTGTTTCTTTCAAATTGATACCCTGCCCTACTAAGGTAGCTAACAACAATGCCAAAGAACAATGACAAAATCTATTCTGATATTACTGCTTCTGAGGCATTCTAGGAATGAACAGCTGTGGCCGTTGCATTCAAGTAACTGGGCACTGCTAACACCCAGCAAGATAAGTTACTATCCCAGCTTAGCTACATCCTGTGACAAACTGAAGAGACAGAAAATCAGGAGTAATCTATGAGATTCAATTAAAATGGTATATGAGCTAACACAGTAGTGTGATGCAGAGGAAGAAGCCACAGCTCAGGAGGAGAGCATGTGTTTCGCTCCCAGAATGAAACATTTCTGATCACCAGAATCTTGACTTAAAAGGCTAGACAACAGGTGATAGGAAAGAGACTCTGGAAAGTTGCTTCCAGTGCCAGTCAAGGTTAGATGATAGCATGCTAGATGGATAAAGAGTCTGGCAAGGTATAAGGCAGCTTCTTATGTTCTCTGCATAAGGACATACATGAGCATGTAACTCATGCGTTCTCCTCCTCCCCATATATCAGATCTATGGAAGAATAGACCCTACCCAAGGGATTCTCATAATGGAAGAGTTGTAAAGGGTCCCGAGCTTCATTTTTGTTATCTCCAGACAGGGATTGGAAAAGCTCCTGCACAAAACTCCAGAGAGCTGCTGCCAGACAGTGCAGGCAAAAAGAGTTAGATGAGTCCGTGGTCTGACTCAGTACAAGGCAGTTTCCTGTGTTTCTGTGTTCCACGTAAAGGTAAAGGGACCCCTGACCATTAGGTCCAGTCGTGACCGACTCTGGGGTTGCGGTGCTCATCGCGCTTTATTGGCCGAGGGAGCTGGCATACAGCTTCCGGGTCATGTGGCCAGCATGACTAAGCTGCTTCTGGGAAACCAGAGCAGTGCACGGAAACGCCATTTACCTTCCCACCGGAGCGGTACCTATTTATCTACTTGCGCTTTGACGTGCTTTCGAACTGCTAGGTTGGCAGGAGCAGGGACCGAGCAACGGGAGCTCACCCCATCGCAGGGATTCGAACTGCCGACCTTCTGATCGGCAAGCCCTAGGCTCTGTGGTTTAACCCACAGCGCCACCCGCGTCCCTGTGTTCCACTGTGCATCCCACCAATTCCATCATGAATTAGCTGAATGTGTGAACCAATCTTCTGAACCTTAAAGGAATAGCTGCAGAAAAGGAGGTGGAAGAAACTGACAAGGCTAATAATGCGACTTACCTAAATTTGCAAAATTTCACAGGTCATTAAAAGGAATAATTTTTAAAAAGACCCTTTCCTTACTTCCCCCCCCTGCAGCAAAACCCTCAGCTGCAATACTTCCTCTTTTCCACCCACCCCCCCAATATAAATGTCGTTGCCATGTCCAATTTTAGCCTAATGAAAAACAATGGATGCAGCAATTCAATCACACTGGTATGGAAGAATTTGGAATATGCCAATGATGGGGAAATTTGCATTTTTAAGAGTGCAAATGAAAAGTGGAGTGGGGCAGGGGGAAAGCGAGGGACACTTCTCTTCAGAAACCTTGGACCAAATGTGTAAGTGGGGTAAACTCGGCTCAGGTCTATAATATGAGAGCAAATATTTCCTTTGCCCCCAATGTTTTATGCATTCTGAATGAGTTGCCTTAAGAGGAGACACAGATAATGAAAAGGGAGAAACAATTGAGTGAAAGAGACAAAGAAAGCGAATCCACTTTTCCACTTAATAAAAGGAAATATTTGTGAGCTTGTCTCCGTGCCACGTTGCCAAATATGACAAAGAAAATAAAGTGTGAGGAGTCTGTGCTCCTCTGGCCTTCCTTGAAAAAAGCATATTAGGAAATCTAAAGCTGAGGGCGGGGAGGGGGTGGGAGAGACGGACAACAAAAACTCACAGCTGCTCAACCGCTGACAAAAAGCCCTAATGAAAGAGAATGAGTCGGGGTACCTTTAACCCCCTTCTACTGCCTAGCTGCGCCTTTGCTTACTGCAGGAATAAATTCAGAGTTACAGGAGCTGCATTCAAAAATAATAAGGAAGCTCATTTACTTCCACAAAAGCAACCCAGCTTTCACTTGCTCTAATCCCCGACACGTACCTTCCATGGAGCTGCCCATTCTAAACGCAAGAAAAAGGTCAAAGCATCTTTCAAAAGACAGCTCCCCAGTTGCTATATGGGGAGTGATGGGGGCTGTGTTCGATTTAGGAGCATCCGCTGCCACCTTGCTGTTGAGGTGCAGAGGGATGACTAGGAGACTGGTGTCAGGCTCAGCGCCAACACACGGCACACATCCTTGGGCAGTTGGTGGGGCATGAGTGCCTTAGGAGGGCAAACCACTGTGAGGTGCCCACCCAGAGGGCCCACCATTACAAAACAGGTAGGTTGGGGTACCAATTAAATTTCCCACAATGCTCCAGAGAGATGCTGCTACAGCAAGGGGGCACTGTGAATGACGCATTTGGATATCACACCTATCCCGGTGTGATCAGCAGAGTTAGAATCATAGAATCATAGAATCATAGAGTTGGAAGAGACCACAAGGGCCATCGAGTCCAACTCCCTGCCAAGCAGGAAACCTTGCAAGGCACCTTCTTCTCCTTGCAGTTGCCAGCCTTTTCCAGAGTTTACAGTGATGAAAACTCCTTTCCCACATAACTTAGTGTAAAGTGCTTATTACGCCAAGACACAAGGCAATTCAAAGAAGCTACGTCCACAAAGTTAAGACAAACTATTCTACCAAGTACCTGGTCTTAGATCCAAATATGCAAAGACATCCAACGACATCACAATTATCTCATCATTCACTACACAACTTACTAAAATAACTTGATATCCAGTAAATATTCCCCTCAACACTGAATGGGCCAATGCACACACACCAAATACAAGTCAAGCCTGGGGGAGCTTGCCCATCACCTCTTGGCATCCTAGCTTTCCATCTGCATGGACTTCTCAATACCAAAATGCCACATCTCAGTGGCAGAGCATATGCTTTGAGTGTCAAGGGTTCCTGGTTCAATCGCCTGCGTCTCCAAGTAGGGCTGGGAAGATTCTTTCCTGAAACACATGGAGAGCTGCTGCCAGTCAGTGTTGACAGCACTGAACTAGATAGACCAATGGCCTGGCTCGATACAAGGCAGCTTCCAATGTTCCTATGGCAAGCTGCTCAGACTGAGAAGCCAAGTCAAATGTTATGGCTTTAAAGGGCCTGCCGGATCCTGACTGGCCAAAGCAAGCTTCCACAATGTGAAAGGGACTGTATATATACAACTGTCACTCCACACACCCGCTAAATGCAAAGATAGGGAGAAGGCACAGTCACTGTGCGTGACAGTACTGGGGTAGAGGTACCCCATATGGCCTTCCCGCTCCTGTGATGCACTTCTTCAACATGCCAGAATGATCATTTGAACCACCCTCCTGTATTTTGTTTAATCACAGACATAGGGAAACATAAAACAATTTCAGAGATTTGTGTTTTTGCTAAACTAAAACTTTTTCTTTATTATCTATAAAGGGCCTAGAATTAGTGAGTGCTGGACCATAAAGAAGGCTGATCGCCGAAGAATTGATGTTTTTGAATTATGGTGCTGGAGGAGACTCTTGAGAGTCCCATGGACTGCAAGTAGATCAAACCTATCCATTCTGAAGGAAATCAGCCCTGAGTGCTCACTGGAAGGACAGATCCTGAAGTTGAGGCTCCATTACTTCGGCCACATCATGAGAAAAGAAGACTCCCTGGAAAAGACCCTGATGTTGGGAAAGATGGAGGGCACAAGGAGAAGGGGACGACAGAGGACGAGATGGTGGGGCTGTATTCTCGAAGCTACCAGCATGAGTTTGACCAAACTGCAGGAGGCAGTGGAAGACAGGAGTGCCTGGCGTGCTCTGGTCCATGGGGTCATGAAGAGCAGGACACAACTAAACAACAAAAGTTTTAAACACCACCCACTCCCAAAACAGGGGTGTATGGGGTGTTAGGGGAGGGGTAGACCCAGCTTCTAGAGTAGTCTGTCCACCTTTGGTCCCCACACTGCACTCAGCTCTCACTTGTGGTTCCTAGAAGCTGTCAGTATGGGACAGTGGCTCACTTGCCAATCTCGGCTAGAGGGTGCCAGTACCTGCATAGCCAAAGTAGCAAGCCTGAGCACAAGTAAGCCAAAGACAAAATGCACCTTAAAGAACGAGATGATAAAAATTAATTATGAATGATCCTAATGTTACTCCCAAATCAGAAGGCTGTGTTAATTGTTACACGGCACATCTGCCATTTTGCCTGAACATATGGTGGAGAAATGGATCAGCAATTGCTGAGTAAGGGAAAGCAGAGCAGTGGGATCTCGGAGCAGGGGGAGCAGAAAAAAGGAGGGCAGGATGTGTTCATCAACGCATGGCTACTGTACCAACATTTTACAACGGAAAGGAGGGAGGGACAGCAGTGTGCTTGTATCTTCCCCTCTCCAATTTCCATAGCAAGGATTATTGGCTGAGCAGACCCACTCCACCCTAAAGATATTGCTGGGTGCTCTGCTCTGGGAGCTGCATTCATTAAGCTCTCCAACGCTCAGTCCTCCAACAGTGCAAACACCAAAAGAGTACATTCTCTTTTGGTACTAGAAAACACAGCGATCCTACAATGCAGTACAGTTATATGAATCGGGGGGAAGGAGGGAAAACATCATCTTGGTCACCGCTCTAGCTCCTTTCTTGCAGACATGGTGCAGAGCATCACCAAGATCAATTTAAGATTTCTTCTTTCCACTGGAAGCAGCCTGTTTTAGAGGAGGAGGAAGGCCTCACCCTTAGAAGGATATCATTGCTGCTTTGGATTGGCATACGCCCCAAAGGAGCTGTCCAAAAGTACCGGTATTTGAAGGAAAACATTGTTCCTGTCTCCTGATGCTCACAGAATAGGGGGATTTCAGGAAACCATCCCGAGCCTTATTGAAAATGAAGACAGTAAGCTGCCAGGTCATGTAGGAGAAAATAGTAGGCTCATGCAACTGGTCCAAATCAGGCTGATTTGTGTCAATCTGTGCCAGATGCAGATGAGGTTGGGGCACCTATTCAATTGCTACAGAGCAGGTTGTGTGGACTCAAAACTGATTTTGTATCTATTTGTGCCAACCAGAACTTTAAAAAGCCAGATCAAGTTTTCTCTAAAGCCAGATCTAGCTTTCTTTAGACAAGAACATAACATACCTAGCTTCTTTCCTTCCCTCCCACTCCATACTTCTGGGCAGGCAGTCAATTTAAGTTGGGGAAATGGCCCAAGAGAACAGCCTCCTGGATAAGACTTGTGGCCCATCTAGTCTAGCATCCTGATCTCACAGTGGCCACCAAGGAGCCTATGGGAAGCCCGAAAGCAGGACAGGTAAAACAGCACACACACCTTCCTGCAGCTTCCAACAGCTGGTATTTAGAAGCACGCTGCCTCCCATATCACTACCTCAGTCCCACAGCCCTAGTTTAAATTGCCTCACATGGAACTAAAGAAAAGGGCATTAAGTGGCCCAGACAAAGATCTAGTTTGTCCCTTGATGCAAGTGCACACATTCTGCATGCGTGGAAGATCACCACCTGATTCAAGTCCTGACACCTTTACTTAAAAGGGATCTCAGGTGCTGGGGCTGGCAAAGTTATCAAACGTTAGCAAGCTGCTCCCTGTCACTGGGGTAAAGAGATGATCTGATTCAGTATTATAAGGCAATCTCCTCAGATCCCCTGCAGAAGTAGCAGCACACCTGGAACATGAGAGAGGGCTGGGTGGGAACTTCTTTTGTTTCCACTCACATTTGTTTGGTTGTTAAGCAGCATTTATATACTGCTTGTTTGCAATAAAACCTCATTGCAGTTACAAAACTAAAACTAAAATAATAATAATAGTGATTTATTATTAAACCCCGCCCATCTGGCTGGGTTTCCCCAGCCACTCTAGGTGGCTCCCAACAGAATATTAAAAACACAATAAAACTAAAACCAAAACTAAAACTAAAACTACCGTATTTTTTGCACCATAACACTCACTTTTTTCCTCCTAAAAAGTAAGGGGAAATGTCTGTGCGTGTTATGGAGGGAATGCCTACGAGTGGCATGCCTACGGATTTTCCTCCTCTAAAAACTACGTGCGTGTTATGGTCGGGTGCATGTTATAGAGCGAAAAATACGATAATAATAATAATAATAATAATAATAATAATAATAATAATAATAATAATAATAATGCCATCCATCTGACTGGGTTGCCCCAGCAAATAATTTGACCCAGCAAATTATAAAACCACAGTAAAACATCACACATTAAAAACTGTCCTATCCAGGGCTGCCTTCAGATGTCTTCTAAAAGTCATATAATTCTTTATCTGCTTGACAGGAGGGCATTCCACAGAGTGGACACCACTACCAAGAAGGACCTCTGCCTGGTTCCCTGTAACCTCACTTCTTGCAGTGAGGGAACCACCAGAAGGCCCTCGGAGCTGGATTTCAGCATTCAGGCCAAATGATGGGAGTGGAGATGCTCCTTCAGGTATACTGGGCCAAGGCTATTTAGGACTTTAAAGGTCAGCCCTAACACTTTGAATTGTGCTCGGAAATGTACTGGGAGCCAGCGTCGATCCTTTAGGACTGGTGTTATATGCTCCCGGCAGCCACTCCCAGGGACTGGACTAGCTGCCGCATTCTGGATTTGTTGTAGTTTCTGAGTCACCCTCAAAGGTAAAGGTAAAGGGACCCCTGACCATTAGGTCTACTCATGGCCGACTCTGGGGTTGCTGCGCTCATCTCGCTTTACTGGCCAAGGGAGCCGGCGTACAGCTTCCGGGTCATCTGGCCAGCATGACTAAGCCGCTTCTGGCGAACCAGAGCAGCACACGGAAACACCATTTACCTTCCCGCCAGAGCGGTACCTATTTATCTCCTTGCACTTTGACATGCTGTCGAACTGCTAGGTTGGCAGGAGCAGGGACCGAGCAGGGATTCAAGCAGGGATTCGAACCGCCAACCTTCTGATCGGCAAGTCCTAGGCTCTGTAGTTTAACCCACAGCGCCACCTGCATCCCACCCTCAAAGGTAGCCCCACGTAATTAAAATTAACAGTAAAATACACTTAAATACACTGGTATTTAACAACATTCGAAACAGATTAAAGCGCCTGTAGCCTCCATTTGTCTGGATAGGCTTGGCTGAGCAGCTATGTTTCAAGTACGACCTGGAAAGAATACAGGTAAGGCACCTGCCTGGTGTAAATAGGCAATGAGTTCCAAAGTGTAGATGTGCCATGCTAAAAGACAATTTCTTGCAAATGTGGAAAGTGTACTATGCGGCACTTATAACAGTGCCATTTCTGCTGATCCAAGTAGTGAAGTGGGCACATATGGGGTAAAGCAATACTGCGAGTTAACCAGCCCCAAGCTGTTAAGGACTTTATACGCTAACATTCACATCTTGAACTTGGCCCAATAGCATAGCAGAGCCATTAAGACTGACACATCTTTGAGAAAGGGGGGATTCCTCTTCCTTTACAGAGCATAGTTGTGCCTTCAACATAAAAGGGCACAGGAGGTGGTAAAAGAGTGAATAACCTGGGTAACATAATCACCTATAAATATTACATCAAACAAGAGCCTCATAGGAGCGATGCAGAGCCTAAAAGCGCATAAATGAAGATGACTCTTTCAAACTAGGAAAGGCAATCGCGCCCCACCGGATGACGTCTGACCCTTTCCACAACTTCTGGCTACAGTTAATTAAACAAATGTTCCCCATGGAATATCTGATCTCCACCGACTCCAGGCAGAGTGATTCCATACCACCCAGTATGCTTTTCATTTCCATCCTCCCACCCCACACAATAAAAGGACACCCCCTTTTTCAAATTGCCTTCTTATCTAAGAACTGAAGCCTGCCACAAGCTCCTATTATTTAATTCTTAATGCACTGCACACAGAACATCACAGAGCGGCCGCTATTTCACAGTCGGGGGATGCGGACAACAGAGGAGCTTGGTAGGATGTAAGTGACTCAAGCTCACCTGCCTGCCTGAAGAAGAAGAAGAAAACAACATTCAATAGCTTGAAGACACAAGGAAGGGCACATTTAACTGAAATAAGTAGGCACTACCCCACCTTCCTTATCCTGCTTGGACTTCTTTGATAACTCGCAGCCAGCTTCCGATACAGCCTTGTTGCATGCAAGCACTTGTGGGTTTAAATTGCTGCTCAACAGCATGCACTGCCAATCTAGTCTCTTCCTCTTCAGAGCTAGAAAAGGCACAGAAATGGGGCAACCAAAGTGATTGACGGGTTGGAGCAGGGCTAGGCAACCTAAGGCCCACGGGCCGAATGCGGCCCAATCGCCTTCTAAATCTGGCCTGCGGACGGTCCGGGAATCAGCGTGTTTTTACATGAGTAGAATGTGTGCTTTTATTTAAAATGCATCTCTGAGTTATTTGTGGGGCCTGCCTGGTGTTTTTAGATGAGTAGAATGTGTGCTTTTATTTAAAATCCGTCTCTGGGTTATTTGTGGGGCATAGGAATTCATTTGTTTATTTATTTTCAAAATATAGTCCGGCCCCCATAAGGTCTGAGGGACAGTGGACTGGACCCCTGCTGAAAAAGTTTGCTGACCCCTGGGTTGGAGTATCTCCCCTATACAGAACAGGTAAGAATGTAAGGAGAACCCTGCTGAATCAGGCCAATTGCCCATCTTGCCCAACATCCTGTTATCACAGTGGCCAGCCAGCTATTATTATTGTTACTAGCATTATTTGTTAAATTTGTATACCACCTTTCATCCACAGATCTCAGGGCAGTTCACAACATAAAATTATAATGTAAAAACCACAAAATACATAGTAAAAAATAAGAAAAACAACAAACCAATAATTCCCCCTCCCACAACACTTTTAAAAGGGCATTGGGTATTGTCAGGAAACTGACATCAGAGCAACAGGCGAAGGAGAGGCTCTCCGATTCTGCAGGGGAAGGTACAAGCACTAGGGGGGGACGCAGCTTGATGGAGGGGGAAGGAAATCAGCGTAACACCAAGGATCCAGGAGAGCAAATGGGAGAAGAGGTGGAAGGGCTCCGGGATTCTTCCTTGGAAGTCAGTGAGGAGAGCCCTGGTCCTCCACTACCCACGCCCTCCTTGCGCAGGAGACTCCCGCGCAATGAGAGGCGGAGACGATTGGGAGTCAAACAACTCTTATGCTGGCAACGGTTTAAGAAACGCCCACAGACAGATTCTGCTAGCGACTGAGGCAGCCACGCTGAGATGGGCTGTGTAGTCAGGACGGTTTAACCCAGGCAGCCAAGCCCCAAAAAGGGGACAGTTTACGCACAAGTAACTCCAAACCACTACAGGTATCAATCAGCTAAAAGACTTATTGAAGAGGAATGTTTTTCTCTGGTGCCTGAAGATATGTAACGAAGGCGCCAGGTGGGCATCCCTGGGGAGAGGCTTCAGCAAATGGGGAGCCACCAACAGAAAAGGCCTGTTCTTGTGTTGCTGCCCTCCAGACCTCTTGTGAAGGAGACACACAAAGAAGGGCCTCAGAGGATGATCTCAGGGATCAGGTAGGTTCGTATGGAGACAGGTGGTCCTTGAAAAAAAGAGGTTTATATGTACTAATGAGGAACAGTGAGGAGACGGTGGACAGAGGGTTTTTTTTTACTCTCCCTCACAAGAGCAAAGCCAATAAAACTGACTGGAAGAAGGCTCAAGATAGATTCATGGAGGGAGATGGAGAACACAGCTAGTGTACTTTTTCCTGCATCATCCCACCGCCCCCTATCGTGCAGAGCTTTCAAGTTACTTAAACACTTGAACAGGGCATCTGTTTCCACTCAAAAAAAGGCCCATCCACTACTCTCTTCACTGCGACATTCTCTTAACCATTATTACACCATGTATTTATAACCGATGCCACCTTGACAGGGTTAACAGCTTGCCTCTGCCAAGTGCAATGACTCACAGTTCCACAGTTTCTCACTGAGGAAGCCATAAATGGGTTGGAGCTCCAATGTACAATGGACGATTCAAGATGATAGTCAGGACTGTATCATCACACATTTCCTTTATTTTGTTTCGTCTTAAAAACAAGACAACATGCTTGTTAACAGATTTACAGCTTGATCCCCTAAGGAAAGTACACTTGAAAGTAAATCCCACTGAATTCAATGAGACTTAGTTCCAGGGAAGCATATGCTCAGGATTGCAGCCTTATTTGGTTAGGAAAAGGAAATAATTCAAAAAGCAGCTTAATCGGTGTGGACTCTCCACCCTGTGGCACCTCCTTTCGCTCAGTATAAAGAAGACAGAAAGACACACCCTCCACACCCAAAAGGAAAATATTACAGTATTAAACTTTGGCCAAATAATATTCATGGCTGCATAATGAGTGGCAAAAAATAAGCCTTCTGAAAGTGAACAGACCAGCAATAAAAATAATAAACAGAACTTCCATAGACTCCTGCTCCCTTAAAATGACTCCCACCCCATTCTCCTTGGTTGCCTTCTATTAGGGTGACTACTTAGGTATCACCAAATAAACCCAGATTTGCATTAAAAATGCAATCCTTAGGCACGAGACAAAACCTTTCCTCTGTAAACAGTATGTGGGTTTTCTGTCTGTTTGGTTGTAAGTCGCATTACCCTAGGCAAGATAAAGTGACTAACAAATTCCATTAATAATAATAATAATAATCTAATTTGTGTGTGTTGGTGCCATTTTAGAAATAGTTTCTATAAAGGGAGGGGCATGCAATACATTTGGACTGGGACCAAATGACTTCTAGGCCTACTCAGACTGTTGTTCTCCCTTCTTAGGGTGTGTTGTCTTTAAACTAGATTTGGACCAGATAGTTCTTCAAATAGACAGAGGACTACCCTCTGACAGCTCTTCAAATAAGTAGGAGGTGGCCACCCTACCCTGTATGCATGGAATGGCTTTCCTTGAACATATAACTGACTGGTTCTGCAGAAGATTAAGTATCAACAGATGTCATAATCTGTTAATTTGCACAAGTGATCCTCCACTACCACCCCCTTTTGCAAGCAGGCTCCTTTCTACACATGATTTCCCCTATGGACTACGGAAAATTTAGACTTAGCCAGACCATACACAGGCAGAGAGTCACAGCTATAACCATAAAATAGGTTATAAACATCGACACACCTATAAACATAGGATAAGATCAGATCAAAGGAGCATCCAGTCCTACCACCTGTTTTTTGCAGTGGCCACCCAGATGCACCTGTGAAATGCACAAGCAGAGTGTGAAGGCAGTAGCCTTCTCCTGCTGTCACTCCCTAAGATTTGCAGCCGGCCAGAAGACCAGAGGCTCTCTCTCACTGGAGATGTTTAAGCAGAGATGGGATGGCCATCCATCAGGAATGCGGCAGTTGCACCCTGCATTAGGCAGGGGGTTGAAATAGATGGCATCTAGGGTACACTCCAACTCAACGATTCTCCGTTTTGAACTGCCTTCTTTTGATCCTGATGATGTGTTTTCTTGTTTTATAGTTGACTTGTGTGATATGTTTATCTGCACCTCACCCTGGAAGGGGTACAGATCAGGGGTGGCAAGGTTTATCTTGCCTGGGCCAGATCGGTCCCATGGAGATCCCCCCGTGGGCTGGATCGCGTGTGCATGTGAGTGCGCCCCCTCGCAATTTTCGGTGTCTGCGTGTGTGCAGGCGCGATTTCTGGTGCCACAGAAGCAAGTCCCCACGCCGTGCTGTGCCGGTTTACCGCAGCGCGCGATTGGGCACCTTGGTTTGGGTGGCTCATGGGCTGGTCAAACGACCTCCGTGGGCCACTTCCGGCCCATGGGCTTTAGGTTGCTGACCCCTGGTAGAGATGGTAGGAAGGCTATATTTCAAATACATAGTTAAGTTTCTCCATTCAGCCTTGCCAGCAGAATGTTGTCACTCCACCTGCATGGAGCTCCTCCTTCCGCCCACTGAATAGGACATCAACCAAAGTTAGGATAACCAGGGTTAAAATAACCAGGGTTAGGATAACATCAACCAGGGTTAGGATAAAACTCAATAACTTTTTTGTTGTCGCTGCTATTGTGAAGCAGCTTATAAACGTGCAAATAAGCAGACACCAAACATTGGGTAGCAAACATTATTGGGGGCACCCCTTGCTTTGATGTTGCAGGTAGTATTCAACAAGTGCCCAAGGCCAATTGTAAAAGCAATGTCAACAGGAATGGAGGAAACAACCTTATTTTTTAAATACAATTTATATACCGCTCGATCCTTAAAACAAAAAACTAAGCACCCTCTGAAGCAGTTTTAAAAAACAGCAAAACGGTAAGATTATCGGTAGTAAGGGTTTTTTAAAGCTGTTTGAAACATTCAGGAAATAATGAAAATCACAGTTTAAAATAAATGTAGGACTTCGGTGGATTTGAGCAGGCTTGTTTGGGTAGCTTTAAGGACCCCACAACACCCTACAACCTCCCAAGTGGAGCTTCCCTCCCTCTATTGGTGTAAATTCAACTATTAGCACAACAAGGGGTAGCAGGAAAAAGTCAGGGTCAAGCTCTGTATCCTACAATAGAATAGGCAGGCATTCAGTCAAAAGCTATTTGTAGAACAGAGGAACTCAGAGCCACCATGTTTGTGGCTTCAATTGTCTGCTTTAATCTGCACTCACCAGAGCTCAAGGGTAATTAGCTTAGCGTTTAGGACTCTGGCCAATTGTGATATGCTAATTCCTTTACATTCTGGCTAGGTACTAAAGATGCGATTAAGGTTGCAGTGGGTCTTTTGGCAAGAGAGTTTCCAGGCAGGAGTGTCAAGGACAAATCAGGATGTTTGGCTGAGTCAGTTCAGACCTAATTCTTCCAAGAACCCTCGCTGTAAAATCACCAACCGCGCTGTTATCGTAGGTTCCTCTGTCCTTTGTTAGGCTAAATTTAGAAGCACTCCAAAAAAAGGCTATTGTCAAGTAATATCAATTTTAGTTCTCCTAATGGAAAATCAACAGGAATCACAGAACCCCTAGTATGCGGCATTTCTGATTATTTTCAGTGAGAACACACAGAGTAAACTTGATAGCACACCAGAAGGAACATCTAAGAAGTTCAGAAGCTCTCCCCACACAGATCTACCTCATTCTCATCCATATTTTCAAATTGAAAATGTGTATTTAACAAGTGTTGTTAACAAGTGCTGGATGACAAATTCATCCTTGGATATGCAGTCCACTCAAAATGTTAGTCAAATTACTCCTTCCTTCCTACCCTCATATGACAGCAGCAGAGAAGAGAATGTATTAGGGCAGACATGGCCAAACTTGGCCCTCCAGCTGTTTTGGGACTACAGTTCCCATCATCTCTGACCACTGGTCCTGTTAGCTAGGGATGGTGGAAGTTGTAGTCCCAAAATATCTGGAGGGCCAAGTTTCACCACGCCTGTATTAGGGCAACTGACCCTGCCTACCGTGAAGTATTTGTACAAGCAAATGCTTGTAGGTGGAACACAGCACACAGAGATAAGAGCTAGGTTCATTAGGTAACAGTTCTATTTTGTAGCAAATACTCTGTGACCCAATTTGTAGGCAACGCTAAGCCAAAACATGGCTTAGCACCAATGGGTGAGCATCCAGGCTCCCAGTGAGGAGATCATCACCATTTTGCTCCTCCTTCAGTCATGCTGCTGCTGCTGCTCTGCTGCCGTAAACGAAGCCATGGTTTGGCATAGCATGCCATCTGAACCCTGGCTCATGGTTTGTCCCCTCCACACAAACGACAAGATGAAGCAAAACTCGGTTGCAACTTCCAGAGGGCAGCAACTTCAAAGAGCCTAGTCTAAGGCTCTCAAAAAGCCATTTCGACTACTGACCTTCAGCACTTAATGTGGCAGTAAATTCAAGGCATTATTATATACTTGTTGTTGTTTGAAGTAATGTGTGTTCCTTTCCCCTCTCTTGCACCTTCTGCTAATCAGTTTCATTGGTTCATAGCATGCACAAACACACGTCCTAGTACGCCAAGAAAGAAACACCCACGCAATTGCCCCTACTTCATTTTCCTAAACAAAAACATCCCAAATGATTTTGCCTTTCCTCCCAAGGGAAGCAATGACGGTACTAGAATACGAATTTTAGAAATATACATATGTTTTCTGAAGGACACAGAAGTGGCGAAGTCAATTCTTGGGTGGGAGGAATCATATTAAAAAATCTCTTTTCTTCAAACAACTGCAAAGGTCCAGCAATGGGGAGGGGTGGGGAGAAGTACTGGTTTGTCCCGCCCTTGTCTTGTGCAATTTGATCCAACCCATACCTGAAATTTTCCCTTTTGCCCTTTTCTGTGCCTTTTAAAGCTCTTTGCCGGGGATTACACATCGTTGTCTAAAAGTGGCCACATCAATGATTTAATAGAATGGCAATCCTGATCCTTGCTGTCCTATTTTCCCAGGGAGCTACAATTCCTCCCTTGGAAGAGGGTTTGACATATAAACCACTCTGGGATCTGTAGCTCTGTGAGGATAATAGCAGTCTCCTAACAATTCTCAGCACCCTTAACAAAATACAGGATTCCCAGGATTATCTGGAGGAAGCCAGGACCGTTTAAAGTGGTATCACACTGCTTTAAGTGTACAGTGACAGCCATTAACTTTCATGGGTCTACTCTCCTGTACTGAGTACGGTAGTCCCCTATACTCTCAAGAAAGTCCCCATTACTTTCAACAAGACTTTGCAAAATAATCTTCCTGGTGGATTGAGTCCTATTTCTGACAGATCAGTCTCAGCAGTCAGTGTTTTAGCTTTGCAGGGAATGCAACACCATTCAAAATTCTCTGGCTGCATCAAGTTTCAAAATAGCAAGTCATTGCAAGGGTTCATTCCAAAGAGTGTGGGATTTTTGCAGAGAAATAATAACAGCAGCTGACAGTAAGTCACTATTTGGCTAGTTCACCTTCACTTTTCCACCTGAACTGGAGTAGTGCCAGTATTAACATCAATGCTTGAAGTGAGTGACTGGCATCAAATTGAACTGCTTACAACATCCCCTAGCACCTGACACACAAACAAATAAATCAATAAGGCTATTTAGTTTAGCAACAATGTGCTGCTCGCTGTTAAGCGTCAATGGGTAAAATCCAGTTTTCTTACTATTGAGTATAGCATATGCTAAGAAACGGGTTGTGATTAAGGTACAGATTTTTGGTATTTTAACACCTTGCCCTGGAGATACCTCAGAGATTTGAGCTGGAAAAGTAGTTACTGATACAATTCTGAAACTTCCACTGGAAATTTAGGGGTGTGCTGGAGTTCCTATATAAAACGACCTGATCCACATCCTTAGTTGGACCTGTCCAAAAGATTCTGCATGTTCCTGTCGGTTTAAATGTATCAATGCACACAACTAAATACTAAAGAATATATATATAATTAAATACATATATTAATATGTATTTTAAAAGGATGCATTTTAAAAAAAATGTAGATGAATGCAGAACTGGGATGGCATTATGGATAATAGCAAGTAGAAGTTGAAGGAACATCGGCCAGCAGAAACAAGCACAATTTAATCAAACTAGAGCAGTCTAGGTGTCTGAAATCATAGTACCTTATTTACTTGCAGATTTAGAAATCGCTTAACAGCCAAAGCTATCAAAGCAACGCACAAGAAGGTAAAATTTAGAATCTGCTTACAAAATACACAGATTCTAAAAACAATAAAACCATCACCACAAGTGAACTAATTTAAAGAGCTTGTTTTGGGCTAGATTTCACTCTGGTTTTCTGATGCTGTGGTTTTACCTTTGGCTGCTTTCCCCACATTTATGCATCCCTCTAAACACCTTAAGGAGTGAGCATATGGAACTGAGGAACACAGGGAGCTGCCTTACATTGAGTCAGCCCATTGGTCCATCTAGCTCAGTATTGTCAATGTACATTGGCTGATACTCATCAGGACTCTTTCCCAGCCCTACCTGGAGATGTCAGGGATTGAACCTGAGACTGTCTGCCATGCAAGGCAGATGCTCTTCCACTGAGCTAAGACCCTTCAAGTTTCTCGAAGGCAGAAACTTTTACAACCCCAAAAACCGACCCGGGAAATCTGAGCTGCACCTCATACCAATGATCTAATGGTTCACCTGTTAGGATGCTTGCTGTTAATAGAAACCCCACAGTGAGTGTAAGGTGGGGGTGGGAATGTCCTAATGTGATGTGGGAACCAGCTTTCATGATATGGGAACCTGGCAATACACCCAGAACAGAGTACATAGTGCCACTCCAGACATAGCAGCAGTCCCTCTCGTTTAGAATGATGGATGTTGTAGACTCAACGGCGGAGTCACTTAAATGTTACTCCTACCATCTGGATCACAAGCACAGAGAAAGGCTTCTGGCCCATAAACAATTAGGGAGCAATATGCAATTTGGCACTTAAAAGGGCCAATGCTGAAAGTTGCAGAGTGACATTCAAATAACAGCAGCTCTGGCTCATGAAGGTTCTAATGTACTGAGAACATTGCTGTGCATGATCTCATATAAATAAACTTAATTTTCTAATAGAGCAAATGCTTGGATAGCACTTCTGAGAAGTGAGCTAGCTACCTCTTTGCAATCTAACACAGGGTCACTTCATCAATGCCTTTAAAAATATATATTCAGTGCTATTTTTGTAGACAAAGAGGTGCTGGAACTCAAAATGGCAATGGCGCCCACCTGAGAGGTGCCGGAACTGAGTTCCATTGAGTTCCAGCTGAATAAAAGCCCTGACTATATTGCAATATAGTTTATTTTTTTAAAAAACAACAACAACAACAACAACAACAACAACAACAACCCTATAATATAGTAATAACTGTTACCATCTTGCTTTTTTATTATAATCTGTCAGTAAAAATACTCCTGAATCAAAGAGAACGTGTACCTTTCTGCACCAACTAATACCTGGAGCTGGTGGGGGTGAAAGGAAGGGTTATTATTTTGAGAAATAAAATGTTACTTCATTTATTATTCCAGAATTTATTCGTGGCAATTAGAGATTCTGAGACAGTAAAAAAAAGGAAGAGAAAAAGAAATCTCCAATTCAGTCAAAACATTTTTTTTTGGTAAGTATTCATACTTAGGTGGGTGTTTTAAAATCCAAAGGTACAGAACAATAAAACTGAAATCAATGTTATACTCTAGTGTATCTTTCCACAGAAGTCTTACAATGTCAAAGATCAATGGTTGAGGTGCAGACCGTGTCTCAGAAGCAATGAAGTGATCAATATAATGGGCTGAATGAGCATCAAAAGGGCTATTTTAGGAAGATTAACTCCTCAGAGTGGGAGACAGAGAGACATATCTTGATTAAAATTTCTAGAGCCTTTGTTTCTTGCATCCGCACAATATGATTCTCTCATTTTTTGTACTGCCCTATAATATTAACTCTTTAAAAAAAAATTCTACACACGAAGTGTCAATTGGCATCTACATCACTCTTGACAGGGATAGAAATATTTTGCCTCTAAGCAATGTAGTTATTCAGATCATCTGGACTTTGTACTGTAAAAAAGAAATATCTCTGATGACACTGACATCTAAAATCTCATTGCTCACTTTCTTGTTGAGTGAGAGGCATTGTTGTAAGACGGCAATGGGGGGGGGGGGGATTCCACAAGCACAAAGGGAAAACCAACAAGGTTTTTTTATTTAAAAAAGCAAGTTACTTCCCTCCCCCTTTCTTTTACTCTGCATGGCCACACAGCATTTCCCCATGATATCTGTTTTACAAGAGTCAGGCTCAGTGGCGTAGCGTGGGGGGTGCAGGGGGGGCCGGCCGCACCGGGTGCAACATCTGGGGGTTAGGGGGCGCAAATCCACGGGTTAGGGGGCGCAAATCCACGGGTTAGGGAGCGCAAATTACTTGCCTTGCCCCGGGTGCTGACAACCCACGCTACGCCACTGGTCAGGCTTGAGCCCAGACAAAGTGCAGATGTGCAGAAGTCTCGCACACCCTGTCCTGTCTGAATACAGCTTCTATGGATCATTTATGTCAAGGGTGGGGAACCTCAGGCTTGGAGACCAACTGCAGCCCTCTAGGCCTCTCCGTCTGGCTATGTGGCTCAGCTACATCCACTCTCCTAGGCTGCAATTTTCATCATAGCTGTCAACTTACAGATTTGAAAATAAGGGACCAGCAGCCTCGAAAGTAAGGGATCAGCAGCCAAAATAAGGGATTTTGCTTAACTTATACATAAATCCGGCACTGATGGAGCCATGCTGCTTTTGCTGCGACTGACTGTGTTTTGCAGGGGGTTGGACTAGATGATCCTACAACGCTGACCAAAGAAGAGTGGCAGACAAAACTGATAAACGACGTCGAGATGGCAAAGCTTACAGGCAGAATTAAAAACCAGGAAGAGGACCTCTTTAATAAAGAATGGGGAAAGTTTATAATTTATCTGAAAAGTTATTGTAAAGAGTTACATACATTGGTAGGATTGACAGAAAACTTGTAGTAAAAATTTCAACTATGGTTGGACAAATGATTTATAAAAATAGAGTTATGAAAGGGATGCAGAGGGGGAAATCACTACATTAAGATGCTGCACTGATTGGAGGGTATGCTAAGCAGCACATCGGGGCTGCCGTCGTCCTGGCACGAGGAGTTCCATCGGCCCTTCCCCGCCCGAGAGAGAGGAAGAGAGACTCTCGCCCACGCCGCCCACAAGCCTGGCATGAGGCGGCTGCAGCGCCGTGGCAGCCGCTGAAGCACCGGCCTTCTGCGTCCCTCCCCATCTCCTCCTCTTCCTCCTCCCTCAGGTCGCCTCCTCAGCCGCTGCTGCCGCCGCCTCCGGCTTCCCCTGGCAGCGCAGTGGAAGTCTCACAAGAGAGGGGTTGCCCGCCCGCCACCACCAGTTTCCTCACGACGCGCCCCAGAGGGAGAAAAGGGAGAGACGGAAATGCGACAGCTCGTGCGCATGCTCTCTTTCATGACGGAGGACCCCGAGCCGCTGCTTCCCTCCTGAGCCGGGCGAGCATGAGACCCGGGAAATTTAAGGGACATCATCAATAAGGGACAGCAGCTGGACACGGCACTGGGATAAGGGAATTTCCCACCAAATAAGGGAAGGTTGACAGCTATGATTTTCATTAGCTGTACATTGCACCCCCTTTGAGTGTTTATGTCTGCTGAAATGTGTTCTTGAACTTTTATAATACCTCTTGTCGGCTTGGATGGAAGATAGTGAGGAGTGTGAGAGTATGTGCAAAATGTAAAATTTGCATTAGTTGCCCCACCCACTTTCCCCTGGCCCCGCCCCACCCATCACTGCCATCTGGCCCCTGCATGGCCCGTTCTCTGAAAAAGGAGGCCCCCCTCAATTGATGTAGCTTCTAACATGTAAGGCAGTCAGTTTGTCATGATATTCTAAAATGGAGCCTACTACAGAGCACAAAGAAAGATGTGTAACTCAACTTCCATTTTATTTTGTTTTATTTAAGAATGGCCAGAGGCTCACAAATAGCTTTCATTCAATATAGACCACAGCAGGAGTACTGTGTCCAGTTCTGGGAACCACAATTTAAGAAGGATATTGACAAGCTGGAACGTGTGCAGAGAAGGGCGACCAAGGTCTTGGTAACCAAGCCTTATTAGGAACGGTTGAAGGGCCTGCATATGTTCAGCCTGGAAAAGAGGAGACCGTAAAGAGATATGATAGTCATCTTCAGATATCTAAAGGACTGCCACATGGAAGATGGAGCAAGCTTGTTTTCTTCTTCTCTGGATGGTAGTACCAGAACCAATGGCTTCAAGTTACAAAAAAGCAGATTCTGACTAAACATTAGGAAGAACGTTCCTACAGTAAAAGCTTTTTGACAGTAGAAGAAGAAGAGGAGTTTGGATTTGATATCCCGTTTTATCACTACCCAAAGGAGTCTCAAAGTGGATAACGTTCTCCTTTCCCTTCCTCCCCCACAACAAACACTCTGTGAGGTGAGTGGGGCTGAGAGACTTCAGAGAAGTGTGACTAGCCTAAGGTCACCCAGCAGCTGCATGTGGAGGAGTGGGGACACGAACCCGGTTTACCAGATTACGAGACTACTGCTCTTAATCACTATACCACGCTGGCTCACTAGAGGTGGTGGGCTCTCCTTCATTGGAGGTTTTTAAGCAGAGGTTGAATGGCCATTTGTCACAGATGAGATTCCTGCATTGCATGGGGTTGGACTGGATGACCCACGGGGACCCTTCTATAAAAACAATAGTGCTAGAACAAAAACCAGCACCCTAAGACTCATGTACAGGTACTGAAAAGGGAACTAAGAAGTATTTTCCTAATTAATGCTGTTTGCAAAATGTAGCCTTTCTTACCATAGAAATGACTTACCACAGCATGCATTTTCACATTCTGAGCACAGAGTGCACATTGTTCTGACAATAACACAGTACACATGATAAATAATGGAATTGAACACGAAATTGGTTTGTTTCCGCTTAAATTGATAAAGCAGGCTTAAATGAAATTTAGGTAAAAGTTAAATCCGCAAAACACAAGACCTAGCAACAAGAAGGGATATGGGCATGTAAGGGCATTATGAAGGATAATACCAGGGGCTCTGGAGATGTAAGCTCTGCCTAGTAAAGGAAATCACACGATTATTCAATCCAGGCATAGCATCAAAATATGTGTGCACTAACCCAAAGACACAGTGCTCAGTTGCTGGCTGAATGCTGCCTTTGCTCCCATGCGAGACGCCAGCACGATGAGCAGAAGACAGGGCTGTTAAAGAACACTGCTTCTTTAACAACTCTCTGTAAGCTAAAAGAAACAAGTTGCGGAGGGGAAAAAAACCTTATTCAGCAGTGCAGTGAGAGAGATGATTAATAAACCTCTGGAATATTGCAATTACTAATGTGCAATTAGTGGAGTAGGAGGGAAAGCATGCCTGCACTGCTCTGACCTGGCCCCTCGCATGCAGAACTGAAGGTGATGTCAAAGGCATAACCTTCGCCTTGAGGTTAACAGATGCACACCATAATTTTCATGCAACTGAACGCTCTCCCTGCTCTCCTTCGCCAGTGTGGTGTAATGGTTAAGAGCAGTGGACTCGTAATCTGGTGAACCGGGTTCGATTCCCCGCTCCTCCACATGCTGCTGCTGGGTGACCTTAGGCTAGTCACACTTCTTTGAAGTCTCTCAGCCTCACTTACCTCACAGTGTTTGTTGTGGGGGAGGAAGGGAAAGGAGATTGTGAGTCGCTTTGAGACTCCTTAGGGTAGTGATAAAGTGGGATATCAAATCCAAACTCTTCTGCAAAGGGCGCAAGAGAAGATTCTCAAACCAGATCCCTCAACTGATTAGCACCCTGCACTAATCCCTCAAGCCTCAAATACTAAACTTCCATTGTGGGTTACAGTACAGTCGTGCATCTTACTTACACAAATTTACGTGCTTGGTTTCAGCCACTGGGTTTATTGGGGGAAAGACCTCAAAAGCCTGGGAAGGGGGTCTCAAGGAGGTGAGCAGGAAGGAACAGGTGGAAGGTGAGAGGGCAGAGCAGGCCTTATTGCGGGGAACGAAGGAGAAAAGTTTCACATTAAAAATGTCATCCCTGCCACTTCTCTGCAAGAGAACTGGGAAAGAAGTTTATAACTTCCTGGAAAGTGGAGAAGTGGGCAGAGCCTCACCACAGGGCTCCCTGCACTTGAAAGCCACCAGTTGGGAAGCCCTTCTCCCTCTTCCCCTGACGTCAAAAGGTAATTATCAAAGGTAATTGTGGCTATATGCAAATACTCACTCTGCCAGGAACCAAACCCCCATTTATGCTGTATCTGCCCCACCACCCAGCTAAATATTCCATCAGCTGACCCCAATTCTGTGAAAAATAATGACCGTATACCGGTACTTATAATCCCAATCTTCCTTGGGAGGAAAGCTAAGCTTAGGCAAAGCCTTGGATCCGAAGACAAGTTAACTTAAGGAAGTCTGTGGATGTTTCCTGACCCCTCCTCTACAGACATGCACTTCCATTAAGTATTTTGTTGACGCAAGGATTTCTCAGACTTTAATTGTTCTCAGCTCAGCCTTTGTAAAGCTCCCACCTTCACTGGACTATAAATCATAGGTGTACAGTACAAGTTGATTTTGATTATAAAGCTACAGGGAGCTTTATGTTTTCCTTTCAGCACTAGAAACACGCAAACACGCAAAGGACAGGAAAGACATTGATGTTGCCTGGTGTTTACTATTGTGTTTACTTAGAGGGCTGCTCCATGAATTTACTAAATCATGCAGAAATTTACATGAGAACAAAAGATTCCCTAGCTGGGTCAAAGAACTGCCTCTTCTGCATTCTGTCCACCAAGACACTCAAATGTCACTAGAAAGTTGTAGAAGCAGGATGATGGGAGAACCACCTACATTTGCAGCTAAGCTTAACTCTGGTTTAAAAACCAGATGCAAACCAATCCAGTGTCAAACTAATGGTCCATTCCACCCTGTAGCATTACTCCACGTTCTCCAAGATTCTTTCTAACTGCAGATGTCAGAGTTTGAACTTGTGACACTTGGCAAGCAAACTGCACACTGACCTCTTTGTATAATTTCTATCTCTGACCTGTGTCTCTCCCACGTTGATTGGGAGTTCCATGAACATAAGGCACTCTGTCAGTCTGTCTTTGTCTTGTATCAGCTGCGCATCAGTTTCCAGTACACTTCCTGTTCCTTCTATATCCAGGTCAGGCATGCCTGAAACCTGCTTAAAGGGACAGGGGAACACCCCTGGGACACGTGAAATAACGTCCAAACAGGGAACTCTACTGAGCATGTGCCAAGATTCTTGCCCAATAATAAATCACAAGTGAGACCTGCAACAAAATGTTGCAGTGTGCTTACTGTTCAAGTCAGCCAGCAATGCTCTTCTTCAGGATACACCATTCCATTCCCCTGGTTCGCCATGCCCACCTCCCAATGTCAGTTAGCATTCTGTGACCACTAAGCCTTCTTAATCCCTATTTGGATGTCATTTCACGTGTCCCAGGGCTGTTCCCCTGTCCCTATTCTGGAGGTCCCCCCCCCAAACTTCCGTTTATTTCCTTAGAAATTATACTGAGCATTGATGTGGTTCTTCTGAGTGTCTGAAGCAATTCACATACATTACTGTGTAATTCTTACAAGCAACACTGTAGGGTGGGTCAGTACAGTGGTACCTCGCAAGACGAATGCCTCGGAAGACGAAAAACTCACAAGACGAAAGAGTTTTTCGTTTTTTGAGTTGCTTCGCAAGACGAATTTCCCTATGGGCTTGCTTCGCAAGACGAAAATGTCTTGCAAGTTTGTTTCCTTTTTCTTAAAACCGCTTGAAGAGGTGCAGTTGCAACTTGACCGTGCTTCGCAAGACGACAAATTCGCAAGATGAAAAAACTCGCAGAACGAATTAATTTCGTCTTGCGAGGCACCACTGTATTATTGTCTCCATTTTGCAGACAGAGGACAGAGGCTGAGAGGCAGTGGCATGCACAAGGTATTCTAGCCTGTTTATGGCAGAGGCAAGATTCGAATAAAGGGCATCTTTGTTTGTAGCTCAGTCGCTTAAGTGCTGTGCTACACCATAAACTATCCTTTCCCACAAATTTCCCACAGCCATGAAGCACACAGGCTGTGTTCCTGAGGACAGCATCTTGTAAACTGACTACTACTGAACTTCACGGCAAGAGACAAGAAGAGAAAAAGAGAAGGAAACTGTGGGTCAAACATGCCTGACATTATATGGCAACATTTTGCAGAAATTAGGTTTTAAAACAGGCTGGGCAGAGGAAAGGATAGCTCTTCATAAGTTTCCTACGCAATCCCAGCACTGGCGATGCCATGCCGTTAGGAAACAAAACAGGGTCCCTTATGAATTCTACATTATTTACATTTGCACTATACAGTATTCTGCCATAAGTAATTTACAAACGGAGGCATCTGTCCAGAGAAGGTTATTAAAGAAACTGCTCAAGACAAGATTACGTGGGCACCCACTTCAGTGTAGGTTTCATTTCCATTGCAAATGCAGGAATCCTAAAATGAATCATGTCAGTGAGCAAATCAAAACATGTCACAGCCAGACTTTCAGGAGGGGAAAGCTAAGGCATTCGCACACTGCTCTCTTTTTTATTCATACCGCCAAACAATCTGACATAATTAATATCAAGTATATTCATAGCATCACCTGACATTTTATCCAGCACAAAATTGGGCTTTTGACAGAAATCTATTTTTAAAATGCAGCCAATACTTCCCGAAATGCCCTTGGAAACACAGTCTGCATACATGCACACACAGTTGCACAGGCATAAGGATTTAAGTTTAACTAGGGAGAGGTAGGCCCCACTGAGCATAATGGGATTTGCTCCTTAGTAATTGCATTTAGGACTGCAGCCAGAAGCTGCAATCCAGAACATACCCTGGCTGATTAAATCCTGCTAAAACCAAACCAGGAATTACATAGGGTGGTGCTTGGCACCACATTTCCGGGGCCATTTTCCCAGGCCTTGCCACAGACACTGTAAGGAAATTAATGAGGCATTGAGAAAAGCCTGCTGCATCAGGTCACCAGGCCCGTGAAGTCCAGCATTCTGTTCTCACAGTGGCCAACCAGATGACCAGAGGAAGCCAAAAAGCACTCTCCCCTGCTGTGGCTTATCAGAAAGCTAGGGAGCAGCTCTAATGCTGTGACACCCCAATGCCTCCCTTAGACATAAAACGACCAAGAGACAAACCATCTGCAGCTCAGAATGGGTAAATCTACCTCCAGTCCATGTAACTTTTGCATGTT
This sequence comes from Podarcis liolepis, assembly GCF_965112155.1. Lineage (NCBI taxonomy): Eukaryota > Metazoa > Chordata > Lepidosauria > Squamata > Lacertidae > Podarcis > Podarcis liolepis. The sequence goes on along the minus strand of NC_139564.1, from coordinate 16,903,653 downwards.
GTTGGTTGAGTAATACAGTGGTGCCTCGCAAGACGAAATTAATTCGTTCCGTGAGTTTTTTCGTCTAGCGAATTTTTCGTCTTGCGAAGCACGGTGTCGGAAAAGTTTTGGAAAAGCTTCAAAAATCACCAAAAACCTCAAAAAAGGCTACCACACCGCGTTCTATGAGTTGCTCCTCAAAGTCAAGTTGCAACTGTATTAACGGTGTTAAGAAAAAGGAAACAAACTTGCAAGACGTTTTCGTCTTGCGAAGCAAGCCCATAGGGAAATTCGTCTTGCAAAGCAGCTCAAAAACCGCAAAACCCTTTCGTCTAGCGAGTTTTTCGTCTTGCGAGGCATTCGTCTTGCAGGGCACCACTGTATTGCCATTCCGCTTCCATATGAATCTCTGATTTTTAAAAAATAAATGCATCTCTAAATTATTAGCACAGAAGTGACCTCCCCAGGGTGCAAGCCTGGGCATTGTGTATGGAGATCCTGGACTGCTCAGACAATAAGAAGCCCCCCCTCGACCTCACTGAAGTGGTCCAAAGGAAAGCAGAGCAATGCTTGGCTGCAGGAGTTGCTGGAAGGAAGTCTTTGGGACTACTGCAACTTTTGGACTAATGTGTGAGTTGCCACGTGGCTACCCATTTACCACTGAACACTCATCCAAAAGTTGCAATGCCATTTTTTGTCAGCTTAGAACAGCAATGGGGAACTCTGACTTGACCTTTTAAACCTCCCTTCTATGTTGATATGATTGCATTTTCTCTTGTATCTCCTTCCTCTTCCTTTGTTGACTTACCCACAGTCAAAATTTAGACTGTAAGCTCTTTAGTGGCTTACCATCTGTGAAACTCTGTACAGTGCCATGTATATTGATGCTATTGTATGTTTAACATAACAGCATGATAAACTGCTTTTGGAAGTGAGGAAGCTCCACAGTGGGAGCGTTTTGTTGTGTAAAAAGAAATGTTTAAAATCCCACTGGGTTTATGAAAGCCATTAGATGATCTTTGGACCCCAGATTAAGTCATCTGGCATGAGGGCACACATGCACATATACACACAAATCAAGGTTACATACATAAATGCCAAGTCGAAGGAGATGCCCACTGCCTAATTTTGTACTGTTATCTGTGCAAATCTAGCAGTTGTTAATGGATCAGTCATGCAAGATAGCAAACTTGCCTGCCCTTAGCAAGATAATTAAAACTGTTCCAGCTGTGAACACTTGAGTAGTCCCATTTACTTCAACTGGAAAACTTGCTTGCTTGAGGTTAAGTGCTTTGGTGAATTGGGGACAGTGATAAACACATTGCAACTGGAAATGAATTTTAATAGCACATGGATTGTTAAGCAGCATTAGCAGCCAGTTAGTAATTGACCATGCTAGAAACTAATTATAAAAATGTTTGTGCTTGAAGGATTTTCATTTTGTTTGCTAAAATATTCAGAAAGATAATTTTTTCTCCATTTGGGTAAATGCACAATATTTCAGCTAGTTTGGTAGGCCAAGATTTTATGTACTTGTGTGGATTGTGTGTGAATAGATATACATACATACATACGTGTGTGTGTGTGTTTTAAAATACATAATCTTTATTATTTCAAAGAAGTTGTGGAATATGAAGTTGTTGTATACTGTTGTATATTCTCAGGCTATTGGACAATCTGTATTGGCTACTCTGCCAGCAGCTCTTAGGTCTAACGCAGCCTTTGACAATCTTCCCCAATGCTGTTTCTTCCTAAGGTCCTCAGAGTTGGAGATGTCAGAGACTGAACCTGGGACCTCCTGCATCTAAATCATATACAGTGGTACCTCTGGTTACGTCTTAATTCATTCCAGTGGTCCGTTCTTAACCTGAAACTGTTCTTAACCTGAAGCACCACTTTAGATAATCGGGCCTCCCGCTGCTGCCACACCATCGCCATGCGATTTCTGTTCTCATCATGAAGCAAAGTACTTAACCTGAGGTAATATTTCTGGGTTAGCGGAGTCTGTAACCTGAAGCGTATTTAACCTGAAGCATATGTAACCCGAGGTACCACTGTACACTCTCTCCCTCTCTCTGAGCCATGGCTTCAAGATCAGCAAGGTTGGAAGTAACTTGGGACCGATGCCTGTAACTAACCTGAAACTGGGAAGTGCTAATTTTCACATGTGGCAAAATTCCATGCAGCAAAAACTTCCATGTTGGAAATAACCCCCAAGCAGGGCATGAATATAAAAGAATGGTCAGGGATGGGGAACCTATGGCCCTCCAGATGTTGTTGGACTGAAGCTCCCATCAGTCCAAGTCAGGGATTATAGGATTTGTAGTACAGCAACATCTGGAGGGCCACAGATTCCCTCCCACCCTTCCATTTTCAAGTTGTATTGGGGAATGGAGGTATATTTTGCACTAAGGAAGGAAGCTGTGCATTTTAAATAGAAAAGCCTGCCAATTTGTGCGTGAGTAATAAATGAGACTGAATAAAGGAAAATAAAATCAAATGTGAAAGCTGGGTCCCTCACATCATACTTGTTTTTTCTTTATGAAGATTCATTTCGTGCATTTAAAGCAATACCACATGGCCAATTTTGCCAAACTGTACTGTGCTACTTCTGGAGGAAGAAAACAGTTAGAGGGCTCTTAAAATCAGTGTCAGAAACTCAGATATATAAGCTAAGCGTCCAATAGCTCCTTAAACCAAGGTTACAGTTGCCAAAATGGAATGTCTAGTTGCTATTTGGGGGCAAGACTGCTCTAAAGTCTTATTTTTCAAATGATGAACTGACTGTGATTGATTCTCAGTTTAACACCTGGCTAGTTCAGATGACAACCTTTGAGGACTTAAAAGAAGAAAAGTCACTTGATTCAGCGACAGTCCGCATATATATTGGCCTATTCCAATCTTGCTGAGCAGAAAAAGCAAACCTCTAGATGGCGCCTTCCTGGCACCCATGAATCTTCACTTGGTTGCAAGTGGTCGAAAGCCAGGTGAAAAATGCTCCTGGCGCCTGGCTAATTTCGAACACTGCTTAAAATACACACCTGGGTACAAGCTTTGCCGATGTCACAACACTGTAGCACTCTTAATAACCCAGGGTGACAAACCCATGTTTCTCCAGATGTTGATAAGCTACATCATCAATGTCCATTGGCCATGCTGTCTGGGGCTGATGAGAACTGGGAATCCATCAACATCACAGTTTCCCCATCTCTCCCACAGAATGCTATCACAAACTACTTACTCTGGAGTAGTGTTATTAGCCTCAGTGGGCTGAGTGCTTCGAAAGAATCTACACTGTTGTAATTCATCTGGAGCAGAAACATTTTCTTTTTTACATCCAGCGACTTGTGACTTGCTTTCTCGTTTCTATTGAATTTTTCAGCTGGGGAGGCCAGAGCAGCCATTAACGGCATTGCCAAATTGCAATGATGGCCGGAGAATAGCAATGGGTCAATACAGACTATTTTGCTTCCCCTCCCCTCTCTTCATTTCTGTAAGCAAGTAAATAAGGACTATCTTTACAGAATCAATGATGATAAACTAAATTCACAGTGGTCAGAAAGGCTAAACTATTGTGGATTTACTCAAGTGAAAAATTACTGTATCTCAATTCTTTAGCAAAAGGAGAGGGGGGAAACCCTTCAAGCACAATCATTTCTCTCATTAGTTTTGTGGCATAAGTAATTACTAATCTGTTGCTAATACCCAAGAACAATCCACGCATTACTGGAACTGTATTGTCTAGCAACACAAACTCAGGTGCTTAAATAGCTTGCTTCCAAAGACTGGATTTATAGCAAATCAATTCCTGTAACAATAGCCAATTTATTTTACAAGAAAATCTTATTTGCTTCCGTATAAAATAAAGGAAGACAAAAAAGGGGGTTGGAGAAACAGAACATGTGCAGCTAATTTATTGCAAAAGCATACAGTCTTTTAAACTGGCTAATGAACTTTTGGAATCACAAGGTCTTGGCTATATTTGTCTATTAAAAATAGGTCCAGCAAAATGTTTACAAGAAAGACACAATAAAACAGTGGAAGCAGAGCACTGAGATTACATGGTGCAGCTAGTGTTACATATGCGTAACCCAGAAGAAAACAAAAGGGAAGAGCCTTCTGAATCCCAGTCATGTGCAAAGCATTTCTCTGCAAGCAACGCCTGCTCAACAGTAGTTTGAGTTGCACTCGGGTCTTTTTTGTGGGCTTCCCACTGGCATCTGAGACTAGATGAGCCTCTGGCCTAATTCAGAGTGGCATTACTGATGCTCTTAACATTAAGATTACTCAACAACCTGGGCAGGGAGGGACTGGTTTTGTGAATGATAAAAACAAAGAATTGTAGAGTTGAAAGGGACCGCTAGGTTCATCTGGTCCAAACCCCTGCAATGAAGGAATCTGTTGCCTCGGAGTCCCTTCCAGTTCTACAATTCCACGATCTCAACTACGTTGCTTGACTGTAGCCTGCTCTTACAACAGTTCACTTGTCCCAGCATGCAAGAAGGAGAAACACACACAGCAGAAATGGAAATTGTATTAACCAGGGACGCGGGTGGCGCTGTGGGTTAAACCACAGAGCATAGGACTTGCCGATCAGTAGGTCAGCAGTTCGAATCCCCGCGACGGGGTGAGCTCCCGTTGCTCGGTCCTTGCTCCTGCCAACCTAGCAGTTTGAAAGCACATCAAAGAGCAAGTAGATAAATAGGAACCGCTCTGGTGGGAAGGTAAACGGCGTTTCCGTGCGTTACTCTGGCTCACCAGAAGCGGCTTAGTCATGCTGGCCTCATGACCCGGAAGCTGTACGCCGGCTCCCTCGGCCCATAAAACAAGATGAGTGCCGCAACCCCAGAGTCGGCCATGACTGGACCTAATGGTCAGGGGTCCCTTTACCTTTACCTTTAAGGCAGAGGTTTTCAAACTGTGGTTACCAACTTGGCGTCCAGATATCTCCACGAAGTCGCAGTTGTACCCGGGCCCAGTAGCAAAATGCACCCGGCGCCTGGGGAATTTTGAATACTCGGCTGGATCAATTCATGAAGGGGGCTTTATTTAAAGCCATAGATCCCAACGTGGGGTACACAACCCACGGGGGGGGCAATTTGATTTTTAAGGGGGGGAATTCGAGAATGAGTTATTAACAGTGAATGGTCTTTTAAGCTTCCTCCACATGAATAGGAGTTCACTTTTTGAATAATAAGAATTATATGTCACAGGGAAGGGGCACCAGGATTTTAGAGATGCTTAGGTGGGGTATGACCAAAAAAAAGAGGTTGGGAGCCACTGATTTAAAGGGAAACAACCAAATCCTGCACAAGACCAGACAGGCTCTGGTGAGTTTACAGTCCCCTGTGCAACACCTTCTCAAAAGGCAGAAGCCAATTTGTTCATGTGCTATTGCTACTTATGGCAGCCATTTAAATAGAGGGCATTGTCATCTGTAAAGTAAGACACATGGCTACCCTAACCAAAGGCAAGTTGCTCAGAATAAGATGCTGACTCAGAGGTTGTGGCTTTAAAAGACCTAGGAGAGGGGGCGGGTCCTGACTGGTTAGAGCAGGCTTCTACAACCAGGTGCCCTCCAATGTGTGGGGCTACAGCTTCCATCATCCTTGACCATTAGCCATGCTGGCTGGGGCTGAGGGGAGTGGGAGTGCAAAACATCTGGGGGTTCACCAGGCTGAGGAAGGCTGGTGTAAATCAACATAAACCTAAGTGCTATAAATGTGAGTAGACGGTGGATTCCAGCCAAAGAATCAATGGAAGTGACATTTGCCTTAGGGGAAATATGTAACTCCATAGAAACCTTAACTACAGAACCTAGAGCATTTTAATTAAAAGCATTTCACTTAATTGCTTTGTACAGTAGCGTGCGCACCTATACTGACTGAATAAAACGCACGCATAGGATGGGAGCGTTCAATACTGGGTGAAAATCTCTGCCAAACAAAGGAGGGAATTACATCCTCTTCATTATAGGTCTGGTTTCCACCAGGGAACGGAAAAGCTAAAATGAAACTGAATAGAAAGGTCCATCTAGCACACAGTGCGATTATAAGGTATGAAGTCAAATAGGCTCGGCTGAGTGAAGCGATAGGTGTTAAATTAACAGAAAATTAATCAGAAGGAGGATTCATATGTAAATAGGGTAATACTCAAATGATCCGAAATAGGTGCTACATGTTCAGGCAGCAGAACAATGCACCTGCCTCTTTTCCTTTCCCTATCGCCTTTCAGCAACAAGAACCACTTACTGTGGATGTAGCAGGGCAGTTATTTCCAATAAATTATTAACCTTGCAAGAGAGAAATCAATGAGAAACCCCCCCACACACCAGGAGCGTTTCTGTGATGGGCCGTGCAGAGCCCACCACTCTGCTTTGGCTAGAATGTTGTACAGACATGTCCTCTTTTTATTTTATACAATACATCATATTCTCCTGGGTTTCTGTACCTTGCTAATGAACTACTGCTATGTATTAATTTTCAGATTTAGCAAGAACCCACCTAATAAGCCAGGGACGGCTCTCATGGTAGCAGATGCTGACCAACTGCGGAGGGAAGCAAAACGCCTCCTTGTTTTGAATCTCACATTCATCAGTGTTATTGGGCCAGACTGGACAATATGCTTACCCTGATTGCTGCACAACATGTGTGGGGAGAAAGGGACAGACCATCTGGTTCGCAGGCAGGCCTCAGGTACAAACCCTAGATTCCAGGGAGGCATGGGAAGGATTCCCCGCCTGAAACCCTGGAGCTGCCAGTCAGTGCATGCTGAGCTGGATGAGCCCATGGCCTGACTCTGTATAAGGCAGCTTCCTATGTTCCTAAAGCACCTTCCTTCATTGGCCATCCCAAATGCATGTTCTGTCTCTGATGCCACTGGATGCCTACGCATAGGCATAATGTTAGGAAGACTGTGTGTGTGTGGCCCCATGCACTCTGGCCACTACTTGGCAGAGAAAGGGGCAGGCTTTTGTAACAATACAAGGGCCGCATTCAGGTGTAATGCCAGGTTAGGTTGGCAAATTAGCCCAAGTACTCCAACTTTACCCTCCCTTCTTCCCAGTAGTACTATTACAATCAAACCAGTACTTGTGGTTTGTTTCTTCCAAACAAACTATTGGGAAACCCAAGAGCAAAACTACTTACTAAATATTTTAATAAATAAAGTGTTGAGGGTCTTGTTACCAGGCACTAAGCATATTAACTTGGAGGTGACTTCACTGCCACTCTCTGAAGTGAACGGGCTTAGCCCCGCAGCTTTTGAAATGCCACCCAAAAGCACCTTTCTTTCCGTGCCGTACCTCCTACGCCCCAGGAAAATATATTCCTCTAGTTCTCAATACAGAAGTGTAATAAGGTGCAAACAAGAGATCACGCCTATCATTTATCAATTAACATGTATTATTAGAAATCATAATGCAGCTGTGTTTCCGACACAAAGCATTTCCATGGATGAGATGATACGTGGCAATTTCAATGAATAAATTCATAAATGTCACCATCCAGGAAAGTGGGCAGGTCTGAGTATGCAATTAGAAGGATCTCCACATACAACGGATCTGAACTCTGCCACTAATTAATGGAACCATTTTCCAATGGATAGACGGGGCAGAGAGTGTGTGCTTGGGTTTTGTTTTGTTTTTCAGTGCCAGCCTAGGTCTGGGAAGGGATGAACTGGAAAAGTATTGCTTAATTCTAGCAATCGTCTAATGAAGTGGCAACATGTACAACAAACGTGCAGAGTCTCATCATGCCACAACCTGCTGTCAATGATGTGACAGGGTTGCTCAAGCTATTCTGAAGGCGGGAGAGCCATGTCACTAGAGCTCAAAAGGCATAAAGCAGGGGTGTCCTCCAGTTCTCGATGGACTACAACTCCCATTGCTCCTGACCACTTGCTCTGCTAGATGGAGTTCATGGGAGTTTTAGTCTAACATCTGGAGGGCCATAGGTTCCCATCCCTCACATGGAACAAGGATGTATGGTGTATGGTGGGACACTTTGGACACCACTTTTCTGAAGAGCACTGGGCAGGGAGATACCTGCCTTATCCATCTGAGCACAAGCAAAGGGCTAACCTCTGCTTTTGAAGAGGGAGTGCCAAAGCTTCCTTCCTAACTCAAGAGATATATCCCCCCCCCTGAAAATATTTTGCACAGGCTCAGGAATGGAACTGTGTCCTCAAAGAAGAACTCAGGGGGACTTTATATACTGACTTCTAATAAAGTGCAGTAAGTGCAGACAGGGGGAAAAAGATGAAGGAGCCCCAATAAACTTGCAGAATAACTTGCACATGTCTCGACCGAGACCATTGGTGCTTCCAAAATCTGCTAAACCAAAGACAACAGTGGGGCAAATGTGTGCACTTGGATGGGCAACAATGGAGGGCTCATCATGTTGAGAAAGAGCTGTATGAAAATGAAATGAAGAATAGGAAAAGGAAAAGGAGCCATGCAGGACATTGAGGTCTTTTCACAAAAGACAACTTGAAGGCCTCTCTGCCTCCTCAGATTCCACAAACTCTCACGCTTTTTCAAAACTTATCAGAAACTACTTCCTCTTTTTTTTTCAATTAAAGGTGAGAATCTCAACATGGCAATTTGTGTGCCAGCTACCGAATTTCACACTTGAATAATCACTAATGTTGCATTCTAAAAGCATGGAATGAATCCTAAACACCATTCCCATGGTCTGAAAAGATATGCAAATACAGAGTAGATAGATCCAAGACTGATCAGTAAACAGCAGGACTCTGAATGCAATTCTGCTGCTCAGGAGATGCATAGGGTTTCTCTTAAGACCGCATGTTTAGACATCTTTCGAAATTTGGGGTTGACTCAAAAATGTTATTGGATGTGTTAGGACAATAGGAAGCTGCCATATACCAAGCCAGACCATTGGTCAATCTAGCTCAGTATTAACTACACTGACGGACAGCAGTTCCCAAGGATTTCAGGCAGAAGTCTCTCCCAGCCCTACCTGGGAATTGAACCTGGGATCTTCTGCATACAGAGCATGTGCTCTACCACTGAGCTGTGGCCCCTTCCCAGCTTCTTATTATGTTATAACACAATCTGAGAAGCAACCCTTGACTCTTAAAAAAATGTGTATTGTATACTGGCCTCGGTCCAGTATACCTGAAGGAGCGTCTCCACCCCCATCGTTCTGCCTGGACACTGAGGTCCAGCACCGAGGGCCTTCTGGAGGTTCCCTTGCTGCGAGAAGCCAAGTTACAGGGAACCAGGCTGAGGACCTTCTCAGTAGTGGCACCTGCCCTGTGGAACGCCCTCCCACCAGATGTCAAAGAGAAAAACAACTACCAGACTTTTAGAAGACATCTGGAGGCAGCCCTGTTTAGGGAAGCTTTTAATGTTTGATGAACTATTATATTTTAATATTTTGTTGGAAGCCACCCAGAGTGGTTGGGGAAGCCCAGCCAGATGGGCGGGGTATAAATAATAAATTATTATCATCATCATCATCATTTGGTGTCTGAGCAGTTGAAGCTATAAGCCTGTGTCTCACATACCTGCCAAGTGCCCTGAGGGCGGAAAAGGACATCCCCTTTTTCCACGCAAGATCATGGCGGCCATTTTGGGGGCCGTGCTCTAGCCCCCAAAAAGCGCGTTTTCAGAGTGAGAGCATGGTGTGTAGGTCATGTGACATTCCTGGGAACGCATCCCAGGAGACATACATCCCGGTTTTGGGTTGAAGGCTTATATAATAAAATGCTACCCCGTGAAAAGAATGTTCCCACAACTAGTTAACGAATATGGCAGGGAGAAGCCGATCTAGAACCCTTTTCCATGACATCTAGCATAAATGTGCATAAATAGGTGTTTGGTATTACGGTTGTTGCTATTCGGAAGGACTATGGCTAAGTGGTAGACTATATGTTTTGCATGCAAAAGATTTCCTGTTTAATCCCCAGAGATTCCAGGTGGGGCTGAGGTCTCTTTTGTGAGCACCTCTTTGTGAAACTCTGGAGAATGATGGCTGCCATTCAGTGTAGACATTACCAAGCTATAATCAATCATTTAACTCCCTGCCTGCCATCTGAATTGGTACAGTCCACACACAGGCTGTACCAACTCAGGCTGCAGGTAAGACACCTAATTTGCTGTTTTTGAGAGCTGAACCAGAAACAGTCGTTCCTTAAATCAAAAAGAAAGAAAGAAAGAAAGAAAGAAAGAAAGAAAGAAAGAAAGAAAGAAAGAAAGAAAGAAAGAAGAACCCAGGAATACTTTCAAGTTGAGAAAGGTAGGCAAAGGTTTCACCAGATGAGAATTTAACATGCCACTTCTCCCCTACATCAACACGTCTTCCAGATGTCAGTCCCTTTGGATTGACTGTTTTAATATTTTATCACTCTTCCAATGTCATTCTGAAAGGCAATTGAGCTATCACCCAGCCTTTGTCCTCTGCTCTAATAATCTGACTTGCTCCTGCCTGTTCTATAAATCATACACATCAAAGATGCCGTGACTGAAGACAAAGAGATGGGCATTTATGGTTAAAGTCCCCCGAGAATTAACAACCTGCAAGTTTACAACCGCAATTTAAATGCAACCCCAAGTTTCCCAGGAACCACTGCAGCATGCAATCGTCCGTTCCAGTTCATGGAAACACACACACATCAACTTAAGCCTGAACTGTGCTTTTGTTTTTTTATTTAACAATATTCATATGTCCACTTAACAATAATCGAACTCTCTAAGCAGCTTACATAAAGGGGTATAAAATAGCAATAAAAAATAGCAATAAAAACAGACTTCAAAAAGGAAAACATAGTAAAATTAAAAGCAAACATACATAATCAAATTAAAGGCCCGGAAGGGCTTTCCTAAATGAAAATGTGTTAGGCATCGAAAACTGTACTATGAAGACACATGCCTATTATCAATTCTATCAACACACACACACACCTTTGTTGCAAGTTAAACATGTTCTAACTTGGACCAAATTCAGACCATATGTTTAACACACTTTAAACAGTCACGGGTTCCCCCAAGAAATCCTGGCAGCTGTAGTATGTTATGAGTGCTTAGAGTTGTTAGGAGACCTCCATTCTCCTCATGGAGCTACAGTGGGGCCTCGCAAGACGAAAATAATTCGTTCCGCGAGTCTTTTCGTCTTGCGATGTTTTTCGTCTTGCGAAGCACGGTCCGTCGCAACTGCGCCTCTTCAAGCGGCTTTAAGAAAAAAGCACAAGACGTTTTCGTCTTGCGAAGCAAGCCCATAGGGAAATTCGTCTAGCGAAGCAACGCAAAACCGAAAAACCCTTTCGTCTAGCGAGTTTTTCGTCTTGCGAGGCATTCGTCTTGCGGGGCACCACTGTATTCCCTGAGTTCCATGTGAAGCGGGATTGACTGCTAAACCACTATCCACCTCACCCCACAGTTGCTAAAATCAGGTGATCCAGTCACCAGGGGTGTTAAAAGAAACTTTAACAAAGCAAGCTAACCTGTGGCCCTCCAGATGTTCAGTGCCTACAATTCTCATCAGCCCTTGTCCAAAACTTCTGGTGATGGGGGCACCAGCTTGGCAATGAATACAATATGGAATATGTGATCAAAAACATTCCTGGCCTCTTTTATCTCCCTTATTTTCAGTTAAAATCAATTAGAGTTTCATTTTATTTTTTTAAGGGCACCTATCCTTGGGATCTCTGGCGAGGCAAGATGGCGAGCATCACGGCCGCATGGAGCTCTTAAGGACTGCCAGCACCAACGGCACTGGCTGGCTGGTCCCCACGCCACCAACACCGCGATCAATTACATGGGAGTAATTCCCACCAAACTCAATTGGCCATAGTTCTGAGTAGACATGTACAAGACTGTACTATGCAACCATAGTTTAATAGTATCATATAGTTCAAGGTGGCTTAGAAAAAGAGTAAAACACAAAGCAATAAGAGCGGCAAAATTAGTATTGAGTGGCAGTGACAGAGTAGTAGTAGTATAAATAAAATAAAAATTGTCCAGTAGCACCTTAGAGACCAACGAAGTTTGTTCTGGGTATAAGCTTTTGTGTGCATGCACACTTCTTCAGATACCGTAGTAGTAGTAGTAGTAGTAATGTAACATTATTATATAATTATTATACAATATCTATAAATAAGTAAAACAAATAAAAAACACAGAATCAAACCATATTGATACCCCACAAAAAACCTCAAATGTAAATAATGCAATCACCAAAATCATTTACATTCTCACTATACGGAACTAATTTAAAAACAAAACCCTCACATACCCAATCATTCAACAATCATACCCATCTTACCCGCATCAGATCCCCCCAACCAATTCTCACTTCAACAAAGCACTCGTTCTTACAACCAGTAATCTTAATAAGGATGAAGAAGTTAGTTCAGTCTACGTTTGGAATGGAACCTGCTTGTTTCACATCTCCCAGACTTTTACATCGGAACCAGTTACCAAGGAGACTGAGCATTTCTCCAAAGTTTGTAGTGAAGCTCCCGAGTTTTGTTTTTAAAAAGGTGCAAAAACACAAATATGGATACAGAAATATGGAAGTGGATACAGAAGTGGATACATTCAGGGTTGCATCCAACATTAGTCATACTCCAACATTGAGAAATGAACATGTCTTCCTTTTATATCAGATGTAGTTGAAAAGTCAGAATATGTCACCTATTAGAAAAGGGATACTTTATGTTGGCAGTTAAAAGCATGAGGGAAAACCTAATAGCCTGATAGATGTTTTAGCATTTTGCAGGCAATATATATAAAGTTTGATTTCATATAAATGTTTTATAAATGTCTTTTCGGGCTCCGTCATAGATTTGTGGCAGCAATAAGCTAACCAATATATTTACTGACTACATAAAACCAAAATTTGATTTTTTTCCTTTTATCACAATTGAATATATTACAGCTTGAATTCATTTCCAAGTAGCCTTCCCCAACCTGGTGCCCTTCACACAATTTGGGCAACAACTCCCATAAGCCCCAGGGAGCCAGCACAGGAGTGGTCCCCCAAAACATCTGGTGGGTACCAGATACCCCACAAAAGCTACTTGAGGAAAGCTACTTTAACAGAAGAAAGTTGAGGAACAAGGAGGTACAAGCATAGTGTGATCAAATTATAAAGTCGCACCAGGAGGAAATGTGAATGTGAATTCTTTTATACACACACACAATTGTGAATGCCTCCTTGCAAGCAATGCACAATGCACTGCACAATGTCTTGGGTTGTGATGTTGTGTGGGTATCACATTTTATCGACAGATGAAGCACCATGTTTTACAACAATGCCATGACACATGGCAAGGAACAAGCAAAAGATCATTCAGCAAACAATGAGCATTTGCAGTGTTGAGAACAACAGGAAAAGAGATTGTCATTTATTTCAGATTAAATAAAACTGGTATTAGGGGTTGGCTATAGGAGGAACCCCACACCCTGCTGTGGCCGCTCCCCCTTTCCTTGCTATTGCTGCCTGTTCAGCTGCCCTATCTGAGTTACCATGAGAGAAATAAAGGACAAGGAGAGGTAGCTTCCACAGGAATCATCCTCTCCTTTTGAGAGGTGGTGCAAATTGGACTCAGAAAGATAAGGTGCAAGATAAACACTGGTAATATTGGCAAGGAGGGGGCTCACTAAGAGCAACTTTCTTAAGAACCCCCAAACTCGAAATCCTGACTATGGAGCTGGATTAAAAGAGCAAGTTTTAAAATGTGCATGCAGATCAAAACAGAAGAATAACGTTAATTGGACCCGGAATATAACTCAAAATCAATGCGGTTTCCATTAATTGTGACAAGAAGATGTGCTTGCAACAAGTAACTTTGCTCTAAACCATAACAAGGTAAGCATCACAAGGGATTCTGACCAAGACAATAACTGCCCCCTCTACAAACGGCTTTCAAAGGCTTACAAAGAGGCCATCTTGCTTTAATAAAAACTCTTATTTTACCTTGAAACACAATGTATAAGAAAGGCAGCAAGTTGATTGATGACTCCAAAGTGGAACATCTTTCCTAAAGCCTGAGTTTCTGGTAGAAAGAGCAGTGTGATCCAACTGGGTAATTATCCCTTACTCTGCAGAAATATAAGCTGTGTTGAGGCAAAGTCTATGATTGCCACGTATGCATTTTAAATACATATTTTAATTGATTTTCAGAAAATAAAGAATGGATAAAACAACAACTAACTGGGTCTGCATCTTTCAGAGCTTAATGACCTTTCACCAGTACTGAACACTTTCTTGACACACTAGGTTAGGGCATCACTCCAAAAAGAGGTTTGCACTTCCAGAGGTCCTTTAGCATTAGTAAAGAATGGGAAACGAGTTTTGAGAAAATAGACCAGCTTAATAATTTCCCTTACTAATCTACTCTGATTGGCAAATTCTGCTGCTAATACTAACTGCTCAATCCTGGGAGACCAGCTTTGAACCAAATTGCTTTCCCTGTGCAGCCTGAGCAGGAGCAGTCAGCATTAAGAAAAAGAGGTCAGAATAGGCCAATATATGGACTGTCCCTGGGCGAAGTGACTCTTCTTCTTTACGTTCTCAAAGTTCCTAACCTTGCTCAAGGTTGTCATCTGAACTAGCCAGGCGTTTAACTGAGAATCAATCCGTCAGTGCATCCTTTGAAAAATAAGACTTTAGGGCCATCTTGCCTCAAAATGGCAAGTAGACATTCTGTTTTGGCAACTGCAACTTTGGCTTAAGGAGCCCAGCTTATAAATATGAGTTTCTAACACTGGCTAGTTCCATCTTAGCCACCATCAACCAGATTTACAGAAGTAAATCCTATTGAATTCAATGGGGCTTGATCCCCGGTAAATGGGGGTAAGACTGCAGTCTCAATTTCAATAACTATTGGACCTCACTATATAGTTTTTGATTTTTTTTAAATTAGTTTTCCATCATACCCCCAGTAATAGCCAAATTATAACAATAACAATTAATTCCCAAATTGTACATTTATCAGAATGCCCATCAACTTCCACTTAATACATTTTAAAGTGGCTTCCCGCATGGTGGACTGGGTGCATTTCCAATTTTATATCACTGCGTTCAATAATCTTAATTAATATCAGTTACATTTCAGTTATACTAATAATCCCTTAGTCAACAGCTACATAATGAATCATTTCCATTAACCCCCACTGTCATGGGGGCTACCTCCATTAAGGCAGGTGGGACCGGAAGCCCCTGTTGGGCCTCACTATGGTCTCGTCCGCTCAATCCACCAGAGTCTGTCTCCACATGCAAGGGGAACCCATCGGCTACCCTCACCTGGTTTAGCTGGCCAGTCAAAACTGTTTCCCAGGTTGTGAATGCTGTCGCACGCTGACAGCTTCTAGGAGCCACAAGTGAGAGCTGAGTGCATGGTGGAGACCAAAGGTGGACAAACTACCCCAGAAGGAGCATGGCGTGTCCTCCAGCAGAGGTATCACATTACATGCATGCATACATACACACACACAGGTTCACACTGTTAGCTGAATGCACAGAACCTTAAAAAAATAATTTAAAGGAAGGGAAAAGATAGCCTGTTCCATGAAATGAATTTTCTAAGAAGCCGTTATGGTTATTTGTTGCTGTTTTCAACCAACATTTTGATTTATCTTTTTTGCCATCTTTATGTATTTATTTTTAAAAAAGGAAAAGTGCTTTTGCGATGATATAATTCTAGAGTCACCAGGGAAGTACTGAGCTTCCACAAAGTGAAAATCAAATTTCCATAGTCCGCAACAATTGGTCAATCTCCACAGCTCCAAGTAATGTGCCAAACAAAACTGTCATTCCTTGATGTTTATGTGCTGGGGGAGGAGAGAGAGAGGGAGGCAGGCAGGGAGGGAAGAATCCTATAAATAAATGGGTTCAGAGTTATAGGCCAAGAAACTGACAATATTTAACACAGACTGGGATTTGCCAAGAAGAAAGCTTAACAGGTTTTTATTTTGTAAATGCTAGCAGTTTCCTCCCCAATGGAAAACTGTCCCTGGGAATCCTTTTGTCATTTAAATGGCAGGCTACAATGGATGTGGAGCGAAAGGAACAGGATGGGGAAAGGTATGTATTGATTCTGCAGCATTTCAGCAGAATGAATAGACTTCTGCATTTTTGTTTCCATATCGCCAAGAAAAAATCTCTCTGATTGATTCGGATCAGTCCACACAAAGCTGGAAGGTCATCCCGTGACACACACTTGTCACCAAGTTGCGTCTGTAGGGGAAAAGAAGCTGAGGCAAGTAATTTGCTGAGAAGGCAACTTAATTTAGCCGACACCATTGGGCTTAAATTAAGCAAACATGAGAAAATTACCCAGAAACCCATCAAGAGTTGGAACTGAAAATAAAACCTTCTTAGCGGCTCAACCACTGTTTTCAGAGGCTAGGCTAGGAAAAGGTTATTAAGATTTGCCTCAGAAAGGAGAAGGCAAAGCTTCAGTACTACAATATTAATGCAAATGCAATATTAATATCCTGCCAGAACGGTAAATGCAAAAGCTCTCTGCAGCTCTCCAACCACATCCCCCAACCCTCCCCACCCCCATAGCAATTTAAAATATATGGGGCAGCCAGGATGTGCCTTGTGGTTCAGTAGATCAGACTGAGAGTGGACCAAGGAAACAGCAAATTCAGATCCCAGCTGAGATGTGTTTTCCAGGAGAACACACTGGAAGGAATCAGGCCCAGAACACCAAAAAAGGAGAAGAAATGCATAGCAAGAAGAGAGGAATAAGCAGGACAGATTTGCATAAAATGTGCAAATGCTAATTTATATGTTTAGATACACATTTAGGAATAATTATTGTAATTCAAATAGGAATATAGCATATTGCATTATGTACCTGCTCAGTCTCCTATCCAGGTTCAAAGCCCCGTGATCAAGCCCTTTGGATAGTTTAAACTGGACTCAGACAGAGACAGCCTCTGCAATACTTTGGTCACACTATCCATAGCCAGGAATTGGAGACAGTCTTGGAAAGAAAAGCCAGGATAGGTCCAATAGCCTTTGCAGAATGAAGCCCGAGGTTATCCAAGCAGCAAAGACAATGTCAGAGTGCTTTGGGCAAGAATCAGATACACCGTTTCTGTAGAACAAGGTGACAGAGATGGAAACAGGTGAAGTAGATTCAGCAGGTCAGGCTAACACATGGGATTCTTCTAGGAACCAAGGAGGAATGGACAGAAGTCAACAAGAAGAGACTGCAAGCCTGGATTTCCCAGGATGCTTGCTAAATATTTCCCATAGCCAATCAGGCTGCAACCACTTTTTTTTTAAAAGGTGGGTCCTACAACATATGGGAGCAGTAAAGGATCATACTGTAAGGGAGAGCGATCTTCTGGTCCTCCAGTTAGTCCTAGACTCCAAATCTCATCATCCCTGAACATTGGCCATGATAGCAGGTCAGATGGGAGTTGGGAGTCCAACAACATCCAGATGAATGCAGGTTTATTTATTTTGGACTTGTTCCATCCTTTGATCCAGATGCAAATTGCACTTAGCTGCCCAGCAACAACTGAGAATTATATTTAGCATACAGTGACTTCAGCTGTCACTTGAGTGTAATTTGATCAATTCTCTTTGCAAGGAGGCATGATTACGTGATATATCTCAAGGTGACTGCAGGTTCACACCTAGGTCCTCCTCTCATGGAACGTATGTCGATTTTTCAATAGAGACTTCTCGAGTTAGAATTTGCATGAAGTCTACAAGGGCTTTGTACAGTCAAGATTTTCTCACAGTCCTGATAATGGGAGGGAAAGGTGAATAAAAGAATCACAAAGTTGTAGAGTTGGAAGAGAAGAAGACAGAATCAGGATTCAAAAATGACCTTAACGGGTTGGAGAACTGGACCCAAACTAACAAAATGCAATTCAGTAGGGCAAATGTAAGGCTCTGCACCTAGACAGGCAGAACCAGCCGCACAAATATAATATGGGGGCACCTGCATTATTTGTAGTACATGTGAAAAGGATTTAGTGGTCCTAGTGGACCACAAGCTTAACATGAGTCAACAGTGTGATGCAGCAGCAAAATGTGCTAATGCTATTCTAGCTCTATCAACAGAAGTACAGTGTCCAGATCAAGGGGAGTAATAGTACCACTCTATTCTGCCTTGGTTAGACCCCACTTGGAGTACTGTGTCCAGTTCTGGGCACCACAATTAAAGAATGATATGGACAAGCTAGAATGTGTGCAGAGGAGGATGACCAAGATGATCAAGGGCCTGGAAACCAAGCTTTATGAGGAACGGTTGAAGGAGCTGGGTATGTTTAGAGGAGACGGAGAGACTACCGTATTTTTCGTCCCATAGGATGCACCTAATTTTTTGGGGGGGGAAATAAAGGGAAAATTTTTCCCTTTATTTCCCCCCCAAAACCAGGTCGGGGAACAGCGGGATGGCGGCGCTGCGCCTCCCCGCTGTCCCCCGAGCTTGTGGGGCTAGCCGATGTCTGCCCGGGCGGCAGGCTGCTATCCGCAGCGTGGGGAGCCCTGCGGGAACTCCCGCGGGCTCCCCAGGCTTGCTGATAGCTTCCTGAAGCCTGGAGAGCGAGAGGGGTCGGTGCGCACCGACCCCTCTTGCTCTCCAAGCTTCAGCGAAAGCCTGTATTCACCCCATAGGACGCACACAGATTTCCCCTTCATTTTTGGAGGGGGAAAATATAGTATATGATAGCAATCTTCAAAAATGTCAAGGGTTGTCACATGGAAAATGAAATACAGTATGCTTGTTTTCTCCTGCTCTGGAGGATAGGACTCGAACCAATGGCTTCAAGTTATAAGAAAGGAGATTCTGACTAAACATCAGGAAGACCTTTCTGACAGTAAGAGCTGTTTGACAGTGGAATGGACTCCCTCGAAAGGTGACTGACTCTCCTTCCTTGAAGGTTTTTATGTAGAGGTTGGGGGCTTAAAATCTGTCATGGATGCTTCAGTTGCGATTCCTGCATTGCCGTGGGGCGGGTTGGATTAGATAACCCTTGATGTCCCTTCCAACTCTACACTTCTATGAGGGTCATCTAGTCAACGCCTGCAGTGCAGGAGTCTTTTGCCTAATGTGGGGCTCAAACCCACAACCCTGAGTTTAAACGTCTCATGCTCTACCAACTGAGCTATCCAGGTGTTGATTGATATCTATCTTAAATCCAAGCAGTTCAAGGGATAAAAATGCAGCCTGTAGGACTGTTGTTGTTCTTGTGGAGCAGGGGGGCGGGTTGGAATACATGTGGAATGGGATTTATATGTAGACCTGGGGTTACTGCAAATGTTAACATCACTCATGTTGAGTAACACAAACCTACCACGTGAATATTTGAAAGAGTGAGAGCTATTGGATACCACCTTCCTTTGTGGTAGAGAAAATTATTCGCATGCTACGGAGCAAGCACATCTGTTAGAGTTGAGGAATTGATCTGTTTTGCTCGAGGTATGTTTTACTGGGAGAGGGACTCTGCTTTGACAAATAACACTCCTGTCAACCAATCATGCCACTCTCTGAGGTAGATGTCCACATGTCACTTTAGATAAAAGATCATATATGTAAGCCCTGCCATCCAATAGGTCACAGGAGTTGCTAAGCGGTGTCTTCATTAGCTATACTAGAATATCACTTTAGCCCTTGCCTGTTCTCACTATTTGCATGCCCTCCTCTGTGCTGGGTTGCGTGAAATGAAATCAAGGGAGCTGCAAGAAGCTGCTAGAGTAAATAATGGCATTTTAAAAAGTTAAAACGTGCATTAAACTGTATTAGAAACCCACTCCAGCAAAAATTCTATTATTCTTTGAGGGTCATTAGGTTTCACCCCCTAAAATGGCACGCCCTCCAATGTTGTTGGACTGCAATTGTGTGTCAAGGACCCCCAAGACACCCTCAAATAAAGACACAATTGACACAGAATTTGTTTTTTGGCATAATTTTGGCCACAACTTTATTGATTACAGCATGTGAGTGGTTGCTTAGGCATTGGTTAATGACTATCTGTTCCCACTTAGAGGTAGGAACAGAACTGACATCCGCAAGCCTACAAAGGTCAATAAGGGAAAACATTTTGGGGAGAGAATAGAGCTGGGTGCCAGGCCCTCCCCTCTCCCCAAATGCTCCCAGGGGCTCTTGCGCGGCCCTAGCCCCTTGACAGAAGTTTGGACAAGAGCATGGCGAGCCCCTGGATTCCTTTAACAGAATACCCTTGCAGTAGCAGCATTGGAGGGGCAGGCATAGCCAACCATACCCCCTCCACCAGCCAAATTTAACCAATGCCTAACAGCAACCTTACAAGTTGTGACGATTTGCTACGCAGTAGGCAAAAACCAAATGGCACCAGCCAATCAGCCAAATGGTAAAATTCCTACCAGGCCCCTGCCCCAAAGCAGATGACCCCATGACAGGCATAGCAAGGTCATTGAGAACAGCCCTAAATATAGGGAGGGTGGGCGGGTGATCCAATGCGTGCAGCGAAAAGAGGAAGCTCAACGTTGCACGTAGGGAATATATAACCCCTCATCAGTCACTCAACGTTGCTACATCAAATTCTCCCCAGCGACTGATGAGGAGCCCAATCAGATTCGTGGCCATCTATACTCACCCGCCCAGCAACAGAGGGATGCCTTGTTGCCCCCACCGCAACACGTGCTCTCCATGAAGGAGAACACACTTTCTCCATCAGCCCCAGTCACTTTTGGCCTCTCAAAGGAGGCCAGGGAAGCAAACATATCCATATTAAAATGATACAATTAAAAATTAAGAAGCAGCCTATTCAAGCAGGCTTATTCCAGCAGCTTTGCTGAAAGACCTGCTTTATCAGTCACCTCCTCCCTCCCTGTCCCTTTCCCCTTGTGTGTCATGGCATTTTTTAGATTGCAAGCCTGTGGGGCAGGGACCATCTTGTTTGACTGTATGTAAGCCACTCTGGGGGGAGCCTTTTAGGTTGAAAATGTGTTTTGTGTGTGTGTATATGTTTTACAAATGCTCTAAATAAATTTAAAAAAAATAAAAATGTAGACCGGAACAATTGGGGTTGCAGTCCTGGAGGGCACCACAGTGACTAACCCTGTCCTAGTAGATGACCTTACTGTTGCTGTATTGCAATTTTGAGATGCAGAACTTTGATCATGATTAAAATATTTCAGACATGCAAGGAACGGGGAGGGGATACATCTATCATATGTTATGCATAAATGTGCCAATTTTTACATATGCGCCAGATGTTTAATTAGTATCCTTGAAGACAACCCAGGTGCTTAAAAATGTCATAATGAGACGTACGCGACAAGCCCATAAACGCCTGCCTTCAAACAATGCGGCTGCTCCTTACAGCAAGTTTTACAGCTTCCCAGCCTGACGTCTCGGTACTTATTGTTCAAATCTAGCCTTCTCTGGTTTTCACCAATCGCTTCATTTATAGACATTAGATTGTATCAGTAGAGGCAGATTCAATGTTAATTATTTGCTCTATGATTTAGTTTAAATATAGAATGATTTATAGCTGGGCTTCAGATCAATACTGAGGCGGGGGAGAGAGAAGGGAGCGAAGGCAGGCAACCATGAACAGCCGGTGTTGTGTTCCTTCGCCAGCGTTGAGCAGCAGCCTTGATTTTGACAGATCTGTTTTTAAAGAGAATGAGGCACGGTTCAACCACATATGACGCATGGCTTTACTGTTTGGGAGGCGTGCGCTGCCCCTTAAATATGACTGCATATCCCAGCACATAAACGAAGAAGAACAGCAAACACAAATCAGTCCTACGGTTTAAGGTGAGGAATCAAGGGCAATTCAAACACCTAAAGACAAGAATGCACCAAAGCAACTACATATCCTTGTATTGAGTCATGTCATTGGTCCACCCAGACCAGTACGGTCCAATCTGATTGGTAGCAAGATGCCCTGAGGCAGTCCAGGTGGCTAGGGATGATTGGAGTTGGAGGCCAACAACTTCTGGAAGGCCACAGGTTCCTTTCCCATAAATTAAGAGTGACATATGGAAAAAATGGAACCGGATGGGAATCATGCCTCTCCATTGTGATTAGTACGGGATTAATGAAGCATACCATCAGAAAGATAATTTTGGTACATGTTATATAATAATAATAATAATAATTTATTATTTATACCCCGTCCATCTGGCTGAGTTTCCCCAGCCACTCTGGGTGGCTCCCAATTGAGTGTTAAAAACAATACAGCATTAAATATTAAAAACTTCCCTAAAAAGGGCTGCCTTCAGACGTCTTTGGTCAAGGGGTTGCAGAGAAGGGGGAAAGCAAATGGTATTTGTTTTAATTTTGGGTGTATATATAAGACACGAAGGCTTTAGCAACTAATCCACACCTAATGACCCACCTAAGTGGTACTCAGAATATCACTCAAGAAATCACTCAAGATATCCCTCAAGTAATTAAGGAACAAAAGAAGAAAAGAACACTAGCCTGGGAACTTCCCCTCTGCCCAGAACTTTTGAGGCAATACACCACACCCCTCTACAGTATTTAAAGGAACTCAAACACTGAGATCCCGCTCTGTTCCAGTAACAAGAAGCCGAAAGCACCAGCCTGAAGATGACGAGTGAGACCTCGTCGAAACGTCGCCTAGACACCCCAACTTTTACACGGGAAGACACCCGAGGACACCAAAACCTGCATTCCTGTACCCGTGAAAATCTACGAAAACATATATATATATATATATATATATAAAAGCGAATAAAATGAAATAGCAAAACAGGATTGCATTATAATATGGAATTGGCTCATCACACCAACTGCACAACACTGTCCTGTAATTCGAACTTGATAGTGAAGGAGCAACGAAAGGACATGCTATTGGTATAGCATGTTAAGATGGCTGCTCCAAGTACGGTATATCTGACAAGAGTGGCAATGTACAACACCTGATCTTGTCCAGATTGAATGAACTGTCATCCCACAAGTTTCCCTGCAGCTGTCCTCTTGCTTCAAAACCCCTTTGCCACTCTCAGTTCAAAAGACTGCATCCAGCTATCTCATTTTTACAACAGAAGTTCTCCCTGGAAGCGACACAAGGAACTGACAGCTTTCAAAACCCTTTACACCTCTTTTTGTCCTGCTCCTCAAGTCTGCTGGATGTATTTGCAACAAGCAAACCAGTGAGGTAACTGGAACCTCGAGTCTGAATTCCCCATCTCATGCTTTCAGTTATAGTGTTCTCTCTGAGATTTTCAAACAGTCACCACCAACTGGAATAAACAGAAGAAGATCATTTCACATACCCATACCCACACACACACACACACACCAAAGTTTTTCACATACCTGAACCAAGAAAAATGTTTGAACACAAAAGGTTTATTACAGCAGAACTGGTTTTACGCTACATGACCTCAATCATAGCAGCACATTCGTTTCTGCCTTTTAAGACTCCTAATCTAAACAAGCAGATTGAAGGGGTCACTGCAATCTTACAGATTATGGTGAAAGGAATCTACGCAAGAGCCTTTATTCCTGCCTATTGTTACCTATGCTTGACAAGGAGGCACCATACCTAACTACCGCCAGAGTTCACTTGGGGTGGAAAGGGACTGTTGGCTGCTTCGTTAGAGAATCATTTCATTGAAAGTGAAATTTGATGTGAATCTGATGGGTCTGGCCCAGAGAAAACAAAGGAAAGCAGTTTGAGCAGGGATGTTGCCTAATGAGAAGGGGGGGGGGGGGAGGATGAATTGTACAGAGTTTTAGTCAACTGACTGATTACATCTGCATAAATGTGCATGTCAAGCATTTGGAGGGCCAACACTATACATGGTTAGATGAGGCCGCGTTCAACTTTGTTGTGCGTGGACCAGACAAGAGTAGAGATGCTTGTCCATTGAGCAATCAAATATTGCCAGCCAAATAGATATCTTGACCCTACCTCCTCCTATTATCAGTCATCTCTTCTTCAATATTCAGTGAGGCCAAAACTGCTGTTGTGTAGGAGGCTGGTTACCTTTCCTCCTTCCTTCCTTCCTTCCTTCCTTCCTTCCTTCCTTCCTTCCTTCCTTCCTTCCTTCCTTATTTCCTTCTTCCCCCCTCCTTTTTTTTCTATCTTTCTTTGGATATTTAGAAACCACCAACTCATTAAAAAAATATTGTGGTGGTGTACAATGGAATTGTAACATGCAGAACAAGCGGCTGATACTGAATCAAATTACAGTAATTCTCTAAAAATGCTTGGCGAAACAATAAACTCCAGGTGCCTGACTGATTTCAACAGGAACAGTGTTCCAAATCAATGGTGCTAACTACACTATGCTAAAAGACTTCGCTTGGGTAAAAACTAAACAAATATAACTGTTGGACTTCTTCCAGAGGGCTTCTTCTCTGGATGATCAGTGATCAGGGTGGTATATAAAGAGCAAGGTAACCTGGTCATAGGCTATTTAGGGCTGTACTGGTATACAGTGGTACCTCAGGTTACATACGCTTCAGGTTACAGACTCTGCTAACCCAGAAATACTACCTTGGGTTAAGAACTTTGCTTCAGGATGAGAACAGAAATCATGCTCCGGCAGTGCGGCAGCAGCAGGAGGCCCATTAGCTAAAGTGGTGCTTCCGGTTAAGAACAGTTTCAGGTTAAGAACGGACCTCCGGAACAAATTAAGTACTTAACCCGAGGTACCACTGTATACTAATACCTTGAACTTAGCTAGGTAATATACTGGCAACGAACACAAAGCTTTCAGCACTGGTGTCATATACTGCTGTGAAGCTGCAGTACAGAAGGGAAAAGTTAGAAGCACAGCAAAGCCTCTCCAGAACTGCCATCATCTCCAAAGAGGAACACGAGCTATTCTCACTGGTGGCAAAGGACCTGCCAGTTACTATATTCCCTGCCAGTAAGTACCAGTATCAACATCAAAAAAACAATGGTTAACATTTGTATAGCATACAGATAGGTAGCCGTGTTGGTCTGCCATAGTCAAAACAAAAAAATTCCTTCCAGTAGCACCTTAAAGACCAACTAAGTTAGTTCTTGGTATGAGCTTTCGTGTGCATGCACACTTCTTCAGATATATTTGTATAGCATTTTCAGTTGTTCCGATTGTGCATTATCTAGCTCAAGGATGAGGAGTCTCAGCCCACACCCCTTCTCTCTAAGTCACATTCTTTGCCAGCCTTCCTAGAGGTCCTCCAGGAGTGCTTTTGCCTGGCTGGAATGTGTCACTGAATTCTGATGATGCTTGCTTGCCCAGCTGGATGACAGAGATGGGTGTGCAAGTGTGTCTACAAAGAACCCTACTGTACAAAGGTAAAATTAACCTGGTTGCTCCACCCACTTTTGCTTCTGGCCCCGCCCATCATGTGGCCCTAGAGACATTGCCTAGAAGGGATTGTGGCCCTCACACTGAACAAGATTCCTCACCCAGGACCTAGTCGTAATCTTTATAACAGCCCTGCAAAGTAAATCATCATTATTACCTTCCTTACTGCACCATGGAAAGATGCAGGCTGAGATATAATGGACAGTAGAGAACCTGTTATTTACTGGACAAATATGTTACATATAAGTTTTCTAGGTTTGCTTTAGAAGCTCAAAGGATCAGACAAAAACCCACAGCACAAAGTGGGACCCAATGTGCGTGGGATTATCTATGTATCTCTCAGTTTATTAGAAGACACCTGAAGGGAAGTTTTTAATGTTTGATGTTTTACTGTGCTTAATGTTTTTAATTTGTTGGAAGCTACCCAGCTTCCAACGAATAATAATATTATTATTAGCAGTTTCGTGATGGCAAATTTGACTGACTCACCAGCCTAAGGCTGCCTTGCAAGATAATAGCAGAGGCAAGATTCAAACCAGGGACATGCCGATTTGTAGTTCTGCCTTTCAGCCACTATGCTAAACCAGTCCTTTGGCTACACTGCCATGTCTTCTGGCTGCCTGTTCTGCAAAACTTTTGTAGGAGGCTGGGATTCTGTTCTAAGATAAAAACAGTAGCCGCTGAAAAGCTGGAGATGCTGGTTGATGCATAAAACATGAGATCCTAGTGCTTTCTGCTTTAATTACTTTTCTCTTTCAGTTTTGCAATTGTAGGCCACTGACCCTGGTGTTCCAGGATAAAAGCTAAAGAGAAGAACCGTTCAGTGAATTGTTCACATTTTAGAAAACTTAGCTAACGTGGCTAAAGGTTATGATAATTCCTTACAAAAAGATTTTTTTAAAGGAAGTTGATTTCATTGGTATACCATAACTCAAGCTCTGGCAGAGGGTGCATCCCAACAGAGGAATCCCATCAAGAGGGTCCTTCCACCCCTTTGAACTCTTACAAATAGGTCCCTAGGAGTTGTGGGGAGGGATAGGAGACAAATTTGGTTCAGGCAGCCTTTAAAGGCAATCCTACCCAATTTTCACTTTCTGAAATGGTACACAAACCAAAACATAGCCCTCTTTTGAAATTTGCATTTCTCCAAATTCTGCAGTGCAGTTCTCCAGTGCTCAAAACTGCATATACAACAGTGAAGTGTGCATTTTAAAAAAATGCATTTATTAGTGGAAATGTCATGCAAAAATTCATTGCATACTAAATGGTGTATAATACGAGAAAACTGCACAAAAATGTTGAGGGATGTTAGTGGGGGCCTAATAATTTACAAACTGATGTGGAAATGCGGAGAACTAAACTCAGGACTGGAAAGAAACAAGGAACCGAGAGACAAAGCAAAATTTACCTATCCCCAGTTGCAGAGCCCTTGTGTTTTGCAGAGGGCAAGTTAGGATCGAAACCAGTGTTTCTCAGTAACAGCTTTGTAATTTGCTTTTGTGAATTAACATGCGCTTCAAACCTGTTGATATTCAAAGTATGTATCTTCTTTTGTTGTGGTTGTTCAAATAAGGTGAATTAAGAACCCTTGGCCATTTTTAAAATGGTATTTCACTGGCTAATGGACCAGGTATTTTTTGACCAAATGCTCAGTTCTAGACTTGATGTATGCTTGAGGTCACCAGTGTGCTGCCCTTGAAGACTTCCCCTCGCAACCAGTGAGGCCTCTGATTTCCTAGCCACTCCTTGCTCAATGCACTGCCCTCCCCGCTTCATCATGAGATAGTGAATGTGGTTAGTTTTTCCCCTTTGAAAAGGCGAAGGAAGTGGGAATGGCACTAGTCTGTCTCTCTTCCTCTTTCAGTTCCATGTGCTTTTTTGAGGCTCAGATCAGCAGCTGAGCAGAAAGAGGCGCAACTCAGAAGGTAGGAGAGAAAGGGGAGAATTGAGGGAAGAAAACTAAGAGGCCAGGGGGATGAAGTGGGGTGGGGAATCAGATGGGTCAGGAGAGACAGAAAATGTATGCAAGATGGTCTCTCTCCTGTCCCATCTGACTCTCCACCCCACTTCATCCCCCTGGCCACTTAAGTTTTCTTTCCTCACAAACAGTCACAAAAGCCAGATCCTGTAAGACAAATTCTCTTGAAAGTGCCCATTTTCAACACCTTCTCCACCAAAACCACCATCAAATAATGGGTCACATCTGTCTGCACTATAAAAAGAAGGAATCCAGCACTTTCCACACCTGCCCTGGCACAAAAACATGAATCTGAGGTTCTGATCCTTATGGAATCTCATAATTTTTACAAGGGATCCCCTCAAAACCACTATCAAATCCTAGGTCACCTCTGTGCGCATGGGTGTGTTCTGTGACTTGTTGGTGCTTTTGTTGTCATCCTGTGTAAAAATCATGAAAGAAAAGCCATTGCTTAATGCTTTCCTGATGCTGGCACACACCAGGTCTATGATGTTTTACTATACAGTCTACGCATGAAAACTCGGGGGGGGGGGGTTGAAGGGGACTCTGCTTAAAATCATGCGATCACTGGAGAATCAGCTTCAGTGCTACTGGAAAAAGCAAAGAATGTGCATGTGCATCCACATACTTTTCATCTTTTATGTCTGGGGGCTGGAGAGAGAGAGGAGTAACCAGTGGGTATGGTGCTCCCAGTATTTTCTCAAAATTCCTTGGACCCAAAACCATTAGTGTGCCTTTACTGGGGGCAGGGGAGGGTGGGTAAATTAGATTCAGCTCATTTAATGTCAAACCTAATCTGCACTTTCTGGCATAATACAAGAACTGAAAAAAAGATACCATTCTAAATTTGCACTTCTGTGAATTTTGCAATGAAGTTCTCCAGCCACATAACATGTACAAAAATGAATGTAATAAAATGTGCATATATTACTGAAAATGATGTGCAAAAAATTAGGGGAACTGCTTTGCAAAAATATGTAAGAGAAATTCACTGATTAATTTTTCACCATGAGTTGTTTTTTTTTAAAAAAAATGGCAAACTGAGGTGCAAATGTGGAGAACTGAACTGAAGCTGAAAATGGAAACTGAAAGAAACAGAAACTGACACATTTACCCATCCCTACCTTTTACGTATGCAGTCTCATGAGCTCAGTTTGGAAGTCACAGTAAACCATAGGTCATGGTTTACTGTGAATACTCCTAACAGGTCTCTCTTGCTCCTACACACTTGTGCTGAGAGGAAACAAAATACAATCCGTGGCTTGGCCTTTTGTCCAAAGGTTTGTTCTTAATTTACTAATTGTGGAATGTTGGAGTAAAACAAACTACGATCCCTGGCTAAGATGTAATGCTAATTCAGGGATGATGCATTGTTTCCTATACACATAAGGAAGAACAAAAACAGACCAGAAAGGTGTAATCATGGTAAGGAACTAGCCATGGTTTACTGTGACATACAGGACAAGGTGAGCATGCCGTATATAGAAGGAAAGTGTGCTGAAGACCAGCTGCCTGCAGAGTGCATCATTCCATGTAATTCAAGTAAGAATCGTCAAGAAAGGATGCTGGAGGTGAAATCGCAACAGAATAAACAATCCAAGATCAAATGTGAGCTGGGGGGAAATTCCTTTCTGATCTTAAAAATATGGCGCTCAGCCAGACAGGCGCTGCAAGTGAAGGAAACCCATCCACCCAAGTCTTTGCTATTCAATTAACTGCCTCGCTTATAAACAGATTAATTTGTCAATAAAAATGTGGCTGCTGCCTTTCTGCCCATACAGGTGTATTTAATGAAGATAACAATTTCTTCAGACTAAATGATCCAGACAAGGCATTTATTGTTTGGAAAAATCACTGCCTGGTGCACATAAATTATATAGACCAGTGCCATCAGCACTCAACGTCATTTTCACAAGGGACAGCTCCAATTAAAAATCTACAATTTAAAATGGTGAATAATGAATTAATTGATTAATCACACCAATAAATCAATTAATGCCCTCATCGCCAGCAATTACACAAAGCATGCAAATTAGGAGGAGGAATCTTTGGTTCCTTTCACGATCACACTCAGGGTTTGTTTGCATAATCTAAATACAGAGGGGTCTTTTAAAATCTTCATTTTGTTATCCTAAAATAACCCCTGTCCACACAAAGAAAGTCAACCCAATGTTTCAAGCCTCACTCCCTGGCTTATGATCTCTTGGCATTCATTTCCTCTGTAGAAGAATGTTGTCAGCCCCCAGGGAGCAATAATCTCAATATACTGCTGGGGTAGGAACTTCTGGAAAATCTCCCAAAGGCAAAACTGGGTGGTGTGAGAAGTGCAAATTTTACCTTTGTACAGTAGGCTAGTTCCTACACAGACTTACACACCTGTCTCTATCTACCATCCGGACAAGAGGCATTGCTAGAGTTGAACGACTTTTGCCAGCTAGGCGAAAACACTCAGGGTGAGAAACAGGGGCAGTTGTGGGTGTGGCTAGAGGAGAGGGGGTGTGGGGGCTCAAGCTTGCTTTGAAGTCCTGCTTCTGGCCTGAAAATGATGGTCTGTAAATGAATTTGTTCAGTGATGGGGTGTGCTCTGCACATGTCCAGAGGCACTCTTGCCACCAGTAATCATTAGACGTCTTAACCCAATTTCAGAATAACATCATACGCTTGTCTTGCATTCTGCCTCACATCAGTCCAAACTCAGTGCTTTTCACTTGCAGCAGATCACACTTCCAGCTGCCATTACTGAGACTTCATGTGGACGGAAATCAAGTTATAGGCATGTGTGGATGGAGGGTTCAGCCCTTAACCACAATGGCACGCCAGCTTTTAGTGCTTCACATGTTTGAAAGACAAGTTGCACAACATTCCCACGAAAACTGGTCCAGGGCCTGGGACCTGAGAAGCGATTGATCAGCCATGCAAATAAGCCCACAACAATTACCAGCTTGCAACACATTTTGACAGCAGAGCAGGGGAAGCTCTTCTGCTAGGCAGCCCATTTCCATGCTGGATATAAAGCAAGGATAGGGGTCTGTGGCCATGGAAGCATGGAAACTGCCCCTCCTTCTTCAGCCCACTCAGACAAGTCATAGAAATGTACCCTTTGAAGGGTCGAGGGTCATCTAGTCCAACCCACTGCAATGTAGGTGGCCCTATGGGGCTCAAACATGCAACAACCCCCTTTAGCACATTTAAACCACCTTCAGCACATTTAGACCACCTTCAGCACTCATGGCTTTCCCCAAAGAATTCCGGGGACTTGTAGTTCATAAAGAGTGCTGGGAATTCTAGCTCTGTGAGGTATAAGCTACAGTCCCCATGAATCTTTGGGAGAAGCTATGTGCTTTAAATGCGTATTAAATGTGCTTTAAATGTTTGGTGTGGGTGTGACCTACCTCACTTGTATGGAATCCCTCGTTTCCTACAGCAAAATACAAGGCTGCTATAGATCACATCAAACCTACTTTCCCCTCCTAAATTGAGTTGCATATAGCACTGACCCCATGGTAGGAGCCTTCCTTTACAACAGCAAAATGGGGGCAACAAAGCAGAGCAATGCCTCAACAGGTCTCCCAGCACGCACCAATCTAGGCAATACAGCCGTCCTGCAGAAATCAGACTTCCGTGCTCATTAGGACATTTCAGGATAAGCTGATGCTGACTTTTCCTGTGAAATAGCTAATGAGGGATAAAGTTCAACAGCAAATTACTTGAGAGTGACAAGGGAGGCACATATGTTTTTTATCCTCAGCATGTGCTTCATACGTTGGGGAGGATGGCGCTGAAAGCATGAAGATTAAGGAAAAGACACCCCTGGAAAAGGACATAGAGAGAAGGAAGCATTTACTTGCAGTGCAGCTCACATCCCGTGTGCATGGACTGTATGCATGGACAGATGAATGTGTGGAGTGTGTATTGGGGGTGTGAGAGAGATTATGTCTGTTATTCCCATGTTATCCTGCATACATGCAAGGTGCTGTCTGCAGAGGCGGGGGAACTCTGCACATACTTCACAATGTGCATTTATTCACGTTGCACAATTGCAACCCTGAAAAATTGGAAGGTACAGATAAGACCCCCTAATGCAAGCAGAAGCCTTACTGCATGGAGCTAGGGGTCAGGACCAGCCGACACAGACCCACCTCAGTGGGTTTGTCTCAACACACTTTCAATTTATGTATGAAATTTAAGTGCCAGGGACTTTGGAGTCTCCAGCTGATGAAAGCAACTTTTGCACACACTGGAACAACTTGGCCAGATTGCCAACACAAGCAGTTTAAAAGCTGGGCCCGGACCAGCGCTTGGGGTTAAGATTGTATTCATTTGGTCTTGATGTGTGGTTATTCTTGTTTTCCTATTCAAGCTTAGCAAACAGGCTCTTAAATGCATTTCCTCAAATTAACTCAAGCAAAGAAACAATGGCTACTGAATGAGTTATGAGTTACTGAAGGTGACCCGGAAACTGCAATTAATCCAGAATGCGGCAGCTAGACTGGTGACTGGGAGTAGCTGCCGGGACCACTTCACACTGGTCCTGAGAAATCTGCATTGGCTCCCAGTACGTTTCTGAGCACAATTCAAAGTGTTGGCGCTGACCTTTAAAGCCCTAAACAGCCTCGGTCCTGTATACCTGAAGGAGCGTCTCCACCCCCATCGTTCAGCCCGGACACTGAAATCCAGCGCCGAGGGCCTTCTGGCAGTTCCCTCATTGCGAGAAGTGAGGTTACAGGGAACCAGGCAGAGGGCCTTCTCGGTAGTGGTGCCCACCCTGTGGAACACCCTCCTTTCAGATGTGAAGGACATAAGCAGCTATCCTATCTTTAAAAGACATCTGAAGGCAGCCCTGTTTAGGGAAGCTTTTAATATTTAATGCTGTACTGTTTTTAACATGTGATTGGGAGCCGCCCAGAGTGGCGGGGAAACTCAGCCAAATAATAAAAAATTATTATTATTATTATTATTATTATTATTATTATTATTATTATTATTATTATTATTGCTCTGGGCGGCCTCCACCATCTCCACTCTTAGGAACTGCTTCCATGAAAAGCACAGGCCACATCTCCTTTCCTTGTGCTTTTTTTGAGCAAGAACGCTTATTGTGTACAAACAACATTTGATGGCAGGGCTGGCCCAAGACATTTTGGCACCTGAGGCAGACCCCAAAATGGGTGCCCCCTCCCCCCTCCAGGGAAGAAGGAGTGGGGGAAGATCTACATCAGGAACAAGGGGGGAAAGATTTACATCGCGATCTGTCACCTGAGGCAGTCACAAGGGTGGGCCAGCCCTGCTTGATGGTATGTGTCTCCAAGCAGTTGGGAGTGTGCAGTTAGCATCAGCTAGGGACCAATATACCAGCCACCCATTCCCTTGTGATGGTCTGAGAACAGGAATCTCTACAAAGGCAGGCAAGACATTCACACAGGAAGCAGAGAAGATGAGAATCAGGAACAGCTGTGTTTCTGCCTAGTACATTTCCTCACAGATCAATGGATTCTGTCTTGGTTTTTGTTCTGCTGCATAATTGTTACAACAACGCGCAGCAAATGTAGAGCTGGCATGCCGTTTCCTAGGCATGCAAGTGTTACTATACCAGGCAAAACATAAGAAAGCAAGATGACAACAATTGCCACATGGAATGTTGTTGCAGAAATATCACAGGCAACCACAGAATCTCCATTCACTCCATCCCCCGTTCCATTGTTTTATCATCCTTATCTTTGGGGTTCTCTTGCTGTGCAACATCATCCTGCAAAGCTCCACACCTGCCCACGCAATACCATTTCACCATTCTGTGTTCTTTACAATGCTGTTGGTGTTATACATATGTTCACTTATACATATGTTCACCCTGGAAATGCATGCTTTTTTAAATAAATGAAGCACACCAATTTCTCGATAAAATACTAATTCTATTCAATAAAACCTGGGCCAACACAGTACATAGACTAGAGCAATACTGAGGCCATGTTTAGCCCCTAGTCAACATCTGAGACCCTCTCAGATCACACAGCAGGAAATTCCTGATGGGTAGCCTTTTCACAAACTGGTTTGACAAGTATCTGTTCAATGGCCAAGAAGATGCCCAAAGGGTATCTTCTGTGTATAAATGGAGACAGGTCTGTGACAATAGATTCTGGAATCAAGGTATCCACCACTTCAAAAGGATGTCTAAGACAGGACAGGAAGAGCAATTATCAGGTATTGCAAGGCATCTTGTTTGACAGACATGTAAAAATGTTGGAGAAACTTAAACTCTGAGCATGATCTGATTTACACGTACAACCCATTTTGTGATGCATCTGATTTTGGGGGGGTTGGTCTTTCTGTGTCAGGGCAGTTACTATCCGAGAGCCTAAAAATGGCAACACACTTTTGTTTTGGGCTCCTCCTCACCTTCTTGCAAGGGCAGAGGAAAATCTGTTGCAAGAGATATGCAATATGCCTGCCTTGCGACACCTGGTTCCATCTCAGTTTGTTTTCTCTAACCAGTTGTAGACCTCAAGGGGTCCTTGAATGGGAGCTGGGTTGTAAAAGTCAACTCCCATTTTCTTATAGCAGTGTGTGTGTGTGTGTGTGTGTGTGTGTGTGTGTGTGTGTGTATTTGCAAATTTCATGTGCTTCTCCCCCTCCCTCATTCCCCCTGTACTGGGACATACATGGTCAATTCAACTTACACAGGAATTATGTTCCAGGAATAGAGTGTAAAGCCAAAAATCACATATAAACACACTTTCTCTGCACCTCCAAAAGCACTACCAATGTGAGTGCAATTGCAGACTCCACCAACTCCTGGGATGCCTGCCCTTTTTAATTTTTTGGGCTAAGTAAATTTTTGCAAGTTAAATTTGTGTAAATTGTGAGTCAACTGTATACATCTAACTTGGGTTCCTCCCCTTTACATATAGGGAATAAACCACACCGCATGTATAACCCCTACCACAAAGCTACCCTTCACTTCCAATGCATAAAGTCGAAATGGAATATCATAGTATTGACGATTATTGCCTTGGAGGGGAGCATCGCAAAAAGAAAAGAAAAGAGGTTTAGACATAGTCGTGACACGTTTCATCTGCATTGCGTGGGGAAACTCTTTAAAGCTGACTCACTCTGCGCCCCATATAATTGACTAGCAATTCCTTCAGAGGATGGAGAGGGGGGTGGGCTGCCATCCAGTTTGTCTTCATAAATTTCAGATCAAGAGAAAGCACCTCTCCGCTCACGGCAGTCCACACAAACAACAAGGCGAGTACTAAGAACTGGAATGCTGTCTGCTGCTATTTTGCCTCGGGCTCCTTCCACCCCAGATCTTCCCTGTCATGCTACAAAACGGGTGGCTTCCCTCCGTGTCAAGGGAGACCGCCTGCTACAAGGCTCCCTAATCCAAAGGCCTTTCACACGCTGGAGAATAAACAGCTTTCCTTTTACCTTGAAAGTCTGCTCAGCTGTGCGATTAAGTCTCCTTCTAATAGCCTCTGCCAGACAGTCAGTTAGCCTGCTGCCAAAAGGCCACTGCCTCAACTTCAGGCAGGTACCCATCTGCACTGTCACAGAGATTAAGAGTGCTTAATCCACTTGCAAACCCCTCGCCGCCTTCAAAAACAGACGGTGGCTCTCCCCCTCCCTCCGCAAGAGTGGGCATGCCAAAGTGATGTTTCCAGCAATGATGTGGGATGAACATAACAGTATTTAGCACTTTGCATCTCTGGCACGCTTTGTAAACATTAATCTTCGGCTGCATCCTTTCGAGACAAGTATCTCCACCCGTGATTACAGGTGGATAGTGAAATGCGTTCAGGGCAGGGCAGGGCCCCATCGCTGTTAGACTGGTCTCAATATTTCTCCTATGCAAGTGTTGCCTCACTCGGAGTCCAAACAATCCTGCAACAGCCTGATATGTGCTGTGAAATTCTACACTGGGGAAGACGGAAGAGGGGCGTATTGAGGGAGGGAGGAGAGCTGTTGGCTGCAGGCAGTTATTGGTCGACATGGTGCAGCACGATAACCTTGATCTTCTGCTTGCACCGCTATTCAGGCTGTTGCTGCTTATTAAATTATCCAGCCTTTTAAATAGTCCCCCTACCCTGTTTAACCCCTGCTTCAGTCTGCCTCAGCGTTTTCTTCTTCTTTGCAGGTAGACACCACAGTCTGACTGGCAGAAAAGGGTTAATATGAAACGCAAGCCGGTTTTGTAGTTTTCCATTTGTTTAAAATATTTCTAATAATATTTCCAGAGTGATTTACAACAATATCAATGTAAGGCAGCGACAAAGTGCAATAAAATCTCTTTTTTATATATATAAAAAAAGGGGGGACGACGACAAACAGGATGTTTGTGGCAGGAACAGTGCACTGGACCTCACTAGAGGCAATCTTAGTGCAAGAACACTGAAATAGGAACATAGGGAGCTGCCTTATACAAAATCATAGGATCGTAGAATTGTAGAGTTGAAAGGGACCCCGAGGGTCATCTAGTCCAACCCCCCTGCAAAGAAGGAATCCCAACTGAAGCATCCATGAGAGATGGCCAACCAGTGTCAGACCATTGGTCCATCTTAGCTCAGTACTGGTTACGCTGACTGGCAGTGGTTCTCCAAGGTTTCAGAAAAAGGCCATTCCCAGCCCTAATTGCAGATGCAGGAGATTGAACTTTGACCTTCTGCCTGCAAAGCAGGGTGGATTTTGATTAAATCAAATCAAATCGATTTAAATCACTAGTCAGTAAGACCTGGTTTAAATCATTTTTTTCACAGAAAGACTCATTTTTGGTGGTAATCATCTTAATATTTACAACCAGAAGAAGATTTCATTTCTGGAATAATAAATTTTAAGAGCAGTTTTTACAGTTATATCAAAAATTACTGATTTGGTTATACTGTTAGAAATAATAGACAGCTAATTATGAAATTATTGTGAGGTTTAATAAGTAATAAGTTAACTCTTTATATTTGGACAACTTTTCTGCTGTACTCTATTGGAAGAAGAAAAATAACCATTTCCTTAATAACAATTTAAACAATTTATTTAACTAAAGCAATAACATTAAAGCATATGTATCCATGTTTGTTAACTGATGTGGTTAAACATTTTTTTAAAAAAAACAAACTTAGACAGAGTTTTGGAAAAAAGAAAACATTATAGCCTTTGGACTATAATGTAAACTTAAATAGAAAACTATCTTTAGAAAGATTTTTCCTGCAAAAGCATTTTATTTTTAAAAAAATCTGATTTAAATAAAACAAATCTGATTTAAATCAAAAAAATCTGATTTGAATTTTTAAAAATCCATTGGTTTTTTTTGTTTTGTTTTTAAAGAACCATTGCTTTTTATCCACCCTGCTGCAAACCATCTGCTCTATCTTTGAGCCATGGTCCCTTCAACCGGTGTAGCCTTCACAGGTCACAATTAACCCTTGCTTCCATTTGCCCCTCTAAAAGGTCCAGCGAGCAAACGATGTGGCTAAACATGAAATAAATTAGTCAAGAGAAAAGGAAAATTCAGCAGAAAGATGCAAACAGCCATCAAATATTTAAAAGCATCTCAGAAAAATAAAAGCTGTTCATCCGAGCCTGCAGAAGACTAGAGAAGAAATAGCAAGCAAAATATACATAGGCAGATATAAGCACTAGGGTGAAATTTACGTCTACAGCAATAAATCAGCTGCTGAATATCAGCTGCATGGGAGGTCATCAAAGAGCATTGGCCGTGCACCTGTCAGGGACGTGAGTGGTAAAGATGCTTGAGGAATTCAGTTTTCATGAACTGGCCTCGTCAGCACTTCGTGGACTAAAGTGTAGACCAGAAAACATACTGAATCTCAGTTGAATGGCCATTTGTCATGGATGCTTTAGTTGAGATTCCTGCAGTGCATGATCTTCGGGGTTCCTTCCAATGCTACAGTTATATGATTCTATGATAAAATAATAATAATAATAGTATTTTGAGTAACTGTGCCATTACTTATTACTATCTTGAATTGAATCATTGCGTTAGGATCTTCCTTACCGGGTAATGCAAACTGCTAGTGTGAATCATGCTTTTTATTGAGTAGTTCCTGAGTTGAAGAAACCAAAGGGGCACCAAGTCGAAAAAGTTTGGGAACCACTGGTAGGCAAGAAGAATTGTGGAACAGCAATAAAACTGCCAGCACATTTTCAAAGCTAAGCAGGGTCCGGTGTGGTTTCAAATTGGATGGGGTACAGGGTGTTGAGATTCTTGCCTTGCAGGGGGCTGGGATAGATGTCCCTCAGGATCCTTTCCACCTCTATGATTCTATGATTTCAGCCAGGTTAAAACACTCAAGAATGCTACGAAGCAGGGCCAATGAGGGGTGTGGGCTGAGGAGAGTCCTGAGGCCCAGATAGAGAGGGCTGGATCAGGCCCTGAGGCCTGAGGTGAACTGGCTCTGTCCTCAAACTAGTGTCATTTGATTATGGAGTGGAAATGGAGGTCCTCACAAGCAGGATGGCAGAACATATTGCCGGAAAATTGTGCCAAGCGAGCGCTCTCCTTTATTTTGAGGGGGGAAATCTAAGTGGGGGAGAATCCAGGGAAGAATAAGAAATGTTGGCTCAGCTCTAGTTTCCTTCTAAGAAGCTCTGCTCCTGACACTTTTTAATTACAGAGATCCCTCACTCTCTCGCAGAACAATACTTCCTTAAGGTTCCCTGTACAGTGGTACCTCGGGTTACAGATGCTTCAGGTTACAGACTCCGCTAACCCAGAAATAGTGCCTTGGGTTAAGAACTTTGCTTCAGGATGAGGACAGAAATCGCACGATGGCAGCACGGTGGCAGTGGGAGGCCCCACTGGCTACAGTGGTACCTCAGGTTAAGAACAGTTTCAGGTTAAGAACGGACCTCCAGAACGAATTAAATTCTTAACCCGAGGTACTACTGTAGTGAGACGATGACTAATAAGTCAGCTTAGGTCTGTAGTGTAGGAACACCCTGAAAGTCAAGGTGGAGAACTCCTTCAGCAATGTGCAATACTGCAAGGCGAAGTGCCATGAACCAGTAATTCCTGACATTACTATTGATCTACAGTTATTCACACAATGAGGAAGGAAACCCATATGTATTTGTGAAAGGCTCTATGTTCATGAGGGTTATTTTAAAAAAGAAAAAGGGGGGAAAGAATGGGAACTAAAAACTGCTGCCAGTGCCACCCACAGCTTATCTTTATCTATGAAAGGCTGCCAAACCTATTGATTGCTCCATTACACTGATTGACAGCTAAATAAACACTTGCTCCTAACAAATAGCTATGATTTTTTTTATATAAAAAAAGCAATTAGGATCTCTTGAGCGTGCAGCTGTAGAACTGGGTTGAAATAAGCATTTGACAAAAGGAAAGCAAAAAAATAAAAAAGGGACACTAGCTGGAAGTCCAGACATGTGTTATATGTAAGTGTTACAAAGCGTCTGGAGAAAACCCCCAGTTTTCAGCAGTTTCAGAGGCACTCTATTGGCCGCAGATGATAGTCGCTGCTGCGAAACAACTTCCCATTAAAATACTTTTGCACTAAGCTGCAGAGTCCTGCGAGCATAAACACCACTTCCACACTTTCCCAAGTCAGAACCACATTCAGCACTATTCATGCATTTCTTTGTGCCCCCTCTCAGCTCCTTTGGGGGGGATAGCAGGCTATAAATCACAGGAAGGAATGATGGCAGGGGTTGTCAACATGGCACCACACCAGTGTGCCCACCAGTACTTGCTATGGTATCCACGAAAGGTCTCAGTAAATAGTTAATAATTAAATGGTTGGTCCATGAACACTTAGAAAAGGATTCTGTGATGACTAAGACTCAGCATAGGATTCTCAAAAACAAGCCATGCCTTCCAGGATTGTTACACGCCACACTTTGCAATAAGTTAGGGTTGCCATACATCTGCCAGAAAAGCTCAACAACTTTGCATTTAGTCAACCCTAAATAAGTTATAATATCAACACACTAATGTGCAAAGGTATAGTTAAAGCTATGGTTTTCCCAGTAGTGATGTATGGAAGTGAGAGCTGGACCATAAAGAAGGGTGATTGCCGAAGAATTGATGCTTTTGAATTATGGTGCTGGAGGAGACTCTTGAGAGTCCCATGGACTGCAAGAAGATCAAACCTATCCATTCTGAAGGAAATCAGCCCTGAGTGATCACTGGAAGGACAGATTCTGAAGCTGAGGCTCCAATACTTTGGCCACCTCATGAGAAGAGAAGACTCCCTGGAAAAGACCCTGATGTTGGGAAAGATGGAGGGCACAAGGAGAAGGGGAAGACAGAGGACGAGATGGTTGGACAGTGTTCTCGAAGCTACCAGTATGAGTTTGACTAAACTGCAGGAGGCAGTGGAAGACAGAAGTGCCTGGCATGCTCTGGTCCATGGGGTCACGAAGAGTCGGACACGACTAAACGACTAAACAACAACAACAAAAGTGTGCAAAGGAAAAACCCTTCCCCAACTTAACTCAGGTGCACAGGAAATGATTGCAAACAGGAATGAAATAAACGCACAGGACTAATTTTTTCAGCTTGCAAATTTGATAGAAAATAATTATCATTAGAACTGACTTCCCAGGAGATCACCATTTATCATCATCATCAGCTAATCAGGCTCTTGCTTCCGTAAAAATGAAAAAGCTGGCTTTAAACAAAAGGACTGAGCAACACCTTTCTAAAAACAAAAACAAAAAACCTGCCTCATTGTTTACTAAGCAGCATATCTTGCTGTACAGAGAAAACTGAATCCCAGTAAAAGGAGTCCTGTTGAAACTGATAGAGCCCTTTTCCAAGTTCAAGCACTTCATGTGCATTAGCTTGGTAACCTTTGCAACCCTGTAAGGTAGTCCTGGAAGATCACCCCCATATTGCAAAGGTGGGGTGATGCTAAAAAGCTGGAAGTCACCCACTGAATCCAATACAGTGGTACCTCGGGTTACATACGCTTCAGATTACATATGCTTCAGGTTACAGACTCCGCTAACCCAGAAATAGTACAGTGGTGCCTCGCAAGACGAAAAGACTCCGTTCTGTGATTCTCTTCGTCTAGCGGTTTTTTCGTCTTGCGAAGCAAGCCCATTGATGGATTAGCGGATTAGCGCTATTAGCGGCTATTAGCGGCTTTTAGCGGCTTTTAGCGGCT
Organism: Podarcis liolepis; assembly: GCF_965112155.1. NCBI lineage: Eukaryota > Metazoa > Chordata > Lepidosauria > Squamata > Lacertidae > Podarcis > Podarcis liolepis. Next base: position 16,863,301 of record NC_139564.1, on the reverse strand, counting down.
TATCTGCTGATCGGATCAGCTGATAAGTGGCTTAGCGGCTTAGAAAAGGGGGGGGGAGGAAAAAACCAGCAGGAACTCGCAAGACATTGTCGTCTTGCGAAGCAAGCCCATAGGAAATTCGTTTTGCGAAGCACCTCCAAAACGGAAAACTCTTTCGTCTAGCAAGTTTTCCGTCTTGCGAGGCATTCGTCTTGCGGGGCACCACTGTACCTCGGGTTAAGAAATTTGCTTCAGGATGAGAACAGAAATCGTGCTCTGGCGGAACGGCAGCAGCAGGAGGCCCCATTAGCTAAAGTGGTGCTTCAGGTTAAGGACAGTTTCGGGTTAAGAATGGACCTCCAGAACAAATTAAGTACTTAACCCAAGATACCACTGTACACAATTTTAAGCAGGAATTCCCTGATTCAAAGCTCAACATCTTAGCTTAGCCCTTGTGTTACATCAGTGCTCTGAAATACAGCATAGGCTCTCCCCATCATCTGAAACCTTTACTGCAGATCACAGGGAGATCCTATGGGCATTCATCCAGAAAGTTTCCCAACCAATATATTTCCACAATGTGTGGACAGCGGGGAGGTGAAGCAAGAAGTGGGGTGATGATAGGGATAATGCCCCCCCCCACCTATGCACTAATGGGGTTTAATACCTGAATAGGGCTTCCATCTCTTCTAAACCCTAGAAAAATAAATTAATTTTTATTTATAAGGTTTACTGCATTAAGATCAAGGAGGCAAACAGCACAATAAAATAAACAGACAAGTGACGCAAAGTTCAAAACAGAACTGTGATTAAAAATACTGTAACAGCAGAAAAGGGTGCAAGGAGGACATTAAAGACCGCAATCCCACTAATTTCCAAGTTGACATTGAGCTACAGTCAAAGAAAGGACAATAATTTTCTCTCAAGTTGCCTTCCTCATTTACATGATACAGATTAAGGTAGCACAGGTGAGTCAGTATTCACTGCGATCAGTATTCACTGTTGCCGATTTCAGCCCACAAGTTATATGTAATCAATTATACTTCCCCCAGTTTGGACTGTTTCTTTTGGACTGAAATGAATTATGTGAAATAACAGAATGACAATGTAACTTACACAGCTAAATTATGTAATTTCGCCACAGAAGACTGTGAGATGAATAACGTTGGGGGTTTTTTTTGCAGAAGGTGAACTGCAGCAGCATGGAAGCATTGCTGTATGTGACCCACTGAGGGCAGAACAGAGAACAATGCCTTCCTGCATCCGTAGTGAGGAAGCAGTTCTAAGCCCAGAACCTCTCAACTAGAAATGTAAGCAATTTCAGCCCCCTCCTGTGTTTGCCACAGTCAGTGCTGTGACTGTTCCGCTACAGGTTGGGTTCTGGTAAAACCTATACAATTTGTCTCACTGTCTGCAGAGGCTGAAACTAACATAAATATATAATAAATTTTGATGCATTTCATTGAAGGGAAACATCAAAAACGATACGTAGAATTACATTTATGTAATGCTTGAGGACTAAAAAAAAATATGATCGCAAATACTGCTCCCATTGGCTTGTCTAGTTTCCGTTCCTGGCCTTGGACAGGCATGCAAATTGTGGCTATTTCAGCTCCCATTTCCATTTTTGATGGAATTCTCCAACATACCTACTCCCAACACTTATTCGCATAAGACAACTTCACCAGCCTAGCAGGCACCAGTTGCTTAGGATGACAACTTCCATCAACCCCAGCCAGTGCTGCCTTGGTGTTCATGGGAATCAAGAAGACACCAAGTTGGTGATGCCTCATGTAAGGCATGCTTATTCATCCTTTCTTCCCCCCACCCCCTAGTGATGAGAGTTACATGGAGCTCTTTTGTGTCTTCATAAAAGCAATTCAGTTATCAGATCTAAATAGGACAAGTTCTGGGAATGTACCAAGACCAGGGCAGGGTCTACGCCCTCCCCGCCCCAGCACCACACACCTTAGCTGACACCTACAACATGCCCTCACATAATGCCCTCCCCATCACCTCAAAAACAGTTAGTTTCCATGGGAATGCAGCAAAGCCTGTTTCCATTAACATTAGTTCCAGGGGTTTTGTTATTAGCACGGATTCTCATTTGATTAAGTATTTAAAACCACATTTTCTAAAATCAATATTTGGAGAAGTGGAGTAATGTTTTTTTAAGTCTCAAAGTCATTAAAATATTCAGCTTTTCAGCTGTGTCATTAGAAGTGTATTTCAACCGAGCGTTTTTTCGCTCTGCCCCCCACCCGCTATCTTCCTTCTTTTTTAATCATACGGCTAAAGAGCAAAAGAGAACTGATATGGAAACCACATGAAAGACATGGCCTCAGTCCAAAAGGATATCATGCATCAACCTTGACTATAACCAAATATTAATTTAATTGCAGTTTACATAATTATACTTTTATGGTGCTACTCTGTGCTGTTATAGTAGGGAATCAAACAGCATACAGAACACCTACGTATGCTAAATAAAAATAAATCCCTGTAAAATTAAGCATAATATAAATGGGGAGCTCATTGACAGCTTGTTTTTTTTAAGCATGCCATATGTCCTCCATTCCTTTTGGCAAAGTGGACCAACACCTAGACAGTCTTAATGCATCACATTGCGCCAAGGCATGGAACAACATATGGGTTGTCTGTTGTCTAGGAACGATGCCCCCCCCCCCAACCAAAAAAGATGTTACTCTCAAGCAGTTTTGGCACATAGCGGTCTTGTCTACTTCCCACCATTCTGAAAGGAAAGGACATTTGAAAATATGAAGTCCCCTCTTATCTAAACAACCTTTGGATTAAAGGGTGGAGTGGGAATCACTATGGTTCCCTCAATACAGTGTTCACATCATTTGATTTAAATAACTGTAGTACCCTAATAGAATAAGAGAATTATTGAGTTGGAAGACATTCCAAAAGTCACCTAGTCCAACCCCCTGATCTGCAGGAATCACAGCTTAAAACCTCCAAACCTACAATGAAGGAGTCAATTCTAATTTCAATTAGCTCTCTTGCCATCAGAAAGTTCTAATGCTTAGTCTGAATCACCTTTCTTGTAATTTGAATCCATTGGTTCAGGTCCTACCTCCTGGAGCAGCAGAAACAGATCAAGTGGTGAAAACTAGGTACCTTCTAATGATTACACCTTTTTTAGATTCACTGTAAAAAGCCAAACTATATGGGCAATCTGTGATTGGACCATTAAATGATAAATGTACCTGGAAATAGGCCCAGTTTTGAAAAAGACTGCAGCGTGGGCAGGGAAGGGAAGGCTTAACCCTTTCACCTGCACAGTTTTCTTAGCTAAAGCCCCAAGTGCAACCACTAAGTTGCTGTATTCCATGGGGCAATATATACAGGTACAATAAGAGTTAACCATTACTGCTCCATAAACCTGGGGCTGCAAACACACATCAGTTGGCCTTGGATACACATAAGTAAAAAAAGAAAAGGAGGGAAGCACAACAGGATGAAAGATGAAATAAAAAAATTCCTTCCAATAGCACCTTAAAGACCAACTAAGTTAGTTCTTGGTATGAGCTTTCATGTGCATGCACACTTCTTTAGATACATGTATCTGTGTATCTGAAGAAGTGTGCATGCACACAAAAGCTCATACCAAAAACTAACTAAGTTGGTCTTTAAGGTGCTACTGGAAGGAATTTTTTTATTTTGACTATGGCAGACCAACACGGCTACCTATCTGTAACAGGATGAAAGATGGATAGAGTTAAAATCCTATTGAAAAGGCTTGTATACCTGTCTCTCTATTAGCATACAGACTCTAGACAGGGGTCAGTAAACTTTTTCAGCAGGGGGCCGGTCCACTGTCCCTCAGACCTTGTGGGGGGCTGGACTATATTTTTTTTGGGGGGGGGGTAAATGTACGAATTTCTATGCCACATAAATAACCCAGAGATGCATTTTAAATAAAAGGACACATTCTACTCATGTAAAAACACGCTGATTCCCAGACCATCCACGAGCTGGATTTAGAAGGCAATTGAGCCGGCCCCGGCCCCGGCCCCCAGGCCTTAGTTTGGCTACCCATGCTCTAGTATATAGAGGCAACCAACCTTCCTCTGCAGTCTTGTTACAATTCAACATGCTTTCTCTCCCCTGCCCCCCCCCCCGATTGGATACCAAAAGATTCAGCAAGGCTTTTGCTGAATCATCATTCAATGGCTCGGCTTGGATGCTGTGTTTAAGCTACAGTTTAGTGTGGTGAAAATAAGCCACAGGCTCCAGCCCTCTGTCCCCGTGTTGTGGCTGCAGGGAAAGGTTCAGAAGCTTTTGCTTCCAGTTTAGTTTACCCAAAGCTTGTTGCGTCATTCAAACCAACAAATGATGATTTGTTTGAAACAAGCTAACCAAAAATGATGGGCTACAAAGCTGGTTTGTTTAAGCAAAACATGATTTAACAACATTAGCAACTACTTAGGGTTCAGAAGCTGCAATAAGCAACAGTGAACTGAACTGGAAGCAAAAGCTTCAGATCTCCTCCTCACAGATACACAGGAGGAGGAGCACATAAGCCCAAAGATTGCTATGGCTCATTCTCATCACACTAAACTACGGTTTAGTGTGATGTCTGAACCCAACCAATGAAATTGACCCTTTCATGCTACAAGAGGAAGGCCAGGGACTACTTTTTGAAGCATCATTGAGATTTCTTTAACTCTCCCATCAGACATGTTCTGAAAGCTATACATATCCAATCCAATTCCCAGCTGGTAGCGCAGAGCATTAACTTCATTATTTTCTACAGCTCTTTGACCAAAATTACACAAGCCCACCTGTGGCCCTTCGCAAGTTATTTCTTTTCTTTTTGTGGCGAGTCAGCATTATTTCTGCTTTTCTGAGTTTCCCCACTCAAAATATAGGCATAGGAAGGATAAACAACTATTTGCATTCCTCAGATTTAAAATGCATACATGCTTCCACTTAAACAGTGTTAGAGAATAAGCCTTACTGACATGTCCCTCCTATACCTAAACAGACACATAACCAAAGCATGAAACAAGCACATAAGTCACAACCCAACCCATAGGTAAAACAATACACAAAGATAGCAACCTGACAGGTTGGGACTGTATCAGTCAGTTTAAACTGAGGCAGTATGTCTGGGGTGTTCTTTGTGCTATTTTATAGTAACTGTGTGGTTTTTTTATTGTGTGACATCTTCGTCCTTAGTCAGCTGCTGCAGTGCAGAGGAATGGATTTTTTACTTTATTGTTGAAGACCTCCGCAAAGGCAAGGGAGTGTCTGTTTTTCAGGCTCTCCAGATGTTGAACTTCAACTCACGCCAGTCCCTGAAATCACAGCCGATAGCCAGGGATGGTGGGAGTTGTGGTTCAGCAACATCTGGAGGGCCAAAGGTCCCCCACACCTGATATGATACAATGACAACAGGTTAACAAATTTCCTTCGTCAAAGACCCACGTGCTGAAAAGCTCATGTAAGACCACAAAGCTGGTCAAACAGCCTTTCCACAGCTACTTCTCCCTCCTGCTTCCTTCTCCAGAGTCTGTGCTACCACCAGTTCTGCACAGCCCTACTTTATCTCACTTATATCCTGTACACTGATAAGTGAATTCATTCTCTCAATGTGAATCATGATATAGCTGCATCCTTTGTTGGAAACCCTACCTGTCCCTTTGAAGTACATACCGTATTTTTCGTCCCATAGGATGCTCCGTCCCATAGGACGCACCTAGTTTTTTGGTGGGGAAATAAAGGGGGGGGAATTTCCTTTATTTCCCCCCACCAAAAGCAGGTCGGGGAAACCGAACCAGGTTGAGGAACAGCGGGATGGCGGCGCTGTGCCTCCCTACTGTCCCCCGAGCTTGTGGGGCTGGCCGATGTCTGCCCGGCGCAAGGGGCGCGCTGCTTCAGGGCGCCCCGCCCGCCGGGCGGCAGGCTGCTATTCGCAGTGTGGGGAGCCCTGCGGGAAACTCCTGCAAGGCTCCCCACACTGCGGATGTCTGCCCGGCGCGGGGGGCGCTCTGCTTCAGGGCACCCCTCGTGCCAGGCGGCAGGCTGCTATCCGCAACCTAGACATCCCTGCGGGACCTCCCACAGGGCTGCCTAGGCTGCGGATGTCTTCCTGAAGCCTGGAGGGTGAGAGGGGTCGGTGCGCACCGACCCCTCTCGCTCTCCAAGCTTCAGCGAAAGCCTGCATTCGCCCCATAGGACGCACCCAGATTTCCGCTTCATTTTTGGAGGGGAAAAAGTGCGTCCTATAGGGCGAAAAATACGGTAGTACTGGCAACCAGGAAAAGAATGTAGTAACAACAACAAAAGTAATTTGTTAAAGAGGGTGGATTAACAATACATGCACCTTCATAATCGCCCCAGTAGTGCCAATGCATGTTGCTATTTGTGCACCAGAAACAGATGCTTCATTCCAGTTTAACATAAATGTAGGTGTAGATCTGAACAGGAAACTGCCAATTCTCCATCCTAGACATAGTCTGCTGACGTGCAAATGTGCCACCAACCTCTGAGGCCAGAAAAAGCAAACATAGTTTAAACACCTGTTCAGATTTCAGCCACTTCCTTCAGATCCGATCATTTTGCATTCCGGTTCATTGGATGAGTAACCTTGCATGGGTTGTATCTTCCTTGCATTTTGTCTGCAGAAACTGCTCGTTTCCCAACCTTGCTCACTAGTCTAATCTCTTCCCTCTCCGATATTGCTGAGCATAGAGTCCCAACCAGTCAGACTGCCAGCTTGTTTCTCTGCCTAAATGTCCCTTTCGTAAGAACATAAGGGGTTCGAGCTGGCGTACATGGCTCTTGTAGTAAACCCACAAGGCAGGGCAGCCTGAGGGCGGGGTGGAGAGACAGAGATTTTAGCTTATAGAAAAGGCAAGGAAGAAGTGATATGACAGAAGTTTATACAGTACAGTCATACCTTGGGTTACAGATGCTTCAGGTTGCGTTTCTTCGGGTTACGGACAGCCGAAACCTGGAAGTACCGGAACGGGTTACTTCTGGGTTTCGGCAGTCGCGCATGCGCAGAAGCACTAAATTGCACTTTACGCATGCGCAGAAGCGCCAAGTCGCAACTCGCGCGTGTGCAGACGCGCAGAAGCAGGTTGCGAACATGCATCCCGCACGGATCACGTTCGCAACCCGAACATCCACTGTAACATTATGCATGACCTGGAGAAAGTGGATAGAAAAAAAGTTTTTCTCCCTCTCATATAACACTAGAACTCATGGACATACAATAAAGCCGAACATTGGAAGATTCATGACACATAAAAGAAAGCACATCTTCGTGCAGTGTGTCATTGAACTACGGCACTCACTCCCATAGGAGGCAGTGACTTTAAAAGAGGACTGGACAAATTCATGGAGAATAAGGCAATCAATGGCTCCTAGCCATGATGGCTAGGCTTTGTGTCCATGGTCAGAGGCCATAATGCTTCTGAACACCAGTTGCTGGAAGTCACAGGAGGCAGGAGTGCTCTTTTACTCAGTCCTGCTTTCTGGTTCCCACAGGCATCTGGTTGGCCACTGTGAGAACAGGATGCTAGACTAGATGGGCTTCTGGCTTGATCCCACTGGCTCCCATTATATTCTTATGACTGGCCCATGTGATATTCATTTCTTAATAGGGATTTGAACAGGTCTCATCTGATGCACTAATCTAGTCTTCCCTAATGTAGTGCCCTCCAAAACTCCTGCCCATCCCTGACCGTCAGCCATGCTTGTTGGGGTTGTTAGGAGCTGGAGTCCGAAACATCTGAAAGGCAGCAGGCTGAATGCTCTAACCACTACACAACGCTTCACTCAGGTAGGACATACAAACATGCTGTGCAAAACACAGAAAAAAACCTTCCAATTTGCATATAACTGGCTGCTTGTCTGCACACTGTCTCCATCTTCCTGATGATCAAATGTCAGTAAATTTTGGCCCTCAAGATGTTGCTGAACTACAACTCCTATCATCCCGCCCATTGGGCATGCTAGATGGGGCTGATGGGAGTTGTAGTTCAGCTGAAGGTTCCCCGCTTTTGATAGTCACAAAAATGTATCTCACAGTCCATGACAGGAGCACCAAGTGAACACCAAAGATCTAATTTGCAAGTATAGTGGTACCTCAGCTTACATACACTTCAGGTTACAGACTCCGCTAACCCAGAAATAGTGCTTCAGGTTAAGAACTTTGCTTCAGGATGAGAACAGAAATCGTGCTCCGGCGGTGTGGCGGCAGCAGGAGGCCCCATTAGCTAAAGTGGTGCTTCAGGTTAAGAACAGTTTCAGGTTAAGAACAGACCTCCAGAACGAATTAAGTACTTAACCCGAGGTACCACTGTAGGGAACTGAGGCCAAAAAAGTCCTGAATTTGCTCACAGCCAATTGTTCAGGACAGGAGTTCAACCCTCTCAGATTCAGGCTCAGAAAGTCCCACTTAAATTAATCTAAAGGTGTTACTTCTGGAATCCATATGCGTGGGAACGTTTTTCTGCCAAAAATAGTGTCTTGACACATTTATTTTTAAAATAGCAATTAAGAGCATCCTCTCACACTAGCTTTTCAGGAAACACTTACAGAGACTTCCAAAACATTAATTCACTTAGACATCTTCGTCCTTAGTCAGCAGCTGGCTTTTCCAGAGCACAGCTCTGAGCAGGAATGAAGGAATGGTGAGCCAATTAGTGGGAACAGCCATAGCATCTGCTTTTCATGCAGAAGGTCCCAGGTTCAATCCCCGACATCTCCAGATAGGTCTGGAGAAAGGTTCTCTGCCTGAGACTCTGGAGAACTACTGCCAGTCAGGTCTGGGTGTAATCAGTGCCTGCATGGATAGTGTAGTGGTTAGAAGGCTGGACTAAGACCCAGAAAACCAGGGTTCAAGTCCCCACTAAACCATGAAGCTCACTGGGCCAGCCATCTTGGGCCAGTCACTGTCTTTCAGCCTAACCTGCTTCACTGGGTCATTGTGAAGATAAAATGGGGAGAAAAATGTATGCTACCTTGACCTCTTTGTAAATAAACTAGCCTGCTGAAAAAAAGAATGAGAGAGAGAGAGAGTGTGTGTAATATAAGTTGTATGCCCTTGTTTGTCATTTTGATCCTTTTACATGGATTTCTACGTTTTGTGGTATTTTATGCATTGTAACTCACCGTTATTTTTATTGATTAGTTTACTGTAATTATTAAATGTAAGCTGATTATTCTTTGCTGATATTTAATTTTACTGTTTACTGTTATATTCTAATGGATTCTTGGATATTGCTTTATTTACTATAAATTTATTTTAAAGTTATGTTTTTATTATGATTTTTTTTTATTGGATCAGATCGTTATTAGGTGTGTGATGTTTGCTGTCCATTTTGTTCTTCAGCTCGTAAACCGCTTTGTGCATGGTAATACAGAAAGGCAGTATACGAACTAAAAGCGAAATTAAATGAAAGGTCAAATTTGCATCTGTTGCTCCACCCATTTACCCTCTGGCATATGACCCTGAGAAGATTACCCAATGGGTAGTTGCAATGAAATGGAATGGTCTCAGTTGTGGGGTGCACATTTTTATTCTCATTTATTTATGGATATTGCTTTGTCAAAATAAACTGTAAAATAAAATTTAAAAAAGAAGTATACCCAGCAGGAAATGTGACCCTCTTCCCCTTGTCAGAACTAACCCATGGTCAACCTCGTTCTATCCTCAAAGCAGGATAATAATATATTGATTTGAGCATCCTTAGAATCAGCAGAAGGCTTTTGGCGGCCAGCAGCATTAACACACAGCTGAGTTCAGAGGTAGACCTGCTCCGCTCTGTTCAACATGGCAACTAAGCCACCCCCTACCATCCATGTAAGATGCTCTGGTGGGCAGGCACCCGGCTGGTACCTGGCAAACCCCAGCAGGAGGAGCTATGGTAGATGCAGCAGCCTGTTGACAGCGATGGTGGTGGCTGCTGGGGTTCTGGCCTGCCCCTGTACCTCCCTGAGCATGCTGAGTGCTGGCAGCAAGGACACAGTACAGCCAGGAGGGGAAGATACTCAGACGTCCAACCTGGCAATCACTGACTGTTTCCTACATAAACTGGGTTTCCCACAGACAGATGCTCAGACGGAGAATCTCAATGCAAATACTCTACGGCATGCGCCTGATGCTTAAACTTCTTTCTTCCCACCTGACCTTTGCTGGATAGGATGCGAGTGAACTGTTCACCCTCTTCTTTTCAACATCTGTCCATAACCATCTGTGAGCCATTTATCATAGCCCACCAGGCCAAAGATAAGAACCAGTGGCACAGTTCTGACTTATGCAGACTAATGCTTCAGTCCCCGGTCACAGTGTAAAATAGGGGGAAGAAACTGGAGCAAAATGTGCTGGTCCCACGAAGGATTCAATATTCTAAACAAACAAACTCCTATTTTAAGAGACTATTTTGTGGCAGAACTCGTTTTCTCTCCCTCCCTCTCTTTGTGCAACAAATCCATTTTATAAATCATTATAATCTAGTAATAACAAGAAAGGGTGTTAGATACCGTGCCTGGAAACCAGATGCAATGTTCTTCTAAGAACTTAAAACCCAGAGATTGCTGCTAAAGCTGCCCATTTTAACATTTCTCCTCCCTTGTCTGTGGCATGCTTTCTAGGGAAAAATGCTGAAAACACAGTAAAAGCCCAAATTACTCATGGATTTAGTCAGAGATTAACCCAGCTTTTCAGTAACTGTAGTACGGTAGTTTCTGAAAAGCCCAGCAAGGTCGATATTGATTTTAATGACATATTGTTTATTACTTTTAGGACACTGACAGAGCAAGATTTTGATGAATTCAGCCTTCCAACGGGTCCAAAACACATTGCTTCAAAAAACTGGCATTATTAGGCTCTTGAATGCTTTTCAGAAGCAAAAAATATCCTTTCCAGTTACGCTAGTCAGGGCTACTTGCATGTGATTAGGGCCACATCTGTGCCTTGCATTCAAAGCACCATGATATCCCTTTAAAAGCTGTGGCTTACCCCAAAGATTCCTGAGAACTGTAGTTTGTTGAGACCCCTGTTCCCCTCACAGAGCTATGATTCCCAGAGGTTCCCAAGAAGGAGGGTTGGTTTTTACACCACTCTGGGAATAATCACTCCCCCATCCACAGGACTATGACTCCCAGAATCAAGTTTTTCCTTCTCCCTCCATAAGACCTCGTTGGAGGAGAAGGCAGCAATGAGAGAGAAGGGAAACACCTGAGAAACTTCAGCCTGTATTCCAAGCTTGTGTTTGTTCCTCCCACCCCTCAGGTATTTATGGGTGCCACCGCCCAGAGGAACAAGCTCAAGGGCTCTCGACTGTGGCTCTCAGCTGATCAAGCCTTGTTGACCCTATACTAGGAGGAGTTCAGACTGGTGCGGCTGTTTTAGCACAGCTGATGTAATGGCTTGTGAATTGTGCATTTTAAACTATTGGTTTTTATTTTATTATTTCTTGTAGTAGTATTTCTTGTATGCCCTTCGGGATAGAATTCTTATTCTGATTGTGCATAGTGCCATGTACATTGTTGGCACTGCATAAATAAATGATGATGGTGGTGATAATAATAATAATATGAAAAGTTCAGCATATTCTGTATCCTTACATTATGAGGAGGTCTATTTGTTCCTCACAGCCAATGGGCAAGGAAAACACAAAATACTGTCATGTATTGGGACATTGGGATATGGGACAACTAAACATTAAGACACATTCTTATAGTATGTCCATGCTCTTTCTAAGAATCACAGAATGGTAAAGTTGGAAGGGACCCCCGAAGGTCATTTAGTTCAACCCCCTGTAATGAGGAATCTTTTGTCCAATGTGGGGCTCGAATCCACGTCCTTGAGGTTAAGAGTCTCACGCTCTACCCACTAAGCTATGGAGCTCATTCCTTAGTCCTATGGGGCTGACCCACTCTTATGCAAACCCACTATTCGCTGGAAACAGCTTTAAAGTAGGTGGAAGATATTTTAGAAAAGGTACAGAGCGCTTTCAAACTGATGCTTTTGTAAGCGTGTGCCACTTGAGTTGCCAGGAGCTACAGGACATCCAAGCTTTGTTTCTCTGTAAGCCAGGAAAATTATGCATAAGGGGTTCTGCTGCCAGGAACCTTCTTAATAACCCAATTCTGCATATGTGCAGGATAAAAACTGCACCTTTTGGCCATAGCTTACCCCAGATGATATGGCAGATGGTCACCTGGCCCCCATTAAAAGAAGTGCAGAATAAAAAACGACACCTATCAACGTCTGGAATACATCCAGTCGCTAGTGTTGTAGAGTCAAAATTCTACTTAAGATTTCTTTGTTCCTTTCTTCCTCCGCAAGTGAGGGGTGAAATGGACTTGAATCGAAACCACCCCTAATCCTGAAAATTCACTGAGTACATTGGGCAGCTTCCCACAGAAAGCAGAGCAAAAGCAGCGCACAAAGAGTTAATGTTGTTTTATAATGGATTGGCTTCTTCATTTCAGTAGCCAGAAACCTTTTACTGTACATAATATGTTGCTTGATTCTATTCTGATGTGCAGGTGTTAACCCATGGGAAATAAAAATAGTAATTTTCAAGCATCTACTACTTTCCAGTAAGTGTTCTTATTGTCATTGATTTATTAAAATTCCCATGGCAAAAAGAATAAAAGGAGATTGGGGGGGGGGAGACAGATAAACTACAGGGTTTGTTTGTCTTTTGTGTGATACAAAATGAAATGCCAGCTATAATAAACTAAGCAATTAAGAGAATTTTTTTCCTTATTATTAGAAGAAAGAGATGGAGACAACAAATGCACAATGCACACATTTTGCTCTGCAGTGTAAATAGATTGAAGGGCGTAAAACTTGATGCTGTGTGCCATTGTGCTCTGAAATGCCCTTGAATGAATATAATGGTCTAAGCCATGAGCATTAGGGCTGGGACATATCTGGTTTTCAACACTGTGATATATCACAAGTTGAACATCACGATATACCAATAAATCGTGATGTCTGAATTAAGGATGGAGCTATGTGGAGGCATTGGCTGACTTCACGGTTTTTTCCTGCATCGTGATTTTTGCCAGCGCCTGCTCTTGTGATTCGCTGCCCCCCTGCAAGGGGCAGAGAGCTGCAACAGCAGAGTTAACAGGGGCTGCGGGAAACAAGAGAAGCATTGACTGGCTTGACATTGTGATTTTTGCATAGCACACAAACACATATCATGATTCATGAAATACTGCAAGGTCCAAAATTATGAAACCGATATCACAATATGGACTTCAAAACCAGTTTTGGACGATATATCTCCCAGCACTAATCAGCATAAGGGTGCCACCCACACTCTTGGTCTGAGACCCAACCCAAGCCCATTTGCTGTGGTTTGGGTGAGCTATGCACAGGGCAGTCATTCAGGGTAGGATCCGGGGGGCCCACTTGGAAGAATGACCAGGAGAACCCACCCCAATGCAGAAGGGCAGATTTACCGGTAACACATTCTGAAGTGGCCAACCAGGTGCATATGGGACTTGCACAAGCAGGACCTGAGCACAGCAGCTCTTTTCCCACCTGTGATTCCTGGCAATTGCCATTCGGGAACATAGCCATCATGGCTAGTAGCAAGAGAGATGATGCACATATCCATCTAAAGAGGTGGAGGCCCCAAAACATTATTAAGTCCAACGTAGCCTAACCACACCACTGCCTATGCAAAAGACTTTCGCAATGACCAGGTGGGAGGTAGGGCCCACACCTTGCTCAAGATCAAAAGAAGAGTCAGACCAACCTGGTGTGCCAGTGCAATCGTACATCAGCGAACCAGGGCTTGCCCATACCTGTCTCCTCCTGCTTCAAAGCCACCCAAGTTGGTGGCCATCACTGATGCAAAACTCAGAGCAACTATATGCTACATGAAGAAGTACTTTCTTTTGGTCTGTTCTGAATCTTTCAACATTCATCTTCCTTGGAGGTCCATGAGTTCTAGTGTCGTGAGAACACTAGAGACACCATGCCTAATTTTGTACACCTCTGTCTTGTCTTGTCTTGTCTTGTCTTCTCTTCCTTGCCTTTTCCCTAAACTATAAAAGCCCCAAATATTGAAGTATTTCCTCAAAGTGGTGTTGCTCCATCTCCTTGATCATCATCATCGCCCTTTGCTAGAGAACTGACTCTTACCTGATAATTCTACTAGATCTACTAGAGCAGAACTATCCATGTGTGCTGGCTGCAGTGTGTAGATGTGTCGTGCAAGTGCTCCTCCCGGGGCTGGAGTTTAAACTCCAGTTTGCTAGGAAAACTGAATTACTGTGTTGTGAAATGATGTATGTCTAAAAAAGTGTATCACCAACATGATAAGTTTGCAAAGCTCTGTACCACAGGATTGACTCTTAAATAATGAATTACTTTATCACTGTTTATCAGCGAACTGACTATCATCAATTCACCATTTGTCCCTCCTGCCACGATATCATACAATATGCTTTCTTAAGTGTTTTTGTTTTGTTTTGGGTCTTTCTGTTTACATAAGAGCATTACATGTTGGGGTACCTTATGACTTCTGTTCATGTGTTTACATAATATTCTCAGCTCTAGTTGTAATAAAAATTGAACACAAAGAATCTGTTATGTATACATGACATGTTATGTATGTTACGTACACATGAAATGTTATGTACATGTTATATATACATTTATAAATACTTTCACTGTAGATTCATGGATAGAATTAAGTGAAATGCCTGGCTTGCTTCCATACCTTTAGGGGCCCCCAATGACTCTCTTGCCCAGGGCCCCCCAAAACTCTAGGCTAGGGCCACCCCTGGCTCTAGCTGATTATGACTACAACTCCTGTCAGATCCAGCCAATGCTGGTTGACGAAGATTGCCGTAAGGTGATGTTTGCTGTAGCTCAGGTTCGACCTCTTTGCATTCCAATATTTATGTGCATTTAAAAGATATAACTGGAGACAAGTGCAGAGCCCTGATCTTTCAGGAATGTGGTGTTACACCTTCTCATAGAAGCAAGAAGAACCAAGCCTATTTTGTGTAAATATATGCCAAATGACTAAGTCTCCAGGGCTTAAATCAGACCTGAGAATGCAGAATCACTTCTAGAAGAATTTAGAGGGATTTCTGGTTGGATCTGTTCCGAAATGACAATTCATTTGGCAGCAAGTTAAACAGACAAAAAACACCTGCAGAAATTACTACCTGTCTGTATTATGTCCCAGTTAAATATGACAGGGAGTGGCAAATGAAAGCAATTTTCATCTCGCCCCACCCAAAATGCTAAAGAAATCAAATCAAATCCTTCAACAAACCTCACCTGCTTCTTTCCAGGCATCAAGCGATCACAAAAACTTAAACTCGGATGCTTCCTCCAAAATAAATTAGACTTTGACTTCAGAGAGTTTCCACATGAACAGTTCTACAAACTGAAGGACAGACACTGAAACTGCACCACTGGGCACCTTCCATGTCTGAGAATGGCACGTAGGACGATGGACAAGTCTGAGGATATCTCAGGTCTGACTAATGCATCATAAGATGAGAAGAACTGACAAGCCACTTTGGACTCCACAACAGAGTTCTAACAAATGCAAGGACCAATCCCATTGCCAGTACCAATGACAACATATGAGTTGCCGTGCTGGTAGAACAGGAAGAAATAATGTGATTAGTGCAACAGTGCAAAGCTTATCTATGTAGGAACCATTTTTCTACAGCTACCCAATGGCTAAGAGAGATGTGCAAATATTTCAAGCTGGTGGTCCAAATTAATAACAGGACACAGGAACAGGCAGAGTCTTAGATATGTTGCTGAACACAAGTGTGCTCATTTTCTTTCATTAAATGTCAGGCATGTGGGGGGTCCTTCCATAAATCTGGAACAGAAGGCTAAAATTTAACTTGGTAATTAGAATACACTACAGCAAATGATCTTCCAGTACAGTTCTTAGGACTCCTCAGCAGCTCATCAGGCATTCTTAAAAGAGAAGATCAGGCAAATGACCTTGAAAAAAAATATTGTCTACTACAGTGGTACCTCACGTTAAGTACTTAAATCGTTCCGGAGGTCTGTTCTTAACCTGAAACTGTTCTTAACTTGAAGCACCACTTTAGCTAATGGGGCCTCCTGCTGCCGCTGTGCCGCCGGAGCACGATTTCTGTTCTCATCCTGAAGCAAAGTTCTTAACCTGAAGCAATGTTTCTGGGTTAGCGGAATCTGTAACCTGAAGCGTCTGTATCACTGTATTACCAATTAACTCCTGCAGCATCAGAACTTGGCATTACACAATGATTGTCACTAGATTCAGGCCAGGAAAAACAACATGAATTCTTCATACAATGGATTTCTTCCCTACCACAAGATTGGCAGGAGGGAGCAGCCAATAGATGGATCTTTGCTCCTCTTATGAACAAAGAGTTGTCTCAGACCATTTGTTCATCTAGCTCAGTACTGCACAGTCTAAAGGTTGACAGAGGCTCTACAGATTTCCAGACAGAGGTCTCTCCCAGTCCTACCTTGAGATGCCAGTGGGAAGGATACTGAGCATTGACAGTTTTTCTTCTGTGAAATGGTTCTATTTTGTGATGCATCAACAGATTTTTTTCATATGTACCCAGAACCGGAAAAGGTTGAGGACCCTGGATTTTATGTTGTTAAAAGCAACAAAACAAGTTTAGGTTTAATAACGTAAATAAGCACTGCATATACAGTATATCAACCTTAAAAAGAAGTCCCTTTAAATAACAACAGCAACATCCTATAGCTTCTTAATTTCAAGAAATTTTACCTTTCTAGCCAGCACCTCACATGAATTACAAGTGCAGCACAGGATACTCTCCAAATTCTTCTACAATGATCAGGGCAGTTCCTATGCAGAACAGTGCAGTCGATGTGGAAAGTGTCTCAAGAAATCTGCAAAGAAGGGTTGTAGAGCAACCAGTTTGTACTAACAAGTCTTGGGAAGACAGGTGAAAATTCTGCTCGGGCATTTAAAACAGGACCAGTGTGGGTTATTTGTGAAACCCTACATGCAGGATAGGGTGGCACTGTGGGTTAAACCACAGAGCCTAGGATTTGCCAATCAGAACGTTGGCAGAATCCCTGAGACGGGGTGAGCTCCCGTTACTCAGTCCCTGCTCCTGCCAACCTAGCAGTTCGAAAGCACATCAAAGTGCAAGTAGATAAATAGGTACCGCTCCAGTGGGAAGGTAAACGGCGTTTCTGTGCGCTGCTCTGGTTTGCCAGAAGCGGCTTAGTCATGCTGGCCACATGACCCGGAAGCTGTACGCCGGCTCCCTCAGCCTATAGAGATGAGCACCACAACCCCAGAGTCGTCTGCGACTGGACCTAACAGACAGGGATCCCTTTACCTTTACACAGAGGATATGCCACCTTAAAATCCAAATTTTGTCCTTAAACTTTACAGGCACGAAATCAATCAGACTACACTAGAGTCCCAAGCACATTTAGGTGGAAGTAAATCTTGCTGGTTTCTAAGGAGCTTATTTCTGAATGAGTGAATGTGCCAACTGACGCAATTGCTCAAGCTTCACTGGCTTCTGAATTGGCCGTAAGCTAAAAAAAAAATGACCATCCTTATTTGTTTGGAGATATTTGTCTATCATCTTATCTCCACACTTAAAAGCAGTCAAAAGTATTAAGGCACTTCTCTTATTTATACTTAAATGAGTGCACATTTTTTCTTGGCCTCATTACCAAACTTGCTACCCCAGCAGTCAACAACATTTCCAGTTTTAGATGTAGTCCTGTGGTTATAAAGTTTTCTGTTTTATTAGAACACACACATACCATTGTAGGATTATCCTTTAATTTCCTCATATCTTTCTCTGATGACTTAGAACTTCTTGGAAAAGCTGTATCCTTTCAGTTTGCCAAGTTGTGCAAGATGCAAAACAAAAGCTGTTTGGGCAAAAAATGCTATTTTGCAATGGTATTGTTCATTTTTGGGACTGTCTGGTGCTGAAGAGAATAGTCACTTAGCAGCTCAGTTCAGATATAGCAGCATACCATAGCGTGAGCTAATAGAATAAGACTTGTCCTCCTATGCTCTTTATTCCACCCACCTCAGGTCACACACCACTTCAGTTTGTTACTTCCATTGTAGTGCAAGCCATGGCTTGTCATTACATACAAACCAGACAGGTTGCTATATTTTTGGCTTCAAACATTTTGAAGCTGGAAGGCAATCCTGGCTTAGACAGCCAGTATAAACCATAGTTTGCTGGGTTTTGGTGCAACGGTAAACTGTGGTTTGCGCTAAAGCAGAGGAAACTAACTTCTCCCTTGGATTCCTGCAATATATTGCACTTTGGGCTGTTTCTGAAAACTTCAGTAAGTCCTGAAGCAATTTAGCAATAAAATCATAATCAGTAAAACATGTAAAATATGTAAATACAGTTTCTAAACCAATTCAGATAAAGAGTGAGATAAAGGCCTCCACTTTAAAGGTTTGTTGAAAGAGGAAGGTAGAGCATGAGACTCTTAATCTCAGTCATGGATTCAAGCCCCACACTGGGCAAAAGATTCCTGCATTGAACAGGGTTGAACTAGATGACCCTCGTGGTGCCTTCCCATTCTACAATTTTGTGATTTAAAGTGCTAAAGTGATACCACTTTGAACAGCCATGGCTTCCCCACAAAGAAGCCTGGGAGGTGTAGTTTGTTAAGGGTGCTGAGAGAGGTTAGGAGACCCCTATTCCCATCACAGAGCTTCATGGGAAGACGAATTGATTGCTAAACCACTCTGGGAATTGTAGTTCTGGGAGAGGAATAGGGGTGTCCTAACAACTCTCAGTGCCCTTAGCAAACTACAGCCCTCATAATTATTTGGAAGCCACAGCTGTTTAAAGTGGTATTGCAGTGTTTTAAATGTATGGTGTGAATGTGGCTTTGGTATCTTGCCGGTGATGCAGCTCAGTACCGTGGTACCTCAGGTTAAGTACTTAATTCGTTCCGGAGGTCCGTTCGTAACCTGAAACTGTTCTTAACCTGAAGTACCACTTTAGCTAATGGGGCCTCCTGCTGCTGCCGCGCCGCCGGAGCACGATTTCTGTTCTCATCCTGAAGCAAAGTTCTTAACCTGAAGCACTATTTCTGGGTTAGCAGAGTCTGTAAGCTGAAGAGTATGTAACCTGAAGCGTATGTAACCTGAGGTACCACTGTACTTATAAAAACACATGTATTTACAATTACAACTGCAATAATAATAATAATAATAATAATAATAATAATAATAATACTGTGAATTCTACTTATTATCCCTGTTTTCTCCAGGGCATGAATGCTGAATCTCTTTCCATACTCTCAGTCAGAAAACAAATTGCAAAAAAAGAAAAAGAAAACTGTTCTGGGTTCCAGAGAGTTCTTAATTGGTGCGGGATGGTTGCAGACACGAGCCTACAGTACGGTAGTGTCAACTCCTATCTTCCATGCTGCACATCTGCCACTTGCTGTATTGAGACGGGTGTGTGCGTGTGCGTTGAGTAGACTTGGAAGCCAGCCACTGAAATTCTGGAAGCAAAACAGGCCTGGCTGCAAGCGGAGCTGTGCCAGGGACACATACCAGCCCTTCCAGAAAAATGCAGGAGCAAACTTAAAACCTTTCCTTCCTCCAGCTAAACAAGCAACCTGCACTCTAAAGTCCCCCAATTCAGAGCTTCCTTTCTCTTGTCTTTTGTACAGGAGTTTGCCTAGGCCAACTGCTTCTCACATTATTCACACCAGCAAAGAGAACTGCATATGATTTTAGGTAAACTGTGTTACTTTTATTGTTGTTAGCCGCTCTGAGCCCGGCTTCAGCTGGGGAAGGCGGGTTAGAAATAATTTTTTTAAAAAATTATTATTATTATTATTAATTATTATTATTATTAGCCTCCATACACAATTTACTAGCCTTGCAAACAAATCCATAAAAGCTAGCAGCTTCACAAAAATGCATTAATATTCACTTGCTGTGTTAGTCATTTGCGGCACTCTGGTGCCCTGCAAGAGGGAAGGAGAAGACAAACTCTCTTCCAGTTTACAAAACATTTTTTCTGCCTGGTCATCTGGGAGTGGAAGGAGAGTTATGACACAGTGAGTGGATCTTTAACAGCCTGTCTTACCGTGGGAAAGTGCTTCTCCTAGTGCAAAGCCACCATTGGATAGAACCCTCTGTGCACAGGTAGTTTTGTTTAATCTGCACCCTTGCAAATTTTCCATTTTCAAAATAGCAAATGAAGGAAAGCGGGAGGGCACTGAAGACTTAACTGAAAGCACAGAGCTGACAGGGAATCAAAAATGTAGGTAAAGAACCTGACAATTCCCCAGTCCAATGCATACTGGTGATGTTATTATGAAAATAGCTGTGTATATTCCACCCAAGCAATACAGATATTCATATCTGCCATAGTTCAGCGGCTTTTTTACAAGTAAGTTTCTAGCCCGTATGGATACAAAAATTAAACTTTATGGTACAGGCAGCACGACAGCCAATGCACGGGTCCTTTTGGACCCGGAAGAGGGCAGAACAGGGGTTAGAATGGGGTGGAATGGGTTTATGCATGCATACAGGGGCCAAGAACACAATCCTCATGCAAAATGGTCACCACTTGTTTATGAACATGTAATATCCAGTGGGGGGAATGAGAAGGATTTCCAGTCATTGGAGGTGGAACTTGGCAGGCCTGAATTCTTTATCAAGGCCACCGTTCCCCTGGTATGGAGTTAAAGGCATCACACAGAGTATTCCAAGGTACTCCTATCCAAGTGTTGACCAGACCCAAACCTTTCAGAAGGCTGATGAATCATGCGCTTAATTGCTCCATATTCCTCACTTCTGAGTAACAGCAACAGACCTAAATTATTCTGGTTGAATAATTTCACCTGTATTTGTTTAATCCGCATTATATTATGCAGGGCACAGAATCCTGCTTTTTCTTGACACAGAGAACTGAGTTTGTTTGTCTAAAGCCAAGAGCAGCACACATCTCAGAGCAGGCCCAAATGGCAGACAGAAAACTATTGAAAGATCTGTTTAGAGTTGCGTCTTAAGGAGAGATTACATTAGGGAGGCATGACAGATGTTTTCAAATATGTATCAGGCTGTGATAAGTAGGAAGGTAACCAGTTGCTCGGTATTGCTACTGAGGATAGGAAAAGCAGTAATGAGCTTAAACGGCAGGGGGAAAAAGATTCAGATTAAATAATATCAGGGGGAAAAGTTCTACCCATAAGAACAGGCTGCAAATTGAAAAATACTATCGGGAAAGGTTCCGGGACCTCAAGACACAGCAAGTTTTTAAAATTAGTTTGGATACATATCTGTCAGAAAGAATTTAGGTTTAATTAATCTTGTTCCTGCGCATGGGAGGTGGGGTGAATTTCTCCCTTAGTTCCCTCCAACTCTGCAATCATAAAACAGCAAAATATAAGATCATAGGGGATGCAAAACTCAATCCTGCAAAATTATATCTGCATGGTTAAGTGCTATGCTGGCAAGAAAAGCTAAGTACTCATTTGCCTGTCAGGATGCCAAATGCTTTAACAGGGTGGTTACTTTTTCAAGACTTCTTATGTTCAGGGAACTCTTTCCACATCAGGTGGTCTGCCGGCAAATTCCCAGACATCTGCAACAGAACACTTGCATGTAACAGAGCATCCTGGGGCTTGATTCAGGGCTATTTCTTGGTTCATGTAGACCCTAGGAGAAATAAAAGAGCAGCACAAGGCTGCTTACAAAGGGATTTCTGTGCTGTTGCTTTAAACCTCCGAAAACCAGAGGTTCAAAATGCTGTGCAGGGCTTTCTGAAAGCCCTTTGGAGACCAGAGGTTTAAGAAGAAGTGAAGAAGAGTTTGAATTTGGATTTGATATCCCGCTTTATCACTACCCTAAGGAGTCTCAAAGCGGCTAACATTCTCCTTTCCCTTCCTCCCACACAACAAACACTCTGTGAGGCGAGTGGGGCTGAGAGACTTCAAAGAAGTGTGACTAGCCCAAGGTCACCCAGCAGCTGCATGTGGAGGAGCGGGGAAGCGAACCCAGTTCACCAGATTACGAGTCTACCGCTCTTAACCACTATACCACACTGGCAGCAGGAACAGCACTGGCAGGGAGAAGCAGCCTCCATTGCATGGCTGCTACTTCCCCCTCGTCGAGCAAGGAGCATTTTCAATGGGCAGGTGGGAGTGCACCTTGCTCTGGCAAAGGAACCATTGGGAGCCTACTTTAAGTTCTCAATTGTTTCTTTGAAGCCCTTCCTTTGCACATGATGTCAGGTGTAGGTTGGGTGGGCCTGGGCTTCCCAAAATGGCCTGGCGGACCAAAAGGAGTTGTTTGGTGGGCCACAACTGCCCAACAGGCCTAAGGTTCCACACCTCTGTCTTAGAGCACTGATCAGGACGCTCCCCAAGCCACATGCATCCTACTGATTCTCTTTTGCACTCTCCTTGAGTGTTACTGACTGGCTGAAAAGTATCCCTGAACTCTGATCATGCTTCTTGCTTCCCTGGATGGAGACAGATGTACAAGTGTGTAGAAACTAGCCTACTGTATAAACACACAATTGGGCTGGAAAAAAAATGTTTTCCGCCCCTACGCCAGACAGTTCTGTCTTTCTTTGATGTGACAATAAGCTATGTTTAATGTTCAACCCCACACCACCGTCCCCAAAAGCAAACTTCCTATGTCCTCCTTGGGACAATAGTGAAGGAGGAGAAAGAAAAGAGTAGCATACAAGCCCAATGCTTTTGCAGGCTCATTCACGTAACACTAAACTATGGTCCAGTGCTACATCCGAACCAGGATTGCATGCCTATGGAAACATAATAGCACCCCACTGCCAAAATTCAGTGCACGTTAGTTATCTTTTGAGGTCTGCTTCAGCTGGATTATATAGCAAGCCAGCTGCACAGGTACTGCTGGCAGGCATGCTGCAGTATTAGATACAAATTCACTGCATTTCAGAAACTTGTACACACACTGATAAAGCAGCTACTTGACATTTCAAGTTGATGCCAGGCAAATATTGCCTCCAGCTCCTGCAGCAGGGCAGACACAATGTGCCATTGAAAAGGTTCTCCCTGTGCCAATGCACCAAACATCTTTGAACATCTTATGCTTCTGGACCAGCATGCATTCTTGTATGTGCACAGCACACCCTTATCTAAAGCCTTCATATTGTCTCCCATGACTCGAAGATGAATTACCTCAATCGGTGTTCTTATCGCGTGGAACACTGAGCACACACACATACGCACGCAAATGGTATGACAGCGATTAGAAATAACACAATTCTGGACTCTGAACCGGACTGGCAGGCTGCTTCCATTGTTTCCCCGAGACACAACAGTCTGTTCATCATCCCAGACTCTTTCACTGCCTCGTTCCAAAAAAAGGGAGAAAGAAACGATTTCCCTCTTCTTCTTTTGGCAATCATTAACCTATGGTGGAGTCAGTAACAAATGGCTTGCAAAGGGACGACGATTGATTCTGCTTTTAACAGGTGGCTGCATAATGCAGAATGATTAATAGAGGGGGAGATTCCAAGGCTGAAACCTCTCCTTTGCTGAAGTCAACAGAAGCATTCCCATTGACTGGAAGCAACTGAACAAGTGTCACGGCCAGCACATTCCTGTCAGACCATTGGTCCATCTTTGTAGCTCATTATCACAGCAACATCTCTCCAAGGTTTCAGGAAAGAGACATCCCCACCCATAAGGACTGGGCCTGGGACCTTCTGTGTGGAAAGCATTTATTCCAATACTGAGCTACAGTCTAAAAACGAGGGAGAATTTTTAAGCCCCAAAATGCCTCTTCCACTTCAATTCTGCACCCCTTAAACGTGCCAGAGGGGTGACAATGAAGATTTGTGCTTATTTCTTCAAGTTCTACCTAGGCTCAGGATCTGGAGACAGGCAAGAGAACAAAAAGTGGTTTGATATGAGGCATCACTGACCCACAATGTGCACCATCATTTCTTTTGGCCCACGCTTGTATGTGATTAACAGGTTTCACAGGTTTTCAAAGCACATCAAAACTACCACTGTGCTTTCCTACTCATGAATTGGTCTCACCAACACAAGGAGCTTCAACCAGACTTAGAAAGGATGTAGCTCATTGGCAGAGTACCTGCTTTGCACGCAAAAGATCCCAGGTTCGACCCCCTGCATCTCCAGGTAGAGCTTGGGATGTGCCCTGCCTGAAACCCTGGAGAGTTGCTGCCAGTCGTGCAGGCAGCACTGAGCTAGATAAACCAACATCCTGATACAATACAGTTCCCTAAATTCCTATGCCCTTAACTTCTTCCCCGAATGTTATTGCTAATGTGCGTTTGATTGAGGACTCTGGGATTTTAATTCACCTGCATTTGCTCATTGTCTCCATCTTAAGGTGCTCCAACGTCTAGAGCAAGGTTAAAAAATAAAAAAGTCCAGATATTTACAGACAAATCATTGATGGGTGATTGTGTGCGTTGAAATCCATTTATTCTCACAATTCTTACACAGCAGCTTATTCAGTTTTCCTCCATCTAAATTAATTTTTGCTATGGGGAAAAAAAAACCCGCATAATGCAGACAGGGAGATTTTAATGTAGATATTTTTGCAATTTCTCCCTTGCGTTTCCCCCCAGGATGTCCTCTTTGCGCATGCTGTGGTGCTTCCTCTATCTCAGCCTACAAGTCTTTCTTTCTCATACCCAATCCTCAGGCTTTATTATGAACTGACTATCATGTGTAGGACAGATGACGGCTCTGATAAAAGCAATAGCCTCCTACATAAAGCACAAGTATTTTGTTACAATCCAAAAGGGAAATCTTGCTAGGCTTGCCACTCATACGGAGCATGCGGGCTTGCCGTATCTGAGCGATACACTCTGACATGTAGTACGACAGGCAGGCGAGAAGCAATACATATGCATGGCCCCAAATTTAACTAGTGAATAGCTAAGCTGTTATTTATTCAATTGTGTGTATAATATACATCTATAGCTTCCATTACCCCAGCGTTACAGGCCCTCGCTGATGTATATGGATGAAACTGGCCGACTGCAAACCCAGCCCTGTGCATGCGACTTCTAGCTGCTTATGCACGCTGCATTTCACATGTCATGTCACGAAGTCAGGGAAGCCAAAGGAAACAGAATTGAGCACATCTCAATGACAATGGCGCACGAAAGGGAGCACGAGTTATTGCCGCTGTGGAAAATGGAAAAGCCATCGAGTAACCAGCCAGCCCCGAACTCCAGAGTACCATAAAGTAGCCAGGTACTTCAGTGTGATAGTTCTGAGGGTTGGCAAGCTGGAGGGGTCTAAGTCGTGAAGGTAGCCTGGATGCAGTCCTGACCATGGTCTACAAGCAACAGTTTTTAGACAAATTTAGTAGTGCATATCGGGAACAGCTCAGTGGTTCAAACCTTGGAATTTCCAAGTAGGGCTGGGGAAGACTCATACTGGAATTCCTGGAAAGACACTGCCCACCAGTGGAGACCAGCAGTGGGGAGAAACTCCTACCTGGCCTCCCCATTTGGCTCACAGGTTGTTTCAGACAAGTCACGCCCACCTGCCATACATCATATATGGCACCTGGTGTGGGGCAGGTAAAGATGCATGCAGCTGGGCCAAAAGAGAGTTTGCAGGCACCGATGATCATCAAAGCTTGCAAAGTTACGTCCACTGGCTTTTGCAAGGCCCAGTGGCTGTTGGACCTTGCAAAGCACTGTGCTTTAGCTTGCAGATGATGATGATAATGATGATTTTATTCTTTATACCCTGCTCATCTGGCTGGGTTTCTCCAGCAACTCTGGGCAGCTTACAACATATCTAAAAGCATTATAAAAAACATCAATCCTTAAAAGCTTCCCTAAACAGGGCTGCCTTCAGATGTCTTCTAAAAGTCAGTTAGTTGTTTATTCCCTTGACATCTGAAGGGAGGGCATTCCACAGGGCAGACACCACTATCGATTACAAAACATGCAGGCCGAAGCAGGTCATCTGACTTCATTGCAATGTCAGGTGACTGACAGGTGTGTGGCCCCACCCACTTGTCAAATGTGGACTGCAAGATGAGTAAGGTTAAGGGTCTGTCTCTGGCCCACCAGTCAGATCAAGAGCCCCACCCCTGATATAGACAATGCTGAGGGAGGGATAGACCACTAGTCTCTTTAGACCTTGTGTTTAAATGTCCACCGGGGGTTGTCTTGTAGTCTCCGTTTCTGATAACCTCAGTTGCAAAACTGATCCATCATTATCTTATTCACCTACCTTCACAGCTCTATGAATGTAACTAGGCATTATCCCCATTTTAAAGATGGAAGAACTTTGAGCAAAGACTCAGTGGAGCTGAATAGAAAAGCTTTGAATCCATACCCTAGAATCACGGAGCTGAAAGGATCCCTGAGGATCATCTAGCCCAACCCACCTGCATTGCAGGAATCACAACATTCAGTCCCCCATCCAATGTGAAACCACACCAGAGCCAGCTTAGCTTTGAAAAAGTGCCAGCAGTTTTATTGCTGCACCACTTCAAATCCAGTATTTTATATCTGCCAGACCACTCTTTCTGTCAAACTCTTACCCAAATTAACTTCAGGATTAAACCTCAGTGGCAGTCTTCCAGCCAATTACCACTCTGAGCTATATTTACAGATGCCATGCATTCTGAAATAGCCCCGAGATCCTCCAGTGCCGGACCAATCCAATAATTTCACCAAGACATAAATGCACCTATTCCTTAAAGGGCTTTGCCAGAACACTAAGTTGCTGTATTCTTTGGGGGGCGGGCGGGGAGACGATCACTTCCCATTATCCTTTTTTCATATGTGACATCTGCAGGTGAAAGTGATGTCAGTGTTCTGATGCAAGTGCAGCTTGCCCCTCAAGGCAAGCACCACACTGATATTGCAGTAGCCTTAGACCAGGAGCAAACTTTTTCAGCAGGGGGCCGGTCCACTGTCCCTCAGAACTTGTGGGGGGCCGGACTATATTTTGGAAAAAAAGAAGAAGAACCAATTCCTATGCCCCACAAATAACCCAGAGATGCATTTTAAATAAAAGCACACATTCTACTCATGTAAAAGCATGCTGATTCCTGGACTGTCCGCAGGCTAGATTTAGAAGGCAATTGGGCTGGATCCGACCCCTGGACCTTAGTTTGCCTACCCATGCCTTAGACTGAGTAGCTCTGTCCCAGTTGCAAGTCCCACCTTCACTGAAAGATGCCTCTTTGGTTTAAGAGGCCCAGCCTTGCTCCAGGAGTCTCTTACTCTGACAGAGCAGGGGAAACTTTGGCTGTACTGGGGCTTCCATGATAGAGTCAAAGGGTGGCAATGAGACAACTGGTAGACCTTGAGACTCTTAACCTCAGGGTCATGGGTTTGAGCCCCACATTGGGCAAAAGACTCCTGCACTGCAGCAGGTTGGACTAGATGATCCTTGTGGTTCCTTCTTACTCTACAGTTCTATGACATCCTTGGACTAGAAGGGCACTGGCACTGTGGACTCATCTTCTGGAAGTACTTCCGGGGTTGGTCCTGGGTGCAATTTCCCTTCTGATTCCAAACCCTCATCCTCTAAAGAAGGAGAATTCGACCCCAGGGTCATGACCGTCAAAATGGGTGGCATTCAATGCTTGTCCTACACAGAACAGACACGCTGAAGTACCTAACTAACTTAGGTTCACTGACTTTAACAGGTCTGCTCTGAATAGGGCTTAGCTGCATACAACCCAGAGTCAGTTCCACAAAGTACAGAGTGCAGCAATCTTGAAACTGGCAGAGTAAGTGAATAAATTTAGTAGCACGTAGGAGGATTTTAATGCATAAAATGTAGTGCTGGAATTTATCCAGGGGGATAAATCTTTTGGAGTCTCATCAGAATGACAGTCTCATGCTTCCTGTAGTTACTACTGCACCTTGCTCTCTTGAGGAACTTGTGAGGTTAGCAGAAAGGGGTTATGTTGCAACTAAGTCCTAAGCCAAATGCTTCCTGCAAAGGAATTCAATGGAATCCCATGGTAAGGCACTTCAGAACGCTTCCATGCCAATCTGGTCTTCAGCTTCCTCCAAGAATAGAAAAACAATTCAAATCACAGATGTTCTCCAATGGAAAAGATTATTAGATCTGCTATCATGACCCACTGGCCAACATCATTCTACCCCCATAATTACAAATCCTGCAGCCCTGAAGTTTTTAATTGCGTTGGTACTACAGAGACACAATTTCATATGCCACAAGGAGTTGTAAGGAGGGCGGAATCCCTCCAAAACGGTTTTGTGCAAAGTTATCTGCTGTCTAAGCTTTCCCAGCCCATTAATATTTCACTTTCATATAGCCCTGGACTGGTTTTGGAACATGCTTCCTTTTTATCCCCTTTTTATATATAAGCAAGAGAAAGTGTTTGAAGTAAGTGCTGGTAAAAAAAACCTCCCCTAGTCTGTCTCTCTTCCCACCCCCTCATCCCCCTCCCCACACACACTTGCTTTCTCCACCTCAGTCTCTTGAGGATTTTAACACTTCAAGTACAACATATACCAGGAAAAAGGGAGGGGGGAACAGAGACGAATGTGTCTAGCTTTGAATCGCCTCTTAAAAGAGAGACGGCTTTTTTCAATTGTTTTGTAGTCACATTCAGCTGTGAAAATGACGAAAAAGGAAATCGGCGAAAATAAGCGCGATTACTACATGCTGTCAGGCTGAAAGGGGAGCGTAGCAAATACAGCAGAGCCTCAAATTTACAAAACACTTTGTGAATGGAAGCAGTTTGTAAGCCTCCTGCCCTGGCAGTTCCAAAATCCCCTACCCTATTACCTTGCATCTCCACATCCTCCCGTTTGGAATGTCACCCGGGCATTGCCAGTGCTTGCTTTCCTCATCTACCTGGAACCCCTCCTCCCCAATTGGGGGGGGGGCTTTCCTAGCTCTCTATGAAGATGGGAAGCAGTGCAGGCTGAGCAGGCACCAGCCTATGGGCCCCACAACTTTCAGGGGCCCCACACAAAGGGACCAAAATAATATTGATTTGATCATAAAAGAAAATTACAATCAAGCTTTCTTAGTTCAATGCTATCCCACTAGAGAACATGCACAAGCCCCCCCCCCATTTCAGCTGCCTAGGGGCCTCCCACAGGGTTTAATCTGCCACTGTTTGGAAGCTGCCTTAAACTTAATCAGACTATGGGTCCATCAAGCTCAGTACTGACTGGAAGCAGCTCTCCAGAATTTCCATCAGGGACCTTTGCTAGCCCTACCTGGAGATACTGGGGATTGAACCTGGGACCTTTGGCAGGCAAAGCAGATGCACTACCAGTGAGCTACAGGCCCGTCCTTTCTCTGCTTCATCTCATTAAGGGCACTGGAAGCTGCCTTATACCTGGGCAGGCCATTTGTCCTTCTGGGTCAGTACTGTCACTTGGAAGTAGCTCATCAGGGTCTCAGACAGAGGACTTTCCTGCCACCTGGTATGTGATCTTTAAAAACAAGCAAACCTGGAGATTCAGGAGATTGAATCTGAAACCTTCTGCATTCAGAGCATGTTCTCTATACCACAGAGCAGCGGTCCCTCCCCCTCCATTTTATCCAATATGCTTTCTGACCTCCTGAAAAACACCCCCACGCCGCCTGATTCACAAAGGGGCTGATGTGGCAACAGTTACTGCATACTGAGCAGGGTGAGCAATACTGCGACGGAGAAATTTGATAGATTAGTCATTTTGAATCTCCAGGCTTCATATATCTCCGAGGTTCCAGCAGAGCGAAATCCGTTCCACAAGAATGTTCAGTGGAACTCTGCTCCGCCATGGGAAAAGAAAACCGATCCTCTCCACTACTTGGCAAGATGTCTCTCCTTAATGGTGTTGGGAAAGTACAGTCGCCAAAGAGCACCACCCTCGTGGCTCGTGTTAAGATGATGCATTACGAGACACCACTGGGTAATGCTAAGTCTCTCTTCCCCCTTGAAACTGCACGTGCAATTACCCTGCCTGCTGCAATGTCTAGCTGCTCCCATACTCCATGGGAAATGGCGCAGGTAGAGCATCATAGTTCAGAGTACGAAAAGGAACCATCCAGGAACAAGTGCGTCATCACCCGTCGACACCGTCTCCCCATTCAAATATTATTCCAGGAACTCACTTCTCTGCAACAACCCATCAGCCTGAATTTGCTTCATGTTATGTTGAATGAAATAGAATGAAAAACTGGAACTGGGCAGTGAGGACTTTTATTTGACACACCACACTGGGTCGAGACTCAGCCCCAAGTGATACCTGGGCAAAACAGGTGTGAGCTCCACAGTCAAAGCACACACACACACACACACACACTTTCATGCTGCCTTCTGCAGTGGGAGCTGCCCTACTTCCTTGGGGTCACAATGCCCTTCTGGTGACAAAGTCTCCACTGACCATTCTTCCTGGTGCCACATCTAGCTGGCCACCAGCCACAAATCATGACCGGTTCTGCCTCTTCCACCACCGTCCCCATGCCCACCGCAATATGACACATGTACCCCAAGCATGTCTTATTGCATGGGCAGTGAACAGTTCTCTGGCAAATAGCTCGATAGCTGTGATGAGTGTGGCTGGCGCAGCGATGGCAGGGGCAAGAGGTGACAGTGTCTAGTGGGGGCGGGGAAGGTGCCATGTGGCAACGCTGGAGAATCCACATGGCTCTCCCAGCTGCCAATCTCTCTCCCTCTCTATATATATGTATGCATGTATGTTACTGCTGCATAGCCGCTGCGGAAAGGAAGGAACCCTCTCCCCAGAAAACAGGCGTCTTCTTCCCCTGCATAAGTCCACGATGAAGCCTTGGAGCCTTCCACGCGCGCACACCCTCCTCGCCCCTTCCCCAAAACTGCACCGCCACAAAGCGCCCTGCCCTCGCCCTAATCCCAGCCGCCGCTGCGGCCACTGCCGACTTGCAGGAGAGCCCAGCTCGGTCCAATCCCAGCGAACACGCCTCGCGCGTACAGGAAGAAGGCAATGCGGCTCTCGGCGAGCCCTTCCTCGTAGCCGCGGCTGCCCTGCGTGCAATAAACATACCGGCTTCTAGCTCTCGCCTTCTCCTCCTCCAGCTCCTTTCCTCCCAATCAGCTGCCGCTACCGCCTGCCCAGCCCCGTATCTACCTGCAGGACTCGAAGCGAGCTTTAAAAAAAAACCAGAAAAGCCACAGTACACAAACCAAGCCTTTGCACCACTTTCCAGCCCTCGATCCCGTGTGCACTTGTTCCCCCAGTTCCGCGATCCGCCCACCCAAGGCAAAATCGCGACCACCACATCGCAAGCATGGGAAGCTTCTTCCCAAAATAACGCAGCCCTCCTTGGCTGTGCGGGCAAGCCTGGAAGACCCAGAGGAGCTCAGCCTCCCTCCTCCTCCCTTCCTAAAATCCTGACCTTCCATCTCCTAGCCGCCCCCTTCCCCGCCGCCCTATGAGAGGGTGCCTTCCCTGCTTTCCCAAACCGAGCAGCGCCACGAGTCAGGGGCGCATGGAGGTTATTTACTACCTGGTTGGGCAGCTGGTGGTTGTCTTGGGGGCGCTCTTGCCACGGAGTGCTGGGGAGGGGGGCGCGAAGTCTCGTCCTGGCCGCCCCGCTCCCTACCACCAAAGTGGTGGTTGGTGAGGTCCTTTTAATTTTCCCATATGCGCCCACGGAGAAGAGAGGTGGGGGGAAGCAAAAAAAAAAACCCCGCACGCACACACCCCAGCCTTGGTCCAGGGCTAGCAGCAACAGCAGCAATTAATCCAGCAAGAGGCAGCCAGAGCAGCGCAAAAGCTCTGCAGCAGAAGAAACCAACGGAGCTTCCCATGCACTCATGTTGTTGCTGTTGAGAGTGCAGAAGAGGATACGCAGCAGCAGCAGCAGCAGCAGGCGGATTGGCAGCCGGCGCTGCTTGTGGCAAGGAAAGACGGGGAGAGGAGAAGGCGGCGGGGAGGGACGAAAGGGGAGGCGCTTGCGGTGCGTGTCTGGAGAGAGAGTGTGGGGCTGTGCGCGCCGCGTTGCATGCGGGGTTGCGCGGTGCCACCTCCTCGCTGGGAGTGCACTGCGGAGCCGGCTTGGGAGGGGAGAGCAGCCGCCAGCGCAGGATCAGCCTCTTAAGAAGGGGATTGACAGGAAGGATTTAAGAAAGCCTCACCTTTCTGAGCTCTGAGTCAGCAGAGAGTGGAACAGGTTCATTTTTATTATTATTTTTTGCTCTCTTCTTCCTGCTTCCAGGCCAGCCTCCTCCTTCCCTTTTCTTGAAGCCACAGCAGAAGCTTCAACAGCTGCAGAAGAAACCAAGACCAGCAAATCAGTGTAACCCGTGTGTGTGTGTGTGTGTGTGTGTGTGTGTGTGTGTTTGCGTGTTTGTTTTTTCTTGCGTGTCTGCCTTGGTTTGCATTTTCTTTTTAGCGTGCTAAAATCAGGAGCTTTGCAAATCCTTAAAAGGGGGGGGGGGATAACACCTTTTGGGCAGCTTCACTTCAGGAGTGAACTCTGAAATAATGCAGATTAGTTGCTCCTTAATAGGCTTGCTCCAGTCAGGGTGGTTATAAAAAGGGTTCAGGTGTGTTTGTGTGTTCCTGGAATACTCTTAATAATCCACATTATAGATTGCGAGTTGAGGACTAGGCAGGGGTTAAGTCAGCTGTTTCAGAATAAAAGATGGTCATTTTGTGTGTGGCGGGGGAAACCTGAGGATGCTGGCTATTCCAGATTGGTTCTGATCCAGTAAACCTGAAAGGTGCTGGTTGTTGCAAATTAGCTCTGGCATAAAATGGTATGACCTTCTTGTGCCCTTGCCATTTCATAGTCAAGGTCACCTGGAAGGAGCTGAGGCTCAGACAATTGGGTTGCAATACCCAGAGCTAGCCTTACTCTGCAAGAAGCCTCACTGAACTCCTTGGGTTGACAGATATTTACAGGATTGTACTGCTGGTTTATGCAGCGAGTGGCCATTCTCTTCGGCATTGATCTGTTGTGACCATGAAGCCCAATGCAGCAACCACAGCAGTTGTTTGGGATCAACTGAGTGAAAAGCTATATTCTTCCCCCCTACCCCACCCTGTTCCATATTTTGCATGGAGGACAGGCTCAAAATTGGGAGTAAAGGGTAATGGAGTTTTTGGAATCAATTCACCCGGACTGCATACACACCATACATTTAAAGCACACATATACTCTCAAACAATATTGGGAGCTTAGGTTTACCCATCAGAGAGCTACAGTTCGCAGCACCTTTAAACCAGTGTTTCCCAAACGTTTTTGGGCAACGGCACACCTGTTAGCCGGAAAAAAATCTCGCGGCACACCACCATTAAAGCCCCGCCCCGTGACGTCAGCGCGCAGCGTCACGCCGGGAGGGACGCACAAAAGCGAAAGTTTTTTCCCTCCCCCTTGCCGGGGTGGGAGGAGGCAGCAGAGCGAGGGCAGCTGAGGCGGAGGCGGCGATAGCGGGCGGAGGAGGGGGCGGCGGCGGGAGTTGCTGCTGCTGTTGTTGCTGCTGCTGCCCGGACATGCCGGCCTCCTCCTCCTCCGCTGTCTCGCGCTCCTCCCTTTTGCGCGCGCTGCCCCGCCGCTCGGCACCACCACCGCGGAGCCACCCCCGGCTCGACGCGGATCCTCGCCGCCGCCGCCGCCTCTCACCGCCCGACTCGCCCGCCTTCCTCCCACGGCACACCAGCCGGTGTCTCACGGCACACTAGTGTGCCGCGGAACACCGGTTGGGAAACACTGCTTTAAACTACAGTTCCCAGGATTCTTTGGCAGGGTGGTTAAATGTGCTTATGGTGTGGAAACAGAGTGAAAAGCTGTGGTCTTTTTACCCTTCCATATTTTGCATGGGCAAAAAGTATCAAAATTTACAGGCGGGTTGAATGCGCCAGATTTCCCACTCCTTGTCTCCAAAACCATTGAATGAAACGTGTGTGTGTGTGTGTGTCTGTGTGTTTTGCAGGCCGTGCAAGGGGAAGAGAAAATTTCTAGACAACAGCATCTGTATGACCTTTGGATGTTTACTATCCTTGTCTTCTCTCTCTCTTGGGGTTTTATATGCATGTGTACATAAGTGAGGGAGGTGAGGTGGTTAAAGGGTTTGCTGTGGTGGTTTTTTTTTTTTTTTAAAGCCTCCTTAACCAGGAAGCAGCTACAAGAAAAGCTAATCAAACGCCAGCTGAGGAAAAGTGCACTAGTTCAGCGCATTCAATAATTATCACCGCATATGCTCCCGGCACGAATGTATTGGTATATGTTGCTACCAATATTGCTCCTTATTCCAAAGCAGGCATGGACAATTTCTGCATTTCACAGACTAACTATGATGTGAGGGATCCATAGTCAGTTCTCCAGATATATTTTCCTTTGCCTAAAAACAATCTATGAGGAAGGGGAGAATGGGGTCAGGAGGAATAGGGTTGAGGTTGGCACACATTTCCCTGTCCGTTTCCCCCCCCCCCCCCATTATTATTAACCATGAAGAGAATTTTTTTGAGAATTTTCTTTTTCTCACCCACCTCCCCTCAGAAAATGAAAGCCATAAAAAGCTGCTTTAAAAAAATCCCCCAAGTATTCCTCACCATCTTTTGTGTGTGTGTGTGTGATGGCCACCATATTTCCCTCACAGTGCCTTGGAAGGACTCCAAGTCGAGGACATTGTGGAGGATTCAAAATGGCGGCCATTTTGCTTCTGTTGTCATTGGCAGCCGCAAAAAACGTTAGGTTAAAAGGATAAAAAGTTTGCTACTCCCACTGCTAATGGTGAGCCCCCCCCCACACACACACCAGCAATAAATGGTTGAAGAATTTCTCCTCACTCTGGTAAAATCACCCACCCAACTTCTTCGCCCACTAATAGGGCAGAGAATTTCAAGAGGCCATTAAGAGCACAGTTCTAACAGGTACTTACTTGATTTTACCTCAAGCCTATTAGCAGCTTGAGAAGACTGATTGCAGTCCGTGTTCCTAGTTTCCTGCGTATTAGCCCCATGAAACTCAAGAGGACTTGCTTTTGAGTAGACATGTAGAGGATTGGGCTCTTTAAAGTCAGGGAATTAGCCCACACAGAGAAAAGAAATGGCTAAACAAACCCCCCAAAAACCCTTCCCTCAGCATCACCCCCTAAGCCAAAATAACCTTCCTCCAGTAGCTGCTGTTCACCTCTGGGAGGAATGCAGGCAGCTGTATTGTTCTTGATATTTCCTGACCTCCAACAAGGCTATTTATCTATAACATTTGTATATCGCCTTTTCCTCCGGGGTCCTGTACATGGTTCTCCACCCTTCCCTGTTTTATCCCCACAGCAACCCTGCGATGTAGGTTACCCTGAGAGGTTGGCCCAGGGTCATCTGGTAAGCTTCACGGCTGAGTGGGGATTTATAACCTGCCCCCCCCCCCAGGGCCTCATCCTGCACTCTCAACTTTTCTACCACATTGATTATCAGAGGGAGAAAAAAGCCACAGAAACAGTGTGGGTGTGAATGTGTGTTTAATAATAATAATATATTTTTTTTAAAAAAACTCCCCTCCACCCCCTGATTTGGCCACCATCACAGGCCATTTTGAGCAAAAGAAGTTACATGTAATTTGACCCCCATCCCCAGGAGCCATTCTGTTCTCCAGAGATTGGTCCGGGGGCCACCAGTGTACTTTCCAGCTCACTCCAATCCTTTCATAGGTGCTCAGAATGTATAACAAAATGCGTGCTGCTTAACAGTACAGTCATATCTCATGTTACGTTTGCTTCATGTTATGTTTTTTCAGGTTGCATCCCGCAGCGACCCGGAAGTACCAGAAACGGTTACTTCCGGGTTTCACTGCAGTAGTGCTAATTTGCACTTTGCACATGCGCACAAGCAGCAAATCACGCTGCACACATGCGCAGATACAGCGCTTCAGGTTGCGGGCTTTTCATGTTGCGAACGGGCCTCCAGAACGGATCCTGTTCGCAGCCAGAGGTACCACTGTAAAAGTTTAACATCAATAAAACATGTGCACCCAGGTATGACCAAGGTAATAGTTTTTGGTGTTTTTTGCAGGGGTGGGGCGTCCATGTAAAGATGTTAAATTTGACAAATCTTCCTTTCAACCCTTGAACAGTCATTTTCTTTTCCTTGTTGTTGTTGGCGTCTGTCTGTTTCGAGAGACAATGGAGTACGCCTCTTGGGGTGCAGTCAAACCGCTGCATTAGCAGCATTGTACAGTGACCTCCCTGGGGCACAAGACTGGGCAGTATTTATGGAGATCCTGGGCTGCCTAGACGACAAGACCTCCATCTCAGCCTCAGTGATGTGGTCCAAAAGAAAGCACAGCAATACATTTGGCACCAGCTTGCCTGCCACCCAAATGTCTTTTTGTATAGGGTTTACTCCTTATCCTTTACTTCTCCTGAAGATATCTGGCAAGGGAATGGAGGTTTACGATCAGAGTTTTCCTTCTCCTGGTGGGGCTACCTTTCCAGGTTGATGAGCCCCATCTGCCCCTCACTTCCCTCTACAGCATGTGTAGTAATCGCCTTCTTGACCATTGGACCCACTATTGGTCTCATCCGCTCAATCCACATGCAATTTGGGGAAGTCCCTAACTCACTGAGGGCTTGAGGCACATTGGCTACCCTCACCTGGTTTAGCTGGCCAGTTAAAGCGGGCATAGACAAACTCGGCCCTCCAGATGTTTTGAGACTACAGTTCTCACCATCCCTGACCACTGGTCCTGTTAGCTAGGGATGGTGGGAGTTGTAGTCCCGAAACATCTGGAGGGCCGAGTTTGCCTATGCCTGAGTTAAAGCCATTCCTGGGGTGTGGCCTCTGTCACATGTTGACAGCTTCCAGGAACCACAGGTGAGAGCTAAATGCAGGGTTGGGACCAAAGGTACACAAATTACCCCAGAAGGAGCACAATGCGTCCCCCAACAGAGGTACTATCCACCCCTTAACACACCATATACCCTTCTTAGCAAACAAAATTTGTTATAGCTTCCCCCTATCTGGAGAAAACCATTTTCTTCTTCAGTTGGTCATCCATCCCTGTTTTGAAAGCATTGCCCCACATTCCACAGCATCAGCAACCAACATACCAGAATGGATGTCATTTATTGGAAATGATTTTTTCTTCATAGAACCACACAGCAGCTTCCTTTCATTGCGGAAATTTGGCCGGGCGTTTCTGGGTAGAGAAGAAATAAGACACGAGTATATCATAGTCATTAAAAAGAACAAGATTTTCCACTGGAAATCCAAACCAAACCAAGCTGAAATATGTGAAACTACATGTTCTTCCCCAGTTACCACCATCTCTTCACCATATCTCATCCCCATTGGAATTCAGATTGTAAGCTCTTTGTGGCAGGGCCCTAAATATTTTCTGTGTTTGTTGTTCTGTAAAGTTCCACAGCACTGACCCTGATCTAGCTAAAGCTAGTCATACCTACATTCTGCCGACATGAATGGAATTGAACCCAACTTTGATTAGGTCATAATGTTGGCCAACATTAGAGGGATGTTGTAAGGATCACTGACATCATGAAGGGCTTTGAGCAGGGAACAGCCCAATTCCTACCATGTTTACTCAGAAGTAATTCCCCTGAGTTCAGTGGCATTTATTTCCCAGTAAACACATTTCAAAATAGCCTCCCTAGGAAAAAATGCTATAGATGCAGAGGAATCTGGTTTGATGAAGGGCAAAATAGGTGGTCTTTTATCAGGCAAGCCATCCATGCTTGTCCACCTACAAATATTGCTTTGTGTATTTTGTAGTTCTTGTTGTCTTAGACCAACTTAAAAGCATTGCCTTACACCAAACTGATATAGTGCGGAAGATTCCGGGAATGCTCAGCAAACTTTGCCTTCTCTGTTTCATATACTCAAATGTTGCATATACTGCAATAATTAAATAAACAAGGGCAGTAGTGAAAACTATTTAAGGTTTTTTTTTTAATAAAACAAAGTTTGGATGTTTTTACCATTGTGAATGCAGATGGCAAAGACAATGAACTCAGAGTCTCATTTAATCATGATTCATAAATTAATGTTATCTTTCATCATTCCAGATTCCACACAGTCTGTTTGCAATTCGAGCTTTTGCACTCAGGAGTGGGGGTGAGGGAAGGAAGCTTTAAAAAAAAATTAAGAAAGGGAGAAGTGATATTTGTTTGTTCTCAGTTTTTGCTAGTTGCTGAATGAGTCTCATTTTGCAACCCTGAATGAAATGAATCATTCCTGGCACAGGAAAATCACACCTACTTAGGTCAATTGCTTACCACAAATGACTGTGTATGATTTCTCAAGGCCCTGATCATTCTGAGATTGTATGTCTAACTTTTATGCATCTCAGTACCCTAGTGACTTCATTAACTTTACATTTGTACTGGAATTTTCAGCTGGAAGGAGGGGGTGTTATGTTTGTATATTCTTTTGATCTGTTTAATAAATGTAAGAGAGATGTTTAAAATTGGCAACAGTGACGCATATTTAAAATTGCATACAACTTTATTGTGCAGAAACAGAGGCAATTAAAATGGACCTGCATGCTCACCTCATGGCAAAGTAGCAGTAATGGAATCCCCGTGGCAATGCTGCTGGCTATCTCATCATTTTCCGCAATATTCACCCACACATTTATAGCTATTTATTATGTAATTATTGGAGACATTGGCTAAATTCTCACCCAGGTGGTCAGTCTGCTGTGAACTGGAGCCCCCGTGATACTCGTCAAGGTTCAAAGACAATTATGCCATTAAATGCCAACTGTTAGGGAGAAACACCTGTGCCCTCAAGTCCCACTTAAGGGATTCCAATAGGTATCTGGCTGGCCACTTACGAAACAGGTTGCTGAATCAGATGGACCATTGATGTGATACAGTAGGATTTTTCCTGTGTTGTTACGGCAGAATATTACTCATATACACACAACATCTCTGTACACAGAAAAGTATCGTTGTCAGGGGAAAAGCTAGGCCAGAATTATTTTCCTTTATCTGCTACCTTTCTGTTTGTTTTTGTCTTTGTTTTGCATTTTAATATTTATTGTGTCCAAGAAAGATCTTCTAAATATTGCTGAGAATTCCTCCCACTTCCTAAATACGCTCTGTTTAGGCACGATACTCCATCTTCTTCTAATGTTACTAGAAGGACTTGAAAGCCAGTTGCAGAAGTTACTGCTCACTTAGCTTCTGGTTCTTCTAAAAAGCCCACATGCATTTCTTCTGACCAGGGATTTACACAATGCATAGCTAAGGTATGCAATTATGTGACTTAACCAATCTAGTTCCTTTTGACTTTTCCAGTCCAAGGGATCAGGGCTCTATCTGCAGTTGCGTCCTGAAAAATGTTGCTTTTCAACATGGCACTCAAAACTACAATTTCAAAGAATGTAGTCATTTGGCCACAGTAATTTCAACATGATATAAAGACATCTCCCTCTCCCTCCCTCCCTCCCTCCCTCTCTCTCTCTCTCTCTCTCTCTCTCTCTCTCTCTGTGTGTGTGTGTGTGTGTTTCTTGATGGTTCCATCAAGAACCAAAGGAGTTGTAATATTGTTTCTGTTGTGTTGTTATGCTGAGAATCATTTAGTGGGACTGCAAGCCCATATATAAATGAAATAGAGTGAATTCTTAAGACTTGTGGATATTTTGGAGGCATGCAAACAGTATTTGCAGGACACTACAAACTGGCATGAAGTGAATGGTTGAGTTGTCAGTATCACAGGAAAAAATGCAAACCAGTGTGGAAATGTGGAGAATTGAACTTAAGACTGAAAAAATGAGTAATGGAAATTGACAGATTTGCCTGTCCCCATCTGCATCCTGCCCACACCTGATGAAGGAGGAGGTCAAAAGTCTGAGGTTCGTGCATGTAACTCTAAACCAGCCTTTTGTAAGCTGATTCCCCTCCATATGTTTTGGGCTACAACTCTCATCAGCTGCACGGAGGTCGTTGTAGTTGTTTAGTCGTGTCCGACTCTACGTGACCCCATGGACCAGAGCACACCAGGCACTCCTGTCTTCCACTGCCTCCCGCAGTTTGGTCAAACTCATGTTAGTAGCTTCGAGAATACTGTCCAACATCTCGTTCTCTGTCGTCCCCTTCTCCTTGTGTCCTCAATCTTTCCCAACATCAGGGTCTTTCCCAGGGAGTCTTCTCTTCTCATGAGGTGGCCAAAGTATTGGAGCCTTAGCCTCAGGATCTGTCCTTCCAGTGAGCATTCTGGGCTGATTTCCTTCAAGAATGGATAGGTTTGCTCAGCCTTCTTAATGGTCCAGCTCTCACTTCCATACATCACAACTGGGAAAACCATAGCTTTAAATGTACGGACCTTTGTCGGCAAGGTGATGTCTCTGCTTTTTAAGATGTTGTCTAGGTTTGTCATCGCTTTTCTCCCAAGAAGCAGGCATCTTTTAATTTCGTGACTGCTGTCACCACCTGCAGTAATCATGGAGCCCAAGAAAGTAAAATCTCCCACTGCCTCCATTTCTTCCCCTTCTATTTGCCAGGAGGTGATGGGACCAGTGGCCATGATCTTCGTTTTTTTGATGTTGAGCTTACAGAAGTTGTAGCCCTAAACATCTGGAGGACACCAGTGTGTGGAAGGCAGACCTAAACCATAGTTTAAGCATTAAGTTTGATACAACCGTTGGATGTGCATACATGTAAATATTTCTTGTATGAATGATTTGTGCACCCAAGTGGCTCCCTGGCATGCTCATGAGCTGAAGGAAACACGGCAGCTATTCACAGGTCTCCAAAGGAACCCATTGTGTTTATGCTTCTAAAACTAAACCCTTCATAGAATAGGTTTTTGTTTACATGTAGACTCTGAAGTGTCACTCATTCTAATAATGCCGCATTTATAAAGTGCAAAGAGAAGCAGCCTTGAGTAAAAACAGCTGCAATTACTGTGAAATATAGGTGAGGTGTGGGTTTTAAAAATGCATTGTGGTTTAAAAGGTGGAGTGAAATTCTGACCCCACTGAAACTGAAGCTCATGAAAGTCCCATTGACTTTGGTGGGGTCGGGGTCTCACTCCTCCACTCTCCAGGCAATCAGGTTCCACACATATAATTCTCTCTAAAGAGACTGATTCCATTGAAATGGTTCCTGTTGTTCTTTTCTAAGAGGTACTTAACCTGCAGTAACCCTCCCGTCTTTCTCCTATCTTCATTTTGCTGCTCAGTTCTCCTCTCCCTTGTATTACTGAATAATAAATCTGACATAGATTATGTAACATCCACTGAATCATATCAGGCTGTGGGAGGCTGGAGCACAGCATAATGCAAGATGTAAGGAACATGAAAGAGGAGGTTGAGAGACAAGTGTTTTAAAAAGCGTTTCCCGGGTGCTTACAACTTTAGAAACTTGCACAGAGAACTGTTTCTAAAAATGAATTTGCACACATGAAATTACATTTCTTAAATTAGAAGTTCCCGGAGCCTTTTATCTACTGACCACAAGAAGCTTGGTCAGCTGCTTTGTGAACCATTAAGTTCACCGCCCTGCATTCTCCTTCCAAAGGCCTTCTTACTTGATCCACTGCATAATATCAAAGCCAAAGTCACCACTTACTTCACAATAGCCAAATCAAAGTTAACCATTTTCAGATTCGAACTGATCCAGGAATAAGAAGCACTTCAGTGTCCCTGCGTATCATCCTAGCAGACAGGGTGGTTTTCTGGTGACCTACCAAATCTGCCTTTCGCTATGACTGGTACGCAACAAGCTCGCAGCAATTTGTGTAGGTTGGAGAATCTTTAGCTTCTGTGGAGGCCTTTGAGGCCACAGGTGCTGCGATTGAGAGAAGGAGACACCTGCTTTTCAGGTGACAATTCCATGAGCCAAATCATCAGCATGAGAAAAAGCACAGTGGTACCTTGGTTCTCAAACTTAATCCGTTCCGGAAATCTGTTCCAAAACCAAGACACACTTTCCCATAGAAAGTAATGCAAAATGGAATAATCCGTTCCAGACTTTTAAAAACAACCCCTAAAACAGCAATTTAACATTAATTTTACTATCTAATGAGACCACTGATCCATAAAATGAAAGCAATAACCAATGTACTGTACTATAAAATATATAAGACAATATTGTAGATGATAAAAAATAATTTATTTATTTTCTTACCTGCACTGATGATAGTCATTGTTTGGATGGGGGGCTTTTATCCATTTCCGCAGTCACACAAACAATCAATCAGTAGCTGAACTGGGTTCCACAGTGTCACAAAAACAAATTAACCAAAAAAGCCTCAAAAACAAAAATGCAAAATAAATAGCAAAAACAAAAGCACCAAACTTAATCCATTCCGGAAGTCCATTTAACTTCTGAAATGTTTGAAAACCAAGGTGCAGCTTCTGATTGGTGCAGGTGCCCTGGAAACAATAGCCGACAGCCACATCAGACGTTCGGCTTCCGGAAAACATTTGAAAACTGGAACTCTTATCGGTTTTCATTGTTTGGGAACCAAGGTACCACTGTATATTAAAGGTTTAGCACTGAGTTTGGTGGAGACACTCTGACGGAATGGGGACAGACCCATGTGGAGCTTGCCTGAGGCCTAAGGTGGGGCTCTTGTTAGAATAAAATTATAAATGCATACAGAAAAGCAGCTGGACCTCAGTGTCCAGGCTGAACGATGGGGATGGAGATGCTTCTTCAG
Organism: Podarcis liolepis; assembly: GCF_965112155.1. Classification (NCBI taxonomy): domain Eukaryota; kingdom Metazoa; phylum Chordata; class Lepidosauria; order Squamata; family Lacertidae; genus Podarcis; species Podarcis liolepis. Next base: position 16,820,719 of record NC_139564.1, on the reverse strand, counting down.
GTATATAGGACTGAAGCCATTTAGGGCTTTAAAGGTCAGCGCCAACACCTTGAATTGTGCTTAGAAACATACCGGGAGCCAATGTAGGTCTTTCAGGACCTGTATTATAACCCTCACAGTTTTTGCCTGGGGCCTAAAGATATGTAACGAAGGTGCCAGGTGAGCCTCCCTAGGGAGATCATTCCACAAGTGGGGAGCCACCACAGAAAAGGCCATTCTCTTGTGTTGCCATTCTCTGGATGTCCCTTGGGGGAGGCATCCAGAGAAGCGGACACGGAGCAATGGATCCAAACTACAAGAAAGAAGATTCCACCTAAACATTAGGAAGAACTTCCTGACAGTAAGAGCTGTTCAACAGTGGAATTTGCTGCCAAGGAGTGTGGTGGAGTCTCCTTCTTTGGAGGTCTTTAAGCAGAGGCTTGACAACCATATGTCAGGAGTGCTCTGATGGTGTTTCCTGCTTGGCAGGGGGTTGGACTCGATGGCCCTTGTGGTCTCTTCCAACTCTATGATTCTATGAGGCACACAAAGAAGGGATTCAGATGATGATCTAAGGGTCCAGATAGGTTCATATGAGGAGAGACAGTTATTGGTAACTAATTAAGTGCTTCCCATAAAGCATCCCAAAATGATTTAATAGTAAAAACAGTTTGGTTTGATTGGAGTCCTTCAAAAGCTCTTGCTACTTTTGGGGGACAACCACAGGGGTAATCATCCATTCTTAACCTCATTGTCTGTGCCACAGTGATAGGCTTCCTGTTGGCTTGCTTTTCACAGTGCTTCAGCCCTGTGGATAGCTGGAAGGCTGGGTAGCTGATATGAACTCAGTGGTGGTCAATGGACACAAAGGGTTCCACCTAGTCCTATAAAGATTCTAACCTAGCTCTTAACCCCGAGGAACCTGTTGATTGGAAACAGGCTGAGGTACTCTCAAACTGTCTCTACTGTCCACTGACTTTGCTCAGAACTTCACTGCTTCCAGCTTTCTGGCCTCCAGACCGTCAGGCCTGGCAGATACGATCTTGCTTCGCACCTCCTATTTCCAGAAGCCGTGAAGTCTGATTCATCAAACAGATGTGTATGCATCAGATGTTTTGCTTACATATCCCGTAGTAGTATATCTATAAATAACATGATAGTATTTCTTGGCAGACAAAACACAAGAGGAAGGAAAGATGAAGCAAGAACATCTCTCCCTGTGCTTTTTGCAAGGTCAAAGTGAGAGGTCGCTTCAGTAATGGGGAAGCAAGCAGAGGGCATAATAACTCTGCAACACAGTCAACCCAGACCCATACAGGAATGGGATGGGCATCTATTCTGCCCCATTTTAGTCTCTCTGGTACTCAGTCATAGGTCTCTATCCTGTCTTGTTGCATTCTGTTCCATCCCATTGTATGCTGTTAGTGTGAACTTTGTATGTAAAATGTGCACATTTATGTAAAATGTGCTTTTCAATGTTTTGCATGCATCTTTCATGCAAAAAACGAAAAACACCCTCTCGCCACCAGAAAATCCCAGTTTCTCCACATCTCTCTTTGCAGTTCCCAATGACTTAGGCCATTGAATCCTGTTCAGCCTCACCTCTTTGCTGGCGGGCGAATCTTTGAAGTACATTTCAGTTGTCTTGTAATGACGATGTTTCAAATCCAGTGACCCTGAAATGCTGTCATTCATAAGAAGGTGACACCTAAGCCTGAAAAGTCCAAGAGAAAGCCCCTATTAGAAAAGCTTTCAAATAGCTGCTTCAATGACATATGGTATTTCGGTTTCTGGGTATTCTGCAAATAACCTTGTACTCCACCGCAGCATTTCATTGCCATACTCCATTTCTTGCCACGATCCTGTACCCATCCCTGTCATTTCACACCACACTATATGTCTTAATCCTCCTTGTTGTTAATATAGCATCCCTGCCCACCTATCCCCAGCCCAGAAAAGACCAGTCCTTTCAAGCACTCCCTCTGCATAACTCTTTGCTTCTGTGGCACTTGTTCATAAGCAATGGCGATGCCTATAATATTTTTGTCCCTTCAGGCAGTGAGATGCATGGGGGGGGGGAGGGAGAGGAATGAGTAGGTAGAAGTTCAGTGCAGGAGAACACAGGGAAATTGTACTGAGCTGCATGGTTTATAATGTTCACTGAATTCAGCTTATCCCGCCTCAGAACTTTGATCCCCTGGCTGCAGAGTTTTAATTTTGCTTTCTACAGCCCTGTTTATCAGCCACAGAGCTCTGTGACCATTCAAGCTGAAGTCTCTAGGCAAAGTCTGAAGTTTCCTCCAAGAGCTGCCAAGTTGCATTTGAAACTGACGAGGGAGGAAGGAAGATTAGCCAGTTCCAGAGACTGCGGCAGTCCATCTATGTGTACTGATTTTTGAATCACACAGCTTTGTGCAACTGCAATGGCAGTGTGGTGTGTCGCTCATTCTCAGTGTTGCCGCTAGCATTGTGCAAAAGGTGTCTCTCGTGTGATATCCATGCATCCATACTCCCAACAGTGCTCCAGATTGCAATGGACTCTGCAGCTGAGAGAAACTCTACATACACTCAGCAGCAGCAATCATTTACTCAGCATTCAAAGTGCAAACAGAAGTGGGTTGTTGCAGTCATAGAACCACATTCCTGACTGCACTTTAGATCACCGTGGCTTCACCAGCCAGGCCAAAATGTCCCATATTCCCAGCAATACAATTGCACTTTCCCAGCCATTCAAAATGCTGCATCTCTATAATGAAGAGATGGGATTTCCTAGATGGGAGATGTTTGGATCCTACACAATAGATGAGCAATAACCACATTTGTTGTGAATTAAATGGATCATTTGGTGAAGCTTGAATTCCACATTGGCAAAAAGACACAAGCACACAGACATTTTATCTGCACAACAGCCTTGAGGGTATGATAGCCTGTGACGTAGAGAGAGCGCTTCAAGGTTGAGTGGAGATTTGAACCCTGGATCAGCCCAGTCTTAGTCTGATATGACAACCATTATGAACAGATATGTACATACGACACCTCAAAAAAATTAGTGCACAGCTTACCTGAACCATGGGGGAAAGCTGCTTTGTATATTATTGTAAAAAGGTGGAGTATAAGTTTTTGTTATCATCATCAGTGTAGTATTATGGAGTCTCTGACTTGATGGCACCAGTGTTCATTTTAGTGTTTATTGAACAATGCAGGAATTAATTCTACAGTTCTCCGTTTGTAACCATAATGCATCTACATACCTCAGCAGACCTCTGAACCATCACAAGATTCTCCATCAACTCCTTAAAGGAGCAACTTATTTAGCTGTTACAAACAAAGGAATGTTTAAAATCTGGTTGCGTACTTGCATCTCTCTTGAGTCGAACAATGATGTCTGTTTCAGTCAACTGCTTGGTGTTCTGGATGAAGATAAGCTTTTGGAAATGTATATTTCCAGGTGGTTTCTTTTGCAGTTCTAATGCAGCCAGGCAGCCCATCTGACTGCCAGTGGCCTATGTGTATTGGAAATACAGCTCATGCTAGTGTCCCACCCATCTGCACAATTTGCAGAGATTACTCCTGAATGGGCAACCCAGGTAGGCTCCCACTTTTTGATGTGGGGAAAGTTATTGCCTCTTCCAGGTAGACTTTATTTACTTGTGACCACTCCTGCATCCAATCAGGAGCATGAACAGCTTGTTTCTAGATGTCCTGGGGTGGAGTTAAGGGCCAAGGTTAGGATGCAAGGGGAAGTAACACAGGGAAGGGAAATGGTTCTGTGAAACGTAGTTGGTCGTTATCACATTATTGAATCCTCCCTTTTTTCCATGATGAAACTCAGCACAGAATATATAGAGTTCCCAGGAGATTCCTCCATCCAGGCATTGACATCACATCCAGACCAGTGTCTACAAGACTGTTCAGGGGTGTCACTGGGAAAAAAAATAGTTTGGGGAAGCGGAAGAGTGTAAAGCCAAGCTAAGCCTCCTGATGTATATTTTCGCTCCTGATCTATACTTTAGTTTGGTCAGAATCAAGTATATACCTCCAAAGTTAATACTAAATACATTACTTGGGTCCCTGGGTTTTTAGACTAGTCTACCCATGTACGTGGATTTTTAGACTAGTCTCCCCAGGGGTGCGGGTGGCGCTGTGGGTTAAACCACAGAGCCTAGGGCTTGCCGATCAGAAGGTTGGCGCTTCAAATCCCCGCGACGGGATGAGCTCCTGTTGCTTGGTCCCAGCTCCTGCCAACCTAGCAGTTCGAAAGCACAAAGTGCAAGTAGATAAACAGGTACTGCTCCGGCGAGAAGGTAAACAGTGTTTCCGTGTGCTGCTCTGGTTTGCCAGAAGCGGCTTCGTCATACTGGCCACATTATGCCGGCTCCCTCGGTCAGTAAAGCGAGATGAGCGCTGCAACCCTGAGTCGTCCGCGACTGGACCTAATGATCAGGGGTCCCTTTACCTTTACCCATGTACTATCTGAAACCCAAGAGGCGCATTGGTTGCCAGGTGTTTTCCCCCCCAGCTCTCCTACCCCACTATTGCTCCTTGAACACAATTGGGATTTACTATTCCTTTTGCAAGTGGAGATGGATCCACCCTTGGTCTGTCTTGAGTGGACCTGCAAACACTGGAGCCTGTTTCATCTCCCCCAAGACCAGAGTCTGATGGCTGGTCCACAGGGAATAAGAGATGAGAAGAGATACCCGTAAGGAGAAACTGAAAGGTCCAAGATTACCAAGGTAAGAAGGTAGCTATTTCTCTAAAATGGGCACGTTACCATATCCCTTTAGTAGGAAGGGATGTGAAGTCAGGTTGCAATACTACATTTAAAACGGGTGGGGAAATTGAAGGTTGCCTTTCCTTGGGGAAACGTGAGTAGGGTGGACCACATTCATGATGGGTGGGGCTGGATTTGGTGGTGGGTGGCGGCCAAGCCCAAAGTGGGTGGGGCCATGTCTCTGTGCTAATCTCAGCAGTATAAGAAGGAGCTGTATTGCAGGGACTCCTCCCATGCCTTAAATGTCACAGGGGAAAGACGCCCTCATGAAATCCAGGACCTTTTGTAGCACCATGGAGGCTTTAAACAAACTAAGCTTAAAAAGTTGCATGGATGGGATTGACTTACATAGTCAGCTTTCCTCCTTTTTGAAACAAAGGCATGGCAGCAGTAGCAGCAGCAACAGCAGCAGACGCTATGTTAATTAGATTAGAAACCGTCAGGTCTTGTTGATAGTATTCAAGTTACAGAAGGCTCTCCAGAGACAAAGCAGTAAATAAGAAATATCTGCTATCTCTTGGCATACAGAACAACTCGAAGGAAAGCATCTCTGCATCTTTGGCTGGGTACCGATAACTGCAGCAGCCTGCAATCCTGCACATAGTTAGGTGCTTAAATGCCGTTGAAACCAGTGGCTGTTAAGCAGCTTGAATGTATGCAGGATTGCAGCCAGTTGCTTCTCAGAAGCCAGACATTGGCATAATGCGCTTACAATGGGCATAGTTCACTTGCGTCTGTTTGTTTTGGGGCACTGTCATATCTAGTCAAAGAGGTTTTGTACATTTTTGAAGCACTAAAAAAACTTGCGGTACCTGTTGAATTGGAGACAAATTGAGGTGGGAGAAATTCCTTGGCATTTTAAAGAATATTATGTTTTGTTTTGTTTTCCCCCATTTTTATTAAGGCATTGAAAACTGGCTAGAGCAGCTCAACAGCAGCCTTAGTATTGAATATGCTCAGTGTGGGGACCTCAGAGGAAGGCACAAAGACGGATGCTCTAGTGTGTGCTCTCTCGCTCCCCCTCCCTCACCTAGATCACAGCTGGTGACCAGTTTATGTATACTGAAGCGGGGAGCCTGATAGGCTTTGTAATGTCATCCTAGATAGCTTCACCATTGATGTTTCCCCTATGCATAGACATGCAGAGAGTGACATCAAACGCTGGCTTTCCCTGTGCCGTTATTTTCAAAAGGACAGAAAGTCTTGATGGTTGCATGCTGCGGTGGTAACCTATAGGCTGGCTTCTAGGTTCAAGGGCATTCGCAGGTTTTCAAAGAAGTTCGTCTCCGTGTCACATCCGCCGCATCCAGCAACTCAGAATGCACAAATGCCCTGCAAAATCTGCAGAGCTGCCGGTAATTTATGGCAATAGGGTTGCTTGACATTTATTGCCCCTATTTGCCGTGGCCTAGAATAAGATTTTCATAGTTATCATGACAACCTTGAAATTGCATAAAGGTAATAAAACAGCCTTCTTCCATGCTACCTTGCGCCAAACTACACAGGCGTGTGTCAACAGTCCTGTTTTAACATTTGCATGCCTTCGTTTTTATGCATATATGCCTGGAAGCTTAGTCAAATAACTCCTAAGCATAGTTATTAAACAAAAAAATGGGGACGTGAAAATAAGCATTGCCACTTGTAAGCTGCACCAGCATATTAAATGTGTGTTCATTAACAAAAAAATAAATTAAAAAGCGTGAGTGTTTGTGTCCCTCGGGCAATGGTAAGCTGCATGGATTTGTGCTCCTAAATGCTCTCTTAACTTGGTAAACGTTTCTGTACATGATAGCCATCTTCAAATATCTAAAGGGCTGTCACATGGAAGATGGAACAAGCTTGTTTTCTTCGGCTCCAGAGGGTAGAATCTGAACCAATGGCTTCCAGTTAAAAAAAAAGGAGATTCAGACTAAACAGCAGGAGAAACTTTCTGACGGTAAGACTGTTTCACAGCGGAACAGACTCCCTCGAAAGGTGGTGGACTCGCTGTCCTTGGAGGTCTTTAAGCAAGGGTTCAGTGGCCCTCTGTCAGGGATGCTTTAGTTGAAATCCCTTCGTTACAGGGCTCCTGCCCAGCTCTGTGATTCTGCCTTAAAACCAAGGTACATTTCTTTTGGTATTGCAGATGGGATCACCCAGAATTCCAGAGCAAGGAACATAAAAAGCACATTTGCATGGCTCTAATTTATGTGCTCTTTTGTTTATTTACTCGCTTACGAGTCAAATTACAGCAGTACATGGGGAAAGGACCTAGGTGTTTCAGCTGATCACAAGCTGAACGTGAGTCAGCAGTGCAATGCAGGTGATGACTGCGGGGAGGCAGACAGGTTACACAGAGCAAAAGAAAATTTGGTTTTGGAAACCCGGTTTCCTTTCACTACATCCACCAGTAGTGAGTCTGGCAGAAGTGACTTTTTCGCTTGCAGAACGATGATTTGAAAAACATTCATTTCCCTGGAACAAAAGGTTTTGCGTTTCCTCATCGAGATGTTGCAAACATAGAGTTTCAGCTGCCATACCGCATTTCACTTGCTAAGTGTATATGCCCTATTTACATGATGGAATATTCTGCAGCGGGTAGATTTGGCTTCCAGTATGTAAGTATTATCAAGCAAAAACCACAACAGTTGTATGATAAAGAGGAGTTATGCCTTGTTTGTTGGCAGGAGAACACACCTTTCTGTGGGTTTCTTTCTTTCTTTTTAAAAAATGCTTCTGTAAGAGTTGTCATGCCAGCAGATCTACCTGCTAAAGCAGTGGTTCTTACCTCAGCAGGTGCACAAAAAGTATAGGTAATTATACGTTGGAAACATAGCTTTTCAAGGCACCTCTTACACACAGCTCACTCCTCTGCTTCTTGAACAGTGTAATCTAGATAGCATGGGCTGAACATCAGGATGCTGAGTCTCATAGTTGGGTGCAAGGCTGATGCCTACATTCAGGGGGGAAACCCACACAGTACAACCATCCTTGGACTACCATGTCAGAGTGCAGATATTTGAACACATCCCTGCATTGAAAGCTCTCTGGCCATGCTAGGGATCCAATCGGTGCTGCGTTCCCTTAAGGGTAATTGCTGGACTCTCTCCCTGCCCACTTCCTCTTCTCCTGTGGTCTAGGACACAAGTAGGTAACCTGTAGCCTTTGGGCTACATTTGACTCTTGTCCTAGTTTCAAAGCCCCTGGAATGCAAGTAGAACCCTCTGCACAGGGGACCATGATTAGCTCCCGGATCATAGAATTGTGGAATTGAAAATGACCCAAAAGGCCATCCAATTTTGCCCCCTGCAATGCAGGAAGGCATTGCACTCTAGTCAGGGGTGTAGGAAGGGCTGGTGGTGGGAGCGGTCCACCTCAGGTGCCATCTCTGAGGGGTGTGACAAAAAGGCAGACCGTGGGGGGCTCGCCCTGCTGCCCCTGGGCGCGGTAGCGTGAGCCACCGCTCTCGGTGCCCATGCAGCTACAGGTGAAGCTTGAAAAATTCCATCACCATTGTAACAAATAAAGGCTTGACATATCATGCTTTGCATGTCATGAGTCTATCTCATATATTAGTTTCACCTTTTAAGTTGAATTACTGAAATAAATGAACTTTTCCACGATATTCTAATTTTTCTAGTTTCACCTGTAACTCTGCCACTGACTAGTGAATATGAATAGGGCCCCTCCTGCACCCTTTCCCACTCAAGATGGGGAAGGTAGAGGACAATACGCATAGGGAAGTTGAGGACAGGGTATGCATGTGCACAGCTGCCTCCCATTCATTGATGCAACATTTGCAATGATGATGCCCATTTGGATTACTACTGCATATTTTCACTGACTAGTTGTTGTCATTGCACTGAGGAGAGGAAGGGGACAGCTAGTGAGGGCAGCAACAGTGTGCTAGGCTTTCAGAGCAAGCCCACATCAGTCAGAGAGGATTTCCCCCTTCTCTTCCTTTTTTGTGCTATGGGTTCACTCTGCTCTTTATTCCACACCTTCCAAATTCCAGATTAATGTGAAGTTTATTCTAAACTTCATTTTGGAATTGGATCCAGACCAGCTTTCAATTACTTCAGGGAATTTTCATCCTTTGGCCTCTGTACATCATTGATATACACATAGAATTCCCACCCCTACCCCTTACAATTAGTGGTATATAACTTTTATGAAGGGACGCAGGTGGCGCTGTGGGTTAAACCACAGATCCTTGCCGATCAGAAGGTCAGCGGTTCGAATCCCTGCAACGGGGTGAACTCCCATTGGTCAATCCCTGCTCCTGCCAACCCAGCAGTTCGAAAGCATGTCAAAGTGCAAGTAGATAAATAGCTACCGCTCCGGCGGGAAGGTAAACGGCGTTTCCGTGCGCTGCTCTGCTTCGCCAGAAGTGGCTTAGTCATGCTGGCCACATGACCCGGAAGCTGTATGCCGGCTCCCTCGGCCAATAAAGCGAGACGAGCGCTGCAACCCCAGAGTCAACTGGACCTAATGGTCAGGGGTCCCTTTACCTTTACCTTAACTTAATGAAAGAAAAATAGACGAAGACAGAGAAAATATAGCCAAGGGAGAACTTATTGTGTGATTGCATGTACCACTAGACCAAGAATTTTTTTTTCTGCAGTGTTTTCCTAATGTGCATATACACTCCTGTGCACTGGGGGAAAACCTACACTCAAAGAATCTTGGTGCAACTGTACCCAGAATTTGTGCTGTGTTTTATTAATGCGCATGCCCACAGCCATAGGATGTGCATATGCAAATTCATAGAAACTGAAAGAGCAAGCATTATGGCAAACTGTACATGCACAATGCTCCATATAAATTTAAGAATTTGTGGGACAATTTAGATGAGGAGAACTTGAGAAGCATTCCAGGCCTCAGTGTGGGAAGAAGTTCTCTCAACACTTCCTGTGCATGCTGTTATATCCCTCCAGGAGTCCTTGCCAAGTTGCCACATTTCATTTATTTCTAAAATTTGACAGCAACCTTATTTTCAGGTGGAAATGCAATTAGCCTATTTTCCCTTTGCCTTAAATACTGCTTGAAATGAAATGGGTGAAAAGCCAGTATCTCCAGCCACTGTTCCTACATCCCATTTTGTTTGCTGCCGGAGAATTAGAAACAACAATAGCAGACAAAATGCTAAACTGAATTTCGTTAACAGGACCTTTTATGAATAAAAAGTCTTGAGATTCTTTTTTTAAAAAAAAAACTGCACGTGGGAACACAATGTAGAATCACATACAATAGAAAGTCATTTTCCTGTGAATAGTAGAAATAGCTCCATTTTCCTCTGTGCTGCCTTGCTGCAGACAGAAAGATGATCTCATATCGTTTCACTAACAGGCTGTGTTTTCCTCCCATGCAAAACCAAAAGTGTGTGTGTGTGTCTTGGGGGAGGGAAATTGCTAAACTTCCCAACAGGGCTCACACATGTGAAGATTTTTGAATTAGCTCTGATAACCTAGGTTGTGTTTGACTAAAACTGGAGGTTAGGCTGTACTGTCAGCCTCAGACTTACTTTTGCACCCTAAATGGTGTGAAAAGGGGAGGGGGAGCGGACGGTGGCAGAAGTGCTAATGCATTTTGTTTGAAGTGTGGATATGAGAATGGAAATACGAGCTGGAGTGCAACGATGTAGAAAGGCATAAAAGCAAGCTTCTTGGCCTTATTTTCCTTTAGTGGAAAAATAATTATAACTCTCCCTAAAGATAACAACACTGGTTTTCGTTTTTTTCTGACACAGATAGTATTCTTACATATATTATGTGGGGTTGTTGTGTTGTGTGTGTATGAGAGAGAGAAAGAGAGTTTAACTTGAGTTTGTAAAAACAAGCTCCACAAATAGACAGGAGGAGATATGTCATTTCATGATCCACACATGGCGTCTTGCCAGTAATGAGTGAGTGCAATTACCACCCATTTCTCCCCCACTTTAATTAGTGGGGGGGGGGAGGACTTATCTGAAAGGACCATGTGGGTTCTTTTCATGGTGAGGAAGTTTCTGCCATCGATACTTCACAATGGGAAAAGATCCAAGTTGTTTAATGATAAAGCTGAATTGATCGTTTTAACAAGACATTCCAAAAATGATGGCTCCAAGTCAAGTTGCCTCTGGAGTTGGGAGTTGATGGAAATAAGGGAGGCTGTTGCACTCTCCTTCAGAGACATCTGCCACCACAGTGGCTGTGCTTGGAAACAGATACAAGGTTTGTATATTATCGTGGGTTTTATTTAAATGAGCGGCCTGCCTTTCCCACACAATGGTGCCCAAGATGGCTAACAGCAAACAACCTTCAAATACAGCATAAAACAATCTGATCAAATCCATAAACTGTATATAAAACTAGAGAAAGTCTCGTGGCAACTTAAAGACCAAGAAATTATTGTTGTGCACTACCCAAATCTCAGAGTAGTGTGAGATCCCAGGGGTTCCAGCGCTTACCCAGAGTTTGGTTTCCCTGGAATGAGGGGCAGCAAAGACTTTGGGATATATGGTTTTATTTCCACATCTTTACAGCCTGAGCATAAGATGGGATGGGCTCATAGCATTAACACACCAACAGATCTTGTTTCTCCGTTAGTTGCAGTTTTCGTTCCAGCATAGAGCAAGCATACCTCTGTGTATCCATCTTCCAGCCTGGTCCCAGCTCAGCTCACCCACACTACTCTGGCTATTGTTCTCCTACCTAGCAGCTTGTACATCTCCTTCTGGTAACTCCCGCAGCCAAGCTGATGCCAAACGTAATGTGTTATGTACTGAAGTTCTCACCCTGGGCCAGCAGGGGGATACTGTAGATAGTTTTCACTCAGGTCCACATATGCAAATAAGGGATTGAAAGTGACGTTCAGTGATTGGATAGTTACAGAAAATGGTTACTGTTGCGTTCTAGTGGAGCTCTATATAAGCAGGCTGGCTGAATCCTTCAGTTCAGTTCTGTTCTGGCCTGTGAATAAACAAGAGTGCTTTGAAGAATCGCTGTGTTGACTGATATGTTCATCCACAACTTAAGATAATGCACTGCTTTTTTTGCACCACATCAGTGAGGCTGAGAGGGGGTCTTGTCGTCTGGGCAGCCCAAGACATACTGCCAAGGCTTGCTTCCTAGGAAGGTCATTTTGGTACTGCTAACAGTGGTTTGACTTCACTCCCGGAGGTACATTCCATTGTCTCTAGAGGCAGATGGATGCCAATCCTCAACATGTTTACTCAGGAGTAAATCCCACTGAGTATAATAAGATTTAGCCCCTAGAAAATGTGCTTACGACTGTGGCTTGAATATAATGAACAAAAATAATTGGATAAAAATGATCTCATTTTCGATATTTATTATGCAGTAGCAAGCATCTCCTTAGCAAATCACTGTAGTGCAGTCATTATTTACAATGTGTATGTTCAGCTCTGAGGTGTAAAAATATTCCAGTGTAATGTCTCCCCCGCATCTTTTTAACTCGGGAGTTTAAATTGTCAACAATACAGAGGTGGTTCCTTGGTGCTTGCTGAGAAAACCTGTTAAACTTTCTTTTTAGCATGGCTCACTTCATCTCCCAGAGTAGAAGAAAGGAGTAGAATCTCAGCTTCCAAAGCCAATTCCCAGGCTTGTTTCTAAGATAAGAACTACAGTTGTCTTCTCTGCCTTCAAGTTTGTGTAAAGATGAGACCCCCTACTAGGAAAAATACACTCACATAATCTTTAGCATGTTCGCTCCTTAAAGAGAAAGATAATGAATCTTTTCACAGGCAGTTTCATTCTAATTACACATAAGATAAATCGGAAAGCATGTCTGTGGATGGGGAGGAGGAAGGGGCCTTGGTACAATTTCTCAGCTGTACCTTGAAAAGGTCTTTGTCAGGTCACAGGAAATAATTATTTTCAGGTAACCTGAAAGGATGGGGAAGGGCCTGTAGTTCAGCAGGAGAGCATCTGTTTCGTCTGCAGAAGGTCCCAGGTTCAGTTCTTGGAACCTCTAGGTAGGTCTGGGAGAGAATCCTTTCTTAAATTCTGGAGAGCTGATGCCAATCAGTTGTGGCCAGTACTTACCTAGATGGATCAATGATCGGAATTAGTATAAGGAAGCTTCTTTTGTTGTTTGTAAGATGGGATCACAAGGTGTTCATTTCTGAACATGCAAAGGAACTTGCAGAAATATGCAGGGTTGGAGACCTACTTCCTTAACGACATCATATGGACTGATGCCACTCCCAATTTGACAAGTTGATTAGCTAAGTCTGAAGGGGACATTCTTCCTCGTTGGAAGAATGGTATTCAGCACAGGGATAAGAAGCCTGGTCAATTGGAATGTTTGCTTTTATCACTGTGTTTATTGTTTATTATTATTATTATTATTATTATTATTATTATTATTATTATGCAATTTCATAAGCCACTTTGAATTCATTTAGAAAGGAAAGGAAAACAGGGCAGGGTTTTGAAATAAATAAATATAGAAACATATCCAACTGAACCGGCAATTCATCGTTTGCCGTGCTGGACATCTTTATGATGTCAATCACCATTACAATGATTAATCTTAGGACAAGTTAAAAATATGTAAGGCAAAAAATAACTCCGAGACAGACAAGAGAGTATATAATCACATAAAAATGCTAGAGCCTTGTTGTACTCTATACATCATTAAATCAAGCCATGTGTATAAAATGAATCATGATGAGGAGAGACAGTGGCTTATTATTGCTACACAAAGAAAGTTAGAATTATGCTATTTTCTACTGGTTGCTGGCAGTGTTTGTGGCATGGGAATGGGCCAGGGAGATGGAACCTTGCACTTGTCACAATTCTTGGTGGTTCTGGGCAGGGATGGGGGCGGAGCTCAATTCAGTTCTCATTTAAAGGCAAATCTATCTAATTCTTCAAAGAATACATGGCCCAAAACACAGTCGTCCCTTCAAACATCACATCTCCAAATTAAGCAGTGCAGTTCTCTAAACCAAAATGCATAGACTAAACAAAGTGTGCCTAGAATGTACTGTATTTTTTGCTCTATAAGACGCACCAGACCACAAGACGCACCTAGTTTTTGGAGGAGGAAAACAAGGAAAAAAATATTCTAAATCTCAGAAGCCAAAACAGCAAGAGGGGTCACTGTGCAGTGAAAGCAGCAATCCCTCTTGCTGTTCTAGCTTCTGGGATAGCTGCGCAGCCTGCATTCTCTCCATAAGACGCACACACATTTCCCCTTACTTTTTAGGAGGGGAAAAGTGAGTCTTATAGAGCAAAAAATACGGTATATTTAACAACCAGTCCTTCTTCCCAGGGACTTCTGCGTCTCCTAACCCCTTTCAGCACCCTTAAACTACAGTTCCCAGGATACTTTGGAGGAGGTCATGACTGCTGCAAGTAGTATCAACATGCTTCAAATGTATGGTGTGAGTGTGGCTTGTGTCTTTACACTTTACTTTTGTGCTCAATGCGCTGAAGGTTGCTCTCCTCATAACACTTCCCTTGATTCCTACAGCTGACTCTGCACCAAGCACAATTCCTTAAATGCTGCTGCACTCCACAGCCTCCATCTACCACTGAGCCATTGAAGTTAAATGAAGGGTGTGCTAGGTCTGTATTTTTCCTTCCCTCAACAACAATTGTGAATGTTTGCCCTCCCTCCGGCCGCTCATAAAATCCTATGTTTCAGAGCCCTGTATGCTCCACTGCTTACTTGCTTGCTTGCCTCCTCTCCTCTTATGACTTGGGTTTCTCTCGTCTCTCTGCTTATCCGTTCTCTCCCCTTTCCAGCTCTCATTGTCTTCAAAACAAAACAGCAGCATTTAGCTCCTAAGACCAGAAACACAATCTTCTCTTTTGCTTATGTGCGCACTCCTTGGCATCTTATAGTCTTGCACACATTAGTGCTGTGCCACAGAAGAAATACGTCTCGCTAACATATTCAGGTGAAAACCTGAGCTGTAGATTTTAGCCAGGGGCCATCGGGGGGGGGGGGGGAATGCAGCTGAACATTGGCTCCTAAAAACGGGGTGGTTTATAATTAAAATTAATGATTGAGCTTTAATTAAGGGCGGTATGGATAAGGGCGCAATAGCATTCTGAATTTAAACAGGCAGAATAAACAGCGGATATTTCTTATGGCGGTGCATAGCAATTTTTTCCGAAGCCCACTTATTTATTAGCTCATCTGCCACCCTTGTACGTGAATCCAGAATAAACTATTTTAAAGTGTCTGGTGATGAATGTTGCCCCTTGATTATGTTACACAAATGGGCAGTGTCCATATATGCACAAAACGAGACTGTAATAATCAGGGCTGTTTGGATGCAATAGCAGATTAATTCATAGGGGATACTTAAATTGTTATAGTTCATTTATAATTTAAACACTGCATCCAGGAGGCAAGTATATGCATTTCCCTGGGATGTGATGGATCTGGTGCTGTGCATTCCTTAAGACGCAACTTATCTTCATTCATGGGCTGTATAAATGGGAAGGCGCTTGACTCAGCACCGCTCAGCTCTGTTTGTCTATTTCATCATATCTGCTCAAGAAGATACCGGGGGAGAACTACAGTCAGTTAATGAAAAACGGCAAATTGCAGACTATTCCTTTTCAGGAAATATAGTGGAAGCCCGGCTTAATATGCTCAGCTCAGAATTACAGTTGGGGTGGTGAAAGGGGCTGGACCCTAACTTCTCTACAGCCTGAAGCATTAAAAAAATCTGCATGGGACAAATATTTGACAGTGTTATTTTATTTGCTTCCTTGAGGAAATCAGGCAAGAAAGGTCGGCAGGGAGGGGGGGGAAAGCACGGTACCCACTCATGTCTAAATATCAAGGCCAAAAACTAACATGTAATTAAAGGGCCTGGTCTTATTTAACGGACACTTTTAACCCCCCCAACCTTCCTTTGTGTGCACACAGCAAATATAAAAATACATTTCGAAATTGTTTACCCTGCAGTCCTAGGGCCCTGGGGAGCCATAAGATGCCACAGATCTCCCAGGGGCCATTGGAAGCATCAGATCAGATTGCAGTAAATTAAATTAAATTTGGAGGCAGCATGCTTCTGAATACCAGTTGCTGGGGAATGCAGGTGAGGGGAGAGAGCTGTTGCCGCAAGGTCCTTTTTGCGAGCCTCACGTTTGACTGATGTGGGAACAGGTTGCCATACCCTCCAATATTTCTCCAATGAAAATAGGGATGTCCTATTCAATAATAATAATAATAATAATAATAACAATAATAACAATAATAACAATAATAACAATAATAACAATAATAACAATAATAACAATAATAACAACAATAATAATAATAATTTTATTATTTATACCCCACTCATCTGGTGGGGTGGTCCCAGCCACTCTGTACAGCTTCCAATATATAATAATAATTAAAAAATTAACCTTTTTAAAAAATAGAACTTCCCTATACAGTCGTACCTTAGAAGCCAAACAGAATCTGCTCCAGAAGTCCTTTCGACTTTCAAGGCGTAGCTTCCAATTGGCTGCAGGAGCTTCCAGGTTTGCGACGTTCAGGAGCCAAAACATTCAGCTCCTAAGGCATTCGTCAACCAAGGTACAACTGTACAGAATGCCTTCAGATGCCTTCCAAAAGTGGTATAGTTTTTGGTTTTTTATATAATTTTTTATTAGTTTTACATAAAGGTTATACACCTTAAACATAACATTTTCGCACACTAAAAAAAGAAAAGGGTTCTTTCGAACCTTGAGTCCTCCTTCCTTCCCTCCGTGGGTTCCAATTCTAAATTTTATTCCTGCATCACCAAAGGTTGTATAGTTACTTGGCACTGGGGTCGCATAACTCCAGTTCCCGCCAACATTTCCTCCAATGAAAATAGGACATCCTAAGGAAAAGAGGACATTCCATGGTCAATTCAGAAACTGGGATGGCTTCTGTAAATCCGGGACTGGCCCTGGAAAATAGGGACACTTTGTGGGTCTGAATCTGCAGGTTCCCTAACCTGATGTAAGATTCATAGCAGGAAAGCAGTGCCCAGGAAGTAACACACAGAGAGAGTGTGCACCTTACAATATCTTCATTTCTGTCTCTGCTACCTTTATGGCTTGACTACATCACCCCTAAAATTGCCTGTGCCTTTTATCAGGGATGCCTTTCTGGCTCAATGATACCCACTGTCTCAAACAGCATTTGTTAATAAACTTAGCATGTTTGCTGTGATCCATGAAACTGGCATATTATTAGTACTGGTGGGCAGTGGTGTGCGGCCAGTAGACTAGGGGCACTAGGCTAGTCCTCTAAATCAGAGGTTTTCAACCTGTGTGGCCCAGCACCCTTGGGTGCCCTAATGATTGGTCAGGGGTGTGGCGGAGGCCCTCTCCCCCTCTTCCAGTCAGGTCCTTCCAGGATATCTGCAAATCTCTCTCACTCTCTCGCTCTCCCCAGCTCAACCTGAGGCCTCCACCTAATCTGGTGCTGATTGCTGTCTTCCAATCAGAGATTCCTTCTCTCCCTCCTGCCCATTCACTCTCAATTTGGAAAGGCACCTTTCCAGCCTTGTTTTAAAGCACCACTCAGTATGTGCTTCCCCTCGTGGCAGCTGGACTCTGGTGTGGAAGGGAGAGGGTGGGCAGGAACGAGTGGGCACTGCGCTCTGTTTTAAAGCAACCGCTGGGCTGTGGTGTGGAGGGAGAGAGAAGGATGGAGACCACACACCTTCCCAGCAATTGCCCCTCGTGGCTATAAAGCCCACCACTAGTAATAATAAATAAAGGTAAAGGACCCCTGGACGGTTAAGTCCCGTCAAAGGTGACTATGGGGTTGTGGCGCTCATCTCGCTTTCAGGCCGAGGGAGCTAGCGTTAGTCCAGACACAGCCTCCTGGGTCATGTAGCCAGCACGACTGAACTGCTTCTGGCACAACAGAACACCATGACGGAAACCAGAGCGCACAGAAACGCCATTTACTTTCCCGCTGCAGCAGTACCTACAGTATTTATCTACTTGCACTGGCATGCTTTAGAACTGCGGGAGCTGGGACAGAGCGATGGGAGCTCACCCCCATCGTGGGGATTCAAACCGCCAACCTTCTGATCAGCAAGCCCAAGAGGCTCAGTGGTTTTAGACCACAGTGCCACCCGCATCCTCCCGCCCAACAGGGAGGGCTGCTCTGATTCCTGCTTCCTACTCACAAGTAAATCCCAACAGTGCATACAAGCAGCCGTGTGGTGTGTGGGTTTTAATAGAGGGGATTCCATGTTGAGTGTGTTAGCTCGGCCCAGCAGAGCAGTAGCATTGCTTGGCTTCCCAATGATTTGAAAGGGGCTTGCGCAGGAGAACTTCCTGCTTGGTTGTGTCTCGTGCATGTAGGGCTGCTGAGTGTCCATCATCCTCAAGATATCCCATCTGTTCTGCAGGGCACTCAAGGTGGAGTATGTGGTTCCCCCCCGCCGCCGCCACCAACCTCCCCTCTTGCGTGCTGTTGACGCATGTACTTCCCAATTACACACAGGCCAAAAGCTGTGTCAAAAGGGGTAGGGGCAGAACATGGCTGGGGCAGAACAGGGGAGTTCCCACTAACATGTCCTGCAATGGAATCTCAGTGTAAGTTGCTCCAGCGGCGGAGAAAGCCTCTCGGGCACCTGGGGTGGCACTGTTAGAATATTCCATTCAACCTTAAGAGGAACAGGCACGACTGTTGTGTGTCACATGCCTGTTTACACTCCAGCACAGCTTGCTGGGAACTTCCGTTTTGTGTATAGCTATTGCTTATGCTGCTTGCTTGGACATGAAAGGGAGAAGACATGTTTTTCCTCTTGTCTGAGGTACGCTGAATAAACTGCTTGTAAATATGCTGACACAACCTCTCCTGCCACTTCTGTTGTGTAGCGTTTACTCAACAACAACAACAACAACAACAACAATAATAATAATTACAGATAGGTAACCGCACCTACCGCACCCCCCTTGCTACGCCCCCTTGGTGGCTCCCACAGGGGAGCTGCAGAAAGAATGTGGTTGGTCAGGGGTACCATGGACTGAATGGATTGAAAACTATTGCCCTAAATGTTCCCCTGGTGCCTCCTTCCCAAAGCCAAGGAAGCTTCTGCCCATCTTAGGGAGGCGTGATGCTCACATGCGCAACATTGCCCCTCCACCCATCGCCCTTGCAAGCTAGCCCCAACTGTTCCCCTACGAAAAATCTCACCGCACGCCACTGCCGGTGGGGAAAAAAGAGAAGCTATTTAGAGCCGGATTTGCAACCATTAGCAAAACATCTCAATTGCAGCATGTGGGTGAAAGGTTCACGTCGAGGCTCTGGAAAGTAATTCTGGCTGGTTTTTCCACGTGCCGCCTTTCGGGGGCTAAAGGGATGGATCAATTTTGCACTAGTTAATGCAGCAGAGTGGTGCTGCCTGTTTAAAAACCGCACTGCCTGAAAGCCTGTCCTTGCCACGCAGGCTAATGACAACAGCACAGCGGGGCTCCCATCAGGTTAGGAGAAGAGGAAATCCAGTTTTACAGCTCAGCTGGTGTTTCATATCGGGAACAAGGGTGTCCCTGCCCCCGCCAAAGCTTGGAAATACAGATGGCCGCTACTGTCATCAGAATGATTTGCTATTCCTCCCAAAGAACTGAAAGAACAGGATTACAACTCGATATCCAAATAAGTTTGAGGGCATTGTGTATACACAGTACTCCCTTAGCCATACAGTAACCAGAAACGGGTGGTAGTTCACTGTTCAGGATTTCAACCCTGCTTTCATCATGTCTGAAGACTAACTCCCTTTTTAATATGTGATAGTTAAATGCTGTCAGTGTATTATATTCTCAGTTGCTCCCAACCTCCCCACTGTATCTTCGTTTTATTTTTTCTACCTCTGCATGCATTTGTATTGGTTGGACTTATTACTTTTACTGTATTTTGTATGTGTTTATATGAATAAATTATTATTAACAAAAATAAAAACAAAAAGACTTATAGAGGAATTTGTATTGCTAGTTTGTCTCTTTTTTTAACGTGTTAGTATTATTTTCAGAACCATCACATATATATTCTTGAAACAAAGGCAAACCATACCCAACAAAGCTACAGACCCCCCCCCAAAAAAAAACACATTATGAAAACACCCAGAAAACCTGTATTCTTGTACATACACATACAGGATTGCTGAAATTACATCTCTTCTTATAACGATATACATTTGTTATACCTGTCCCTACTAAGCAATTCACAAGTTAGTATATAAAACTTTGGAACTGGTACTTGGTTTAATAATAATAATAATAATAATAATAATAATAATAATAATAATAATATATTTATAGCCTGCCCATCTGGCTGGATTTCCCCAGCCACTCTGGGCAGCACCCAACATAATATTAAAAATTGGGGGGGGGGGGAATCTAACATTAAAAACTTCCCTAAATATGGCTGCCTTCAGATGTCTTCTAAAAGTGGATAGTTGTTTATTTCCTTGACATCTGATGGGAGGGCATTCCACAGGGTGGGCGCCACCACCGAGAAGGCCCTTTGCCTGGTTTTGTGAATGGAGAGAAAAAAGCACCACCCTTCTCCAGCAAATGTGTGTTTGTGCTTGGTTTCTCTTCCTAGTCCCAGTTTGTGGTTCAACTTTTCCATAAGGTCAATGCTTCCAAAAGGTCAAACACCTTTTAAGTATTGCCAGTTTGAATGCGACATCTACCTTCACAAATAAATGCAGGTCTTAAGTCTTAACTGCTCTTTTTGTCATGCCAATATATAACATATGATCATATTATCAGAGGTGGTCCAGTCTACAACTTCTCCTGGATTCCAGGCCCAAATCCTAGCAGTCCAGGCAGAGAGAACTAATAAATAAATGAGGCAGAACAGAATAATCTTGAACATATGTTGTTGTTAGGTATAATGCTTTAAGAAGCACTGCAATGCTTTTAAGGTAAAAAAGTATATGGAAATGTTTCCTGGTGATAAAATGCTTTAAAAATATGTCAACTGCTTTATCACAAACACCCAAAAAACTCAAGTGCTTGCAAGATACAACAAAGCAGATATTTATTAGTAACCATGTCTGTGTAGGTATCTGAGATGTCATTATGATACCATTAAAAGAAAATGGGGAAAAAACCCAGTGACTGTAGCTCCTGTATTAAAAGCTGGTTGTCTCCAATTTTAGCAGAATTTTTCAAAGGTAGGTTTACCATTCTGTTCCCAATGTTCAGGCTGTAAGTATTGCTCATAGAGCCAAAGAAGTACACACAAGACAGCAGTATCATCTGGCCTGGGGAACTACAAGAAATCGTTAAGGGGAGGGTTGCCATATTCCCCAAAGTGAAAATCCGGACAAAGGGGGTGGGTGGTTCAAAGTTGTTGAGCTTTTGACTTTTTTTTGAATTTTTAAATGATTATACACACACACACACACACACACACACACACACAGACAGTGGCACCTCGGGTTACATACGCTTCAGGTTACATACGCTTCAGGTTACAGACTCCGCTAACCCAGAAATAGTACCTTGGGTTAAGAACTTTGTTTCAGGATGAGAACAGAAATCGCGCGGCGGCAGCAGGAGGCCCCGTTAGCTAAAGTGGTGCTTCAGGTTAAGAACAGTTTCAGGTTAAGAACGGACCTCTGGAATGAATTAAGTACCGGTACTTAACCTGAGGTACCACTGTATTAACACACACACCCACACACACCCCCTGCCATACATGACTTTTCCAGGACATTTTTGCCAATTTGCCGAAAATCTGCCTGGATGCCGTTTCCTAGCCCAATTCGCAGAAGTATGGCAGCCCTAGTTAAGGGGGATTCTATGCAGGTGAGTTGGGGTCAGTAGCCGTGGAATACTGACTGTTGGGGAATTGCTCATATCCTTGACAAGGAGCAATTTACGCTGCAGCATTTTATTCTAGGTTCCCACTCGTACTGTATATGTAGAAATCTGTCCACTTTCCAATCAGGATGAGTAAATATGTCAATTTTGGTTTCTCTCAGTTTCTCATTTCTCCCAGTATTACGTTTGCTTCTCCACATTTCTGCATCTGTTATATATAAATATCCTTATGAAGGCCCAGCAGCATTCTAGTGCCAATTCCTCCTACAGCCTTTCTCATGTACAATTTTGCTTAATGTGCACATTTTTGCAAAGCAGTTCCCACTAACACCATGAATGTTTGTATGCTATTTCTCTAATGCAAACACAAATCCCTGTGTTGCAAAATGTAACAATCTACAAAAATGCGAATGCAACACGCTGGCTAATAACTGTTAGTGAATATATAATCGGTTATGACATCATAACCTATTATATATTCACTAACAGTTATTAGCCAGCGTGTTGCGTTTGCATTTTTGTAGATTTCTCTAATGCATGCATTTGTATGTGCACTTTAACTTCATATACACAGCTTTGTACGCATTGGTTGGCATAGCCAAATTCAGAAAAGTGTGAATTTCGAAGAATTGCTGTGCTGCAGTTTGCCTGTTGTTTCAGAAAGTTCACCTTTAATTACAAAATGAATCAAATTCCTCCCCACCCGATTGGTGAGATACTTCACAGCTCAGTACCTCATTGAATGTATTTTCTTTCTGGGCGTGGCCAGAGCCATATGTCTGAAGCCTATAGTCCTCTAGCCTTGGGGTTGTTTGATAGGGTCTAAAGTTGACCATTTATGTATTCATTTACAAAAACCTAATGTGGATTGGCCCTAACACAGCTAGTTTGTTCACTTACTGTGTTTCCCACCCTGTTCTGTTTGTTTGTTATAAAACACGCCATATACAACCCTGAACAAATAGATATAACAAAACGCTACAAATCCTACAGGAGTCTTTCCATTCAATGCTTCTTTGGAACTTCCTTCCACTCAGGGACGCAGGGAGTGCAAAACAGTATATAATTAAGCCATATGTCAGTCCGGAATCAGAGGGTTGTAAGTGTCTGGAGACTTAATGTAATACTTACCTTTGTAGCAGAGGAAGCGGGCAGGGGGCTGCTGAAGGGGAAAACCGCTTTATTGTTTCATACCCAGGACTGTAGGGGGCTTTCGCTATAATCACTGGCAAGTGGAAGATGGATTTCACTCCCAAACTTCAGCAGCCAGCCATTCCTGGTTCAGTGAGCAAATGCCTTCTGAAGAATATGTCTCTTGCTTGTGCTTGCCCGCTCCTGCCTTGTTGAGAAGAGTTCATGGGCAGGTCTGATCTTGGAATAAGGAAATGGGCTGCAGTAGCCACAGATGGAATGCTTCGCTTTTTCAAGGAAGGGGTAGGATGGGACATCTTTCGACAGAAGCAGAGGCAGAGGATGAGGAGGAGGAGGAGGAGGAGGAGGAGGAGGAGGAGGAGGAGTTGTTTGGATTTGATATCCCGCCTTTCACTCCTCTTCAGGAGTCTCAAAGCAGCTAACAATCTCCTTTCCCTTCCTCCCCCACAACAAACACTCTGTGAGGTGAGTGGGGCTGAGAGACTTCAGAGAAGTGTGACCAGCCCAAGGTCACCCAGCAGCTGCATGTGGAGGAGCAGAGACGCAAACCCGGTTCTCCAGATTACGAGACTACCGCTATTAACCACCACACCACACTGGCGAAAAGCAAGGCCAAACAATGTCAAGGTCACGACGTAAGCGACAAATAGACTTGGGTGAAATCACAGGAGAATTCCTCTAGTAGTACAGTAGGACTCAGATGCTTCATACAGGACCTGGACAACATGGGACATTTTTCCTTCTCTCAGTGACTCCTTGCTTCCCATATGGATTTGGGCCTGAAATGTTGGTTGCATGGAGGGTAAATTGTAAAGAAGCAACAATTTGTGACGTTTCCTATTATCGTTGTTGATCATGGGCCACATCTGTTAAGGCCTTAGCTTTCAATTCCCCATCTTTCTGGTGCCTGAGTCAATGTGAGATATCCTTAACTTTGTTCTTAAAAATGCTGAGGTTTTATATTTAATTGTTGCTTTACTGTTTGGTTCAGGCTGTAATCCTTTCTCGAGATGAAAGGTCTGGGCTTCCAACAGGTTTTTCTGTCTAAGGAATCTTCTTTTCCTTGAGGCAGCAGTGGCGGAGGAAGAGAACCACCTTCTTGCAAGAAATTGACAAAATCAGATTAATATGGATGAACACTGCTCTGGTTGCTAAGTTCCCTCAAAAAGAGTGGCTGTGAACCTGTGACCAAAACTATAAGGTGTGCTGCTACTCAAAAATGGTTGCTGTCATTCAAAGTTGCTGTCCCATTTTCTAGCTACTATAACATGCAGTGCTTGCAGGAATGTGTTTGTTATATTTATAGCCTAGTTTTCTTCCATGAAGCTCACTTTAGGGTACATGGAGATCAGGACAGCTCCACCCCTTGACGCTTTCAACCGGGCCCTGAAGATAAGCAGACATCTCACAATGTTACTCTCTGGTATCAGTCCTGCAGGCGAGAATGGAAGCACCATGGTATCTCCAGCTCCCAAGCCACAGAACCAAATGCTTTCAAAGACCATGGAGAAATCATGGAGATCCAACTTGGTCACTCTTCCCTTGTCCCTTTCCTGCATATAGTCCATCAGTCAGGGTGACCAAAGCCATTTTGGTACCAAGCCCAGGTCTAAAGCCATAATGAAATGGGTTTAGCTAATCAGCTTCATCCATTCGAGTCATCAAAAAAATTCACAGCATTTTAGTGCAAACTTCCCCAAAAATTCACATTTTTGTATGCAGTTTTGCCTAAGACAGACATTTCTTGCAAGGGATTTTCCCCAATGTAATGTAATTTTGCACGTTATTTTCACTAAATATATACACGTTTACACATACATACCTCTAGTATATACATTTTTGTACACATTACAGTACTTGGCTAGAGAACTACATTGCAAAAAGTCAGAGGAATTGTGACGGTTGTGTTTCTGTTCTCGTGTGGCTTTGTAAAAGTGTGAATTAGGTAGGTTCATCCTTAAATGTTAATAAATTCAACTCTCTGCCTCAACCCTACTCAACAAAGAGGTATAAAACACACTGAAGTCTTTGTTGAGGGGAATAGCTGTTTAGCCATGGTATGTTCTGTTTCCCTTCTGATCCATTACACCTATTTTTTCTTTTCTTTTTGTCCCTCTGTGCCTTTGGGACAAGTTAGCTCGGAGTCAAATTGACATAACAGTGGCAGGTCTTCCTGTAATTCAGCAATCTATATAGGCAGAGCAGGGTGTCATTTCATTATATATTCCTTGAGGAGACCAAAAGCTGAGACTAATAAAACACTGAAAGATAAGATCCCACTTACTCTGCCTATGGGGATTAGTAGTAGGTACCAAAGTGATAAACAGAATCCAACTAGTTATGTACACGGGGGGAATAATTGAAAAGCAAAAAAGAGAGCCTCCCCCCCATGGCTGCAAGGCCTACAACACTGACTCGGGAGTTCTCCACGAAGCCGCAGAAATTCTCAAGAAAAATGCCACTGAGGCTGTTTGCAAATCCTGGAAGAAATCATTGCACGCTTCATGTTTAATGTTATTCTTTAGTCATATGTGGAGCAGCAATATCTTTGCCTTCTGGATATATCCTTCGTTTGCATCTTTCTCTTCGGTGTTCCTCCCATGTGGGCAAATCCAGCTACGTTTACGGCCTGGTGGGGAATCCACTGCCCTAATCCTCTGCCTGAATGACAACTTGAAATGTAGATCAGCAGTTGCATATGATTTTACCCATCTCAGAGGCCCAAACTCCTATTGGAAGGAAATGCCAGCACACTGGGATTTGCACATGAATGTGGGGCCTGATTTCTTCATCTCCCTAATCCATGGGTAGGCAAACTAAGGCCCGGGGGCTGGATCCGGCCCAATCGCCTTCTAAATCCGGCCTGTGGACGGTTCAGGAATCAGCGTGTTTTTACATGAGTAGAATGTGTCCTTTTATTTAAAATGCATCCCTGGGTTATTTGTGGGGCATAGGAATACATTCATCCCCCCCCCCCCGCAAAAAATATAGTCCGGCCCCCCACAAGGTCTGAGGGACAGTGGAACGGCCCCTGCTGAAAAGGTTTGCTGTCCCCTGCAATCCCTCACTTTTTTTAAAAGCATGTTACAGAGAAAAGAGACAAGCAAAGAGTGCAGTGATCACAATGGTGTGTGTGTATACACACCTGTCGAGGGAAGAGATGTAGAGCCTCCATCATCACCAAGGTTGAGAGGCCAGGCTTCCACCTCCATCACCTGTAACAAGACAGCAGCCATTCCATCAAGCTACAACAGAGAGGGCAAGGCTGCACTGCAGTCCATCCCCGTTCCCCTTTGCATACGCTCCAACATTTCCCAAGAAGAAACTGGAACATCCTCCCACCTCCATCTGCTGCCGCCACCACTGCTTGCCTCCTCACAACAGCCCCACTCTTGCCACCGATGCCATTTGCTTGCGCACCACCTTACTGGCTCATGCCTGCCCGCCACTGTGCGCCACTGTGCACTGGTGCTCATCCGTGTGCAGCTGGTGGCTGCTCACTGCCACACACCCTGTCAGGCTTCAGGGGATCCGATCCCCCTCCCTTACGGCAGGCTGCCAGTAATGGAAAGACAAGATGCCCTTACCAATGTGTTTTATACAGTACAGTCATACCTTTTGTTATGTTTGCTTCAGGTTGCACGTTTTCAGGTTGCATCCTGCGGCGACCTGGAAGGGTTACTTCCGGGTTTTGTCGCTTGTGCATTCGCAGTCGCACAAAATGACGTTACATGCATGCACAGAAGCGGCGAATTGTGACCCGCACACGCGCAGACGTGGGTTGCGTTCTGCTCATGTTCCGGAGCCCCGTTCGCAACCAGAGGTACCACTGTATTCACAGAGAGAGGCGTAGAAATGCAGCCTCTTTGGCAATGGCATTGCTCCGAGTAATCTCCTCCCCCCCTTCCCTTCTCAGTTGTCAACAGCTCCACCTCCCTTACAGTGGCTGCCTAGGGCCAATTGTCTCTTAGCCCTCTGCTCTCCTACTTTCATTGCTCACCAAGATCTGGGAGAAGGGGAGGGGGTCTAGTGATAACATGTCTGCCAGCGGTTCCTGCTCTGCTTCTCCCATTATTTCCCATCTTTGCCCCACTTCTCTCTTGGAACTGAGACCCTCTGCAAACCACCGTTGCAAATCTATACTGTCCTCCCCTTCTCGGGAAGGTTCAGGAGAAGGGGGAGGCGGTCTCCACCATTGCTCCTCCGATATCCAGTCCCTGACACATGGACAAGGAGGGCCGTAGTGACGTACTTACTGTTGTGCTCTTACAAAGTGACAGATGACTCAGGAACAAGTACTGAGTGTCTTCTGCCTCTTATTTCACATGAGCTCATGCCTACTTTTCACACGTTGCCTTGATTTTGAAGGACAGTTTGATGAACAGGGCAACCAAGACAATCAAGGGTCTGGAAACGTAGCCTTATGAGGAGTGCTTGAAGGAGCTGGGTGTGCTTAGCCTGGAAAAGAGGAGACTGATAGCCATCTTCAAATATCTCAAGGTCTGTCACATGGAAGAGGGAGCATGCTTGTTTTCTCCTGCTCTGGAGGGTAGGACTCAAGGCAATGGCTTCAAGTTAAAAGAAAGGCAATTCTGACTAAACATAAGGAAAAACTTTATGACAGTGAGAGCTGTTTGACAGTGGAACAGTCTCCCTTGGGAGGTCATGGACTCTCCTTCCTTGGAGGTTTTTAAGCAGAGGTTGGATGGCCATCTGCCATGGATGCTTTAGCTGAGATTCTGGCATTGCAAGGGGTTGGACTAGATGACCCTTAGGTCCCTTCCAAATCTAAGATTCTATGATTCTGTGAAAGGTAATGATGGTCATGCCCTGAGGGATAGCTCAGTTGGTAGAGCTTGAGACTCTTAATCTCATGGTTGTGGGTTTGAGTCCCATATTGGGTAAAAGATCCCTGTACTGCAGGGGGTTCGACTAGACAATCCTTGTGGTCCCTTCCAAATCTACAGTTCTGTGTCTGTGATTCTGTGAAATCCATTGGTATTTCTTCCCAATCAAGAATCAATGACATCCTTGCAGATCTCTCCAGTATGAGGGACCCAAAGTATTTCAGCCAGCATCTCTTAGAACAGGGAGAATGAACTTGCGGCTCTCCATATATTGTTGTTGTCTTATCCTAACAGGCCTTTGGCCATAAGCAACTTCTGATGGCTGTTGCAAATACGCCGCAATTACTTTAACTGTTTGTTTTTTTATCAGTTTCATTGATTTTATTTATATGTTTCCCTGCCTTGTTTTTATGTATTTGATGGTTTGGCATTTTATTCCATATTTCATTGCCACCTAGTCCATAATTTTAGTGACAGGACAGGACATAAATGTAATAAATACACAAATAAAAATAAATATAAGTGCGTCTAACAAGAGGACAGAGGTCTCTCTGTCTTGCATTTGTGTAGATGGAGAACTTGGCAGATGCAATTTCTTCAAGCACCGTGTTTCAGTGATCCAAAGAACTGACTGTCAAAATATTTCCATTTCCACGATAAATGAAGGTGTGGGAGCATTTTCTTGTACTAAATCTGACATCTCTTAGCTGTCATTTTGGAACCTCTGTGTGCTGACCCCAAACCCAGAGATTTGGTCTTGGTTCATCTGATACGGAGCTGATGACAGTGATCAAAGCCATAGTGAATCCTGGAAGAGGGCATAACACACCAGGCTGAACTATGCGAGGCATATATAAAATGTAACTTTGTGCTGTTTTGCAGCTCATTAAATTAAATATCTCCAATATTAATGGACAGAAGATTGGGTGCAGGAAGTAACCACATGGCCAAGCCCTGCACCTGAGCTCATTCTTTTGATGCTAATGGAGAGGGGTGGGGAACAACCATCAGAAAGCAGTAACCACCCGACTCCAGCAAGGTGAGTACTGGCTGTAGGGAGGACATGCCAAATTGAGACCAGAGGAAGATTAGGATGCCATGATTAAGTAGCAAGTAAGCCTGGTAGACATGTTGCTTGGATAATTCCAAGCTCCATCCACCATTTTTGAAGCTTTGAATAGCCAAGGCATAAACTAATCATAGACTCGGTAGGTAAGGGCTGTAGCCTTGTGGTGGAGCTATCTGCTTTGCATGCAGAAGGCCCCAGGTCGTATCCCTGGCATCTCCAAGTTGGGCTGGGAAGAACCCCTGTCTGATATTCCAGGGAGCCACTGCCAATGTAGACAATAGTGAACTGTATGTTCCTATGATCTACGGAGATAGTAATGGATAGCAATTTGTGTGGCAGCACAATTATTGTGTTTCCAGAATCAGAAATGGTAATTTGATGCAATAGGTAAGATGTTGATATGATCCTGTTCTCCTCCAATTCTCCATTGGCTTTCAGCTAAATGCAACAATCTCCTTTCTTCTTTGTGTTCATCCAATCTGGGTTTCTGAGTCTGCATTCCATCCATGTGATGTATGTAAACAGACTCTCAGGCCGCTGTTCCCAATACTGAAGGAACACAGACACAGTCCATATATGGTTGCTTCTATACTTGGGTATTCGGCCGCAGTAGTGGCCCCAGAATTTTTACTTTCCGATGGCTATTCTTCATTAACTGTAGGTGACTAGGAGAGGAAATGATATTTAATCTCATTCCTCCTTCTGATGTGCATAAATCCCCACACTTAAAGACTTTTCACTGCCTCAATGTTATGCAACTCGGCCTCTGGGAACTAAAAGGAATTATGCTGGCCCCTTCGGTTTTATGCACATACATTTTAATGTAATTAAAAGGACTTCAGTGGGATGCAGATTCATGTTTAGCCTTCAGGAAGGAGCATAGCGTTGGCCCATAAATAGTGAACATTTCATGATGAATCAGCAGCCTCTGGGATCTGAGGAAAGGGCCACGGAAGGAGACAACTCTTCCACTGTCTTTAAGAGTTAAATAAAATTGGTGCCATCATCTTTAATACACAGGGGATCTTTTCATTCAGGCAAATCTGTTTAAAGTGTCCCATGTTTTCTTCTGCTTCTAACTTAGGTCTTAAGTCACAAGATACTGCTTTAAGTCACAAGACACAGCTTTAAGTCACAAGATACTGCTTTAAGTCACAAGCGGCTGCTTTTATTTTACTGGAAAGGGTTTGGATCCAGGCATCATACTGGGAGTTCTGTGAACATAAGATTCCTGTTGGATCCAGCTAAAGGCACATCAAGTCCACCATCCTGTTCTCATAGTGGCCTCCCATAAGCCATCAGGTCTTTAAAGGCAAAGGGACCGCTGACCGTTAGGTCCAGTCGTGACCGACTCTGGGGTTGCGGTGCTCATCTTGCTTTATAGGCCGAGGGAGTCGGCATACAGCTTCCAGGTCATGTGGCCAGCATGACTAAGCCGCTTCTGGCGAACCAGAGCAGTGCACGGAAATGCCGTTTACCTTCCCGCCGGAGCCAGACCTATTTATCTACTTGCACTTGACGTGCTTTTGAACTGCTAGGTTGGCAGGAGCAGGGACCGAGCAACGGGAGCTCACGCCATCGCGGGGATTCGAACCACCGACCTTCTGATCGGCAAGCCCTAGGCTCTGTGGTTTAGACCACAAGCGCCACCCACGTCAGGTCTTTACTCACTCAGAATACTTGTTGAAGAGTAACAGACACAGCAGCTTTGTTCAGGCAGGCTTAAAATAGTGTCTGATGTAGCAGATGTTTTCACATTTCTGGCTTGGTGATGAAGATGGAAAAGGAGAAAGAGAGGATGTGCCGAGGCAGGTAGGAGAATGTCAGGGCACTGTGGGAGTGTTTCTCACAGAGTTCTCTCTTGCAAACATACAGGAAAACTCTGAGCTTCAGCTCCCATCATGTGCCTATCTAGCAATATATGAATCACTGCTTTGACTGCACTTTAAATATCCCGCAAACACTGGCCTTCCATCTGGTCAGGAAGCTGACTTTAGCTGGCTTATGCAAGTTTGACAATGGAGCAGCTTTCAAGGCTGAGGAGAGTCCTTCAGCTGCCTTCCGTGGGTGGGCTAACTCAGGGACCACCAGGGACGTGGACTTATAAAAAATATTGGGGGGGGGGCCGGGAAAGCTCATGAATAATAAATAAGCTCATGAATATGCAAATAAAGTGGCTCCGGCCCTAAATAGGGCAAGCCACGCCCCCCCAGCCAGCCGATTGGCTGGCTGGGAGGTGTGGCTAGTCGGGATTCCCCTGTTCTCGCGGGGGCTGAAACCGCCAGGAGGAAGGAAATTCCCCCCGGCAGTGCCTTGGCAGTGGCGGTGGTGCTGCGAAGCAGCGAGGCAGGAGCCCCCGCCCCCGGGGATTCCCTAATCTTGCGGGGGACGGCCGGGGCTCTCCGACTAGGGCGCGCGGCTGGCTGGCTGGCTGGCGAGGGAGCAGGTGGGGAGGAGGCGGGGGACGGCGGCGGTGCTCTGCTGGAAGGGCGCCCGAGATTATTGGGGGGGCTGAGCCCCCCAAAAAATTTTTTTGAGGGGGCTCGAGCCCCCTCAGGCCCCATGGAGTCGGCGCCTATGGGGACCACTCATGATCAGCTTGACACTGAGTGGTAGCCATTTATCAGCCTTATTAATGGAAATAATAAAGCACCCAATGACCCACACCATGCTATGGAGTGGGTATCTCTTGGCTAGCTAATTGTCATCTTGATACGAGATCTGAATACTCTGCAATTTCTATTTACATCCAAGCTGAAAGCCCTGATAAGATTAGTTGGCATGGCATGTTTTTATTGTTTGTTTTCTTAACGTTTTGAAGAATTGGATAAACTTATTAAAAAGACAGAAGGTTTTCACTCACTTGACCCATTGAACACTGAAGCTGCGAATATTGGGCTCGGCTGAAGCCAGAACACTTTCAAAGGCAAGGGCTTCTGTCCTAACCTTTTCTCAAGCAGATGAAGAGCCAAAAGGTGTTCACTGTAACAGCAGGCACAGCCAAATGACTGAGGTGGGACTGCATGCTCTTTTTAATGTAGCCAGAACTTCCTGTGCAAAGAACCTGGCTCTGCTAGGTCCAGTGGCAGAAGAAGGTGGGTGCGGTGGGTGCAGTCTGCCCCAGGTGCCATCCCTGAGAGGGGGTGACATTGCCATTCCGCCCCCCTGGGCCGCCACTTGCAGTACCCCTTGTGGGACACTGTTCGCCACATGTGGCACCCCCCTGGGGGGATGCTCACCCCACCCTCCAGGTGCACACAGCTCTGGGTGCCTATGTCTAGTTTCAGGAGGCAATAGGAAAACAAAGACAAGGAGTCTTCTCTACTCATCCCCTCCATTTCCATCTCCTTTGCTTACTGCATGCAGTTCTCTTACATCAGCCGTTCTCAACCGGTGGGTCCCCAGATGTTGTTGGACTACAACTCCCCTCATCCCTAGCTAGCAAGGCCAGAGCTCAGGGATGATGGGAGTTGTAGTCCAACAACATCTGGGGATCCACAGAATGAGAACCACTGTTTTATAGCAAGGACACCCCTTAGGGAGGATGGGTGTGTGCGTGTGTGTTTCTCTGGATCTTCTATCTTCGTAGTTTGCTCATTCACTGAGTATTTAACTCATGTTATACACACTTTGGTGAGCTTTGTTGTGCGCTTGGTGCGCATGCTGAAAGTACAGCAAATCCATTGAAAAGGCTGATAAACATTTTTCAGGTTCCACGGGCCACATTTCCTTCTGGTCAACTTTCTGGGGGCCACATGCTGGTGGATGACAGGGCCGGATGCAAAAATGAGTGGAACAATCAATGTACTTTTTACTTTAAAAAGGATACCCTCTTTTCCCATTGATAACATTGGCTGTCGTTGTAGGAATGTATAATAAAGAAAATAAACACAGCTCAGGCTCTTAAAATATATTGATGTGTGTGTGTTTGCTGCACTATTTGAAATATAATGGAATTAATCCAAGAGTGGAACATTGCTGAGTCTTGCCCCCCCCCTACCTAAAATCTGCCCCCCCCCACTCCCGGCTGTCAATAGACAAATGGAATCTGAAATGCCACACCTGCTAGTTTAGATGGCGAAGCTCTTTCAACTCCAAGTTTCTTGCGTTTCCAGGCCTGGAATATAATAAATTGCAGTAGCATTATTAACAGATGGCTTAACTGGCATCTTTACAGATTTTACAGGCTCCCCAATCTAG
The DNA here is from genome assembly GCF_965112155.1 of Podarcis liolepis. Lineage (NCBI taxonomy): Eukaryota > Metazoa > Chordata > Lepidosauria > Squamata > Lacertidae > Podarcis > Podarcis liolepis. Next base: position 16,787,923 of record NC_139564.1, on the reverse strand, counting down.
TCCTCCCTGAGGTCTGATCTCCTTAATACCCTTCATTTATGGAGCCTTTGTAGCAGAGGAAAGCAAAGCCCTGAAGTTAAGGTTTGGCGAGCAAATTAGTTCGTATTAGTATTGATAGTGCCGAACAATAGAGTACTACCCTGGGTGTTTTGCATGTATTATCATCTGTCCTGCCTTTGTTGTAATCTATATGTGGTGTTGATGATGGGACCGGAGTCAATTAGCCGATAGTCAAACAAAACACACTAGAGAAATCACACCTTTTTTTTTTCCTCCCCCTTCTGGATATAAAACCTATGGCCACTCCATGCTAATTACACTGTATGGATTACTTGAGTGCTAATGTAAGCTGCATGAAAAAGATAACACTCAACCAGGAGATGAGTGAAAAGGATCTAACCTTCTTAGTCAAGGTCATTGATAAGCGTAATTATTCTGAAGTGTTTGAAGTAAAGATCTCATGCACTATCAAGATCCCCAGGACATTGGGCAGTACGGTGAAAGAAAAATCCCCCTCTGTATTAGAGAATAGAGGTTTCCAAACACATTCAGAGAAGATGTAACCCTTTGCAAACATCCCAAAGCTTGATTTGCCTGTGCTTGCACATTTCATGTTCGCTTGACACCTGATGACTGGCAGCTGAATGTGTAAAATGGCCTGACAGAAATATGTTGCTTGAGAGGTGATGTGAGACAGCTAAGAAATAGCTGCCTATGGTGTTAGATTTGTAACGGTCAATTCACATTTGGGTTTAGCCACCTTTCAGGAAGGCTTTCCCAAACAGTGATAAGCACCCACTTTCACCAGTTTGGAGAGGCATGAACAGAGGGGAAAGTGCCCACCCATTCAGAGTGAGGGCAGTGCTTGTGCTCTCACTCTGAACTGGATTTGTGGTGCTGTGCTGTGGACCAGGTAGAGCAGGGACGCAGACTTATAAAAATATTGGGGGGGGCCCGGGAAAGCTCATGAATAATAAATAAGCTCATGAATATGCAAATAAAGTGGCGCCGCCTCCTCGTGAGCGAATAGGGGAGAGCGTGCTGCGCCTATTAATCAGCTCCGGAGCGGAAATTGGGTGGAGCTTTTGCTCGGGAGGGAGGGCAGGAGGCATGCAGCCCGCCCCTGTGCATTTTGGGCTGGGGGAGGGGCGGCGATGGCGCTCTGCTGGAGGGGCGCCGGAGATTATTGGGGGGGCGGAGCCCCCCCCCAAAACGAATTTTTGAGGGGGCTCGGGCCCCCTCAAGCCCCATGGAGTCGGTGCCTATGAGGTAGAGTGAGGGAAGGAATGGATATAATAAACTACTTTTAAGGGGGGAAAGGAAATTGCTGTATGTCCGGATTTTCCCGGACATTTCAGTGATTTCTGCCCGGACACTGTTTCTAATGGCCAAATCCCAGCTATGTCCAGGAAATTCAGGATCTATGGCAACCCTACATTTGCTAGTTTACTCTGATTAAGGAATGGTAACCTCATTTTGAGTGGCAGGGAGGCAAGCGTGGCTCAGGTGAAGTCTGCAAGGAGCATCTGAATGCTACTATCACTTGTCACCAAGCAATTCAATATAGACAATGCGGCACTTTGCTGTTCCTTATGCCCAGACTTGACCAATGTCCCCATTCCTGCGGAAGTGAGTGATACCCAAAAAATTCTGTACCTGAAAGCCTGTTTGCACCAGTGCAAACTTTTTGTAAAAAAGGATGATGTGAATTTCTTCCTTGAAGACTAACGACCACCTTCCCCATGACCCTGACCTTGTTTTAGGATCCTGCTTATTTAATCCTGTAGAAAGTTTATCGTAGGGCTTTAGGAGGAATTGCTCTTTTCTTCTCGACAAATGCAGAGTTGAAAAAAGATCCAGTGCTTTGATAATCCTTGAATTTGCAAAGGCCTTAATCTGTATTCACACAGTAATTACTTATGCATGCATAGCAGAGAAGACAAAACTGTAGAGTTTCAATGAACTTCAGCCTGGCTGCACTTCCTCCCCTGCCAGCCCTCGAGGTTCTATAAATAAATGTTAGCATGTGGGTGACATGGGTTGCTCTAAAATTCAGGTGTGGAGTAGGGTGTCCACACATCACAGAGAGAGAGAGAGAGAGAGAGAGAGAGAGAGAGAGAGAGAGAGAGGACACAAGAGGACACAGATGCTAATTTATATAGGTGCAAATCTAGGAATTATTAAAACTGCTTAAATATAAATGTGATACATCTCACTGTAGTGGGGAAGACTGTGACTAGGTGGCCTGTATGCTTTCTAGGGATGCAAGGAGGCATTGCTTTCCATCCCTGCCTTCCCATATGCACTGCATGCAGCAGTGTTTCTGTTCTGCTGCAGTTCATCTTCCACCAAACACTGTTATTTATCACACTGTCTGAAGTGGGTATGGATGGTGAGACACTTGGGGGCCCAATAGAAAAGCCCAAAGGACTGCATTTGGCCCCTGGGCTTAATGCTCCCACTCATGATTTACACAGTTGGAGAAGCAAATCTAAACAGGTTTTGTGCCATTTTATACTAATAAACATATAAGTCAAACAGAGTATTTCTTGGGGCAACTGGCTTCTAATCCTACATCCAGATATTTCACTGTTAGTGGTCCATCTGACCCAACAGATGCTTGTGGGAAGCCCACAAACAGGATTCTAGTTCAAGAGCCTTCTTCCCTCCTGTGGTTACCCAGCAACAGGTATTCGGAAGCACTGAATATTCAGAAGCACTCCAACTGTGGAGGCAGAGCTTCGCCATCATGGTCCTGTCCTCCATGAATTTGTCTAATCCTCTTTCAAAACCATGTAGGTTGGTTGCTATCACTTCCTCTTGAGGGACACAGTTCTATACTGTAGTTTAACTATGAGCTGTTATTTATTTTATTATGTATTCTATTTGTATACTGCCCTTCGTCCAAAGATCACAGGGTGGTTCACAGCATAAAAATGCAAAATAGGTTGCATGAAGAAGTGTTTTCTTTTTTTCTGTCCTGAATCTTCCAATATTCAGCATCATTGAATGACCATGAGTTCTAAGTGTCCTGAGAGTTCTAAGTGTCCTCTCTAGGTCACCCAAGCAAGAACCTCCAAACTTACTTCCAAATAATGCTTCAGTCAAATCGAGTGTCAACTCTACTGTCATATAAATTAAGCCACTTTGGTGGTGGTCGGGAACCTTTAGCCAGGTTAATATGGTCACCCCCCTGAAGGCTGGGAGAAGATCCTGTCATTCTTCATTTACATGTAAATGAATTGAAATATATGCAAATGTAAAATGGCTTGTTGCCTAAATTTGAGGACAAGCAGAAAAAGAGAAGAGACAGGTGGTAAACAACCTGGCTAGGCCAGTTTCAAAATGTCCTCCTGGACACCTCTGTGCCAAAGCTTTTTCAAATTCAAAGGCATTTTATTTATAAAGGCGCAGACAGACACGCCGCGGAATATATCTTTCATCTCCCCTAGGCTTCATTTCGTTAGGAAGTCCGCTTAAAAGATGACTCCTGTTGCACCCGGTGCTATTATGTGCTCCTTTGCTGGATAATTAAGTAAGAATTTTCAATTTTATTCATGCCTTTACTAAATTAAACTCTGCTCGCATTAGTCTGATCCATATGGTCATTAGCCTAGTTACATTTCATGCGTGAGATAATAAGATGGGATTTATTGTCCTCATCCTACAACTCTAGATATGGTTTCGTAGGCAAGGGTTGAAAAAGTTAATTCCTCTTCCCTGGCCGTTCCTTCCCGGTGACAGCTTCTGCAGCTTGGAAGACAGGAATTATGTCAGTGTTTCCAGACGGAGGATGAAAAAGAAAAATATGGAAGGAGGGATATAATAAAGCTCAACTGGCTTCATTTGCTAGTTTACTCTGATTAAGGAATTGTAACCTCATTTTGAGTGGTGAGGAAGCAAGTGCGGCTCAGATGAAGGGAAGGATAATAAATTCCCTGGTACCAAACAAATGATCTCAATTGCACAAAGGCCTTATTATCATGTATCATGCTTATTATTTTGCCAAGCGATGGGTATTCCAATCTCTCTTCCGTTGAGAGGGGGACCAGAAGGGCAAGGTTCCACACCTTGGATAGTTGCTGAGCAAAAGGAATTTGGGAAATGGTACCTTGTCATCTGGAAGGGACGCGGGTGGCACTGTGGTCTAAACCACAGAGCCTAGGGCTTGCCAATCAGAAGGTCGGCGGTTCGAATCCCCGTGATGGGGTGAGCTCCCGTTACTTGGTCCCAGCTCCTGCTCACCTAGCAGTTTGAAAGCATGTCAAAGTGCAAGTAGAAAAATAGGTACCTCTCTGGTGGGAAGGTAAACGGCATTTCCGTGTGCTGCTCTGGTTTGCCAGAAGCAGCTTAGTCATGCTGGCCACATGACCCGGAAGCTGTCTGTGGACAAACGCTGGCTCCCTCAGCCTATAGAGCAAGATGAGAGCGCAACCCCAGAGTCATCCGCGACTGGACTGGTCAGGGGTACCTTTACCTTAAAATTCTACAAGGAAGGCTCAAGCAGTATGTGAACCGAGAACTCCCAGAGGTGCAAGCTGGATTTAGAAGAGGCAGAGGAACCAGAGACCAAATTGCAAACATGCGCTGGATTATGGAGAAAGCTAGAGAGTTCCAGAAAGACATCTACTTCTGCTTCATTGACTATGCAAAAGCCTTTGACTGTGTTGACCACAGCAAACTATGGCAAGTTCTTAAAGAAATGGGAGTGCCTGATCACCTCATCTGTCTCCTGAGAAATCTCTATGTGGGACAAGAAGCTACAGTTAGAACTGGATATGGAACAACTGATTGGTTCAAAATTGGGAAAGGAGTACGGCACGGTTGTATTTTGTCTCCCTACTTATTTAACTTATATGCAGAATTCATCATGTGAAAGGCTGGGTTGGATGAATCCCAAGCCGGAATTAAGATTGCTGGAAGAAATATCAACAACCTCAGGTATGCAGATGACACAACCTTGATGGCAGAAAGTGAGGAGGAATTAAAGAACGCTTTATTGAGGGTGAAAGAGAAGAGCGCAAAATATGGTCTGAAGCTCAACATCAAAAAAACGAAGATCATGGCCACTGGTCCCATCACCTCCTGGCAAAAAGAAGGGGAAGAAATGGAGGCAGTGAGAGATTTTACTTTCTTGGGCTCCATGATCACTGCAGATGGTGACAGCAGCCACGAAATTAAGAGACGCCTGCTTCTTGGGAGGAAAGCAATGACAAACCTACACAGCATCTTAAAAAGTAGAGACATCACCTTGCCAACAAAGGTCCGTATAGTAAAAGCTATGGTTTTCCCAGTAGTGATGTATGGAAGTGAGAGCTGATAAAGAAGGCTGATTGCCGAAGAATTGATGCTTTTGAATTATGGTGCTGGAGGAGACTCTTGAGAGTCCCATGGACTGCAAGAAGATAAAACCTCTCCATTCTTAAGGAAATCAGCCCTGAGTGCTCACTGGAAGGACAGATCGTGAAGCTGAGGCGCAGCTGGCTGAAGAAACAAGTATGAAGAAGCATACTGTTTCTGTGAGTTGAGGTGGAAAACAGCCATCAGGGTTAGCAGCTTGTAACAGAAAATATGTGAACGTACTATAGGTAAAGGTAAAGGGACCCCTGACCATTAGGTCCAGTCGTGACCAACTCTGGGGTTGCAGCGCTCATCTCGCTTTATTGGCTGAGGGAGCCAGCGTATAGCTTCTGGGTCATGTGGCCAGCATGACTAAGCCGCTTCTGATGAACCACTTCCTGCCAGAGTGGTACCTATTTATCTACTTGCACTTTGACGTGCTTTCGAACTGCTAGGTTGGCAGGAGCAGGGACTGAACAACGGGAGCTCACCCCGTCGCGGGGATTCAAACCACTGACCTTCTGATCGGCAAGCCCTAGGCTCTGTAGTTTAACCCAGAGCGCCACAATCAAGAGTAAAAACTTCTAATTGTTTGTTCAATTGTTTGCGCAATTCTTTGCGCAACACAAATGCCCAGGACAACAAAAACAAAAATCTTTGCATGTTGCTGAAATGACAAAGTTGGGGCCAGATGGGCTTCTCTGGGGAGAGCATTCCATAGACAGGAAGCTGCTAGAAAAGATCTCTTGTCTGTCTACACAGGCCCAGTGAACAGAGCGAAGAAGTGTAAGCAGCTCATCCCCATCCGTCTGGTGTCCCATCCTGGTGTGTATAGAGACATGTTGTCCTGTTGTGACTACATGTATACAAATGGGGGGAGGTGTGTGTCATGTGAAAGAATTTCCAAGTTTTGAAGTTGAGTGAGGGGGAAAGCCTTGTGGAAATTAATCATTTTAATGTGAATTTCTTCTAATATACCTATTTTCTGTATGCAATGTTACCCAATATACGCATTTTTTGCAGAGCAGCTTGCACTAATATAATGCCTCCTTGCATGTTATTTTCACTGACATATGCAGCTATATTTTTATGCATTTTTGTGCATGTATCTCAGTTGGAGAGCTGCACAGCAAAATTTAGAGAAGTACAGATTTTGGAAGATGGCTATTTTATGGTTATCATGGTTATTTTGGTCAGGCTTTATTTTTCTAGATAAAGAGGTGCCGGAACTTGTTGACCTCTTTTTAGGGAGGAACACCCCCCCCCTAAGTTGTTGAGCTCCTTTTAGGGGGAGGACTTTGCCCGCTCACCCCACTGCCACAGGGAAGAAATAAAAACTTTTGCTGCCCACCGCCACCATGCTGCCACAATCACCCTGCCACCTCCGCAGCGCAGCCCAAGCCCCACACTGCCCGACGCCTTTATCATACAGCACTGAGTACCTCACAGACGGATGGCACCACAACACTGCAGAGCCGCCAGAACACAACATAGAGAAGCCAGAACTCAGTTCCAGTGAGTTCCAGCTGAAAATAAGCCCTGGCTCAATGGCAGACGAAGGTGATAGACTATATGGGACTGGCAGAAATGACTGGCAGAATCCATGACCAGGGGAATGAGACGGCGGATGAAGATTGGAAGAAATTCAAAAATTATCTTAAGAAATATTGTAAAATCAAGGAATGCTAAAATGTCGAGGTTTTAGGAAAAAAGGGGATTACAGCGGTAAAAGACTAAGTAAAAGAAAAGATTAAGGAAAATTTGATAAAGTTAAGGGGTAGGATTTGCTGAAATTAATTTGGAACCTGGGATGCAGAAAGGGGAGGTATGGGGAAGTCGCTGAAATAGGGTTTAAGAAAAAAGATTTTGAAATTATACATGTTTGTTTATATGTTTGTTTGTGATGTGTAATGTTTGTCTTTATAAAAATTGTGAAAAACCAATTAAAAATTTATATATAAAAAAAAGAAAATAAGCCCTGGCTGTTTGGCTGTACAGTGGTACCTCTGGTTATGTACTTAATTCGTTCCAGAGGTCCGTTCTTAACCTGAAACTGTTCTTAACCTGAAGCACCACTTTAGCTAAGGAGGGGCCCCCTGCTGCTGTGCCGCCGGAGCACGATTTCTGTTCTCATCCTGAAGCAAAGTTCTTAACCCGAGATAATATTTCTGGGTTAGCAGAGTCTGTAAGCTGAAGCTTATGTAACCCAAGGTACCACTGTAATAATAAACATTCATTCATTCATTCATTCATTCATTCATTCATTCATTCATTCATTCATATTGTTTTGGAAAGTATGGACTAGGAACTGAGCTGAATTTCTCACCATCCCTACTCCCTAGTAATATGGTTGGAAACACTCTGCCTCTCTCTCTCTCTCTCTCTGTGTGTGTGTGTGTGTGCGCGCCTGTATGTGTGTGTGACCTCCCTCCCAGAAATGGAGAAAAGCTATAGCTGTTAAAATTCCTCCTTCCACACAGCAATTCAAGATGCACAGTCCCTGTCATTTAGTTCTATTATACATCTTTTGCAACTGTTTGCCCTTTCAATTGAGCTATGGCAAGAAGCAGGTGCCTTCCTATGCGCACACCATCATCTCAATAACATTAAAGAAAAACAAAAGGAAGGTAGATTTACTTCCCGTCTGCAATCCACCGGCATCAGTGTTCAGTCCAAGTGTGGGTATTTTAGGCATTTTGCACAGCGGATGTCAAGGAAGCTGTAGTCATAGAATATTATCTTGTCACATCCATTTACGGGCTCCGTTATAAAAACTGGGGGAGGAGGAGAATCTAGGTCAGAATAGTTTATTATCCATCTATACCAGCAAAACATACATATATATATCTATGGCGACTTCTCTAAGGTGAAAATGCATGTCAAAGCGAAAAAGGCAATGGAGGAATTTTATGATGATTGGGGCTGAGGGGAAAAAAATTGTATTTGCAAACACCCGTTTCTCGTTGTCAAATGCTGAGACTCAGCTGGTAGCGCAAGTGGGTTAATAGAACAGAAGGAGAGCAAGAGAAAGAAGGAGTATCAAAGGGAGAGGATTAAGCAAATAAGGAGCCTCTCATAAAGATATGCTCGGTTATGCAGCGTGGCAAGCGAGCTAAAAACACAGGGTAAAACATATATTTGTTGGAAGCAGGCTGGATTTACCACTGTGATGAGTATGCTGTAGCTTCGGAGCTCAGCTGAAATGAGACCTCCCATGGCGACAAACATTTTGGTATCTCCAGCTGCTGCGATGTGAATGGCGTGTGCAAGTTCAGGGGCGTCAGCGTCAAATAGGCTCAGATGCAGAACGCAAGAGGAGCCCTGCTGGATCTGGCCAAAGGACTATCTAATCCGGCATCCTGTTCTTACAGTGGCTAACTAAATGTCCATAGGATGCCTGCAAGCAGGACAGGGGTGCAAAGGCACTCACCTGCTTCTGTATTCCTGAGAAACTGGTATTCAGAGGCACGACGCCTCCAACAGTGGCGATCAAACACAGCCACTGTGTTTAATCCAGGCTGGTGGGGAGGCAGGAGGGTGCAACAGAAACGCGGGCAGGAAGCTGGTGAATGGATAGAAAGAAGGGCAGAGGTTTGGGCCAGGTAGGAAGGTCAAATGAAAAATCCCCCAAAGGCTGAGGGAAATCAGAAACAAAGGTGCACAGAGGATAAGCCCATCAATGGCTACTAATTCTGATGGGCATGTCCTTCCTCCAGTCTGGAAGGCACTGTGCATGAACATCAGCTGCTGGAAAGCTCAGGAAAAGTGCTGTTCCTCTTATGTCTTCATTGTTGGGTTCCCACGGGCCTCTGGTTGGCCACTGTGAGAACAGGATGCTGGACTAGAATCATAGAATCATAGAATCATAGAGTTGGAAGAGACCACAAGGGCCATCGAGTCCAACCCCCTGCCAAGCAGGAAACACCATCAGAGCACTCCTGACATATGGTTGTCAAGCCTCTGCTTAAAGACCTCCAAAGTAGGAGACTCCACCACACTCCTTGGCAGCAAATTCCACTGTCGAACAGCTCTTACTGTCAGGAAGTTCTTCCTAATGTTTAGGTGGAATCTTCTTTCTTGTAGTTTGAATCCATTGCTCCGTGTCCGCTTCTCTGGAGCAGCAGAAAACAACCTTTCTCCCTCCTCTATGTGACATCCTTTCATATATTTGAACATGGCTATCATATCACCCCTTAACCTCCTCTTCTCCAGGCTAAACATGCCCAGCTCCCTTAGCCGTTCCTCATAAGGCATCGTTTCCAGGCCTTTGACCATTTTGATTGCCCTCCTCTGGACACGTTCCAGTTTGTCAGTGTCCTTCTTGAATTGTGGTGCCCAGAACTGGACACAGTACTCCAGGTGAGGTCTGACCAGAGCAGAATACAGTGGCACTATTACTTCCCTTGATCTAGATGCTATACTCCTATTGATGCAGCCCAGAATTGCATTGGCTTTTTTAGCTGCCGCGTCACACTGTTGGCTCATGTCAAGTTTGTGGTCAACCAAGACTCCTAGATTGACTAGATGAGTCACTGGCCTGATCCTGCAGGTTTTTCTTATGTGCAAAAAGAAGCAGGCCAAGGTAAGCTAAGAACCACAGTGTGATGTCTTCAGTGGTCTGTGTTTGCCTGAGCTCGAGTCTGGACTAAGGATTCTGAGCCCTTGTGTTCTGATTCGATACATGATACCCAATCACAGAACATTTCAGGATTTGGGCCTCTGCCATTGGCCCTTAAACTCTGAGTCATGATTCGCAGCTTGGAAGTTTAGACAGCCAATCACATTGGGAGTGGGAGTGGCCCATTCAAAAATGTATGTAAGCAGTTGCTTTGCCCCTGTTGTCCAGCTCTGTTAGTCCAATAAAGGTTGTTGCTGTTCTCACTGTGTCTTGCCTCGTAGGAACCCACCTACAGTTCACACAGACCTCACAGTGATACACAATCAAGTCTCCTGAATATTGTAGAAGGGGTGATTTCCTCAAATGCAGGTTTCCCAACCAGTGCGAGACAAGCTGCGGCTATCAGAATTCCATGCAACAGTGAATGACACATGAGCCTTAATATTGGTTGCAGTTGCCCATCCTATAAGGCTCCCAAGGCTGAGTGGTGGGTGCCAGCCTACCATTCAGGAACGGCAAGCCAATTAACCTCATATGTTGACACAGAGCTATTGACACAAGGTTCTTACGAAATTATCCCCATCTGAATTTTTCTCTGGAGTCTGGGGTTTGTTTCTGACTTGTCTGACCTTGTTTCTGGAGCAGCACCAATGCAACAACTTGTCAGTCTTCTGCTTTTGTTTTCTGGACTTGGTTGAAATCCCTGGGTATGCATGGTTTGTTGCAGTTTTCTGCTCACGGCTCTCAGTGCCTTTCTAATGGTTTCTTTCTTTATGACTTATATAACTTTAAAAACAACAACACACACACCTCCCTCCCTTGTATTGCACAATATTGCTTGCATCAATTAAAACTGCAGTATCAAAATCCAACCACAATAGCAACAATATAAGAACCACAAATTAAAAATGTGATAACAATGACTACTAGCCACAATGGCGGACCCTCCAAGTGTCCCTATTTTCCAGGGACATCCCTAGTTTTTTTAAAAAATAGTTTTTGCAAGCCACCAAAAGTCAATCACGGATGAAGGCACCTGAGTTCCATGGGGCAAAGTGTTCTATGGTATAGCCACTGAGAATTCCCTATTTCCCATCCCAACCACTTCCACACTTTAGGTGGGGCAGAGAGAAAGGCTTCCCAAATAGATCTTGCTGAGCAAGCTGGTTGGAATGGAAGGACGCAAGCAATCAAGTTAGGGCTTTAAACCCTAAGAACCAACCCTTTGTCTAGTGCCTGGCAACAGTTCTTTTCTTCTAGAAAAAAGGTGTATGTACTGAATATCCTTGAACACCCCCAGGGGAAAAAAAGCACTGCCTGGCAACAAGTTAACAAGCAGCACAGCTGTTATTATTATTTTTATTTATTAAATTTATATACCGTCACCCTTCATCTGAAGATCACAAGGTGGTTGGCAGCATAAAAATACAAAATAAGAATCTGAAATACAGAACGAACCTGTTAAGTTGTGGGTAAACATATCAGACAACACAGCGATTCTTCAAATGGCTCTTGTTTATTCACAGGCCAGAACAGAACTGAACTGACGGGTTCAGCCAGCCTGCTTATATAGAGCTCCAGTACAATGCAACTGTAACAACTTTCTGTAACTATCCAATCACTGAATGTCACTTTCAATCCCTTATTTGGATATGTGGACCTGAGTGAAAACTATCTACAGTATCCCCCTGGTTATAGAGGAACATTTTTGCCTGACGCATATGGAGCTTCCCTGGGGAGAGCATTCCACAAATGGGGAACCACCACAGAAAAGGCCCATTCTTATGTTCCCACCCTCCGGACGTCTCATGGAGTAGACAGACAAAGACGTGTTGCTGGTCAACTACAATAAGATCCCATGAGTGATGGTGACTGTCCACTATAATCCCTGCTATCACATTCTGGGCCAAACTGTAGTTTCTGAAGACTCCATTTAGAAGTTGTTCCATATAGAGGTCATTGCAGTAATCCAGTCTAATCTAGATGTTGCTAGGGCATGTGTTGCTGCATTTTCAGGAACTGTGAACACCAGGACATAATGTACATTGTTTTAATCACAGTGCGAAAGAAAAGAATCTCAGTGTGACCATACAATTGCAGCAGTGAGATCCCTTTTTGTGTGCTGTGTGAGTCAGTCTGTGTGCATATGCTTTGGAGCATACCAGTAACCAGAAAACTAAGGGGCGGTGGGAGAGAGATAGACAAATACAAAACAGTAGCAAATTGCACCTGCATCAGTTCCCAAATAAATTATCCAAATTAAATGAGAAGGCAGGTGGATTGGAATCTGGAGCAGAGCGGATGCACGGAACAGGAATGGGAGGCGATGCAGTGAAATAGGCTCATTCCTAATTTATACCTTGCACAAAGCATTGGCAGTGCAGACCATTGTAATAAGTCATGGAGTGCGTGGAAGCATTTGTAAAAAGGGAGAGGGGAAAGAAACGAAGATTGTTTAGAATAGAAAAGGTCATTCCTGGCAAGGGAGCTGCATAAAGCAGCAAGACAGCAGCTCGCCTGTTTGGCTTCTGCTCTCTGGCATTAGAGACAACAACTTCCTGAATGCGGGTCTGCTCTAAAGCATCATGCTCCCAAATCTGGTGCCAGCAAAAAGGCAAGGCATGTAATTATGCAACTCTGAACAGGTTGACACAGTTCCAGGGGATGCAAAGCTTAAATGGCTGCAATTTCTCCCGTGCCATTTTCTTTTCTTTGACTTGCGGGAGCTGTTTTTTTAAAAAAAGGTGTGTGTGTGTGACTTTGTGCTTGCTTTTTTGCAATTTTTTCCTTTATAACCAGTAATTCTGGCAACTGTTTGCTTTTGAGTGATACACATTCAACCAAAAAGTGGAAAGAAGGCAAATCTTGGAGCTGCTTACGTTGTGCCCAGTTACGTTATGCCCAGTTACGCCCATGGTGGTGGCACAAACACTTATACACAGCAAGACTTATACATTTATGAGACTTTTACACAGCAGTAGGGATCCTAGCTGTGGGTAGAATTGTATTTCTCCAGCGGCCATTAGGTGGCATTTTGGGGAAAGGTCATAGCTCAGTAGCAGAGTGCATGCTTTGCATGCAAAAGGTCCCAGATTTATTCTGTACCAATTACAAGTAGGGCTGGCAGAGACCCCAGCTTGAAATATTGGAAAGCTGCTGCCAGTCAGTGTAGGCATTAAAGAGGTAGATGAACCAGTGGCCTGTCTTGGCATAATGCAGCCTGATCCTTTATATCATTGATTTCAATGGGACTCACCCCAAGTGAGCACCTCTAGGATTGCAGACTTTGACTTGCACCTGCCTTTTTATTATTATTTACTAATTTAAATGGGGACACGGGTGATGCTGTGGGTTAAACCACAGAGCCTAGGACTTGCCGATCAGAAGGTCGGCGGTTCGAATCCCTGCGATGGGGTGAGATCCCATTGCTCGGTCCCAGCTCCTGCCAACCTAGTAGTTTGAAAGCACGTCAAAGGACAAGTAGATAAATAGGTACCACTCCGGCGGGAAGGTAAACGGCGTTTCTGTGTGCTGCTCTGCTTCACCAGAAGCGGCTTAGTCATGCTGTCCACATGACCCGGAAGCTGCACGCCGGCTCCCTCGGCCAATAAAGCGAGATGAGCACCGCAACCCCAGAGTTGGCCACGAGTAGACCTAATGGTCAGGGGTCCCTTTACCTTTTACTAATTTAAAGCACTTGTGTCACACTCTTCAGCCAAAAAAGGCTTTCAGCGTACCTTGCAAATATAGACAAGGCAGTCCCTGGCTCAAGCTTATGATCTGAAAGGCATGAGGCCAAAGGAAAAGGGATTGGAAAGGAGGATAAATGAAATTACCTTGTGATTTGGATGAATGATGGAAAGGACTTATAACAACGATACATACTTATACTTGGCTGCAGAAGGCAGAGTGAAAAGAAGACAGTCAAATGTAGGCACTCGGGCTTGAGATGAGATGAGAGAGAAGGTGAAGCTGATTTCCTTTGAGGGAGGTCTTCCTTCTGGGTTTCAATCTGATCACTCACAGTCGTAGAAAGGAATTAGCAACAGTGGAGAGAAGACTCCCTAGAGGGAGGTTTACCAGCAGCATTCCTGTATCTTGTGTCTGCCTGACACCTACCATCAATCAGGATTCAGTGTTTGGGGGTGGTGGGGGGAGACAATCAGCCACGCATTTACTGACGAGGCCACAAGGAATGCCTCGGTAAAAACAACCACCACCCAGGAGACGCAATCTGGGTTGGTTAATTGTTCCAGTCTGATAGTATAGTGACAGCGTTGCATCACTTACTTCCTCTGGTTCAGCCAGTTGATATTAGAGAGAACTAGCAGCCTTGTGCCCACTTTTCTTCAGGGATCCCAAGAAACAACAACAACAAAATCAGTGAACTTTTGAACCTGAAGGAGCATCTCCACCCCCATCGTTCAAGCCGGACACTGAGGTCCAGCTCCAAGGGCCTTCTGGCGGTTCCCTCACTGCGAGAAGCAAAGTTACAGGGAACCAGGCAGAGGGCCTTCTCGGTAGTGGCGCCCGCCCTGTGGAACGCCCTCCCATCAGATGTCAAAGAAATAAACAACTGTCTGACTTTTAGAAGACATCTGAAGGCAGCCCTGTTTAGAGAAGTTTTTAACTTGCAGACAACTTCATTGTCCAGAAAGTGGGAGAAGCAACAAGAGGAACAGCCATTTTAGATCTGGTCCTAACCAATGTTGATGACCTGGTTAGTGGGGTAGAAGTGGAAGGATCATTAGGCGCGAGTGATCATGCTCTTCTGAAGTTTACTATACAGCGGAAAGGAGCAGCCAAGCATACTAGGACTCAATTTCTTGACTTTAAGAAAGCCGACTTCATAAAACTTAGGGAAGTGCTGGGTGAGATCCCATGGACAGTAATACTAAAAGGAAAGGGAGTTCATGATGGCTGGGAGTTTGTTAAGAGGGAGATAGTAAAAGCACAACGTCAGGCAATACCAATGAGACAGAAACATGGAAGGTGCTTAAAGAAGCCAGGGTGGCTATCTAAAGAACTTTTAACTGAGTTAAGATTAAAAAAGGATGTGTACAAAAAATGGAAAAGGGGGGAAACCACCAAAGAGGAATTCAAACAAATAGCCAGCACGTGTAGACACAAAGTCAGAAAAGCTAAAGCACAGAATGAACTCAGGCTTGCTAGAGAGGTTAAAAGCAACAAAAAAGGCTTTTATGGGTATGTTCGTAGCAAAAGGAAGAACAAAGAAACAGTGGGGTCACTCAGAGGAGAAGATGGTGAAATGCAAACAGGGGACACAGAAAGGGCTGAACTCCTCAATGCCTTCTTTGCATCAGTCTTCTCTGATAAAGAAAACAATGCCCGACCTGAAGAATTTGGAGCAAATGATTCAGCAGAGGAAACACAGCCCAGAATAACTAAGGAGATAGTACAAGAATACTTGGCTAGTTTAGATGTATTCAAGTCTCCAGGGCCAGATGAACTGCATCCAAGAGTATTAAAAGAACTGGCAGAGGTGATCTCAGAACCACTGGCAGTCATCTTTGAGAATTCCTGGAGAACAGGCGAAGTCCCGGAAGACTGGAGGAGGGCAAATGTTGTCCCTATTTTCAAAAAGGGGAAAAGAGAGGACCCAAATAATTACCGCCCAGTCAGTCTGACATCAATACCAGGGAAGATTCTGGAGCAGATCATTAAGCAAACAGTCTGTGAGCACCTAGAAAGGAATGCTGTGATCACCAACAGTCAGCATGGATTTCTGAAAAATAAGTCATGTCAGACTAACCTGATCTCGTTTTTTGACAGAATTACAAGCCTGGTAGATGAAGGGAACGCAGTGGATGTAGCCTACCTTGATTTCAGCAAGGCATTTGACAAGGTGCCCCATGATATTCTTGTAAAGAAGCTGGTAAAATGCGGTCTTGACTATGCTACCACTCAGTGGATTTGTAACTGGCTGACTGACCGAACCCAAAGTGTGCTCATCAATGGTTCCTCTTCATCCTGGAGAAGAGTGACTAGTGGGGTGCCACAGGGTTCTGTCTTGGGCCCGGTCTTATTCAACATCTTTATCAACAACTTGGATGATGGACTCAAGGGCATCCTGATCAAATTTGCAGATGACACCAAACTGGGAGGGGTGGCTAACACCCCAGAGGACAGGATCACACTTCAAAACGACCTTGACAGATTAGAGAACTGGGCAAAAGCAAACAAGATGAATTTTAACAGGGAGAAATGTAAAGTATTGCACTTGGGCAAAAAAAATGAGAGGCACAAATACAAGATGGGTGACACCTGGCTTGAGAGCAGTACATGTGAAAAGGATCTAGGAGTCTTGGTTGACCACAAACTTGACATGAGCCAACAGTGTGATGCGGCAGCTAAAAAAGCCAATGCAATTCTGGGCTGCATCAATAGGAGCATAGCATCTAGATCAAGGGAAGTAATAGTGCCACTGTATTCTGCTCTGGTCAGACCTCACCTGGAGTACTGTGTCCAGTTCTGGGCACCACAATTCAAGAAGGACACTGACAAACTGGAACGTGTCCAGAGGAGGGCAACCAAAATGGTCAAAGGCCTGGAAACGATGCCTTATGAGGAACGGCTAAGGGAGCTGGGCATGTTTAGCCTGGAGAAGAGAAGGTTAAGGGGTGATATGATAGCCATGTTCAAATATATAAAAGGATGTCACATAGAGGAGGGAGAAAGGTTGTTTTCTGCTGCTCCAGAGAAGCGGACACGGATCAATGGATCCAAACTACAAGAAAGAAGATTCCACCTAAACATTAGGAAGAACTTCCTGACAGTAAGAGCTGTTCGACAGTGGAATTTGCTGCCAAGGAGTGTAGTGGAGTCTCCTTCTTTGGAGGTCTTTAAGCAGAGGCTTGACAACCATATGTCAGGAGTGCTCTGATGGTGTTTCCTGCTTGGCAGGGGGTTGGACTCGATGGCCCTTGTGGTCTCTTCCTACTCTATGATTCTATGATTCTATGATTCTATAATGACTGATGTTTTAATGTATATTTTAAATCTTTTGTTGGAAGCCGCCCAGAGTGGCTGAGGAAACCCAGCCAGATGGGCGGGGTAGAAATATTATCATCATCATCATCATCATTAGAAATTGGTGGTTAAAATTTTTGAAAGGTTCGGTCCACCATCTTGATTCAAAATGGCGCCCAATTGCATCTGAACATAGACCGAAACCTGCTCCTTGGTGCCAGAAACCATCAGTGCAGTTTGGAAAGGTTCAGCCCACCATTCAAAAGGTCCCTAATTGTATCTGAACATAGTCTGAAGCCTGCTCCTTGATCTCGGAACCATCATGCAAAATTTGGTTACGATATCTTAAGAGGTGTCCAAATAAATAAAAATAAAAGAATGCACTGCTATGCGGGGAATGGGGGATTTTTTTAAAAAAACACCCACACACCCACACACCTAAAAACAACACTGCCATCTTGTATCATACCATAATTTGAAAGGAAAAAAAAACTATTGGAAAAGTGGAGCAAATTGAAGGGATTGAAAAT
This sequence comes from Podarcis liolepis, assembly GCF_965112155.1. Taxonomy (NCBI): domain Eukaryota; kingdom Metazoa; phylum Chordata; class Lepidosauria; order Squamata; family Lacertidae; genus Podarcis; species Podarcis liolepis. Next base: position 16,770,445 of record NC_139564.1, on the reverse strand, counting down.
AAACATAGCAAATGGGTAACAGCTTGCAAGAGGAGGGGAAGAGAGAGGAGGAGGAGATGCCTAATGACTTATTGCCAGCTAATAAGGATGACAGCAATAACAGAAAAGCAGAAGAGAGATAACTGAGGAATACAGATACATTAATAAATGAAGTGGGCAATTGAATTAGTAAGTATTTCATATTAGCAGAGCCAAATAAATGCTGTTATCAGCCACCTAGGAGAGAGGGGGGGGAAAAAGGTAATTAAGGCAGAACTAATTACTGCAAGAAATGTGCCCCAAACAGTATTTCAAATATTGAGCTCCTCCCTCTGCATTACATCTAGTAAAATTTACCTCTGTGTCCTGATAAACACTGTGTACTGACCCATCCCCACTCTGCATCCTTAGGTGAGAGGAGTGATGTCATTTAGGGAAGGGCCATAGCTCAGGCAAAGAGCTTCTGCCTTGGATGCAGAGTTCAGTCCTTGACATCTCCAGGCAGGGCTGGGAGACACTCCTGCCTGAAACCCCACACAGCTTCTGCCAGCCAATGCATAACAATACAGAGCTAGAGAGACTGGAGGTCAGACTTAGAATATGGCATTGTCGTATGCATCATATTGTTATAGATCTGGAGTTTGGGGGTGCAAAGGCTCTCATAACTGCTAGAAATATATATTAAAAAATTAAAAAAATGTCCAGTAGCACCTTAGAGACCAACGAAGTTTGTTCTTGGTATAAACTTTCATGTGCATGCACGCTTCTTCAGATACCCACAAAAGCTTATACCAAGAACAAACTTAGTTGGTCTCTAAGGTGCTACTGGACATTATATATATACAGTGGTACCTCAGGTTAAGTACTTAATTCGTTCCGGAGGTACGTTCTTAACCTGAAACTGTTCTTTACCTGAGGTACCACTTTAGCTAATGGGGCCTCCTGCTGCTGTCGTGCCGCCTGAGCACGATTTCTGTTCTCATCCTGAAGCAAAGTTCTTAACCCGAGGTACTATTTCTGGGTTAACGGAGTCTGTAACCTGAAGCGTCTGTAACCTGAAGCGTATGTAACCCGAGGTACCACTGTATGTGTATATAAAGGTAAAGAGACCCCTGACCATTTGGTCCAGTCGTGGCCGACCCTGGCGTTGCGGCACTCATCTCGCTTTATTGGCCGAGGGAACCGGGGTACAGCTTCCGGGTCATGTGGCCAGCATGACTAAGCCGCTTCTGGCAAACCACAGCAGCGCACGGAAATGCCGTTTACCTTCCCGCCTGAGTGGTACCTATTTATCTACTTGCACTTTGATGTGCTTTCGAACTGCTAGGTTGGCAGGAGCAGGGACCGAACAACGGGAGCTCCCCCCGTCGCGGGGATTCGGACCGCCAACCTTCTGATCGGAAAGCCCTAGGCTCTGTGGTTTAGCCCACAGTGCCACCCGCGTCCCTCTAAAATACATGTTAATAAATCAAGGAAGTCATTTGATTGATGAAGTCCTTGGGCCAACTCTGTGCAAACTCTGCTCATATGAATGGGAGCAGGGCGGGGGTGGGGCTACTGGAAACCATGGGATTTGATGAGGTCACCCAAGGGCAGCATGGAGAGAGAGAGAGAGAAAGTGAACAGCAGCGCATGCGTGTATCAAGGCCAGCTTGCACATACCTGTGTGCCAAATGAGTTTGACAAGCTACTCACCTGGAAGGAATTGCTACTTGCCTTGGGCAAGTGGCTAATTTCAAGACTGCGCTGTATCATTAACTCAGCCCTGCTCCAAGGTCAGCATGAAAGCATGCAGGGTGGAGGGGGAGGGCGTATAGGTTCACAACACAGAAGGATCAAACTAGGATATGAATATATTCTCGTTCCCTATATGCACATGGAAGGAGGATGGAGGAATCGAGTTGAGCAATAAATGGATGGTTATTAGAGAAGAAATCAATGAGGATTATTTCAAAAGGAGTTTTTGCTTTTCCTTTCTTCTCCTGTCTGCAGTAGGCAAGTCATCAGTTTCTGATCAAGGTAAACTGTAGCATGAAAGGAGTCAATGGCATGTAATTGGTTCTTTTAGTAATATACTGTAGGGTAGCCGTGGTGCTTGACACTTATTAAAACTGAACACAACAATTCCTTCTTCAGTAGACACAGGTTTTATTTTTGAAAAGGCTCTGAATTAAGATATGGAACACGTGGATGCTCTTTTTAACATCCCCCAACACACACACACAACACAGAGAGACATACAAAAGTGGCACTGTTTTAAATAATAGATGCAAGAAAAAGGAGAAAGATCAGCATGGCTATTCAGAAAAGCTACATCTGCAAAGACATTTCCCCCTGAAAAATTGATGGTCAGAGTTGTGATATAATTACGGAAAAGGACAATTACGCAGTTTAAGACACATTAGCTCACAGAAACATGTGAAATGTCAAGCCATTAATCTTTTTCTAAAACATGTTCAATGTAAGACATACTTATGTATAAACAAATCAGTAGCTGAATACAAATAGATTCAGTAGCTGGAATTTAGTAGCTTGCAGGGATGGAGGGGGGATTTTTAAGGCTTCGGAACCCCTTTTCTTGAATGGTTTTCTTGAAAAACTGGATAGGTATCAGCCCAGAGTTCATGAGTTTGGCAGGGGCATAAATCAGAGTTCCTCTCCCAATTCTATAATTTAAAATCAGTGTGATTTTAAAATCAGTTGTGCAGATAAAAATAATAACATCACTATACTGTGTATGTTCACGAGACATGATTTAATGCACACCATATCTTTTTTATTTATTTTCAAGCTGCGGTCATTAATCAGCTGAAACCAGCAAATGAATCAGTTTGTGGTGCGTTTCTGTGGATGTTGACTCAGAAGCAACCCCCATTGAGTTCAATGGAACTTGCATTGGCAACCTCAGTGCTCTTCTGTTGTCCTGCCTTGGCTTTCAAGTCCTTTGTGGGAGGCCCTTCTCTACCTCCCGCTCTTTTCCATTTGTTGGTATACAAGGTCAAAGCAGTTTTTGGTTTTGCAAGTCGATTCTCAGCTGGAGTTTTGAGCTGGAGATGGTAGGGAGTAAAGTTCTGAGCGACAACCCCTTCTTCAACATTTTTTAGGTAAAGGTAAAGGGACCCCTGACAATTAGGTCCAGTCACAAATGACTCTGGGTTGCGGCGCTCATCTCACTTTATTGGCTGAGGGAGCCGGCGTACAGCTTCCGGGTCATGTGGCCAGCATGACTAAGCCGCTTCTGGCGAACCAGAGCAGTGCATGGAAACGCCGTTTACCTTCCCACCAGAGCGGTACCTATTTTTCTACTTGCACTTTGACATGCTTTCGAACTGCTAGGTTGGCAGGAGCAGGGACTGAGCAACGGGAGCTCACCCCGTTGTGGAGATTCAAACCTCCGACCTTCCAATTGGCAAGCCCTATGCTCTGTGGTTTAACCCACAGTGCCACCTGTGTCCCTTCAACATTTTTTACAATAGCTCAAATAATGAAGGAAAGGTGCACAATTCATAATCTATCTAGGTGACATGGTAGCTTCCAAAAACCCACTTCCACATTGAGGAGCTCCTTAGCTTGCCATTGCACCATATGCAATGGGCTGATAACTCCAGCCCAATTCATGAACCCCAAAAAATGTGCATGACCGTCCTGTTCTCAACATCTCCATGCACTTCACTCCAACCTCCCTCCATTGAGCTTCTTCTGAAGAAGCTCCTGTCCACATTTGGTTTAGAACAGCTTCTGGATCAGGAAACCTGGTTTATCAGGGCTCTTGTTTACAAAGATGCTTCTAAGTGCATCCAGCCGAACATGGTTAGAAGCCTCCTTCAGACACTCCGACTCAGTGTGAGAAGGATGGCATAGATGGCTATGGGGCATGCAAAGACATGATTGGGAGCCAGGGCACCCATTCCCCCCTACAGGGTTTGTGCCCATGCATGTTCTTTTGAATGCACAAAGATTGTGTGGTTGTGTGGTTACATCCTTCACCGTTTGAATATCCTACCACTGGGAGGTGGAGCCTGAAAGTGTGGCAGTTTTTGCAGCTGCCGCTGTATATAGCTAAGAGGTGAATTGGGTTCAAGGGTGTGTGAGGGGCCAAAGCTGAGATTGAAGGACAGGGCTACACAGCAACACACTACCCACCCATTCAAGAGGGACAATGAAGGCAACATCTATTTCTGCAGTTGTTGCTTCACAGCAGAACCTTATACAGTGGTGCCCCGCAAGACGTACGCCTCGCAAGACGGAAAACCCGCTAGACGAAAGGGTTTTCCGTTTTGGAGGCGCTTCACAAAACGAATTTCCCTATGGGCTTCCTTCGCAAGACGAAAGCCCATAGGGAAATCTCCGGGACAGTGGGGAAGCGCAGCGCGTCTTCCCCACTGTCCTCGGACCTCCTCCGAAGGCTGGCGGTGGGGCGGAAAGCCCTTCTCCCCGCGCCAGCCTTCGGAAGGCTGCTCCGAAGGCTGGCGGTGGGGCGGAAAGCCCTTCTCCCCGCGCCAGCCTTCGGAAGGCTGCTCCGAAGGCTGGCGGTGGGGAGAAAAGCCCTTCTCCCCGTGCCAGCCTTCGGATGGCTGTCCTGAAGACTTGCGGTGGGAAGAGGGTTTTCCTTCCCACCGTCAACATTCAGAATGCTGTTCTGAATGTTGGCGGTGGAGAGGAAAAACCCTCCTCCCACCGCAAGCCCCGGGAACAGAGGAGAAGCGCTGCGCCCCTTCCCCTCTGTTCCCGTACCTGTCCTGAAGGCTTGCGGTGGGGAGAAAAGCCCTTCTCCGCACCGTCAGCCTGGCAAGCGGTTTCCATAGGAACGCATTAATTGATTTTCAATGCATTCCTATGGGAAACCGTGCTTTGCAAGACGAAAAACTCGCAAGAAGAAAAAACTTGCGGAACGAATTAATTTCGTCTTGCGAGGCACCACTGTACATGTTTACTCCATTGTGAAATCAACAGGGCTTATTCCCAGGTAAGTGGCTATGCCACAAGATTGCAACCAAAGTCTTTAAAAAGAGGCGGCTTGTCATTTTTACAATGCTCCTACATGCCTTTTCTAAAAGTCTCTAACAGCAACTCCATGCAGCTTGAGGTGACGACTTTAGAAAACAAGCTTGAATTTCAAAGTGTCTTGATCCCACCTTTCAGTCACAAGAATTCACATTAAAAGAAGTTGTTTGAAAGCAAAGTCAGTGCTAGGAGGATATTTTTATATGGTGATGTTGAAACCTAAAGAAAAATTAAATTCAGCAAAAGCGCTGGCTATTGTTTAAGTAAGAAGCGTTTTCAAATGGATATCTCACTTTGGAGTGCTGCATTTGTTCTTCTCTGCAAAGAAAATGAAAAGTTACTGCTTCTTTCACGCTATGAGCGCAGGAACAAAAGAGAAGTGGAGGGTGGGGGGAGATAAACAGTTGGGATTTTCTGAGCCTTGCAAGATTTTGACTGACACAGGTTGCCATTCTTATCTGACCTGAAAGCATTGTGTCAGAAGATGCTCTTTGGAGAAAATGTCGTGATTCTAAGATGTGAAGAATAGCTGACCTGCAGGTCTCTGTTTTGCATTTCCTACCTGTACAGAGGCATTTCCCCCCCCACCCCTTTAAAGGCAACTGGATAAACAAAGGAGATTATTCTATCAGAATTTATTTTCAATGTTGTCATCTCCCTCTGATCATTGTGAGCCTTGCAATGGAGTACACACACACACTTAAACAAAATAGCTGCGGCAGCAGAATGCAATGAAACCACTTCAGAATCACATCGACATTCTCTCCTGCATCTTTCATCCCCGATCTATTTTATTTATCGGTGGGCGGTGAATTTTTGTGGCATGGGACATAGGATGTAAAAGGTCTCAGGGAGTGCTACAACAATTTAAAAGTCAACATTAATACCAGTTTTATTTATTAAATTTGTATACCTGCCAGTGTGGTGTAGCGGTTAAGAGAGGCGGGCTTGTAATCTGGTGAACTGGGTTCGCTTCCCCGTTCCTCCACATGCAGCTGCTGGGTGACCTTGGGCTAGTCACACTTCTCTGAAGTTTCTCAGCCTCACTCACCTCACAGAGTGTTTGTTGTGGGGGAGGAAGGGAAAAGGAGACTGTTCGCCGCTTTGAGACTCCTTAGGGTAGTGGTAAAGCGGGATATCAAATCCAAACTTTTCTTCTTCATCATTTGCAGATCTCAGGCTGGTTCACAAACCAAACCCCTCTCTCTCCCACAAATCAGTCACGGGACTAGGATGGACTTAAACCACACACATTTCAGCAGTCACAGGCCAGGGTAAAATGGTGAGTCTTCTCCCTTTGCTAAAAGCCGTATAGTGAAGATGTCAGATACACCTCTGTGGGGTGGGAGTTCCATAACTTGGGGATTGCCACAGAGGATACCTCAGCCACCCCCTCCCTGGGGATTCTAAGAGTGGTGAAACTCCTCTGCCAGTCTTAACACCTGACGGGTTCTTTAGGAAAGGTGATGTCTTTCACATATTTGGAGCCTGAGTTGTTTATTGGCCCACATCCAGCCCATCACCATTTCCAAGCACCAGTTCGACACTTCAACCGCCTGTCCCAATTCAGAGAGCGAATGGGGTGTCATCTGCACATCGAATGGGGTGTCATCTGCACATCGATGACCCTTCACTCCCAATCTTCTGATAAGAAGCTGCCTTGTACCGTTAGTCAATCTAACTCAGTCTTGTCTACACCGACTGACAGTGGCTGTGGCGATCACACTGGGTCCTCGGACATTTCACCGTCTATTGATCTCTGTGCCACCACTTTATTTCTTGTGACCGCCACCCAGGCCCTACCTGGGACAATACTGAGTCCACTCAGGGTTAAATTGAAACATAAACTTTTGTTTATTTATTGCAGTTTAACAAGCGTGTGGTTTCACAAACAGTATCAGTCAATTACAATCATGGGGTGCCTATCCAGTCCTATAACTTTCGCTACCTGCTCTCACTCACTAAACCACCTCTCCGATATTTACTTGTCTGCCTAGCCCCTAACTGTTCCTGACTCAGCCTATTTTGCTACACTAACTCAACCTACCCACAGACTCTATCCCAATTCACTCCCACTCCAACCAACCACCCAACTCCCAACGAACTCCCCCACAAACTCCCCCTCCAGCTGGTTTTATAGTCCCTCTGACTCCACCCCCTCTGGGTTCTGATAGGGTAACCTGTTTAACTATTTCACCTCCAGCATGTCACAGTGGCTTCCCAAGGTTTCAGGCCGGGAACATTCTCAGCCCTACCAGGGATTGAACCTGTAACTTTCTGTATGTAAAGCTATTGCTCTACCACAGTTATTGCTCTACCACAATGACCCAGCTTTTTTTGGTCCATCTACTCCTTGCGTAAAATCCTGAATCTGCGGCTATGTTGCCGAAGACAGCCAGACAATCCATGTCAAGAACAGTATAAAGGCATGATACCGCCTTGTATTACCAAGTCAAACCAATGGTCCATTTAGTTTAGGACTGTTCAATCAGTCCAGTGAGACATTTCCAGTCACACATCTTTCTGGTCTTGCTACCTCCATCCTCAAGCTTGGAGATTTCGGAGACTAAATCTGGAATCTTCTGTATACAAAACACAGATCCGACCACTGTGTTTTCTCCTTATGTGTTGCTTTAGCTTCCTGGAAAGAAAGCGAAATTGCCAGAAGCTAAGAACTTTTGTTTCCGCTGTATGGCGAACTGGTGATCTCCTTCACTTCTTTCACCCTTACCAAATCCTCTTTTCACGAAGAATTCAAACCATAGCCAAGTCCTGATTATTCTTTCTTCCAGCCACAATGCTCTTGCCTTACAAGCTTCTCCTACTTCTCTTTCTGAACAGGTTTTCGAAAGCTGGGTGGTGGGGCGGGGGGAACTCACTCACACAAAACACACCACCCAAGCTAGAATCCAGTGCTTTCCCTCCCGGCACGTAATGTATTTATTGATCTCTACAGGAATCCTGATGGGAAGCAAATGAAAAATGCAAATAGAGCCACCCAAAGCATAATAGTGCAAGGCATTTCTAGGGGAAGGGAGGCCATTGGGTCACCAGTACTTGGTTTTACTTTTTCCAGCTTGCTGTCACCATGCAGCAGGGGGCTTCTGGCTATAATTGTCTCATGAATTATCTTGGGCTTTAATAACTTTGCTTTTTAAGCAGCTTTTCTATCAATCCTTCATTCCGTCCATAAGGGAGCCCTCCCTCCTCCAGGCGTTGGTGTTTACGCTTTGTTTTGTTTTGATTTGCAGAATCGTCTCCTTTCTAAAGATAGCATGTCATTGTCAAGCATATGCGCAGAGAGCAGACACAAACCATCACCAAACAGGTGACATTTTAATTATGGCTTTTGCACATAGACCTTCACTCTTCCCATTCAGCTGATTTCAAAGATTAGCAGAATGGGAAGGCTATAGATCCCTAGGGAGGGGGTTGCATCTACTCTCCAGGGAGAGGGTCGTGTGCAATGCATTGGGATCATGTGCCAATGTGTGAAGTAGAAAACTGCTTGGATCCATGCTTTCTAGGTACGGGGCAAGTGTGAGTGGTAAGCTACAGTGGCCAGAATTATTTGAAGGAAAGGATATGCTTTAAATGTGCACATTTTTTGGACAAACTAATTTTGTTTAAAGGAGGAAAGACAAGGATGGTGTACTGGCTGCCTACTTCCAGTCACAATTCAGAAATTCTCTCCCCCTATACTGGCTGGCCCAGGAGTAATAATAATAATAATAATAATAATAATAATAATAATAATAATTTATGTATACCCTGCCCATCTGGCTGGGTTTCCTCAGCCACTCTGAGCGGCTCCCAACAGAATATTAAAAACACCAAACATTAAAAACCTCCCTAAACAGGGCTGCCTTCAGATGTCTTCTAAAAGTCGGATAGTTGTTTATTTCCTTGACATCTGATGGGAGAGCGTTCCACAGGGCAGGCGCCACCACCGAGAAGGCCCGGAACTGCCAGAAGGCCCTCGGAGCTGGACCTCAGTGTCCGGGCTGAATGATGGGGGTGGAGACGCTCCTTCAGTTATACAGGACCGAGGCCGTTTAAGGCTTTAAAGGTCAGCACCAACACTTTGAATTGTGCTTGGAAACATACTGGGAGCCAATGTAGGTCTTTCAGGACTGGTGTTATATGGTCTCGGCGGCCACTCCCAGTCACCAATCTAGCTGCAGCATTCTGGATTAGTTGTAGTTTCTGGGTCACCTTCAAAGGTAGCCCCACATAGAGTGCATTGCAGTAGTCCAAGCGGAAGAGAACTACAGCATGCACCACTCTGATCAGCAGGGGAGACTTTCCTAGCAATTGCATTGCCCTCGGAGGTGCTGGCATGTGACAGGGCCTTTTCTGCTGTGTCACCCAGACCCCAAAACTCCCTATCTTTAGGTTTGTGCCTGGTGCCAGCTCTGTATATGCTTAGGAGGCATGCTGAGGCTTACCTTCTCACCCAGGCTTTTTGGGATGTTGATTGACTGCTTACTCTTCTGTTGAGCCATTCTGTATTGATTATGGTTTTGGAAATTAACTTGTACTTTAAGAACATAAGAAGAATCTGCTGGATCAGGCCAGTGGCCAGCCAGATGACTGTGGGGAAAGCTGCAAGCAGCACCCAAACGCAAGAGGACCCTCCTTACCTGGGATTTCCGGCAACTGGTATTCAAAAGCATTTCTACCTCCCGCTGTCAAGGCAGAGCTGGTATACCACCCTTACAGAGCTGGTTTCACCACCTTACTCCTGCAATTTTCCAGTTTAAAAAGGCTACAAATGGATTTGTGGGGGGGGCGGGCGGGAATCAAATAACGTGGAAATGAACACTGGCAAAGTTCACCTGGCGCCTTCATTATACACCTTTAGGCACCAGGCAAAAAAATGTTCCTTTTTAACCAGGCCCTTGGTTGATTCGATTTACATCCCAAGCCCTTTTAAAATGTGTTTTTGTGTGTTGCGGGTGTGTGTGGGGGCTGTTGGGTTGTTATTTTTATTTTTATTAGGTATGTTATAGTTTTCTATCTTGATTTTATTCTGTGAGCTGCCCTGAGACCCCTGGGTATAGGGCATTAGATAAATTACAACAACAACAACAACAACAACAACAACAACAACAACAACAACCATGCACTTTATTCCATTATAGTGGAATATAGATGTGACTTTTATGTCATGTGAAATCTCAAAAAAGAATACGGAAATTAACAGTGAGGCAAATGTCGGGGAAATGGGATAAACTACCATGCAGAGGCAGCCTTAGTCCTCACCCCCACCCCATGTAAGAGAAAACTCAAAACTCTAATAAGGTTGTATTGTATTGCAGTTGTTCCACTCCCATACTCTGCAGCTTTTGTTTCTGCGTTTGCCCCTTTGACTGCTTTTGTCGGCTGCCTGAGGACTTTGATCAGTTCAGTCGGATTGGCTTAAAGATGCCTGCCATGCGTGTCTCTCAGAGTGCGCTCTCGTAAACACTTCCCACAGACAGGCGCAAGACGAACCCTCCTCCTCCCCGCCTGAGTTCTTATTCCTTCCCCTCATCAAGGGCCATCCGCCAAAGCCGTGTTTAGATGTTTGGAGCGCCTGGTGCTCGAATGGCTTTCTGTTTTAACGAGGACGGCCGTGGCTGACTTTCTACCGGCGTGAATGGCCAATTAGCTGAGGTTGTCGAGATCAACAGCTCCTCTCATGCCATAGCAGCAATCCAGTTGTTGCTGGAGTGTGCCAAAAAAAGGCCCGCAAATGCTTCAGCGTCAAATTTATTCCGGAAAGGATGAGTGTAATTTAGTGCTGCTTGTTGAGGATGCATTTATGATCAAAGTGTGTGGAAACACTAGCTTCCCCCTTTTTCCTCTTTGAGAGAGGTCTGACATCCATAATTTCCGAGTTGCACCAGTTGTTCAGTTCTAGAGTGCAGAAAAAAGCAAGCGTAATTACTTGTCTGGTAATAATAAAATTGTACAGTTGGAAGAGACCACAAGAGTCATCTAGTCCAACCCCCTGCAGTGCAGGAATCTTTTTTGCCCAACAAGGGGCTCGAACCCCCAACCCCAAGATTGAGAGTCTTGTGCTCTACCTACTGAACTATCCTGCAGGCTCTTTGGTTGAAGCTCCCACACAGACAGATGACCACTTGAAAAGCCCCATGTCTTTTTGGACAGCCAGTGTGGTGTAGTGGTTAGGGTCATTCGCAGGGAAACCAAAATGCTTGTTTGCAAAGCTATTGTACTACCAACCTTACTGTATGCTTGTGAAACATGGACTACTTACAAACGCCATTTCCAACTTCTCAAAAGATTCCATCAACGGTGTCTCTGAAAAATCTTACACATCACTTGGGAAGACAGGCGAACTAATATCAGTGTACTGGATGAAGCAAAGATCACCAGTGTTGAAGCAATGATTCTTCAACATCAACTTCGTTGGACTGGTCATGTTGTGTGGATGCCTGATGCTCGTCTTCCAAACAATTACTCTATTCCAAACTTAAAAATGGAAAGCGTAATGCCGGTGGTTAACAAAAGAGGTTTAAAGGCTGTCTCAAGGCAAATATAAAAAAATGTAGTATAAAAACAAACAACTGGAAAACACTGGCCTGCAAGTGCTCCAGTTGGAGAACAGCCTTTACCAAAGTGTCATGGGCTTTGAAGACACTCAAACTCAGGACGCAAGGGAGGAAGGCACACTTGGCAAATCCACACAGTGATCAACTCCTGCCTGGAAACCAATGTCCCCACTGTGGAAGGACGTGTGGGTCCAGAATTGGCCTCCACAGTCACTTACGGACTCATTGTTAAAACCGTGTTTATGGAAGACAATCTTACTCAGCTACGAGTGATCGCCGAAGAAGAAGAAGAGTGGTTAGAGTGTTGGAATAGGACCCAGGCAACCAGGGTTCAATATCCCACTCAGCCAGGAAGCTCATTCGGTAACTCTGAGCCAGTCATGGTCTATTAGCCTAACTTACCTCTTACGCTTGTTGTGAGGATAAAATGGGGAGTGGAAACCCATATGTGTCCCATGGTTCTTTGTGGAGGAAAGGTGGCATATAAATGAAATAAATAAATAAATAAATAAATAGATGTATTTTGGTATGTCGCCAAACTCATGTTCTATCTTGGACCTCTGTGAACACCTCTTTTCAAATCCCTGTTGAAGTTCACTGATAAGATTTTCATTTAACTGGGTACATTGGCATCTCCAAATTGGTTTGTCTCAGAAGCTAGCCTGTTCCATGCGCCACACTGCTCTTTTTCAGATGCACCCAATTCACAGATTGTGGTGGGACCAGTAATGGTTGGCATGGAGGCTTGGTGGCCCATAACTGACCTCCCTCCACTGGTGTCGCTGTGTTTTACCAGGAGGGAGGGGGGCGAAGCCTCTTCTTGGATTTTTTGGTCAATCTTGCCATAGCAAGGGTGAGCCTTTAAGAACTTTCCACCTCTAGTCTCTCTCTCTCTCTCTCTCTCTCTCTCTTCTGCACAATAACATCTAGGATTGTGACCCAAGCAATGTGGGGGGCAGCCTGTGTATTTATCAACCCTTTTCCAATTTGTTATCTTTTTGAAGGAGCAGTGAAAACCACAAATCCATTTTAAAAAAAATCTGTAATCATTTTATTCTTTAATAAAGATTGCAATTACAACAACAGTGCTGGTTATTGCAGACTCTCCACGTATTGATTTTCATTGTTCATTACTAAAGCCTCTAAAGTAAACAAGGCAATCACAGCTAATGCAAACCTGTCCATAGCGCACAAAGTTGGCACCTTACCCCAGATATGCCCACCCAGGCAGTTTTATCTACAGAACTGGCAATGTTACAGAAGCCCCTTAATACTAGTTCCACATTGGTAAGAAATCAATCTTTTGATGCTTCATCTCCCTGCCTATTGACAAAACATGTTTGTTTAGGCAGGCCTATCCAGACCTGGGGACGCGGGTGGCGCTGTGAGTAAAACCTCAGTGCCTAGGACTTGCCGATCGCATGGTCGGCGGTTCAAATCCCCACAGCGGGGTGAGCTCCCATCTTTCGGTCCCAGCTCCTGCTCACCTAGCAGTTCGAAAGCACCCCTAAGTGCAAGTAGATGAATAGGTACCGCTTTATAGCGGGAAGGTAAACGGCGTTTCCGTGTGCTGCACTGGTGCAGGATCGCCAGAGCAGCTTTGTCACGCTGGCCACGTGACCTGGAAGTGTCTCCGGACAGCGCTGGCCCCCGGCCTCTTAAGTGAGATGGGCGCACAACCCTAGAGTCGGACATGACTGGCCCATATGGGCAGGGGTACCTTTACCTTTACCTTTATCCAGACCTGTAGTAGGTTGGCATGTGTTTTAACATAGTTTTTAGCTCATCTTTGGTTTTCATTTATTAAAATGTTTAGTTGTTTTGAACACCTTTTTTTAAAACTGCTAATTTTATTGTTTAAATCTCTTTGTAAACCACTTTGAAGTTTTATTACAATCAAGTGGTTATATATAAATCTTGTGAAATTAAAAAAATACTGTAAATGAAAAAAGATCAATACAAAGATTTGTATTGGTAATTTCTTAAATTAGTGTTTTTTTGTTAATATACACGCAAGATACAGATTCATGGTCATGTGTGCATTGACACATGAAAAGATCTGGTAACAAGCCCCTAGGCCTTCACAAAGTAGCTCAAAATATATAAAAGCAATACAGATATATTAAAAACAGTGAAATCTAATAAAATAAACCATCACACCAAAAGGATATTGATGCAATCATTGTCATTGTTCATTTACTTATATATACTGCATTTTTCCTCAAGTAAATCTGTGCTCAAAGCGGTTCACACAAAAATCGAAGTCTAAATACAGGAATACAAGAACAAAACATAATAAATCACATAATCAGTTACTGTATATGATCCCATCAAGATTGCTTTGGCGGAGTGTTTTTCCAATATGCACAAGTACACTGGAAATGCTGAAGGCACAAAACGATCAAATGAACTGAAGCAATCTAAGATTAAAGCAAACTGTGCACACATAATGCCATATACAAAATTAGAGTCTGTGGAGACAGAACAATGGAAGATTCCTAAATGCATTATTTCCACTTTGGGAACAAGACAGGGTAATTCAGAACTCCAAAATCTGGGGAGAAATTTGGATGAGAAGAGTTTGGGGGATCATCCTTTAAAGGATGTGAGGTGCTCTGAACATTTGCATAAATGCTAGGTATTATTATTATGCTCAATGGGTATAGCTGGTAAAAATGTCAGGGGCTGTTATGTTGAGTCTTTGAGCCATCGGTGCATCTCTGATTCAGAGGAAACAAAAAGTAATTTCCCCCTAAGCTAGTCTCAGGAAAGCCTTCACGGTCCTATAGATTTATCTTTCATTTGCATTCAATTGGCCATGCAATGGCCATCTAATCAGCTAAATGCAGGGCAGCGAGGCCACCTTCTTGCCTAATCAGCAGATAGTCAGCAATACTCACGTGGGCCATGGGCTACACAAATGTAACAGGCCTTTGGTCAGGCTACAGCAATGTAAAATGTTTGTGAGACGAATGGGATATAATAAGGCATCATTTCCCGTTTCCATCCTATATTTGTTGCATGCAGCACTGTTTCTTTTCCACCGCAGTTCGTCTTCTGCCAAAAACAATGTTGTTCATCTCATGAGAACATTAGAAGAGCCTGTTGGATCAGGTCAATGGTGGACTTCGTCCAACATCCTGTTTTTGCAGGGGTCACCCAGATGCGTGTGGAAAACCCTCAGGCAGGACCTGCGCACAGGAGCACTCTCTCCACCTGTGGTTCCCAGCAAATGGTATTCAGAAGCATTATTATTTCTGACCTTGGAGGCAGTGCACAACCACTGTGGCTAGCAACCACAGCTAGCCTTATTCCCCTTGCATTTGTTCAGCCCTCTTTCAAAGCAGAGCAGAGCCATCAAAACATGATCTGTTGCTGACTGACCTTCCATGCCTTTCCTTCTAATCCTTATGTCTGTCTTTCTTCTTCTTCAGTTGTCTCTAAAACATGGTATGAATTCTACAGTCTGGTCTCAACCTCTTGGCCTCCCATTGTATCTTACAAGACATTTTCAAGGCTCCCAGTACATTTCCGGGCACAATTCAAAGTGTTGGTGCTGACTTTAAAGCCCTAAACAGCCTCGGTCCAGTATACCCGAAGGAGCGTCTCCACCTCCATCGTTCTGCCTGGACACTGAGGTCCAGCGCCGAGAGCCTTCTGGCGGTTCCCTCACTACGAGAAGCCAAGTTACAGGGAACCAGGCAGAGGGCCTTCTCAGTAGTGGCACCCGCCCTGTGGAACGCCCTCCCACTAGATGTCAAAGAGAATAACAACTACCAGACATTTAGAAGACATCTGAAGGCAGCCCTGTTAAGGGAAGCTTTTAATGTTTAACAGACCACTGTATTTTAATACTTTGTTGGAAGCCGCCCAGAGTGGCTGGGGAAACCCAGCCAGATGGGCGGGGTATAAATAATAAATTATCACCATCATCATCATCTTGGCTTGGCTTTGGATGCCTTGGGCTAGTTTGGAAATTTAGGGACAATAGGAAGCTGCCATATACTGAACCACATCCTGGGAAATGGCTTTGATTGGCCGGCGAAACCAGTTGAGGGTAGCTGGTGGGTCTCAAACCCTTGGTGACTTAGGGACTTGCCCTTGCATGCAAAGGCAACCTCCAGCAGATTGAGCAGATGAGACCAATAGTGGCTCCAATGGTCAAGAAGGTAGTTTCTGCACGTGCCGTAGAGGGAAGTGAGGGACAGATGGGGCTCGTCAACCTGGGAAGGTAGCCCATCTAGGAGAAAGAAAACTCTGATCCTAAACCTCCGCTGTCTTGAGGGATATATTTGGGAGAAGAAAAGGCTAAGGAGTAAACCCTACACAAATGCAGAGTGGAGTCCCTAAGGTGGTTGGATGGCACTTTGTGCGCCGCTTTCCGGCAACTCCTGCAGCTAAGCTGGTGCCAACCATATTGCTGTGATTTCATTTGGACCACATCAGTGAAACTGAGGGTCTTGTCATCTGGACAGCTCAGGACTTCCATACACACTGCCCAGGCTTGCGCCCTGAGGGGATGTGCTGCCAAATACAGCAGTTTTCAAAGATAACAGGACAAAAGGAATGAGGAGGTGGAAGAGAAACCAAAACAGTTTTATTAACAAATAAACAGCAAGCATACAAAGCATAACGTAAAACATACCCGACAGGGGCTACCCAATTTCCCCTTCAGGTGCCCGGAGCCCCAGGTAGACCAGCAGGAGAAAGACCCCGACCGTTGGTCTCCCATCATCAGGTCCTTTGATCTGGGCAGAAGCTCTCCGGACCCCTCCCACCTATGGCTTTTATAGCCTGCCTTGATGTAATCAAGTGCACCTGGCATTACTCATGATTAGCCCAGGACCCTGAGATGGAATTAATACAGAGCAGCTGAGAGTCTCCCACTACCTGCAGCCGGGCATCCAGCCAACATTTGCAACACAGAAGAACCCAAGAAACTCCCGACAGGTGTGTGAAACACAAGAATCAAACTGGGGATGTTAAAGGGAAAGGGACATGCCACCTAACTCCTCAAAATACAATTGTCTTCCGCATTTCCACTACAGGGGGTCACAGCGGTTTGACTTCACCCCTAGAGGTGCACTCCATTGTCCCTGGACATTGCCAACTCTCAACTCCAACTCCCATCTAGCTTAGTCTTGTCTACACGGACCGGCTGTAGCTCTCCAGGATTTAAGAGCGGGTTCTTTCTTAGCCCCACCTGGAGATGCCACAGATCAAACCTGTGAACTTTTGCATGCAAAGCATGGAACTGTGGCCCCTTCCCAAACTTCATGTTTCACATGTGCCGTTTTTCAATAAGTCTAATTACTGTTTTATTTATTGTCAAAAGTCCTGCCGCAGCAGGAGAGCTTACCGTGTAAACAATTCAATGATTTTTATTTATTTTTTAAAATCCTCCTTACTTCTGATTGCACCTTTGTAAGACAACGAGATATGTTTTGCTTAGGTTCATCTGTGTCTTGTGTCTAATATATGGCATGACAGGCTGGGATGTAAGTGGCTCTTTGCTGTTCATTGACATGATGAATTGCATATAGACATTTCACACAGTGCACTTATTTAGTAACCTTGAAGTCAGGCTTCACATTTATCACTTGGGCGAATGTGAGCTAGGTCTCTGCATCATATTGTCTTCAGCATTAGTTATTCTATTTCAGTTGGAATTAGTATTTTCTTCTTTTGGTGGGCCATTTCATCTCTCATTACTTTTTCCCTCTTCTTTTTGGCATAAGCATTCCTGTTATTACAGTTGCCATCAAACTTCTGCTTGAGGAGAATCTGGATTGTCTCATTCAAGCCAAACATCCATAAGAGAATTGATACTTTTGATAGGATTGATGACATTTCTCAGTAGCATTTTTTTTCTTTGCACATCTAGGGTTTCACAAAAGTTGGTAACCAACCATACTTCAGTAAAAGTGAGATGTGAGGGGGATATGAAGGATCCTGCTCAAGCGGCAGATTGGTATGAATGTCAAGGGAAGATGAGTGTTAAACACTGGGTGGTTTTTTAAATTAAAAAATATATATCTCTAAATAAGATCAGGCAAGGGATCAGGAGCTAACCTGAGCTTCATGAAATGGATGACATCAAGGAATCATGAGGACTTCCAATTGGAGGAGGGAAAAGTAGATGCTCAAAATCTGGGTTAAGGGCCGTTTTCTCAAAAGTCAGTCCAGGCTGATCTGAACATTTCCATGTATATGAAAAGTGGTGGAGCCATTGCCATATTCTTCCAGCTGAAAAAGATTCCTGACTGCTCCAACAGGGCCATAGTTCAGTGATAGCTTTGCACACAGAAGGTTTCAGGTTCAATCCCCACCATCTCCATGTGGGGCTAGGAAATAACTCCACTACCACTCAGCATAGATGATATGGAGCTAGTTGGACCAATGATCTGACTCAGCATTTCTGTTGGGAACACACAACCCCATGTATGTGTATCTCTTTGTCTCATTGTGTGTTTTATCCCATTCTTGAATCACAGTACTTTTCACCTGGCTGGCCTGGGTACTCTGAGCAAACATTATCGGAGGGAGAGAGAATTGGATGGCTTTAGCGAGCCCCCGCCTACATGCACTGCTTAACTGCATTTAACTAGCACAGGTTTAGTGGCCTACCACCAAGGGTGCCATTTAGACCACCAGATGAGATTTTTGGAGTGGGTATCAACCGATTTTGGCCTACTGCATGAAGATTAATACCCGTGTAGAAACCTAAGAAGAATTTTCATCTTATTTGCAGTACAATTGGGATTTCCTCCTAAAGTTGCAGAGCTAATGTTACACTAGGGTATTCAAAACACAAGCAATTCTCCAACCCCTGCGAAAACAATGTGTCAGAGACCCTACACTGCTCTGTGGTGTCCTTGTCCCAAGCGCCGTTAATCTGCACTGTTTGCTCCTAACGGGCTTCCTGGTGCGCCAGCCCAGAGTGAAATAGATATAGTTGAGTAGCGCTAACGCATTGCGTTTCACACACATCCCCGCCATGTGTATTAATCTCCATGTTGGAGGAAGTAACGATGTGAGGCGGCCCTTCATTTCCTATTACTGGTGATCTCCTAAGCCTCCCATCCTTTCCAAAGGCACTGCTTTCTAATGAATACGTTCCACATTCAACATGATGAATGGTTTCAATTAAAAACAATCTTTGAGAAAATGTTGCTGTTGTATGGCAAACGAACATACAGCGTTATTCATTTATTCTCGCAGGCCATTGGAGCTAATGTGTCAGTTTTGTAAATTAAATGTTTGTGTGGATCCGGGGGGCTTCTGGGGTGGGGGTGGGGGCAGCGGAGGAGAGGCTTCGAGAAGAACCCTTTAAGCCTGAGAGCCATAAAGTCTAAAGAAAGCCAGCACGGTTCCCTTTTGACTAACAATTAAACAGAACACGGGAGCTCAGCCAGGCAGAGGAGAGTGAAAATACCACCCTGTTCCATGTGCCAGAGAGAAAATTGCATTGATATTTATAGAAGAAAAGATCTACCTGCGCTTAAGGCTTTTATAATTGTCAGAGGTGTCATTTGTAAAAGACAGCGAGGGCCGTGAATGCGTCAATGTCAAGAGAGCTGCGTGATCTCGGTAACTGCGAGAGGAAAACCCCACTGTTACTCTCACTTCTGTGAAGTTGCAAAGCCTTGGAAGGGAGGGCAGCTGTTGCAGGTTGGAGCTTTTAATTGGGAATTTCACTCCTTTCTTCCTTGGCTCAGGCGATTTTCCTCCTGTGGGCTTGTTGCAGCTGCCAAACCGCACACAAGCACCCAGTCGACCCAGCATTGTAAACAGAGGGCTTAATGCACAGGTCAGAGCATGCCTGCCAAGAGAATGGCTTCATTTTGTGAGCACCTCAGCTGCCTTGGGCCATGAGTGTGGTCCAAATTCGGCTGGCCAGATTCTTACTCTGGTTTTAAGTCCAGCTGAGTGAATTGACTAGAACTTATATTTTCCAAAAATAAAGGAAACCTCTACAGCAGACCTGTGAACGCATAATTCACCACAGTATCACTGAAGTTAATGGAATGGCTGCTGTTATTGAATAAGAATTCTTAATTTCCTTTTTCTGTGTTCAACATGTTTTGCAGCCTTTATTTGCTTCATCCTTGCAATGACTGTGTTAAGAAAGTCACTTAGGGAGCAACTCCATGAACAGTAAAGGGTAAAGGGGACCCCTGACCGTTAAGTCCAGTCGCGGACAACTGTGGGGTTGCAGCGCATATCTCGCTTTATTGGCTGAGGGAGCTGGCGTACAGCTTCTGGGTCATGTGGCCAGCATGACTAAGCCACTTCTGGCGAACCAGAGCAGTGCATGGAAATGCCGTTTACCTTCCTGCCGGAGCGGTACCTATTTATCTACTTGCACTTTGAGATGCTTTCAAACTGCTAGGTGGGCAGGAGCAGAGACGGAGCAACGGGAGCTCACCCTGTTGCGGGGATTCGAACCGCTGACCTTCTGATCAGCAAGCCCTAGGCTCTGTGGTTTAGACCACAGCGCCAAGTTGGCGCAAATCAAGCCAGTGTAGAGTTACACCAGATCCAAACCCCACCCAGTGGTGCAGCTGCTCAGTCTAAGCCTGAAAAAAGGAGAATAAGCCTTTAAAACTGTTCTATGCCAGTCGGCCAGGTCATCTGACTGGTATTACCCCTGCCACATTCACACTATGTCTCTTTCTGCCATTGGCTTGGCCAGTTTCAGGTGAACTAGGATGAGCAAATTACACTGGTGTGTCTTTGGCTGAGCCAGGGTTGGGGACTTGCTGCATACCCCTCAACCATCCTGATTTGACTGGGACATCCCAGAATTCCCAGGATGTCCTGTTTTGGCTCCCAAGCTCAGCGAGAGTCAGCTGGCTCCCACCAGAGTACAGGATCAAAAGACGCACGGTTTTTGGTGCCGCACTCTCACCTTGCAGCCATGCTCCCTCCTCTGCGTCATATGGTCCAAACGGCACCTGTTTCTGGATGTTCTGAGTCCCACTACTAGGAAATTTGGCTGGAGGTGGTGTGGTAGGAGTCACTGTGGTCCTCGTGTGCATTCATGTGCATGTGTTATGGGGGCAGAAGGGGGTGGTAAGCAACTGTTGGAGCAGAGGGGCAAAGTGGTGGTGGGGTGACAGGATTGCCCCGAAATAATGGGACCAGATAAGTACTTACCTGGCAAGGGAGATACCATGATCACCAAATAATGGGACCCAGTTATTCCCAATTTAACAACAGTGAACTGCTGCTGAGTGACTTATTCAAGGGCAATGTAAGTCCATAACTAAGATGCAATCTGAACTCTGCTCGACAACAAGCTGTTCACTGAACTACAGTGCCTGTCACGACATTTTATAGAGATTTTTTTCTGAAGTCTGTGTAAGACATGATTCAGGATAGGAATTAGGATTTTGCTAGCAGAGAATTGTCTTCTGAAATGCCAGGCTGACTTACTAAAGCTGACGTTGCTTCCTTTAGATTTCTACAGTACACCAGCTGGGCAAATGGAGGTTGCACAAAACATTGATAGCATAACTCTATGCACATTTACTCAGAAGAAATCCTTGCTGCTTATTCCCAGGGAAGTGTACATAGAACTACAACCTTAGTGCAATTCTTACACACATTCTTCTTAGGTCACAGTTGCAAAACTGCTTTGTCATCTTAAACTATATATGCAAAACTGTTGGTGTTATGTAACTGCAAGCTAAATAGACCTGTTGTTGAGCACCTGTTGACTACAAGACCTATGATGCAATTCAGTGTTGAGTTTAATGAGAATGTACAAAAACCACCTGAGATCTGAGGCTGAAGCAAATCATTGCAAATAATAGGAAGTGTGGAAATACAAATAGGACTTGTTGAAATTCGACCGGGCAGTTGGATTGACCATGGAAATTTGTGGCAATCCATAAAGGTGATTTAAAGCTGGAATACCCCCTGACTGATTTATACTAAGTGGGGGGAAATGTTACAGCACTGTGACCTCTTGGTATGTAACCAGCACTGAATATTAATTCTCAAGCCCACTGTTGCAATTAAAGAAAAATATCTACATAGAAACTTACGGTATTAATATTTACCCAGTCAGTGGTGCATGATGCATTCTTACACATACATTTTAATTTTGAAGTCACACTTCCCAGAATAAGTGAATTCTTCATTCTTCTATATTTGCCCCACAGAACATCCTAGTGCTGTTTGGAATTGATCCATTCTCTAATATTCTTCCTCCATATTATCATATGTTGAATGTCAACACTGGATATCAAATGTCAACTTATAATGTAGCAAATGCAGACTGTCAAATGCCACACATTGTCCAAGTCAAATATGGGATGTCAGGTGTCAAATATCAAATATCGAAATTTCAAATGTTTGACAAACAGACAACACCAGAATCCACAGTAACAATGTCTAGAAAAGACTGGAGCTGATGGTGACAGTCTATCATTATAGGAGTTGCAGGGGAAAGCTTATGAGCATTGGAAACTGGTCAGAGCAGAATGAGATCCCCAAACTCAAAAGAGGCATGCAAAAAGTGAGTAATTTGGACTGACTCCTGCACTGATGTCAGAACATGCATGTAAATGGGACACTAGCAGCTTGGATAGCTCAGTTGGTAGAGCATAAGACTCTTAATCTCATGGGCTGTGGGTTAAAGCCCCACATTGGGTGAAAGATTCCTGCATTGCAGGGGGTTGGACTAGATGATCTGTGTTGTCCCTTCCAACTCTGCCATTCTGGGATTCTATGGTAATGTGAAATGCCCTAGACGTGACATTCCACCCCTTTGAGCCTCTGCCTTTTACGGCCTTGCCAGACAAACCTCTCTCCAACTGAGTGTGTCAATACGACCTGATGGATGGGCTAGCAATACTCCCCCCACCATCCCGCTTTCTGCTGCAAAAGAAGTTCAAGAAAATCTATGGATGTGTTTACACATACCTTACTGCTTAACTTCTAATTTCATTCCCATGGCAACTTCAGAAATGTTAATGTGCATCGGTAGTCATTTTGCACACACAGTTCAATTAGGGATTTAACAACATCTCCTTTCCATGGTTCACCATGGTGTCTCCTGCACACAGACAGAAATAATACTTTCGGTTATCACAGGATCCCCTTGTGGTATTTTTATTTGGAATACTACTGTCTGCACGGGAAATTTGGGCTCGGTTCTCCAATCTGTTAAGGTCATCTTGAATTCCGATTCTGTCTTCTGTGGCAGTTCCTCCCAGTTTGGTGTCATCTGCAGATTTGATGAGCATCCCCTCCCAAGTCATTTATAAATACATTGAACAACAACAGACCCAGGACAGACGCTTGTGGCACCCCACTTGTCACTTTTCCCCAGGATGATGAGAAACCATTAATGGGTACTCTTTGGGTTCGGTCAGTGAAGCAGCTACAAATCCACAGTTACTTCTTTCAACCCACATTTTACCAGCTTCCTCACAAGAATATCATGGGAACTTTGTCAAAAACCTTACTGAGGTCAATATACACTATGTCCACAGCATCCCCCTGATTAACCAAGCCTGTAACTCCATCAGAAAAAGAAATGGGAGTCGTCTGGCATGGCTTGTTTTTGAGAAACCCATGCTGTGTCTTCATAATCACAGCATCCTTTTCTAAGTGCTCACAGGTTGCCTGTTTAATTATCGGTTCTAGGACCTTTCCTGGATCTTCTCCCCAACCCCTAACCCCCCGCTTTTTGAAGATGGGGACAACATTTGCCTGCTCTCCAAGAATTCTCAAAGATTATAGATTGTGGCATTACGCTAAAGGATTTTGCTTAGCATGGGTGTCACAGAAATAACTTTATCATTTAGATGTTGACCATGAAGACATTCATAGGTCTCTGGTGTCTGGGGTGGCAGGGTGAGGACAGGACTGCTCGATCCACCATGTTTCATGCTGGGTAATAATGCCAGAAGATGGGAGGGCATTGAAGACACAGCAGGACTGAACTCAGATGTGTCCACATGAGTGCTAAAGCACTAGCAATGTGAGGGAGCCATGAATCATTTTTTTATATTAGTAATGATCATTGTCCATCCCAAGTAGCTTAATGTCAATCAGTACATTTGGGATAATATTGAGCAAGTGGCGGAAGTATGATGTCTAGGGAGAGAGGGACAAAAACCAATGGGGAATGATGAGCGCTCATTTGAATAAAACAACACGAGAGATTGATTGGGCTTTAATTCATAGATAATAGGGAAGTCTTTAACCTGTAGAAATATACCCATGAATCATATCAGACAGACTCCCATAGATAGGTCTTTAGGTAACAGACTTTGCAACTGAGAAATAGAGTCATGTGAGACTTTCCTTAAACACACTACCAAACATACTCAAATTATTTTAACTTCCCTAAAAAATTCTTCTAAAACGTTCCATCTGAACAGGCCCAATATGCTCACCACTGAATAAATCTTCCAAAGGAATGAAATTGATCCATTTCTAGCAGGGTAACAAGAGTCATAAATTTGGCCCACTGGCACCTCCCCTCGATATAATTCCTGGCAGATATATTTTTTATGCAGTAATGAATAAAATTCAGTAATTGTCAGATAGGGCCTGCACACAACAGAAAACCAGACTAGCCTTGGTCAAGAGATATGGTATAAATATGTTGAGTCTATTTGCTAGAATTGTAGTAAAAATAACTTATAATCTCCATTAAGCAATGTGGTAGACCTATGGGAATTTAATTGCTTAATATCTTTAGTTTAGGAATGAGTAGCATTCTGTGGACTCTGGAATCTGTCCTCATGAAAGAATAGTGCTAAATAAGTCCAATAAGTGTGGAAAAAGATTTTCTGAGAAGTGTTTATAGTACTCCACACAGAACCAATCTGGTTCTGAAGATTTACCATTCTTTGATTCCTTAATCGCAGTTCAAAATTATTTCTCACTGATTGTGGCTCAGGATCATAATACATCAAGAACTGCCTCTTCCCCATGAACCACCCTGGATCCTGCGATCATCACATTATGCCCTGATTTGTGTGCCTCCACAAGAGCCCTGAAATGAAAAATGGGACTTTTCTGCAGTGGCTCCCCACTTTTGGAATTCTCTCCCTAGGGAGGCTCACCTGATGCCTTCATTACATATCTTTAGATGCCAGGCGAAAACATTCCTCTCCTCCCAATCTATTACCTTTTAAACTGTTGGGGTGGGGGTATTGTTTATGTTTGTTACTATGTTATTTATTTCCGTGTTTTTATATTGTCCAGCGCTCTGAGCTGCAGGCCTCTCACAGCAGGAAATGAAACCTGTGAACTAAGCCTTTGTTAGTTGGTAGAGCCAGTAGCAGTAGATGCAAAATTCAGCGATGGTGATCAAACAAGATGATTGCATAGGATCTCTCTCTGGGATCAGAGAGAGGAAAATTACTGAACTGTAATTTTGATGGGGCAGCATTGCTTACTTGTTTAAGCACAATGTGTTATTGTGTATCTTTGTAATGTTTATTTGTAACTATCTTAAGACTGTTTCCAGTACAACTTTGTAATTCATTCTTGTGGTGGAAAGCAAATTCATTTTCTACTCTGCACAAGGTCTAGATCAGGGATTTCACTCTCATCAACTCTAACATCCGCTTCTGCATAAATGACTTTATTCTGACCTTGTCCAACTGATCTCCCTCTTCTAACTTTTCGACCACACTCCCCTTCCCTTAGAAGCCTTGTCTTTTTCATTTGTGACTCTGAGGGAAGGGCTTGTATCTCCTTTTATTTTTTTATTGATGTGAGCCATTTTGGGAGCACATATGTGTCTGCAAAGTGGGATAAAAGTAACTGAGCAAGCACTCTGTTTCCTGCATCACTTTGGAAGAAGCAAGCCGCAAAGCAGAGGGCCGCGTAGATCTTCTGTTCTGAGACGTTTGTTTCCTGCCGTTCCTAGAGACAATAACGCTACTGAAACAGACCCTGCTCATTTTGCATGTTGTCGCATTCGAGAGGCATTCAAAGTGCTTGCTCAGTGGCCCATTCATAGCTAACCAAGCAAGGAATGATATGAAGTCAGAAGGCATTAATAGAGGTATTGCATTTATTTTTCGTGACTGGCTATTGTGATTGAGACTGCAGTTCAGTGCATGAGCACATGTCTTGCATACAGAAGGTCCTCAGATCAATCCCTGGTATTGCTGCTTCAAAGGTTGTGAGATAGCAAAACCCAAGACCAGCTTGCAAAACTGTTGCAGATCACAGTGGATCAGAGGGATTAAAATAATAAGGGGGTGTCATATAAACGTAGGTGGAAAGATATTTTATTGTATTATTTGTATGATGTTAGCCACTCTGAGCCCAGCTCCGGCCGGGGAGGGTGGGGTACAAATAAAAAATTATTAATAATAATTTTATTTTTAAAAAAAGAAATCACATTGATCACTTGAATTCGGTTTGGCATATGACATATTTGGGGGGACGCGGGTGGCGCTGTGGTCTAAACCACAGAGCCTAGAGCTTGCTGATCAGAAGGTCGGCGGTTTGAATCCCCGCGATGAGGTGAGCTCCCGTTGTTCAGTCCCTGCTCCTGCCCACCTAGCAGTTCGAAAGCACGTCAAAGTGCAAGTAGATAAATAGGTGGGAAGGTAAACGGCATTTCTGTGTGCTGCTCTGCTTCATCAAAAGCAGCTTAGTCATGCTGGCCACATGACCCGGAAGCTGCCTGCAGACAAACGTCGGCTCCCTCAGCCAGTAAAGCGAGATGAGTGCGCAACCTCAGAGTTGTTTGCGATTGGCCCTAACAGTCAGGGGTACCTTTACCTTTACCTATGACATATTTGATGGCTTTCTCAAATGATCACTTCAGCTTTTGGACCCATTGTGAAGTTTTAGTAGTCTGACTTCTAAAACTGCAATTCTATAGATACTTTATCTGTGAGTAAGCCTCGGTGAACACAATAAGGTTTACTTCTGAGTAGGGATAGGTGAATGTCCTTTTCTGTTTCTTTCTCTCTCTCATTTTTCCAGTCTTACTCTCAGTTCTCCACATTTGTGCTTCAGTATGCTTTTTTATTATTTAAAAAAAGTCCTCACCTCATAAGATTGTGCTGTAAATCTGTGGCCAACTGAATTCAGTATGTGGCTTTTGCCCCACTGCTGCAGACGTCTTTCTTTGAGCACATGCCCAAACATGGCAAATGCTGACTTCTGAACAGAATAGTTGCATGGCTGAGAGCAACCAATCCTCCCTCCGCCGAACTAAAACAACAGAGCTTCCATGTATAACAGTTAAATAAACAAAGAGAGCATACAGTTGGGTGTGATCGTAATACATTCTTCTTATTCTTATCTCAGCATTACACAAACGGTGTGAGCTACACCTGATGAAACTCCCTTTATTAAAAGTGTATGAGCCACTTAGCCGGAGGAGAGTCCCACCTCTCACAAAAAGGCATTCTGGCCTTGTTACTCTCACCTCTCTGACTATGAGTGTTTCAACATGACCTTCTCCGTGGATGGGGGTGCCCACATGGACTTCAAAAGTCTTGCAACTGACCATCTGCCAAGGGGGTTCAGCAGAGGGAGGGCAAGGAGTCCCAAGACAAGGTGCACAAGGTCCAGAGCCAGCCTGAATACAATGTTCCACTATTCTTGGGCTCAGTTCTCATGTCAAAGCAAGAACTGTGGAACTGACTCTCCCTTCTTTCTCTCATTGGGCGACTCTCTACCTGTGGGCTTCTTATCGACATCAGGGTTGCCCAGAGGATGCTGGACTAGAAATGTGCTTGGTTTGATCTGGCAAATGCTTCTTATGTTCCTTATAGATGTACAGTGGTACCTCGGGTTAAGAACTTAATTCATTCTGGAGGTCCATTCTTAACCTGAAACTGTTCTTAACCTGAAGCACCACTTTAGCTAATGGGGCCTCCCGCTGCTGCCACATGATTTCTGTTCTCATCCTGAAGCAAAGTTCTTAACCCGAGGTACTATTTCAGGGTTAGCGGAGTCTGTAACCTGAAGCGTCTGTAACCCAAGGTACCACTGTATACCTGTATATATCAACTTGACCTGATGATATTTGGGTGTGTTTTTAAAGAACTTCTTATTTGGCTTTTTAGTACTGGGGATTTAAGCCGCATTGGCCGCATTGGACTCAATCTTCTTGTCATGAAATTGTGCTTTTTTATGCATCCTGTCAGTCATTCTGCCATAGGTCTCTCTCTATAGTTAGTTCCTCTACATTTGGACTGCCACTAATTACTGCCGGAAATGTCCCATGCACTTGGCTGAAAGGCAAGCATTTTGTCCTAAATTACCCTCTGTCGGATCAAACCTCTCTAGGCCATTGCCAGCCACAAAGGCCACTCCCCCTTCCCTTAGTCTGACTGCAAAGGTTAAAAGAGGGGGCGTGTGTGCTGACTTCCCATTATGACCCCCAGTATGGTACCATTAAATCGCCCCTCTCTGTATAGGCTTAATTGGCCAATATATGATGGTTCCTATTGACTCTCTGTATTAAGGACACAGTGCGCTGTATTTGCAATGCATATAATTCATTATGTCAACGTCATTTTCATCGGCTGGTATTGTTCATCCCTTGCTGCTTCCCAAATTATTATTCCATGTGAATTTCCTACGTAATTAAGAGGTTTGGTTGTGGTTTCAAAGCAGAAATGACAAAAGGCAGAAATGCCTCCTGAAACCGGGCTGCATTCAGCATTGTTTGCCTAACCATTAGCTTAGGCCAGCAGATGTCAGCCTAAATTGAAAAATGGAGGTGGTGTGTATGGGAGGGGGAGAGTGAGGGTGAGTGGAATACTGTATCCTAATGTGAGCATTTCATGTGCCAGATGGGAATTTTACACAGACCGGCATGAGAGGTAGCCAACAGTGGTTAAAATTCAGTGTTGGAAGTAGCTTGGTGACACGGCATATGCTGATAGCTTTTGCTTTTTTTTGTGTGTGTGTGGGTGGGGGGATTATAGGACTTAATTGTATCATAGATCAATGATACTTTAATTTATGAGGATTGATTTTGTTAATTCAAGCAGTTCAAAAGGCACTGTTAAAGCTTCAGTTCGTTAAATTGACACTGGCTTGTGCTTCGCCCAGGCTGCCAGAAGATGAATGACTGTATATAGTTTGTACGTTTTCATTTTTCCTCTGGTTTATTTTAGCACCTGTCCCTTGCTGCGATTCACTTCTGAAGGAAAATATGGGAATCACATTGAACCCATGCTTCAGCATCACCATTGGCCTCCTGGCGCATTTCAAAGTACAAGGCTTTGGCCTAGAAAGTCCTGAACAGCTTCAGTCCTGCTGACCTTAAGCTATATCCAGATGGCATCTTTTCCCACTTATTGCAGCACTAAATCAAAAGTGAGGAAAATGTATCTCTACTATTCTTGTGGGACTGCAGTCGCCGAACTGACCATTTCAAGTAGGATCTGCATTCCCCAAATGGCTTGTAGATATCAGGCACACATGTCTGTGTAATCTCAACCCCTCCATTTTCTTATGTTGTAAACTGCCCTGTGGTCTGCTGGCAAACACCTCCTGACTGCCTTCTCCTTCTATATGTCCTGCTGCAACTTCCCAGATCTGCTGGCAGAAGCCCTCTAATTATTCCCTTCTTGCTTCAAGTCCACATGAAAGAGCACAGAGAGGGACACTTTTTCAG
This sequence comes from Podarcis liolepis, assembly GCF_965112155.1. Classification (NCBI taxonomy): domain Eukaryota; kingdom Metazoa; phylum Chordata; class Lepidosauria; order Squamata; family Lacertidae; genus Podarcis; species Podarcis liolepis. The sequence continues at coordinate 16,741,276 of NC_139564.1, read as the reverse complement.
ATAGATCATTTGCAGCTGTGGTCCTTCATTTCCCAGGAGCCATGGAAGTCTTGTTCTCAGGGCTGGAGTTTGCTAACCAAGTTCAAGGATGAAACTAAGGTCCAAGTGTTCTCCTTTTCTCTAGTTCCCCCTCCTACTCCCCATAAAAGTCTACTAAAAAAAAGTCCAACTTGATGTTGTCACGCTCCAAGTTCTTTGCCCTCCTTCACTTCATTGGCTGGAGCTTGAGGCACAGATAGTACAAGAATACTTGGCCAGTTTAGATGTATTCAAGTCTCCAGGGCCAGATGAACTGCATCCAAGAGTATTAAAAGAACTGACAGATGTGATCTCAGAACCACTGGCAGTCATCTTTGAGAATTCCTGGAGAACAGGCGAAGTCCCGGCAGACTGGAGGAGGGCAAATGTTGTCCCTATTTTCAAAAAGGGGGAAAGAGAGGACCCAAATAATTATTGCCCAGTCAGTCTGACATCAATACCAGGGAAGATTCTGGAGCAGATCATTAAGCAAACAGTCTGTGAGCACCTAGAAAGGAATGCTGTGATCACCAATAGTCAGCATGGATTTCTGAAAAATAAGTCATGTCAGACTAACCTGATCTCGTTTTTTTGACAGAATTACAAGCCTGGTAGATGAAGGGAACACAGTGGATGTAGCCTACCTTGATTTCAGCAAGGCATTTGACAAGGTGCCCCATGATATTCTTGTAAAGAAGCTGGTAAAATGCGGTCTTGACTATGCTACCACTCAGTGGATTTGTAACTGGCTGACTGACCGAACCCAAAGGGTGCTCATCAATGGTTCCTCTTCATCCTGGAGAAGAGTGACTAGTGGGGTGCCACAGGGTTCTGTCTTGGGCCCGGTCTTATTCAACATCTTTATCAACGACTTGGATGATGGACTCAAGGGCATCCTGATCAAATTTGCAGATGACACCAAACTGGGAGGGGTGGCTAACACCCCAGAGGACAGGATCACACTTCAAAACAACCTTGACAGATTAGAAAACTGGGCCAAAACAAACAAGATGAATTTTAGCAGGGAGAAATGTAAAGTATTGCACTTGGGCAAAAAAAATGAGAGGCACAAATACAAGATGGGTGACACCTGGCTTGAGAGCAGTACATGTGAAAAGGATCTAGGAGTCTTGGTTGACCACAAACTTGACATGAGCCAACAGTGTGACGCGGCAGCTAAAAAAGCCAATGCAATTCTGGGCCTCATCAATAGGAGTATAGCATCTAGATCAAGGGAAGTAATAGTGCCACTGTATTCTGCTCTGGTCAGACCTCACCTGGAGTACTGTGTCCAGTTCTGGGCACCACAATTCAAGAAGGACACTGACAAACTGGAACGTGTCCAGAGGAGGGCAACCAAAATGGTCAAAGGCCTGGAAACGATGCCTTATGAGGAACGGCTAAGGGAGCTGGGCATGTTTAGCCTGGAGAAGAGGAGGTTAAGGGGTGATATGATAGCCATGTTCAAATATATAAAAGGATGTCATAGAGAGGAGGGAGAAAGGTTGTTTTCTGCTGCTCCAGAGAAGCGGACACGGAGCAATGGATCCAAACTACAAGAAAGAAGATTCCACCTAAACATTAGGAAGAACTTCCTGACAGTAAGAGCTGTTTGACAGTGGAATTTGCTGCCAAGGAGTGTGGTGGAGTCTCCTACTTTGGAGGTCTTTAAGCAGAGGCTTGACAACCATATGTCAGGAGTGCTCTGATGGTGTTTCCTGCTTGGCAGGGGGTTGGACTCGATGGCCCTTGTGGTCTATTCCAACTCTATGATTCTATGATTCTAGGGGAAACTCGGGCCACAATGCTAAGATGGCAAATATTTTGTCAAGACCAGCTCTAACGTTAGGCAGGGTGAGGCAGAAGATGCTGGGGAGTGGCGATGAGATGTTGGAGTACAGAGTCATGTGTCCCAAGTGACTTAATCATAAACCAGCCTCCTGCTCTCTGGTGTGGTAGAAAGCGTGGTTTCATCTCCAGTCTTGAAATAAGATTCAGCTGCTACTATGATCAGCTTCAGTATGTGAAATGACTGGGGACCATCTTGTCCAGTAAATAAAATAACCTGGGTCAGCCCTGTGTTTTGTTTTTGCTGCCAGGAGAGACGCTGTGGAGTTGCTGTTTTCAGGGGTAGGTGGACAAACCCACATTTCCCATGACATGTTTTAAGCATGCATGAGATCACTTTAATTTGATGTAGTATTTTCTATTTACAGTGGTACCTTGGTTTGACTCCTGGAACCATTCAAAAACCAAGGTATGGCTTCTGATTAGCTGCAGGAGACTCTTAAAGATAGCATCCTCCTACTTTCTGATCTGCTGAATGCCAGGCTTGAAGCAAAGACTTAGACTCCCTGTGTTTCTATGGCAAATGTGCCAACCAATGATCAATAATTTCACATAAACAGGAAGATTGTTGGAAGAATGCGAGTGGTCTATTTGTTGAAATCATCTTGAAAATTCAAGTAAAATGTAAGAGAAAATGCAGAATATTGTATGCAAATGTTTCAAAGAGTGTGAAATTTTGATTGTCAACCTTTTACTTGCACCAAGGATTACCTTGGCATGATATTGGGGAAAAAATTCAACAATTCCATCTGTTAGAGAATGGCTACAGAAAGCATTAGAAGTTCCATGTATGAATAAACTAAGTGATTTAGGTAACGGTTTAGATAAGATATGGACAAATTATTTTCTCTTCTTAAAGACATTGCTTTATTTTGGCTTGGAATAACCATTTTGGACTAGAGATTAGATATTTCTGTATTTAGAGAATGTTGAATTGATTTTTTTCCCTTTCTTCTTCCCCTGACTGTAGCAGGTAGGAAACTTTAAAGCATTCTATTTGGGTAAATTCTTGATTAGTAACATTATGTTTAAAAGATTATTAAGGGGTCAGGTTTTGTTGTTTGTTCTTATTCATTTTGTGATACAATTATGCATGCAGTTATGATAATAATAAATGAACAGAAACTATTTTTTATTATAATACTTTAAAAGGGGTGGGGTGGGGAAGAATGGAGGTCAGTCAATGAAAACTGATTAAGTGCATTATAGAATAAATCTGCCAGCCCCTTCATACTTAAGAATTACATAAGCCTATGACTGTAGGGGAGATGGAAATGTATAGGAAGTTGTCAATAGCATGTAATGTTGTACATTTCATCTGGAACACCTGGTTCTGGACAGAGACAGGATACTGGGGGAAAGGCCCATTGGTCTCACCCAGCAAGGCATACAATATATTTCATGATAAGCTGTGATCTTTGCGGAAGTTTTTAAATGGTGTAAATTCTTGCCTGTTAAGCAGTAAACTAGGTTTGTTTCCTGTCGTCCTTGCCCACCCCTCCTGAATCCCATAGTCTTTCCCCATTTTTCATCTGATTTGAGAAAAGCTGCCAAACAATGTTCTTCCTCTGTCACTTCCTGTTTTGCATGTGGAAACCCATGGACTTTGCAATGCTCAGCATAGCGCAGTGGCTTTCATTCCTTTTGTTGGCTCTCTCCTCTGACATCTGTTTTCCGCTCTTTCTTGTTCTGGTGGAGATTTGTTGTTATTATTGTGTTAGGTCCTACAAAATGGGAAACAAGTAAGCATGTGAGGAGATAGCTTTTTAGGAAGTCAATTTCCAGTAAAAGGACTTGCCTAACTGCACCTTCTGTCTCTCTCTTTCCTTCACCTCAACTATTAATACCTGCCTTTTTTGGAGAAGGAATTCTTTGGGTCACGTGCAATGATCTCTCTCTCTCACACACACATATATCGGGATGGGCAACCTGTAGCTCTCAGCCTCATTTTATGCAACTGAAAGCACATCTTCAAATGGATTCAAATGGATCCATCAGCTGATGGATACTTACAGCAAACTCCTTTGAACTTGGACAGGTGCCAATCACCTGCTATCATCATGACATCAGCAGAATGACAGGTAGGTGGTTACACAGACTTGTCAAAACTGGCTCATGGAGCCTGGGGAGATAAGGATCTGGTCCACTAGCTGAATCCAATTCTTCACTACTGCATTAAACTAATTTAATCCTGGTGCGCATGGAGTTTGTGGGATAGTTTTGCAGATATATGTGAGGGGAAATCCTCCAACATCATTGGAAGGGGCTAGGGTATTGGACAAGGGCCTGGGAGATCAGGGTTGAAATCCCCACGCAACCATGAAACTCACCAGATGCCCTTACACCAGTCACTCTTTCTGCCTCTACCTTGCTGTGAGGATAAAATGGAGAGGGCAAGAACCACAGGCTATATACTTCCCTGAGCTGCTTGAAGAAACAGTGGGATGGAAATGCAAGAGTCCTTGGGTAAGAAACCCTGCATGGGTGATTCTCCTTCACTACCAATTCACTACCCTTATTACCTGTTGCTCCTCTTCATCTCCTCATTGCTTCTTGGTCCTATCTACTTGCTTGACAGACAAGAAGAGGAGGAAGAGGAGGAGGAGGAGGAGGAGGAGGAGGAGGAGGAGGAGGAGTTTGAGTTTGGATTTGATATCCCGCTTTATCACTACCCAAAGGAGTCTCAAAGCTGCTAACATTCTCCTTTCCCTTCCTCCCCCACAACAAACACTCTGTGAGGTGAGTGAGGCTCAGAGACGTCAGAGAAGTGTGACTGGCCCAAGGTCACCCAGCAGCTGCATGTGGAGGAGCAGAGACACGAACCCGGTTCACCAGATTACGGGTCTACTGCTCTTAACCACTACACTGGCTCAGAGATGAAATGAGCAAGCAGTCAGGGATGTCTGCTCCCTCCGTAAGAACCACCAACACTGCCTGGAAGAGAGAGAGGCAGAGGTGGGTGAACAAGCAGGTTGGAGGGGACTTTTGCCACTGTGCATCAGCTGAGGTATTGTCCCTCAGCAGATGCCCAAACACATCAACCCTTAGCTCCGGCCATGCTGCTGCCAATCGAATATGCATTCTATTCCAGTTTCTTTCTGTTCTGCCCCCCCCTCCTTCCCTCTCCACACAGCTCCAGCTGTAATCATCTCCCCCCCCCCCCGCCGCCCAGTTTACATTCTTTGAGTTTGATGGTGTGGTGCATCCGCCTGCTATAAAGCACAGTTCATGAATCTCCGGGGAAGAGTCTGTCAGATTCGTCTGGTTGGTGATCATTTACAATTGTTGGCAGGCAGCATGTAACTGATCACAGAGCAAACGGAAAGCTGAGAGCCGGTGTGATGGGGTGTAGCACAGCCTCTCCAAGCGGGAACCAGGAAGCCTCTGGTTCAAATTTCGCCCCAACCCTGAGTTCATTCAATAGCCATAGGCAAAATTCCAGCGGTGTGGTGTTCCAGTCCTCCACTCCCAACTCCTACCACAAGCTTACTGCGTGAACTTTGGCAAGTCTCTCTCTCTCCTCCCCTCTCTGGCCATCTGCTTAACCTACCTCACAGGGTTGTCGTGAGGTCAAAATGGACTGGGGAGAATGATGGCCAAAATGACCCTTTCATTTTGCCACCAGCAACTAGGGCAGCATGAGAAACAAGGCTGTGCTGTACTCAGAGTAGACCCACTGAACAATGATTAAATTATAACAACACAACAAGACGGAAGAAGTAAAAAAAAAAAAAGTGAGACAGATCACACATGGGTGAAGGGGAATTTGAAATATTATTTATAATATAAAAGCTTTAATGTAAAATTTCTAACTGTGTTGTATTTGTATACAGCAAAGAGAAGTTTAGAGTAATTAGGTATATTTTAATTTAGTTAATTATGTAATAGGTTTATGTTAGAAAATGAATTTGATGTTTGTAATTTTTCTTTTTTCGGTTTTGGAAATAAAAAATTAAACAACAACAACAACTCAGAGTAGACCCACTTACATGAATGAACTTAAGCTTCCCATGTCCATTAACTTTAATAGGTCTACTCTGAGTAGGAAATTGTAGATTTAGTGATTCTTAAGGAGATCTTTCTTCGAAACATCTATTCACACCACCAGCTTATTTCCCCTCATCCCCTCCACGTGATCCAACAAAACCCTTCCCTACATGCTGCTAGTAAACCCCAGGATGGAAATTCACATTGCCATCATTTCCTGGAAGCTTCCTAGAAACTTTGAGGTGGAAACATTTTCAGATGTTTCTGTAAAGGTGATGAGAATTAACCCCTCCCCTCTCCAGGTGCTGCAGCCCTGATCCTGTTTGGTCTCCCTGAAGCTGCTGTTGTGGGTAACCTGTGGCCCTTGAGATGTTGCTGGACTCCAACTCCCATCAGCCCTGGCTAGCATGGCCAATGGTCAGGAAGGATGGGAGCTGGAGTCCAGCAGCATCTGAAAACAAACCTGTTATATGCATAACTGCATTTAGTGCTACCACACTAGCATTGCAGGTCTTTAAGCAGAGGTTGCGTGGCCATCTGTCATCACTGCTTTAGTTGAGATTCTGGCATTGCGGGAGGTTAGATTAGATGACTCTTGAGGTCCCTTCCTTCCTGATATCCATCCCTCCCCACCAGTACTTATATTAATATAATATAATCAAATAGGATATATGGTATGGTATGGTTTGGTATAGCATGGTATTGTGTAAAATAATATATTACATACAATCAATAGCTTGATTAATAGAGGGGCACATTTAACCACTGCAAGTCTGCATATATTATCAGAAGCAAGTCCTATTGAGTTCAATGGGACTGGTACCCAGGTAAGTGGGCATACGGTTGCAGAGTTTAGGACCCCCATATGCTCCAATCCAGCCTTGCAGCCCCTAGAATAATCACCAAACAAGCTATAACCCACAGTTACCAAAGGATCTCGGCAATGTTTTCTCGGTTGCAAACGGACTTACGAGCAAAAGTCTAGATATGCTGCACAAAATAAGATTTCCTTCATTGCTTTTAGGAGATATCAAGGTTCGTGGATGACACCGTGCCTACAATCAATACCATCACCGACAATAGACAAGCCCAGCAACGTCGAGGCTGGCTGCACGCTGTTATCAGCATACATGAGCTCATGATCGGAATGCAAGTCTGCAAAAGGGCAGCCTTCACGCTGGGGGGAGATCAAAACCCAGACAGAAAATTTCTCATTAAGGTTGTTAGTTGAGAAGCAGCTTTGTTTCTGGCCTGTCATTGTCAGCACTTTTTCCCAATGATTTTAACTAGAAGAGCAGCAAATTAGATGTCTTCTTTTTTTCCTTCTTTTTTTTGGGGGGGGGGGTGAAGAAGCGGGGGGGGGGGGAGAACACACCACCCAGTTCCAAATCATCAGCATCTCCAACCCTGGTAGCTTTGTACTTTATGTGCGCAGACCCATATTTCATTGCATCCTCTCCGGTTAGAAAATAATGCAATTCCATTTCATATATTTCTCTAAATGGGCCAGGCAACATTAAGACCAAAAAAAAGGGGAGAGAATAAGTTTGTACAAATGGGAATGCTATTAAACATTAATGTAGTGCCGTTTGCATATTTAGAATCTATTATTTTTTATTACCTTGGACGCTGCCAGGCTGTCTGTGGTGGGATTCAGTCGTGTACCAGCACATTCAGGTTGTGCCATTAAAATGGGTTTGGTGCTTTGCCTCGACAAACGGACTTCCGAAATCAAAATCTGAGCTATATGCAGTAGGGAAAGTGATGGGGAAACAAATGCTTCAGTTTTTCAAAGATTGTTTGGGGTGCAAGGCCTGATTTGCAGGATTGAAATGGAGTCCAGCAGATACCAAGCCTCCAACCCACGTCCCATTTCAGAGTTTGCTGCTGCTGCCTGCCACCAGTGGGAGAACCATCGGGAGGAGCTTACCACCTGCCTGGGCAAAGCTGGGGCCTCCGCCATGACACAGCTGCAGTCCTCTCCAACAACAGAGGCCAACGAAACGGGCTGTGTGCCAGCTCCTAATCCCCCCATTAACTTCATGTGTTAGGACTGGACTCTACATCCTGCAGTTTCTCTCTTGTTCTGGCAACGGACGCTGCTCCCATTTCAAGAGCTTTATTTAACTAGCATAGCTCTTGTGTCATTGACATTTGCATGCAATAGCTGCATTATTATACAATAACCTGGGGAAATTCAACAGGTGGAGTCCCCCTCTCCTATCAGTGCAAGAAAATGCTACATCAATTAATTGGGGGGGAGGGGCTGCCAGGAGAAAAGGCGACACCCCTAATTTTAAGACAAATAGAATGTGTTTGCGCACACACACACACACACAGTATACAAATGCACACACTCCAGAGATACACATTGCCCAACCAATTAATTACCATGCCAATTATCTTTGTTCAATGAGCAGAAGAAGAGATATGCTGCAACTCTACTCACAATGCAATGGGCTTTTACCTCTACAGATTTATATCCAGCAGCCAAAAACAATGTTTTCCTTGCTTGTGCTAAGACATCCGCTGTCAAAAATGTGTGTTTCTTTTTCTACAAAAGAAGTTAACACTTTTCTCTTTTTATCTTCTTTCCATCCCTCCCGATAAAAGCATTGCATGTCTCCTCAGCCATCCACGTCTTGTCATGAAAAGGGAGAGAGAGAGAGAGATTCAGATATTTTTTTTTAAGGAAGTGATGCATTGAATGGCAATTTTTTTTTACCCGTTTCAATTCTCCCCCTCTAGTGCTCAATAAAAGTTCTTTATGTCTGTTGATCTATTATTTTCTTTCACTTCCCCTTAGCATCTCCTTGTTGACGTCCTAATGCCACCTTTTGCTTTATTCATGCCACCTCTATTATGTAATTAGTGCAACTAGTCAGAGGAAAATAAACTGACTTTTAAGCTTTAAAATGCAGTTGCACAAAAGAGTGGCCATGGCCCAATGAAGTGCAGCTTTTGAGAAAGATGTGGTGTGTGTGTGTGTGTGTGTGTGTGAATGAGGAATATGCATTTAATGCTTGCAGTTGTTTGTTGTTGTTTAGTCGTGACCAACTCTTCATGACCCCATGGACCAGAGCGTGCAGGGCACTCCTGTCTTCCACTGCCTCCCGCAGTTTGGTCAAACTCATGTTTGTAGCTTCGAGAACACTATCCAGCCATCTCGTCCTCTGTCATCCCCTTCTCCTTGTGCCCTCCATCTTTCCCAACATCAGGGTCTTTTCCAGGGAGTCTTCTCTTCTCATGAGGTGGCCAAAGTATTGGAGTCTCAGCTTCACGATCTGTCCTTCCAGTGAGCACTCAGGGCTGATTTCCTTCAGAATGGATAGGTTTGATCTTCTTGCAGTCCATGGGACTCTCAAGAGTCTCCTCCAGCACCATAATTCAAAAGCATCAATTCTTCGGCGATCAGCCTTCTTTATGGTCCAGCTGCAGTTGTTAGTGAGGAAGAAATGCAAAGTCTGTAGCTTGGGAGAAAGCCTTCCATCACCTTTGTGACAGCTGAGTCATAAAATATCCTTGTAAAAATTATTTTATATATTTATTAAAATGAGCCATGCACAGGGAAAGTGAGGACACAGACAGCTTGGTGCTGCCCTCTGTCATGGGGTTAAACTTTCTTTTTCATTCTTTCTTTCCCTATATTATTCCATTTATATCCCACCTTTCTTCCAAGGAGCGCAATGTGGCATACATGGTTCTCCCCATTTTATCCCCACAACAACCTTGTGAGATAATAATGATGATGATGATGATGATGATGATGATAATAATAATAATAATAATAATAATAATAATAATAATAATAATTTATATATACCCTGCCCATCTGACTGGGTTTCCCCAGTCACATTGGGCAGCTTCCAACAAAGTATTTAAATACAGCAGTCTGCTAAACATTAAAAGCTTCCTTAAACAGGGCTGCCTTCATATTTCTTCTAAAAGTCAGATAGTTGTTTTTCTCTTTGACATCTGGTGGGAGGGTGTTCCACAGGGTGGGTGCCACCACTGAGAAGGTCCTCTGCCTGGTTCCCTGTAACTTGGCTTCTCATGGTGAGGGAACTGCCAGAAGGCCCTTGGCGCTAGACTTCAGTGTCCGGGCAGAACGATGGGGGTGGAGATGCTCCTTCAGGTATACTGAACCGAGGCCATTTAGGGCTTTAAAGGTCAGCACCAACACTTTGAATTGTGCTCGGAAACATACTGGGAGCCAATGTAGGTCTTTAAAGACCGGTGTTATGTGGTCTCTAGCTGCTGCATTCTGGATTAGTTGTAGTTTCTGGGTCACCTTCAAAGGTAGCCCACATAGAGCGTATTGAAGTAGTCCAAAGGAGAGATAACTAGAGCATGCACCACTCTGGCGAGACAGTCCACGGGCAGGTAGGGTCTCAGCCTACATACCAGATGGAGCTGATAAACAGCTGCCCTGGACACAGAATTGACCTGTGCCTCCATGGACAGCTGTGAGATATTTACAGAACCACAGAGTTGGAAGAGACCCTGACGATCATCTAGTCCAATCCCCTCCAATGCAGGTTATCTGAGAAAGTGAGCGGGAACAAGTTCACCTTAGTGGGTTTCCAGACTCTATTTATCAGGGATAGTCCCGGATTTACAGAAGTCGTACCGGTTTTTAATTTGACCCTGGAATGTCCCACTTTCCTTAGGGCGTCCCTATTTTCCTTGGAGAAATGTTGGAGGGTGTGGATCTCATGACCGAGTGGAGATTTGAACTCTAGTCTCCCAGCTCCTAGTCCAACACTCTGACCACTACACCACACTGGCACCACTATCGAACCCCACACAGTTTGGAAGTGTTGACATGGTGTTTATACTGGATTTTGCTAGTAGGTTGGGCTTCTAAACCTTATTTCCACCTAAGTGGTTTAACTGGATTTTAATGACATGTGTCGTCTTCTTTTTCTACATTTACTGTGGCTTTGGGAAGGATATATACATGATATATAGGATAAATGTATTCTTTCTACAGGATAAAAAACCAGCTTGCATCATCCCTTTGAATTACTTGGATTAACATGAGCTTCATTCTGTGTCTCTGGTTTTCAACAAGAAATCCATTAATTACATGTTTGCTCTTATTTCTTTGTCCCGCCCCTTTATTTTGACAATGTGAAGCTTCATTAGAGTCATCTTAAAAGGAATATCCCAGTAAATTTATACAATAAGGATATAAATATGTTAAAACTATAAAATCAGAATGCCTGCTGATTAAAATGCCTGCTGAAATAATAATAAGAAAAGGTCTTCAGTAGCCACTGGAAGTTCAATAGGGAGAGGGTCTGTCTGACTTTGACTGGAAGGAAGTACCATAAAATTGGACATACAATACATGACTCCTAGTGATTATAAGCTGTGCATGCCAACCATGGGGTACCATTAATAGTGATTCCTAAACTAGGCTTCCTCAACCTCGGCCCTCCAGATGTTTTTGGCCTACAACTCCCATGATCCCTAGCTAGCAGGACCCATGGTCAGGGATGATGGGAATTGTAATCTCAAAACATCTGGAGGGCCGAGGTTGAGGAAGCCTGTACTAAACCTAAGCTGTTAAGGGCCCTGTAAATTAATACAACAAACTTCATCCTGGTAGAGGAGCATATAGGCAGCTAAGTTTAAGTTTTTAAGCACCAGAGTTACGGGCTGGTGGCAGTCTGTTTCTATCAACAATCTAGCTTCAGCCTTTTGCACCAGCTGGAGCAACTTGTTCTTCAGCTGAACACAGGGGTGCCGTGTCCCATTTTGTTACTTGTGGCGAAACAGGAAGTGCCACCTTGTCCTGTCCTGCCGCCAGTATTGCTTCTCTGCCCACCCTGCCCCCTCCGTCGCTGACAGAGAACTGGAACCGACTTCTGCACCAGCAACAGAAGCGGTGGGGCAGGTGGGGTTGTCTGTGGGGCTGCCGCCTTAGCTGACCCTGGCTGGACAAGGCATAGCCATCTGCCTGCAGCAGAAAGAGCTTGTAGAACCCCACGATGGAAGAAGGAGCTTCAGAGTGCAACTTGGGAATCATAGCTTTGAATGCTCCCCTACGTTGCAATAATTCTCTGCAAGTAGAAAATTAGCACAGCATGAAAAAGACCGGAACATGTCTCTCTGATGTCCTCACTTTCTACTTGCAGAGTTTCTTTCCCCCATGCGGAAGCATTTTCTACTCATGTAGTACCACCCTCCATCTTGCCTCAGGATCCTACCATCTCATTCTTCTGCATTTGTAGACCATGCATGGATTGGGGTTGTTTTTTTCTTCCAGTGACACTGCATAATGGATTCTCTGCAGTTTTGTGAAGGGAGATCTCACACGGGGGTGTTTCACCCTCCCTGGTCCCTTTTGTTCTCGCACAGGGTAATAATGTTGGCATCACAATTGCCCTGTCTTATGGAACCACGCCTTCCCTTCAGCAGCAAAGCAGGCGATTGAGGAGGCTGGCTAATCACCATCTGGATGTGCTTAAGTGCCTTGGCTGGGATGCCGTTATTTCTAAGAAGCATCCACTTGCCAAGGAATCTGTGCCATGGCTAATCTCTCGCGCGGCAGCTCCATATTGAGATTCTCCACGACAGGCAGTTCTGGCACTGTCCGGAGTGCTAAAATAGAATTTGCAATGCGTAAGGTGATCTGATACTGAAGAAATGGATGCCAATCAAGTAGCTGCAGTGGGTATCTAAGGCGTGCCATCATCCTATTAATAGGAGTTAATCTGTGCTCGCAATATAGTCTTAACATATTTTAAAGGGAAGGTGGAGTGGTAGAGCAACAGTGGTGGCAGTCCTGGCCCACCCATGAGGCAAGGTGGGGCAGTTGCCTCGGGCAGCACATCCAGCCTCTTCATCCACCTCTCGCTAGCTCATCGTCTGCGCCTGCCCATATGGAACTAGGTGGACCAATGGTTTTAGTGTAAGACAGCTTCCTATGTCCCTGTGACATCACACATGCTGAATGCTGTCAATTTAAGAGGTGGGGGAGTTCTTTCAGTTTGCATTTTAATCCGAGCCTACAAAAATTATACTTCCTGAGCCCATATGCTAACCAAAACACAGCTCTTCTTCAAAACTTCTGCTTCTCTGAATTTTACAATGCAGTTCTCCAACCAAAGAATACACAGAAACTTGCATGTATTAGTGGAAGAGGGAACACAAAATAACATGCACAAAAGCAAGGAAAAAGCCTTCTATGCTTGCAAAGATTATATATATAAGGCAAAATTGCATGCAAAAATCTGTATGTTAGGAGTAAAGTGTATGAATGTTCATGTGCATTTAAAAAGAATTTACAAACCTATGTGGTAATGAGGCGAACTGATCTTAAGCCTGAAAATGAGAAGCTGAGAGAAATCAAACTTGGCAAATTTGTCCATCCCTCCTCAATGCCAATGAAATACACAAGTTGCTTCCCATATTGAGTAAAGAATTTAGTGCTATATCTTGAGACTTAATAGGTGTTGTTGCCTTTGGGTAGTATATAAGCAGAAAGCATGGCTATAATCATAAACAACCTTCCCTCACGTGCTTTTACATGATCTGAAAAATAGATAAGAACTACAGTAATGAGTCACTGAACTCTTCCTCCCCACCTCTGCAAGGCAATTTGCAGAGGTCAGATTGCTTAGATAGTGTGGAGAGTGATTCTCTCTCTCTCTCTCTTTTTCGAGGCGTCTATCAATTTTGTCATGTGAGTTTTTAATTGCTATCCCTCCTGCCTTTGCTTCCAGATAACAAGGCGGAAGGCTGCAGCTCAATAGAGATTTCTTCCCCATTCTGTAGGAGGATTCCTTCTGGAGACAACTGGTGCCTTCCCTTCAGCTAACTTTTCTTGAAAGGAAAAGTGGTGCGTGTGTGCATGTGCGTGTGTGCGTGTGCCAGGTTCCTTAGGCTCCTTCCTGAACCAGCAGGGCTGGTATCCTAAGGCCAACATGCTTGGGCATCTTAGGATGGACCATATCGTTCTATGGTACCTACTGCCAACCTAGCAGTTCAAAAGCATGCCAGTGCAAGCAGATAAATAGGTACTGCTGTGGCAGGAAGGTAAACGGCATTTCCATGCACTCTGGTTTCTGTCACGGTGTCCCATTGCACCAGAAGCGGTTTAGTCATGCTGGCTACATGACCCAGAAAGCTGTCTGTGGACAAACACCAGCTCCCTCGGCCTGAAATCAAGATGAGTGCCACAACCCCATAGTCACCTTTGACTGGACTTAACCGTCCAGGCGTCCTTGACCTTATCTTTTTTTACCTACTGTCAAGAACTGTCCTGGACCTCCTATTCTCCACTGCAACCTTGGCATGGCCATATGAACCTTCTTGTGTTGAATGGTGTTGACAAAGGGCCTCTGTGGAGTTCTAAGTGATTCAGGGGAAGCTCCACACATATCCCAGTAATAAATAGAATAGCTTTTGAGATATGATTTCACCTTCTCAGCAGCTGAATTTGCTGCAAACCTGTGCTCTCTGGAAAATGCTTCTTGTCAGAGGTGCCAACTTGGATAAAATGACATGGTGCCTGAGACACAGTGCACATACACCATTTAAATGGCAATGCCCATCAACTTTGGGAAGCATCCAGCCCCCTCAAATATTTTATTTGTGGGGCTGAAGGGACCTTGGCCCCTAGGAGTTGGCTCTTACGCTTCTTGCAACTGCTCAGGAATAAGGTCATCATGACTCTTCGATCCTGATCCAAAGAGGAGATTTCAACAGAAGCTATTTCTGACTCTCATCAATGAGAGCTCCCCCCAAATGCAAATAGGAGGTCTAAATCAAGTTCACAGCAGGGGGTCAAAGGTCACCTACCACTATGCTGTGTTGACCTTGCCACTGCCTCATCTCATCCTTTCTCTTGCCCAGTAATTTCCAGCGATGCTGGTGACATGAAGTCAGGTAAGCTCTGCCACCTTTACCTGCCAGCTGATGCTGGTATCTACATAATCCGTGGGCCAACACAAGATGGAGAAATTCAAGCAGTCCTGAAGCAACCAGGTGGGGAGAACGCTGCAAAACGAATGAGTGAACAAACTCAAATGAGTTGTGTGGAAGGACTGAAAACTACGACAAAACTTCTCTGTAGAACAATAAATAATCTCAAGGTCTTCTTGTAATAGAGAAGAAAAGGGAAATTGGGGGGGGGGGCGTTGCTCACACGGGTGTTAATATCACATTCTGATTAATAGTCGGGGCTAGTTCCTGTTAACCGTTGGTTGAGGACAGGGAAAGCACAAAGCTGACATGCGTAAGATTAGGTAAAAATCACTTGGGAATTCACTTTCCGAAGTGTTGTACGTTTCACACCCTTTAAAAAAAGGGTTAATCAGGTCTTGGAAGTTGCTAGGTAACTGGGTGATACATTCATAGTACGATCAGTCGATGAGAGTTTGATTTTTACATTACAAGCTCATCAGGCCAGGAACCTGCGTCTTTATCTTTGTCTTGTAAAATGCAAAGTACCCTGTCAGCACGTAATTAACAATGCTAATATAATACTTGCTACTTTTCCCTTCTCCCGTTAGAGCTTTGTTGTGTATGAAGAAGAGATCCAAGGCTCAGAGAAATGGCGTCTTTCCTTGACGTGGGGGGGGGGGTTGTGTTTAAATCGTGTCTGCTTTCGAAACATTTCCTTGAAAGCACATAGAACCAAGTTTCTAATGGTGACTCAGGAATCAAATGGGGACTATTCACACAGTCAACCTTTCTTACCATCTTCCTGAAGCGCACATGGAGAATAGGTGGACCAGCACCATACAGATACAACCAGCAGTGGTTTCCTTTAGCCACGGTTGGATGTTTTCTGTCAGTGGGCCATCCTGTCCTTGAAGCCTCCTCAGCTGTAGTGTGTCATATCCAGCATGTAAATAACTCCCTGGTTTTGCTAAGGAAGAAAAGGAGCATACAGTGGTACCTCGGGTTAAGTACTTAATTCATTCCGGAGGTCTGTTCTTAACCTGAAACTGTCCTTAACCTGAAGCACCACTTTAGCTAATGAGGCCTCCTGCTGCCGCCGCGCCACCGGAGCACGATTTCTGTTCTCATCCTGAAGCAAAGTTCTTAACCCGAGGTAATATTTCTGGGTTAGCGTAGTCTGTAACCTGAAGCGTATGTAACCTGAAGCGTCTGTAACCCGAGGTACCATTGTATATACAGTATATATATGATCAAGTCACTGGTCGGCTGTCTTTATCTTGGTGAACCCTGCAAATTATGCAGGCCTGGATAGGAGAATGAGAGAGGAAACTATCCATGGAAAATGTGGAGTCTTGTGCCTGAGGAGGGATGCCAGGTGCTGTAACCATTGTGCTTCCACAGTGTCTTGGACCTGTGGGGCCCAGCTTGGTGGCCCCAGAAAGTTATCAGTAGCCAGACAGCTACCCTCCCTCTGTCAGCTGCCTGTTAAAATTCAGATTATGAACTCAAAAGAGCGGAGAGATGTCATGTCTTCTTTCCATTGCTTATGCCAGCTGAGTCAGTCAAAACATGCAGTGCTGATGGTGCTACTTAATTAATTGACCCTCACAGAAATGGGCTGTAGGAATCATTTTTAGGCACTGGTCCCTTAGCTGTGCTGCAATTCACGCAATATAAAAACACAAAAATACCCCCTCATGCATAGTTTTAAAGGTCACAGATAAGGAGCCACAGCAAAAAGACCCATTCTCGTGCTACCACCCTCCAGACCTCATGTGGAGGAGCCACACAAAGGAGGGCCTTGGATGATGAGTGCAGAGTCTGGGTCAGTTCATATGGGGAGGGGCCGTCCTTGAGGTTTTAGCAACTCATCGGACAGATCTGAAACGTTTAAAACATAAGAGACAATCACCACTGTACCATGCAGCTTCTGTTAGGATCAGAGCAAGAATCCTAACAGTTTTTCCTCCTCTTACATTCAGTGTAGACAGTACTGATCTTAGATGGGTCAATGGGCATTTTCACATTGCCACTTACTCTACATCCAACTTGCGCCAACCATTAGTTTTTGAAGCCACACCCACGCAATGTTAGTCAATTACTCATGGCAACTGTGAAAGCTGCCTTCTACTGAGTCAGACCATTGGTCCTCCCAGCTCAGTGGTGTCCACACCAGGCTTTCCTAAACTTGGGTCTCCAGCTGTTTTTTGACTACAACACCCACCATCCCTAGCTAGCAGGACCAGTGGTCAGGGATGATGGGAATCGTAGTCCAAAAACAGCTGGAGACCCAAGTTTGGGAAACCCTGGTCTACATGGATGGGCAGTGGCTTCCAGGCTTTCAGGCCAGGGTCACTCCCAGACCTATCTGAAGAGTGGGGAGTGAACTGACTACTTCTACAGCACTGAGCTAGAGCCTTTCCCTGTAAGGGAATAAGGAAGTGAACATCTCCATCTACACCTTGCATTACCTTACAATTTTTATCTTTTCCTCTAACATTCCATAATAGCATGAATCTGTTTCTAAACCTTTAAACCAATCATCTGTCTAATGTACCAAATTGCCTGGCTATTTAGATTTTTGTAGTTTTCAGAATCCTTCATTAAGTGCAGTCCATTTAATAATCAGTTCTGTCTTTGATTACATTTCCACGGTCTCCAGACTGAGTGTCAGCTGAGGGACTGGCACTCTTTTAACCCCTGGGGAGCAGACCTGAGTGAAGTCCTCAAGGGGCCCACTCAGCTCTTGCCCCCCAGAGCATGCCCGTCCCCAAACCCGCCTGCTATAGGCTAATCTGCTGTCGGGCCAAATTCAAAGTTCCTCAGCTGGCGGGAGACGCTGTTGCATCTTCTGCCAGCTGAGGGACCCAGCTGTAAGGGCCAGTAGAGAATTTGGGGGCATCGCTGTACTGCAACCCCATGTTATCGCTGAAGGTAAGCGGAATTTTTGCAATGGTAAGAATGCGCAACACCGGGATTTGTTTCCCTGCTGGCATACACTTCACAGTGTTCTTAAATAAATGTAACAAACATCCCATCAAGTTCATTTCAACTTTCACTACAAAAATTAGTGTTTCACATTGTCATCTATTTACTTGTCACAATCACAGCCTCCAGGTTTTTCTTTCTTGGGAGGTTAGCTTTGTTATTGAGAACGGCTCCACATATTGCAATTGGCTCCATTCTTTCTATAGTTTTGTTGTTGTTTAGTCATTTAGTCATGTCCGACTCTTTGTGACCCCATGGACCAGAGCACGCCAGGCACTCCTGTCCTCCACTGCCTCCCGCAGTTTGGTCAAACTCATGCTGGTAGCTTCAGCAACACTGTCCAGCCATCTCATCCTTTGTTGTCCCCTTCTCCTTGTGCCCTCCATCTTTCCCAACATCAGGATCTTTCCCAGGGAGTCTTCTCTTCTCATGAGGTGGCCAAAGTACTGGAGCCTCAGCTTCAGGATCTGTCTTTCCAGTGAGCACTCTGGGATGATTTCCTTAAGAATTGATAGGTTGAGGGATAAATCCAGTGCAGTTTACATTTAAAGGTAAATCTGATTCATGCTTTCCAGAACAATATGTGAACCAAAACACAGCCATCCTACAAAATTTGCACTTCTCTGACTTCTGAGATGCAGTAGTCCCGTCAAGCAGTGTATACCAGACTGGATATATCAAGTTAAAGTGTGCTTACTAATGCACATACTAGTGAAGCTAATATATATGTGTGGAGCATCATTTATTTATTTGTCATGCATGCTTTAGTTGAGATCCTTGCATTGCAGGGGTTGGTCTAAATGATCCTCAGGGTACCTTCCAACTCTACATTTCTATGAGTCTATATACATTTTTGGTGAGCATTTTAGGATGTTTTCACTCTGATTTTTATACTTGATTTTAAGGGTTGTTTTAAAAGTCACTTTGAATTCACTTTTTTTTAAAAAAAGTGACAAATAATAATAGCATTGCTTTGCAAAACATGTATATTAGGAAAATTGGATATGTGTATATGAGGAGAAATTTGAAATAAAATGCTGGTTAATTTTTAGGAGGACTTTTTTTTAAAAAAGTCACAAACTGATCAAGAAATGTGGAAAACTGAAGAGTTGAAAAAGGAGAGATTAAGAGAAACTGAAATTGACAGATTTGCACATCTCTATTCCATGAAGGTAGCCATCTGTCCAGATAACTATGTTCAAAGTCACCCATTCTCTTTCATTATTATTATTTTTTTACTACTGGGGGCTTGTAAATAAAGTGTGCAACTGGTACTGTTAAGCCAGGGAAATAGGATCTCTTGCTTCTTGTAAAACCTGCAGCTTGCAACAAAGTGTTTGGAAAAGTGACATGCTGACAAACACTTTCAAGGATGGCTCACTTGGCATAAGTGAGGAAAGAATCGTGCAAAGCGCCACGATAAATTGGATGGGTTTGTCAAAGCCAAAGCAGATAAAAATGTTGCCATGGTAATTGGGCTATCCAAATATACAGAGGAGGCAGCCTGCTATGTGCCGGATGCCGGACTTGGCTACCGTTTTTTGAGCTTTGGGGAAGAGATAAGCGCTCACACTTGGATTATCAGGGAAAGCATAAAATGAATGTGCTGCAGGAGAGGCTATTTGCACTTATGCTTAAAGACAGTAGCAATGGGGAAGCTGGGAAGGTGGAGAGAAAGATCTGCAGGAAGCTGGGGTGATTGATTTCACTCTCTTCTGCATAATGGTTAGCCTGACCGATTTTATTGATCTGCAGCTATGGTCAATGACAAATGCTTCCTGAGACCAAGGTGTCGATAGGCCTAGTAGCCCTCCTTCCCTGTTCCTAGACTTGCTGTAATGGTAAAAGAAGTGAGCTGGACCCAGGAAGGAAATGGGCTGTGGTGCCATTCTGGGAGACACTCTAGGATGGTTCACTAGTTGATGGTACAGCACTAAGGGAGCCACATCTGCAGTTGGGTGTGGCTTGGTAGCAATGTGCATGGTCAGATATTTATCCCATTTTAAATTCAGTTCATTACATTTCTGCATCAGTTTGTGGATTTTTAAAAAATCCTCCTGAAAATTCACCAGCATTTCAATGTGCCTTTCATTAATAGGTACATTTTTTTTTTGTATGCAACTTTGTCGTAATGTGCACATTTTTGCAAGCTGATTTAATGCATTTTTGGCGTGCTGCATTTCCACATGAATGTCTGCATTTCCATGCATACTTCCCTCTAATATAGACTTCTTCTTCTCCTTTTAGAACTGAATTGCAAAATTCAGAGGTGTGAACTTGGAAGGACAGCTGCATTTTAGTTCTTGGGACGTGCCAATAGATGGATTCACATTGAAATGTGAACTAAACCAAATTCCTCCCCATCCTTAATCATGATGGGAACAGGGCTGGGGACGATCACCTTTGCATTATGCTAAGGTTTATCCAGCTGCCACAGAGACAGCATTACTAATGCATCTCTATGCACCTGATGATGTGTGCTGCAATAGGGCTGTTTTAATGGGATTGCAATTGATGGGTGACACAGCAAGCTGGGCTTAGCTTACTGTTAGCGATTTACGATCTCCAATTAGTTCCTTCCGATAAGGGAACATCAGCAGACAAAAGAAGTTTCTCCTTTCAGTGTCTCTGCACTGCCAGCTGAAAATCAGCACAGAATTCAAGTCGAGATCAATTTGGGATCCAGCAATGCTGAAAGCATCTATAATTTGCTTAAGAACAACAGACACCATCCCAGTTATTTTATTTTTTATTAATGGAGTTTTATTAATGGAGTTATGTATTGTTGCAGAATCACCAATAGATGGCAGGGACCATATTAAACTATAGACTTATTCAGGCTGTGCTTATAAGTTTCTCCCACTGTTAAGACCGTGTTCATGGAAGACAATCTTACTTGGCTATGAGTGATTGCCAAAGAAGAGAAGAAGTATAAGCTTCTCATGTGCAGGGAACAGGAAATAACATAACATCTCCTGCTGGCCCCTCTTGTCGTTGTTGTTTAGTCATTTAGTCGTGTCCGACTCTTCATGACCCCATGCACCAGAGCACGCCAGGCACTCCTGTCTTCCACTGCCTCCTGCAGTTTGGTCAAACTCATATTAGTAGCTTTGAGAACACTGTCCAACCATCCCGTCCTCTGTTGTCCCCTTCTCCTTGTGCCCTCAATCTTTCCCAACATCAGGGTCTTTTCCAGGGAGTCTTCTCTTCTCATGAGGTGGCCAAAGTATTGGAGCCTCAGCTTCAGAATCTGTCCTTCCAGTGAGCACTCAGGGCTGATTTCCTTCAGAATGGATAGGTTTGATCTTCTTGCAGTCCATGGGACTCTCAAGAGTCTCCTCCAGCACCATAATTCAAAAGCATCAATTCTTTGGCGATCAGCTTTCTTTATGGTTCAGCTCTCACTTCCATATATCACTACTGGGAAAACCATAGCTTTAACTATATGGACCTTTTACAGATAGGTGTTGGTCTGCCATAGTCAAAATAAAAAAAATCCTTCCAGTAGCACCTTAAAGACCAACTAAGTTAGTTCTTGATATGAGCTTTCGTGTGCATGCACACTTCTTCAGATACACTTCTTCAGTGTATATATGGACCTTTGTTGGCAAGGTGATGTCTCTGCTTTTTAAGATGCTGCCTAGGTTTGTCATTGCTTTTCTTCCAAGAAGAAGGTGTCTTTTAACTTTGTGACTGCTGTTACCATCTGCCGTGATAATGGAGCCCAAGAAAGTAAAATCTCTCACTGCCTCCATTTCTTCCCCTTCTATTTTCCAGGGGGTGATGGGACCTCTTACCTATATCTAACTGCATGTTAGCAGAGACATCTGCAAAGGGGATGTTGTGGTCATGTACTGGCTGGATGCAGAGGACTGGTGGGAGGCACCAGCTGGGGAACCCCCAAGGGAAGAAGGCGATGTGCGGTCAGAGGGGGGAGATGGAACAGACTGGGAGGAGGAGTTGAAGACGTAACATTTGTTAATAGGTGGTGGAGGAGGAGCCAGAAGCCAATTTGCTCAATATTCATTTTTGGGGGGATGCCTTAATTTGAAGGGGCCATTAATTAATGCTGGGGACCTGGAGGTGTCCACAAATTGTGCTTGCTGTGTGTTATGTACACAAAGCGACATGACAAAGACTGCAGATGTGGTGTTTTTTTGGTTTTGTTAATTCTTGTTTATTCCAAAAGAAGAAGAATAATAAAAAGATGTGTCCAACAGAACTCTCAAAAGACTTGCATCGCTCTTAGAAACATTATGCTGTCTTAATAGCCATCTGTTAAATTATTACTCGTAACCAACAAGCTTCAAGAGGACAACTATGGAGAAGTGTGTATAGGAGTTATTTTTTCAATAAGCAAATTGGGTGTGGTTTTCATTATAGGTATACTCTCAGTAAATGCGTTTATTTGAAAGGGTTATAGGTCATAGGTCTGCTCTGGGGAAACGAAATTTGTTGGTATCAGGGAGGAAAATATACAACAAGAGAGCCTTATCAAGAAATGGACTTTAGAAGAAAACAATTAGCAACTCTGAAGATGGAGACCTGGCTTGAAGGATTAAGCAGGGAGGGCAGGAAGGGCAGTGAAAGTCATATTTAAAGAGAGAGACGCAGTCTCTGGTGGGTCATTTGAATTTCATCCGCAGAGTAATTTCCACGCTATTTAGCCCTATCCATGGCAGGAATAAAGAGGGCTAAACAGGTTATTAAACTGACAAAGTCATACAAGGGGTGGGGAGGGATTTAGCCATGTGGGCACGACATTTGATAAAATTCAATGATACGCTAGGATAGGTTAGTGACAAATGGGGGATTTTAAGTATTTACAGAAAGATAAGGTGCAGCTGATGAAAGAAATGGTTGGAAGTGAGACCTCGTCGAAACGTCGCCTAGACACCCCAACTCTTACACGGGAAGACACCCGAAGACACCAAAACCTGCATTCCTGTACCCGTGAAAATCTACGAAAGCATATATATATATATATATATATTCAGAGTTCATGGTGTGTTGGAGATTACTTTTATAAACAGAAGACAGGATTAAAAAAGCAAAGCATGAGCTGAGCCAGTGTTATTCTCAACAGCAGTTGTAAATAATATACAGTTCCTTTGCCGCAGTCTCCCACCCATTTTTTTTTTTGCCAAACATTTTAGGCATCATGGATTCATTATCAGAGAATATGACCCAGCAGGAAGTGAGGGGGGAATGAATGTGTTAACCCCTTAATTGGTGCTACTAATTGTCTAATTTACGAGCCGCAGATTAAATATATGGATTGTTGATCAGGTTTTCATCAAAGCTCTCCCCTGTGAGTGGTGTACTGTGTAAACCATATAACGCCCTTGAATTAGGATATATATATATATATATATATATATATATATATATATATATCTCCCCACCTCAACAATTATTGCTGCTATTTTTAAAGCAAGAGAAACTACCATCAGGGCCGGCCCTACCATTCGGCAGAAGGAGGTGTACCCCTCAAGAAAGAGGTGCTGGGCAGGCGGCATGGGATGACACTATTCCATCACTAGTGTTAAGGTTCAAGTGGCAGCCCAGCTGGTTTCTGCACATGGACCAGGGAGTGGGCACTCTCTTGTCTCAGGCACCAAAATGTCTTGGCCTGGCCCTGACTACTTCCATTCAGTTGTCTCATAGCATCACATTTCTTTTTGTGCTCTGATTGATTTCTTAATCTGTTCAGTGTGCACCGCACAATTTATTAAAAACTTATAGGACGTTCGCAATTACAGAGAATTTACACTTCCTGGAATTCTGCTGTTTAGATGGAATCTTTTCAAAGTAAAATGTGAATACCTTACATGTCTGACCAGCTACAAATTTGGGTATGAACAAAGAAAAATGAAAGGGTAGTGGTGAGACTAAACAGAAGCCAATTGAGTATATATGCAGGCATGGTTTTATTTGGCCTATGTGCACATTGCTTCTTCAACTAAGTATTGTATGTAACTAAATGAAGAGTGAAACCTAATGATATCTGGCCATTTTGGACCCGGGATTCCAAAGCTTAGGTGCTTCCTAAGCACGCCCCTTTCACAGAAGTGGACCCATTGGGTTGGGAAAATCTCCCAGTGATGCAGTCTCATTCTGCTGGTCTGTTTATGTAACCATTCCAATGACAAAGGTGGTGCCCTTCCCAGCTCGATGGCACCCGCCATCCCAACAGCTTCCTCCCAAAATAGAAAATGGTGCCGTCATGATCTGCCTAGTACATGAGCAAATGGCTATGCCAGGACAGGGTGGACAGAAGGAATCTACTGAGTGATTTGCAGTAGGCACTACATGTGTTTTGGAATCTCAGTAGCTTGACAAGAGCAACAACAAAAAAGCTTTCCACACGCTGAAGTGAAAGGCTGAACTGAAGGAAAATGGGAGGGAATCCAGGAATGAATCCTTGTGTGACAGGGCAGTAAGCTCAGTTCCAGAGTGAAGCATGCATTCAGAGGTCCCTAAAAACTTAGTGTATGTCTTAAGTTGTGGGTGAACATATCAGACGACACAGCGATTCTTCAAACAGCTCTTCTTTATTCAGAGGCCAGACAGAAACTGAACTGAAGAGCTCAGTCAGCCTGCTTATATAGAGCTCCAGAACAATGTAACTGTTGCAACTTTCTAAAACTATCCAATCACTGAACATCACTTTCAATCCTTCATTTGCATACAAACTATCCAATCACTGAACGTCACTTTCGATCCTTTATTTGCATAACTATCTACAGTATCCCCCTGCTGGCCCAGGGTGAGAATTTCAGTACATAACATGTCTGCCCCCACCCTGAGCCACTATTGTACAACTGGCTGGTGGACCATAAAAGCAAGGCTTAAGTTTTACCCACTGGTGGCCTGCGTCACATGAATCTTGAAAGGAACTGAAATCAAATTCACTTAAACAATGGTGATAACATGCATAACTTCTTGTACATTTCTTTTATACTGGTGCAAAATAGCTGCATAAAAATAATGGACATACTGAAGACATTCAGCTGATGGGGTGCCTAGAACTATGGGAGACCTATTTACAAATACTTCCATTTTGCCAATCAAAGGTGCAATGGGACAGCTGGCCGTTTTCAAAATTTGACATTCAGGTAACTCCTATCTAATGAGATGGGCCTCATCACCTATTTTCCACAAGGCCTCCCCTGCTTTTAACATCTGTGTGGCAGGCAGAATGTTGCTTCCTACAGCACGAAGATGCTGATTTGGGAAAGAGGTTTCATGCCTCGTTTCTGCCTATCATGCAGCTGTTAAAAGAAAAGATGGCAGCCTCAAACAAGAGTTAATTTTATTAGAAGCAAAGGAGAAGAGTTTCCATTGTGGGTGACCGCTTTTCTATAGAATGGAATTTATGTGCGGTACAATATGTAGCCAGTAAATGTAGTGACAGGTGGGTATTTGGCTGGGATAGAGCCTGTTGCCAGCCTGAGCCAGACTTCTTGCCCGTAGTTCAGTTCCAGTAAGGCATCTCCTGTAACCACTCTCTCCAGGTATTTGTTCTCCTTTGTGTTTTCAGACCGAAAGCCCAGCTTGTCTATTCCGTCGACCACTAGGTAGCCTGAGAGAAGCGGGCTGTTTGATTCAATGGTGTATTCGAAGACATAAATGCCAAGGTATGGCACACGGAACCGTCCATTTGCTGGGACATAGGAAGACCCATAGTTGACATCCAGATTGTTAAATCGAATAGGGCCAGGAGTATTCATTCCGTAGGTGTGCGAAGCAAAAAAGGCCACCATTGGTGCATATCTGTAAGATCCTTTTGTAAAATCTGCAAGGGGGGGGGGGGGACAAACATAATGCAAAGATAAGCACATTTGCTAGAACCATTGAGTGAAGCTAGATGTTATGGCAATCATGGGTCTGCTATTGAAACTGCCGGACAAATGAGTATTTCTTTCCATCTTCCCTATAACATCCAATGAAACTCAGAAATGAAGGTTGAGGAGACCTCGAAGTTGCAATATCCTAAAATCTCCTCTGACCCTAGCCAGCATAGCTAATGGTTAATAATTATAAAAATTTATTCCTTATATGCCTCATGTCTGACTGGGTTGACCTAGCCACTCTGGGCAGCTTCCAAGAAATGATAAAAACCACAATAAAACATCAAACATTATAATCTCCCCTGAGCAGGGCTGCCTTCAGATGTCTTCTAAAAGTTAGATAGTTGTTTATTTCCTTGACATCTGTTGGGAGGGCGTTCCACAGGGCGGGCGCCACCACTGAGAAGGCCCTCTGCCTGGTTCCCTGTAACCTCACTTCTCGCAGTGAGGGAACTGCCAGAAGGCCCTTGGTGCTGGACCTCAGTGTCCGAGCTGAGTGATGGGGATGGAGACGGCCCTTCAGGTATACAGGGCCGAAGCCATTTAGGGGTTTAAAGGTCACAACCACTTATCCTTGGTTTAGCTGTTTTATGCCTGAGGAAGAGTTATAAGACTTGAAATACATTGGGCTGATAAGACACCTTCTCCCTCCTCTACCTCACTGTGAACTCCGTCCTGCTGCCTGCCCCACAGCAGCCAATAGTACAAAGCAAGAAGGTGAGGAAACCAGCACAATGCTGTCATGTTACGGAGCGAGTGTAAGTACAGGCGAGCAGGAAGATCTACACGTAGGGCTGCTATTTTCGACGTTCACCCCACGTCTGCCATAACATCCAGATCTGCCTTTTGTTGTTTTCTCCTCAAGCGGAATTGCCTATTTAAATGGGATCAACTCTGTATTGCAGACACAGGGGTGGTTGTAAACTTTCCCCCCAGGCCTCCTGTCAAGTTCTCAAGAAGCTAAAGAAGAAAAGCGGAATGAATTCTTAAGTACTGTATAGAAAGCAATTTTCTCCACAATTAGCGTCAAACGCACCAATAGGGGAAAAAAATGCTTCTTTTTTTCGGAAACAGCAAGGAAATTTCAGTCTTGACTGTGCTGCATTATTAAGAAGAAAAGCTTTCATGCCATTCTCTTCCCCCCCAATGGCTGTGTCACAGATTTTTGCAAATGTAACATGCTTGCATATGCCCAAAATTTTGCTCACAAGCAAAGATTGGAGAGATTTGGAAGCTTAATAATAATAATAATAATAATAAATGGGGAAATAAAAATGTCCTTTGTTTCGTTTCCTTCAGCCGTGGCATATAAACCAATGCCTGCACCACTGTAAAAAAAAATGATTGAGAAACGACAAAATTGTGGCTGAGAGAGGCATAAAACACAGATTTCATGTATTCCGAATGCAAATCTCAGCTTGCTCATTTTTATAGCAAGCGTCACTGTGATGGCTCAACTGAAGATTTGTGGCCGAGCAGAGTCTATATTGGTGTAAGAGCTCAAACCCAGACACAAATTCCTCCCACATTACAGTGGTACCTCTGGCTAAGAACTTCCGGAGGTCCGTTCTTAACCTGAAACTGTTCTTAACCTGAGGTACCACTTTAGCTAATGGGGCCTCCTCCTGCTGCTGTGCCGCTGCCGCTTCATGATTTCTGTTCTCATCCTGAAGTAAAGTTCTTAACCCGAGGTATTATTTCTGAGTTAGCGGAGTCTGTAACCTGAAGCTTCTCTAACCTGAAACGTCTGTAACCCGAGGTACCACTGTATTATTTTTGTTACAAATGTTGTAACTCACTTAAGGGACATTTCATAAATCACTTTGGGAGGGAGACATCTAATAAATTTGAGGTGAATGCCTAAAATGGAAGATGTGACTGTGATCAAACACAAGGTATCCCCACACTGTTGGAATAGATGACCGCCATGGTTCCTTCCAACTCTACAATTCTATGATTCTACCCCCATCCCCAATGACTGCCCTGGGCAGCTGAGTCTGGGAGCTCCTCTTCTAATTTCCCAGAATGCCCCAGAATGATGCTTCATTGGAGTTACGGTGGGAAATGAAAAATGGTGGATCTATCGGAGGGCTGATGCCACTGACTGCTGCTTCTGCATTCAGGGACGTTTGCCAGGGTTGCCAAGTGATGAAGGAGGGACCCACCTTGGAACTGACCCTGTCCTCATGAGACTCCCTGTGGCTCCCTATTGGGTGTCTGCTCCGAGTTGTTGCTTGCACACTGTGCAAAATGGTCCAAAGGAGCTGAGCAGGAGTGCCAGCATGGCCCCACGACCCTGGGTGTCCAGGGACGTGTGTGCCATTGAGTGTGCATGGCTCTGGGCCGAAATTTGTGGGTGCCTGGCCCCTTCGTGGGGAATTTTGTGGGTACTTGGGCACCCAGCACCCCAGGGAGCCGGCACCTATGGTGCTGAGAACATGTAACAAGCAACATGGTGAAATGATTATATTTGTCTAATCCTCTTTTAAAGCCATCCAAGATGCTGGCCATCACTGCCTTCTGTCGGAGCGTGTTCCATAGCTATGTGCTGCACGAAGAAGGCATGAGTCTTTTTCAGAGATCCCTTTTATGCAGATGGAGCCTGAAATATACTCAAAGTCGAGAGTGGATTTCATGCTCTTTATTCAGCTCATAGTGGTGAGGAGGAATGGGAGTTCCCCCAGAATGTCTGCCTTATATACATTATTTACAGAGTAGGCCCCACGTGATTGGCTAATTCCGGGATTCTCCTGTAGGCCAATCAGGTTGTGGATTCCCTTCCACCTGGAGCTGGATTGGGTGGCTCCAATCAGACTGCTGCATTCTGGATCCTATTGTTCTAGGACCAATCAGACTGCTGCATTCTGAATCCTATTGAACTCAGTACATAACAGAGCCAACATGCATCTCATTGTACATAAACTAGTGCGATTCACACCCTTTCCTGAACTCATGAAGAACCACAGGCAAGAGGCACCAATTCCATTTTCTCCCCTCCTGAGGGAATGTGAGAAAGGAACTTCTGCGGCACACACAGACCTCGAATGTCCGTTGCCTTTATTTATTTATTTATTTATATTTTGAAATGGAAGGCGCAGCCTTAGTCAAACGCGTAATTTCCCAATAATGCAATTTCACAGCCTCTGTAACAAAAAAATTGCCAGCTTGCTCTGGCCTATTTATGATAGCGCTGCTCGGCTGACAACCATCTTGTTCAATCCCTCCATAGAGCTGCTTGCTATTATTATTATTTTTATGGACAGGCTTGTGAAAGAAATCAAATTTTATACTTTGTGATGTGGGACGCATCAAAACGGGGGGATTGCGGACTCTCATCATGAACCGAGTGCTTTAAAGGAGAGAGAGAAAGCCATGACTCTGCCACTGGGGAGCTTTTGTCGAGAGGAACTAGGAGAGAGAACTTGGGTCTTGTAATCTCTGATCTATAGCAGAAGAGGCACAGGCAAAGGGATGGCTTAGGTCATACTTATACTCGCCTATACTTGTAGGAGCGTTTTCCGCCACCATCTTCGTGCTGCAGTTGGCTCCTCCGAAAGGATAGCGGCAAGCGCAGACAAAGCTCTTCCTCTCATTGACACAGGTCCCCCCATTTTGGCACGGGGAGCTGCTGCAGCTCAGATAATCACCTGCATTGAATGGGAGAGAAGGACATGAAGGCACAGAAGCAAGGAGCTTTCGGGGAAGGCTTTGCAAAGACTTCCAGATTGTAGCTTCCTACCCCAACTCTTCCCTAGCTGTATCTGAATCTCAAGTTAGAGGCGATATGGGGAGAAAGACAACCGCCATTGTTTATTTGCATATAAATTACACCATTTCCCAGGATTGTGTGGTAGTGGTGTTTTTGCTTAATATTATTTGCCACTGGGGAATTTAGTCAGACACTGCTTGCTGCCATTGACTGGGTCTCGACTGGCTAATTGCTCCTCATTTCTGCCAACCCAAGGCATGAGGGAAGCGCTCAGTCCCAGCCTCCATGTCCAAACATACTGTCAAATAGTATTTTATCCCTCATTTATATGCTACTTAGCGCTTTACAATCCTGCTCCCATTTTACAGATGGGGACCTCCCTTTGAGTCGCTTGCCCCAGGCTATGCAATTATCCTAGGGCAGAGCTGGAAGCATCTTGAAATTAAAGACTGGGCAAAGGCTCTACCAGTCATAATATGCCATGTGAGGTGGGCATCTGTGCATACAGAAACCTGAATCATACCATTTGTGTACTTCAGCAGAAGGAGGCTCTTAACACAAGCAGGTGTCTGTGTAGAGCAGTGGTGGCCAAACTTGGCCCTTCAGTGGTTTTTGGACTACAATCCCCATCATCCCTGACCACTGGTCCTGTTAGCTAGGGATGATGGGAATTGTATTCCAAAAACAGCTGAAGGGCCAAGTTTGGCCACCATTGGTGTAGAGATAATGCATTATAGACATGGCAGAGGTAAGTGTGCCTGTCCCTCTGCCACCTTACAAACTAGCAAGTACTAAAGAGCTCCTCTACACAGGCGACCCACCCTGTTTTGCCACCTGAGGAGAAAAAAGGAATGTACCGCTTCCTGCCCCCACACTGCTGCCCTCCACTTCCTCTGCATGCCAGAACATACACATGCTTGCCAAACTCGGTGAGATTTCCACAAGACTTTGATGCTCACCTCTTTGCCCCAGGAGTGGGGAAGACGAGTGGCAACATAGTGCGTTGGAATGTCCCCTCCCCATCACTGTGGGGTGGGGAAGACAACGCCACACACTGGAACGCTTCCAGTGAGAGGGGGCATTCTGCTGGTGGCAGAAGCGGTGGGGCAGGTGGACCACCATCTCTTGCGCTTCTGCCGCCTGAGGCAGCTACCTCACCCTACTTCAAAGGCCGGCTGGCTCTGCTTCTATCTGTAGGCCAGGTGTGGGAAATCTTCCATATGTTGGTGAACTACAACTCCCATCATCCTTGGACGTTGGTCATGTTTGCAGGGTCCGATGGGGGTTGCAGTTCATCAGGATCTGCAGGGCCAAAGATTTATCCCACCTGCCATAGACTGAAGAGGTAAGGTAAAGGTAAAGGGACCACTGACCATTAGGTCCAGTCGTGGCTGACTCTGGGGTTGCGGTGCTCATCTCACTTTATTGACCAAGGGAGCCGGCGTACAGCTTCCGGGTCATGTGCCCAGCATGACTATGCCGCTTCTGGCAAACCAGAGCAGCACACGAAAATGCCGTTTACCTTCCCGCTGGAGTGGTACCTATTTATCTACTTGCACTTTGACGTTCTTCTGAACTGCTAGTTTGGCAGGAGCAGGGACCGAGCAATGGAAGCTCACCCCGTCGCAGGTATTCAAACCGCCGACCTTCTGATTGACAAGTCCTAGGCTCTGTGGTTTAACCCACAGTGCCACCCGCATCCCTACAGACTGAAGAGGTACAATCACAGTAAAACTTGATTATCGCTTGAATTCTATGCCATGGATAAACCGGGCTGAAGTGTGATGGACAATTCCCCTTTCCCCTTGAACTGTCCACTGTAAATCACAGCTCTCTGTCATCTGGGGATTAGACAAATTGAATTGCCGGAGACTATTCAACAATTCCAGCTCTTAAGAGTCCTACGCAGTGACAATAGGGGTATGCACATTCTTGCGATGAGATTGCCAAGTGGGCCGGCCTCTGAAACCTGAAGGAAAGAAAGCCCAGGAACGCTCAAGAAGCAGGCTAGGTGTGGGGTGATGAAAAGGGTGTTTCAGAATAAGCACTGATTGCCGGCAGATGTGTGGAATTGCCTCTTTTCACAGGCACTTCATCGGCACTCTGAGCTATCTTTAATTTCCAGCCCAGTCATTTCAGATGCCATGGCGCTCCTCGGTCGCAGCACTTCGACGGTGATGGATTTGAGCTTGCCAGGCTGAATGCAAAGCTTTGTGCGCTTTGTGCAAAGTGGGGGAGACCTCCCCCCCACAACACACTGCTCCTGGGGGTAGACAGATGAGGTTTATGGACTGCAACACGCCAAGGAGTTTCTGTCCGACTTAAGTAATTATTTTCTCTCGCCGCTTTTCCCCCCGCGAACACATTGCATCTCATCTATCACAACAATAAGGCTCAGGATAAAGCAATGTAGGAGTGCAGTTCGAGTGCTAAGAGGAGAAGAGGAAAAGCTGCCTCACTTAGCTTCATATTTAGGGTTTGCCCAGAGATTAGAGGAAATCAACATACACACCAGGAGCTACTGCATATTCTCACTGTGGGGGCAAACCTAGGTTTGGACAGCATGGCTTCAGGCCACAGGTAAGGGTCACATAAATGGGAGATGCCTCATTTTAGCCTTGACCAAGCTTTTTCCTTCCAGATGTTTCAGATTACAGTGGTACCTCAGGTTAAGTACTTAATTCGTTCCGACAGTCTGTACTTAACCTGAAACTGTTTTTAACCTGAAGCACCACTTTAGCTAATGGGGCCTTCTGCCGCCGGAGCACGATTTCTGTTCTCATCCTGAACCAAAGTTCTTAACCTCAAGCACTATATCTGGGTTAGCGGAGTCTGTAACCTGACGTGTATGTAACCTGAAGCATATGTAACCTGAGGCACCACTGTACAACTCCCATCAACTCCAGCCAGCTGGGGTTGTGGCCCAAAACATCTGGAAGGAAAATGCTTGGTTAAGGCTGCCTGATAACAGCAGCAGCAGCAACAAAAATCCCATCACATTTATGTATTTATGACATGCATATACTGCCTTTTCCTCCAAGGAGTGCATGGTTCTTGCGCCCCTCGTTTTATCCTCACAACCACCCTATGAAGTAGGTTAGGCTGAGGAGCAGTGGCTGGGTTGGGCTGTCCTCACCCCACCGGCTGAAACTGTGGTCTCACAGGCCCTAGTGTGGCACTCTAACCACTACACAACAACATGGGGAAAGTGTAAGCTAAATTATATCTCCTTGACATCATTCTGAGTCCCTTCTTCAGCTTATCCCCACTACTGTGACCTGTAGGATAGTCTTCCCTTTGAAGGGCTGTCCAGCCCAAGTCTGGTGTAAAGAAGAAGTACCAAAAGAAAGAAGTGTGAGGACTTTAGAACTGCACTGAGCAGGCACATGAGCCCCCTAGCCACTCTCTTCCCCACTATGGAGATGTGCTGTATTTCTCTTTAAATGACAGCCATCATTTCTAAGTTTGTAGCTATGCCTATACAGAAATAACTTTCTAAATTGGCTCCCACGCACATAGATTAGCATACGCAAGTTTTATGTAAATATCCACCCTCTTCACCAGCGATGCATTTCCTATTTTGTTGTGATACATAAATGTGCATTCTAGTCTCCTGCAAGTGTATGCTAGCGCATGGATGAAGGAGTGGGGCAGGGACAGCATGGTAAGGTGTCCTCTCTCCTATGAAATAGCCCAATATTTAAATGGATATCCAGGAATAGATTTTCCCTATGTCCAGTGCCAGAGACATGGGAGGAGATGGTGTGCCAGTGGATGGTACAGCTTTCTCCTTCTTCTTTCCCCCCACTTACTTGAGCCGAAAGAAAGACTCACTGCTGATGCTCTGTGAGCTGAAACCTCAACGTCTGCGTCTCAGAAGGGCAATTTTCATTTCCTTTCCAGGGAATTTGTTGCCCCTACACCGAGTTAATTTGCCTTCTATTTTAATGTGGGTGGGGACAGAAAAGGAAAAGATAGACCACCCACTGGCCACCTTGACTAGCAATAAAAATCCCCCCCTACCACCTGAAGGGAATCACAATGTGCGCCCTATTTATTTTGAATTTTATTAGTGGGGTAATGATGTGATGATTGAATTGAATGGGGGTAGTTAATAAAGGGAAATTGATTTCAGATTGATTTCTGGATGATCTCGGTGATAAATTAATTGAGTAAGAACTTATTTGGGTGATTTTATTGGGGTGCAAATCAACTTAAAGATTTGAGGGGAGTGATTTGCATGGGTAAGTAATTGGCTTCCCTTCTGTGAAATTCAAATTCTGCTAATTATTTTCAAATTTGCATTTAGATGCATATAAATTAGCACATGCAAATTCTATGCAGATTGGTGGTCCTCTTTTACAGTGGTGCATATCCTCTTTTTCGGGCAGTATGTCAACTACCACCCTAGGCAGCGTCCTAAAGCCACACCCCTGGCACTTGCAACTTCCATATGATAAAGAGATGAAGATATGATGAAGATAAAGAGAAACCCAAAACAGTGATCTAGGTGTCTCTGTGGACAGAGATTTATTGTATACAATAATGAGCTTCTAGCTCAGTGGGGATTTGAACTCTGGTCTTCTAGGTCCTAGTCTGACACTCTAACCACTGTACCACACTAAGGTGAATTTCCTTTACATCATTTGAAGCCCTCTTTGGCCTATCCTCTCTAGTGTGATCATCTGTCCTGCTTTTCAGGGGGAGTGAGAAACCAAAAAAGCGGGTGAGGAACCATATCTCAAGACAGCCCAATGAAGATTGAGCATGCTCAGTAGCCATAGAATGCTACTGGCTTTGTGTGTGCATGTGTGTGTGTGTGTGTGTGTGTGTGTGTGAGAGAGAGAGAGAGAGAGAGAGAGAGAGAGAGAGAGAGAAATGGATGGGTTGGAACAGGAATGAAACAAAGTGTCTTGGACGTGGTTATTGTGGATTGACTGGAACACTGATCAGGAGGATTTCATACTGCAACATTTTGTTGCAGGTCCCACTTGTTCTACATACTAATATGGAGTTTATCCTCTACATAGAATCACAGAATTGTAGAGTTGGAAAGGACCTTCCAGTGGTTCTCAACCTGTGGGTCCCCAGATGTTGTTGGACTACAACTCCCATCACCCCTAGCTAGCAAGGCCAGAGCTCAGGGATGATGGGAGTTGTAGTCCAACAACATCTGGGGACCCACAGGTTGAGAACCGCTGAACCTCCTGCAATGTAGGGATATGCAGCTGTTTCATACGGGGATCGAACCTGCAACCTGCACCACGCTTTGAGCTATCCGGGCTCAAATGGTGCCATCCTCTTTAGTGGTGTGTGTAGCGGGAAACGGAAAGAGATGTGTGAGAGAGGACAAAAGTAATCCGAAAGGAGCTCAGACAACGTGGAATGTTGTCTGGTTATTGGGGGTAGAGTAGGGTTGCCATATTTCAAAAAGTAAAAAATTCAGACACAAAAGTCGAGCTTTTTGAGGGGATGTTGCAGGGGATGCTATGTGCATCGTGTGGCGATGCCTTGAGGCCGCCAGTGTGCCACATATCAGCTCTGTGTAAATAAAAGATCCACATTGCCTCTGTCTCAATAGTCTGTGAACCAATGTAATAATGATGGGAAGCTATTTCAATTTGTTTCAGGATGGCCGAACGGCTTATTTTTGTCCATCACCTAAGGGGACCTAAGGACTGAATGAGCAGGGATGGCATGTACTGCCCTCTCTCCCACTGACAAGAGTTCGGTTTGGGGAGGGCCCCTGGTACTGCAGCAATAAGAAGTTGCTGCTCTTGTAGCTACTCCATTTTTTCCGAGACAGAGTCAGTGCTTTCCCTCTGCGCTAAATTGCAAACAACAACAAAAACCCCTTTCATCTGTCTCCTGCCCTATTGCACTGAATATGCAAAGTTGAAGCATGGAGAGTCAAACTGAATTAGGGTAACGATCAATCTCTCGCAATTAAAACTCAGAGTGCAAAAGACGTTCACAAAGGCGCTTTGGCACCGAACAACAACAAAGCAACAGTGGACGCCTCGGTGTTTGGGACGCCACCGGATGCGGTTGGCATTTACAGCTAAACATTTTTGAGAGCCGGCGTGGCATATTGGGTAGCCTAGGACGGTGGGAGACCAGGGTTCGAATCGCAACTCAACCACGAAGCTCACTCGGCCAGGCCAGCCTAATCTACCTTACAGGGGTGTCATGGCAAGGATAAAATGGAGAGGAGGAGAACCATGTAGACTCTTTAGTGGAATAGTGAGGCGCAAATGTAAGAATGAATAAATATTTTGTGGCCTCCATTTCTCCCAGAAGGCTTGTTGGGTTTCTAGAGGCTCAGACTATGGGAGTAGAAGGGGGGAAGGTTTAGGGGTCAGAGCGGCAAGTGGTTTAGAAAGCCTGGAGACCAAAAAAAATTGGAAAAAGAAAACTCAAGCCTCTCCCTCGCACTGACCTCCAATTGCTCTTTCTCCCTATATGTCCACCTCTCCTTCTCTCAAAGAGAAATAGACTAACGCTGGAAGAAAATCTGTGAAAATGGGTTACCTTAGAGAAGAGAGAGAATGAAGATAGGCAATTAGAGTGTCCATTTTGGCATCACCAAAAGAGAAGGCACCAATTTACATAAAATGTGCATGTGTTAATTTATATCTATCCATGCAAACATTAGACATAATGTACTAGAATTTAAATAGAAATACACCTCAGCATAATGGGTAAGTGTGGACCTGTATGTGCCTGCTCAGTCTGCTGCCCAGGTGCAAGCTGTTCATGGGAGACTTTAGGGTCACATTCAAACCATACATCTAAATCATTGTGCTGCCACTTTAAACAGTTGTGTCTTCACCCAAAGAATTCTGGGAGCTGTAGTTCATTAAGAGTACTCACAGAAGAATCTGAAGAAGTGTGCATGCACACAAAATGCACCCAGAACAAACTTAGTTGGTCCCTAAGGTGCTGCTGGACAATTTTCTTATTTTCTTATTTATTTCGACTGCGTCAGACCAACACGGCTACCTACCTGAATCTAGAATCACAGACTTACAGTTTACAGAGTGGTTTAAGAATCAATCCCACCTTACAGGGAATTCTGAGAAGTGTAAGGTAAAGGACCCCCGGACGGTTAAGTCCAGTCAAAGGTGACTATGGGGGTATGGCGCTCATCTCGCTTTCAGGTGGAAGGAGCTGGCGTTTGTCCATAGACAGCTTTCCGGGTCATGCGGCAAGCATGACTGGTCACTACTGGTGCAATGGAACACCATGACAGAAGCCAGAGTGCACAGAAACACTGTTTGCCTTCCTGCCACAGCGGTATCTATTTATCTACTTGTACTGGTGTGCTTTTGAACTCCTAGGTTGGCAGGAGCTGGGACAGAGCAACAGGAGCTTATTCCGTTGTGGGGATTTGAACTGCTGACCTTCCGATGAGCAAGTCCAAGAGGCTCAGTGGTATAGCTTTGTAAGGAGAATAGAGTCTTCTAACAACTCTCAGCATTCTGACCAAACTACAGCTCCCAGGATTTTTTTGGGGGGAAAGGCACGACTGTTTCAAGAGGTATTGTACCAGAGGCATTACTTCTGCCCAAGATTGGGGGCCCAGTACATGTCGTGTGAGTGTGACATCGTGTGCATGACGCTTGATGCATCTGCGATGTTGCATCAGCGGAAGGAATGGGGAGCACAGAGGGAGGCTGTTTGCAGGCTGGAGGCTGGTGTGTTTGGGGCCCCTCGATATTGGGGTGGGGGCTTGGCCCCCTGCCAGCAAATATTGAGGGGGGCAAAGCCCCTTCTGTCCCTGCCTCCTGCTTCAGCCCACCAAACCATCTCATGTTTCCCTGAACCCCCATGGAATTTCTGCTCCCATTTTCATTTCTGATGGAATCCTCTGACATCTCTATCAGGGCAGTGCACTGCTTATAATGCCAACGGGGTCCCCCCCCGGGTGGTGGGGAGCCTGAAATCAGTTCCTACCATGTAGTAAAAGTGGGAGAGTGTCAGACCGGCTGAAGAGAGAGGTGGTTTTCTTTGCCTTAAAGCTTTTGTTGACCCATCGAGGGCTGGTCCCCTCGCCTCCCTGCCCCCACCATCCCCACAGCAACACCACCTATAGCAACAGCAGCAGAGTGTTGGAGGAGATCACCTCCTCCCCTCTCAGTTTGCCAAGGTAAAGCTCGGAATTGTCATCGGAGAGGGTTCTTTTTATTCTCTGCTGCCGCTGCTGAAATTTTTAATGCTGCATTATGCATTCTACTTTGCGGTTTAGAATTGTACCTTTATATGGTTTTTTTATTGTTACCGTAAGCTGCTCAGGGTACTTGGTTAATGGGTGGCACATAAATACTATTAATTAATGAATGAATATGTAAATCTCGGGCTGCTCTCTGCTGGCAGTGTGGCTGGGGAATTAGAGTGGAAAAACGCTGAGGGGAAGGGGTTGGGAGAGAGAGAGCAGAGAAAGGGGAATCTCCACCTGTTTAAACTAGGCTAGGTGGTGCGATAGACAGCAGGTGTCTGTTGAAGCAGGGGAGAAATTGCTCAGGAAGAAACCTGAGTGGTGTGCTCCTCCTGTGACGGTTTCTTCAGGTGTAGCCCTGCTGCAAGAGACAAAGGGGAGGAGGTGGCAGGAGGATGGTAAGATTGGAGGGGTTTTCCACCACTCTCCCCCTCTGTCTGAGAGTTCTGATTGAAGCCCAGACAAAGCTGGAACTCTGGTATAAGGATTCCAGATAGATAATTTGGCAATTCTGGTATGACTTGTTGTTGGCATCTGTCTGTCTCAGGTGCCCATGGAGTGTGTCTTCAGGTGTAAAGTCAAACAGCTGCAATAACAGCACCGAAATGTCCACTCTGGGGTGCAAGCCTGGATAGTGTGTATGGAGGTCCTGGGCTTCCCAGATGACTCACGGATGTGGTCCAAAGGAAAGCAGAGCAATATGTTCGGCACTAGTTTAGCTGCAGGAGTTGCTGGAAGGAGGCGTACAAGGTGCTATCCAACCATCTTAGGTAGGTGCACTCGCTCACAGAGTTAGAGACATAGCAGTAGCAGTCTGCTCAAAAGCATATAGCATTCTTGAGCTCCACCATGACTGCCTATTGCTAAGGTAAAGGTAAAGGGACCCCTGACCATTAGGTCCAGTCGTGCCCGACTCTGGGGTTGTGGAACACATCTCGCTTTATTGGCTAAGGAAGCTGGTGTACAGATTCCAGGTCACGTGGCCAGCATGACTAATCCGCTTCTGGCGAACCAGAGCAGCACACAGAAACACCATTTACCTTCCCCAGAGCGGTACCTATTTATCTACTTGCACTTTGATGTGCTTTCGAGCTGCTAGGTTGGCAGGAGCAGGGACCGAGCAACGGGAGCTCACCCTGTCATGGGGATTCGAACTGCCAACCTTCTGATTGGCAAGCCCTAGGCTCTGGCTAGCCAGCTCCAAAAGCTCATGGCCCTTCTTCCTTCTCTGCCCATATTTTAAAACATGCAACCTGCTCCTTTCAACCCTCACCTTGCAAGTTAGTACAACTTTCTTCCCCGATGGGCCATGAGCGTTGATTAAGGAAGCACCAATAGGGAACCATAAACCAGCAGGCTATGCAAGAACTTAGGGATGGGGGTAAGCAATGTAGATATTGTTGAACTCCAGTTCCCATCAGTCTCAGCCAGCACAGCCAATGGTCAGGAATGATGAGAGTTATAGTCCAGCAACATCTTGAAGGCACTGTGTTGGCTCCCCTGACCTAGAGAAAAGAGCACATTCTCTTCACTTGGATAGCTCAGTTGATTAGAGCGTGGTGGTGATAAAGCCAAGGTTGCAGGTTCGATCCCTGTATATGACGGCTGCATATTCCTGCATTGCAAAGGATTGGGCTAGTGATCCTCAGGATCCCTCCCAACTCCACAATCCTATGAATCTATGAACCGAATAGCATATTCTGGAAACACTGCAACAATTCATTGGGCCATAGGTCATTGGTGAAGTACAGTGGTACCTCTGGTTACGTACTTAATTCATTCCGGAGGTCCGTCCTTAACCTGAAACTGTTCTTAACCTGAAGCACCACTTTAGCTAATGGGGCCTCCTGCTGCCGCCGCGCCACCGGAGCACGATTTTTGCTCTCATCCTGAAGCAAAGTTCTTAACCCGAGGTACTATTTCTGGGTTAGCAGAGTCTGTAACCTGAAGCTTATGTAACCTGAAATGTATGTAACCCGAGGTACCACTGTACATGATTTTCAAACAAAAAAGCACAGATTCCACCCCTCTCATCTCCAGTAAAGAATGTCAGGTATCAGTTGTGAAAAAAGACTCCTACATGAGATCCTTGGAAGCCAATAAGGAATACTGAGCTAGATGGACCAGCGGACTGAGGTAGCTTCATATTTCCACTCCCACTTCCCACTGTCCTGGAAATAATCTTTGTCACATATACGCGTTGAATGCAATACTGCCTGTTGTGAAGGAGCAGCTTTGGCTGGAACATGGTAAAGTTTCGCATGGAAAGATGCTGTTCTGCCCACAAAAAAGGCCGAGGCACTTCATCCACACAGCTGCTGACTTCTGCTGTTTCACTGCTGCGCAGAAAATGCTTCCAGCGGTTTAAGGCAGAATGAGTAAGCAGCGAGATATGAAATAAAGTGGAAACATTATTGAAGCCCCAATCCACTTTAAACTTCCTGCGTGCTTGATTATCAGATGAACTGCAAGCACTTGACTCGAGGCATGTCTTGAGCGTGTGCACCGAGGTGGAAGGAATGGAAATAAAGAAAAAGATGACGGGGGACATAAAAGAATAAAAATGCCTTTGCCGTTCACCAATTTACCTTATTGTGCACAAAACAATG
Source organism: Podarcis liolepis (assembly GCF_965112155.1). Lineage (NCBI taxonomy): Eukaryota > Metazoa > Chordata > Lepidosauria > Squamata > Lacertidae > Podarcis > Podarcis liolepis. The sequence continues at coordinate 16,701,130 of NC_139564.1, read as the reverse complement.
TCATTTTGTCAAAGGCTTCTCTCCTGAAATATCGTTTTAAATTTGAGCTCAGATTATTTGGTCGGTATAAAAACTAGTGCTAATTTGGTCTGGATTGACGTGGATTCCATATTTCCACAGTCCTTGCAAAGCGCACTCAATCCTTTCCTACTAAATTAGGGACCTGGATGCAAATTCCATCCTTACACTCCATAACAATTTGACTAGATTTCCCCAGAGCACCATGGAACAATGCGCTGTTCAGCCACAGTGAATTAACTGTACACTGTTCCTTAAGCACAACCCACCTTGCACACCCTCCACTTCCTCTGTTCCCTTGGTGAGACCCTTCTGCAGCCTTACATCAAGAGTCCTGCCAGAGAGCTAACTAAAGCCCCACAAACAGCAGTTAATTTACCAACCCCTGTGTGAAGCCTAATTTCTGCCATCACCATTGGAGAAGAGGAGGTTAAGGGGTGATATGATAGCCATGTTCAAATATATAAAAGGATGTCACATAGAGGAGGGAGAAAGGTTGTTTTCTGCTGCTCCAGAGAAGCGGACACGGAGCAATGGATCCAAACTACAAGAAAGAAGATTCCACCTAAACATTAGGAAGAACTTCCTGACAGTAAGAGCTGTTCGACAGTGGAATTTGCTGCCAAGGAGTGTGGTGGAGTCTCCTATTTTGGAGGTCTTTAAGCAGAGGCTTGACAACCATATGTCAGGAGTGCTCTGATGGTGTTTCCTGCTTGGCAGGGGGTTGGACTCGATGGCCCTTGTGGTCTCTTCCAACTCTATGATTCTATGATTCTATGATTCATTCAACAGACAACACAAGAACAGAGATTCCACAGGACCAAATGGTGCAATGGGGCGATCCCACTGAGTTGCCCTCCTGACAGCGATGCCAATGTCACACACAGGAATTGTGGGGCCCCCACCTTTTCACCATTCCCACAAGTGACAGTGATGGCAGCTCTATGGGGCCACCTAGATCTGCTGGGGATTTCAACTTGGGACTTAACTGGATTCAAAATGTTGGTGGTGGCGTGATGTGCTTTATGTGTACTAGTTATGGCCTCTGCCAGCTAGTTCCAAGTGGACCAGGGGGATGCAATGTTTTCACACCCTCCTGGGAGGAAAAACATTTGCTCCCAGTGCAAATTACAGCTTTGGCTTCCAGGGCTCTCTGCTCACGTGCAGAATCTCATTCTCCGCACCGAGAACATTTGAAGAACATAATATTTGATTCTTATAGCGGCTGGGAAGGGCCATGGCTCACTGGCAGAGCACAGGTGCTGAATGCAAAAGGTCCCAGGTTCAACCCTTGACATCTCCACATGGGACTGAGAAAGACCACTGCTTGAAACCTTGGACAGTCAGTGTAAACCAGTGTCAACAATACTGGCCTAGATGGACTTCCCATAAGGCAGTGGTTCTCAACCTGTGGGTCCCCAGATGTTGTTGGACTACAGCTCCCATCATCCCTGAGCTCTGGCCTTGCTAGTTAGGGGTGATGGGAGTTGTAGTTCAACAACATCTGGGGACCCAAAGGTTGAGAAAGGCTGCCATAAGGCATCTTCCTATGTCCCTACAGAAATCCGTGTGGATAAGTTGCAAGTTTGGGCAACGCCACTAGTAGTAGTATTAGAAAGCCTTACCTGCTTCTGAAGCAGTGTCTGTGTTTCTCTGCATTCGTCCAGCCTGGTTTGCGGTTGTGCTCACTGGGATCTTTTTCACTGGCAGTGGCTTTTTAGAAACAGGAGGAGTTGCCTTCAGACGTTTGGTAATAGTGTCCACTGCCTCATCTAGGGACTTGTCTACATACCAGGTTAGATTAGATAGGATTGTTCCTGCTTTGACCTCCAGCATGGATTCTGTGAGCTCTTGCAAGCCTTTCTGAAATAGCAAGTTGTCTGGTTGAGCGGCTTTCAATAACCTGGGGATGCTGGCATTCATTCCCTTCAGGCTTCCTGAGACAACCTCACACAAGTTCCGTGCTTCATAGGCAGTCTTGTTTAACACAGGGATGGTCACAGAGAAGCGTATGGATTTGGCTTCTAGCGCCCTGATTCTGGAACTCAAGGCCTGAACCTGAAGAGAGATCACTTTATCCTTTTCCGTGGAAGCAGCTTTGATGTTTCTTACTGTGACGCAGTTGTTTGCTAAAAACTTGGCTATTTTTGCTTCCACTGCCGCCAGGCGACCTTCATAATCTTCATGTTCCTGAGTGGAGCGTGACCCCTTTCCATCCAGGTGGCCAATGTCATGATGATGCTCTTGCAGGTTTAATGTTGCATTTAGATTATGGCGAACTATGCTGAGATCACCAGATGATGAAGAAGAAGAATGGATGGCGTTTGAAGTAAAGACACCTTTCCTGTTCTCATTGACTAGCACCTGAAGGGATTCATTCATCTCTTGAAACCGAGGTATTAATGTCAATATGCTTTCCATCTTCTCAGCGCTACTGCAGCAGGCCTTCGTTTCATTCTTCATGGTACTCAATGTTTCTTTGAGCACATAGTTATCCTGGATAGTATCAATGGCACTGTTGATAACCATCATGGTCTTGTTTAAGCCATCCTCTATTAAAATGAAACATTCATTAATACGCCTCTCAGAGATTTCATTGTAAGCCTGAGCCTCATCTTTAAGCTCCTTCTTGCTTTTGACGAGTTCTTCAGAGGTGGAACTTAGTCCTGCCACAACACTGGTTAAATTTTCCAGCTTTCTGCTTATAGCTTCCATTGCAATCTGTTGCTCATATTCCGATGTAAGGCTGAAGGGAACCCCTTGCTCAATCAAGGGTTGGAGGATCTCCATATCGTAACAGAGGTCATTAATTTGCTCGTTCATCTTGTCCATCTTATCATCCAAGGGAAACACAAGGTTCTCCATGCTTTTATTTAAGGAGTGCATGTTCTCTTCCATGCCCTTCAGTCGTGTTTGGAAGTCCCGCCGGCATTTGGACAATATGCTGCTGCACTCTCCATGTAAGTTATCTCTCTGGATCTCCAACGCTACGGTGAGGTTATTGATCTTGCTGTCTTGGACTCTGAGGTCATCATAGAGCTGCAGAACCATCAGACTCTGTGTTTTCACTTTCTCGTGAAGACCAACCATGTAATCTGTAAGGTTATCGGTTATTGAGTTCCCTGCTGTTGGGATGTTCTGGTCTGAGATCCGTTCAGCTGTCAACAGCTGTTCATGCACTTCTTTCATTTGAGTCAGACTCCTGTTCAGAGATTCATAGTATATGTTGCTCCTTGAACTTTGATGCTCCAAGGCTGCTTCTATTGACCTCTGATGTTCCTGCAGGTCTTCAATTGGCTTCTCACATGTAATGCTTATATCCTCTTCAATATGGAGGATCTGGGTCCTTATATCTAGGATTTCTATCCTCGTGGGCCTGCTTTCTATATCTGCAGCCAATTTGTTGTGAGAAGCATTCAAGCTTTTGATCATTTGTTTGATGTTCTCAAGATCTGCAGACAGACCAGACGTAATCTTGAAAATCTGGGCCACTGTCTCTTGTGTTTCACTCTGGGATGCTTTCACCTGCTCTCTGACAATTTCTTTGACTAGCTCAGCAATGCTTTTGGACTTGAGATCTAGAGGGGGGGAAGACACAATGCCTTAATAAATAAAGAGCAGGTTGGAAAGAAAGGGGAGCAAAAATTCAATACTTAAGCATTATGTATGTATCTATGTTTGTATAGCAATCACACTCTCCCTACCTCTTATGCGGTGGAATATTTCAGTTGCTGAATCTCAAGAGGGTTCTGTGTTTGAATAGTGCTTGTGCTAGTTGCTCTCATCCTTTTAATCAGTTTTGCTGTCCTGAGGGAGAAGCCATAATATGCTGTTCCCTGCAATTATAGACTACTATGACAAGGTGAAATGTAACCATGGCTTCTAGCTTAGTAGACCATAGATTTAAAAGACCTATCACTCAGGCAGATACACCGTTAACTTTCCAGGAAAACGGTGGACTGTCAGGAAGACAGCAGAGGCTCTCAAGATATTTTAATTGTCAGCCACCTAATTAGCACTGAAAGCACCTCCTGAATTTTGTTATTTCGGAGTGAAAAAGAAAACAGAGCTAGTCTGCCCTGCCTTTTTCAAGAGGGTGCAAGCGAAATTTTTTTGTGGGGGGGGGAGAGCATGCAGCAGCATTCTGTAATGCCTTAAAGGCAGACACATTTTTGTGGCCCAAGATTGAATAGGCTGGAATCTACTTATTAAATCAGGTGTCACCAACCCAGTGCTTGTGGACCCCATGGTGTTACCAAAGTCTTGCACTGTGCCCCAGACTCTGAACTTTCATTTTTTTTTTTTTTAAAAAATGTAAATAAATCAAGTCTCTAGCTCTCCTAGAAAGAAAGTTATGGGCCAAAATGTGCAGGCACCTTCTAAGCAGTGATACTGGTACAGTGGTACCTCAGGTTAAGTACTTAATTCGTTCCGGAGGTCCGTACTTAACCTGAAACTGTTCTTAACCTGAAGCACCACTTTAGCTAATGGGGCCTGCTGCTGCTGCTGCACCGCCGGAGCACAATTTCTGTTCTCATGCACACATGTGTAAAATGAATATTTTGTGATCTCCAGAAGCAGGACCAGCAGGTCACAGCTGACTTCTGATGGTGAGCATAAGGTTGTCGGAGACGGCTGTCTCTTTAATGTTGTGCGATGCCACCGCTACCCCAGATGCAATTTTGTGGGTGGCGCCCCCAGTACTCTCTCAAAATGTGCCCAGCATTCCAAAAAGGTTGTCAACCCCCATATTATTATGGGTCTGATGAAGCGTGTTCCAGACTACAAAAGGCTGTGACCCAACAAATTTCTTAAGATGCTACAGCTCGCAAGCACGGCTAATGTGCAAGGTAAAATGAATTGTAGCCCAACAAGATCTGGTGGGCACTACATTGGCATCTCCTGCCATACCACAATGACTCTCCGCAGGAAAGTGGCAATGAAGCAGCAGTGGCAGGAGCAATATTATCCCCCACACCTCCAAAGGTCAAGAACTCCATACTGAAGAATTAGAAAGCCATATTAGAAGGAATAAGGGACATTTCACTATTCCCTTCTACGTGTGGGCTGAAACAGGGGGCAATAACTGTAGCCATCTTGAATATTTAGTTTCTGAGTATGAGTGACAAGCACCTGCAGTGCTCATATTTAGTTAAATGCAACAACACAGTGGCAGATGTATGTATTTATATACACTTTTATCCACCCTGTGTGAGAAAACCCTCTTCAGTTAGCGTACAGAGTACACAACAAACAAGTATAATTTAGATGAATTAGCTTTGATTTAGAAAGGCATCTGAGTTCAATCTATTCAGCTGCGTCTTTAATACCAATGATTATGGGTTAAAGTGACAATATGGTTGAATAGCAGTTTTTAAAAATAATAGTAATAATAATAATGCTCTATCACATGGAAAGGAAAATGCAAAACAATGTATATCCATCTATATCTTTCATCTATGATCTATCTCTCTGTCTATCCAGGCATTGGTGTACAAAGCCATATACAGCTTGGGACCAGAATACTTTAAATATCCTCCCACTCCCAACATACTCAACTGATTGCTGCATTCTGCAGTACAAAACACCCTTCAGATACCATCATAATTCCGCATGATACCGAAATTGGAACTTTTGGAACTCCCTTCCACTTTATATCAGACAGAAGCCTTCTCTATTGCATTTTGGCATCTGCTAAAGATGTTCGTCTTCTCAATGGAGGTCTATCCCAGCTGATATCTAAATTTGATTTTATGTAGGTGCTGTTGTTTCATTTGCTTTGGGGTGTTGTTTTTTTTAAAAAAAATGTTGTTATAGATGTAACTGTTTAATATACGTTTTAATTATACTGTAAATCACTTTGGCATGCTTCGTGGGAAATATTCTATAATACACTAAGTAGAAATTGAGGTTTTAAGCTGGTATAATCATTAGTACTGTATAACAACATGACCAAAAAAATTGCAAACTTTCACCTAACCTGAGGCAGAAAAAGAAAAGGGGAAGAAAGAGAAGGTTTAACTAATCAGAATACAAGGAGGGATTTGTGACAGGAATTGCATGTGACCACATGATGTCGAAACAAAGACTTGTCTTGTGGGGGTCAATTAAAGAATTCCCTCATCTCTTGCCAAATCCTAAATCAGTGCTAATTGGCTAAAGAAACTTAAACAATCACTAATTGTTTAACAGAGTAAAAGCCACCCTGAACTAAAATGAAATAATCTCCTCAGAAGATTATGTTTCTGTGGGGCTCTACAGGCAGAAAAGCTCTGAAAGATGAGAAGAATTACACTAAAACCCATAACTTTGTACTTGTTTACTTATCCTGCTCTCCTCTAACAAAGCGTTCAGTGTTTAGACAGCCTAGATTTATAAGACCCTTGGCCCAATTCTCCTTATTCCGAAACATTAACCCGAATGCAAGTACAGCAAAATATTTCAGCTGACAAGTGCAACAAAGTGCACAAAGGAAGGCAGGAAACTTTGAGCTCAGTGTCTGAAAGGGAAGCTTCATGGTGCTCCAAGGGCTCCAGGCACTTCACCTCAGCAATTCTTACAGCAGCTTATGAAGTAGGCTGCTGTTCTTGCCCCCATATAGGCTGAGATAAAGTGGTTTGCCTGAGGCCACCTACTGAGTTTGTAGCTGAGGCAGCATCTGAAACAGAACTCCCCAGACATCAGTTGGATATGTTGGGACTGAGATGATACTTAAGGTATTCTGGACCCAAGTTGCATAGGGCTTTGTACACCTATCTGTACACCCAGGAGTTTTCTCCGTCTGTAGACTCTATCTGTAGACTATGGAAGTGAGAGCTGGACCATAAAGAAGGCTGATCGCTGAAGAATTGATGCTTTTAAATTATGGTGCTGGAGGAGACTCTTGAGAGTCCCATGGACTGCAAGAAGATCAAACCTATCCATTCTGAAGGAAATCAACCTGAGTGCTGACTGGAAGGACAGATCCTGAAGCTGAGGCTCCAATACTTCATGAGAAGAGAAGACTCCCTGGAAAAGACCCTGAGGTTGGGAAAGATTGAGGGCACAAGGAGAAGGGGACGACAGAGGACGAGATGGTTGGACAGTGTTCTCGAAGCTACCAACATGAGTTTGACCAAACTGCGGGAGGCAGGGGAAGACAGGAGTGCCTGGCGTGCTCTAGTCCATGGGGTCATGAAGAGTCAGACACGACTAAACGACTACAACAACTTCCGGGCAGCTGTGCCAAAATGAATTTGTGTTCTCTGCCCTCTCCCTTTCTCTAACACACTGACAACTCAGCATGTGACCAGGGCCCCTTCTACACCATACATTTAAAACACTGTGATACCCCTTTAAAGAGTCATGGCATCCCTCAAGGAATTCTGGGAGCTGCAGTGTGTTAAGGGGGCTGAGAGCATGTCATCTGAAGCATGTGGCAATGGAGCAAGCAGCCATGGAATGGCAAGGAACAAAGCCAGATAAAGTCCTCTTTTGTCTGTTTCTTGCAGGTGGCAGATGTGCTCCTAGATGGCATCTTTTGAAACGTCCTGAGGTTGCTGAGTTTTTTAAACAACAACACAGTGATCTTCTTCTGATAAATTTATCTATATAAGGGGCTGCTGCATTGGAAGCGATAATAGTTATTGAAATGCAGTTGAGTTTTGAGCACTTGCGTGTGTTTCTGTTTGAAAAAGCAGCAAAGCCAAAGAATAACAGCAGATTTTTAGGGAAAGAGGGTGGGAGAGAAGTCAGTCTTGACATGCATATTGCATCTTGTGAAATAACCCAGCAAACTCTTCTGCTGCTTAGATGAAGAGGTTGCCAGAGGGTTTTCCAGCTGAGTAATATAATGGGAAGTAGGTGGTGGAGGAGGGTGATTTTCTTAAAGATGCGATTTCATAAGGTGGCACGCGCATCATTTGGCCATGTACTCATTCATTTAAAACAAGGTGGATTACAGGTGTTTTCGTATTTCCCCCCAAAAATGCAAAGAAGAACATCAAAACAGTTGTCACTTCTCTCTTAATTTCCATATGAAAAGAAATCACATATTGAATATTCTCTTAAACTGCCAGGGCATTCCCTTCTTTCTTGTTTGCAAGAAAACAAGTGAGAGATTCCATGACTAGGGTCAAGCTTACATGGCTCTTTCATTCAGCAGCAACCTCATTGTTCTTTCTGCCTAGCTATGTATCTTCATTGAGTTTAATGGTGGCATGTCACAGCTAGACATTCATCCTCCTGCCACCCACCAAGGCTCGCAGAAGTCATCACCCCCCTCTCTCCCAGCTCTCCTCAATTTGACTTTTAATGGAAGGATGGAGAGGAATGAGGACGGTTCAGAGGTCCCCTTAGGTTATGCAAAGGTCATCTCTGAAAATAGGGTGGAAGGTTGCAAAGAACAAATGCAGAAGGCGGGACAGATCCAGCATAAATCTAATACAGGCAGAAAACAGGAAGGCAAGAAGTAGAAGGGCACTCTTAAGTAAAGAAAGGCACTGAGGCCTCCAAGCTTGGCTTAGGCTACATTAGCGTAGGCTAAGCTCTCATAGAATCTCAGAATTGTAGGGTAGAGTTGGAAGGGATACGGAGAGTCATCTAGTCCAACTTTCTGCAATCCAGGAATCCAGAATCATGATACACCGATTAGTAAATTCTATAGATACAGTAGTGTGATTTGAAGAAAGGGAGAGAGTGCCCAGAATGACAATTTACTGGGCCATTTTTTAATTTAAAAATTTACTATTAGTTTGTTTGTTTCTTCCCATGGAAAAATCCAAAAGCAATTTAACAATAAATCATGATTTAATCTCTGCTGAATCTCTATTGTCAGGGTGTTCCACAGGACTGGGCCGATGACACTCAAGGCTTGATTTCTCACTGTTGTCAAATGAGCCTCACCAATTCTGGGAATGACCAAACACCCATGTTCTGGACTCCAGCTCATTAATATCAGGCAGACCTTGCATTTGTACCATTTCTGATGCCTGCTAAAAATACTCTTGTTCAGGCAAGCTTCTCCAGACAGGTTATTTCATCGTGTATATTGCTGTTAAACTCTGTTGGTTTTACCTATATTTTGATCATTTTATTTATTTTATTGGCATCTTCATATGACCATTTTATGCAATTTTATGTATCAATCATATTCAATAAATGAATGAATGAAAGAATGAATTTAGAACTCATAGATGAGCAGGAATGAAGAAGAAAAAAAGACAAAATGAAATAGGCTACATTCTAGAGGCACATTCTGGCCAAAATGAAGGATGAGGAAGTGCGAATAGTTTCAACAAGGAAAGAGTGAAGCACATATCTAAACCTTGGGACATATGGCTAGAGAAGTGGGCATTCCCACAACGGAATACCCACAGTTCCTTTGGATGCCAACTCCCATCAGCCCCTGCCAGGATGGCCAATGGTCAAGGAATGATAGGAACAGGAGTCCAGCAATATCTGAAGGGCCATAACTTACCCATCTCTGTTGTTGCAGGATTGCAGGATTCTATTTTGCAATCATGCTAGGACTGCATGAAAATTGAAAGTAATCACTGGACTGTAGGGGCGGGCATAAAGATGGTAAAAGAAGAATATAGAGAAGTTGAAATAAATCTTCCTTTGGGGGATAAGGAGCTGGAGGGAAAGAGATGCTGAGGTTGGGAATCAATCTTCTGTTGATAGTAGTGTTGCTCTGCAAGGCTGGCAGAACAATGCAGAGAGCAGTACCCAAACATGCTGCAGAAAAAGGAAGCCTTTTCAAAGGAAAAATCACAATGCTACTTCACTAGCACAGTCTCCATGCACACACACACACACATACACACAGTGTGCGCTACTAGAAGGATCAAGTCCCGTCAAGTCCCCAGGCTTATAATGAAAAGCTAATAAAAGAAGCTAATAGTAGCACTTTCATAAAACAAAGTGGTCAGAAGGATAATGCAATTTGTAAATAACTCACATAAATCAAAGAGAAAGCCAGCAGACAGGGAGTGGATCCGAGGTTAGCCTGGGACAAAGCAGATGTAACATGGGAAGGAAATTTCATTTTAAAAGCATCTAAAGCAAAATGCTGCCTCTATGGAGCCAATGATACAAATCTGTCAGGAAGTTTGGTATCAGTGAATGATTTAGGAACACAGAATGCTGGGGCACTGCTGAAACAAGTGAGTGTGGAAGTGATCTGTGTTTGGATGAGAGAAGCATGTAAACTGTGCTAAGCCTTCCATGGAAAGGCTGGAAATATGTCACAGAATCATGGAGTTGGAACCCTGAGGATCATCTAGTATAACCTCCTGCAATACAGGGGAAGGAAGATAAGGCTGTAGCTCAGTCAGTAGAGCATAAGACTCTTAATCTCAGGTTCGTGGGTTCGAGCCCCACATTGGGCAAAAGATTCCTGCATTGCAGGGGGTTGGACTAGATGACCCTTGTGGTCCTTTCTGACTCTATGATTCTGTATTTCTTTGATGGGGTTCCAACAATTTACACACACACACACACAGAGGCTCTTTCTAGCATAGCAGCGGTTCACAGAGGGATTGTGAATCTGGGAATTTCTGCAAGTAGATCATGGCTTGCTGTCTTCAAAGGGTCAAATGGATTGGGTTTCATATGATCATAGTAATTTTCTTTTGTGCGTGAGCATAGAACCTTACTGTGCAATTGACAATTTAAGTGAATCCAAATGCAGCAAGGAAGTGGGATAAGATCTGACAGTGGTTTTTCCAGAGGTACATGTTGCAAGTAACAGATTAACCTGCAGGGAACACACAAAAATGGATGGGAAGGAAGCTGACAGGAAATGGAAAATGTTCGAAGCCATATTGGACGTATACCCAAGGGTCAAGAATGCCACATAGCAATAAAATGCACCAGGATGGGGGTGGGGGGAGGAACAGGATGGATGGGAGAGGTGGTCTAAATATGACTGGGAAAAGCAGGGCTATTTGAGAGCAGTATCCAGAGCTCTGAAACTGCTGAGGCAAGTAAGGAATGGACCTGCAATGCATGAAGATGTCTCCAAGGGGCTTTTAGAGGCTCAAAAGTATGCTATTTCTGCATTACTACTCAAAGGCAATAGACATTCGAACACAATATGCAGCACAACGAAGACCCAGGGACAAAATTCAGTTGACAACAAACAAAGCGAACTGCTGAATGAAGATCCAGCATGTTATGTACTGAAGTTCTCACCCTGGGCCAGCAGGGGGATACTGTAGATAGTTATGCAAATGAAGGATCGAAAGTGACGTTCAGTGATTGGATAGTTTTAGAAAGTTGCTACAGTAACGTTGTACTGGAGTTCTATATAAGCAGGCTGACTGAGCCCTTCAGCTCAGTTCTGTTCTGGCCTCTGAATAAAGAAGAGCTGTTTGAAGAATCCCTGTGTCGTCTGATATGTTCACCCACAACTTAACACAGCACATTACTTGGGGCCTTTGCAGATGCAATGTGCTCGCTTGTAATCACATGCGTGGCAGCACGTCCTTCTAAGCTGAGCTTGCCATCCAGACTGTGGATTCTGCCTACTCATGAAACTGGGTGGGCAAGAAAGTGAGACATTCCCAGGGGGCGGACCCAACTGGGCCCACAGGCTTCTCTTGGATCCGCCCCTTTGAATAAAAAGGGCCCCACCTCCTACTTCAACAGCCACTTTGTCGTCGGATCCTCCACCCTCCCTCTCTGTTCTGCTGCTGTGTTTGGTGATGAAGACCTTGCTATGGATTTTGTCGGCTGCTATATTTGGGGACGGGTAGGAATTTTCCCACTTGGCAAATTGGCACCAACTTGGTGGTTTTCACCTTCTTCATAGCAATCATCACAACTCTGAAAGAAAGGAGGTGTCCCGTTAAAGGGGTCCAAGGGAGCGGCTTCTGTCCAGATGCCCAGATGGGGGTTAGGGCCACAGCACTCCCCAGGTGACAATCCAGCGAGGGAGATGCTATTTGATGTTGATCATAGGACACCCTCACTTCTGGTTGACCCCAGTGAGTGGGCAGGAAGTGGTGGCTTTACCCAACACCTATACCAAACCTCTTTACACCTGTAGTCAATATAGTTGTGGCCTGATTTGACCCAAATATGCCTAGTCATGTCCCTTTACTTACTGTTTTAAGATGAGAGGGGGCGCTTACGTACACAACTACAAAAACTCTGCGCAACCTGTTCGTCCAGGGATGGGATGAGCATCCATGACAGGAGCGCTAAAGGCTTTATCATTCCACCTTCAACACTTTGGCTTGTGGGGTACGCCCAATCACCTTTTTTTCCTTCTTCTTCTTTCTTTTTAAGTAACAGAACAAAGGAAAACGTACTTCCCTGGCAGAATGTGGAATAATGGAACAGGACAGCCTAAGTCCATTTCTAATAGTTTCTTTCTCTCTTTTCCCTCCTCTTTCTCTTTCCCTGGCACTTTTAACTGGGTGAGTGATTGCATTAATTTCTTTCTTTTACCTTTTAGAAAAGCCTGGAAGTCTCTGCCCTTATCTTCATTGATTTTGCCTTCCAGAGAGGAGAGTGTCTCGCTCACATCACTCACGACGGCAGAAATGTTGTCAACCTTCTTCTGTAGCAAAGTCAGTCTCATCTCCTGGCTGCTAATCTGCTCATTCATTTTTTGCGCAACTGCTAGGTCAGGGTTAGTGGGAGGGAGAATGGAATAAAAGGAGAGGGAAGAAAGAAAGTCACTAAATTAAATTGCCAAAAAAAAAAAAAGCAAGCACAGAAACAAATTCCATGAGCAATTGCCAGAAACGAAAAGTTTCTGCAGTCATTAATAAGAATGGGCCATTCTGATTTTTGTCATGTATCTTCAGCTATGAGTGACATTCATACAAGCACAGCAGCAAATAATTGCTGAATAATCCATATTCATTATAGAGTAGTTATAATTCCAGGAGAGTATATGGAATAGTTAAGAGAAATTTAATGAGCCTAAGTGGAGCTTTCTTCCACCTAGTTAGTTTTCTATGGAGGATTCAGTTTTACTTTTTAAATTAGGGATGGGGAGCCTCCCCCCCCCTTTGGCCTTCATTCCCTTGTGGGTAATCTTCTGGGGGCCACAAGCCCATGGTGGTTGGGACCTGAGGAAAAAATGGGTGAAGCAGCAGCTAAGACTCTTTCTTCTGTACAGTAAAAACCAGAGACTTTTGCATACTCCAGCTCCCTATCCTCCATCTAGGCATGCAAAATGCATTATCACAGATCAAGGACATATCCACTGTGCAAAAGCACTTGAGGAGAGTGCAGATTGAGGCTATTGAGGAGCATAGCCAGGGGTTTGGGAAAGGGACATGGCCTAGGAAGAATTCTGAGGGCCATATTTGGCCCCTGGGCATGAGTTATCTGAACTCTGGTTTAAACAAAGGCATTATACTCCTGCATTTTACCCCCCAAAATTGATCTAGCTGCCTTTCTGCGAACAGTAGATTGCACCACAAAAAAGCACAGCTTGTTATCTCTGGACCACTGAATGGAATCAGCTTGGGGGTTCTTTTGGGTCCTTTGCTGTTGTTGATACTCAGATGGCCTCAAGTGGCATGGAGTGCCTTCCATCAGCTTCAGCTGGTGGCACAAGTGCGTCTAACTTCTGTTGTCTATGTTCTAGTAACCTCTAGGTTATATTACTGCAACATGTTCTGCATAGGGCTGCCTCTGAAGATGGTTTGGAAACTTCACCTGGTGTAGAATTCAATAGCCAAGTTGCTCACAGATGGAGCAGGTTGTATTAATCCTGGCCCGACTGCACAGGCTGCTGATTAGTTTCTGGGCACAATTCAAAGTGCTGGCTTTGACCTATAAAGCCTTAAATAGCTAAGAACCACAGTACATCAAGGAGTGCCTCTCCCATGTGCACCATTCCAGACTCTATCATCATCATCTAAGGCCTTTTGTGTGACTCCTCCGCAAGAGAGGGTGGCAACACAAGAACAGGCCTTTTCTGCAGTGACCCCCCATTTGTAGAATGATCTCCCCAGGGAGCTTCAGCTGGCACCTTCATTTAGGCACCAGGTAAAAATGTCCCTCTTCAACCTGGTGTTCAGCCGATTAACATCCCGTACCCTTTCAAATGTGTTTCTGGGTAGGGGCAAGGGCAAGGGGGGCTATTGGTTTGTTCTGTTCTTGTTTTTATTATGTATTTCGGGGTTTTTTTTGTCTTGCATTTTTATGTTTTGAACTGCCCTGTGATCTACGGATTTAATAAATAATGGTAACAGTAACCAACAGCCAGTGCCCACTCCCAGTTTTGCAGGCCCCTTGGTCCAGATGTCCTCACCTTGCCACTGTCATCACTACCCATTGCATTCTCCCCGAATCTGCACCAGAACCCAGAAGGAGAGGACAAGGCAAGCCGAAGCCCTTGCTCCTTTCTGTTATGTATGCCCATTCATTGCTCTGCTCATGGATTTGCATCTGTAGCCCTGCCCGCAACCTTCATGCACCTGGAGAGAACAGACAGAGACCTCAAGGAGAAAGACACCTGACGGTGTCCCCTTCCCTGGCTGCAGTGTAGGCCGGATTATACGAGCCCTTGCCCCTGGCCCTGGAACCACCAGCAGAAAAGATTGGCCATTAGCAATCATTTAACATATGTCACCGCAGCCCCTGACTTTATATTGCTTTTGTTGTTCCTTATCGGGCTGTTGTATCCAATAATGTCGTCCTGGAAAATGAATTTCCCACCAAGTGCGGCGGTGCCCGTGTAAGCCCATTCTCTATCAATATTCTGTTTTGCCCCCTCACCTTTCTGAGCAGACCCCACAAAGGAAAACAAGATTGCAAGAGACTCCAATGCTTCATCACATCGCTTTCAGTGGCCGGGGGGATTTCTTTTGTTCTGGTTTTAATAAATAGTGTTGACAATGATTGTGTTAGGGACTGCAGTAATTACAACCGCTGACCTGGGTCGCTGGGATCCTGCTGTTGCTGCTCTGGGCTCCCTGGCGTCCCCCCGCCGACAGCTGCGTTGCTCTCCGCTTGGTTGCTGTGTAGAAGCAATTGATCCTGTTGGGCTAAAACGGGGGAGAAGAATAAGGGTGAGCGAAACATTCGGCGTGACTAATTCACCCAGTACGCGGCAATATCATCGCCGGTGCACTCCGGTGCCCCCCAGCTCTTAGTCAGCTAAATCCTAATCGTTTGTGCTGATTCCCGAGTTAGCTGCTTTGCCCATCTGGACCACATGCTATGCCACCATATTGGTGGGGGATAGTGAATGGCTTTAATTCTTACCAGAGAGGATTATAAGTGTCTCCTTCAGGTTGCAATTGATTGTGATTTGCAGGAGCTCGTGCTAATGCAAGGTTCGCCCTCCCTTATCATTAGGAACACTTGGAGAGCGGCGAGATTAATGTTGAAGTGGAGGCTTAAAGAAGGGCATAGAGCAAGCCCCACATAGTAATTACATCGTGCCCATTGCTCAGCTCCAGTGATCATGGGGAAGAGTAATCCAGGTAATGGGCCCGTATTAGGAATGCCATGGAAGTGTGCGAGGTTTAGATCTGGAATTCAGCTATGCCCTTTCACAATGCTCAGCGGATTTCTGAGCTACTAGATGTAAATCTGCAGCACACTTGGGGGTGGATATTTGCTGGAATTTTGGGGGACAGAGAGACAGAATCTTACTGAGGCTTGGACTAACCTAGCTGACCTTTGTGTTGTCTGTGAAACGTTCACTATGGGATTCAGGTTCCACACACAGATATGGAAAACTGAGTGGTTTATTTAACCAGGTTATGTGCCGCTCCCTGGCTGATGTCCCAAGCACAGGCCCACAGCAAGGTTTTTCCTATTCTAAGAGAAGACATGAAAAGGGGAGTTTATATTTAAGAGGGCAGCGTACAGTTAATTCAGCATTCCTGAATATAACAGACTTTCTATGGAGAGAGAGAGAGAGGGAGAGAGAATTTGGGAACCTGAAAATGCCTGTGATTTGAAAACTCCAGTTCTCATTGTCACTGAATGCTGAGGACACTCTTCTGGAAGATAGATGAGAACTCTATTATCTCTCTTCTTAAGCAAGAACAGAACTGACTCCGCTCAGATGCATCTAAGTCCAGTGCCACCTAGTGACTAAGCTACAAAATGGCACTATCCACCCAGTCGCTAATGCAGGACAAATAATGTCAATTTTAGTTTGATTAAGTCAGGTTGCTATTGACTTGATTGGCAGTCCAGTCCACGTCCAGTTTAAACTTGAAGAGCCCTAAGAAAGGAGAGCATCAGGGACCTTGAAGATGCCCATCAACAGTCAGTACCTGGACAGCAGACCAAATAGGCACACACTGGTCACCTGGTCCCAGTCCCTGTTCTTCCCGTCTCTAGGGAGATACATTATAATCTCTCATTGTGGGACTAGTAAAGCTTCTAGTGACATTGTCAAGTGTGCGATGGAGCCCAGCTCAAAACAGAATCAAGCTAAAGTGATGCATTTCCTATAATTTATCCAGCAATCTTGAAAATATATATAGCATTTTACTCAAGCTCATTCTGAATCGAGACAGGGGGAGTTTGCCCATCATCACTAATAATATCACTCTCTGTGCTCTAGATAAGAATGAAGAATAATTAAATCTGTATTCAGCAGTTACCCAAGGGGCATGCAAGAGAACCATATCATTTTTAATAACGAAGGAACAAAATTGCACTCCAGATACTTGAGAATACTCTGAACTGATCTCTTCAGAGAGGCCCTTTCCAGTGAGTGTGAGCAGCAGGGATTCTACAGTAAATTGCCACAGTGCTGGCAATGCGTTTTCTGTTTTATGGAAATGGGTTATCATTTATTTGTGCATATACTATTGCACTGTTTACACAGCACATCTCACTACAATGGTAAGGATGACACCAAGCTGCAATGCTTGGGATTTCTGTATTGCCAGTCGAGACGTCAAGGTGCATGTTGTATCAAGCAAATCAGAACTCAGCTGTTATAGCTGTTTTGGGATACTGAGAGGAGGGGGAGGCCAGACTCAGTTTGAGGGATCTGTTGACATAATGTGCTTTGGTAGGTGCCCATGGACCCTGAAGGACTTATCTGGTAATAGGCAATAGCAATGCTCCAATGAGCACTGGGCAGGCATCTTGGAAACACCATATATTTCCCACAATGCCCTGGAGCAGGGGTAGGGAATATTTCGCAGTCTGAGGGCCGCATTACTTTTGGGACAACCTTTCAAGGGCCATATGCCAGCGATGGGCAGTTTCTATCTCATTAACTAGCTCATTCTAAGCTGACTGGCAGCAGTTCTCTGTGGCTTCAGACAGAGATGTTTACCAGCCATATAAAGACATACCAGAGATTGACCTTCAGGCCCTTTGCTTGTAAAGAAAGAGCTCTACCAGTGAGCTGTGAGCCACCTCAGCCACACACACGGGACATTTCTGAGCACATTTGTTGTCGGGGGGGGGGGGGAGATATCCTTCTGTAAATATATCCCCATTTGTAATTTCATCAATCAAAGTCATACACATTTCAGTTGAGAGTAGCTGGCATTTGAGCAGGCACCAGCAGCGGCTGCTGGCTCTGAGCACCAAGAAGGATGAATGCGGAGCCATAGCAAAATCTCCACGTATCCTTGAAATATATCCCAGCTGGAATTATGAAAAGAGGAAGGATTTCAAATGAAGGGTGCTCACTAAAAATGAGCATTACATGCTGGCAAAATCAGTATCATGAGCCACGTAGTTTTGAACCTTGGCCATCTCACTAGCTTGTGCTGTCATTTAAAATGCTATGTTCCGCTCAGGGTAGAAGAGTCAGATCACTCATTTGTTGCAGGCAGAAAGCAGCCCCCATGGGTGGGTCAGGGGAGAAAAAGCAGTCACTGTGAGAAAAATTATATTGTGCACTAGCCTAGGGGGTGGAGGGAAAGTCATCCAGGGCAGATACTAATGTGGACCTATCTAATTTGCAAATTCTGAACCAGGATGCAATGCAGCTATCCTATGAAATAAGCACGTCTAATCTGGAAATGCACACTAAATGTGTACAGATTTCCATGCAGACATCTTTTGTTTTTTCGTTTTTGTTTTTTAAATGCAAATGGGTGTGAAAATGAACCAAAAGAAACTTAAGCTCAGAAAGCTGAGAAGCTGAGAGAAAGTAGAATTGGCAGATCTCCATGGAATGATCAGCGCAGCAGTTCTCTTGCTGGAAGCAGCAGGTAGGAACATTACACCAGTTCTGAAAGGCCTACAGTGGCTCCCAGTACATTTCCGAGCACAGGTCGAAGTGTTGGTGCTGACCTTTAAAGCCCTAAACGGCCTCGGTCCAGTATACCTGAAGGAGCGTCTCCACCCCCATCGTCCAGCTCCAAGGGCCTTCTGGTGGTTCCCTCACTGCGAGAAGTGAGGTTACAGGGAACCAGGCAGAGGGCCTTCTTGGTGGTGCCTGCCCTGTGGAACGCCCTCACATTAGGTCAGGAAATAAACAACTATCTGACTTTTAGAAGGCATCTGAAGGCAGCCCTGTTTAGGGAAGTTTTCAATGTTTGATGGTTTATTGTGCTTTTAATTCTGTTGGGAGGTCCCCAGATGGGTGGGGTATAAATAAATCATCATCATCATCTGCCTTTTCAGTCCTACTCTGTATTGCCTACACTGAATGGCAGATTCAGTGCCATTCAGAAAATGAGTCTTTTTCAGCCCTGCCTGGAGAGGCCAGGAAATGAACCTGTGAATTTATGCATGCAAGGCAAATGCTCTACCACTGAACGTCTTTCTGTGTCACCATGCCTATTCTCTCTCAAAAAAGTTACAATGTACACCATCCTGCCCAACTTCTGATCCCCCAAGTCCAAGGCAAATGCACAACCCCTGATATAAATTGCCATTTGCCAGGTGCCGGAGAAGCCTTCTCTTCTTACAGTCCCAAGCAGCAGCAAAGGCAGAAGGTTTGAGCCCCTGGAGAACCACCATTCATGGTGAGTGAACAGTGCTTCGCTTGGTAGGTTGCAAAGCATACAGCAACATATTTACACAGAAGGTTGCTAAATATTAGAGCCTAGTGAAAGAGTTTGCTGGGGGCACGGGAGGAAGAAGAAAGAGAAAAGTCACCATGGATCTCAGCTATGACCTTAAACTGAATTTAAATAAAGAGGGGGACCTTTCTCTAGGTACAAAAGGATTAAGGAAAATAGTTTGACTCTCCATCCCTGCCCTCTTATCTTAGTTTCAACAGATCCACTGGGCTTGCTGCTGTTTGCAGATAAATGCCTCGGGGGTCACAGGGTTGCCAGGAAGAAAGAGACAAGGGAGCTGAGGTTTGTCGCTCGGTTGACATGATTTCTAACTCCTTCTGCTGTTTGTTATAGGAAAGGCAGCTTAATATTGGGACCCAGTTCAAAAATCTAGTATCTCTGTCACCTGAAGGATCAAGCAGTTGCAAAGAGGATATTTTAAAAGCTCTGATTCAATCAGCATTTGTGCGTTTCCGCATTTCGAAGGTGTGGACCTAGCTTTAAGTTTCCTGAAGGCACCCCACATTTGCACTTTTTCTGTCTCTGTCGCTTCCTCCTCTAGTACTTTGAATATATGAGGCAATGCCTTTTACAGCTGGTCCATCTTGCCTGCTGTTAGCCACTCTGGCTAACATAAGAAGAGCCGGCTGGATCAGGACGAAGGGGCCCATCGGGTCAAGCATCCTGTTCTCTCAATGGCCAATCAGATGCTTGCGGGGAACCCTCAGACAGGAGCCGAGCACAAGAGCATTTTTCTCCCCTCTGGTTTCCAGCATCTCCAACTGTGGAGACAGAGCATAGCCATCACGGCTAGTAGATGTTAATAGCCTTGGCCTGCACAACTTTGTCTAATCCTCTTTTAAAGCCATCCAAGATGGTGGGCATCATTGCCTCCTGTGGGAGTGAGTGTCATAGTTGTATTATGTGCTGCATGAAGAAGTACATTCTTGCATCTGTCCTGAATCTTCCAACATTCAGCCTCATTGGATGTCCATGAGATGTCCCAGGTTGAATCCTCAGGTAGGGTGGATGGCCCAGTGGTCCGGCTCAGGATAAGGAAGTTTCCTGTGTTCCTATTGTGCTGGGCCCAGGGGTAACCCAAGTAACGCGGTCCAGGTCCGGTCCCAAATCCAAGGGTTCCGCGAGGAGTCAGTCCGACAGGACCAAGGCAGGACACGAGGCAGGAAACAGGCAAGGTCAGGCACAGGATCACAGGCAGGTTCTGGCAAACAGCAACATTGCTCCCGCAACCTGGGGCCTTTTATCCAGCAGCCTTTTATCTCTGCTGGGGTAGTGGCAGGTACTGACTCACCTCCCTGTCTCACCCAAAGGCGAGCACTCCTCCTGCGAGTACTCAGGTCTCTCCTTCTCTCAGACCTCAGTCTCTGCAGCTCAGGAGACGTCGGTGGGTTACTAGACCCAGAGGCCACCTCAGCCTCTCCTGACCAAACCGGTAGTGGAGTAGCTGTAAGTGATGGCCCAGCTGAAGGCAACGAGGTAATCCCCACATCTGGAGCCAGGGCAGGCTCAAGCCTCTGACTCGGCCCAGCTAGTGCTTGTTGCAGGGGAACCTGTGCAGACTGGGGCTCTTCAGAATCAGGCCCCAGATTTTGCCTCAGCTGCCCCTAGATTTTTCATCCCATGTGGACCCTTCCTCCTTAGGAGACCCCTGATTACTAAGGCAGCCAGGTGGGATGAGGGGCCAGGAGGATGCAATCCTGTGGCAATGAGACTCTTTGTGTTGCCTTTGAACCACTGTGGATTTCTCCAAGTTTCTGTTGAACTGGGGCTCTTATCAGGGCCCCAAGCCTCTTTCTCAGAAGAGGTGTTTCCAGGGTCTGGGTCAGACAAGATTTTGGCAGGTGTCTCCTAGCTGACTCTCAGGCACCTCCCAGGCTCGCGTCCTTCCTGACTGACAGATAGGATGACGGTATCCAAAATGCAGGAGCCCCAGGACGAACAAGCCTTCCAGATGACACAAATACCTTCTATCTGCTGTAATTGCAGAAAGCAACAATTAGGTGCTCCACAGGGGCGTGTGAGATCTAGCTGTCCTCAAAGCCTATCATAGCAGCAGTCAAGGCTGCAATGTAAGCTGGAGGCTCGGCTCACATTCTCAGTGGCCGCTGTTATCTTCATAAGGCCGTAGCTGTCAACAGGAGTTAAATACTTGCATTCATCCCAATTAATTACATAGGATTTATCAGGTGGCAGCGTGACGATACAATCTGTGACGGGGGGAATCAGTTACTCTCCGGCGATAAAGGGCCACCTGATGGATGTCCTTTTATTCTTCCGCTTACCATTCTTTTGTTCCCAAATATACGGGCTGCCAATGTGAAGGTGCTTCCCCCGCCCCCCAGTCAATCCTTGCAGCACCCTCCTAATTAAATCAGCTAGGTGGCTGCTTTGAGATATGATGCAGATTTCACAATCCCCTCTCTTCCTTTCAGCTTCGCACGCACCCTTTAAAGGTGGACTATTTCACATAATACCCAGAGGCAAGCATGGGTTTGCCACTGAGTGTACAGTTAATAGCTGCAGCCAATCGTGACTCTGGGGTGAGCATGCATCTGATAAGTTCCTCTTTGTATCTCTTGCACTTCGTATTTTTCAGGTCCGCTCTTCAAGGAGGTGCCAAAGCTCACAGAAAGAGTGCCTGCTTTTCATTCTGTAGTCACAGTTTTAAACCCCAGCATTTCCAATTCAAATGACTAGGTAGCAGGAAATATCCCTGCCCGAGACCACGGAGAGATGCTGCTGTTCAGAGGAGACGATATGGGGCTAGATAGAGGAAAATATGTTCTATGGCACTTTCCTATGTTCCAATTAAAATATATTAGGCTATACCACCTGGGTTGGAAGTGAGAGCTGGACCATAAAGAAGGCTGATCGCTGAAGAATTGATGCTTTTGAATTATAGTGCTGGAGGAGACTCTTGAGAGTCCCATGGACTGCAAGAAGAACAAACCTATCCATTCTTAAGGAAATCAGCCCTGAGTGCTCACTGGAAGGACAGATTCTGCAGCTGAGGCTCCAATACTTTGGCCACCTCATGAGAAGAGAAGACTCCCTGGAAAAGACCCTGATGCTGGGAAAGATGGAGGGCACAAGAAGAAGGGGACGACAGAGGACTAGATGGTTGGATAGTGTTCCCGAAGCTACCAGCATGAGTTTGACCAAACTGCGGGAGGCAGTGGAAGACAGGAGTGCCTGGCTTGCTCTGGTCCATGGGGTCACGAAGAGTCGGACACGACTAAACGACTAAACAACAACAACATACCACCTGGGTTAGCACAGCTGGTAGAGCATGAGCCTCTTAATCTCCAGGTTGTGGGTTTGAGCCCCATGTTGGGCAAAAGATTCTTGCCTTGCGGGGGGTCATCTAGTCCAATGACCCTCAAGCTCCCTTCCAACTCTACAATTCTATGATTATTCTATCTGACATATTTAAAGCTCTAGGATACCACTTTAAACAGTCATGGCTTCCCCCAAAGAATGCTGGAAAGTGGTGTTTTGTTAAGGGTGCTACAGTTCCCAGGGTGGTTGAACCATCCATCCCTCTTCCCGGAGAACTCTGGGAACTCTCATTCTGCAACAGCGACTGATAATGGGGAGCACATCTAAAAGTAGTGTGATTCCCCTTAGAAGTCGTTTCATTGACTGCTTACACCGGTTTAATAAATCCCCAATGAATTTTGTAGACGGGCTTGTAGACTCTTAATTCTTCTCCTTTGTCTGCTGCTCTATACTGCAGTTGGCCTCCTGTTATTGTGAACATTATACAGCCATCTACTGGGAAAAGTCTATAAATGTTGAGCTTTTCGTCTTCTGTTTAGAATTAGTCGCAGGACTGAAAATTCTTTGCACCTGACAAAAACAGGTTCTGTTGAAAGGACTCCCACGTGGGTTTTCAGAAACATTTATAGATAGATAGATAGATAATATTTATTACGGCCATAGGCCCATACAGGTAAAAACAACACATAAGTGACAGCTTGTGCCATGGGGAAAAGAAAAAACAGTCGCTAAAACACCACTATAACAAAACATTTATATTTAATTAGTTAATTAGTTGCCTTTTCTATGGGTCCCAAGGCAATTTGCAAAAATACCGCAAAGACAACTAAAAAACAGTTTTTTAAAAACCATGTAAACAACTGAGGATTTGGTTTAAAAACAACACAACATGAACCCCAAAGGCAGAGACTTTTTCACTGAGCTCGAAAAACTTGTCAAAACAAACATGTATTCAGCTGTACCCAGTAAGTAGAGGAATTCTTTTTCACAGAAGTGGGATAGTCACACAGAAAGCCCCACTCTGAGTTACTATGCAGCAGACCTCTGAAATTTTGGGAAGCCAAAGAGAAATTCTGCCGTATTGGAGCTCAGATGTTAGACTCCAACTCCCAATACTGTAAGAGGCAGGAAACATCCATAGCACATTTGGGCTAGCAACATGCATTTATGTTTTCTGTAGCTCCTAAGACAGAACCTTCCCAATAAATTTCACTTGTCTTACTTTAACTTTTCTAGTTTCACTTGAAATTCTCACTTGAGCAGAAACTTCCAAGCCTGCCTTGAGATTTTGCTTAAATAAACTTTGCTGGCTTTCAGAATCTGAAGGCCTGTTGCCATTTGGAATTTGCATCCAGGGGGGAGAGAGAGAGATGCCAACATGGTGGGTGAGAAGCAAATTTCAAAATTGGGGCACGGTGCCTTGCCGAAAAAGAAGGAGGAATGTTTCATCAAAGAAGAGGGCTTTCCTAAAATTTTCATACCCTGATTTATATGCATAAATGCAACTTTAGAAACTATATAATTTAAATAGAAATTCAATACCTCTTACTATAGTGAGGAAGACTCTGACTAGCTGACCTGTGTGCACCTGCTCAGGGTTCATTCAGATGCAGGGACTATCACATTAGTGTTCCATTTTGTTAATAGGTAGATTGTGGGCCAGAAAAATGGTTGAAGGGGAGGCATATTAACCTCAGGAAGATGTACTAGGAAGATGTGTGCTCTTCCATACCCTTGTGGAGCCCTCATTCCTTTCAGTGGTACTGTGACCTTAGACTTGTGGTCCTCCCGATGTTGTTGGACTACAACTCCCATCACCCCCACTGACCATTCCTCACACTGGCTGGGGCTGGAAGGAGTTGTAGTCCTACAACATCCGGAGGACCACAGGTTCCGCATCCCTGTCTTAGCCAATCAGCACCTCTGAAGGACAACCTCAAGTTCATCAATCCCAATAAAATTTCCCAGCAAGGCACTGCTTATCCACGGTGGACATCACAGTGGTTGCTATGGCTTGGATACAGCACATCCCTTCTGTTCAGGTAAGCAGACCTTCCGTCCTGTAGAGCACATGGAAGTGAAGCAAGGAAATGTTGTTTTCTCTGGTTGCCCCCTCCTTTTGGACTGGCCCCTGCAACTTCCCATAGGGAAGGGCCTTTGCTCAGTAGCAGAGCACATGCTCTGCATGCAGAAGCCTCTGGGTTCAATCCCCAGTATCTCTAGGTCCCAGGCCCTAAGGAAGTTAGATTATCCTCCACCAGGGCCAGGGCCTTCTCAGTGATGGCTCCGACCTGGTGGAATGCTCTGTCCCATGAGACCAGGGCCTTGCAGGATTTAACCTCCTTCCACAGGGCCTGTAAGACAGAGCTATTCCGCCTGGCTTTCAACTTGAACTTAGCCTGATCTTTTATTCCCCTTCCTTCCTTCCCCCTCCCCTTTTTATGAAGATTACCTGCTCTGGGATC
The DNA here is from genome assembly GCF_965112155.1 of Podarcis liolepis. NCBI lineage: Eukaryota > Metazoa > Chordata > Lepidosauria > Squamata > Lacertidae > Podarcis > Podarcis liolepis. The sequence goes on along the minus strand of NC_139564.1, from coordinate 16,676,406 downwards.
CCACAGCTAATTCTCCCCTGGTTTCCACACTAGCCCAAATTGGACTAATTTAGCCAGCTAGCCCTGGTCATCACCTAATGTTTATTGGATGGATTTTCCCCCTAAATTGATTTTTGAATTCTGAATTTATTGTTATTTGTGTTTTATGCTGTTTTTTGTTGCATCAATTAAGTGTTTTAAATTTGTTGTTAGCCACCCTGAGCCCCGTTTTTGAACGGGGAAGGGTGGGGTATAAATAAAAAATTATTATTTATTATAGGTAGGGTTGCTAAATATCCCTTCCTAAAACCCATAGAGCTGCTTCCAGTTAGTGCAAACAATACTGAGATGGATGGACCAATGGTCAGGTGGTTGCCTATGCTCCTATTTTCTTCTGGATTATCTCCCAACCCTTCAGAGTAGGCTTTCTTTTTTGGGTTGGGGGGCAAAAGGGAAACCTGAAGCCCAAGATCAAACTCATGCTCATGGAACTGTGGCTATTGCCCAGTAATAACAAGAGCAACAAGCCTCCTTCCTTGGAGGTTTTCAAGCAGAGGTTGGATGGCCATCTTTCATGGATACTTTAGCTGAGATTCCTGCATTGCAGGGGTTTGGACTGGATGATCCCTGGAGGTCCCTTCCAACTCTACCATTCTTTGATTCTATGAAGCCTTGAAAACATTTTAGATCCATGTTGCCTGCGATCCCAGATGTAAAAGCATGACGAACAAACAGTCCCCATTAGAGTTAATCCAAAACATCTACCTTCTTTCAGCCATGTATAAGAGAGACTCTTGTTTCCACAGGGGATTCCCGTGCTGCCGCCGCCAGTATTAAGATTTCCTTCTCTTAGATGCGAACGGCAGTGACTTCTCTACATTTTTGCCCATAAATTTTTAATCACAGCCTCTTCTCTACCGCCGATGATTGAGTTCCCTACCGCAGCTAATGGCATTTCTTGTAATATTCATCCATTTAAAATATGTATGTGGATGCCATATCTTATTTTTCAAGGGGAGCTTGTATAAGGCCACGAGCAAGTAATAGCAGTCGCAAGCCTGTTAAACCACGACACACTTGCCATATGTTTGATCACGGGCGCAGTCGTAAAATACAGGACTCCCTGTCTCAAGCAGGCAATGTTTCACACAAGGTCGGTGCAATAGTCTGCGTGGCATTTTGCCATCTGCCTCAATCTTAATCCAAATGAAGCCCCGGCTATAAATTTAGTTTGACTTCAATGGGAATGGGATTGAGTGTCTAAATGTATGCCCTCTGGCTGAAATACATTCAGAGACAGCGTACCTTAAAAAGTCAGGGGGGTCAAGCTACTCTAGGGGGATTAATTTTTAAACAAGAGGCATTTGCTGAGTAATTACTTTATGAAATGGTTCTTTGAACCAGACAGGCTTCTTCTGCTAGGGCCAAACTAACCACCGTACTAACCAGAGGCACCATCTTCTCCGGATGATTGAGGGGGTCCAATGCAATGTCCTGGTGTCATGTGGCCAGCATCACATGACATCCTGACAACTTGTGCATGACATTCTGAGGAGCCATGGGGTGGAGATGAAAACCCTCTGAACATTGAGGGGGGTCAGTTCCCTCAGAAAATAAATTGGGATGGGGCAAAAGTGCCTCGGCCCCTAGGAGTTGGCGGCTGTGATACTATACTGAAGATTCATTCCTTTGCTGTGCCTGATTTATTAGGATCAGCTGGGATTAAGACCAGACTCTTCCTGGTTTGTCCAAGACTCCCGCAGAGCCAATCCAAGACATTCTGCTGCCTGTTCAAAGGTGACCCCCATTAAACATCCAGAACCCAAACAGACCGACAACATTGCTAACGTGACAGCATCCTTCACTGTACCTGACAAGCATGGGATGATGGGAGTTGTAGTTCAGCAACATCTGGTGGGCCAGAGAATCCCCACACCTGATCTGGAAGGGCTTCCATTTCCATCTGCTGCAAGCAGATTCCCTCCTGCTTCCAGCCATTTTGTAGCCAGGTCAGATTGCTTGCCAGGAAGGGTTAATATTTCCATCGCTTCCCATACCTTTGGGCTGGCACGTTGCTCCGCTGTATCCGGGGCAGCACTTCCAGTCCAGTGATGTCACTATCATATGTTTGACCCTGTAAGCTTGGCGAGTCCTTGACTGGGAGCTGCAAGGTGATTTGGAAAGCAAACGTTAGCGGGGCTCTGTCTCAGATGAATGGACATGATACAGGATGATACATCAGTAATAGGCCACTGAGGGATTATTTTTGAAGTCTATTGATTGCGTCCTGTACAAGACCACAAGCAAACGCTTTTACAGAACAGCCTCGTGTCAAACCTAGTGAAAATAAAGACCTCAGGAGCACAGCTGAAATTAAGAGTTGAGGCAGGGGGGTGGTTTTATTTATTTATGTAGGCATTGATTTAAAATACTTAGCCACTCTTCAGCGAAAGATCTTGGAGCAGCTTCCAAAGTTGGGCAATGGAATGTTAAAACCATATTTTTTATAATAAAAAAATCCCACAAAGATAACAAGATACAACAGAGCAATAAGAAAGCAATATAAACCCACTAAAAAGATATCAAGCTATTAGAAGGCCTGGGCAGCTTATATAGGTTTTATCTGACCAAAAAATAAAATAAAGAAATGAAGGGGGTGTCTCTGGGGAGAGTCTTCCAGAGATGAAGAGCCGCAACTGAAAAGGCCCTGTTTCCTGTCAACATCCACCCATCGACACCAAAGAGATTAAAAGCAGAGCCATGGGGGCTTTTCTTAATGCTCAGGCACGTTCATGAAAGAAAGGGCACTCCTTCATGTCTCTGGAAGGCAGAAATTTGGGGTGAATAGTAGATGTCAGCATCTTATATAATGTACAAACCAAATCCCGAGGATCCCCCCTCTGTCAGGAGCAGATGCCAGGAGCCAGTCAGCAATAACTTGCATAGTTTCAGTGAAGTTAAGTCTTTATTCAAAGAAACAAGACAGCTCAGGATGTCAAGTCTAGAGAGTACAGCAACTCTTCCCGTAGAACTTGCCCTTATGAGGCAGTTGCCAAGACTAAAGGCTCCTGCCTCCCAACAGTCAGCTATGTCTCCTCCTCTCCAGGGCTTTTTCCAAGCAATCGGAGACTGTGCCTGCATACCTGTCATTGCTCCTCCTGCTTCATGCTTGTTGCAGCATGGGTGGGACACCTATGCCTCCCACAAGCATGACCCACCACTGCTTCGTGGCTACCCTCCTCTCCAGCCTCCGCTTCTGCCTCTGGTTCTGGACTGCTCTCTGCCACAGACTCTCCCTGCTCATTAAACCCTGTTGCCTCTTCATCTTCCGACACCTCCTCCTCCCAGGCTGCTCCCTCTGGCCACTCACTGTCATCCCAGCGCCAGCCCCCTGGCTCTGAGCCTTCTCACCTTTGGGGGTTCCCCAGATGGTGCCTCCCATTGTTCCGACTCCTGCCAGTCCATTACACCCTCCCACTTTAACCCAAGTCTTCCCGCACTGGTTGCATTTACACAATAAAACCTAAACCCTGCAAAACGTAATAGCCCAATGTGCACTGCCTGAAATCCAGTTTCATAGCCACCAACCCCTCTTGTTAATATGCTCAGTGATTTTGAATCTGGGAGGGCAAGAAGCAGGTGGGAAGCAGGGCCAATAAGGGTGTGTGGCTTGGGGGGAGTCCCAGGGGCCACAGAGAGAGCTTAGAGGGCCATCTGTGGAGCCCAGGCCAGAAGTTCCCCATCCCTGGCATGGATCATGTTCTGTTGGTCTGACTTGTCCTTGCTCCAGGTGCTTTATGAAGCAGAGAAAGGAGGTTGCAGGTTCTTCCTCGAGAAACCAGAAGACTGTGACAAATGCCATAGGAAAGGACGGTGCTCATTCCTTACTTGAAGGAAAATCTCATTAAAAACGAAAGGAGGGAAACAACAACTTAAATTAAAAAGCAAATTACATAAAAAAGCCATCCTATTTGTAGTCCTTGCCACAGAGGTTTCTGTTTGAATTTTCATTCCCTTCGCGGGGGCAAAAATGAGTGCTTGGGAGTGCAGTGGGCTAAGGGCAAACTGGGTAAATATTCATTTTTAAGTAGCTAAAATTATGCCTTGCGCTTCAGCATGACTATGAATAAGCAGCCCAGCAAATACGTGTCATTAAGAGCACGGAATTCAGTTCCAAAATATTCATGTCCACTCAACGCTTCCGCTCAAGTGAGTCCCCGGGAACCTTCTTGGTTTTCTAGAGGAACACATAATTAACGCAGAGATTTCTGAAAGCAAACTGCTACTTAGGTGTCTTCCTACTTATTTCTTACCAAAGGGGTCTGCCTAAGAAGGCCTTCGATGCAGAAGCACACACACTTGTGGTGTTGACATCTGGAATGCATGGCAAGGAACTTGCAGGACATCAACTGCCTTATAATGCCCATGCCAGTCATAGTCATCATTGTGCCCTCCAGATGTTGTCGGACTTCATCTCCCATCAGCCCTGGCCATGGGTCATGTTAGTTAGTCTGGAGGGCACTTAGTTATCCCTGGTGAATACTGAAAGGCTATAGCTCTCCAAGTGAATCTCACAATGCAAAACACAAGTTGTGGGCACCTGGTGTCCACACATCTCGGTGTGTGAGTTATGGCTTTGCGCTCAAGTAGTACAGCAGCCATGTTTGTTTGGGGAAGGCACTGTAGCTTAGTGGAAGGGCATCTGCTGTCCTCTGCCAGTCAATGCCTGTTATACATTATAATCCATTTTATCCATTTATGCTGAGCCTGATTAAAAACTCAAACACACAAAACTTGGCTTTAGAATCCATGCTAAAACCACAGCAGTAACCTCACAGCAATTATATGCTGTCAGTAGGTTTTCCAGCTGAATGAAAAGATCTGTGCCTCAGGCATTTGTTTTGTATGTTTTTTAAAACCTCTGTTCAGTTGCGCTTGTACTGTTTGTAAATTATTTTGGCTGTTTCTAAGGATATGTCTGTAATAGGGACATATGTGTGGAAGGCGAGTCACAGAGGTATTATTACAATGTGGCTTCTGTGGAAGAAGGTGGGATTTCATAGTGATGACTGGGAGGCGACTGGGCTGGCAAGAAAGTCTTCACATGGGCAGAGTAACAGGACCTGGAAGGCTCACTTGCTGCTGCTGCTGCTGCTGCTCTCCCACATAAGCCCTGTTGGATTGGGGCTTCCCTTTCCCTTATTGATGAAACGCTTGCCTGGAAAAAAGCCATCATCTTTATGATATAAGCACATGTACATCACATAGAATCATGGAATTGTAGAGTTGAAAGGGACCCCAAGAGAAATCTAGTCCAACTCCCTGAATGAAGGAATCACAGGTAAAGAATCCCTGTCAGATGGCCATCTGTTTAAAAGCCTCCAATGAAGGGGAGTCCAGTCTAATTCACACGTTACCTTAAAACATAAGCAGAACAAAGCATAATGTGCAAAGAGGGTCCTTCTTAGATGTGGTTGTTCCTGCATTCGGATGTAAGAAATAACCCCACCGCTATGCTTGAACTGAGTGTTGGTTTTGATGCTGAAACTCCTGTTGAGAAACTCCTGACTACCATGTGCTAATGAGTAAGCAAAATTACGTGAATGTACCATGCCATTGTAAAGAGAAGTCGTTTGCCAGCTGAGTATTTCAAAGGATTTTCCTCATCATGCCTTAAAGTCCCTTTCACATATATATTGATCTGCAAGGATAAATAAACTGTTCAGATTGCCTTGGGTTGTAAATCTGTTATCCTGTACTCAGCTCTTTTAGTTAAAATCTGAGCTAAAACTAATACTATAGCCTGACTTGACTCAAAGAAGAAAAGATTCTGAGACACAAATCTATGCCCAGTTGAAATACAGAATGGCTCTGGAATCAATCTCTCTCTCTCTTTCTCTCCTCATTCTTGGTCAGAGAATATCTCAGATTGAGCAAGAGAGACTTGAAAATTGAAAAAAAAAAGGGTATGAGTTTTATGAGAGGAGATGGTCTGGATTTTAAATTGCTCCGATGCCTCTGTTGTTTCTTAGGTATATGCAAACCTGCCACCTAGTGGGAAATGGTGAGTGTTTGGAACAGGTTTGTAAGGTACAGGGGGAAATTCACCAGTGGTGCAGTAGTAAGTTTTGAAATGCACAAGGAATTCATCATGGAGTTACGCTCACACAAAGAGTCTGTAGGCAGCTGTGCTGATCTCTCTCTCTCTCTCTCTCTCTCTCTCTCTCTCTCTCTCTCTGTGTGTGTGTGTGTTAGATAGGAGAGAGAGAGAGAGAGAGAGAGAGAGAGAGAGAAGGAGCATCTGAATTCTAGCTGCTGGAATTACAAGAGGGGAAAGGGCTTTCCCGCTCAAGTCCTATAAGCATCTGGTTGGCCATCATGAAAACACTATGTTGGACTCAATGGCCTTTGGCCTTTGACTGGATAGCCCAGCTGGTTAGAGCGTGGTGCTGATAACGCCAAGGTTGCAGGTTCGATCCCTGTATGGGATAACTGCATTGCAGGGGATTGGACTAGATGCTCAGGGTCCCTTCCAACTTTACAGTTCTATGATCCAGCAGGCCCCTTCTCAAGTTGTTACATGGCAAAATACCCATTTTATTAGGATCAGCTGAAAGTCACACAACAATTAGCTGGCAAAGGATTGTGTGGAGGTTCGTACATTGAATGTTGGTGAGGGATACCTGGGTTCTCATCCGTCATGAGCCATGAAGTTCAGCTGGATGACCTTGGGCCAATCACTTTCTACCTGATAAAAGGACTGTGTGCTGCAATGGACCAGTCCTCCAATTCATCACTTTGCAAGCTTATAAAAACCGGCATCCACTGGGACAGGTAGGGTGGAAGACAGCTATACCTTGATCCGCAGGGTCCTGCAATCCAGGTACATGGCTTGGCTCTGCCCGATGCATACGTTTCTATGTTGTCAACCACGATGGTGGGCTGGAGTCTTGTGTGAACGTAGGCACACCAGTTCCTGCGTAAATAGGAGGGAGGGAAAGCAAAATTGTACACAATTGATATCATAAATAAAAAAAAGATAAATGGGAATTGGGGGAACTCCATGCTGTGACTGTCTGTTGCTACATATGCCGTGAGTATCATGGACAAGTTGCTGGTCCTCACTGTGCTCTGAATTCCACCTACAAAATAGCCATAATTAAACGAGGGAGGTCAACAAGCCTCCCAGTGGCTCCACCCTGGATGCAGCTGTTTGCCAGGGAAGATGTGTGTCCTTGTTTACAGAGGGCAGTCCTCTATTTGAAGGTTTGGATAAAGGATAAAAGGACCAAACAAAGGGAAAGTCAAAGGAGACTTGAAGTTGCCCATCAACAGTTATCACCTGGGCAAACTAGGTGGGCATGAGGATACCTGGTCACTGTGTGGGAAGATGAATTGCATTTCTAGTTAAATTCTACATTTTTTCCCCAAATTTGCATCTGGATATCTAGATAAGCAGTTTGCATAATTTTATGCAAATCTGTCTCCTTGTTGGCGACGCATCTCCCTTCCTTTTAATGTGATACATTGCACTGCAGCGATGAGGCAGGCATAGGAAGGTGCCTGGAGAGCTTGGCCTTCTCTCGGAACAACCTGTGATGACTCTGGTGACAATATGCAGACGGAAGGAGTTGGAGGTGCCAGTGTGGTGTAGTGGTTAAAAGCGGTGGACTGGTAATCTGGTGAACCGGGTTCGCTTCCCCGCTCCTCCACATGCAGCTGCTGGGTGACCTTGGGCTAGTCACACTTCTCTGAGGTTTCTCAGCCCCACTCACCTCACAGAGTGTTTGTTGTGGGGGAGGAAGGGAAAGGAGAATGTTAGCCGCTTTGAGACTCCTTTGGGTAGTGATAAAGCGGGATATCAAATCCAAACTCCTCCAAGACCCCATTCAAAGTCGCCACCAGAGCGAAGGCAGATTTAGGGCAGCGCGACCTGGGTGCTGAGTCTAGGGGGCGCTGCAGGGCTTCTCAACAAGGACAGAATAAATTGAGCAGAACGAAAGGTGAGAGGGTGCTGAACTTCAGCCTTGCATAGGATGTCCCTCAAATTTGAAAGACTAAAGTCCACCCCATCCTGGGTTTGTCCCTGGAATGCAAGGATACTGCTGTGCTTTCACTTTCTGACAAGGTCGCTCTTCAGCTATTGAGTAATGGTTTTCAGAGCCAATGCATTTCCCCTTTAGTCCCTTTAGTGTTTCTTTTTCCATTCTTTGTGGGGGCTCCAGGGGATCTGCAGCAGGGCAATAATTCTTTTTAATTGGTATGCATGTATATAAAAATCAATATTTCTGTATGAAGCTTTGTTTGGGTCTTTTCCCTGCAGTAAACCTATAGATGTGATTTGAGGGTAATTTTCTTTTCCCCTGTCCCTTTCGCTCCTTTTTTTCCCTTCTGGCGTTGTCAGAAAGAAGCAATTTAAGTGAAATAAAAATGTGCTATAATAATTTACCATTGTTGTTATTATCATCATCTTCATCATCATTATCATCAATATTATGAATATCACACCACTGGGGTTGCATTTCAGAGAAAGTTCTAACATTGCAGCAGATAAGATGCACACACACACACACACACACACACACACACACACACACACTTTCCATGTGTTTAGCTGGGAAGGGAGGGAGGTAAATATCTCTCCCTTCGAGTTAGAAAAGGAAAAGGAAAAAAAGCATATGGCAATTTTAAAATTATTATTATTATTATTATTTTGCTTGATCAGGCTTGGAATGAGTGAATCATCTATCTAACACTTTTAACTCTGTTCACTATTTCATCCTGTTTCCACATTTATCTGAATTCTTAAAAAAAAAAGAACTTTGTATGAAAATGTGCATTTAAATGCACATTTAAATGTGTATTTTCAAACATATTTTCTTACAAAATAACTTTTCCAAATGTCTTCTCTCTCAAGAAAACACATTTTCAAATGAACTTTGAAGCCTTTTGTTTGAGGTTTCCACATGCCTGCTTTAACCATAACACTTCCTCTAAGGAGTTTTGGGCATTAAACATTGTTTCGCCGCCACCACAACTTTGTCCTCACAACGGTCCAGGGAGGTAGGTCAGGCTGACACACAGCCTCAGAGTCCCCTGCGAGCCTGACAACCAACCGGAGATTTGGACCCAGGTTCTCCCCAGTTCAAGCCTAACACTCTGCCTACAAACCCCACATGGCTGGAAGAGGCAGAGTATTGCTGCCTGAGAATTCTCTCCGGCTGCCTCCAATCTTCCTGGGTACACGGTAAAAACGGATGACGGTGTCCTGATGATGGGTCCTTTGCATTGGCTAGACGTCCGTGCATATGCCAGAGTTGGCAAGGCAGGCATAACTCATCGATTACATGCTGACACTGATGTGTTTTGGAGCAGCTGCCTTGGGGCCTTGGCAAATGCCTTGACCAAATCGCCCCGTGGAGCCAGCCTTGATCATTCATAACAATGATCATTTGGGAAAGCAAGGTGATGAAGGAGGGGGGAAAGAACCAACAACCCATATCCTTTCTTTTTAAAAGCAAGCTTGCAAGGATAGGGGGGAAATGAGATAATCCGAATGCTCATTAGCAAAAGAATATTAGGAGGGCGGGCTGTGGTGCTAGAATCCAAAGGGAGTGTCTGCTGGCTTAAGGGGTTGGCTAGACTTTTCTACCTTCTGCACATATGGTGCAGTTGGCAGCACAGGCCCTAACTGGGTACAAGCTGGTGTGTTTTGGAGCCATCGATCTCAGCCTGCATCCCTGCAGCATCCCTGGACCACCCTGGCTGAGTCTGGCTGGGTGCCCCCATTCTCTTCATCTCCCCACCACTGCGCCAGTCATGTGAAGTTTTATTAATGCGAAATGAGAACATCTTTCGCCGGATTTATTAGTACAGTGGTGCCTCGCAAGATGAAATTAATTCGTTCCGCAAGTTTTTTTGTCTAGCAAATTTTTCGTCTTGCGAAGCACGGTGTCGGAAAAGTTTTGGAAAAGCTTCAAAAATCACCAAAAACCTCAAAAAAGGCTACCACACCGCGTTCTATGAGTTGCTCCTCGAAGTCAAGTCGCAACTGTATTAACGGTGTTAAGAAAAAGGAAACAAACTTGCAAAAAACGCAAGACGTTTTCGTCTTGCGAAGCAAGCCCATAGGGAAATTCGTCTTGCGAAGCAGCTCAAAAACCGCAAAACCCTTTCGTCTAGCGAGTTTTTCGTCTTGCGAGGCATTCGTCTTGCGGGGCACCACTATAACAGTAGCATTATTCTTGCCAAGAGCAAATGCCTTGAATTCCTGCCTGTACCTGTGAGGTAGAAGAAGAGTTTGGATTTGATATCCCGCTTTATCACTACCCGAAGGCGTCTCAGAGCGGCTAACATTCTCCTTTCCCTTCCTCCCCCACAACAAACACTCTGTGAGGTGAGTGGGGCTGAGATACTTCAGAGAAGTGTGACTAGCCCAAGGTCACCCAGCAGCTGCATGTGGAGGAGTGGAGATGCGAACCTGGTTCACCAGATTACGAATCTACCGCTCTTAACCACTACACCACACTGGCTCTCTTTCCAGGCTGACTCCTTCCAGCTTGCAGGTCTGAAGGGGAGCCTACCTCATCCAAACTTTCCAAAACAACATGAATAAGAAACACAGCCTTCCTTCAAAATCCACACTTCTTCCAATTTCGCAATGCAATTCTTCAAGCAAACAATGCACATTTTTTCAGGTCTGATGTAGCAGAGTTTGGGGGTGCAAGGGTTAGAATGTTAGGTAATGTTAGAAATTAAGGAAGGATAGGATTCAGGCAGAGGGACACAGGTGGCACTGTGGGTTAAACCACAGAGCCTAGGGCTTGCCAATCAGAAGGTCAGCGGTTCAAATCCCCGCGAAGGGGTGAGCTCCTGTTGCTCGGTCCCTGCTCCTGCCAACCTAGCAATTCGAAAGTACGTCAAAGTGCAAGTAGATAAATAGGTACCGCTCCAGGAGGGAGGTAAACAGCGTTTCCGTGTGCTGTTCTGATTCTCCAGAAGCGGCTTAGTCATGCTGGCCACATGACCCGGAAGCTGTACGCCGGCTCCCTCAGCCAGTAAAGCGAGTTGAGCACCGCAACCCCAGAGTTGGCCACAACTGGACCTAATGGTCAGGGGTCCCTTTACCTTTAGGATTCAGGTAATATTTGGAGTATGGGAGGGACAATGTCAGGCTAAGCTACTTTTCCAGGCCAAGGTCTGGGATAGAAGTCTTTAAAAGTGACAAAAGGTGGGGGGAGAAAGTCATTAATTCATCAGTGGAAGCCATCAACCAGGCAGGAGGCTCTGCTGGCGAGGGCGAGGTTGCCAAGGAGGTGGGTGTGTGATGTGAAATTTAGAGGTTGGGGAAGAAGGACTCTGAGCTGCTCTGAAGGCCAGAACCATCTTGGCAGGTTGGGAAAGAAGCATGGAGATGTCTGAGAATCCAGTGCTGTGCTGCTGTGAAGGATGGGCTGCTCCTGAGATGTGAATGCTGTGAACTCACTCTCCATTGAAAGCTTCCAGTCTAAGTATGTGTAAAGAAATCGTATTTCAAAGATACCGCAGACTCCAACGCGCCTCATTTCCCCCAACAGAACACAGGCCCTGGTTGAGTTCCAAGACACCTTAGAATCTCGTGCACTGCTTGGCAGGGATTGGGCTGGCCAGGAGCCATACAATGTGGTAAAGTATGCAAAAAAAATTGCATATAGACACAAAAATTGCATAGAAAATGTGTATCTTAGGAAAAGATAAACATTGATGCATTCAGATGCCGATTAATTTTCATGAGGAATTTTTAAATTAAAAACAAACAAACCGCAAAGAAGAACTGGATTTAAGACTTCGAAAATGAGAGAGAAAATAGGGAGTCAGCTACACAGCTGCAATTATAACATTATAAGTGCATTACAAAAATGTGACACCAGATGGCGGTGTAAAGCTCAATGGCTAATTGTGTGTGTGTGTGTGTGTGTGTGTGTGTGTGTGTGTGTGTATATATATATATATATATATATATATATATATATATATATATATATATATATTTGCTTTCGTAGATTTTCACGGGTACAGGAATGCAGGTTTTGGTGTCTTCGGGTGTCTTCCCGTGTAAGAGTTGGGGTGTCTAGGCGACGTTTCGACGAGGTCTCACTCGTCATCTTCAGGCTGGTGCTTTCGGCTTCTTGTTACTGGAACAGAGAGCGTTGGAGGCTATACACCACACCCCCTCAACAGTATTTATAGGAACTCAAACACTGAGATCCTGCTCTGTTCCAGTAACAAGAAGCCGAAAGCACCAGCCTGAAGATGACGAGTGAGACCTCGTCGAAACGTCGCCTAGACACCCCAACTCTTACACGGGAAGACACCCGAAGACACCAAAACCTGCATATATATATATATATATAAAAAAAATCAGGTTTTCTTCCATGGCATTTCCATAGCGTTTTTTATATCTGTGTAGATCTGGCCCAAGAGCGATGTATTTGCCCAGCCCTACCCTCTATCAACTCATATCCATCATGGTAAAACACAACAGAAACCCATCCACAGCCATATAACATGGGGGCCTCTGAACCCCCCCTCATTTTTGCAAGAGACAAGTGACCCTCCAAAAAACGGGGTGGTTTTTGCCCAGTTTCACTTCAGATAAAGTTTTCCCTGATCCCACCCCCAACAATCAATTAATTGTATTGGAAATGAAGGGGGGGCAGAAGCAAAAACAGCACTTCCCCCTACTTTCTCTCAGCAATTCCTTATGACTACCCACTTATTAATAATGTGTGTTGAAGCTCCCTTTATGAATTTGCACTAGTTGCTGATACTATTGTTGATATTCTTTCTCCTCCTCCTCCTCCTTTAAATTTATTGCCCACCCTAAGGCCAGAGAATGAGTCACAGCAACTTAAAACGCAACATTAAAACAGCTTTTAAAGTTTCCAAATTACAGAGAATGCAACCACAAAATACGGGATGGGTTCTGAAAATGTACAGCTCAGGTGTCAAAGGCTCCGAGCACTTTCGGAGCATCTTTTAAAAGTTATCAGGCTGGTCTTTTTCTAGTGTGCATTTGAAGTAAGTGGTGGGGAAAGCTTCGCGAGCCTGGCCAGTCTTTTGTAATGATAAATACTTAGTTCCTGAGCCAGGTCACAGCCTCGCACGCTATTCATATCTTAAGACAGGATTTGTGAAGGAAAAGACAATGGGGAGGCTTTCCCATTTTCCTTTGACCTTGCAGAGAAAACATTTGCTCAGTTTGGGAATCAAAATGGTTTCAGGTCGGTCTTCCTGTGCTGATCTATGTACGTGCTTGGTTGGTATGAATGTTTAACATATATCTAAGACCTCAAAATTCCTATCAAACCAGTAGCTCAGTTGGTTAGAGTGTGGTGCTGATAATGCCAAGGTTGCAGGTTAAAACCCCATATGGGGCCAGTGGCGTAGCGTGGGTTGTCAGCACCCGGGGCAAGGCAAGTAATTTGCCCCCCCTAACCCCTAACCTGCCGCCGCTGCCAGCTTCTTCTTGCTGCTGCCTGGTCTGGTCTGGTGTGGTTCTCTCCCGTGCTCAGCGCTGCGCTGGGCGGCTGCTGCACTGTCCCTCCCCAAGATAGTCCCTCGCTCTCTCTCCGCACCGCACACCTGGCACCCACCCCCTCCACAGTGGGCGGCGACCCAGCGGCTCGGATCGGATTCGCACAGCCAGCACTGCAGTGAGAGAGAGTGAGTGAGCCAGGTAGGGGCAGGTAGGGGCAGAGTGCGAGCGCGCCCCCCCAGATGTTGCGCCCGGTGCGGCTGGCCCCCCCCTGCACCCCCCACGCTACGCCACTGTATGGGGCAGGTGTATATTCCTGAATTGCAGAGAGTTGGACTACCTTCCGACTCTACAATTCAATGATGACTCATGGTTCATGTGTTCCTAAAATTACCCAGCAGATGGCAACCTTCCCTAACACACAAGCATATCAGTCTCTCAATATTATTATATTAGGCTTTGGAAAAAAAAGTTCTTATATTTTAATTCTGTATTTAATTCTATAATTTTATATTCAATAATAATCATATTAATAACAACAGGAAGTTGAATTATGGTGTCATAGTAGTGTCTTATAGAGCTATTTCTCCTTTTGAGTTCTCTGCTCCCACAGCATTGGAACGCAGTTAATAGTACCTCCACTATATTAGACTCTGTATGCTTCTGAACGCCAGTTGCTGGAAACCTCAGGACGAGTGAGAATAGGATGCTGGACTAGATAGGCCACTGGCCTGATCCTGCAGACTCTTCTTATGTTCTTAGCAGGAGAAACAACAAAATCATGCTTACAGTGGTGTGGTTCAATAACCCCCAGATTTCTTCCCTGCATGCAAGTTGATATTGCATGTCATGCAAACACAGGTAATTTGCAAACAAAAAAACCAAGCGACAAACAAACCAGGTCCTGTAATCCCTGCAGCTGCGGAAGACCTAATGGCATGCTAAGCACAGTGATAAATTAATAGTGTGTGATGGGGCGGCTGAACTTGCTGTCTGAACAGCAGCAGAAATGTGGGAGGAAAGCACAGTTTTTAATGGATAAGCAATGCATGCGCCGTTTGTCTCCTGCTGTGCTCTGGATGTGTGTTTGCCTTGAATTTAATTGCTGTGCTGTTTTAATGCACTGGGTGTTTTTTTTTTAACATATATTGTCTTATGCAATTTTATTGTTCACACAGCTCAGAGAGAATTCTTTCTCTAAGAGGTGAACAAACATCACCAGATGAAAGTGGCTGCGGGGAGGGCTGCACTGGGGGGGGGGGTATGCCTCCATTGCCTATCACAGGGGCAGGGAAACTTTTTCCACTCCAAGGCTGCATTCCTTTCTGTGCAACTTCCCAAGGGCCACAAGGGAGTGGTGGACAGGGTTGGAGGCAAAAGTGTTTGGAGCCAATTATGAAACTTTTAAAGGTAAAGGTAAAGGAACCCGTGACCATTAGGTCCAGTCGTGACCGACTTTGGGGTTGCGGCGCTCATCTCGCTTTATTGGCTGAGGGAGCCGGCGTACAGCTTCCAGGTCATGTGTCCAGCATGACTAAGCCGCTTCTGGCGAACCAGAGCAGTGCACGGAAACGCCGTTTACCTTCTCGCCGGAGCGATACCTATTTATCTACTTGCACTTTGACGTGCTTCCGAACTGCTAGGTTGGCAGGAGCAGGGACCAAGCAACGAGAGCTCACCCCGTCCCAGGGATTCGAACCACCAACCTTCTGATTGGCAAGTCCTAGTCTCTGTGCACCACCCATGTCTCACCCACGAAACTTTTACCTTTACACAAAAGGTAGGCTACTTTCTACGCAAATGCACTCAAACACCTCTCGGGATTAGAGTTCAAAGACAGCTCCCATCACCCAAAAACATGCAAAGCAGAGCCGGGGCTGGATTTTCTCCCCAGGCTGCAGGCTCCTTACCCTTGATCCATTAGAAAATGTAGCCAGGCTTTGCCACTGTTTGATGTGCCATGTGTCTGGGGCAGGCGCATGCCCCCTTGCTGGGGCCACGAGGCCAGCCCTCAGCGCTAAAGCAACATCAACCATCAGAACGACGCCACAACTGACTGTTCTGCAACCTAATAATGTTGTGGTCATGTTTAAGCCATCACCTGTCAGTTATTGCACCCACGCCTGACTTTGTGTGGGCCCACAAACTGAAATGGACAGATGGCAGCGTGGCGTAGTGGTTTAGAGTGTCAGACTAGGACCTTGGAGACTAGAGTTCAAATCCCTGCTCAGCCATGAAGCTCATTAGCTGACCTTGGGCCAGTTGCCATCTCTCAGTGTGACCTTACAGGGTTGGTGTGAGGATAAAATGGAGAGTGGAGAGAAAACCATGTACGCCACTTTGAGGAAAGGTGGGATAGAAATGTAATAACATGAAAACTAATAACAATATGCATCCATTCCTATTTTGGTTCAGCTCTGTTTCAAACAGAGGGAAAGCTTGTCACTCTGCCAGCGCATTACGCAGAAGCAGCAACGTATAAAAGTTTCTTACTGTGGGCTTGTCCAGCAAATCACAGCGCTTGACTCAGGAGCATCACACTTTCTGTGGAGTCCTGGTGCCCTTTCCTTAGGAATCACATGGGTTAAGAAGTGTGTATAGAAGGTTCTGCTTCCATGTGGAAGGTTGCCATGGAAAAGAGATCTTCCAACAGTCATAACATTTGGAGCAGTCTTTGGTGTCTGTTTTATGCCAAAGCAACTGTTTCAGGCAAGGACTCATTTGCAAAGTGATCATGAGGAAGACTTGCACTTGCTACATAGGAGGATTCCCCCCCCCCCTTTTAAAACTGAAGTTTCTTTTCTTTGAAGCAATTCTGAATTGAGATGATTTTTTCAACAGTGCATCACGATAAAAGCCAGGCAAGCCTTGCTGGGGAATCCCTGTTACAGTCATACCTTTTGTTACGTTTGCTTCAGGTTAAGTCTTTTCAGGTTGCGTCCTGCGGTGACCCGGAAGTACCGGAAAGGGTTACTTCTGGGTTTTGCCGCTCGCGCATGCACAGACATGCAAAATGATGTCACATGCATGCGCAGAAGCGGCAAATGGCGACCTGCATGTGTGCAGACGCAGGTTGCGTTCCTTTCAGGTTGCAAACGGGGCTCCGGAATGGATCCTATTCACAACCAGAGGTACCACTGTATTTATTTAGTTATTTGCAAAATAAAATAAAAAACCCTGTACCATCAAAAGATATCACAGCCATGAAAATGTAAGATCAGCAATAACATTGCATTCAGAGAACACGTCAAGAATATTATCACAAAGCAGCAGATCCATTGAGAACATCAAACATAAACAGATCACCTCTCAGGGGAAAGCCTGAGTTTTAATCAGGGGCCTAAATGCCAGTATGGTATATGCCTGCCTGATATCCATTCAAAGCACATGCCAAAGGGTTACCATGCTGATGATACTGAGCATAAGATGAGCCTATGGAAAATACAACACGGCTGAGAGCATCTCTTCCTTATGCCCATAGCCCATGATTCAGAGGTTAATTCCAAATAGTGGGTGATGTAAATAAACAGTGTTTGATGTTTTAATTTGCTGGAAGCTGCCCAGGTGGCTGGGGCAACCCATTCAGATGAGGGCATAATAACAATATGTTTGTTGTTGTTGTTGACGCGGGTGGAGCTGTGGTCTAAACCACTGAGCCTCTTGGGCTTGCCGATCAGAAGGTGGGCGCTTTGAAACCCTGCAACGGGGTGAGCTCCCATTGCTCTGTCCCAGTTCCTGCCGACCTAGCAGTTCAAAAGCACACCTGTGCAAGTAGATAAATAGGTACAGTTGTGGCGGGAAGGTAAATGGCATTTCCATTCTCTCTGGTTTCTGTCACAGTGATCCATTGCGCCAGAAGCTGTTTAGTCCTGCTGGCCACATCACCCAGAAAGCTGTCTGTGGACAAACGCCAGCTCCCTCAGCCTGAAAGTGAAATGAGTGCCGCAACCCCATAGTTGCCTTTGACTGGACTTAACTGTCCAGGGGTCCTTTATCTTTAGCTTACCTTTATAACAAAACCATACATGCTTTTGAAATGTAGTGTGGTTTCCAAAACTAACTCAAAAGGGGCTTTTAACTGGGCATCTCCACACCATGTGGACAAGGGGTGCAGTTTCTGCTATGTATTTCTTTGTAGAAGTATTTAAATACTGCCCTATCACAAAACATTAGGGAGGGGGTACAGCGGCATAGACAATACCCTTTAAAAGCGACACAGGACCACCACTAAAAGACCAGCCACTCAATAATATATTTTTTAGGCCTGCTGGCTTTTAAAAATAAATGAAAAGTCATCAACAGAAAGTAAAAGCGAGGGTAGCAGCATAGGACCGGTGACATTAAATGCCTGGTTTCTGGTTGGGGTCAGTTGGACTTTATTAACACAATAAAAATCTAGGAGGTCTCATCTGGAAGATCTCACATTGAGAACACCTCAGAACAGGCATAACAATTCACAACTGGACCTCTGTAGCATCCAGCAAAAACAATAATAACTTAAATGGCCTTTATTTCTTTAAATGTTGCTTAGAGAACCAAACCCATCTATCCCTCATATCTGACGGACCCAGTACAGTGGTACCTCAGGTTAAGTACTTAATTCGTTCCGGAGGTCCGTACTTAACCTGAAACTGTTCTTAACCTGAAGCACCACTTTAGCTAATGGGGCCTCCTGCTGCTGCTGCTGCGCCGCCGGAGCCCGATTTCTGTTCTTATCCTGAAGCAAAGTTCTTAACCTGAAGCACTATTTCTGGGTTAGCAGAGTGTGTAACCTGAAGCATATGTAACCTGAAGCGTATGTAAGCCGAGGTACCACTGTATGAGGCAGATTAGGAATACCAGGCCAAACCATAAGCAGTGGTTAAAGGTTTCAGGTATGAGTCGCCTCACAGGATCCCCTGCCAAAAATGTGCTTTTCTGCTCCAGAACAGGTTGTACTACATAACTAATAACATGGAAAGGAAATAACATGTGTTTTCTGCAGGATTTGAGGCCTTGACACTTTGTACTACATTGTGGCAAACGCTTCTTTTCTCTCATCACTTGTTCCCTTTGTCCATGCAGCAGCTATAATGTTTGGACGGTGAATCATCTGGTTCCTGTATCCAGGATGCTGTCATTTTATTTTATTTTTAAATGGTGGTTACTTTACCACCCAGGGCGACATTTTCCACCTCATGACAAAAACACAAGAGTCCTGCTGTATCAGGCCAAAGGCCCACCTAGTCCTGCATTTTGCCCTCACATTGGCCAACCAGAGGCCTCTTGGAAGCCTTCAAGCTGGACATGAGCACAGTAGCCATCTTTTGCTCAAGCAGTGGGGACCTCGGAGACCTCGGGGGTCTCAAATTTCCGTGGTACTCTGTGTGACACCAAAATCCGCCCCCTGTAGCACCCAAGAAGCTCTGCACCCAGTGTGACCACACTGGTTGTGCTCCCCTAGACCTGCCTTTGCAAGAAGAAATTTCTTTCACCTGTCTTGGATGTTCTAAAATTCAGCTTCCTAGGTGTTATGTACAGAGTTGAATTGGATCCAGAAGGCAGTCTGATTGGTCCTAGAACAATAGGATTCAGAATGCAGCAGTCTGATTGGAGCCACCCAATCCAGCTCCAGGTGGAAGGTAATCCACAACCTGATTGGCCTACAGGAGAATCCCGGAATTAGCCAATCACGTGGGCCCCATTGTGTAAAGAATGTATATAAGGCAGACATTCTGGGGGAACTTCCATTCCTCCTCACCACTATGAGCAGAATAAAGAGCATGAAATCTGCTCTCGACTCCGAGTATATTTCCCTTGGGTGGGTGACACAAGGGTCTAGTCTTATGAGCTTCTCTCTGTCCACTTTTCCCACGCCGTACATAATTTTATATACTTTTTATCAAATCTGCCATAACCCATCGGCTTTCAAGATTGAAAAGCCCCCAAATGCTGTTGCCTTTCATCAGAGGATAGTTGCTCCATCCCCTTGATTGCTATAATTGCCATTTGGTTCCAGAAGAGCCTGGATTTGTCTAGCGGCTAGCCAAGCATCAGGTTTTCAGACGGGCCAACCAGATGCCTACTGGCAGCCTGCAAGCAGAGCATGAGTTCAACAGGACTCCCCTGTTTGACCTCTAAGCAATGGGTATTGCTCTTGATACCTGAAGTATCAGTGCTCAGCTATCAAATCTCTTTACTGCTTTCAAGCCATTTCTGGAGTCCTGTGTTGGACTTGGTCTAGCCCCAAAGAACAAGATTCTTTGGGGTACCTCTTTTGCTAAGGTTTGTGTGAAGATGCTCTTGCTGTTTCCATCACCTCTGGAGCAACTATGGCAATAGAGCTGGAGGCAACAGATCCCCTTGCAGGACCCAGCCTCAAAAGTGGGACTCTGAGTATTTACTGGGTCTCCATAATACTTTGCTGTTGATGCGACAGACATAGGGTGGTAGGCAACGAATCAGATCTGATAGTGCAAGGATTTGCACTCGTGAAATGAAACCTCTCCTCCCTCTTCCCTCCTCATGTACCCCCAATGCCCTCCCCAAAGCTACTCCAGAGAACTGGGGAAAACCAAGAACAGATTTAGAGGTTGCAAGGGGAGAGGAGAACAAAAGAAAGTTGGACTGCACAGCCAAAAGTCTTTGCACTGGCCGATCAACTTCGATGGGTGCCACCCTTGTATTGTTTTCCTGATGCAAGTGTGGGCAGGGGAGGGTTGATGGAGTCAGGACAAGGCAAGCGATGCTCTTACAGCCCTGGCAAAGCCACCCAGTGCTTTCCTTTCATTTTGTATTGGATTGTAGAAATTTAATATAGCAGCCACCTGGCGCTGCCATGGTGCCATTCACAGGGCGACTGTGACGCTGGGTGGGAGCGAGTGATTGTAGGTTTCAGCATTGACAGGCTCATAAAAATAGAGGAACAGCAGTGGTTTGAGCAAAACTGAACCCACTATGTAAACAGTGCAACAGGGAATTACTTTACTGCTAAATTTAATGTGGGAGTCAACCACTGCTGTTTTCGAGACAAGTGTGCACACATGAATGGTGTTTAAGGCAGAAGCTTTGAGGCAGTGAATTGGCATGCAGGTTTTGAGCTAATAAATGTGTTTATTTACTCGATATTTATTTTTGAAATACCCTTCATCGTAATGATCTTAGGATAGGGTACAATGTCTAGTTAGTGATTTACTTTATACGATTTTATTTGTTAGTTAAATATCCGTACGGTCCTTCATTCGAGGATCACAGAGCAGTTTACAACAATTTACTGCTTGATTATGAGGGGGTGGGGAGGAAATCAAATTGCTATTTTGCATAATTAAAGTTTTTCTTAATATATCTAATTTTTTATATCTACTTTGCAACTATTACTGAAGTTCCTTGAATGCTGCAACAGAATTTAAACTACTATATTTATTTTTCAAATATTCTTTGAAAACCTCCCATTTTGAAACAATTCCTTTTTGATTTATTCTTTATTTTTTCTGATAGACCGTCTAATTTGGCATATTCTGTCAGCTTTTGGATCCAATCTTGTATAGAGGGGATTTCATTATGATAAAAGTGTGTATTGGCAATAAGTAATATGAAATCGAAATATGGAATAGACGGGAGGTTGGGTCTTTAGAGTTAAAACCAATATATGTTTTATTGTTTGTTAAGAAAATTATGTGTTTATGGTTATTCCTGTGTGTAATTTGGTGTTTGTGTTTTTTCTTTTTTATTGCTGTATCAATAAAAATTAAAAACAAAATCAAATTGCAATTTTGCACTTATATGAAACACAGAAACCATAAGGACCACAAATTACAGAAAGAGCAGGTCATAAGGACACTCGCTTCTCTTTTCCAGCCTATTCTTGGGCTTGCAAGGTCAAGGGGAGTTACTCTGGCAATTAGCAGAGGGGCTAAAATCAGCTTGGAGCCAGTTATGTACTTAGAAGACTTCTTCATCTGTTCAAGATTCCAGAGCCTGAATAGGATGCATTACCGTCACTCTGATTTGGCTTCAGCTATCAAGGCATGATGCTGCCTTGAAGCCAAGCAAAAGAAAGGGTTATTCATCTGGGCACTCTGGAGTTATTATTAGGGGCAGAGCCATAGCTCTGTGGCATAGCTTCTGCCAGTTTCAATCCGTGGCATCTCAGGGTGGGGCTGGGAGAGACCCCAGCCTGAAATCCAAGGGAGAAGCTTCCAGTCAGTGTAGGCAAAACTGAGCTGGATATATCAATTGTCACTTAGTAGAAGTTGGCTTCCTGTGTTCCTGCGTCAAGTAAGGAAAGGGGAGAAATTCAGTTCAGCTTGCACTCTAATGCAGACCTACCTGGTTTGCACTTCCCATTACATTACTGTATGTGGACAGAAATGCCATTCTCCTGCAAAATCTGCATTTCTCAAAGATTTACAGGGTGGTTCCTGAGCAAAAAGAAGTATACACAAATCTGTATATTTGGGGAACGCTTGCATTAAATTGCATATGTTAAGTGAAAATAACATCCCCAAATGTTCCATATTAGGGGGAATTGCCTGTAAAAAAAATGCCTACCAAAATGTGTGCATTAGAGGGGAAATGTACCCTAAGATCCTAACAAATTTCTAATGAGTTGGTTTTTTTATTTTAAAAAATCACAAACAGATGGAGAAATAGGATGCACTGATCTTAAATGTGAAGCTAGGAGAAGCCAAAGTTGACGATTTGCCCATCCCTAGTGACTGGACCACGAAACAGACAAGGATGTGTGGAGGCAGATAAGGAGGGGGCTTCCTGAAACTTTGACCCTCCCCTCTTGCATCCTCACTTTCTGAGACAATAAAGTTCTAAAAGTATGTTTTCAGGACCCTCCCTAGCCCCTTGTAACTGCAATTTGTTTTAACTGATTTTAATACTGAACTTTAACTTCTTGTAACTTGGTTCTGGGACCTGTTGGCGAAGGACAGGTAATAAAATTATTATTATTAAAGAGGATGATGGAACTTTTAGCTCTAAGGTGTGGGACTCCTAACCAGGAGAACATGCACAATTTGAGCTCCTTAGCATGAAAAATTGCTCTCATCTTCCAACAGGTGGCAACATAAGAAGCTACTTCTCAGAAGATAAGGATGCACCTTGACGCATTTCCTTTTCTAAAAACCTTTATCACAGGCCTTTCTTCACATTGGGTTTTTTTTGGGGGGGGGGAGTGTTCATTAAATTTCTCATCTGTGAGGTATTCATTATGCAAATGGCGCTGGATGAGGCAGGTGCGTCTTCTGCAAAGCACAGCAAGCAGCTGTGATGCATCGCTAGAGTCGAGGAGTTTGGAACAAAAGACCTTGCCTTCACTAGCATTAGGATACCTTGTGTGAATGGAAGCGTGCGTGCAGAAAAGTTCTTAAAGTCTACAATTTGGTGCTGGAAGTGAAGCAAGAAGAAAAGTAGGAACACTTCTGGCAGCTTTCAGAGAGAAGAGTTCTCTGCTTTCATGTTAAACGGCAGCACTTTGGAAGGTGGCAAAAACAAAACAAAAAACAAACACAACCCACTGCCAGGCTTCTATTGATGGTCCAGATTAGAAAGAAATATTTCTCCCCCTGTGATTATAATCTCATAGCTAAACATCACCTTCACAGTCAAAGGAGTCTTGAGAGACAAATTAGATTCTTGGCTCTATGTTTCCCACACTGTTCAACAAGCACACGATGTCACGATGATACCCAGTAATCTTCCCCGTGTGAGGGAAGCTTGGAAAACATGTACTTAGATTTGGTTGTGTGTGTTTTGTAAGCCACCGGGTGTGTGTTTTCTGCAATTAACATCCCCTTAAAAAAAATAGCTCTGATTTATCTGCGGCAGGTTGTATCGCACCTCCTTCTCCCTGTGCATGAAAAGGTGGTGGAAGGAAAGGCTGTCAGGTTACCTGGAATGTTTGTAATGTAATTGCACCTGAGAGGTCCAAGGGGCCTGATTGCAGCCTGCCCCAGCCTGGTGCTTCCCAGAGGTTTTTGACTACAACTTCCATCAGCCCATTCCAACATGATCATTCTCACTGGGACTGTGGCAGTTGCAGTCAAAAAGAACTGGAAAACACCTGCTTGAGGGAAGACTGACTTATTCTGTGCTTAGGGGGGAGACAGAATACTTAAACTAGGAGCAAAGAGCTAGCAAAAAGGCTCCCAGGGCAGCTTTCGAATATCAACGAGAAAGTCCTTGCCCTCACAAAAGGAAAAGGGACTGGGGAGGGAGGAGGAAAAAACGCCATCTCAATCTCTCACTTATAGTTACAGAGGCCTTATAGGCAGCGGCAGCAGCAGTGGACATATTTAGAAAGAAGTCAAACATTTGTGGCTTTTCAGCAAAGCTGATGGAAGGCATGATAATAGCATGATAATAGATCATGGCTAGTAGCTCTTAATAGCCTTGGCTTCCAAGACTTTGTCTAATCCTCTATTAGAGTCATCCAAGTGGCAGGGAGTTCTATAGTTTAACTCTGTGAAAAAAATCTTTCTTTGATCTGTCCTGCACACCTAACAATCATCTCCACTGGATGTCCACAAGCTCTATGAGAGAGGAAGAAGAACTCTTCTCTACTCACTTTCTCCATTAATCACACTTTCCCCAGTCAGGGGCTAAAGAAGTTGCAGTGACCAAATTCTTTTGTCCTGTGTACCCCTGCTTAACACCCTGCATTGCATCTGTTTCCCTGTGGAGCCTACCACGTCTCTACAAAACATGGGAGTGTGCAAGCCGTGGGCTTCTGCTGCTTTCCGGAACATTTTAATATGTTTTCCAAAGCTGGATTCATCTCCAGGCTTATAGTCCTTTAATATCCGGTCTGGTTCATAGTGTTAAATTTATTTCTGTAATATAATGCTATTATTTCAGCAGGCAAAAACAGCAAAAATGCACATGGGGGAAACACTAAGCATTTCAATGCTCTCATAATTTGTACACATTGTCCCTGCACATACCATCTGAACAAATGGCTTAATTTTGCCACATAGTCGTTATTCATGTAATTCGGGCAAATGCATTCTGAAAATAAAAAAGTGGGTGATTAGAATGGGTTGCATCCATCTTTCTTTGGAGCTGTTCCATGCATGTCCGAAGTAGCTCCCACTAGGTCAGATAGAATGTACTCTCCAGGAAGCATTCGTTGGATTGCAACCCTGGCCTGAGAGCAGCTAAATGACTCAGATTTTTAAACAACTTAGAATTAGCACCCAGAAGTGTGGTGTAGTGGTTAGAGCAAGGGTATTCAATGTGGTGCCCTCCAGCTGTTGTTGGACTCCAACTCCCATGAATCCCTGACCATTGTCCGTGCTGCCTGGGGAGGATGGGAGTTGTAATGATGTCATCTGTCTAATTCTAGATAAGAGCATCTGGTTAGGACTGTTCACCAGTTCAAACACCCCACTGAGCTATGAAGCTCACTGCATGATTTTGGGCCAATCTCCACCTCGCAACATAATCTACCTCTCAGGGTTGCTTTGAGGATAAAGGTTGGGAGACAGAGAAATAGACAGCCATGTGTATCATATCTTAAGTTTCTTAGAGGAGAGAGTGGTTGCTGGCATCTATCTGTCTTGAGAGACAGTGGAGGGTGCCTCTGAGGGTGAAGTCAAACTGTGGTGTTAGCAGAAGTGACCTCTCTGGGGTGCAAGCCTGGGCCATGTGTATGGAGGTCCTGGGCTGCCTAGACAACAAGACCCAACTCTCAGCCACGTAGACCAAAGGAAAGCAGAGCAATACGTTTGGCACCAGCTTGGCTGCAGGAGTTGCCAGAAGGAGATGTAGGTCTAAGGGACTCCACTCCAGATCTGTGTAGGGTTTACTCCTTAGCCTTTACTTCTCCCAAAGATGTCCCTCAAGGCAGCAGAGGTTTAGGATCAGAGTTTTCCTTCTCCTAGACTGCTACCTTCCCAGGGTGAAAAGCCCCATCTGCCCCTCACTTCAGCACATACAAAAACCGCCTTCTTGACCATTGGACCCACTATTGGTCTTGTCCACTCAGTCTGCTGGAGCCTGTCTCCTCATGCAGGGGAAGAAGAAGAAGAGGAGGAGGAGGAGGAGGAGGAGGAGGAGGAGGAGTTTGGATTTGATATCCCGCTTTATCACTACCTGAAGGAGTCTCAAAGCGACTAACATTCTCCTTTCCCTTCCTCCCCCACAACAAACACTCTGTGAGGTGAGTGACGCTGAGACACTTCAGAGAAGTGTGACTAGCCCAAGGTCACCCAGCAGCTGCATGTGGAGGAGCGGAGATGCGAACCCGGTTCCCCAGATTACGAATCTACCACTCTTAACCACTACACCACACTGGCTCTCAACTCCAACTCACCGAGCATTCAAAACCCATTGCCTATCTTCACCTGGTTTAGCCAGCCAAATGGAGCCATTCCTGGGGTGTGGCTGTTGTCGCATGCAGACAGCTTCTGGGAGCCACAGGTGAGAGCTGAGTGTCAGGTGGGGACCAAAGGTCGACATATTATCTAGAAGGAGAACAATGTGTGTTCAACCCCTACCACCCCTCCCCGAACACCCTATACATCCCAAGAGGAGAG
Source organism: Podarcis liolepis (assembly GCF_965112155.1). NCBI lineage: Eukaryota > Metazoa > Chordata > Lepidosauria > Squamata > Lacertidae > Podarcis > Podarcis liolepis. The sequence continues at coordinate 16,650,387 of NC_139564.1, read as the reverse complement.
GTCCTCCACTCAGGTAAGCAAGACTATGTATTCAAGTCAGGCAAATACAGTCAAGAGTGCCAAGCAGGGCTTGTGAGGGGTGTGGTCAGCGTGTGCATAACTTGGCCACCGTAACTTGGATCTAGGATTCTAAACCATGGTTTGTCCTCAAAACAATGGCTTGCTGTGTTCTCTCTGTATGTTGCCAATGCAACAATAAAGCATTTGTCAGTTACCAGGTACTGCACAGGACAGGACATTCCTAAACCCCTCTTCCCCTTTACTAAATTTCTGTTTGTTTTGTTTTTTAATACTGCAATACCTTGCACTACAGACTCTCGCTGAAATCCTGCACGTAGGTCTATAAGCTTTATCTCCCGATGAAATCAACAGGATTTAAACAGTGTAACTACTTGCAGGATCACAGCCACTCCTCCCATCACTGCACTTTGTCAATTTGGAGCAGCCAACCCTCTTTAGCTATGACCTTACTTCCAGGCCTTTATCCCAGGAATTCCAGGACTTCCAGGCCTTTATCCCAGGAATTCAGGCCAAATTCAGCACTAGAAGGAGCCTTGCACAGGATGCCACGAGTTGAGTCGGGTTCTCTAGGTACAATGAGCAAAGAGGAGGGGGGGAAAGAGTTAAACAGTTCTGCTTACTTTCCTCTGGTGGTTTCGAAGCTGGGCTTTTTGAGATCTGCATTCTGCTTGCTGCTATCTTCTGAGTGTCTGGAAGACCTGCTCACCATAGTCCCTTGGTTTTTCTCAGAAACTTCCTTTGGAGGAAGGCGATTCCAAGGATGGTATGGTGGAGGAACCCCTGCATTGCTAGGCAGGATGAATCGCTTCCCGTTGGGAGAACCGCCGTCACTGTTATTCCCTGGGCTAGGAGTTACGGTAAGGGCCAAGGGTGTCTTCTGCTCTGATGGAGTTTGCAACCCCTGTGCCTCTTTCGTGGCTAGAGGAGAGCTGTGCTTTTCACCTTCCTCTTGGCTTGCATTCAGCAAAGCATCCGGCTTCTCTGAAGTAGGAGGCAGGGAGGTTGCCAATATGTTTCTGAGGTCCTGCGTTTCAGGTGAAGTCAAGCCCAGGTGGCTGCTCTCCGCTTCGCTCTCCACCGCAGGTGCGCTGGTTGCTTCGACTTCTGCACTGCTGCATCCCAAGACCAGCAAGCTCAGCAGCAAGAATACCTCCCTCATTCTCTTGGCTTGTGAGAACTTTGCAGCGACTCTCTCATATATAGAAGACTCTGGATACTTCCCTGTCTCAAAGCCGCCGCTTTCACAATGAACCTGCAGTGAATCCCCGGTTGGGGATTTTATTTGTGGCGGAGAGAGGAAACAGGTTTTTGAGTGCTTGAAGCTGGACCGAGGAAGCTCCCTTTCCTGTTTCGATGGATTCCTCTGTGACCTGCGACCTCTTGGAGCTCTGGAGCCAGTAAGTTGTAGGGGAAAGCAAAGAGGGCTGCCTTTGTTGGAGCTACAGGATGAGGAATAATGGCACAATGAGAACGTGGAAATATACTGTCCATGAAACCGCTTCAAGGGGGATGGGTGGGGAATAAGAAGTGCTGAGTAACTTCCTTTTGACGTTGGTTAGCAGCAAAGAACATGAGAGACCTGCGCAATATGATGGAATCCTAAAGTCCCACATCCCTATGCTGAAGCACATGCAAAACAGCTCCCAAGGAGCACATGTCACTACTCTGTTCTCTCTGCCACAATAGCCCAGATGCCCTGCTCACACTGTAGCTGTTTTTGCACTCTTTTGAGGCCAGAGTGGATATGCTTAAAAACCTCCAGTCCATAACAGGGCTGGATTAACCATTAAGCAAAATGTGCATCAAGGGAAAGGGGGCGCCACAGAAATTTTCCATTGCCGAATTCACCATAGACCGCATGGTGCAGCTGAACCAAAAAAAGGCTCCCACAATAAATGGAGTTAAAATACAACAATAAAAAGTAAATAAATAAATAAAGTGGAAGTACAGTGGTACCTTGGGTTACATACACTTCAGGTTACATACGCTTCAGGTTACAGGCTCCACTAACCCAGAAATATTACCTTGGGTTAAGAACTTTGCTTCAGGATGAGAACAGAAATCGTGCTCCTGCGGCGCAGCGGCAGCAGGAGGCTCCATTAGCTAAATTGGTGCTTCAGGTTAAGAACAGTTTCAGGTTAAGAACGGACCTCCGGAACGAATTTAGTACTTAAGTACTTGACCCCAGGTACCACTGTATACACAAATAACAATTATTTTCCATCATACTGTAGGTTTTGTTTCATTTCCGGGGGGGGGGGGCGTTATTTTACGGTTTATTATTGTTTATATTTTGAATTAGATATATATGGGGGAACCAAAATCTTTTAAGTGTTGAGGGCTTCTAAATCTGGCCCTGGTCCACAACCTCCTGATAGAGTCCACTCAGTTGTGGAATGGACTCCCACAGGAATCTCCTTCATTGGAGGTTTTTAAGCAGAGGTTGGATAGCCATCTGTCATGGATGCTTTAGTTGAGATTCCTGGATTGCAGGGGGTTGGACTAGATGGCATTTGGGGGCCCTTCAAACTCTATGATTATGTGATTCTGTGCACCCATACAGCCCTGACCTCACCACTGCCCTTCCTCACCTCACCCTATCACCATCCAGGGAAGCTGCAGCATCGCTGGTGTTGAGAGGGCAGGTAATAATAATAATAATAATAATAATAATAATAATAATAATAATAATAATTTATTTATATCCCGCCCTCCCCGGCCAGAGCCAGGCTCAGGGCAGCTAACACCAGTAAAATTACAGTAAAAACATAATGGGGGGGGACCAATTTAAAATGCAGGTTAAAATGCAGTTTAAAATGCAGCCTCATTTTAAAAATAGCCCATAGATCAAAACCATAAGGGGAGGGAAACATAAGGGTCAGACTGAGTCCAAACCAAAGGCTAGGCGGAACAGCTCTGTCTTGCAGGCCCTGCGGAAAGATGTCAAGTCCCGCAGGGCCCTAGTCTCTTCTGACAGAGCGCTCCACCAAGTCAGGGCCAGTACTGAAAAGGCCCTGGCCCTAGCTGAGACCAATCTAACCACCTTGTGACTTGGGACCTCCAAAATGTTGTCATTTGTGGACCTTAAGGTCCTCCGCGGGGCATACCAGGAGAGGCGGTCCCATAGGTACGTGGAAGCAGCCTTATAGTGAATCCGTTTAGCCTAGTCTTGTTAACACAAACTGGCAGGAGGTCTCTGGGGTTTCAGTCAAGGATCTTTCTGGAGATACCAGGGATTGAACCTGAGGTCATGTGAATGCAAAGCAGGCATTCTATGGAGCTGAACTATAGAAGTTCCCCAATCTGCATCCCACTGTACAGCTTGGTACTGAAGTGAAAACACCAGAATCTGGCGCAGTCATTCAGATCAAATGCAAAGAGAAGCGGGCCTTTTTGTTGCAGCCTGCCAAAGATTGTGGAGCGCACGGACTAATTGTAACTGAAAGGCAGTCATCTTCTCTCTGAGCAAGTCTGGGCAGCTGCTGAAGTGGACTCCTGAATTATCCACGGCGAGTGGAAGAGGTTCCTCACATCCCTGCAGCTGACAGCATCTCATTAGCGACACTTCTCAGGAATGGGCGAAGGCTGCTGAAGACATAAACAACTCCGATTAGCTGGGCAGAGCTGCTGCGCTAAGTTACAGCTGTAACGTTCGATAATGTGCTGGGCAAAACGGGAAGGAAGCCAGGACAGTGACAACGGAGCCAGATGCCCCATATTCCTCATGCGTATGTGGCCTTGTGCTTTCAGAAGCCAGACACTCAGGTTTCTGAGCCTGGAAGACACCTCCACAAAAGGGTAATTGCTATGTAGGTAAAAGTAACAGGGCAGTCTGGAGGGGGGGAAAGCAGGATTTAATAGGTGAAATATACTCGGAGTCGAGAGTGGATTTCATTTTCTTTATTCAGCTCATAGTGGTGAGGAGGAATAGAAGTCCCCCCACAATATCTGCTTTATATACATTATTTACACAATGGGCTGCATGTGATTGGCTAATTACGGGATTCTCCTGTAGGCCAATCAGGTTGTGGATTCACTTCCACCTGGAGATGGATTGGGTGGCTCCTGCGGACCAATCATACTGCTGCATTGTTCTAGGACCAATCAGACTGCTGCATTCTGAATCCTATTGTTCTAGGACCAATCAGACTGTTGCCTTTTGGATCCTATTGTTCTAGGACCAATCAGACTGCTGCATTCTGAATCCTATTGTTCTAGGACCAATCAGACTGCTGCATTTTGGATCCTTTTGTTCTAGGACCAATCAGACTGCTGCATTTTCGATCCTATTCAACTCAGTACATAACAATAGGACAGGGGAGTAAAAGCCCAGAGGCCTGCATTTCAGGGTGGCCGATCGGCAGTCGAGGCTACAATCAATTACCCTTCATTTCAAGCACACCTCAAAGTAGATGCTATAGCAATCTGAACTTATGTGCAGGGGACAGAGCTTCCCCCCAATTTTAGAAGGGAAGGGATGGAAATTAAGCCCACAATTAGAAATCCAGAAAAAGAAGGGGGAAGGGGTGTTTGGTGTGTTGTGGAGCTGGCATATGTCTCCTAGACATGGACCTGACATGGAGACAATGGCCAGCTTGATTACTGAGCTCAGCGCTCTAGGATCCCACCCTGCAGGGTTGGTGTCGACCTTTTGACACCAGCGTGGTGTAGTGGTTAAGAGCGGTAGACTCGTAATCTGGTGAACCGGGTTCACATCTCTGCTCCTCCACATGCAGCTGCTGGGTGACCTTGGGCCAGTCACACTTCTCTGAAGTCTCTCAGCCCCACTCACCTCACAGAGTGTTTGTTGTGGGGGAGGAAGGGAAAGGAGAATGTTAGCCGCTTTGAGACTCCTTCGGGTAGTGATAAAGCGGGATATCAAATCCAAACTCTTCTTCTTCTTCCAGAGTCCCTGCAGAGACTCTGTGGGTTTTGAAAGAGATGAGGAACAACAAGGGAATCTGTGGGGCAGTTTTGGTTTTATTTCATTTTCTTAGCTGTTCTTCATTGAAAATGCAACTTCACAGCAGGTCACACCTTCTTTACTCACCTCAAGGTTTCAGTATCACATAAGAGAGCCAGTGTGGTGTAGTGGTTAAGAGCGGTAGTCTCGTAATCTGGGGAACCGGGTTCGCGTCTCCGCTCCTCCACATGCAGCTGCTGGGTGACCTTGGGCCAGTCACACTTCTTTGAAGTCTCTCAGCCCCACTCACCTCACAGAGTGTTTGTTGTGGGGGAGGAAGGGAAAGGAGATTGTTAGCCGCTTTGAGACTCCTGAAGGGGAGTGAAAGGCGGGATATCAAATCCAAACTCTTCTCTTCTAATAGGGTAGCCATGAGGAGGACCACAGCTTTGGTTCCTTTCAGTACTAGGATCTCTCAGCTTTGCATTTTTCCAATTTTCAATTTAGTTCACATTTCCACATCAATTGGCAATTTTTTAATGAAAAAGAAGTCGTCATGAAACTTTTCTTGTCATCTATGTTTACATGAACATTTTTGCAAAGCATTTCCTTCTAATATAATGCATTTTGGTGTTATTTTCACCAATGTATAGTCATTTATTTGCATTTTTGGTACACAACACTTTCTGGAGAACTGTATTGCAAATTTTGGAGATGGGGTTTCCAGCAACTAGTATTCAGAAGCATTGCTGCCTCGAACTGTGGAGGCAAAGCACAGCCATCGTGGTTCATAGGCCTTGATAACCCTCTCCTCCATGAATTGATCTAATCCTCTTTTAATACAGTGGTACCTCGGGTTAAGTACTTAATTCGTTCCAGAGGTCTGTTCTTAACCTGAAACTGTTCTTAACCTGAAGCACCACTTTAGCTAATGTGGCCGCCCACTGCCGCTGCGCCGCAAGAACACAATTTCTGTTCTCATCCTGAAGCAAAGTTCTTAACCTGAAGTACTATTTCTGGGTTAGTGGAGTCTGTAACCTGAAGCGTATGTAACCTGAGGTACCACTGTATATGGATATGCACAAAGAGTTGGGGGAAAGTACCAGGGCTTGTTTTGGTTGTAATATATTTTGATAATGTAATACCTCCCCCCCCCTGTGAAGGGAACCTGAGCTTACAGGGTTAAACAGCTCAGAGTGTACGCCCTGCCTACTGTTGGGAGGGGGGAGACTCCACGTCAGTTCCGAGTCTCTCAAGTCTTTGTTCTGACTCTCTACTTTCGCTTTTGAGGAGAGTGGACGTGTTTTCACGATGCTGTTCGACAATGGATAGTTTGCTGTAAATAAAACTGCTTTTAGCTGCTAAGATCCTGAGTGGACTTTATTTGAGCACACTGAAGCAAGCACTGGAGTTTTTGAAGCTTTCTCTTGCCGCTGCTGATCTCTGCGTTTTTGCTCAGAACCTCGGAATGTGGCCTTTGAAGTCTGGGGCCTGGCCACGAGAGCAGCCGAAGCGGGCTGGACGCCAAGAATTTATCTGATTTATCTGAGCAATAAATCAATCACATGTTATCAGGTTATGGACGTCAGTTACTGCAATTAGAGAAAGCTTTGAAGTGCTGTGTGCTGAGAAGCTGCTGATTTTGCTGCCGGAGGCAAAAGTCCTGCTTTGAGGCTCTGCCTGGGAGAAAGCAGGGAGGCTGGCTGCAATGCTGTGTGCTGCAAAGGGACGCTGGGAGCCTCTCCGTTGAAGCTGGCTGGTACGCGTGAGTACTTCAAAGCCCCAATGGGAGCACTGGGGGAGGAGATGGCTGAGCTCCAGGACTTTTATGATGTCCCATTTGAAAAGCTCACAGCCCAGTCCTGGGATATCTGGTCTAGAAGAATAAGGGGGTGGTTTTTGGCCACAGGGCTCTGGAGTATAGCCCAGAAGGAGCCGGCCCCACCCATGCCTGTTGCTGCTGAGGATGGCGTAGCAGATCTGGAGGCTGCTTTGCTGGAAGATAGAGAGCAGGGAATGCAAAGAGAGCTCTGCATGTTGAGAGCAAGTGTGGACGCTATGCTGTTGCCCCACCTGGAGGGCGTTGAGTCGGCTCAGGCCGCCTGGCAGGTGCTGAGGAGTCTGTGTGATAGCTCAGCAGGAGCCCAGGGCCGGGAGGAAGCCGAGAGCAGGGAGGAAGCTGAGAGCTCAGAGGCTGCTGCTGGCCGTGTTCCTGAAGTTACAGCTGGGAGTAGCTGCTTTGTCTCCGAGGGGCCGTGTGATGTTGAGGCCCGCAACCAGAGTGCTGGGGAGCGTGCAGGCCCAGGCTGTGCACCCAAAGGTGGGGGTGCTGGGAACAAAGGAATGGCTGAAGAGGGAGCTGTGAGAGCTGTTGCTACGCGCCGCCGCTGTTATCGCTGTGGCTCCCCCTCCCATCTGGTGAGAGAATGTCCAGTGGAGGCACAGGAACAGCCGAAGGCCGTCTCCCGTAGCAACCAGATAAAGGGCTCTTCTTCAAAGCGTGGGAAAGGCAAGCCGAAGGCAGCTGGCAGAGACACTGAACATAAACATTTGGCAGCGTCTATGGCTACAGTCAAGAGTTGTCAACAGGATGCTGTGCTGACTTTTGTCATAGACAGTGGAGCTTCCCATCATCTAGTGCCATCTGCAGGAGTCCTAGAGAACTGCACCTCTGTAACTTCTGGGAAGACTGTCTGTTTAGCAGATGGAACTAGACACCCGCTCACACAGACTGGCTCACTGTTTTGTTCTTTCTTACAGGATTCAATCCAGGCTTATGTTGTTCCAGGACTGTCTTGCGCGTTGCTGTCTGTCAGCGCACTTCTTGCTGAGAACTACAGAGTGTGTTTTGAAGACAATAAGTGCTCTATTTCTAAGAATGGACAGCACCTAGTCAGTGTTGAATGTAAAGACAGGTTGTTTGTATTGAATGCTTCTTTTGCAGGTCCAGGTGACGCGGAGGAGGCGCAAGCACAGTGTGCCAACGTTCCAGTTCATGATGCGTGTGCTCACCTCTGGCACAGACGCATGGCACACGTGTCCTGGGGGTCAGTGAAAAAGATCCCAGAGTATACGCAAGGGTGCAAAATGAAATCATGTGCTAAGTTTCTAGATTGCAGAGCTTGCAAGTCCGCAAAGGTGAAAACGTGCACATACCCTAGGTCTGAGAGGGTGACCACTAGGGCTTTTCAGTTAATTCATGCAGATTTGTCTGGGCCGATGGCTGTGACCAGTATGGGAGGAGCCAAATATGCGCTGGTTCTGATTGATGACCATACGCGCAACTCCTGGTCCTTCACGATCGGACACAAAAGTGAAGCTGCACCGCTAATCAAAGACTGGATTGCGGCTGTGGAACTGCAGTTTTCCACACGGGTGCAAAACTTTCAGAGCGATCGGGGTGGGGAGTTCACCGGGTCTGCACTGCAAAGTTTCTTCCGCAAAAAGGGGATTCAACACAGGTTGACTTCTCCGCACAGTCCCCAACAGAATGGGATTGCGGAAAGACGGAACAGGACTCTAGGGGAGATGTCCGCAGCTCTTTTGTTTGATGCCGGGCTCCCACAGCGTTTTTGGGGAGAGGCTTGGCGAACGGCCAACTTTATTCTGAACAGGTCGTTCAATTCAGTGGTAGGTGACACCCCGTACTTTTTGCTGCATGGAAAGAAACCGAAAATACACTATTTTCGTGTATTCGGTTGTGAAGCGTGGGTTTTGATACCAAAAGCCAAACGCAAGAAAGGTGAACCCAAGTCCCAAAAGATGATTTTTTGTGGGTATGAGCCAGGGACCAAGGGTTGGAGGTTTGCGTATCCGTCAGGGAATCAGTCCAGGATTCTGCTCAGCAACAGTGCTGAATTCTGTGAGCAGAGTGGCTGGGCAAGGATACATGGGAACCCTGACATCCTGTCAGAGAGTCTGCTTGACTCTGCTGATGAAGAAGAGGAAGAGGTTGAACCTGCTACTGTGGCTCAGAGTCCAGAGCCAGTGCAGGCAGAGGGGAGAACTTCTCCCAAGGCTGTGAAGATTGAGCAACGCAGTGCTCCATCTTCCCCCACAGGTTCGGCTGAGAAGTCCAGAAGGCGCAGTAAGTCAGAGGGGGAGCTCTCTGATGCCAAGGACGTTCTGGCTGGCCCTAGTGGGTCAGAGGGGGTTCCTGAAGTAGTGCTGCGTCGATCAACTCGGACGACCAAGGGGAAACCTCCTGATAGGTTTGCCGTCACTAGCGTGTGGGTCGGAATGGCACAGTGTGAACCCGAGAGTTTTGAGGATGTTCAGAAACTGCCTCAGGAAGAAGCCAGAAAATGGCATGAGGCGATGCAGAAGGAGATGAACTCAATGGAGTCTTTAGGTGTGTTCTCCCTCACGAAGTTGCCGATGGGCAAAAAGGCAGTGGGTAGCCGCTGGGTTTACCGTCTTAAGCCCACAGCGACAGGAGAACCGCAGTATAAGGCCAGATTAGTGGCGAGAGGATTCACGCAGCGCAGGGGGTTGCATTATACGGAAGTTTATGCTCCCACCTGTAGGAGTGAATCTCTACGTTTGCTCTTGGCCATCGCTGCACAAAGAGGGTTGCTGGTGCATCACTTTGATGTGGATGTTGCTTACTTGAACTCAGACCTCCAGGAGGATCTGTACATGCTTCCTCCTCCAGGGTTTGAGGGCATTGAGCAAGGTACTGTGTGGAAACTACACAAGTCAATTTACGGCCTGAAGCAGTCGGCCAGGAATTGGAACTTGTGCCTGAATGAAGCTTTGGAGAAGCTAGGTTTCAGGAAGAGTCTTGCTGACAGTTGCCTGTTTCTTAGAGGATCAGGAGACTCACAGGAACTGGTTTTATTTTATGTTGATGACATCATCCATATTGGAAAGGCAGACAAACAGGTACAGAAGTTTGCCAAAGAGCTAGGGAAACAGTTTCAGCTTAAGAACCTGGGTGCAGTAAAGATCTACCTAGGTGTCCAGATAGCGAGAACTGAGGATGGTAGCTTCTTGCTCAGTCAGAAAGGCAAGATTGAGCAGTTGCTTGAGAAGTTCAGAATGTCCGATTGTGCAGGAGTTTGGACACCCATGGAGACGAACTTCGTGAAAGAGAGCCAGCAAGCAGAAAGTGCAGAGTTCGAGAATGCTGAGCTCTTTCAGTCAGCTCTAGGTAGTCTGTTGTATCTATCCCAATGGAGCAGACCGGACATTGCCTTTGCTACCAACCTGCTAAGTAGGGAAGCGTCAAAGCCCAGTGTGAGTGCTTGGCACGGTATCAAGCGGGTACTGCGCTACCTGCAGCATACCAAAGACTTCTGTCTTAAGCTGCCAGCTGAAGGTGAGGCGAAGCTCACATGCTATGCGGACAGTGACTGGGCGAATTTACAGGACCGCAAGTCTGTGTCTGGGTTGGTGGTAAAGTTTGGGAAGTCACTAATTGGGTGGAAGTCCCGGAAGCAAAGTCTCATTGCGCTGTCTTCTACTGAGGCTGAATTCAGTGCACTGTCAGATTTGTGCCGGGAACTAGAGTTCTATAGATGCTTGGTGCAAGAGATCTATGGAGATTGTAGCTTGCCCATCACGGTTTGGGAAGACAATCAACCTTGTTTGAAATTGGCTGAATCTGCGCAATTTAAGGCCAGAACCAAGCATCTGGACATACGTTTCCAAAATGTGTGTCAGAGTGTTCAGTCAGGTTTGATCCGGTTGAAGTATTGTGCCAGTCACAATAACTTGGCCGATGGCTTTACCAAACCTTTAAGCTTCCAGCGTCATGGGGAGTTTTGTGGTGGTTTGGAGTTGGGGGTAAGTTCTGTACATACTTTCCCCACAGTAGCGCAGGACGAGAGGGGGTGTGAAGGGAACCTGAGCTTACAGGGTTAAACAGCTCAGAGTGTACGCCCTGCCTACTGTTGGGAGGGGGGAGACTCCACGTCAGTTCCGAGTCTCTCAAGTCTTTGTTCTGACTCTCTACTTTCGCTTTTGAGGAGAGTGGACGTGTTTTCACGATGCTGTTCGACAATGGATAGTTTGCTGTAAATAAAACTGCTTTTAGCTGCTAAGATCCTGAGTGGACTTTATTTGAGCACACTGAAGCAAGCACTGGAGTTTTTGAAGCTTTCTCTTGCCGCTGCTGATCTCTGCGTTTTTGCTCAGAACCTCGGAATGTGGCCTTTGAAGTCTGGGGCCTGGCCACGAGAGCAGCCGAAGCGGGCTGGACGCCAAGAATTTATCTGATTTATCTGAGCAATAAATCAATCACATGTCATCACCCCCTTCTTATGAAAAGAGAAGTGAGAACATTTTGATCTTTGCAGGAGGTTTAGAAAATAGATAGTATATAGCTGAACACCATTGCAACACTCAAAAGATAAAACACAGGATTTCTTAAGACGATGGAGTTACTGCTTACGAAAGGGAAGTGAATGCAAGCTGGTGCAATAAGTTTCTGGAAAGGGTTTTGGGGTTCCCCTGTCCTTCCACACCCAGCATGGATGGGAACTGTGAAAAGCACCAACGTCATTTCTTAGTACCGATGACTAGAAATGAAACCATATGTTTGGAGAAAGGAGGGAGTACAAAAAAGTTGTGTATTAATTGAAGCTGGGTTCAAAGGTTGTTTATAAGATGGTAATGTATGGGCCACAGTTCACAAGAATCTAAGAAGAGTCCGGCTGGATCAGACCAAAGAGCTTTCTAAGCCACCATCCTGTCTCTCACATTGGTGAACCTGATGCCTTTGGGAAGCCCAGAAGCAGGAAGTGAGCAAAAGCAACTGGTATTCAGAGGCATGCTATGGTTGCCAGCCTTCAAACAAGCCAAGATATTAAAGCACAGTGTGAAGCTAGTTTAAACATCCTGGCTTTTTCTGAAGCTGGCAACTATAGTTTCCTGGTTCCACCAGAACAGGAAACTATGGTTAATTAGAGGCTTCCTGGTTTAATTGTGGCTTCTGCAAAGAAAGGGGTAAAGCAACTCTTTGGGCTAGCAAAAGATGAGATATGATCCTCCAAACTAGCTGAAGTTATTGGAAAGGGTCAGTCATTTAGCTTTCATATTGTTACAAGCCACCCCAATCTCTGAGCGGTGTGAGATTCCAGGGGTACCAGGCATGTTTACCAGGGGCTGAGTTTCCTTTTGGACAATGAGGCACAGCAGAGACTGTGGTGTCTTTATAGTATATGGTTTATTTACACATATATACAACCTGAGTCTACAATGGAGAGAATGCAGAACATTCACATTCCCACAAGGGCCCTGTTCCTTCCATTGCTGCAGCCTCAGATTCCAGGAGACCCCAAACATCGGGTCTCACCCTCTCTGCAACATAAAACAGGAAGCCCACCTGATGCTCTGCTTGCCAACCCCTCCGCTCCAGCTTGCAAAATGCAACTGTTTCTCCTTCCACCTACCTCACTGCACACTGCAGTTCTGCCCCTCTCTCCTGAAACTCTGTCCTTTTGTCTCTGCTAACTCAGGGAGGGGTTTCCCCCCCTTTGCTTTCTGAATCAGAGAGTCTCTTCATCAGCCATTTCTTTGCGCTTTTTTAATGGTCCATCTCTCAAGGCAATGATTTCATCAGAAAGCCAGCCTGGGTTATAGTTTAACATGTTAAATTCAACATGTCTGGCACCCTGGAATTAGAAGCATGGCCCAGAATTAGAAGGGGGAGTCCAGACACCCCACAACCTTAACAACAATATGTACACACAATCCTGCAATCAGTGCTAACTTTCCAAAGGAGAGGAGTGAGGATGCTGACATCAGATAGCATCAGAAAGATGAATAGTACTAATAAAATGGAATAGTCCATCAAACTTTATAAGAAATAAGTTACTGTTGCCTATGCTTGGAAGTGGAAGGATAACAAGAGTAATTGATCCTTTCCCCTCCCCTCCGCTGCCACTGCCCTTCTCTGATTTGTTACTTCTATGATAAAATATGCCGTAAGTCTTTCTTCTGGACTATTCTTCATTCACCACCTTCCTCAATCATATTTAATGGAGAAACAAATGCTGGCTTTGAATATGATCAGCCTCAGAAGCACAGAATGTGGGAAAGTGCAGTAGATACCAACTATTTGGCTGCTATTCTTTTGCATAATAGACAAGCTCATTCTTTGTGCAATATTGTTTCTAATATGGTTCAAGAAGGCTATGTAAAGTCAGGACCCAGCTGCACTATCGAGTTAAAGCAGTATCATAGCACTTGAAACTGTCATGACTTCCCCCAAAGAATCCTGGAAGCTGTGGGGTTAGGAGTTCTGAGAATTGATAGAGCTAAAGCACTGCAGTTCCCATGAAAATTCACCAGCATTTTAGTGTGAATTTCTCCTAAGCACAATTTTGTATGCAATTTTGACTAATGTACACATTTTCGCAAGGAATTCCTCCTAATGTAATACATTTTTATCTTTGTGAACACAATCATTTTTAGGCACCCTTTCCACTAATATATCCATTTTTGTATACATTGGTTGAAGAACCGCATCACAAAATTTCAGATATGTGCACGTTTTTGAAGGATAGCTTTTTTTCAGTTCCCATATTGTTTTGAAAATGCAAATTCGATAGATTTGGTTTTCAGTGTGAACCAAATTAAATTTCTCGCGCATTCCTACATCAGGTTGATGGCGGGAAATAAGGTTTTTTATTAAGAAAAAGCTCACACTCGTGGCTGTTCATGGTGTCTAATGTACTTCAAGCTCCTGCCCGCCATCAGAGGCACTGATGCCTTCTGCTTTGTGTCACAAGAGATGCTGCCATGCTCAGGATACCCACTCTTCATCTTTAAGCTTGAGGCAAAATAATTCTCTCGAGCTCATAAAGGAAAAGATTGGAGGGAGGAACCACAAAACAGAAACCCCAGTTTCTCACATGGAAAGCAGAGTACAAAGGCGTGGATCCATGACTCCTCCTTTTCATTATTCATGAACTGGCCGTTCTTCTTTCAAGCAGGTGAAAGCACATTTCTCCTGAGCAAACAGCACGTGATTTCTTGTTACAATCAAGCACATCCTATTTGTTCTTCATCTGGATTTACTGATGACCTCTCTTCGTATGATTTACCAGTGTCCATCTTCTGCCTGTGGAGAGACAGTCGAAGAAAACACACATCTCACTAAGGGCTGGTGGGATTGTGGCTGGAAGCATGTGAGGCTTCATAAAAGATGGGGTTGTTGCGCTGGCATGGTTACGGCACTTGTTACCAGACACATAAATCAGGAACCATATTATAGAGATTCTGGCCCTCCCAGGTTCCATATATCACTGCCTTCCACTTCTCAGTATCACCGCGAGGAAGGCAAAGAGCCTATAAAAATCAATATTTTTGGTCTAGCAGGAAACCTTAGTTGCTTTTTATTTACTAGCTGTGTTGAACGGCACACACTCAAGAGGATGAGTACATATTAAGCCTTTACGTCAAAGAGTCAAGGATGTCTCTTTTTCTTAACTAAGCACCCTCCATCGAAGGGTGAATATTGCAAGAAACATCTGACAGATCTAATGCTTTTTCTCATAATGGTGAGATATAGGAAACAGTCGGATGAACTAACTTTGCAGGTTAAGACGCTCTCAATCAACAGAGTCTGAAGACGATTGGGATAGGGGTCTGGAATTTCTGAGACAGAAATTTTTATTATACTTACACACATGATAATGTGTCCCCGATGCCACAAGTTGCCAGCAGAAATGTTAGGCAGTGGGAAGAAAGCCTTCCATGTTGATTGGGGATGACCTGTAGAGTTCAAGGGGAGTGTTGCCCTCCAGACAACATTGTTGGACTACAACTCCCATCAACCACAGCCAGCACGGCCAGTGGTCAGCAACTGGGAGCTGTAGTTCAGCAAGAAGGGTATCATGTTGGCCATGTGGCCTCTTCATGGCAACTGGATCACAAGACGTTGCCCATCATTATGTTCTGAGGGGATCCCATTTTAGCAAAATAATGAGGTCACTGCTGAATGACCTAAATCTATCACCTAGCTGTCTATAGCTATAGTGCCAAGGATTAACTGAAATGTCCCAATAAAACTGAGTGAGCCGCTGCAATAAAATAATTTAACAATGAAATGTCAAATGCAATATGCAAGCAAAATATCCTCCCCTGCCCAATAAATTACTCTCCATTTCCAGAAAAGCTCCGCTTTGAGACCTCAAGCAAAATGTGTGCTCAGTTAAGTTCAGGGCTGTGATAAAATGACGACAGTGAGCTTATTAAATGAACCTGCTCCTTGGTATTTTTAAACCTCTCACAGTAAAAGCCGAGGACAAAGGCAAAGCACAGCATACGTTGGTTTGTACTCCTACTTGTAAGAAAATGATGAAAGCCCTCCATTTTATTTCAATGGTTCACATTCTGTTTTTTTCTGCTAGGAGCTAGGAGAAGCTGGATGAACAAATGAGATCGGTTGCCCTGACCCCTCACATATTGGGCTCCATCTTGACACGCACAAGCAGAGAGTTTCTGAACAACGGATCCTTAAACGTTGCAAAATTAGTAACAAGGATTTCATTTGCAAGTGGAAGGTGCCTCTCAAACACTGAAGAGAATGTTAATGGGAGAAGGACTGTGATACAGAAGATGGTGCAGATTTAGGCCCCATCTGCACTAGTCATTTAAAACAGTGTCATGCCACATTCTGATTCAGGAAGAAACTTTTTCCCAGCGTCTTCATGGTCTTTCTCCAAAAGACTTAGGGTGAAGTGCAGGTGAATGGGGATGGAGACATTGCAGTACCCTCAGAGGCCGAGAAGCAGCCACAGTACAGCTGGGACCAGCAAACCAAGTTTTTAATACTCTTTAGTGTAAGTAGTCAAGGTGGCACTGTGGTCTAAACCACAGAGCCTAGGGCTTGCCGATCAGAAGGTCGGTGGTTTGAATCCCCACAACAGGGTGAACTCCTGTTGCTCGGTCCCAGCTCCTGCCAACCTAGCAGTTTGAAAGCACGAAGTGCAAGTAGATAAATAGGTACCACTCCAGTGGGAAGGTAAATGGTGTTTTTGTGCACTGCTCTGGTTCACCAGAAGCAGCTTGATCATGCTGGCCACATGACTCAGAAAGATGTATGCGGACAAACGCCGGCTCCCTTGGCCAGTAAAGCGAGATGAGCGCCGCAACCCCGGAGTCGTCCGTGACTGGACTTAACAGTCAGGGGTCCCTTTACCTTTAAGTAGTCAAGAAGGCAGTTTCTGCATGTTCTGTTGAGGGACCTGTGGGGCAGATGAGGCTCACCAACCTGGGAAGGTGACCCATCTAGGTGAAGGAAAACTCTGATCCTAAATCTCTGCTGCCTTGTGGCCATGCTTATTCAAGAGAAAGCATATTCAGGAGTAAACCCTGCTGCCTTGCAGCACATCATCTTGTAAGAAAAAAAGGCTAAGGAATAAACCGTACACAAATCCAGAGGGCAGCCCCTAAGACAGTTGGGTGGCGCATCATATGCCTCCTTCCTGCAAGTCCTGCAGCCAAGCTGGTGCCAAAGGTATTACCATCACCTGTGTGGAGCCTCAATCATTAGACAAGTTTCAGCCGCCAACACATGGTGTCAGAAATGGGATTGTTCCACACAGACAAATACCAAAAAAGAAAAGTGCAGCAGAACAAGAAATAGAAATGGAAATACCGCAAAGAATTGAGAGAAGTGAATCGAGCTGTACAAAACCCTTTTATTAAACCAATTAATTTGCCAGTATGGTTCAGACCTTTAATTTAATAGTTAAAATCCAACCCAGGAGCCAATATGTGAAATAAGCTGGTATACGTGGCTTGTTTTCAGTTCTCATTTTCAGGAAGCTAGTTCATGCTCTGGGTTGCCAGTGTATGTGTGTGCCAGCATGGAAATTTAATTTGAATTGCCTCTTTTGAGCATCACCTCCCAATTTGCTCGGGAGGACATGAAAAGACGGCCTTCTACCATCAAACTGAATAAAACTGCAGACATAAAAGTAGCCAGCAGCTTGGATGTAGCAGTTTATTAGTTAAACTGGGTAATCAGATTTGAAAAGACACTATAATTGAGATCAAGGAGTGGAAATGTGCTGCATTAGGTTGTTATGGTAACTGGGGGTGTGCGTGAAGATGGAGCCTTAAAGAGAAAAGGCTCTGGGAAATGCTAAGTTCACAGTGTGATGAAGTTACCCAGGTGGAAAAGGCGGACACCACAGAGGATTTGCACCATCTCATTTGGAATACCTAGGGAACCTCTGCAATCAGGTGTCCCCCATATAACTATGCCTCTGGCTTTGTGTTGGTCTTGTCTTTGGGGACAAGATCCAGGAAGAGGGATGGTGGATATGGTAGTGTATCTCAAGACCTTGCAGTATGATACATACCGTATTTTTCGCTCCATAGGACGCACCTTTTCCCTCTTAAAAACTAAGGGGAAAAGTCTGTGCGTCCTATGGAGCGAATGCAGGGGGGGGGAGGCAGGCAGGAAAAGCCCCCAAGAGCCGTACACAAGCTTCACGCGGCTCTTGTGGGCTTATCCCCAGGAGGGAGAAGGGACTGACGCAGCCAGTCAGTCCCTTCTCCCTCCTCGTTGAAAAGCCTTGCACAACCTCTCCAGCCAGGGGAGGCTGTGCAAGACTAAAGAAGCCAAGGCAGTGAGTGCAATCCATCCCGCTTGCTGTGCAGGGCTAAAGAGGCTGCGCAAGGCTAAAGAGGAAGCCAAGGCAGTGAGTGGGATGGATTGTGCTCGCTGCCTTAGCTTCTTTAGCCGAGCTGGAGAGGTTTAGCTCCCAGCTGGAGAGGTTGTGTGGCTATGGCAGAAGCCAAGACAGCTAGCGGGATGGATCCCGCATGCTGTCTTGGCTTCTTTGCTCTTCGGGGCTGGGGACGAACCCGGGCTTCCCCTGCAGCCCCGAGAAGCTCTGGGAGAAGTGGACAGGCTGTACACAGCCTGTCCGCTGCTCTTTGGGGCTGGGGGGGGATAATATATATTTTTTCTTGATTTCCCCCTCTAAAAACTAGGTGCGTCTTGTAGTCCGGTGCGTCCTATAGAGCGAAAAATACGGTAATAATATTATAGCACACTTTTTAATCTCAATGTCTTGGGACCCGGGTAACTGAAGGACCAACTTCTACAACACACCTTTAAAAACAACGGTTCCCAAGAATTCTTGGGGGGAAGCCAAGACTGCTTCAAGTAGTATGATACTACTTTAAATGTATAATGTAGATGAGTCTAAAGAAAAAACATTCCTGCTGTCTTTTGCCATCTCGGTGGCCAGTATGCGGGGCCTTACAGGTAGCGACTGAATACGACCCTCAACATTAAATAAATAAATAAAAACAACCCCAACAGTAGATGGTGGTAAACCCAGATTTGCTACTGACTATAGATTTGATTGGTGTGCTGACCATACCAAATTCCATTTTCTGTTCAATGCACTTCTACGAATTTTGCAAATGTGAATTTGCTGCAACCGCACTTCATGCATTCAGATACAATACATATTCAGTGTACACCTTAAAATGTAATGTTTTATTCTTTAAATCCACGGCCTTTTAAATTGTTGGGGGGGATATTACTCTGTGGTTTTATGTTGTAAACCGCCCTGTGATCTTTGGATGAAGGGTGGTGTAGAGATTTAATAAATATAACATTTATGTTATTAATGATATACATTTTATTAAATGAAATTAAAAAGTGAATGAAATATCAAAATAAATTATTGATGCCTGCTGCAATTTCATTGTAAAACACATCTTTAAGCTTTCCTTTTTGGAAGCAATAAAATACTGCTAAAGCAACTCATTCCACGGCATTTTTTCATAAATGAAAGTAACAGTTACAGCGCATATTTGGCATGGAAACTGCAACACAGGTCACACATTAAGCAGCTTGTGCTAATTGCCAGAATGATTTATAGTTTTATTTTTAATTTAGCCATCAGCTAATTTATTAGATCGATATTAGAACAGAGCAGAACCAACAGGATTTATAAACAGATCAATCACAATTCTCTCTCTTCAAAAACACAGATTGTCAACAGAAATGGGTAAAAATTGTTATGTATGTATACGTTTTAATTTATAACCCCCACCTCCCCAAGAGATTTAGTGAAATTTAACCATAAATAGCTTAGAAGGAGTTTTGGTTTGTTTGTCTATACAGTGCTACCTTGGGTTACATACGCTTCAGGTTACATGCGCTTCAGGTTACAGACTCTGCTAACCCAGAAATAGTACCTCAGGTTAAGAACTTTGCTTCAGGAAGAGAACAGAAATCGGGCTCTGGCGGCGCGGCAGCAGCAGGAGGCCCCATTAGCTAAAGTGGTGCTTCAGGTTAAGAACAGTTTCAGGTTAGGAACGGACTTCCGGAACAAATTAAGTACTTAACCTGAGGTACCACTGTATTAACCTTCAAATTCCATATTTCAACCCGCTCATCTGTAGTCACCAAAATGCATATCTATTGCTGAAACCAGATGTTTGATCCAGTGGTCGGTTATAACCTCTGGACTTCCGGGTCTTGCAAAGGGGACTCTTGAGATGGGAATGTATAGATAGTAAATCTATTTTAAAGTATGGCAAACCATCAGCACTGCATTTGGGGAGGGCCCTCATTCTGCAGAGTAGGCCCCCGGACTTCTGCCCCCCACAACGCCTGCCCTGATGACACCTCTGATCTGGTGGCAAGAAAAGAACTGGAAAAACAGGTTGTCCCTTTTATGCTTCAAAGATGGCAAGGCTTTTATAAATAATTTGCACAAAGGTCACAGCAAATGGTGTGTGTGCTTAAGCTTTCCCCAGATGGACATGTCAGTTGGGGAAAATGGTGGACAGAAGAATGGATAAGTGCTCACCTCCTCCAATTTCACATGAAGTCCATCGCACCCTTTGAAACAGGTATCGTTTCCTTTTTCTGATACCGTCCCTCACAAAACACCAGCTAATGTATTTTGCCACCTGATGTCCATGCAGAGTTGTAATGTCTGAACAGGGTATGCATGCATAAAATCCTCGGCATGTTGGCTCAGATTACTTGATGTCCTAGATATGTCCCAGAAGTGTTTTGTTTTAAAATCTGAACTGTGTGTGTGTACTGCAATTTAAACAACTGTAGACTTACCTAAGGGACACGGGCGGCGCTGTGGTCTAAACCACTGAGCCTAGGGCTTGCCAGTTGGAAGGTCGGTGGTTTGAATCCCCGCGACAGGGTGAGCTCGCATTGTCCGGTCCCAGCTCCTGCCAACCTAGCAGTTTCAAAGCACTTCAAAGTGCAAGTAGATAAAAAGGTACCACTCCGGCGGAAAGGTAAACAGCGTTTCTGTGCACTGCTCTGGTTTGCCAGAAGAGGCTTAGTCATGCTGGCTATATGACCCGGAAAAACTGTCTGCAGACAAACGTCGGCTCCCTCGGCCAGTAAAGTGAGATGAGTGCTGCAACCCCAGAGTGGTTCGCGACTGGACTTAACTGTCAGGGGCCCTTTACCTTTACCTTTTTAGACTTACCTAAAAGAAATGGAATTGTTTGTTTAAAAGGGCTGTAAAATATGATATAGCAACTGCTGTTCTAGCATCCCAGATGGGTGACCACCCGTCCTTTGCTAAACAAATTTGAATGAGTCCATGCAACCACCTTTCAAGACAGTCTGTTTGGTGGTGGACTTTGGGCTTTCAAATTTTAGCAGCATCCTATGCAATACCAAAAATTGGTGTCCCCACCCCACCTTTTGCCTTCCATTTTACATCACTGTTGTGGCACCCCCTGCAGCGCCCTCTCAGCTTAACAGCCAATGTGAGCAAACTGGTCAAACTCCCCCAGACTCCCCTCTGGTCTGTTCCACTGTCAAACATCTCACACCACCCAGATGTTCTTCCAAATTTTGATTACCATCCCCTTTCTTTAATTTGATCCCATTGGCCTATATCCTCTTCTCCACAGCAACACATTTGTCTTTTTCTCCATCTCTGCCAGCCCATTATTTTTAATCATACTGGTTTGGAGCAGACAGAGAACCCCTCACACAGCGCTTCCCCACCCCATTGAACTATAGGGACTCCTTTAGGCATTCTGCACTGCACTCATCATGTACTATCCCAGAATTAATGAGTGAATTCCACCCCAGCGGTCAATGCCCCACATGCACACCCCTAGAATTAAATCCTCTAAAATCCCCTGACATGGCTGGAAGCCATGCAATTAGTGTAACGGATGCTTAGAAGAAGGCAAAAGTGAGGGCAGAGATTAGTGGCTGGCTAAGGAGAGTAGCAAGAAGGGAGTGGATGCTTTGTTAACTGGGGGAAAATGAAATACATGAAAGTAAGTTTGTGTTGGTCCAGGGCAGGGGGAGTTTCTGCCATACATTAGAAGAGGAAAGGAAGGTTGTCTGTTGGAAATGGAATGGAAGTTAGTTTTGGACAAGCAAAAGGTCCAAAGGACAGAGGAGGAAGGAAAAGGGGGTGGGCCAGTTGCTATCTCAAAGCCTAATGCAGGCATCCCCAAACTCAGCCCTCCAGATGTTTTGGGACTACAACTCCTATCATCCCTAGCTAAGAGGACCAGTGGTCAGGATGATAGGAACTGTAGTCCCAAAACATCTGGAGGGCCGAGTTTGGGGATGCCTGGCCTAATGTGTCTCACAGAATTGTAGAGGGGGTAAAAGTGGAGTATTAACATAATAATAAATCGAAGCAATGGATCACCAGGGATAGCTCAGTTTGGTAGAGCATGAGGCTCTTGATCTCAGGGTTGTGGGTTCAAGCCCCACATTGTGAAAAAGATTCCTGCATTGTAGGGGGTTGAACTAGAAGACCCTTGTGGTCCTTTCCAACTCTACAGTTTTATGATTCTATGGTTACTCGTTGCAGCAACCATATAAGGAAATGTGAAGCTGCCTTGGATCAGTGCATTTGCAAGCAGACTCCACTGATATGTGCTCAGAACATATTGTACCGTGAAACCCTGTGCATTTCTGCTTAGAAGTCAAGCACACAGAATTCGGTGGGACATACTCCTAGTGTGATGGCCTGGGAATCTGATTCAGAGGCTGAACCGGAGGAATACCAGCCTGCACGGGAGTCCCCGCCTCCAGGGCCGGCTGAGCCGGGGCAGGGCCTTGAATATGAAGGGCCCGTACCTGTGTCGGATCCTCAGGAGCAGACACCAGATGAATCCACTCTGGCTCCGGGGGTGATTGAGGACCCATTGCCTGCAGGTGCTCCTCTCCCAGCCCTGTCAGGGGAAGGTGAGGCGGCCTCTGGGTCCAGTAACCCTCCAGCCTCTCCTGAGCTGCAGAGGCTCAGGGCAGAGAGGCGGAGAGAACTAAGTTCTATCAGGAGGAGTGCTTGCCTTAAGGCCAGGAGAGGTGAGTCACCTGTGGGCCGGGACTGCCCTAGGCCCCGAGGAGATAAAGGCCAGTCAGGCCAGCCCCAGGTTGCGGGAGCAACGGTGTTGGAAACCTGTTTCTGCCAGCACCCAGACCTGTTTTTCCGGAGTTCCCGGCCACGCCCAGCTTCTTGCTTTGGACCCTGCTTCGCCCTTGGTGGACAGTCTCCAGACCCTCGTCCCAGGACCAGACTCTGACCACGCCTCACGGTAACCCCCCCCCCGGGACCAGCACACCTAGGTAAAAGACTGTGGCCTTCAAAGATCTGCCATCTTTTGAATTTATAGCTGCTTCTGCTATCTGTCTCTTCGCCACATAGTGGAAGTGAAACATAAGGCTTAGTTTGGGTAAAAAGGACCGTTGAGCAATGTTCAGGCTGAAAAGATACAGCAAGTGGAGTGAATATAAAGAATATGCTTCAGGTTCATTAGGATAGAATCATAATTTTCTGCAGCTGTCTGAACTCTTGAGGGGGGGTGGTAAGTTCTCATTGAGCCACACTTGGCGCTAATACGTTCACAGAGTGGCTTGTTAGGTCAGTGGTTTGCAGAGGGGCATAGTCCGGAGGGGGGGAGCTGGGAAATACTGGGTGAGGAGCAGCTAGAAGAGGAAAACACCAGGGGAGAGACGGCTGGCAGATTCAGTGTCCTTGGACAGCATTCTTGACCCCCCCCCTTCGCCTAGGACTCGACGGGCTCTGAGAGTGATGGAACAGAAAACGCAAAGACAACAAGCTCAGATTACCAGACGTAGGAGTGATGTTGAGTAATGGGGACAAAGGGGGTGAACCTTTACTGGGGGCAACATCGTTTTTAGAGAGATATGCATTCCTTTGTCTCTCGCTGTGATTATTAAAGAAACTATCTGGTAAGAATGCTCTTTTAATTTGATTGACTTAATTACTGCCACAGGGGGAGGGATTCGATTCCCCGAAGCCTGACAGCATGTCAGTTTAATGGAAGCAAAAAGAGAATGTGCCCACTATGGAGGAAAATCCACAATGTGGGCACCATGCCAGGAAAAAAAATCCTATATTCAGAAAGCAAAGGTACCAAGAGTAGAGTTGTACTAGATGACCTGGGCACTACTAATTGGGCCTTCCAATCTGAGTCAGAGAAAAGTTTCTCCCAGCCTTCTTTCCAATTACTTGACTGACAGAAGCAAAATGTCATCACCGAGGATCCATACAAAGATCTCAGTTGCCACGGGAAAATTGCACGTGCCATAGGGACATTTGATTTCCCATGGTGTCTTATGTCTGAGACACGGGTGTGGTTTTTTAAAAGAAAAAGTGATAGTTTCGATGTTGATTAGCATAGCAGTACTGAGGACAGAATAGGTGGTTAATCACTTTCCCGTGTGTCATTTTCCTACTTTAAATACCCCACCCACCCAGAGCTGCTATTAGCTCTGCTGGGGTGGGGAACCGGCATGATAATACAAGTATCTATTATTCCTACCCCTTCTGCCCCTCCCCCTAAAAAACCACCGGGCTAATAGCAGTTTCAGTAAGAAATCTGGGTTGGAAAAACAAGGCCAGGCAGGGGAGAAGCTAAGCACCACCTTCTGAAGCAACAATGCTCTGTTCAAAATTGGAACTCATTGCAGCTGCTTTTGAGTTAAAAGGGGTTGAGAGCCCAATCACGGATCTGCTGTACCAAATTTGTTCTGGGCCTTAATCACATCATCATGGCGATCCAAGAAGGTTTATTTATGGAAGGGTGGGGAGAATTAACACATTTTAGCTACAATCCTATGTAATCAAGGTTAGGATTTCAGCCTTTGACCTTTATTTCTCTGGTATTTTGCTGGTCCTTCAAATCCATTATGGTAGTTTACTACATCACGGCTTTAAAAGAATCAATACTCACTTTAAAGGAGTCAATTTTAAAGCCTCCCTGGAGAAACTTTCCGTTCACTTGAAGTATCTTCATTGTTGTTCCAAGAAACTCTGGGGCGTATCTCTCAATCATAGCCTCCAAAATGAAAAGATCTATTTACGAAATTTCCCTGTCTGTATTTTCAGACCTTTTATGTGGGGGGGGGGGGTTTGCTTTGAGAATTTCCTGTGGGGAAAATAAGATGAACAACCTGACTAGTCAGATTGACCTTTATTATTGTAAGAGTTTTACAATTGCAGCCACACAGGATTTTTTTTGCCCGGGGGGGGGTATTGGGCTTCATTATATACTCAAGTATACTCACCAAAAACTTTGCATAAACTGAAAATGGAACTATTTTGGATATTTTAATTTTGTTAAAACATTATGGGGATTTCAAGGGCATCCAAAATAAGGGGTATTCCACATAACACTTCTGCTGCCACCAGATTTCACCAAAAGTCAAACGTGAAGCAAATTTGAAGGTTTCTTCTCAGGTGAAACATCCTAGGAATTTAAAAGGAAGCTACAAGCTTGACAATAAGATGAGCAAATGTTCTCAGACATAGCAAACAGGAGATGGTCCACAGATTCAAAATCTGCATCTAGACATATAAATTAGCAAGTGCACATTTTATACAAATCCATATCTTATGTTATCCTCCACTTTTAGTGATGCAAAGAAGACACCCTAGATCTGATGAACTTTAAGAGGAAACAAAAAACACCCTCTCATAAGACTACTGGAATTTCTTCAGGGTGGAATTATAGGTTGTCTCCATTTCAGCCTATTTCAGCTAAAACAGATGGCTTGTTCATGTGTTATACTGAATGCAGGTACAATCATTCTCTTCATATCTTTGTGTGAAAGAGTGTACACTTGTTGATGTGTACACCTCAGCTATTGTGCACAAACCGTACACTCGTTACATGAGATGATAACTGTATGAGTATACATTTCTGCTATTGGTGTACATAAGTTCACACACCCGTTGAACGCAATGTGTGAATTCCCTTAAAGTCTCCCTGAACACGTGTTCTCTCTTCCCAGCTGCTTCTGCTGTTCTTAAAGTCATGGTTTGGGAAAGAATTCTAGGGTTGGAAAAAAGCCATTGCCTGATGGCCAGCACAAAGCCTCTCAACCTTCACAGTCCTTCCTCTGAAAACAGCTCTCTTGTGAAGTCTCCTAGGGCTGGAGGGTGAGGCAAGTCAGGTGAACAAATCCATTGCCTAGTGGCCAGCAGAAAGTCTCTGCTGCAATAACTGACAGCAGCTCCCAAGGGTTTAAAATTGGACTCTCCCAGCCCTTTCTGGTGGTGCTAAGGGGCTTCCTATGTCCCTGTCATTCTGAGCACCAGCAGCACTCATTTTAGAAACCAGGAACTGTTATGTTCTGCTCCATGATTATTCTCTTCATTTGGATGGGTATTTGGGGGGAGGTTTGCATTCACCATCAAAAACGAGAAGAGGTTTGTCTGGTGCTTTATCCTTAGCACATCACTCACAATAGTCTCCCTGACATGCTTTCCTTAAGCACTTGTAAGGCTGTCATTATTTCGAAAGGGCTGGACTGACTCCATGAAAATGATTAACGTAAATCACAGAGCAACATCCCGGCTGGGGTGAGCAGGGTGAGCTTCAATGACATCAACGATCTAATTTTATCTAGTGCATCATGGGGGAACCGATTCAATATTTTACAACACAGGGTCAAGGTGGGGGTGGCTTGATTTATATCATCAAGCAAGTTGGCTTGGGAATCAATAAGGGGCAGAGCAATCCTACGCTCCAGTTATCCCAGAATGCCAGGGAGAGAGCGCTGGCATCCCATACTTCCTCAGCCTTCTGGGAGGGGAAAGGAAAGACACTGAAAATCAGAAAGCAGGGTAAAAATAGCAGGCATGCCATCAGCGTCCTGGAAATATGGGCAAGTCGGAGTAAATATACGAACTATTTGAAAAATAATTGTAATGAACAAATTACGCTAGTAGGACTGCAAGAAGTTTTGTAAGGAGGACTATTTGAAATATTGCAAGAAAGACTATGAGGAGAGTTATTAAAGGTGAAGGTAAAGGGACCCCTGACCATTAGGTCCAGTCACGGATTACTCTGGGGTTGCGGCACTCATCTTGCTTTACTGGCTGAGGGAGCCGGCGTAAGCCACTTCTGGCGAACCAGAGCAGTGCACGGAAATGCTGTTTACCCTCTCGCCGGAGCGGTACCTATTTATCTACTTGCACTTTGACGTGCTTTCGAACTGCTAGGTTGACAGGAGCAGGGACCGAGCAACGGGAGCTCACCCTGTTGTGGGGATTCGAACCGCCGACCTTCTGATCGGCAAGTCTGTGGTTTAACCCACAGCGCCACCCACGTCCCTCGGAGAGTTATTAGTTAATGATAATTAAGAGTAATAGAGAAATTAAGAAATGCAGAATAAGTGATAAAGAACGAAAAATTACAGAGGTGTTGACGGAAGTCTAAAACATTTTGTAAGATATGAAGTTATGTTATATGATTGTTGGAAATGATATGTTAAAAACCCCCAATAAAAGTGTGTGTGTGTGTGTGTGTGTGTGTGTGTGTGTGTGTGTGTACACAAAATATGGGCAAGTCTATCCAAGGTGGGCTACTGCTGTTGACAGTGTTAGTATATTTCCGTTCCACCTTGAAAGGGAGCAGGCTTTTGTGAGTCACAGAGTCTGCATATTTCCTGTTCACAGGAAGTTTATGTTTTCTGTTGCTTTCGTTTCTCTCTTGGTGCCTGAACACTGAAGCAGGCGGTCATGTTCTTTCTTTGTTCTGACCAACGCTGAATAAACTTAAATAATGCTCTCCTGCGTGCATCTTTTGCTGTGCATTATCTGCTGATAAGAGCGTGCATCAGCTCTGGAATGTGGCAAGCTGTTTCTGGAGCTCGTGTCACTAATTGCTGATACTGCGTGTCTACGGGAGATCGATGGACGTCCAGAGGCGACGTGGGGCCATGATGGACTTTGTCTCCCTGGCAGTATCCCAACAGACAGCCCATGGGTCTCTCCCACACTTGGAGGTCAAGACCTTACATGATATATTGCGGATGGATAAACTCCAGTTTCTACCTAACTTGAAATCTGCTGTCTGGAGGTGCCTCACATAGAGCTTATATCTGAAACTAAAGCAAAATAGCTCTAAACTCTTCAGTCTCATTTGTGGGAGGGCAACAAGGGTCCTCTTCCAGGGATTCTTTGGGTGGTGGTGGAGATTTGCAAAGAGGGGTATTTGGTTGCATAAAAAGGGCTCGTCAAAGATATGTTGCTGCCCACCACCCCAGAAAAGAGACAAGGCCTCCCACGTGTGCCTCTCCCCTCCTCCCTGACAGTAAAAATGCAACCATCATAAATTGGACCTGAATTTTCTGCCTTTTCATGCTGCTCCTGGAGGGCCGATGGCTAATGTGACCGTCTTCCTTTGAATGATGAGAAAATAACTGGAAACTCCCTCTAGAAGGGGGGAGAGTGTAAACACAAATTGTTTAGTCATGTCCAACTCTTCGTGGCCCAATGGACCAGAGCACGCCAGGCACTCCTGTCTCCCACTGCCTCCCGCAGTTTGGTCAAACTCTTGCTGGTAGCTTTGAGAACACTGTCCAACCATCTCATCCTCTGTCGTCCCCTTCTCCTTTTGCCCTCTATATTTCCCAACATCAGGGTCTTTTCCAGGGAGTATTCTCTTCTCATGAGGTGGCCAAAGTATTGGAGCCTAAGTGAGCACTCAGGACTGATTTCCTTCAGAATGGATAGGTTCTTACAGTCCATGGGACTCTCAAGAGTCTCCTCCAGCACCATAATTCAAAAGCATCAATTCTTAGGCGACCAGCTTTCTTTATGGTCCAGCTCTCACACAAATAATACAAAATCCTGTAAGTCGCCTCTCCTGTAATATCCTTGGAGGGGGGTTAGGGGTAGGGGTAATACACCACACGATGTGCTGATGTCATGTGCACACATTACATGCTGTGCAGGCACATTGTGTGCCATGCTGATGTCAGTCATGCATGTTGTGCAACATGCTGACATGTCCCTCCTTGCACCAATCAAATTAATTTCAAATTAACAAGTGGTCCTGCTCCCTTACTCTTTCCTGGCTTCTGAGGTTTTTCTTGCAAATCTTTATTTAATGCAATGCATACCTTTAAGCCTAGACTCAGAGGTGCTGGAAACTTATCTTTTTGCAAAATGAAAGCTGAGCTTCTAAGGATGTTAGATACTCTGCTGAGTACCAATGTTCATTTTCTGTGCCTGCACAGAATCACAGAAAGTCACACTCTTTATACTTTATAGTCCTAATCTCATTCATTTATCCACCAAAAACACTGAACTCTTTCGCATTTGGGATATTTGAAATTCAAACCAGGTTTCTGAAAACCAATTTAGAAGCCCAAGTGGGACCTCCCACAACTCCTGGCATGTGAATAAAATCTGGCTGAGAAGCATCACTTTCATTTCTTCAAAACTATCAATTTCCCCGGACAGCTTTAAACGCAGAGCCAGCTTTCTGTTCTGTCTGTCCATAGTCTACTGATCTGGAACAGAGCAGGCTATGTGGAAATCATGAAGGCTCCCTCTGCAAGACGCTGCAGTCACTCTGTTGTCAGACTGTATGTGCAGTGTGTGGACATGACGCGCAGGAGAGCAAAAAAGGAGTGGGTCCATTCAGGCAAGGGAACCACAAGGACCAAAATGTCACTATTCTCAAGCGGAAGGTAAGAATTGGGACCAACTAATGCCTTAAGCCCATGATAGCCACTGAGATGCCCTCTGAAACCCTTGAACTACAATTCCCACTATCCCTGCTCCTTGGCCATGCTGCCTGGGACTGATGGGAGTTTGAGTTCAGCAGCATCTTCAGCTATGAAATAAATAAAAAACAAAGGAGAGAAACAGCAAAGGGAATGGAAGCAACAACAGAAATAAAGAAAGGAAAAAGAGGAAGAGAGAATAATAAAATAAAGAAAACAACAGAAAAAGGAACATTAGCAAAAGATTTAAAAAAGAACTCCTGGTTTTTAATCCACCAGTTACATGAAAAAAAGAAAATATGGTTATTTAAAACCTTCTGTCCATGTGAACATCCATCTTCTCCACTTTCTGTTAGACAATATTTAAGTCAGGGTGCCTCAGAATCATTCATTTCTTTTTCCTATGAAAAGTCCAAGATAATTTTATGTTGTTGTTGTTGTTGTTGTTAATTTATTTAACCATATTTTTTTTCTTTTTAATTTTACTTCTGTTAATTCCCACCACCATTACTCCATACTGAATAAGACTAAATTCTTCCATCCGTGTCAATATTAAAGTGTATAATCACACTTCGGGTCTGTACTCCATTTTTTGTTTCTCATTATATATCCTCTAGATCAGTGATGGCCAGACTTGGCCTTCCAGCTGTTTTGAGACTACAATTCCCATCATCCCTGACCACTGGTCCTGTTAGCTAGGGATGATGGGAGTTGTAGTCCCAAAACAGCTGGAGGGCCAAGTTTGGCCATCACTGCTCTAGAGGGAAAAAGCTATTGCTAGTATTGGAAGCCTAGTCTTAGCCCCAGCTCTGAGAACGACCATTCCTGTGGGTCACAAGGAAAGGGGACTTCTCTTAAAGTTCTCATCAAACTTGAAGAAAGGGAAGCAGACTGGCTGGGTTGTTTGTCGTTTGTGATCTGCTTTGCTTTTAACTTTGGCACAATAGCCTGGATTTTTTGAAGAAAGGTCATATGTAGAGCTCGGTTGCCAACAATTTTTGAGAGAAGTTGGATTTTCTTTTGGTCAAAATCAGCAGTATGTTTACAGAAAAACCTAGTAAGTCTGATCCATTTGGTTAGGTATTGTCTATGGCAGCAGTTCTATGGGATATCAGACCAGGGTCTCCAGTCCTGCCTGGAGATTGAACCAGGCAAATTGAAACAGGCAGAATCAGGGATTGAACCAGAGACCTTCTACATGCAAAGTGTTGGTGCTGACCTTTAAAGCCCTAAATGGCCTCGGTCCAGTATATCTGAAGGAGCGTCACCACCCCCATTGTTCAGCCCAGACACTGAGGTCTAGCACCGAGGGCCTTCTGCCGGTTCCCTCATTGCGAGAAGCGAGGTTACAGGTGTCAAAGAGAACAACTACCAGACTTTTAGAAGACATCTGAAGGCAGCCCTGTTTAGGGAAGCTTTTAATGTTTGATGTATTACAGTATTTTAATATTTTTTAGGAAGCCACCCAGAGTGGCTGGGGAAGCCCAGCCAGATGGGCGGGGTATAAATAACAACAACAACAACAACAACAACAACAACAACAACAATAATTAAGCTAGGGCCCTTGTGCACTCAGAAGCAAGGTTGTTGAATTTTAGCCCCAGCTTAGCATTTCGCTCGCTGCTGGAAGATGAGACAGCAGAGCACATGTATTACCTCCCTCAGCCAGCAGCCACCCACCCTCACAGCTGTGAGAGGAGTGGTGGTGACGGAAGAATGTGGCCACCTCAGACTGGCAGCTGGGGCTGCTCTCCAACCCACTTGCCTGTGACGCTTCCTATTTTACAGCAGAACTCAAGCTCAGCACATCCTATGGGAGCCAGTGTGGTGTAGTGGTTAGGAGCGGTAGTCTTGTAATCTGGGGAACCGGGTTCGCGTCTCTGCTCCTCCACACACAGCTACTGGGTGACCTTGGGCTAGTCACACTTCTTTGAAGTCTCTCAGCCCCACTCACCTCACAGAGTGTTTGTTGTGGGGGAGGAAGGGAAAGGAGATTGTTAGCCGCTTTGAGACTCCTTAGGGTAGTGATAAAGCAGGATATCAAATCCAAACTCTTCTTCTATTGTTGAGCGCCAGCTTCAGGAGCAAAGACAAAGCTCTTCCTATGAGCTATGCATATATCAGAAAGTTTTTGGCATCCACGCTGCTGCTATGGAGTCCACTAGGATTCACCCCACAACCAGCTTCAGGTTTCCCCCTAAAGCTCTGCTCATGGACCAGAATTTTTGAAATGAAAAGTTGGCATCCCTAGGAAGCTGGCGCTGTGTGAAGTCAGACTATTGGTCCGTCTAGTTCAGAGTCATCTATACTGGGTTCTTGAGATAACCAACACGGGTCTTCCTAGCTGTTGTTTGACTACAACGGCCATCAACCCCAGCCAACATAGCCAATGGCCAAGGATGATGGGAACTGGAGTGCAGCAACAGCTATGTTGGTTACCACTGGTCTACACTGGTTGCAAGCTTGATTTCATATTAGAATCTTTCTTGGAGATGCTGGAATTGAACCGCGGACGTTATCTATGTGCTTTGCCACTTTACTGCACACTGTTGTGTAGATATGCTCCTGGTGTGCAGGAAATATTAACAGTGTGTACATGCATTCATGCACATCTTCGCAGGGCTCGCCCAGCACATTTGCCATGTACGTGCTTTTGGATGGCTTTAACAGCACTTCACATTGTTTCATATGTTTGAATATTTCATCTACTGTTTTATGTAGAAGTTACAGGCCTGGCTTGGACAAGGGGTATTACAAGCACTTATCTATATCTAAATCCTAGAATCTGTATGTGCAATCTAGATTTCTCTATTGTACTGTGCTAAGGAATATGCTTCTCCTCCCCTGAGAGAAGAACACTGAAAAACCAGTGAAGTAAATTGTTCTCTCAGTTCCCTAGAGATCTTGTTAGTTGAGAATACAATTCAGCAAAAAAGAAGCAAATCGGCTTTCTGGCGGCATTTAGGGTTTTCAGTTAGGTAATTGTTTAAAAAAGGAGGGGAGTGGTACGGCAGAGTTGGTGGAAGTAAGGCTGCAATCCTGTGCATACTTGCTTGGGTGTAAACCCAATTAATCTCAATAGAACCAACTTCTGAGTAGACATGAAGAGGTTGGGGCTATCTATCCCTTATGCATCAGTCACACAAATTTTAAAAGAGTTACTGGGAATTAAGGGTCAATGATTTCAGAAAGAGATCTACCTTTTTGTAGGTCTCTTTTCTTGCCCTTGTGCTGGCCACTGCTGCTTTCTGCACAGTTGGAGCAATGCAGCCTTTACCAACTAGGTGCCTTCCAGCTACAACTCCCACCAGCCTGGTGACTTGAGATACAATTCTCATCAGCTTCAGCAAATGCTCTTCACACTTGAGCTCCACAGCCACTGGCATGCAGCAAGGGAGAAGGGATAGACCTCAGGCACATCCTTTATGTCTAATTATTGGCATTTCCAAGTTGGGCTGGGGAAAACCCTTGACTGAAACCTGGAGATCATTGGAAGATAAGACTATCAGTGGCTAATTAACTTGATGGTTATGTTCTGCCTCCACAGCGAGAGACAACATGCTTCTGAATACCTGTTAAGAACAGCATCCTGTGGTCACCCAGTGGTCACCCAGACATCTGTGGGAGACCTCAAGTAGAGGGTTGGACACTAGAGCACTCTCCCCTCCAGTGGAGAGGCCTCTTTGTGCTTCTTGAAATTTTAGGTGCTGCTTGTGGGTTTTCCATTTGCATCTGGTTGGCTGCTGTAGGCCACTGGCCCCTCTGGATGTTATTAGACTCCAACCCCCATTAGCCCCAGCCAGCACAGTCAATGGTCATTTGGAGGAAATGGATGGGGGTCCAGCAACATCTAGAGAGCTGCTGGTTCCCCATACCTGTTGGAGATGATGCTGAATTTGATGGACAAAATCATGATTTGTAATAAGGCAGCTTCCTATGTCAAACCAAGTGGGAGGTGGGAGGACTGCATATTTTAGTTGCATTTAAATACATTTTCATGGCCTGAATCTTGTATGGTTTTTAATAAAAGAGAACCATCTCCCACGAGTTAGGGATGCTATCTGGAAGTACCAGACGCCAGGGAGACTAGCTATAATTACAGTCTAGACATTCAACCTTTCTGAAGACACGAGGTTTTGTGAGCACTGAACTTTAAATAAAATGTAAATTAAGCTGAATTGTGGAGATATGTTCCTCTCCCTTTCCCACATCTCATACTCCAGAATGTTTAAAACTGTTCAAGAAAAATAAGTATGCTTCACCAATAACAGTGTGATCCTAGGAACGTCTAATCAGAAGAAAGTACCACTGAGTTCAGTGGTGTGACTTATTCCCAGGTTAGTGTGTATAGGATTGAAGCCTATATCTGTCACACACTGAAGTTTCCGAACCATCTCCAGAGGCAGCCACACATATAAAGCACTGCAGAAATCTAACCTAGAGGTTAGGGGAAATTGCTCTGCAAAATGTGTACACTGGGCAAAATTGCAGAGCAAAACGTGTAAGGCGAAATTCATACCCAAATGCTGATGAACTAGCATTAGGACTCTTTAAAAAAAAGTATATCACAAACTGATGTGGAAATGTCAAGAACTGAACTTAACATTGGAAAAATGAGAAACCAAGAAAAACCAAAAATGACAAATCCACCAATTCCTACCGTTTTGTCTAATAACCACCAAGAAAAATTACAGTTCTTATCCTTTCTCTTCCCAGCATGTTAGAGAGAAAAGAATATTCCCTCAAACTCCTTCCCTTCCCTTGCCTGATGGTTGAGCTGCCTGAGAGCCAGATGAAACACATTTATGTAAGACAATTGCTTTAAAAACACACAGAGGGCTACAGGAGGTGGTTATATAAAGCTTGAAAGATTAGTTGCTGTGCTCTACCGGATGACTTTGTTATCGGGAAGAGAACTTGCTTTGCTTAAAAAACGGAGGACAGAAGGAACATGGAGAAGGAAACTATAGAAAACTTTGCTGAGTTCTTTGGGAAAGAGTTAAACTTTGTGTGATGTAGAAAAGAACATGACTGCTTGCTTGCAATGTGAAGAATTATAATCAAACAACGGGGAAAGTTAAAGAATGTGAGTGGTATTCAATGAAATAATTGCACAAGCGGAACTAATTCCACTTACTGTACACTATGGGACTTCCATTTCTCTCCAGACACCCCATGCTATCCCCAACCTGCTCCAGAAGGTCAAGAAAAAACTAGAACAGATTTTGGGGGGGCAAAGGAGGAGAAGGGGGAACCAGGAGCGAACGAAGGCGTTGCAACACCCGGGGCAGGGTGTCGCTACTTAGGGCACATGTGCAGTGTCACTACGCACGACGCGTGCGCCGTACGTAGTGACGCCGCACATGCGCTGAACATAGTGGTTTGCCGGCACCGGTGCTCCAGCGCTGTATGGATGGTGCCAGGATCCTCTGCTCGCAGTTGCAGCAGCGAACGGAAGATCCTCTACATGCGGCTGTAGTGCGATGGAGGGATCCCATGGCTGTCCATACAGCACGGGAGCGGTGCCGGTGGCAAACCGCTATGTACAGCACATCTGTGGCGGCGTTAAGTACAGCGCATTTGTGTGACACTGCACATGCTCTGTACATAGCGGTTTGCCGCTGGCACCAGGATCCTCTGCTCGTGGCTGCAGCCACGAACAGAGGATCTGCCAATGCGGCTGCAGCGACACGATGGCTGCTTGTGCTGCTGTGGCGGGGTGAGCTCCAGTGGGGTGCCTTCTTGTCATCCCCCCAGACATGGCACCTGGGGCACCCCGTACCCCCATTGCGACGCCACTGGGGGAAACAGGTCTGTTGCCCAAGCAGAAGTCATTCTGTTTTTGCAACTATTCAGTTGAATATCTCCCCTGATTAATAATATTATTTGTTTACCAATAATCAAGACAGGAGGTGCTTTAGCACTGAAGTGACATGCAGTATCTTCGCTGAAAATATCTAATTGGAATTGAGCACTGATGGCCTTTGATGGCTACCAATACATCTGACCTGGTTTGGTCATGCAGAAGGAGACGGTTTAATAGTTCAGCATGATGCCAATGAAGGAAACAGAAGATTGATATCTCTAAGCTGTACTTTTGTACTGTTTTATTGTTGTTAGCCGCCCTGAGCCCGACTTCGGCTGGGGAGGGCAGGATATAAATAAAATGTTATTATTATTATTATTAAGTACCTGGCAAGGGGGGGTTAATACTACTGAGGATCTGTCCTCCCATCCTCAACCTGTATCTTTTAAAATAAACAGTAAATAAACAGTAAACAGTAAATAAATAAACAGTAAAAATAATAAATCCTATCAGTGCTCTTGTAGAAATGGACCCTGTAAACGGTTGCACTTCAAACTTTGTTTC
The DNA here is from genome assembly GCF_965112155.1 of Podarcis liolepis. Classification (NCBI taxonomy): domain Eukaryota; kingdom Metazoa; phylum Chordata; class Lepidosauria; order Squamata; family Lacertidae; genus Podarcis; species Podarcis liolepis. The sequence continues at coordinate 16,615,119 of NC_139564.1, read as the reverse complement.
GTTCATGGAAATGCAAAGGACAAAACTATGAGTTATACTTAGGAAAATTGTGATATAAATGTTGCTATGTGCCCAAAGCATTTCCCATCAATTATCTCAGTGATCTGTACAACAGTTCCTTCTTAAACCTGGAACCTTCCACCTGTTCTTGAATTTCAATTCCAAGCCAGCATGACCAATGCTTGGTCAGGGATGGCGGAAGCTGCAATTCACCCCTGTCTTAAAATAAGTCAACTTTATCCCCATTCTGCAGATTGGAGAGTTAAAGCTGAGGCTGGGAGAAAGCAGCTTACCTAAAGTAATTCAGCCATGAGCTCATAGCTGAGGCAGGAGGTGAACAAGAGTGTGCGGCCCATTTCTCAATCACTTCATTCCTGCATTGCAGGGCATTGGACTAGATGACCCTTGGTTCATTAGCTCTGTATCATTGGACGAACAGGCAAGCCCATGCCTTTATGTTTTTTCCATTCACAGCTTTGGAAATGAGGGCACATTTTAGAGGAATGGGGTAATTTGGGTGGCATAAAAGTGCCCAAATGCACAAATCAAAACTGCCATGTGCTACAGCTCTTGCAGGGCTCCACCAGTTCAGACCACAGGAGGCATCTTTGAATGATCTCCATACAAAGCACACCCCTGACTATGTGACGCTGACACGGGCTGGGAAACTGTTCTCCGTAGACCTATCTCTCTGAGGCGCTTTGTCTCCGCAAGGAAGCTTTTAATATGGGGCGCACACATGCCGTTAAAAGGTTACCACATCCATTTGCTCTGTTAGATTTTCTGTCCGTGCATGGATTTATTTTGTACGGAAGACCAACAACAGGGTGCGGAGGTACAAGTTCGCGTCCCCCTGATCTGAATGTTCCAGGAACACCTTCATTCAAGAGGGAGCCTGGCCCGAGATGGGAAGGAGCAGGGAGCAAGAGGGCGTGGGGAAGGGAGGAGGGGTGGGGCTACAAGACCATCAAGACCTGCATAATACTCCTCCACCACCCCCTTTCCACCAGGAATGTCCCCTTCCTGCTCTCAAGGCTCCCCCACTTGTTGCCATTGCAATCTCGTTCCCTCCAGCCGCGAAGATACTTCCTATCCCTTCCTCATCATGCAAGCGCTCTCTGTCTCTCCGGAGGAGGCTGCTCGTTCACGGGCGGAGCCACGAGAAGATGGAGAGACAGAGGGAAAGAGGGAGGGCGGGGAGGGCGGTGTTCTCTCCCTGGGCTGAGCTCGTGGGCGCTGCCTGTCTTCTTACCTGACAAATCAGGCGGAGAGAAGAGGCTGCGAAAAGGAGCGAGAGAGTGAAGCTTTGCTCCCCCACCCAACACACACACACACACACACACACACACACACACCAGGCGCCTTGGAACTGGAGGGCAGGATCTCTCGCCCCCCTCGGTCCTTTCCCTCCAACTCCTTCCAGCTTTGCGGAACTGGGACCACCTGGGTACCACTAGACGCGGCTGGACTCTTCTCTCCCTGTATCCTTTAGCAGCCATGTACTGATCGGAGCATCCTTCGGAACTCTCTCTTTTTTGTCGCTCTCGCTCTTTCTGGTCCTCCCTTTACGCTTCAAATTCAACAGTTCTAGAGAAGTACCGAGGCACGGAGCAAGAGGGTAAGTAACCTGGATGCAATTTCTATATCTTGGTTTTCCTAGGGTGGTGAGGCGGTGGAGGGGGGGTGCGTGATGGATGAGGACTTTGAGGATGTGGTCCTGTTGCACGCTTAGTAAATCGCCCTGGACCCGACGAGGTTTACTTCTGCAAAGGCATGGGCAGAATGCTAAGAGCTGATGTCATATGTAGGTTTTCAACTCGGAAGTAAGTTCCCTTGTGTGCTCAATGGGGGGCTTACTTCTCTGCAAATGTTCAGAACCTTGTAGCCTCAGACTCCTATGTCTACGCTTTCAGCCTGTGCATGCTTACTTTGGAGTAAGCCCCGTTGAAATGAACAGGACTCACTTCTGAATAAGCATACATTAGATCATGCTATAAAATATATCTTGTCTATGCACATACACAGATACACACACGCTCCCCAAACCCAGAAGCTTGGCTTTGGGGGAAAGGGGAAATTATAATTTCAGTAATGAATATATTTAAGTGTCTGTCATTAGCTAAGCAAGAAAAACTCCAGTATTAGGAAAGGTGGGACAGGAAGGCAGCAATGGGAGCTGTCTTGTTGTGCTTCTTATGGACAAAGGAGAGCAGGTGTTTAGCACAGAAGCCTTCCTCTCTAAGCAATGACTGTTGAATTGCGTGGCTCTTTAGATGTTGTTGGACTCTATTTCCTGTCAGCACAAGTCAGTATTGTCCAAAGGACTGGGATGATGGGATATAGTTTAGCTACCCCGATTTAAAGAGATATGCATGTATAGGCATGGTGCTGGACCACAAATTCCCTTGTCCCTGACCACTGACCATGTTGACTTGGGCTGATGGATGTTGGAGAACTACAGGTTGTCCTCCACCACCCTTGATTTAACTCAAGGACCCTGTCCTGTTCCACCATGAGGTCAGAGCTATATAGGCACCCAGTTTAATTTGCCAGCTTTCTCAGGAATCCTAAGAGAGCCTAGCCATGTTTGTTGTGACATTCAGTCTTCGCATATATACAAGCACCATCGCTTCAGAAAATGGTGTGTGTGACTGTCCCCAGTTTTTTTTTGGGGGGGGGGTGGACACAAAAATGTGGAAAGTGCTCAGTTGAGAAGGGGACTCATCCTAAAAGGAGAAACCATGTCCAGAGCCTGCCTCTGATAGAACAGAAATGGAACGACATCTATTCTAGAAGAATTTGCTGCCTGCTAAATCTCCCATACACAGACCATCTCCTTTCTCTTTCCAAACCATTAAACATGGTGTCTACTGTCTTAGTACTCCTCCTCCCACAGACGAATGGTTTATCTTCCCTAGTGTAAGAGACTGTGTGTGTGTGTGTGTGTGTGTGTATGTGTGTGTGAGAGAGAGAGAGAGAGAGAGAGAACGAGCAAGAACACACACCATGTGCCATTGTATGCAGGGATCTGCCTTCCTTTCATTACCAGGGAATTGGATGCCTTTATTGACAAGTCCGATGAAGTTTTGGCTCTTGTCCAGGGATTAGCTAAGATCGCAGTGGTTCTCGAGATTTGTTTACTACATCACCTAGACTATAAATATACAAATAGACTAGACTAACAGCATTGAGATTGTTGTTTACCCAATGGTTAAGGGGGAAAGTCAAGTGTGTGTGTGTGTGTACGTGTGTGTAAGAGAGAGAGAAATTGAAATCAAATTAAAGTGAAGAACTTGGTTGTGGTGTTTTTTCAAACTATGCAGCTGTGAACAAAAGTGAATCAAGGTCAGCCAACATGTCACAGAGATGAACCCACCACTTCTTTGCAAACTTATCCTGGTGCAATTCCATGATTGACTGGCATTTTCCTGAACACTTGCAATATGTGGGTGTTTTTAAAGAAAATCCTGTGCAAGGCTGGCATGTAAATGAACATGATCTCAGGGGCTAATGTTAGCATCTTCAGATAAAGACAGCTTCATGCTCCTCCCCCTCACCTCCCTCTCCTAGGTTTGCTGGATATAGTATATTTCCCAGGACTTGGTAATGAAGATTCACACTCCTATTTTTAAATAATTACTCATTTGTTCACAGTTTGGAAGGACTTGTTGCAGTGCTCAGCTGTGGCTGTGGGGTTCCATTCTCTCTGATGTTTGAGCGTGGCAGAAAAAAGGTCTAAATTGGTTTAAAATCTGGTTTTAAAAGGCAAGTTGGCTGCAAGGTACTAACAGCTTTAAAAAGACAATTGGGTATTTTGTGTTCACTGATAGACATTGTTCTCCCCCAGCAAGGTAACTCTCACTTATTTTTATACTACCTTCCTGGGCAAATGGACCTCTCAAGGCAATGGTGGCTGATCTGTTAGGGCAAATGGGACATTGCCTACCCAAACTCAGTCTTGCCCTGAGTCAGCTTCTGCCTGCCAGACTTCTTTCTTAACCCCAGTCCAGTGGGTGGTCCTGACTGCCAGCTTCTTCCTCCTTCGTCTCAGTTTTGTTATTCTAGGACATTGATGTGACTGGTCTATTTATTATATTTATACACTGCTTTCCATTCACATGTATCGCAAAGCGGCTTACAAACAGACAATAACAATAACATAATAGAACATCACAAGTACAATATAGATCATATAGAAGAATTAACCAACCATCAGTAAAACAGTAAAACAAGTACAAACCATCAGTAAAACAACTGCAATCTATAAAACACTATTAACAAAACTGCTAAAAAAATTAAGCTAAACAGCACAATAACAGGTTGTTTTTGTTGTTGTTTAGTCATTTAGTCGTATTCAACTCTTCGTGACCCCATGGACCAGAGCATGCCTGGCACTCCTGTCTTACAAAAATCATATTATTAAATACAAAAATCATATTATTCTTATTTGTTCTTATTTTCTTATCATGTATTTTGGGTCTTTTATCTTGTATTTGTATGCCATGAACTGCCCAAGGATCTACAGATGGGATGGTGGTGGCGTATAAATTTAATTAATAATAATAGTAATAAAATAATAATAATAATAATAATAATAATAATAATAATGGATTTACAAAGTGCTACAGCATTCATAATCGATAAAACCATTCTAACAACATTAACAAGATAGCAATTAAATAATAAACTAAGTACTGCTGAATTCATACACAGGATCTCCCCACCTCCTTGACTCATCATCTTCCACTCTATTCAGTTCATTAAAAGACACATCCACATGATGCTTGTGGCAGCATCTTCTTTCTGAAGGTTCCTAGGACTGGAGGGTAGGGCAAGGCAGGTGGGAAAAGCCACCACCTGATGGCCAGCACAAAGTCAGAACCAGAATCAGTTGATTCCGCCTGTGATTTGTTTTGGCTCCATTTACTGTCAGCCTGTCTGCCTCTCGCCCAGCCACCACCGCCTGAAGGTGATTCTCAAATCAGATCATTGCACCGTTTTAAAGATAAAGCATGACTCATTGTGACAACAACACACAACTATACATTTCACTCCAAACCAGCAATATTTAGCAGCAACATTCAAATGACAGTCTAAAAAAATGAAGACCAGCAACATCATTTGACTAAAAGTGGATGTACTCAGACAGGACTTTTTTAAAACAACAACAACATTAAAATCAGTTAACAGATAAGCCAAACACACTTTTCATGGGAAGGCGTACCAAGGTGATAGGCCCATCACTGAGCAGGCAAATTTACCACTGAGCTTCAACCCTTCCTGTATTGGGTTCAATGGCCATGATCCTCTTTCCCTTATTGTGCCTTGATTAGCTCCCTATCTTTGTCTCCATGGATTCATATTGTACTGTTTGAACAGGTAGGCATCAAATGCTGAACTAACACACTCTCTCTCTCTCTGCCTTCATTTAATTTGTTTTCTTTCTCTTTCTTTCCAGGGCTGGATATTGACATTCTTTAGCCATGGATGTATTCATGAAAGGATTTAACAGAGCCAAGGAAGGAGTTGTGGCGGCAGCAGAGAAGACCAAGCAGGGCATGGCGGAAGCAGCAGGGAAAACGAAAGAAGGAGTTCTCTATGTAGGTAGGTGGGCAACAAGATCTAAATGTAGCCAGTCGTTTTTTTCTTCTTTCACTGGTTTACATTGTGATGTTTAGAAACTGGGTGCCTACAACCATTTTATTATACATATTACCATACATTATTATTATTACCACTATTAGTAGTAGTAGTGGTGGTGGTGGTAGTATACCCCTCCCATCTGGCCAGGTTGCCCCAGACACTCTGGGTGGCTTCCAACACATATGTTGTTGTTGTTTAGTCGTTTAGTCGTGTCCAACTCTTCGTGACCCCATGGACCAGAGCATGCCAGGCACTCCTGTCTTCCACTGCCTCCCGCAGTTTGGTAAAACTCATGCTGGTAGCTTCGAGAACACTATCCAACCATCTCATCCTCTGTCGTCCCCTTCTCCTTGTGCCCTCCATCTTTCCCAACATCAGGGTCTTTTCCAGGGAGTCTTCTCATCTCATGAGGTGGCCAAAGTATTGGAGCCTCAGCTTCATGATCTGTCCTTCCAGTGAGCACTCAGGGCTGATTTCCTTAAGAATGGATAGGTTTGTTGTTCTTGCAGTCCGTGGGACTATCAAGAGTCTCCTCCAGCACCATAATTCAAAATCCAACACATATAGAAACATGATCAAATGTCTTCTAAAAGTTGTATCTTTATCTTTATCTCCTTGACATCTGAAGAATACAAGATAAAAAGTGGGGTTGTATGTGATCGTGTGTGTGTGGGTGCATGCACCTGCTTAGAGCAGGGGTGGGAAAAATCTGGCCCTCCAGATGTTTCTGAACTGCAACTCCCATAATCTCTGCCCATTGGCCATACTTGCAGGGGTTGATGGGAGTTGTAGTTCAGCAACATCTGGAGGGCCCATTGCTCCCACCCCTGGTTTAGATATTCCTGTTGAAATATAAAGCTGTATGCAAATTTTGAGGACAACAACAAATATAAGTTTACATTGCTGCTGCTGCTGTTCATTAATAGATGATGATGATGATGATGATAATAATAATAATAATAATAATATGTTTATACCCCGCCCATCTGGCTGGGTTTCCCCAGCCACTCTGGGCGGCTTCCATAGAAACCAAAAATACACTAAATATTATTATTAACATTATTATTGTTCTTTTATTTTATTTATGTACTGCTTAATGCCAAAGTAGGCTTCTATACTTGATGTGTGTGGTAAGATTCTCCTTGCCACTTGGCAAGTCATCTAACAAGATGACCAAGGTTCTCCAGAAAGGAGAACTCATGGATGTTAGGATTGTCTGCACTGTCTCAAAGACCGATGGGAATGGAGGGAGATAGGAGGGGAAGACCTATCCAGGCATAAGCTGTGAACATTTGTGTAAAACAGGGATGGGAGTTTGAGTGCAAACAGCATCTGGAGGACACAGGCCCCCATCCCTGAGGTAAAGCTACTGCAAGTTTGAAAGAAAGTTGAGCGTTGGGCACCGAAGATATAAGTATATTCAGCAAGAATGAGAGTTGTGTTCATCTGCAGATGCAAACAAACCAAGGGCGTGTTTACACTACACAGTTATTGGATTCACACCATCATAGCTTCTCCCAAAGAATCCTGGAAATTTAGCTCAGCTGAGGTCATTTTTTGCCTGATAGAGACACCCAGCTTGCTTAAAATAGCAGCAATTCCTAGGGTTCCTTTGGAGGACAGAATTAACGTTAAATTAAATTTAGAGGCGAAGGGACGCGGGTGGCGCTGTGGGTAAAACCTCAGTGCCTAGGACTTGCTGATCGTAAGGTCGGCGGTTCGAATCCCCACAGCGGGGTGAGCTCCCGTCGTTCGGTCCCAGCTCCTGCCAACCTAGCAGTTCGAAAGCACCCCTAAGTGCAAGTAGATAAATAGGTACCGCTTTATAGCGGGAAGGTAAACGGTGTTTCCATGTGCGGCAATGGTGCTGGCTCACCAGTGCAGCTTCGTCACACTGGCCACGTGACCCGGAAGTGTCTCCGGACAGCACTGGCCCCCGGCCTCTTGAGTGAGATGAGCACACAACCCTAGAGTCGGTCACGACTGGCCCGTACGGGCAGGGGTACCTTTATCTTTACCTAAATTTAGAGGCACAGCTTGAGGCACTTCTGGGTGACCTGTTCAATGAGGATACATCCTGATTTGTTTGTGAGAAGGTTGGGTGACATTCCAGAATAGTGTGTGTTATTGCACACTGTCCAGTGTGTTTCTCCATCACTTTCCATGCTGCAAAAAGTCGAATCTTTTGGAAAATCATAGGGTCCAATCTCCTGCAATGCAGGAATATGCAGCTGTCCCTTACAGGGATCGAACCTGCAACCTTGGCATTATCAGCACTATTGGGCAACTTGGATTTGCTGGTATGTGATTGAATCCCACCTAAAAACAGCGAGAAGTCCGGAAGTGCCCTCAAGTATATGCCCAAACATTATTATTAGTTGCTTCATACAACCTTTTCAGAATTGGTGGCTTTCGTGGAGCAACACTGCAGGTGACTAAAGCAGCCAAGCAACAGCAGGAGCCTGGAAACGGTTCCTTTTTCTGTGAAATGGCTGTGTTTCACAGCCATGAAACTGGCAGCTGTTGCTACTGAGCACCAGCCATTTTTCACCCCTGCAGGCATGACTATTACACACATGCTCCTCTGGAGAAGGTGTCTGCATTCATTGTCATGGACACTTAGCAGATAATGACTCATGAACTCACTACTATATGCTTATCCAGATCCCTTCCACCGTTTTTTCAAGACCATTATGTAGTACTTCACGTGAATTTGGTTGCAGTGGTGCTAAAGTGCTTCCTACTTTAAAAAAAATGTTTAGGAAATATTGGGGGTTTTTTGCTAATACTAAAATACAGAACAGCAAACCTTCTACACTGCCTGGCCTCCCTGAGCATCCCATATCTTACAAGTGGGGAACCTGCAGGGAGAAAATGAGAAGGACTAAGAAGGGGGAAGGGACGTGGGTGGCGCTGTGGGTTAAACCACAGAGCCTAGGACTTGCCAATCAGAAGGTCAGTGGTTCGAATCCCCACGACGGGGTGAGCTCCCATTGCTTGGTCCCTGCTCCTGCCAACCTAGCAGTTCGAAAGCACAAAGTGCAAGTAGATAAATAGGTACCATTCCATCGGGAAGGTAAATGGCGTTTCCGTGTGCTGCTCTGGTTCACCAGAAGCGGCTTAGTCATCCTGGCCACATGACCTGGAAGCTGTACGCTGGCTCCCTTGGCCAATAAAGCAAGATGAGCACCGCAACCCTAGAGTCGGCCACGACTGGACCTAATGATCAGGGGTCCCTTTATCTTTAAAAAGGGGGAAAGGTGACAACTTAGGAACAGGCTCCCCAATTTCCCCCTCTCCTGCACCTGAGCGACCTGGTGTTCTTACTCATTGATAGTGGCAGCACCACACTTGTTTCAATGCCCTAGTTTGAACATGTGGGTGATTCATAAAGTCGAAAGAGACAGACCTAAGCCTTGCCTTCTAAGCATTAAATTCTGAGTACTGTGAAAAGTAAGAGTCGGCAAAATCCTCCAAGTAAAATATTGCAGTTCAGTGCCCAGGTTGGAGATATTGATTAAAGAGGGACCAGCATTCAGTGGTAGAGCCCGTTTTTTGAATGCAGAAGACAACAGAGAATTCTGTTCACCACTACTGGGGTGATGATACTGCTGGAAAAGCAAGAGCAGGGATCGTTCAGTTTGCAATGGGTTAATTCTTTAATCAGGAAGTCAACTAACCATGCTGGGGAGGGAAGAGATGTTGCTTAGCAACCTGTCAGAGTTCCATGATGTTTGATTAAGTAGCACATGCTCTGATTGGCTGTGTGGTTCTGAGGAAGTTTTTTTCCTGTATGTTTGGTCAAATGTCTCCTTGCTATGTATAAGGTCTGAAGGAAGAAAGTCAAAACATCTGCTTATTTCTCCATCTGCATTACTGAATTGACTTTGCTAACAGATTCAACTACCAGTCCAGTTCACTTCTGAATCATCACAAATGGTGTTGGCCTCCAAAAACAACTCAGTAGCTAGGTTCTGTTCCTGTTCTTCATTCTCCGCCCCCTCCCCCAGGAGTACTCATTTTAAATTGTGTATCTTGCCTTTCCTAAAATTTCTTCCTTCATGAAGAAAGTACATATGGTGGTGAACATATGCTTCTCCCAGGCAGTCACACATCTAGGCCCTGGCCAGACCCAGACTTGCTTAGTATTCGTCTTCAGACCATAACTATACAGTGGTACCTCAGGTTAAGAACTTAATTCATTATGGAGGTCCGTTCTTAATCTGAAACTTAACCTGTGGTAACACTTTAGCTAATGGGACCTCCCGCTGCTGCCGCACCGCCTACGCACGATTTCTGTTCTCATCCTGAAGTAAAGTTCTTAACCCAAGGTACTATTTCTGGGTTAGCGGAGTCTGTAACCTGAAGTGTCTGTAACCTTCAGGTACCACTGTATATGAAAAGTAAAGATGGAGAATTGGCAGCACCTGCCCCCTACCTCTAGGTATAGGGAAGCTTGATCAACATTCAACCATTTCTCCTCCTAGACCACATCTCTTGCTTAGAGCTCATTGACGCTGGTCAACAGAACACAGCAGAAGGCACTCAGAAGCAACCCGGCCACTCTCTGCATTGCTGCACCCTGGCTTCCTTCATTTTCTGGATCGTGCTCTCTTGGGATGCAAGAGCACGGCAGAACTGGATGCATCTCAGATTCCTCCTTGATAATACAGTTTAGGAACGATCTAGATTGGGTTGTGATCAGTGCAGGGCCTGTTGATTCCCCTCTCCCCCCAAAAAAACAAAACCTATGTGTGATTGCATGATTCATAGCTAGCGTGAAGCAGCTTTTCCACAGAAGATTTGGTTGAGAACATGCATTTTCTCTGAGTTTTATTATGCCATCTCCCCCAACCTCCCCTCGCCATCTGGTATGCAAGCGGCTGAAAAGAACTGGAGAGCTTCATAATTGATTTGCCTTGAGGGGAAGTGCTTGGTCTTCCCTACTACCAAGTAGGAGTTTGTGGTTCAGGGCCATCCTAGAGCGTCCCTCCAGTCGCCAGTTAAAGAGCAATGCATGCTTTCACTGTAAAAACAAAATAAGCTACATGGGTGTTTCCCCCACAGATTATTACAATAGTATATTGTCTTTTTTTTGTCTAGGTAAAATCTGTTTTCTTTCTTTGAATAAGCAGCATTCCAGCTTTTTACTCAAGAGATTATTGATTTAAATAGATGATAGCAAATCAAACCAATGGAATTTGAGTGTAGCTCTCCCCACCCCAGCAAATAAAACACTTGTTAATTTATTTCGCAGCTATCCCAGACCCTCTAAACAGGAGCTTGTTCTCCTCCTCCTACAAAGTTCTCACTCGTATCTTCCAGCATATCACAGGTTAAAATAGGAATGAGCCTCTGGTGACTCTCCAATTCTTGTCCTGAGAATCGTTGCACAAGACTAACCCCCTCCATCATTGCTGCCCCCCATCCTTAAAGGTAAAGGGTAAAGGGACCCCTGACCGTTAGGTCCAGTCGTGGCCGACTCTGGGGTTGCAGCACTCATCTCACTTTATTGGCCGAGGGAGTACATGACTAAGCCACTTCTGGTGAACCAGAGCTGTGCACAGAAATGCCATTTACCTTCCCACCAGAGCGGTACCTATTTATCTACTTGCACTTTGAGGTGCTTTCGAACTGCTAGGTTGGCAGGAGCAGGGACCGAGCAACGGGAGCTCACCCCGTCGTGGGGATTCAAACCGCCAACCTTCTGATCAGCAAGTCCTAGGCTCTGTGGCTTAACCCACAGTGCCACCCGCATCTCAGCCCCCCATCCTTACCAATGTGTAATAGAAGCTGGTTAGATGAGCAGCTGGATCATCCACTGTTGGTGGGGCAGCATCTTCCACCACAGCAGAGAAGGTGAGTTTAGGTGATGGTATAGCAGGTCATGCAGCATGCAGCTCTGTCCTCCAACACTTCACTGTCACTCCTTGCCACCTGTAACTGCTATCTAAGGCAGCTGCTTCTCTCTGCCTAATGGCAGGGCCAGCCAAGCCTTTGCTTTGCTTTGCAATAGCCTGCCCTCCACTAGTTTAAAAGCCAAGAGGGTAACAGGCCCAAATAATCTACTTGAAAAGCGAAGTTTCCATAGACTCATTAGCCATTTCAACCTACCTCAGCAGCTGTAGCATGTAAAACAACGCCTTGGTGTTCATGTACATTCGTTTACATTGGGATTGGGGAACATTTATTTGGCCTGAGGGCCACATTCGTTTCCAGCCAATCTTCTGAGGGCCACATACCATTGGTAGGCAGGGCCAGAGGCAAAAATTAGCAGAACCACAAGCGCGCACGCACACACCCTGGTGTCTTCGAAAAACCATATCAACCCCTTTTTTCTCACAAGAAGGCAGCAGGCATTGGGGGCATCATTACCTCACTTGATTTCGTGTCACAATTCCCCCTCCACCCCAAAAAGTGCTTTTTTGGGGTCGCGAACTTGTGTGGTGCCCCAAAATGCGTGCTTTAGGGCACAGTGCCTGAATAATGCACTGTTTTCATGGGGCAATCGCAACACGAAATCATGCAAGATCATGGCGCCCAAAATGCCAAGGTTATCTCTCTCTCTCTCTCAGGGGGAAAAAGGAAGATGGCTTCCAGGAAGGTGGCATCCCAATTTTTGCCTTCAGGGTGCTGGAGGGTATGAAAATACAGATTTTACCTTTGTACAGTGAGCTAGTTTTTGGACACACACTCACACCTCTCTACCCTCCATCCAGACAAGGAAGAAGCATGATCAGAATTCAAGGACATGTTCCAGCCAAAAAACACTCAAGGTGTGGAGCAGGACCAGTGAAAGGGGCAGCCTGGGAATAGTTACAAGGGTCAAGCTACATTTCACCCCCAGGCCTGGGGTTCCCCACCCCTGATTTACAGGGATATATGTGCAAAAGACAAGGGTGCACCCATTCTTCCTTCAGAGATGTAACTTCGCTTAAGAGTCTCTGAGAGGGCAGTTGAACCCTGGAGAATGACAATGCTAGCAATTTGTACAAATACAAGAAGGTTTTAACAAATGGCATTCCCTTTTTACAAGAAACTTTCGGAATTGTAGCTCTGTGAGAGGAATAGGGGGCCTCCTATCAACTCTCAACACCTTTATCAAACTACAGCTCCCAGAATTATTTGGCGGAAGCCATGACTGTTTGAAGTGGTATTATAGTGCTTTAAATGTATGGAGTGAATATGGCCAGAGATTCAATAACTATGGTGGTACTGCTACTCAGTCTAAATGTTTTGAAATTAATGGACCTTAGCCATGTTCATTAATTTCAATCGGTCTACTCTTTATTGCATACAATGTTTTTAGTAAAGAGAAGGGAACTTTCTGTGTTTTTTCCCTTCCTGGGTACCATAGCTATAGCACTTATCATTTTGTTGGCTCTTTCATATAGATAAGCTTGGAAGTTTTGTTGGAATCAGTGCAGCAGAGTGTAGAGCAGATCATTTAACCACATGGCATAATTTTTAAACATGTTAATCATCCAACTGACTTCAAAGCACCCAGCAGGGTCTCGTTTTTATTTATTTCATTAATTTTCTTAACATTCATTAATAGTCACTTTTTGGTAATTGATGTTTTCCCATTAATTATAATTTTAATTATTCCAATTCATTGCAAGCCATTTAATAGAAAGATGGAAGGGATTAGTAGTGACAAAGGTTGCAATTCTATCTTTGCGCTTACCTGGGATTAAGTCCTATCGACTACAGTGGGGCTTACATGTGAATAGACAGGTATATGATTGCAGAAGTAGAGCGTGATGATGTACACATGGTCATGTCATTATACAAAAAGTTTCAGAATCAAATCAGGAATGATTCACACAACGACTTTGTGAGGGTTCTTGTGTCTGAGGGAGGAACGTGTTGATGTTGTTCTGAGTAGACTTTGTAGTCCCACCTTTGCAGGTGCCCATCTTAAGGGTCTTGTTTTCAAACCCTGATATGTATATTGGGTTTTAGCGCCTATTTTTGAAGGTGATTTTATTTTATTTGTGCTAAGCTTTTGTGGTGGGTGTTCCAGATTTGTGCTTTCTTCATATGCATGTGTTTTGAAACCTCACAACAGTTGTGGGTCCTGCATTGTGGGGGAAGAATGAGATGACCCTTTGGGTCCTATCCAACTCTACAACCTATGTTTCTATAGGAGCAGCACACACTCCAAGGTGACTATATGAAACTGCACAAAAGAAAATAACAGCATCTCCAACTAGGGTATCCAATGTGGTACCCTCCTGATGTTTTTGTACTCTACCTACTCTATCGTCCCACACTAGCATAGTCAATGGTCAGGGAGGATGGGATCCGTAGTCCAGCAACATCAGGGGTTCATGACCTGTGTCCCACACAGGCTTGCCAGCTGGTCCTGCTGGTCTCTCAGCCTGAAACCATGAGACCTTCTGCACTGTATTGTTACAGAAGTTGGGTGCCACTCCCACTCTCTGCCAAGCGCTGGCAAGATGCCAGGGAGTTCCCAGCTCTCACCCAGGGTTTGGAGAATTGAAGACACAGCAAATACTGTTGTAGCTTTAAGAATGAGGTTTTATTCACATATATACCCCTTCAAGAGAGGCTTGTTCCCCACAGCAGTGCAGCACTGGAGTGCAAGCCAGCCTGCCAAGATCCATCTCCCCCTTTGTGCTCTTCCTCAGCACATCTTGCTCTAAAGACTCTCCTATAGATCCCAAGATTCCTCCTATATGGACCATCAGCACCTTTTGTGATATTAATGCCTTTATCCCAGGTGAGGCCTTGACTTAGCCTATACTTTTCCACTGGCCTCCAATCTTCCCCTCAGTACCCCCAAATAATCAAAATCCTACCATTTATTAATTTCTAGGGTTTAAGGCAGTCCCCTCTCCTCAATCTGTAACAGTATACCTAGGATCATCTTACAATTCTATGACCATCTCTGAACAAATATCCCTTAGAAACCAGGAGGGAAATATGGAAATCAAAAACCAGATTATTTAATAAAGGCACGGCTGCTCTGCCTTTGTCACGTGAGATGACCTCATGCTTGCTATGGAACCGTAAGGTAGCCTGCTTAGTAAAGATGCCAGACTGTCTGTAGGAGATCGACCCCCTGCTTGCAAATTGGGGAAATGGCCAACCATCAGAGCAAAGGACAAAGAAATTCCTTTATTTCTTCTTCAACTTGTAAGAGAGAGGAAAATATGTCAGGCAAATCAGTGGGAGTGTGTGGGAAAGAAAGAATGAGTGCTCCTATTCTTTGGATGCGGCTGGGATCATCACCCTGGGGCAGATGTTGGAGTCCCAGTGTTTTGCCAGGTCCCAGTGTCTTGCCAGGTTACCCACCTGCCCTCCCCTTGTTTTCTTTTTCCAGGCCCAGAACTTGGACTAGCACCAGATGGCTGGGTCTAGGCAATCATTCAATTCCCTGCAAACCTCCTTACCTAGATTTTCTCTGGCATATGTTGTAAACAAAATGTGCCCTTTTCCCCTTATGGGGTATCCAAGAGCCCATATAGAGTCCTTACGTAGGTTCCCTATTGGTAGGAGAAAATAACAGAGGCCAAACAGAGAATATTGAGAAGCAAAGCAGCTAGTAAGCCTGATCTTTATTGATCTGTTGCAACAGGGTGCTCCCCTCACATGCAGGAAAGGAGGAGGAACCCAGAACAAAGGTGTGTCCGCCCTTATATAGACATTTTAAATTGCCCTGCCCTGGAGCTCAAGACCACCCCTCCATACATCATACCTACATCACAGAAGGGGTGTAGCTCAAGACCACCACCCCCAGATACATCATACCTACATCACAGAAAGGACGGTCTACAGCAGAAATCTGAGTGCGTTGTTTATCTCGTCTGACAGGTTACCTGTTAATGCTCACTTGATTGGATACCCTGGGAAGCCTGGCCAGTCTAAATACTTAGTTCCCGAGCCAGGTCACAGGCTCACCCCATATAGACACAGACAGACATACCCTTAAGACAGGATTTGTGAAGGAAAAGACAATGGGGAGGCTTTTCCATTTTCCTTTGACCTTGCACAGAAAACATTTGGTCAGTCTGGGAATAATAAATGGTTTCAGGTCGGTCTTCCTGTGATGATCTATGTACATGCTTGTTTGGTACATTTATGAACATTTAATATATATCTAATACCTTAAAATTCTTATTACAGTGGGAAATTGAAAGGCAGACTAGACCCAGCTGCAGACTGCTGTCTAGACTAGAGAGCAGAGCCACCACTAGGATAGCCGTGTGCCCCAAACAATCCCCTGTTTGGAAGGGTTATCAGAAAGCAGTCCTCCATTTGAAGGAGACCTCTGTTTGAAAGGCTGTCTGGTCCAAATCTGGGTTAAAGATTTAGAACCTTGAGAAGGAAGAGCAGGAGCCTGGAAGCTGCCGATCAGCAGCTAGCACCTGAATAGCAGATGGTGTCAGTGTGAGAGGTGCTGCGATCCAGTTTAAATAACAGCAATCGCTGCTAAATTTGCATCTATATAAATTTAGCATATGCGCATGATGTGCTGGCCTGTGTCCTCTTTCTTTTCTTCTTTGTGATGCAGAACTGGCCACTCTAGCCCACTTCACCCAAGTAAGCCCACCTTGGCCCACTGACTCAAGAAGTTCCCCGTCACTTTGCCTCAGGATGCCTTGACTTTGTAGGCAGCAAAAATATTTTGTTTATTTATGATGTTTCTAGACCACCTTTCCTTCAAGGAGAACAAGGTGACAGACATGGTTCCCTTCTGTGCTTCATACTCAGGACAACCCTGCGAGGTACGCAAAGGTCAAAAACATCAGCCAGTGATTTGAACCCTCGGGTCCCCGGTTCAGTGCAGCATCCTGACCACTGTACCAAATGCTACATTGTTCATCTTGCTGTTCACTATTTCTCTTTAAGTTACATGGGTTACATTCATTTCATTGTAAAGGACACATCTAAACAAGTCATTAACTACATAACATTTGCAGATTTAAAACCAACAACAATATGATTGAATACTGATTGCATTCGCTTGACTGATATCCATTCCTGAACACAGATGAACACACCACCTGCAGCAATTACTACTTCCTTACTCACTTTTATTGGAATTTCCATAACATCCCTAACCATAAACCAGGAATTATGGATTGTTTTCTCGCAGTGTGAAGTGGTAACGAAGTGGTTGTGATTTGCTTGTCCACAGCAAGCCATCGTTTATGGCCTACCATGATTTGCAAACATAGCCAACGTCTGCCCCTTCAGCCCTGCAGTAAAATATTATATGGATGCCTTTTAGAAAACGATTTGTCAGATTCTTTTACCCATACACTACTATGTTCTCACTTGAAAGGTATAGAAATGATACATGGCGTACCTCTGCCAGTCTTATGGATTGCAAAAGATTGCTCTGCCAGGATTTCGTACCTGGAAAAGTAACTGCATCTCTCATAGATGATTCACATTTTGCTTTTTTCCTACATTTTGTAGATACTAGAATCATTTTGATGTTTTCATTCTTGGCACCATGGTGTCTGCAGAAAGTGGTAAACATGGCTCTACCCTGCAGTCACTACATATATTAGACAGAGAAGGAAGGACCACAGAATTATAGAATTGTAGAGGTGGAAAGGACCCTGAGGATCATCTCATTCAACCCCCTACGGTCCAGGAATATGCTGCTGTCCCTTGGGGGGATCAAACCTGCAACGGTGGCATTAACAGCACAACACTCTAACCAACTGAACTATCCAGGCTAGCAGGTGACAGGTGTGTTTCACATACATAAAATCCCAGTTTCAATCCCTGGCATCTCTGGTTGAAACAATCAGACAGATGATAAGAAAGATATCAGTTTGAGATTTGGAGAGCTGCTGCCAGTCAAGAGTAGACTAGACTGGGCTCAATGGGCTCAATTGTCAGATCTGGTATAAGGCAGCTTTGTATGTTAATGGTGTTGTATAGGCCTTCCCCTCCTGCCTGCCAAGGTAGAGTGAATCTTGAATCTGCAAAACGGAAGTTATCCTCTTTGTGCAAAATGAAACACCATGTTCCCTTCTCTCTTGCTAGCCCACACTCTCCCAGTCTTTTCCAGATCACAGAACTGCAAACAGCCCTACTTTATAGTGCTATAAGCAGACTTCAGGTATTGATAGCATCCTGAGTATGAAACTAAGTTCTAAGGATGCTTCCAGACAGGTGTTGTGGGGGCAGTGGAGCTCATGCATACAGGTTTTTCACAGCATGCACATGATGTTGTTGGCATCAAAATGCCAGCTTCCATTCCCTCCTTCCCCAATTTAACCCAATTACCCTTTCTGTTGCAAATCAAGTCAGTTAAAAACAACAACCACGATCCTGTTGCCAACCTCTTTCTGACATCTGAAAGACCTATTTGCAATCTTAAGCCCCCTGCGTCTGAAAGCACCCTAACTTTATATTATCATTACAGTTGCATGAAACTGTTATATCTGGCCATCAGCCATTCTTTTTCTAGGAAGATTGCTTGTTTAATGGCTCAGTTGTGAGTGGTTGGTGTTTTCTCAGTGGGAGCTGAATGCTTGATACATATACAGTGGATGCTTGGGTTGCGAACGTGATCCATGCGGGATGCGCATTCGCAACCTGCAGCGTTCGCAACCCGTGTCTGCACGTCTGCACATGCGCGGGTTGCGATTCGGCGCTTCTGCACATGCACAAAGCGCGATTTAGCGCTTCTGCACATGCGTGACCGCCGAAACCTGGAAGTAACCTATTCCGGTACTTCCGGGTTTGGGCAGTCTGCAACCTGGAAAAATGCAACCTGAAGCGGCTGTAACCTGAGGTATGACTGTATAGCGATTTCTCTTGAGTGTTGGCCATCAGAGCTTTGAGAGGGTGATCTCCAAAGCAAACAGTAAGGGGGGAAGCTGATGCAAGGTGTGTGTGAAGTACTCTCTTTCCTCCAAAGGATGGCGTGAGCTGGAACTTCTCACCATTTGGAGCAGGGCAGAGCACATATGTCTTCCTGTTTAGTGATTGGCCACCGGTACTATGGTTGTTGTTCATTGGTTTGTTAATGTCAGCGTGGAGTGCAGGCCGCACCCTTCTGGTCTGAGTGAGAACCAAAGAAAACAGTTTTCCAGTTTTGTTGAAATTGGTTTTGAGGGACTTGCTTTGTTTACATGCAAACAGAAGAAGCAGTCTCTGTGGGTGGATTGTGGGGGGTTGCTGTTGGGCTTTGGCGGAGCGGCAATGCAGTCCAATACATTTTGACTTAGAAGTCTGTCTCATTGAGTCAAATAGGACTTGCTCCCAAGTAAATGTGGATACAAACCACCATGCATCCACCTAGCTCAGTCAGTAGAGTATGAGACTCTTAAATTTCAGGGTTGTGGGTCCGAGCCCCACATTAGGCAAAAAGATTCCTGCTTCGCAGGGGGTTGGACTAAATGACCCTCACAGTCCCTTCCAACTCTATGATTCTATTATCTTTGGCTCAACAAATACAGAAAACTATTACAAGTTTTCACAAGAAAACTGGCTCTGTAAAAAAAGTTGCCCTCCGAGCTTGCTATTCCTTGGGGAAGTGGGGTGCATATGAAATATTGTAACTCTCTGCCTGTGTGTTTACTAAAAACCATTTTACTGAGCCCCACTGCTTATTAATTCTTCTCCTTTTTAATATATATTTTAAAAAACAGGTTCGAAGACCAGGGACGGAGTTGTTCATGGGGTTACAACAGGTAAGCCCATCACTGCATCTCTGTTTCTAAATCCATGCTAAACCTCCCACCTATCCCTTCAAGAGACCTTTATTTCTGAGTAGGCTCTGATTCATGGAGGCAAGTAGGTGTGGGATAAAATCAAGCATGCTGGAAAGCACACAACTCAGTCTTGCTGGGGAACAAATGTGCCTGCAGCTATAACTTCAGCACAGGCAGAGAACCTTTTCTCTGTCAATGGCTGCGTTTCCCCTGGAACAATCTCCCTAGCCTATTGGGATGAGGAAGAAATTCAATTCAGTTCATATTTAAAGGCGAGTGCCTAACAGGCACTTCCCAAAACAATACATGAACTGAAACACAACAATTCACACTTCTCTGCATTTTGCAATGCTCAGTAATGTATATTAAAAATGCACATGCTAGGATAAAGCGTACCTAAAAATGCACATTTTAGTGAAAATAAGATGCAAAGAATGTAGAGAAAAATTGCTTTGCAAAATTGTGTATATTAGGCAAAGTTGCATATGCGTTTCTTAGGAGAAATTTGCACTAAAATGCTGGTGAATTTTCAGGTGGACATAAAAAAGAAATCCTGCATTCTTCCCTGCCCACCCCCTTTAGTGCCCAGCTCCATTCACAAGGAAATGTTAAGTGGGCTGGCAGCTGATCTTGTCTACTCTCCCTTCTCCTGCCCCGCAAAGCACAAAGTCCCAGGACAAAGATAGGAGGATTGCAAATCTTTGCCATCCACAGAAGGCTAAAATATAACATGCATAACATATTTGCTCATGTATTTCCCCCTCCCCCAGCAGTTCTTTAAAAGAAATATGGTTGCTTTCAGTGGAGCACTAAGCGAAATGCTCCTTCATTGCAAGGATTTCTCCTATTGCAAAGGAACATTTCCTTCCTTTTTCTGCCCCCCACGCACCTGCTAAGTCTAACATAAATCCCAAACCTGTTTGGAAAAGTGATGAAGTGTAAACCTGGAAAAATGAGAAACCAAGAGAAACCCAAAATTGATGGGCTCTCCTATCCCTAGAGGTTCCACATGCAAAGTTACATGCTCCGTCACTGATTCTGCAACCGAAGGAAAGGTTGTGTTCAGGCTAGCAGGCCTGGACAGGTGCGTGTGGTGCTGGGGGAGAGTCCCACATGCCATGAAGTCTTGTGAAGAAACCTTCCTGAAGGGAGACTCACGCAGAGCCAACTTGCTTTCACATGATGTCGAGAGCTGTGAGCAGGCCAAGTTTACCTCAAAACCAAAACCTTTTGCCTTTTCCACAGTGGCAGAGAAAACTAAAGAGGGAGTGTCAAACATGGGAGGAGCTGTAGTGACTGGTGTCACAGCCGTGGCACAAAAGACAGTGGAAGGTGCCGGAAATATCGCCGCTGCCACTGGCTTTGGCAAGAAGGACCAGATGGCCAAACAGGTTAGTTTATCTACTATAAAGTTGAGAGGGATGGATTTAATGCTGATATTTTTCTGTGGTACTTTTAAGGTAAAGGTAAAGGTACCCCTGCCCGTACGGGCCAGTCGTGTCCGACTCTAGGGTTGTGCGCCCATCTCACTTAAGAGGCCAAGGGCCAGCGCTGTCCAGAGACACTTCTGGGTCACGTGGCCAGCGTGACGAAGCTGCGCTGGTGAGCCAGCACCAGCGCAGCACACGGAAACGCCGTTTACCTTCCCGCTATAAAGTGGTACCTATTTATCTACTTGTACTTAAGGGTGCTTTCGAACTGCTAGGTGGGCAGGAGCTGGGACCGAAAGACGGGAGCTCACCCCGCCGCGGGGATTCGAACCGCCGACCATACGATCGGCAAGTCCTAGGCACTGAGGTTTTACCCACAGCGCCATCCGCGTCCTTTTACTTTTACACCTTTTAAATGCAGAAGTGGGAGAACCTGTGGCCCTCCAGATGTCATTGGGCTACCGATCCCATAATACTTGACCACTGACAACACTGGCTGGGGTTGATAGGATTTGGAGTCCACAGCCTTGTTTTAAGATTATCTACAACTTAAGCGCAAACCCCGTCCCATTTTTTACTACCTGTTTTTGTTGTTACGTCCTGGACTGCTGGACATATGATGGGATGCCATTCTATTATGTGTTGCCCTGCCCCTCACTTCAAAGAACTGGGTTTAGCATTACCTCACCCTGCAATATACTCTAAGTCAGCACAATGCGCAGCGCTATGACAGCCAACCACATGTTTGTTTAATATTTCACGCTTTTATATCTCACCCTTAAAGCAGATCAAGGCAACACACACGCCTTCTCTGTCCCTCTGCCCTAGTTTTATCTTCACATTGGTCTCTGTGAGACCAATATAGCGACTGGCTAACCCACACTCGGAGGTGAGTGTCGTTTCTGAGTATGGATTTAAAACAAAGTGTCCCCAGTCTTAGACCCCATAAGCACTATACAGTGGTGCCTCGCAAGACGAAAAGAATCCGTTCTGTGATTCTCTTCGTCTAGCGGTTTTTTTCGTCTTGCGAAGCAAGCCCATTGAAGGATTAGCGCTATTAGCGGCTTATCTGCTGATCGGATCAGCTGATAAGCGGCTTAGCGCTATTAGCGGCTTTTAGCAGCTTATCTGCTGATCGGATCAGCTGATAAGCGGCTTAGCGGCTTAGAAAAAGGGGGGAAAGGGGGGGGAACCAGCAGGAACTCGCAAGACATTGTCGTCTTGCGAAGCAAGCCCATAGGAGATTCATTTTGCGAAGCACCTCCAAAACGGAAAACTCTTTCGTCTAGCGAGTTTTCCGTCTTGCGAGGCATTCGTCTTGCGGGGCACCACTGTACATTGGTTGTTGTTGTTGTTGTTGTTGGCATCTGTCTGTCTTGGGAGACAATGGAGTGTGCCTCTGGGGCCAAAGTCAAACTGCTGGGGAATCGCAGAGCCTGCTGTGGCTGCAAAGACCGATAACTCGCGATGGCAGCCTCTCGCATTGTTTTTGCTGAGTTAACAGCACCAAAGTGGCCACGCCAGGGGTGCAAGCCGTGGCAGTGTGTATGGAGGTCCTGGACTGCCCAGACCACAAGACGCTTTTCTCAGCCTTGCTGATGTGGTTCAAAGGAAAGCAGAGCAATACTTTTGACAGCAGCTTGGCAGAGAGAGGCGTACAAGGCGCTTTCCAACGGTCTTAGCGTCTTTACTCTGGATTTGTGTAGGGTTTACTGCTGGCCGCGTCCTGCCTTAAATAGGGCAGGCCACGCCCCCAGAGCCAGCCAATTGGCTGGCCAGGGTGTGACACGGCCGGGAATCTCCCAATCGCACGGGGCTGGGCTCCAGCCACCACATGCATGGTGGGGCCGTGAAGACCACAAACCCACTTCCTCTGTAGGGCGGAAGTGGCTTTCTTCTCCTGAAGTTGACCCACGAGGCATTTAAAGCAGGACTGTGCCACTGTAAACAACCATGGCTTTTGCCAAACAATCCTAGTTGTCAAGGGTGCTGAAAGTAGTTAGGAGACTCCTTGTTCCTCTCACAGAGCCACAGGGCTCAGACTTCACTGGGAAGAGAGATGGATTGTGAAGCTGCTCTGAGAATGTTAAACTCCATTTTCAGTTTCTTGTCTTCTATAAAAGCCTTGTTGTAAGTAACTTCTCTCCAGAGATATTGTAGTGGCCTTTTTTTGGCAGTTCTTCTCCACTTTATTATTATTATTGATAAAGGAAACTGTGTTTTACTGTGCATTTTGTTTAAGCTCTTTTCTAATGCCATTTTCCAACATTTACAATGAACAAGCTACAAACCACTAGGGAACCTGGTGGATCGCGGTTAAGAAGAAAGCCTCTCTCTGTATTTTTTATTACTTGTGCATCTTTCACACAAGTAATACTTGTAATTATGTTGGAATCAGGAAGGCTGTTTTTATTCATTCTATCTGCATGGCTCTCAGAAAACATACTCATGTTGGTATAGCAAAGAAATAGGAAGACAACAGTGTGTGTTTGTGAATTGCTCCCTCATTTTGGCCTCACTCTTGTGGTCAACCTTCACTGGGGCTCTCCGCTGTAGGGTGGGCTCCCCCAATTAAAAGGAAAAGGGAACATTAAAAAAAATTCCCTCTACTTAGAAAATGTGGATTTCTCCCTGACTTTCCAGTATGTCTTCAGCAAAGAAGTTTGCATGACTATTGATCAAAATTAGCCCTTTTGAGGCAGCTAAATTAATTGTGCTATTATATCATTTTTGGCTCTTCTGATCTGATCTTATGCTGGCTATTTTGTTGTTGTTGTTTTTGGCTGTGATTTATTGTATTTAGATTCTGCTATTGAGAGCCATTCTGAAGGTTGTTGGGTTTAAGCCAAACCCTTAAACATGCTGACGTGCTAATAAAGAAAATTGGGCTGAAAATTGTGTTTGCAATATGACGACATTGAACAGCAACATTCCAAACTATTGGCAACTTGGAAATCAGAGTTCTTTTCAACATCTAACAGCTGCATCCCACAAGTTGGTGGATGGATTGTTTCTGGGTGTTGTTGCTGGAAAGGGTGCAGAACTTTTGGAAAGTTCTGTCATAAAAGTATGGCAAATTACTGAGTTCTCCAGAGATCTTCATCGAGCAAGATATTAACATCAAGTGGGGAATGTGCAAGCAGAAGAAAAAATAAAAAATGCAAAGAATTAGGTTAATACAGTAGCCATGCGGGCACTTTGTAGACACAAACAATGTTTGAGAGACAGAGCTGTAGTCTGGGAAGTTCCCACTCAGGGCTTGCTCCTGTTCTGAAATGGCAAGATGGCTTCAAATCATTATTGTCTCTTATTCCTCCCACCCCCTCGTCAGCAATATGAGAATTGTAATACTGCTCAGCCTTGCGGGGGTGTTTGAATAATTATGTGCTTAGATACAATATATCTGTATATTACCTCCAACATCTATATGTAGACAAGAAAAGTACAAACTGGGGAGTCAGGAAAGGTAGAGAAGGTATGTTGCTTTAGTCCCATCACTGATAAAATCAATCTTAAATGCAACTGATCCCCCCTTGAAACATTGATTCATTATCATTTAAAGCACAACTTATTTACGGATTATACCAATCTTCCATTAAATACTTGTTCAACCCACGTCGGGATGAATTCATGAGGTGAGTCAACAATGCAAGATAAATGCATCCGCCTCTAACAGCTTTTTCACTCACATGTCACAATAGCTTAATTATTTGGTCGTCTGCTAGATCCCAGTGGACAGTATTTCCATTGTCCAGAGCTCTCAAGGCATAATTTTAAAAGAGATCAGATCAGCTTCTAATATATACACAGAACGTCTGCCTTAGGGGGAAGAGGTGAAGGGAGTTGAAAAAGCGCGAGAAGGATTTATTACAGAGTTAGAGAAGGATTATTTCCAGACTTTGAGAATATTTTGATCGTCTCCCACACCCCACTCCAAACAGCTTTAAAAGGGCAGTCCCTGGAAAGGTGATTCAGCTGTGAGACACTTGTCCTGACGTTCAATAGATGGAAGTAGAAGGATTATTATTGCGTGGCGAGTTCCCGCCTCCCCCCAGAAGAAATAAAGACACGACACACTGAATATAAGGTTAAATGGGCAAATTAGGCCACAACTTTATTGATTACTGGAATGAGTGGTATTGGCCTTAGGCATTGGTCCTATCGACTAGCCGGCTCCAGCCCAATTGCGTGAAGGGTTAACCACCAGTCGAGGGAGTCCTGCTGAGGCACGTCAAATAGGAGCTCCCTCGGGGTCACCGCTCGGGGGCGTGCCTTAGGCCCACACCTCCATAGGCTTCGGACAGGGCAACGCCCCCCGGAGTCCTTTATCGGACTACCCTTTGTTGCTGGGGGAAGCGATGGTGCTTCCTCCCCCCTTCACATCCTCTACAGCTCCCAGGATACTTTGGGGGGAACTATGTGTTTTGTGTGTATGGCGTGGATGTGACCAGAGTACAGTAACCCTAAAGAGCTGGGCTGCACATAAATCAAGGCCTGGATAGCTGTGTACAGCATGTTATTCAGTAAATTAGCATATATTTTTAGGGCATGTTGTGTGAAGAGCATTCACAGGATTGAATGCATATTTAGCACTTTTTCTTTCCACCTCCTACACAAGCTATGAGACGAGCTTTCTGAGTTGCTGGAGTTCTCTGCGAAGATGGGGGTTGTGCTTAATTTTTCAGGCTCTTGACTTGCTCTCTGAGATCGAGTGAGAACTGATGGTGAACTGCAGAGAGAACTCTAAACAAGAGGAGGATGACCTACACTGGAGTAAAGGCCACAAGAATCAGATCAGGGGAGAGGGCAGCAGGGGAGTCAAAAGAATAGCACCCTCTTGGGATAACCATTATGTGTTTATTTAAAAAAATATATGCAGCACACGCTTCCTAAAACAATTGTCTTTTTTGCAATTTGATATCTAGTATATTAAGATTGAGAAGTTTTCCACAGCTATGTTCTGTAGGTTCTCGCTTTGACATTTCCCAGTCTGTTTCCATGGGGAATTGTGTGCTTTGTGTTGCAAGAGCACCTGTCAACACACACCTTGCAGGGTCCACATGTTTGAAGCTTGTAATTTCATTTCAGCGGGGCTCTTTGAGGCTTAAAGTCATTGGGAGATGGCAAGAGCAGCCTGGCAACGATATTCTGGAGTCTCTTCGGAGAGTGTTTTATTTCCTGCACAGAAGAATAGTTGACGTAACTGTGTTGTCCATGGCTGACTTCCAATTTTCCATGTTCAGACCATTAGCAGTTGCTGCGTTGCAATATCTTGTTTGCTATCATCTCTCCCTACTCCTTCAGACTCCAAACATAATTCAGACAAGGACAGGCGAATTGTATTAAGCTGTTTCGGGTCGCCTTAGGCTTTCCAGTTTCTTAAACACTGTGGCAGACATGTCTTTAGGTGTAGGTCTTGGAAATATCTTTTCAAAACGTCTCTCATCTCTGGGTTGTCTCTTTTCTTCCTTCCTCTTTTCTTTGATCTTGGCTATTGTTTTGTTAAATGGTTGGGCTGGATCCATCATAGAAATGCCATTTGCCACGAAACAAAGCCCATGAAGTAGACTCAGGAGAATGGGATTACCAAAACAAGGCAAAGTCAGGAAGTCAATTTTCATAATGTGAGGAAGTATAGTGCCATTTTGGAAGTATTTTTATCTCGGCGTCAAATGCCATTAAAATGTGCATCTTATTGTACGATTAGCTAGGCTGCTCAGGAACTGGTGCGTGTGTGTTTAAAATTCATGTAAAAAGTATTATTCATGCCCGATTATAAGCTACTTACTATTAGTAATGTTAAATATATATGGCTAGAGCAGTGGCAGGGAACTTGTGCCCCACTTATATATTGTTGGACTACACCTCTCATCATTCCTGGCCATTGATCATGCACGCTGTGGCTGATGGGAAGAGGAGTCCAACAAAATCTGGAGGACCATAGATAAGTGGCCAAGTGTGTCTTTCTAATAGTCACTCCTGAGGGTCAAGTTACACTTAAGGGGTCATTTTTCAAAGGCTAAGTGTTGCATGTGGAGTAATTTTTGTTGGAATCAAAGCTCCCCTTCCCTATATGATTTGATTCTGATGTGGTCCTGCACACTATGCATTTAATGTAATGTGTAGTTTGACCCTGAGTCAGAGCTGATTCAATGCTGTTAACAAGAAAAGGGAAAAGAAAAATCAAGAATCACAGAATCTTCTTCTTTTTTAGTTTCCATAGAAAAAAGAAGAATCTAAGGAATCTAAGGTCACTTTCTGTGGAAATGTGCTGTGCTGTGTTTTCCCGTATTTTCCACAATGATTTCACAGACTTCATGTTCAAATGATGAGGTTTTAATTTTATTTTAAAAGCTATGCCAGCAATTTTCTAGCATGGGAAATATGTTCCTTCGTCGTGAGAATTTTTTGCACTTCTCTGTGGCACAAAGGTTGGTCAATGAATGAAAATGTCTTCATATAAATTGAAAAAGTGCACAGTATGAGGGCCAAGATTCAAAGAACTAGATATGTGTTTTCACACATCCAAGAGGAATTTGGAGTGGTTCAGATTTGGGGAACCTGTGTCCTTCTGGATGTTGTTTGACTCCAGTTCCCATCCTTCCCAGCCACTATGGACAGGATGACAGGAATTGGAGTGCAGTACAATCTAGAGAGAGACAGGATCTGCATCTGGTGCCCCAGATGTTATGGAAGGTGTTGACCCATCCTATAACCAGCTTGGAAGTTTTGGGTTGTTTTGATATATAAATGTAGTGTGATGTGAGTTGTACAACCTCCGGAGGACACTGCATTGACTACCCTTGCTAGACAATTCTGAGGTAGGTGGTTCAGTGGTCTGACAATGGCATAATGCAGCTTTCTGTGTAACTGAGGAATACACCCCACTAGGAGTAGTTGTAGTATAATAATTAGAGTTTCTGGCTGTGACCAAGGAAATTCGGGTTCTAATCCTCACTTGGTTATGGAACTCACTGGATGATCTTGGCCTGTCACTCTTTCTCAGCTTGCCAGTCAGAAGGTTGGCAGTTCGAATCCCGTGATGGAGTGAGCTCCCGTTGCTCTGTCCCAGCTCCTGCCAACCTAGCAGTTCGAAAGCACGCCAGTGCAAGTAGATAAATAGGTACCGCTGTGGTGGGAAGGTAAATGGCGTTTCCGTGCGCTCTGGTTTTCATCACAGTGTTCTGTTGTGCCAGAAGCAGCTTAGTCCTGCTGGCCACATGACCTGGAAAGCTATCTGTGGACAAACGCTGGCTCCCTCAGCCTGAAAGCGAGATGAGAGCAGCAACCCCATAGTTATGTTTGACTGGACTTAGCCATCTAGGGGTCCTTTATCTTTACCTTTACCTTTACCCTCATGAAGTAAGCTCCTACCTTTAATCTCTAGTGTCTGCATTTAAAAGGATCTCATGGAGATGTTATGGGAAAGACCTTGGTGGTCAATCTCCATTCAGGGTATGAAGTGAACCAGATAGACTCTGCATAAGGAAGCACTTTCTGTTCCAAAAGTTGCTGGAAACCTCAGGAAGGGAGAGCGCTCTTGCATTCAGGTCCTCCTCAGGGTCAGAACAATTGATTGGACCAGATGAGCCATTGGCCTGACCCAGCAAAGCTCTTCTTGTATTCTCAAAAAGCACCATGTTTTCTGAAAAATGAGGTCTCCCCCGCCATTGGGTTATTAAACCACTAATTTACCAGACGACGCCAGAATGAAACAAGACATCAGTGAATAAATGAATTCCTACATCCTACGCAGCTGAATGCCGCAAATAGCCAATATTTTCCCCCTTACAAAATTACACAACAAAAGAGTAACAAAAGGCCACTGGAGGGTTCATTTCAAATGCCCTTTTTGTCCATTCAGGACGTGTTGCTGTGTTCCTGTTGCAGAGGAATGCCCAGAGTTTTGAATGCTGCATTGTACAGTTTATTATCAAGACTTCATTTCATATCTGGTATATTAAGGCATAGCTTCTTGGCCAATGAACTAAGCGCTGGCCCTTCAGTTTCTGGGAGGGGAAAGTGTTGCTGCCAGATCAGTGGAAACACTGAGGAAATGGAACCAAAGCTTTTATTAGGTTTTTATTTGGTTCACTATCAGAAAACTGGTTTTAAGAAAAAGGTTGTCAAGTAAAGCAGGAAATGCAATTCACCTTTCTTAAACCACACGCAAGTTAATTTCACACACACACACACACACACACACACACACACACAGCCTTCTTTTTTATCCAGGCATCCCACTGAACAAGATAATAGCAAGGTTGCACAGAGACCTAAACAACTTGATATGCTCTTCCTACTTAGTGACAAACCCAGATAAGTAATTATTGGGCTTTGCGTGCTATAAAGACCACTTCTCTCTCTGAAAAGCCTGCTGAGAGAATGAGAGGAGGGAAGGCTTGAGCACAAGAGATCCAGTACTGAGGAGTAAGGCCCGGACAGCTGCAGCCCATGACTAAGGGCCACGTCTTGTGTGACGTGGAAGGGACAGGCCACATCTGATCCATACATTTAAAGCACTGTTATATCACTTTGGGCTTCCCCCAAAGAATCCCTGGAGCTGTTATTTCTTAAGGGTGATGAGAGGCTGCAAATCCCACAGTAGCTTAACAGTCCTTCTTCTCAGGGAACTTAAAAAAATATATGAATGTGTTTTGGATTCCCGCCCCCTACCCTTGTTTTGTTTTTATGCTGGTTTTCAAGTATGTGATATTTATTTATTGCTGTGAGTAGCTTTGAGTAGCTTTTGTTTCTTTTTTGAAAAAGCAACTAATAAATACAGTCGTAACTCGGAAGTCGAACGGAATCCGTTCCGGAAGTCCGTTCAACTTCCAAAACATTCGGAAGCCGCGAAAGTTGCGTCGGACGTCCAGGTTCCAAAGAATGTTTGCAAACCGGAACACTCACTTCCGGGTTTGTGGCGTTCAGGAGCCAAAACGTTCAACTCGCAAGGAGTTTGGGATCCAAGGTACGACTGTCTGAATAAAAATAAATATTACATGTTTTTAAGCAGATGCTGCATGGTAACTGATCAGGGTTGGCACAGCGGTGGATTTCGTCCAGTGGTAGGGAGCTGGTTTGATTATAATTCAGGTCTGGTTCCACTTCTGCAATTGTTCCCACTTTGCTGCACCAGAAAGCAACAAATTAGCAAATGGTCAGCCTTTAAGAATTGATAGGGCATCCTAGGTGGTCAACTAGCTCATTCTCTAAGCCAGATTTGTTAAGTATAATAGATTTAACTGAGATATATGTGTATTAATGAAGGTTTAAAATGGGAAATGGCTAAATGTGTATTGCTAATATTGGGGGTTTTCCACAGTAGTTTTTCCAAGGGGCTCTAAGCTCCTAAATGGGTTAGTGATTACCTACTGATTGTTTTCTAGTTACAGGTAGGTAGCTGTGTTGGTCTGCTGTAGTCAAAACAAAATTTTTAAAAATCCTTCCAGTAGCACCTTAGAGACCAGCTAAGTTAGTTATTGGTATGAGCTTTCCTGTGCATGCACACTTCTTCAGATACACGTGTATTTGAAGAAGTGTGCATGCACACAAACGCTCATACCAATAACTAACTGAGTTGGTCTCTAAGGTGCTACTGGAAGGAATTTTTTTCAATTGTTTTCTGTTACTCTAAACTGTTGTCACCTTAGATCAGGTGACCAAGGTACTGAGTTGCAAATTTGCCATCTTGAAAGGGTGGTGGCAGTTAGTTCTTTGTCTGAATGCCACAAGGAACAGAAGATGTAAATATAGCTCTCAAGGAAAACAGCTCCGGGGAAATGGATGCTGTTAAAGAGAGAGGAAACTTTGCTTATAGGTCTGTTGAGCCTGTGCTGCCCAGCACAAGAAATTGTAAGGATATCTTGGTTGTATCTTTGATGCTTATGTTTTGTTTTGAAGAGTTCTGCCAGTAAAAAAGTTGTCCATGTGGGCATGGACAAAGATTTCTTCCAAAAGGAGTCAGTGCTTCCAGTCACTTCGAACAACACAATATTGAAATCTGCAACAAGTTTCTCATGCCACTAAATTGCTATCTTCATTTTCTTTCTTGGTTGGCCTCTGTGAGAACAGGATCCTGGTCTAGGTGGGCCACGGGCCTGATCTAGAAGGCTCCTCTTACGTTCTAAAAGAGTTTTGTCCCTGCCTCTAATGTTTGAACTCTGTGGCACAGCCAATGACACTGATTAGCAGCAGGCAACAGCAGCCAATTTCATTTATAAGCCAGCCTGAGACATCCAAAGGGTATATATGATCCATATTTTTTTAGGATGAGCTTCAATTCAAGGCACACTATAGCCAGAGACCCTGCGGGCATCATCAGAACACTGTTATACTACTTCACACTCTTGATGAAGTACCTGTTGAGGACTCAGCTGCTTTTTCACCATCAAGAGGGAGGAAATGTCACAAATGAATTGTAGGTAATAGGTAATCACAGAGACAGGAGATCCAACCGTTATATGGCTCAGTTATGGAAATGCTCCTGTCTTTTGCTTCCCTAAATCCATTCTTCTGTCTTTCAGAAATTGCTCTTAAATGCCAAATGTTTTCCCGATTCCTCACTCTGTTTCCCCCCATGTAGGAAGAGATGAGTATGGCAATCCAAAGCAGTAAATCTAGCTTTCCACAAGCCATTATTCCTTTCATTGCAGGGTATAAATTGGATTAGTAATGATAGTTTGGGGAAACTTTGTACTTGTTCCTCTTGCTTTTATGCAGCAGGAGACCTGAAGCCAAAATCTCTCCTTCTGATACCTACATTTATTATACTTCTCTTTTACACTTATGATCTCCACCAGATACTGTACTTCCTGCAATTCACAGCTGAACATCTGCTGCCCTTATGTGACACCCAGAATCAGCTGCCTGATGTGGCCTCCTTCCTTTGCCCAACAGTAGGATCAGCTCCAGCTAGAACCTTGGTTCTGGGATCCTCTCATCTCTCTGTCTCTCTTAACAGCAATGCCAGAAGTGTGATAATGTAGGTCAGGACTAGGGCACAGATGGAGTGTTTAACACTTTGCCTCTGTGTCATTTCCCTGTTGACTTCCCCCACAAAACTGTCTGTAGGAAATAGCAGTGTTGGAGGTCAACAGCACATGGAAGGAAGAAGCTTTCATTGGGAAAACAGAAAGCAGAAAGGGCCCTACGATCACAACTGTATGTTTCAATCTAGATCCTGTTCACAGAGCACAACCACATCAGCTGGGGCTGATGGGAATGTAGTCCAAACAGCTAGAGGTCATTAAGTTAGTGAAGACCAGGCTATGGATTAATGTCAAACTGTTCAGTGAAGCCAATGATTGCTTCTCCAAAGAGCATTTCTAAGACAAGAAGGTTTTCAGAAAAATGCAAGCTGCTGTTTTTGTTTTTGTTTTTTGTTGTTGTTTGTTAAAATACCTTCCAGAATATTGTACACCATCTCACCATCTTGTTTGAAGACCCACTACAGCAAGGTATTGACTCAGAATACACATTCCATCACTTAAAAATGGAGATCTTTGGGAGAGATCATTATTATTCAGGAAATATGCATATGCACCAGAAGCAGAATTGCAACAGCACAAAGAAGCCTGTGTGACAGCTCTTGACCTTTGAGTCCTCTGCTGGATGCCTTTGTAGTACCTGGGAAGGGGAAATTCCACTTGGTTGAAACCCAGCAAGCTGACCTGCGCTGATCCTTTTGCTCGGAATTGACTGGAAAAGTGAGAAGGTGCTCATATAAGCAATAAAAGAATTGTGAAGGAAAGATGGCAGTGAATATCTTGCTTGAGATTGGCATTCACCTCCCAGAGGGTGGCAGTTTTGGGAGACTGGGGGAGGACTTGGGCAAGATTGGTTCTCCTCCTTCAGTGAGCCTAGTCTTCTCACTGATAGGGGCAGCTGTTGGCAGTTGCTGCTGCTCCAATACATTGTCATGTCCACCTTCTGCTGTGCCCAACAGAGCCAGTGAGTGAACAGGGAGTAGGAGATATTACTCCCAGTTTTTACCACTGAAGGTCCGTGCTGTGATGGCCTGGGACTCGGGCTCGGACTCGGAGCCAGAGGAGTCTCAGTCTGCACCGGATCCTTTGCCTCAGGCGGCAGCTGAACCTAGTCTGGGGCCTGATTCTGAAGAGCCCCAGTCTGCACAGGTTCCCCTGCCACAAGCACCAGCTGGGCCGAGTCAGGGGCCTGAGCCTGCCCTGGCTCCAGATGCGGGGATTACCTCGTTGCCTTCAGCTGGACCATCACTTACAGCTGCTCCACTACCAGTTGGGTCAGGAGAGGCTGAGGCGGCCTCTGGGTCTAGTAACCCACCGATGTCTCCCGAGCTGCAGAGACTGAGGTCTGAGAGAAGGAGAGACCTGAGTACTCGCAGGAGGAGTGCTCGCCTTCAGGCGAGATAGGGAGGTGAGTCACCGGGGGATCAAGACCGGCCGTTACCCCGATAAAAGGCTGCTGGACCCTGCCCCAGGTTGCAGGAGCAATGTTGCTGTTTGCCAGAACCTGCCTGTGATCCTGTGCCGTTACCCCGATAAAAGGCTGCTGGACCCTGCCCCAGGTTGTGGGAGCAATGTTGCTGTTTGCCAGAACCTGCCTGTGATCCTGTGCCAGACCTTGCCTGGTTCCTTGCCTCGTGTCCTGCTTTGGTCCTGTTGGACTGACTCCTCACGGAACCCTTGGATTTGGAACCAGATCTGGACCACGTTGTTCAGGTTACCCCTGGCTCCAGCACACCTACCTTCCCACAGCTCCCTAAGTCTCCTCCTCCCCAGTTCCTTTCCAGGTAATCTGAGGCTCCATCCTCTTGCCTGTCATACCTCTTCAGGTTATGGGAGACCAGTGGAGGAGAGAAGCTGGTCGCAGCAGGAGTGGGAAACACCCATGTCTCTCCACCAGCCTGGCTCATCTCTGCTTCTTGCCACCTCCTCCCCACACCCTACTCTCCTGCTGCAGATTCTCATTCTGATTCCAGGCTTCTCTCTGCCACAGACTCTCCCTGATCTCTAAGCCTTGTTACCTCTTCAGTTTCTGACACCTTCTCCTCCCAGTCTTCTCTCTCTGGCCACTCATTGTTGTCCTACCAATCCCCGGGCTCTGAGCCTTCCTCCCTAGGGGTTCCCCAGCTGGTTCCTCCTACCATTCCTCTGCGTCCAACTGGTCCGTAACAAATAGTAGAGAGAAAAGGAAGCCTGTTTCTGTATGTTGTGTTCCAAGCACAATCAGTCACTGGCATTGCTTCGGAATTATGTGTAAAGCCACCCGTTCCTTCAGTTATATCTCTCTTCCATCTATGCAAATGTGAGAGAACGCACACAAGTAGAGTCCTGTATCAGCGCCAGCATGCTCTTAAAAGCTGGTATTGCTACATAATTCTAGACAGCTTGTCAGTATTCATTAGCTCAACCGCAAATGTTACTTGTGGGAGGGAGAGTTGTGATTATTATCCTCAGGCTGCTCCTACTGTACTTGTGGTCTGCGTAGCCTAACTTCCTATTTGGTTTTCAGTCATGTACCCTCAGTTGATGGAACCCAGTGATCATCTTTCAGATTATGTATTGCCATCAAATAATTGTGGTGAACCCAGGAAAATGCCTTCTTGCTCTCGCTGCTGCCCACAGCATGTGTTTAAAAAAAAAAAATCATGGTTGGGTGCGAAGAGCAATAATGTGTGATGGTCAGTAGTGTGTAGTGGCTGTGGAAAAGGCAAATTCCTTTGAATTGAAAATAAAAACTTCCAAGATCATAATGCAGCTATACAAACTGTGCAACCACAGTTGGAGTACTGTGTATAGCCCTGGTCACCTCACCTCACAAAATATATTGTAATAATAATAATAATAATAATAATAATAATAATAATAATAAATTTATTATTTGTACCCCACCCATCTGGCTGGGTTTCCCCAGCCACTCTTGGCGGCTTCCAACAAAGATTAAAAATACATTAAAATGCCACACATTGAAAACTTCCCTGAACAGGGCTGCCTTCAGATGTCTTCTAAATGTCAGGTAGTTGTTTATCTCTTTGACATCTGATGGGAGGTCATTCCAAAGGGCGGGTGCCAGTACCGAGAAGGCCCTCTGCCTGGTTCCCTGTAGCTTTGCTTCTCACAGTGAGGGAACCGCCAGAAGGCCCTTGGCGCTGGACCTTAGCGCCCAGGCAGAACAATGGGGGTGGAGACGCTCCTTCAGGTATACTAGGTAGAGTTGGGAAGGGTTCTATGATTCTATGAATTGTCTTATTTCCTTTTAAAGCTATCTTAAGTTTATGGTTGTCTCACCACACCTATAATTTAACTACGTGCGGTATGTGCGGAAGTATATTATATTACTTTCCTCCAAGAAGCTTAAGGTGATGCACATGGCTCTCTATCTCTCCATATGCGGTAGGCTGGGTTGAGCGGCAGTGACTAGCCCAGAGTAACCCAATGAGCCCCATGGCCATGTGGGGATTTGAACCCTGGTCTCCTAGGTCCTATTTCAACACTCAAACCAGTACACCCCACTGTCTCTCTATGCCAAGAAGAGGAATGGAATGGTTTTATGATAACATAAAAAAAGCCCAGTGGCTCTGGAGCAAGAAGACTGGCGAAGCCAATCATGCGTATCCTTCAAGTTAGTAGCAGATGTAACCTGCACCCTTAAAGCCAATAATAAGGTTTTGCCTGCTTCCGGAGGGTAATCAGCTAAGCAAAATGCTTGTTAGCCTGCATGCTCATCTTCTTGAATACAGTGGTACCTTGGATTAAGAACTTAATTCGTTCTGGAGGTTCGTTCTTAACCTGAGGTACCACTTTAGCTAATGGGGCCTTCCGCTGCCACTGCGCCACCGGAGCACGATTTCTGTTCTCATCCTGAAGCAAAGTTCTTAACCCAAGGTACTATTTCTGGGTTAGCAGAGTCTGTAACCTGAAGCATCTGTAACCTGAAGCATCTGTAACCCGAGGTTACCACTGTATTCATACTTTACCCTAGTAGTTTACCAATGCTGGGGAGAATCCAAAAAGCTTTCATGTTCTAATCATCACTGCAGGTACTTTCTCCAACCGAGTGATGCCTTTTCTTTCAACTGGAAGAAATGTTAAACACCATCCTGGTAGACGGACGTTAGTGTATGCATTGTACCTAAGGGAGCTCTTGAGAGAGAAACGCACAATGTCAATAACTGCAGAGCAACCACTTCAACAACAGCAAGAGCCTTTTCTTAGGTGTACTGCAGATTTTCAAACACAGTTTGTGGCTGTTACTCTCTC
Organism: Podarcis liolepis; assembly: GCF_965112155.1. NCBI lineage: Eukaryota > Metazoa > Chordata > Lepidosauria > Squamata > Lacertidae > Podarcis > Podarcis liolepis. Next base: position 16,579,098 of record NC_139564.1, on the reverse strand, counting down.
CTTATACAGCATAACATTACAGTTCAGCAGGGAATAACGCTCAAAGTGCTTGTTGGCTCCCCTACCTCATGTATCTTTTGCCACAATGGCCTTGTTCAGCCTCCGTGGTCAGAGGTAGCAATGCTTCTGAATGCCAGTTGTTAGAAACTGCAGGATGGGAGAGGGTTCTTGTGCGCTTCCCACAGGCATCTGGTTGGCCATTGGGGGCCCAGGATGCAGGATAGATGGGCCACTGGCCTGATCCAGCAGGGCTATTCTTATGCGCTTATCACTGCCCTTCTCTCTGTAATGAGTCATGCTAGGTGAAATGGCGATCACTGCAGATGGTGACAGCAGTTACAGAATTAAAAGACGCCTGCTTCTTGGGAGGAAAGCAATGACAAACCTAGACAGCATCTTAAAAAGGAGACATCACCTTGCCAATAAGGGTCCCTATAGTTAAAGCTATGGTTTTCCCAGTAGTGATGTATGGAAGTGAGAGCTGGACCATAAAGAAGGCTGATCGCCGAAGAATTGGTGCTTTATGGTGCTGGAGGAGACTCTTGAGAGTCCCATGGACTGCAAGAAGATCAAACCTCTCCATTCTTAAGGAAATCAGCCCTGAGTGCTCACTGGAAGGACAGATCCTGAAGCTGAGGCTCCAATACTTTGGCCACCTCATGAGAAGAGAAGACTCCCTGGAAAAGACCCTGATGTTGGGAAAGATGGAGGGCACAAGGAGAAGGGGACGACAGAGGACGAGATGGTTGGACAGTGTTCTCGAAGCTACCAGCATGAGTTTAACCAAACTGTGGGAGGGAGTGGAAGTCAGGAGTGCCTGGCGTGCTCTGGTCCATGGGGTCATGAAGAGTCGGACACGACTAAACGACTAAACAACAACAACAACAGGTGAAATGGCATGGGTGGTGGTCAGGAGCCTGACATTTCACACAGATGAAATGCCCAAGAATTGCTGCACTAAGTTTCCCACCGTCATCACTACTCATTTTTTAGGGCTCCCCTCCGTTTATTATACACTGTCCTTGTTCACACAACACAGCAAGCCAAACTATGGCTTACTATGTGGTGTCCCAGATTGAAGCCACTTTGCTGTTGTGCTAAGTCAAGGTTTGGCACAGTGACCCAGGACTTGTGGTTAAGCTCTCTCCTCATTAACCATGCCAAAACCAAGATTAAAATCATAGAGTTGGTAGGGATCCCAAGGGTCATCTAATCCAAACCCCTGCAATGCAGGAATCTCAACTAAAGCATCCAAGACAGATGGCCACCCAACCTCTGCTTAAAAAACTCCAAGGAAGGAGAGTCCACCACCTCCTGAGGGAGTCCATTCCATCGTTGAACAGCTATTACTGTCAGAAAGTTCTTCCTGGTCTTTAGTCGGAATCTCCTTTCTTGTAGCTTGAAGCCATTGGTTTGGGTCCTACCCTTTGGAGCAGGAGAAAACAAGCTTGCTCCATCCTCCATGTGACAGCCCTTCAGATATCTGAAGTTGGCTATCATATCCTCTTTTCCAGGCCAAACATATCCAGCTTCTTCAACCGTTCCTCATAAGGCTTGGTTTCCAGACCCCTGATGATCTTTGTTGCCCTCCTCAGTACACTTTCCAGCTTGTCAATCTCCTTCTTAAATTGTGGCACCCAGATTGTCCCAGAACCGCCATGCCACCATCCAAAGGCACCCTGAGAGGAACCTGCCCTGGAAGGAAGACTGAGAAATTAATAGCTCCTTTTGCACCAAGTCTGCTTGGGGCTTCCAGCTCCCTCCCACCTCTCCTTCCCCTCACCAGCCTGTCTTCAACTGCGTATGGTTGAAATTGCCTATGTTAAATGCATGCAAGATGGGGGTGTTGCTGTGCTCAATCTCCTCTGGTCCTAGAATAGAATGTTCTATGTCTGGAGCCCCATAGAGCCAGCCTTATTCACAGCAGTCTGGTAGCAAACCCATCTAGATCCTAGAGGACAGGACTGATCCCTGAAGAAATATAGCCTTAGGCCAGCAACTCAGATAGCATTTAAAGACAGCATCTGCAAAGGCAAAGATGGGGATAAAATTGGAACACTGATTTTATCCCTAGAGGTACCAGAAAACAGAGACTGTGAACAGTTCGAGAAGGTGTAAATAGTATTTAAATACTACTACATTTTTTAAAAAAAAATCAATTTCTGTGCAATACACATCTCATGTTCTGAATAGCTAATCATGCCAGGCAGCATAAAATGTGGGTGTTTCTAGTGACATTAATAAGCACGTAATCAAGAATACAATCCTCCCTGCCGTAGCCTAATTTAGCTGAGGTTACAGCATTTTCTGTACTGCCCTCCATTAATCATAGGTAAGCACAATTACAGTTCTCTTACCTCATTTTGAGAAGACAAATAATGCACCCAGAGAGCATGAGTGTTTGTCAGTCCTAGCCACCCCTTAGTACATATTTATTAATGTTTCATCTGGAAATTGCATTTGTCTGAGATTATACATGGAGTAAGTCTTGCATGTTAGAAAATACAACTCACTTGCTTATTTGTAAACACTGAAGTCATTACTGTGCCTGCATATATACGTAAACAATGATCTAGTTAGCATAATATGCATAAGCCTCAGAACTCATGTTCCCTCCACCTCCTTCAGCATGGCCACGATGAGGAAACTGGAAGCTTTCGCTTCCATCTTCAACTAACCGCAATCACTTGTTACGCCCAAACAAGCTGTGGTTAGTCTTAACTGGCTTAGAAAATAACTCAGCATTTTTAAATGACCCTGGGTACCAGTTAAGACTAACACAGGTCGCACATTTGGATGAAATGAGGAACTGCAGTTAGTCAAAAATGAAAGTGAAAGCTTCTGGTCTCTTTGTGGCTCACTCAGGCTCATCCCTATAACACTAAACCATGGTCTGATGTTAACATCCAAATGCCGGTTGCTGTAAACCACTGGAGGGCTGTTGTGCTCGGTTCCGTCTTGAGGGTTTTCTGCAGGCATCTGGGTGGCCACCATGAGAACAGGATTCTGACCAGGAAGTGACCTCTCCAGAAAGCAGAACAACTCTTCTTTTCTTATCTCTGTGGCTGCAATCTCCTGGGTGAAACAGACACTGTTAGGCAGTTGAATGCACATGCATATTCCATCCATTTTCCTCCCTCCCACCCACGCTTTTTCACGGCCCTGGGCACTGGCAACCCATGCTACACCACTGCTACCAACTCTACAATTCTATGAATCTCTGGCCTTGGAGGAGCAGTCGGATTTTCTAGTTTCCTCCCTTCCCCTTCCCCTTCACCCCCATTCTCTCTCTCTCCAGCTGGTTCACTTTCATAAAGGTGTCCTCTGCATCAGGGTCCCTCTCCCAGGTATCTGAACGTAAGAAAGAGAAACACAACTGAGAATATTATGTGTCCATATTCAAAAATTCTGTTGGTCTTGTTTAACAAGATGGTCTCATTAAGAAAATGCTGAACTTGTAACCGAATAAAGCTGCTAAATATTTCATTGCATACCAGACAGTAGTAACCGGAGACAGGAAATTATTATTAACTCTGCTGATTAAAAGAGGTCGGTTTCTGTAAGCTTATCAGGAATAATTATGCTAATTCTGGGGTCTTAACTGAAGACAGAACAGGCATCTATCTGCCTGTTCAGCACAGCTTCTTAGTGGAAATGATCATCCCAATTCACTATTACCTTTTGTCAAGGATACTTTAAGAAACATAACACTGCTCAAATGATACAATATAAAAAATATAATCTAAAATATAATGCGCTAAAATGATTGTTTGCTAGATAAACATGTTTAACAACAGGTGTACCGTATTTGCTCGCATTGATGGTCAGAAAAACACCCTGCTTTTCTCATTAAAGTTAATTGGCAGCAGAGAAGATTTCTTGGGGAGGCTCTATTAGCACGGATAAATAATTGCAGAAGAATAAAGGATGATGCAGCTATTGGGTTTCATTCTTTAAACAGTGTCAGGAGCTTAGCTAACAGGTTGGAGAGTGCACTTACGCATGGATCCAAAAAGTCAAGATCTGGGTTAATTCGGTAATTGCTAGTTTAAGGAGCAAGCAGTCAGGAAGGTCAGTATTGCTAGACAGGAACACAACAGAAGACCAAACTGTGTGAAAGTAGGGGTGGGAAGACCTGTCCATTTCAATTATCTCAGTTCCTCAATATTTCAAGCCTAAAATTCAGTTCTCCACATTTCAGCACAATTTGTGGGGTTGTTGTTGTTGCTGCTGCTGTTGTTTTTTAAAAAACCTCATGAAAATTCTTCAGCATTTCAATATGAATTATGATAAACACATTTTAGTTTGCAGTTTTGCCTAATGTACACACTTTTGCAAGCAATTTCTCCTAATATGAATTTTGCAAGTTATTTTCATGAATATATTCATTTTTTATGCACACGTTTCTACCAAATTTAAGTCTGGTCTACAGGTACAGTGGTGCCTCGCAAGACGAAATTAATTTGTTCCGCAAGCTTTTTCTTCTTGCGAGTTTTTCGTCTTGCGAAGCACGGTTTCCCATAGGAATGCATTGAAAATCAATCAATGCGTTCCTATGGAGACCGTCCGGGGACAGAGGGGAAGCACCGCGGGCCTTCCCCTCTGCCCCCAGACCTGTTTTAAAGCAAGGGAAGGGGCAGCAGGGAGATTCGCTTCTCCCCGTTGCCGCCCCTTGGTTCAAAAGGGGTCCGGGGACAGAGGGGAAGGCGCGCGCGTGCCTTCCCCTCTGTCCCCGGAGATTGCGGGGCTGGCAACGGGGAGAAGCGATCTTCTCCCCGCTGCCCCTTGCTTCAAAAGAGGTCCGGGGTGCGGGGGCAAGCTTTGTTTTGCGAAGCAAGCCCATAGGGAAATTCGTCTTGCGAAGCAACTCGAAAACGAAAAAACCTTTCGTCTTGCGAGTTTTTCATCTCGCGAGGCGTTCGTCTTGCAGGGCACCACTGTACTGTAATGCAGAGCTGGTAGCATGGAGTGTACCACTTCAGGCTGCATGTGGGGGGTTCCATTTTTGAATGTTCCCCCATGTGCAACAAACTGCCTGTTACAAGTTTTTTTAAAAATAATAATCAGCAAAACAGAGGTTCAAGCCCAGCCTATTCGCATCTCTGCTAGTTTTATAATTGCAGGAGCTTTTTCTGTAACGAAGCATTCAGTAATGTGAGTAGCTCCTCTCTTAAGTGACACATTTTACTGCCTCAGAATGCTACTACCCTGGTCATTTTGCTTTGCTCAGTACAGACCAGTCCAGAATAACCTGTCAGATAGCTGAGGCGTATGTTTAGAAAATCTAGTCGGACCCAGTAGCTTATGGTTTTCTGCCTACAACTCAGCTAGAAAATGGTTCTTTCCATTTTTACTAAAGTCAGATGCCTTCTGCTTTCCTGCTACAGACGGCAGTAGAAGGCAGACATGTTCTTTCTTGTGGAACCTCAAGAGCCATTTATAAGTGGGTTTTGCTTGACACGCATCTCATTCCCGGCAAGCCAAAAGGAAAGTCTGCTTTTTAAAAGAAATGGGAAGGATGACACAAAACGTTAAGCTCGTGATCAGCACAAACCTCAAAGTCAATATGCATTCTGATGGAGAGTAAAATTACTGAATACTCCCAAATCTTAAAGGGGGGCTGTTTCGTGTCTTATTTTAAGTTATTGGTATCTGTAACCTTGGAGACCAAATTCTTCAAATTTACCCACCTTTGGGATAATTTTTGCCAGGGGTTTCAAATGGATGCAACATGACCAGCACAAAAGTAGCTTTTCACCACAACCCTTTGTCTACTTCCCCAGGAACCTCTGTGAGACTTGCCTCTGAATAAACAGGCATAGAATTGTGCAGCTTGTGGGGAAAACATCAGGAATTCGCAAATGTTTAATTATTATGGGTTCAATACAGACTAAATTAGTAGCACTTAGTTGCCTTTGAAATCAGTGAGACTTAAAGTGCAATTAACTGACTTTACATCCAACCCAACATATATATTTTTAAGGAAAACCAAAAAGTAATAATCAATAAAGCAGATGTTAAAGTGGATAGTGTGTGGAAATGAAAGTTAATTCATCTGGTGTTGTTTTTTAAGGAACAGGGTATGCAGTGGTCATAAAAAAGTCAAAGGATGGACATTTTCAAATAGTGGTCATGTCTTATACACACACCTTTGCCAATAAACAGGTTTGGTAGGATTTGTATTGCTTTGGAAACATTTCAAATCTATTTAATTAGGGGCAACAGCAGATGGAAGGAAGGAAGGAAGGAAGGCTCTATCAAATCTTAACTTTCAACTCGCTTGTCACAGAAAATGTGCTATGGACTGTGCTATATATAGCCGTAACGTGATTATAATTCCAAAACTTTCTAGTGCAGCAGTTTGACTGAATTCTCCATAGGTGAAGTAGTGATGTATTCCTTTGGTTCGTGTCCTTAATTACGTAAGAAAGTAAAGTGAATTATAACATGCATGATCTTTTATTTGCAGCTATTGCTTTGCCCACCTACATGAACACGTGGTTGCATTTTTTATGCTGTACTTTCAAAAGTACTCAAAGGATGTTTGTTTGCCTCTGCTCTGCCCATCTCTGGGCTTCTTGGAAATGTTTGAGTTGCAGTGCCCCTTGTAGGACCATTGCTGGTGATAGTTTAAAGAAGTGCTTTTTTCCTTTTTTTAAAAAAAAGTTTAGGGGTACTCTCATTTTCCTACTCATATTGAAATGCTGCCCCTCAATGAGTCCAAACTTAGATTCACAAAATGTTTAGGGGTACGCGTGCCCCTGCGTCCCCCCAGAAAAAAGCACTGGTTTAAAGCCATCTCATCTCATTTCAATTGGCTTAAGGCAACAGTTTTAAGAGCAGCAGCTTCAGATACTTGTAGGAGAAACCAAGCCAGCCAATTGGCAGAATTTAGAACATAAAACTGAAACAGATGTTGCTGCCGAAGTTCTTGATCTAAATTAGAATTAAGGTCGCCATCAGAAGACATTGTGAGACAGGTCAATCAACCAAGTATGACTGAGGACTTGCTTGCATGCTGCCTGTTTTATATGTCAGTGACGGATGTTGCATCTAGTAGCTCATTAGGTATCTCAGCCCAGGACGAAGAGGCCACTTTCCCATGATTTCCCTGTTAGCTCCGTTTACTCCATCTTGACTGTCAAATATGTCTTGGCCTACCAGTAATTGCTGCTTTCGAATGATCTATGGCTTCCTGCATCTCGCAAGCCTGGAGCTTGTTAAAGCTGTTAAGCAGGGAATCATAGGGTTGCAATGTACAGTGATCTAGTCCATGGTTAAGAACATCTACACACTACACAGGTACACCAATATCAATCAATCTATGCCAAGGCAAACAACAATGTACCCCCAACAGACTACATTTGCAGTAAAAGAACTACTTATGAAGCACATACATGTTCATGGGGTACACGCACTAAGTGTGCATGCTGGGGCAGGGAGAGCCATTAGATCTGTTAGGAAGCTGTCTCTTATACTGAGTTATAGAATTGTAGAGTTGGAAGGAGCTATGGGGATCAGTCCAACCCTCTGCAATGCAGAATTATGCGTCTTCCTAGCTCAGTGGCAGCAGCTTTCCAGGGCTTCAGACAAGGAATCTTTCTCCTGGAGATGCTGTAGTGAATCTGGGACCTTCTACATGCAAAGCTCTATTGCCAAGATGAGGGCCTTCCAGCTGTTGGGGAGGGGGAGGACAGAATTACTTTTGCTGGCACAAATATACCTTTACAAGCATTGTGAGTAAGAAGGACTGTGTTAATTTTCATGATGGATTTATAATTTATATGGAAGCCTGTGAGAAACAACAGCTGCACCCACATTGCCACTAGCCTTCCGGGTTTCATTAAATATCTTTGAAATGTTTACCAAAATTTAAAATGGAAAAAATGAGGAGCAGTTCTCCTTTTAAGGGAAATTTCTGTCTTCCACTTTCTCTGTGGCACCAATGGAACTTTTTATGTTCAATACTCCATTAACCAAACCGAGCAACAAATAGCTTTATTGGAAGTGGGAAGTGACGGGTTGCATTTCAAATTAAACTAAGAAGAAATCTGCCATGCTATTGTTTCCTCCTCTTGTTTACAATTGCAGAATGAAGAAGGCCTCCCGCAGGAAGGAGACATGCCAGCAGACCCAGAAAACGAGGCCTACGAAATGCCTCCTGAGGTAAAATCTTTCTTTGATGGGTTCTCACAGAGTATACTATTAATGGGCACCTCGTGATAGACGTCCTGGCCATTTATGCTTGAAGTGTTGGGAGAAATTTAGAAACTAGTTTGTCAATAAACATGTACTGCACTCACAGAAGAAACCTGTGGGCACCCCACATGCTGCTACCCATGGAGAAGCGGTGCTGGCAGTGGCACCAGTTTTGGCAACATCTTGCCAGATCTCACTGAAATCTCACACGATCTCATGAATTTTTTTTGAGATCTCGCTGGAAACCGGTGTGGCTTCTCCATCAATAGTGGAGTAGATGGGTGTTAGGATGCTGTCAGCGGCTCCCATCTGGTTGCCCAGGAAAGTATGAAGACAAGGAAAAGTTTACTAAAGTTCTTTTTTATTTCAGTCATTTCAGAGAGAGGCTATAGAACCCAGCCTCTTGGATAATGGCGTTGTCCCAAGTGAATCTCCACACACTCCATCTCTCCCACTTCCTCATTCATTGTTCTCATCACCTCCTCTATGGGTGCTGCTAGGTGCCCTCTGTCTCTGAGCTCTCGCCTACTTTTAAGGCTCGCCAGGTTCTGGGAGATGGAGGGTCTAGAATGCTTTCTAATGACAACATGTCAGCTGGGTTTTGCTCTGCCTCTCCCATGATTTCCCGACTTTCCCCCTCATCTGCCTCCGAGCTATGACCTCCCTCAAACCCCTGTTGTAAATCTATACTGTCTTCCTCTTCCTCCTCCCTAGAAGGGTCAGGATGGGAAGGTGGTCTACACCTCCTCTGCCCAGTCCCATACAGTGGGGTGACCACAGCCATGCTCCTTCTTCAGTTTCCACCACCCGAGGCAGTGGATTCATCGCACCTCATGGGTGGGCAGGCCCTGCCCCCACTGCCCTGCACCATTCCACAAGACCACACTACTTACTGCTCCAGCATGGAATAAAAACAAACACGCATACACACATACATACTGTCAGGGAACTGCCATCAGAGGCACGGGAGAAGGAGAGGGTCTCTGATTCTGCAGGAGAAGGTCCCAGCACTAGGGGGAGACTCAGCTGGGAAAGAGGGGAAGAGAATGAGTGTAACACCAGGGATCCAGGAGAGCAACGGGACAGGGAGGTGCAGGGGCTCCAGGACTCTTCGTTGGAAGTTAGTGAGGAGAGCCCAAGCACCCCGCTGCCCACGCCCACCCTGCGCAGGAGACTCCCGTGCAGTGAGAGGCGGAAACGATTGGGCGTCAAACAACTCTTATGTTGGCAGCGCTTTAAGAAACGCCCACAGACAGATTCTACGAGTGACTAAGGGCAGCCACGCTGAGATGGGCTGTGCAGTCCGGAGGGTTTAACCAGGCAATCCGATGCTCAAACGGGGCAGGATTACGCACGAGTAACTCCCAACCACTACACATACATACATGCATACATACATACATACATACATACATACATAATTCCATGCACATTTATCTAGGTGTAAACCCCACTGAACAAAGAGATACTTAGTTTGGAGTAACCTAAAGTTATGCTGTCGAACTGCAAACCCCCATGATAGAAGGAAAATAACATGTATTAATGATGAAAACTTTTTAAAGAAAACAATGCCCCCTCAGTACTCCTGGGGGAGCCACCTTTTTTGTGATTTATCTTATAATACCAGCTTTAATTTCAGATCCTAAACCAGCACCAAAGAAAACACAAACATGATTCATATTATTATTCAGTGTGAAAAGACACACACAGACTGCTTCCTCAGGCACACCATTTCTCAAAAGCTGTTTTAGAATTGTAGATTTTTGTTCTCCCTGGAAAACACTTTCCCCTCTAATAGCTTGCGTTCTTCAGTCAAGTTCCTACGGATGTATACCTACTTAAATTTAAATACAAAATTCTAGCCTTTAATGGACTGTGAATGTCACTGCGTTACAGAATTTTCTAAAGAACTGTCTCCATTAAGACGGTGTATTTGCCATCATGCAAAGTAGTTCCCATAAGATTTTCCCACTCTGTGCATTAAAGTGATGCAGAAGAACATGACATGATGCTTCTCCTTTCAAAGGGAAGAGGCTGCTATTGCATACGCTCCAACACTCTGCCGATAATGGGACAGGGGCTTCTGCCTCTTTCCTAAAGCCCAGGAAGCTTCTGCCCAGCTTAGGGAAGAAGATGTGATGCTTAGGGAAACACCTGAAAACATTCTAGCCCATACACCCATAGTGAGCAACCACCTGAAACTTAAGTACCACTTTAGTGTGAACTAGCACATATATTGAGATGTTTTCTTTCTTCTTCTTCTTCTTCTTCTTCTTCTTCTTCTTCTTCTTCTTCTTCTTCTTCTTCTTCTTCTTCTTCCTCCTCCTCCTCCTCCTCCTCTTCCTTGTTCAATGTTGATGTTGCTGTTTCCAACAGGAAGAATACCAGGATTACGAACCCGAGGCTTGAATTCAACTCTCTTCCTTCTGTTAGCTGCTGGCAAAGACATCCTGTGCTGTACAAGTGCTGAGTTCCAATGTGCCCAGTCGTGAACTACTTTTTATAGTTTGTACAGTGTCTTTTGAAGTCTTCCATCAGCAGTGATCGGAGCATCTGTAACTGCGTCCAGTTTTCGTTTCAGCGACCAACCTCCCTCTGAAACGAAGGTCTGGGTCTCAGAGCCATTGTTGTTGTCTGGATATTGTGGCTTCAAGTTCTAAAAAGTCCGAAAGCAGTTTTTTAAAATAAAATAAAAAAACACCTAAGTGTCTACTCCTTATTTCTAATGCTGTACATGTTTTGTTGACAGGTTGTCGGTAATTTGGTATTGTTTCTGACACGAGGTTTTTTTAACTGTTACCTATGATCTTTCTTTTTCTGTCAAAGGATAACATTATTGTGAAAGTTGTTAATATATTTCTATACATATATACATATATATAAAGTAATTGAGCATGAACTATGCACCTATAAATATTTACTGTGGGATCTTACTCGTTTTGTGAAACGTTTTACTAACTTGTATTTGTAAATAACGGTGTCCGACTGGAATAAATAAAATGTTATCTGTTCAAAATTGGTGTTAAATAATTAGCTCCCCCTTTTTCACAATAAATTCTCATGTTGGGCTTGTGTCATATACTAAATGACAGCAAATGCATGTTTTCAGCTCCCTGAAAAGAACCAGCGATGGACACTGTACCCTGTCTTGCCTTGGGGGGGGGGGAATCAAAACTCGGGGAGATTGCTGGAATCCCTATCAGTCCCTCCTCTTCCAAGCAAACTGATCCTTGTGACAAAGGTGGGTGTACGAAATTAATCCTGAGGCTAGGGTTGCCAATGTGGAATTGTGGCCCTTAAGGATTTACCTTGACATCAGCAAAGCCTCTGAGCCCCACTGCCTTGCCTCTTCCCCTCTCCTGCTCAGTAAACAGCGACTCAATTTTCGGGAGGTCAAGTGAGTGCCACTGCCCAACCATGCCATCCGCAGGGAAACTTTGCTAAACCCCTCTCATTTCACTGCCTGCAAAAGGGCAGTGAAACAGGGTCCATTTCAGGTGTCTTTAGTATTGTTGGCATCTGTCTGTCTCAAGAGGCAATGGAGTGTACCTCCAGGGGTGAAGTCAAACTGCTGCATCAGCGGCACCGAAATTACCTCCCCGGGCACAAGCCTGTATGGGGATCCTGGGCTGCCCAGATGACAGTGGTCCAAAGGAAAACAGAGCAATGCCTTTGGCACCAGGAGGGAGGCATAGAAGGTGCCATCCAACCATCTTAGGGTCTCCACTGTGGATTTGTGTAAGGTTTATTCCTTAGCCTTTTCTTCTCCCAAAGATATCCCACAAGGCAGCAGAGGTTTAGGATCAGTTTTGCTCTTCCTCCATGGGCTACCTTCCCAGTTGATGCCCCTCACTTACCTCTACAGCATGTGGAAAAGCCACCTTCCATGACCAGATGACTTGTCTGCATGCTTTGTCTGCTGTCCAGCTGTTAAACGTGGGTGAACAATTTTCAGACACCTCCTGCTCTCCCTTCTTAGTTTTGTTTAGCTTTAAACTGGACTTGGACTTCAACTACAGGAGGATGCCTTCAAAATAAGAGGACTTTGCTCTATAAAGTAGGATCTTGGTTTTCACACTTGGTAACAGGAGACCTCTCCTTAGGCATCACCACACACACACACACACACACACACACACACAATTAATGTATTTTTCATAGATGTGCATGACGATGTCTTAATTATTTATCGCATTGTGTCAAGTTGCCATCATATGATGCTTCTGAACCACTGTCCTTGGAAAATATTAAGCGCATAAATTCATCTGAAAAAGGTGAGTCAGTTCTGTTGGTCTCTTCCAGTTATATTTCCCTCCTTCTCGTCTAGGTTCACATGAGCCAAACCACACACAGTTCAAGGCGAGCTGCAATAACACTGTGGGAGTAGCCCCCAGTTCACACGCCTGCCGAAAAACCTGCCCTCAGATGGCCGGAAAGGTGGCTGCCCATAGGCTGTCGTGGTTTCCATGGCAACCATGCGAGAAAGAGAGAGATGCTGCGAACGAGTAATAAGCTGCATTTCAATGAAATTCCTCTAGATCCTGCACAGCCCTCCCCCCCCCCACACACACAAGTAGACAAAACACTTGGGGAAAGGGGGGCTTTATTGCTTGTGGAACTACAGAAGACAAAATACAGACTTCAGGTATCGGAGCTGAAGCTGACCCTTGCAAAACTGAATCCTCCAACGATCAAATGAACAAGTCAAAGGGCTGACCAGAGCCCCTCTGCTTTTGTTTTGAAAGCAACCAGAGGTTCTGTGCAATAAGGAAAGCTGCTTAGAGAAGAATAACTGAGTCTAAGTCAGGAAGCAAGAAGCAGAAATGCTCGTTCCCAGTTTCTCTCTCTCTCTCTCTGCTTGGACATGAACTTAGCAACCACTAATTTTTCCAAAATTTGCATTCAACCTCTTGGAAATCTAGTGGGACACGAATCCTCCTTTTAACCACATGTCTGCAGTCAACATGTAGTGAAATTATCCCAATCATTTGACAGACAATATGGCCCAGTACCTTATATGTCCAGAGCTATCAGAGCTGGAACCTGTAATGTCCAGTCCTGCCTTGTGCTACACCATGTTTGGGAGCAGGATCTGAGTCCTGTGGCCTGAATGTGGTGGCCCTCCGTGCCTCTCTCTGGCCCTCAGGACATACCCTCCCCAGCCACACCCTCTCTTCTCAGCCTTCATTGGCCCTGCATCGCACCCTCCTTCTGTGTTTTTGCCTGCCTGGACTGTGTCCTTGAACCCCCATAATGCCTTTTGCTCTGCTCACCTCAGGTCCCCATTCCAGACTGAAAAGATCTCCTGGCAAGGATGTTCCCCTCCCCCATGCTAGAGAGTGACTTTGGGCTTTTCCCTCATGTGTTTGGGCTAAAAGCTTCCTTGACTATGCCTGCCTGCCTGCCTGCCCTCACTTGCTCTGTTGTCTGTCTACCTGCTGATTACCCTCACACCTTTCTGATTCCACTTATAGATCAGCCTTGCAACACTGATGACTGGAATCATTGATCAGAGAATACGTGCTCCGTCAACTGGTTTATGAAATGGTTGCATGCACACAGTGATTATTTACCAATTGCCAGGTGTATCCTCCCGCTATTATCGTACCAAGTGGTAATGAGAATTTTATCGCACCACGAGTGCAGACAAATGGGGGTTAAATGGTTGGCTGCACCTCCCTCTTTCTCCCCCACTTTTCTCTCTCTCTCTCCCTCCCCTCCAGCCCTCTCCCGAATGATGTGAAATATTTCAATGGAATGGGAGTGGGATTCATCCCAAGTTATAAACAGCTCCTACAGAACAGAAAGCCAGGAAACTTTCCTCAAATCAGCAAGAGCTAATAATAAATTATTCTTCCTACATGTTGCATCCCCCCCCACTCTTTCAACAGCTTTAATTGGTGTTCTAGTGACTCCTAATTACATGTGTTAAAATCAAGCTTTTCTTCTCATAGACTGAGATGTCATTTAATATTCACAGCTGAAGGGTTTCTATGTGGTACACCATGAGATTTAAGTGTTGTGCAGAAAGGAAACACAGGCATTTCTCTAAGGTAAGATTTCTGTACCATAACTGTCCCTCTAGATCTGGGGTTCCAAAACTGGTGGCCAAAGGCACATCCATGAAGAATGAGAGGAACAGCAACTGCTCCATTGTTGCGTATGGAGCTCATTTCCAGCTTCTACTCTGCCCCCCATAGCAAGAAAAGCAATCCACATTCCCCTTGTCTCACTTTGCCTCTTCTTTCTAAAGGCCCCTTCATACCTCAACTTAATGTGGATTATGGCCCATGTGGCATTTTCCCTCCAGCTACTGCTGGCTCACACTTTCTCCTGCCTAAATCCAGAGAGTCGCTATATTATGTCTTCAGTGGTCTGTGTTTACCTGAGCTTGAGTCTGGACTAAGGATTCTGAGCCCTTGTGTTCTGATCCAATACATGATATCCAATCACAGCACATTTCAGGATTTGTGTCTCGGCCATTGGCCCTCAAACTCTGAGTTATGATTAGCAGCTTGGAATTTTGGACAGCCAATCGTGTTGGGAGTGGGAGTGGCCCAGGCCTTCAGAAATATATATAAGCAGTTGCTTTGCCCCTGTTGTCCAGTTCTGCTAGTTCAATAAAGGCTCTTGCTATTATCACTGTGTCTTGCCTTGTGGGAACCCACCTATACTTCGCCCTATGCTTTGAGAATCCAAGCAGGAGAGCTACATCGACTGCACAGGAAATCTCCAAGTTTAAGGGAGCAGAAAGTGTGGGGCAGCAGGAACTGAAGGAGAACGCCACGTGGACAAAGGAGAGTTAAAGAAGGCACAAGGGGTTCACAGTCCTGCTTGCTCTGCTTGAATCTGGCTTACTGGCTGGCCACTTTGAAAACTGGATGCTGGACTCAATGAGCCATTGACATAATCCAGCAGCCTCTTCTTATGTTCTTACAAGAGGTTCACAATCCACATTAAATTGAAGTATGGTCGCTAAACCTACTTCAGTTTGGAGGTGTGGATTACTGGATGTGAAGAGGTTGTGAGAGTGGTAAACAATGTCTTTTTTTCCAGTCCTCCTGCCACTGCAATTAATCCAGAATGCGGCAGCCAGACTGGTGACTGGGAGTGGCCGCCGGGACCACATAACACCTGTCCTGAGAGATCTGCATTTGCTCCCAGTACGTTTCCGAGCACAATTCAAAGTGTTGGTGTTGAACTTTAAAGCCCTAAACGGCCTCAGTCCTGTATACCTGAAGGAGCGTCTCCACCCCCATCGTTCAGCCCGGACACTGAGATCCAGCACCGAGGGCCATCTGGCGGTTCCCTCATTGCGAGAAGTGAGGTTACAGGGAACCAGACAGAGGGCCTTCTCGGTAGTGGCGCCCGCCCTGTGGAACGCCCTCCCTTCAGATGTCAAAGAGATAAACAACTACCTGACATTCAGAAGACATCTTAAGGCAGCCCTGTTCAGGGAAGTTTTTAATGTGTGACATTTTAGTGTATTTTTGGTGTCTGTGGAAGCCGCCCAGAGTGGCTGGGGAGGCCCAGCCAGATGGGCAGGGTACAAATAATAATTTATTATTATTATTATTATTATTATTATTATTATTATTAGGCAGGAAATCTGCCTCCCACAATTGATGTCCATTCTGGCATCCCTTTCCCACCCTTTCTGTCTTCCAGTGTCTATGCATGGAAGAACAAGGTCTCAGCAAACTGTGCTCTTCTTTTACTACCACAATTGCTGTTCTTCCCCGCTCTTACAGTAGCACCCATCCCCAGCCAAATGTACTGAAATCAACTCAGGCTCCCTTAGGTCCAAGCTTCCTCATTCTCAGAGTTCCCCTGGGGTTGACTTTCACACCTAGCCATTAAACCAGTTGCTGACCACCCCACAAACCATCAGTGACAGTCTGCGTAGTGATGCAATCTGTGCAGCTTGAGAGCCACCTGAAGAAGTAAACGCTGCATTAGAGGTACTCTACACTTTGTGAATTTTCTTGGAATACACCCACTCGTATCTCGCCAAATAATTTTAATCAATATCATACAGCAGTGATGAGCAATCTGTAGCCTTAGGGTCGCACGCAGAGTGCGGCCTAATTTCATACTGGTGACAAGGAAGGGACAAAGGGAGTGGAAAATAGAGAGAGGAGGTGTGCCAGTGAGAGGGAGGGAGAAGGGGGAATCGCAGAAAGAGTTAAAAAAAGCTGTTCTGGCCACGTTAGACTCTAGCCCTATCTATAGCTGGCATATGGCCCCTGACAGATTATACCTGAAGGAATGCGTCACTTGATGGAGTAAAGTCTGTCATTAACTCCCCAGCAGCCAAATGCTCATAATTCTTGTATGTCTTCCTGGATAACCTTAGTAACACAACCAAGGGATGTAGATTAATATCCTCTTTTACAATCAACTCATTAATTCCAGGCATGGAAAGTGTGATGGTATAATGATTTCTGTGGCATGAGAGGCTCTTATCAGACTGAATTCAAAGAAGTCCTTTCTTAAGTGGGGGAGGGAGGCCTGATTATTCAGCCTGGAGTCAAACACAGAAGGAGACATGAAGCGCATTACAAAATGCTACCTGGTTCTCATCTGCCCTCCACAGACAGACAATGCATGTGTACACATGTGCACAGAGTTGACAGCACAGTGGTACCTCGGGTTAAGTACTTAATTTGTTCCGGAGGTCCGTTCTTAACCTGAAACTGTTCTTAACCTGAAGCACCACTTTAGCTAATGGGGCCTCCTGCTGCTGCTGTGCCGCCGGAGCACGATTTCTGTTCTCATCCTGAAGCAAAATTCTTAACCTGGGTTAACGGGGTCTGTAACCTGAAGCATATGTAACCCAAGGTACCACTGCATTGTGTTAGATGGACTTTCAGTCTGACTTGATGTGAGGTAGCTCTTGTGTTCCACTTCCATTAGGAAGTTTCTCCTGACAGGAGCGAACCAGCTGTTAGTAAGTGGAGTTAATTCTGTATTAGGAAAAAGCAGGATCTGCACAGGAGTGTCGGGACTAAAGAGCACACAGGCCTTGCCCCCATGAAGCGGTTGTGGCAACTGAAGATCCCTGCCTCCCCACAGCTGCCTAAGTCCCCTCCGCTTCAGGGTTTCTCCCAAGCAATCTGAGACTGCGCCTGTGGGACACTAATTGCTCCTCCGCCCTCTTCATGCCTCTCCTGGTTCTGGGAGATCAGAGGGGAGGGGAGAGGAGCTTGCCACAGCAGGAGGGAGAGACACCCTGGCTTCTTCACCAGCCTGACTCATCTCAGCTTTCTCCAGCCCACTCTCCTGCTTTAGCTTCTGATTCTGGACTTCTCTCTGCCACTGACTCTCCCAGCTCACTAAGTCCTGTTACTTCTTCCCAATCCTCTCTCTCTCCTCCTTCTGACCACTCATTGTTGTCCCACCACCAATCCCTGGGCCTTTTCCCCTTGAGGGTTCCCCAGCTGGTTCCGCCCACCATTCTGATGCACCCAACCAACATCCAACCTGTCATCATCCAACCTGAATATTTTATCTTGGTAATCATGCAGCAAGGGTGCATGTGCTGGGACCCTAATATTATTTGTAGCCAGGGCTGGTGGCTGGTGCCCTTTAGGGCTGGTGGAGCGGAAGCCAGGGAGTAGGTGGCACCAGAGCCAGTGACAGGTGGAGCCAACTAATTCTTGTTTTGTATCCATCCTTCTCCTCCCTGCTAAGTTCTGCAAGGTGCAACCCTGAGACTATGGAGGAAGAGGAAGCTCACAGCCAATGTCACCCCCTGGACTGGCTGTAAGTAGCCAAGTGGGCAGGTGGGAGTTGGCTGAGAATAGGCTGAGAGCTTGGCAAGGCAGTGCCCCACTTGCCAGAAGAATAATAATAATACGCCACATATTTGTCTGCTAATGGACCAGCCTCCATTGTTTCAACAAGGGCTGAGATTCCTGATCTTCCATCCAAGCTGTAAAGTTCCACGCTAGGTGCCACATTCCATAATTCAGGGCCACATGCACGATTTAAAGTGTCTAATCCGGAGCTTTGTGTTCGATCCCAGCATAAAGAACAGAATGGAGTCCTTATTCAAGCACGCCTTTCCTTTAAGAAACGAAAATAACATGAACTTAAAAGTGGGCATAGCCCCTTTTGTGTTGCGCACCTGACATTTAGCAGAATTCAAGGAAGCTCCTGTGATCTAAAAATGCCTAGCAGATGGGGAAGCAGTAGGTGGGATGAACAGATGAAATAGCCAAAAAGACAGGAAAGTAGGTTAGACGTGAGACCTATCATTCTGATAGAATTCCACGGGGGAAGGAGGAGGAGATACGGTGTTAGTTTGACACAAAAATAAATACCCACCTTCACTGAACATAAAAACTGTCACGCTTCTCTTTGCTTCTGTTCTCTGCTTAACAAGGGGGCTGTATGGTTCACGTAAGATTGGAGACAGATCCTGGTGGCTGCTGGGTTTTAACACGGGGGAAAGCGCAGCCACTAGGGGTGTTTCTTTGCCTCTGCAATCCTGAAAACTGCATAACACCTGCAATTCTAAACCCATTTGGCTGGAAGGAAGCCTCAGTGGGACATCTAAGCAGACATGCACAGGATTGTGCCGTACGTCTGCAATTTATTGCTGCTCTCCGTCTTAAGACTGAAATTAAATTGTTATCCTAAGCCTTTTATCTAAGCACGCTTCCTTGAAAGCGAGTTCAGCGGGAACAGGTAGGATTTATTCACAAGTAAACATGCTTAAGTTTTTAATATAAAAGGTCAAGACATAGCCCAAAAGCCAAAATCTCAAGCCTAACAACTCACTGCAGGCAGTATTCATTCTAGTGTCTAGGAATGGGATATAAAACAGGTAGGTAGCAATTGATGTTGGGACACTTCTGTTGGTATGGAAGAGTGTGTGTTTGTGAGACATACAAGAGACAGAGGGACTTTTTCAGACTAGCAGTCAGATTCCCTTCAGCAGAGCCATTCAGGGGCCACAAGTAAAAATAAAATAAAATTGGGTGAAGCAACAGGTGTAAAATTTACTCTTTTTTACCGTGGACTAATTTCTACTTCTAATTTCTACACTTTCACTAATTTCCAGAGAGCACTCAGGGCTGATCAGCCCTGAGTGCTCACTGGAAGGACAGATCCTGAAGCTGAGGCTCCAATACTTTGGCCACCTCATGAGAAGAGAAGACTCCCTGGAAAAGACCCTGGTGTTGGGAAAGATGGAAGGCACAAGGAGAAGGGGACAACAGAGGACGAGATGGTTGGACAGTGCTCTTGAAGCTACGAATATGAGTTTGACCAAACTGTGGGAGGCACTGGAAGACAGGAGTTCCTGGCGTGCTCTGGTCCATGGGGTCATGAAGAGTCGGACATGACTAAACGACTAAACAACAACAACAAAATTTCTGCACAGACTCAAATACTCCACATCCTCCATCTAGGCAAGCAGGAGGCAATGTCAGGCTTCAAGAACATAGCCAGTGTGGCATATTGGTTAGAGTGTTGGACTAGGACCTGGTAGACCAGGGTGAAAATCTCCATTTGGCCATGGAACTCACTGGGTGAACTTGGGCCAGTCACTGCCTCTTAGCCTAGCCTATGTCATAGGGTTGTTGTGAGGATTAAATGAGGAGGGGGGGGGGACCATATTGGCCACCTTGAGCTCCTTGGAGAGAAATGTGGGGTATAAATGCAACATACATACATACATACATACATACATACATACATTGCATTCAGGCAAAAACTCTCAAAGAAGGTTCAAAGAAAGACTGGTGAAGGGTGTAAGCTAGGGAGAGAGGATGTGAGTGAGGAGGAGCTGTAGCTGGAAAGGGTCCTGAAGCGCTTGGAGGGCTGCCCTTACCCCCCACCCTGGCCTGAGGTTTCCCACCTCTGAGTCATACAGAACTCTTCATTAGCTGAAATACTTTGTAATGTTCAAATGTTTACATGTGCAGATGATTTCAGAAGCAGAAATAGGCTCCATTAAAGCTATCATGCCACCTGTTTTGCCCCTCAAACCCACAGCGGCAACCGAACGCTATAGTTGCCGATAACCTGGCCTCTCCTCTGCCTTTCCAAGAGCATTGAAATAAATGTGATCGCCGCTAATTGCTGCAGCTCACACTTCTGTTAAAAGGTCCAGATCAAAAGTTGGCAGTCGGTGGAGGGGGGAAAAGCCACTTGTTTCATTAGAATAATTATTTAAAGTAAACAAGAGCAACACGTTTCATTAGGATAATTATAATGAAATAGACCTGAACGACCCTTCATCTTTCTCTTTCCTGCAAAGTCAACCATGACAACACCTTGCTTGCTATATCCAATTATATTGCTGAAAACCTTGTGGGAGAAACACACAAAAGAAAAGAGCACCGCCACAATCACACGCAAACACACAAAGAAAATATTGTTCTATGCCTCTGAGTATTGCAAGATTCCAGAGGTGTCAGGCACACTTACCCAGGGTCCATGTTGCCTTTTGAAAGTGAGGGACAGCAGAGACTGTGATGTCCTTATGATGGATGGTTTATTTACAGATATATACAACCTCGGCCTTCAGTGAATGGTTTCCCACCATTCCACTCCAAAAGGGTCTTGATAGCCAAGGTGCTCTCTGATTGTATCTCCAGCACACTACTTTCCTTCTGTGTTACACCACTCCTAACTCTCTAAGCTTCTAGCTCACACTGCTTCCCCTCCCTAGTTCTCTAACCTTTGGCTTTATCTATAGAGTGAAAGGGGCCTTGTGCTTTTGCTGTCTCACACAGCAAAATTGGCTTTTAACACATGCTGATTCCAGAGGATTCAGAAGCGCCCAGCACACAGCCTAATACACAGCGCTCACCTCCCACAGGAGACTAGCCTAGCTTTTGGCACCCCGAGCCTTAATTAAATTCTACTGGACCCAGGAATTTAGGGGAGTCTAGCAAACGCAAACTCAGACGCTGAAGGAGCGTCTCCACCCCCATCGTTTTACCCGGACACTGAGGTCCAGCTCCGAGGGCCTTCTGGCAGTTCCCTCACTGCGAGAAGCCAAGTTACAGGGAACCAGGCAGAGGGCCTTCTCGGTAGTGGCGCCTTCCCTGTGGAACACCCTCCCACCAGATGTCAAAGAGAACAACAACTACCAGGCTTTTAGAAGACATCTGAAGGCAGCCCTGTTTCGGGAAGCTTTTAATGTTTGATGTATTATAGTATTTTAATATTCTTTTGGAAGCCGCCCAGAGTGGCTGGGGAGGCCCAGCCAGATGGGCGGGGTATAAATAAATTATTATTATTATTATTATTATTATTATTATTATTATTATTATTACATGTTCACATGTTTTGTGAAGGATGGGCATCCTTTGCAGCAGACACCTGGCTTGCATGTTTACTGCTAGCTGTACCTGTTGGAAGTCTGCCAGAGCTTTATTTGGAAATGTGCAGCTGGAGAATGAATGATATTTCAAAACCGTTGTCTTTCAGCTAGCTCATCTTTCCATAACAGGGGCTTCAAACCTTATTACTGTATATGGAAAACTGCTTTGCGCCATGTAAGATAACTGACCTGCATCTAACTCAGTATTGTCTACAACAGGATTTCCCAAACTTGGGTGTCAAGCTTGTTTTGGGCTACAATTCCCATCATCCATGACCCCTGGTCTTGCTAGCTAGGGATGGTGGGCGTTGTAGTCCAACAACAGCTGGAGGCCCAAGTTTGGGAAACCATGGTCTACAATTACAGACAGCAAATTTCTAGAGTTTCAGACAGGAGTCTTAGCCCTGTCTGGAGATGACAGAGGTGGAACCTGAGATGTTTTAACCCTGAATTATGGTTCTTCCCAAAGACCTCCTGGTCTCAGAGAATTGTTGTTGTTGTTTAGTCATTTAGTCGTGTTCAACTCTTCGTGACCCCATGGACCAGAGCACGCCAGGCACTCCTGTCTTCCACTGCCTCCCACAGTTTGATCAAATTCATGCTGGTAGCTTCGAGAACACTATCCAACCATCTCGTCCTCTGTCGTCCCCTTTTCCTTGTGCCCTCCATCTTTCCCAACATCAGGGTCTTTTCCAGGGAGTCTTCTCTTCTCATGAGGTGGCCAAAGTATTGGAGCCTCAGCTTCAGAATCTGTCCTTCCAGTGAGCACTCAGGGCTGATTTCCTTAAGAATGGATAGGTTTGATCTTCTTGCAGTCCATGGGACTCTCAGAGAATTGTTTCCACACTATTTTTTGCCTGTTGAGGAGCCTTGTGTGTTTTATTTGGAGACGTATTTGGGTGCATTTTCATAGGAAGATATAGCTACATAAAAGACTGGTGGATCAGCTGTAGGCATGCAGGTATCTACATGCCTTGCTTTTGCTACATGGACATAGAAAGCTTCCTTATTTTTGGTCACACCACTGGTCCATCTAGGCAAGTATTGCTTCTGACTGGTGCTGGCTCATAGGTTAGGGTCTTCTCCTAACTACCTGCTGCATCAGTCCTTCAGTTCTCATTCCACTTTCCACGCTGTACCATATAAGGCATTGGGCAGCATCCCAAAAATATTCCACTAGCGTAAAGTCTCTCTTGGAATCATAACAATTCTAAGGAGCTACCTTTCCTTTTTTTAAAGGACTTGTTTGTTCCAAGGGAGAGAAGTCATGCTTGTCCCATCCTTGATTTGAACCAAGACTGGATCTACACAGAAATAAAAAAAACACTGTGAAAATGCTTTGAAAAACAAACACCGTTGTAATATATATATGGAATTTGCCATTAGCTCATCAGCGCCATCTAGTGTCACATTTGTATACTGCATTTAAAACGTTGTAGCTGAATCCTAAGTTAAATGATGCCCTAGGCACCAAAGCAGAGGCTGGTAGGATCACAATCTTGATCTATTTTCATCTACTGATTTTCATCTATTGCAAAGAGCAATAGATCAGAATTCAGCACGGCAAGCCAATCATTGCTTGTTTGTTATGCAAGAAATGAGTTACCAATTGAAAGAGCATGCTGAATCGCCACGGATTGTAGCAGAGTCTGGTCCTTTAGCGACCACAGAATCCTTATTCATGTCCCCTATGACATGGGCAGATGAGATAATTAGGACGGAGGAGATTGCTTTACAAGGCCAACCCAGACCCCTGCACACACACAGAACGCACAGAGAGATAGACACCACCATAATAGTGTTGTGAGTTTGGTGGGTTAGTCTGCATGATGCCCGAGTTGCTTGTAATTCCTGGGGACCAGGATCCAGCAAAGGTTAAAATCTTCTTCTTTTGAAATAATTTTTATTTGATTTTACAAATTCATTCACACAAATCATATTATTACAAATTTTAAACTTTACCCAAGATTCTTCTGAATCTCAAGAATTCCCTCCTCCCCTCCGTGGGTTCTTTAAATAACTTTTTAAACTGCATATTATAAATCCATCTAATTTATCATCCTCCATTGTATCCGAAGTCATTGCAAGAGTTATTTAAAGCCTACCAAAGAGTTCAAGTGTTTACAGTGGTCTTTCAAGTACAATATATATTTGTCCCATTCTTTGTTGAAGTTTTGATCCTCCTGATTTCTGATTTTCCTGGTTAACCTTGCCATCTCTGCATAGTCCAATAATTTCATCTGCCAGTCCACCCTAGTAGGTATCTTGTCTTTCCATCTCTGGGCAAGAAGCATCCTTGCAGCTGTTGTAGCATACATAAACATGCATCACCAGATGGCGCCAGAGAGCAGGAAATTTAAAAAACACAATTTTCTGCAGGGATTTTTTTCTTTTGTTAAAACGATATAATTTCTGATTTATTTGTAGCATTTCCCCCCTGTGTTTAGATCCACTGCTGCCAAAGGGAGATTCCCTTCACCCTAAAGCAAAAAAAATGACTTCAGAGGAATGATCTTCTTTTGGACTGCAGCTGGGGAGGACAGTGTCCCCCCCCCCAGGCCTGCCCAAATGCTCAGTGATGTGTGTGCTCACAAATGATAAGTCAAGTAATTTCCTAAGTCTCCGATTGCTTTGGTTCACACTGGCCTTATCATGTGTCATAGTTCTCATTTCAGTATAATAACACACACACACACACATGTTAATTGAATGTGTGAGGATAGCAAGATGTTCAGTTACATTCACTTGGAACATTTAATGAGCCCCCAGTTCATTTTCAGACTGAGCAGGCTTATCACATCCTCAATTCAGTTTAGTAAATTAAACTGAAATATATGGTGCAAGTATTTTCATTTTCCAGCTGGATGAAAAGGTCTCTGCCTCAGGCATTTGTATCATGTTGTTTTTAAACCTATATTCACTTGTTCTTGTACTCATATCCCATCAGATATCAAAGAAATAAACAACTACCAGACTTTTAGAAGACATCTGAAGGCAGCTCTGTTTAGGGAAGCTTTTAATATTTGATGAATCATTGTATTTTAATATTCTGCTGGAAGGCGCCCAGATGGGCGGTGTATAAACAATAAATTATTATTATTATTATTATTATTATTATTATGATTATGATTATGATTATGATTATGATTATTATTATGTTTTAAAAATTGTTTTACCTGTTTCTAAGGATATGTCTATCAATTGCCTTGGGACATAGGTGTGGAAGGTGAGTCACAAATGTATTATTATTATTATTATTATTATTATTATTACTATTGTTGTTATTACTATTGATATGGGTGTTCTTTTTAATCTTTTCTAATCAATCAAACCCTTCTTTGTTGTGATAACCAGATGGACATCAATTAGCACCCCTGATGAGTCTAAATTTTCCAGATCTCAGTAGGGCCTGAAAATGATTCTTGAGCAACTGCTAGACATTTCTGGAGGTAGGGAATTCACAACAAATGACAGGGTACCATTGCATTGACAATGCCAGCATTCCGAAAAGAGAAGCTCAAAAGGAAATCTCTGCACACCTCTCGGGAGTTATGAAAAGGGGAGAATCAGGCTGTGTGAGGACCAAAAGTCTGCCTGTTACAATAAAAGAGTCAAGACAAGCAGAACAAAAGGAATTCATTCTTTTTAGTAGAATGCAAGGCAGAAGGAAGAAGCAGTCGAGTCTTTAGAAGACATATACTGGTAAATAGGACGAATGAAGAAGAATGTTTGCTTCAAAGGACATCAGATCGTCTTTTATTCCCTTTGGAATGTATATACATTCATGGCATCTTTGGGTTTACAGCAGAACCTCAGGTTGTGGACATAATCCGTGACGGAGGCACGTCCGCAAGCCGCAGCGTTCGCATCCTAAAGCGCAGGCACGATTTGGCGCTTCTGCGCACGCGTGAGCAGCAAAACCCGGAAGTAACCTGTTCCAGTACTTCCGGGTTTCCCACAGTCCACAACCCGAAAACACGTAACCTGAAGTGTTCGTAACATGAGGTATGACTGTATTGATTTTTTACCGTGAAAGGTGGGGCTGTAGTTTTTTAAGAGAGCTGAGGGGTGTTAGGAGACCCCTGTTCCCTGCACAGAGCTGCCATTCCCAGAGTTCCCTGGGAAGAGAAGTGGACTGTTCAACCACTCTGGGAATTGTAGTTCTCTGGGGGGGAATAGGGGTCTCTGAACCATTCCTAGCACCCTTTACAAACTACCGCTCCCAGGATTCTTTGGGGGAAGCCACAACTGTTTAAATTGGTATGATACTGCTTTAACCTTCACCCAATGGCCAGGGGAGGGAGGACTCACCCCAATGAGATTTTCAATATGAGGGGAAAGGGTTTAGAATCTAGACCCCAGATTATATTTGTGTCTGTGGTGCCTAATAATGTGGTGCCGGACAATACCTAAATATCCAGAACCAGATCAGAGAAGAAATATTTTTTTCTATGCAGTAAATGTTGACCATTGCCCCTGCATACTGAGTAAATGAGGGGGAAAAATCAGTTCCTTTAATAAGCTATGCCTTTCATTTTCAATTACAAGCAACAAAACTACATTTTAAATTAAAAATGATATGAAAACATTGTAAAATATTGTAAACTGTCTAGAACAAATAACCCATGTTTCAGCTAAAGCTAGTGTTAACTATTTTAGGGGTGTTTTTCTAACTCCAGTAAGAAACCTGCAAGAAAGCTGGAGCTTAGTTAACCCAGGCACAGAGAAGAAGTCTAGCAGGGATGCTATGAGTATTTGAAATAGGGATGCTAAAAAAAGCTAGCATGTTTGAAGGAATGCTCACCAGCAGAATAGAGATGAGCTGGGCCTGGGCTGGCCAAGTATCCTGTTTAAATAGGACAAACCTGTATTCAGATTCACCTTCCTATAAATTATCTGCACTCCCATCCTCTTACCAGCAACCTGGGTGGTGCAGGGATGTAGCCAGTTCTAGATCTGTAACTCTCCCAACGATGCTTGAGACCTCATGAGACCTGCCATTCTGATGAAACTGACCATCACAAGAGTTGCCCAGATCATGTAGATCAGTGTTTCCCAAACGTTTTTGGGCAACGGCACACCTGTTTACTGAAAAAAAATCTCGCGGCACACCACCATTAAAGCCCCGCCCCGTGACGTCAGCGCGCAGCGTCACGCCGGGAGGGACGCACAAAAGTGAAAGTTTTTTCCCTCGGCAGCTCCTCTCAGCTGCGCTCAATCCGCCTCGGAGCGCAGGAGCGATGCCTCTCTCTGGCTCTCCGCGCAGGCTGAGGGAGGGAGGGAGGGGCGCGTGTGACCCGTCTCTGCTGGGAGACCAAACCCAGCGAGGCAGAGTCGCGCGGAGGCGCCCAGGCAGCGCTGCCGGCTGCGAGGAGGAGCGCCAGGCAGCAGCAGGAGGCGCGGCCTCTCCTCGCCGCCGCCCCGCCTCTCGCCGCCCGACTCGCCCGCCTCCCTCCAGGCATCTCGCGGCACACCAGCCGATGTCTCACGGCACACTCGTGTGCCGCGGAACACCGGTTGGGAAACACTGATGTAGATACTTCTCATGCTAAGGTGAATGAATTGGTGACGTGAACCCAGCACTGGGGGCAACTAAACATTTCTGAGCAACCCTTGCAGCTGACAGGAGCTTGTCCTACACTCGAGTAGGACCCTGGCAGAGACACATGCCCGACTGGCATGTTCCCTCCCTCCCGGTCGATCGTTCGGGAGCTTCAAAAGCTTTCTTCAGCCCGAACATCACAGCGACCAATGCCAACAGACACCGGCACATTTAGGGATCCGCAGAGTCTTTGCAGCTTGCGTGACATACCTCAGCAACTCAGCATTTTGGCTAATCTACTTTATTTACATATAAACACACACGGAGCACTGCAACATGGCTCCCTCTCTCTCTAGCATCAGACAGCAAAGAGAAAGAACAAAGGACAATAGGCCCCCAAACAGAACACAGTAACACAAACATCCTGCCTCCATCACTTCCTACTCTGTGGAGTCAAAACATATACCATCATGTGAAAGACAACAACCCCATGACTGCAATCATGGAGCAGGAATTCTAACAGCAGCTGCCATTTTAAAAAATGCTGAAGTTGCAATGAGTTCTGAAACGTAACAGGGGATTTTTGCTGTAGTTTATTAAAACCTAAATCTAGAATATTAAACAGGCTGGAGAACAAGCCTCAAGGCAATGAGAAGAAAAACAAAGAGGTGTCTTCGTGTTGCTGTATACAGTCACAGAGACTGAATTATTCACACTGTCCACAGGCCACAGTCCTTGCCAGTGATGTTGATCACAAACATTCTTGCAGTAATCATCATTTTTATTTATGTGGGTAGTTGGAAGGTGCTCAGCAACAGATATTACCAAGGGTCCTGAGCACCGTAGACGGAACTCGCTGAGCAGCCTTCCGCAACTCATTGCAAGCGAAGGAAATGTTTATTTGGAACATTGGCAGTTGTTATTGCTGAAATGACTGCTTTCAATACAAATGGGACCACAACGCATTGTTACAGTGCTGAGCGCTTTCATTCAGGATTCCAACCACTCCATTCCTCAGTGGTGGACCTACATTTGAAGCTTGGACCTACATTTGAAGCTTGAACTGTTATGGGGGCCCCTTCACAACCAACAACTAGGTCTGGGTAACCACTGTTATCTTCTTCAATTGAGTTGTTCCAGGACAGATCACCACACCTTTACAACATCTGTGCTACTGACATTCAAACTCTGAGACTGTTGAAATATGTGCAGCAACAACAAAAACAAATTGAGTTGTGCAACTCAAATCGTGTCTACTAGAGACAAAATTTTAAAGCAATGTAGACTAAAGTTTAAAAGGGACGCGGGTGGCGCTGTGGGTAAAAGCCTCAGCACCTAGGGCTTGCCGATCGAAAGGTCGGCGGTTCAAATCCCCGCAGCGGGGTGCGCTCCCGCTGCTCGGTCCCAGCGCCTGCCAACCTAGCAGTTCGAAAGCACCCCCGGGTGCAAGTAGATAAATAGGTACCGCTTACCAGCGGGAAGGTAAACGGCGTTCCGTGTGCTGCGCTGGCTTGCCAGATGCAGCTTTGTCACGCTGGCCACGTGACCTGGAAGTGTCTCCGGACAGCGCTGGCCCCCGGCCTATAGATGTGAGATGGGCGCACAAACCCCAGAGTCTGTCAAGACTGGCCCGTTCGGGCAGGGGTACCTTTACCTTTACCTTTAGACTAAAGTTTAAACACATACAGCTTAAAAGGCCATCAATTGTTTAATTAGCTAAAGGTCCAGAAGAAGAGGAATGTTTCTGCTCAGTGCCTAAAGATATGCAATGAAGGTACCAAGCGAGCCTCCTTGGGGAGAGCAATCCACAAACAGGGTCACACCACAGAAAAGACCCTTTCTCATATTCCCACCTTCCGGACCTCTTGTGGAGGAGGTACATTAAGAACGGCCTCATATGATGATCACAGGGTCCAGTTCAGTTCATATTGGAAGGGGCAGTCTCCATAGGAATGCTGTTTATTAATGGGATAACAGGGTCAGTTACCTACTGAAACCCGTTTTGGTATGCAGCGTGAGTAGCGTTTAAGCCACCATTGCAGGAGGTTGGACCAGTTGACCTCTACAATTCTATGGTTCTATGAATTACATCTGTGATTTCGGAGGTTGCCATTCTTCAGGGTTATCAGGGAAGTATTTTTTAAAAGGATGCCAATATTATAACAAAATCGTCTCCATCATTTAATGCAGGCATAGGCAAACTCGGCCCTCCAGATGTTTGGGGACTACAACTCCCATCATCCCTAGCTAACAGGACCAGTGGTCAGGGATGATGGGGATTGTAGTCCCATAGGGCCAAGTTTTCCTATGCCTGATTTAATGCATGCAATAGTTTGTAATTTTTTCTGATGCAGCAACTGACCATATACTCTGTTTCCAGCAAGAAATACACAGATATTCTCATCCTTTCCAAATCTGTGTCACTAGTAGGTGTGCCTGCTACAGGGCTGTTTGCTTTATGGCCTCTTTTGCAAACTAATAATAATAACACCATTTCATAATACCATTTCTCTACTGGCGGTAGCTCTTCCGCTACATTTATTGTTGTCTTGCCCATTCAGTTAATGAGTTTGTTGATTGTCTGAGAAGGAGAGGAGTTGGGAGATACAATAAAAACCCTAGCTTTTAATATAAAAGGTAATTAAAGATTCATTGGTGGAGAACCGGGTTGCTTGGGGAATCAACATAACTGATATTGCTTTTCATTTTTGCGAGCGTTGGCTATAGCCTGGCTTGAACTAGGAGATGGCTGAGATCTTCAGTTTTAGTGGACGGCTGCCTTGAGGCCCAGCCAGATTATGACAGGAGGGGGACCTGGAGCTAAGTCAAGTTTAAACAGTCACATAGCATGACCCCCCAAAACATGTGTTATTGTAGCAAAAGGACAATGAAAATAGAAATAGTAAAGGTTTTTATTTGCATACATACCGATACACAGACGAGGAGGCAACTAAAAACTAAGGAGTAATTTTTGTTTTTAATTCAGAGACCCATCACAATGGAGAAAGCAGAGAGAGAAAGGGTTTTCTCTCTCTCTCATAACACTCACAGACATCTAAGGAAGCTGGATGGTGGTGGAAACCAACGTCCATCATCCAGAACAGAATAGTCAATGGCCAAGAATGATGGGAATTTATCTTTTTCTTAAATAAATTATTTACACTTTTCAGATATATACATTTCACTGATTTTACATTCGTTATGACATTTTAAAACTTTACTTCCTTCCCCCTCTTTCTGCGGTTCCTTCAATTTATTTTTAATATCTTTTGCATTTCCAAATTAACTTAACTTGCTCATTTATTAATCACACACACACACACACACACACACACACACACACACACACACTGTTATATAGCTGCAGGGTATTACAATAAACCTGCCAGTGTTTTTATCTGTTTACAATTTATCTGTAAATCTTCAATAAACCATTCCCATTCTTTTATAAAATGTTTGTTATCTTGATTTCTTATTCTTCCAGTAAGTTTCGCCATTTCTGCATATTCCACAAGTTTTTGTATCCATTCTTCCTTTGCTTGGACTTCTTCTTCTTCTTTTGATTTTTGGGCGAGTAACATTTTTGCTGCCGTAGCCACGTACGTAAATAAATTTCTATGCAGTTTAGGTAGTTCTATCCCTATAATCCCCAAAATAAAGGCTTCTGGGTATTTTTTACAAACATTATTTTAAACATCCTTTTCATTTTATTATATATCATCTCCCAGTAAACCTTAACCTTACTACAAGACCACCAAGAGATGATGGGAATTCATCAACATTTGGAGGGCCGCAGGTTGCTTATCTCTGTTAGAAGGAGACAGAGCCTGATCTGGTATAAGGCAATATGTTCCTTGAAACTTGATCTTTCTAAGCATACAGAGAGAAGAAGATTTGGATTTGATATCCTGCTTTATCACTACCCAAAGGAGTCTCAAAGCAACTAACATTCTCCTTTCCCTTCCTCGCCCACGACAAACACTCTGTGAGGTGAGTGGGGCTGAGAGACTTCAGAGAAGTGTGACTAGCCCAAGGTCACCCAGCAGCTGCATGTAGAGGAGCGGAGACACGAACCCAGTTCCCCAGATTACGAGTCTATCGCTCTTAACCACTACACCACACTGGCTCTCATTAAACTCAATAAATTTGACCAGCTGTGAATTCCGTTGTTTTTTTCTTAGCATGGTTTCTTTGCTGATAGTATATGCATGACTGGCAGAGATCCATTGATGCCGTTTTTCATAGCACAGAATTTAAGCACTATGCTTGTTGATTTTCTTCTGTTGCTCTATACAGCCAGAGAAAAAGATAGCAGCAACCACTCATTTATTCTGTTTCAAATTCATCGAATTATAAAGATGCTGCTATTAGATTTTCAGAAATTATTTCTACAGAAAGAATATATAAAGCAGATGAAGAGCTGGGAATGTTTCTCATGTTCTGTGGAAGAACAGGAACAGATGGTTAGACATGGCACACAATTTATATTCCATTAAATGGACACCACATACAGATTTGACAGAGCAAAGTCAAATGAAAATTCATACATTTCTCTTCAGACTGCAGAGAATGGTTACTTTTTACTTTATTTATTAAATGTGGATGTTTTGTTCTGACACCAATGTCCCACAAGGGACTGGACATCTTTCAGAAATCTTCCTTTCCATCTGAGAAGTCTTACGGTGCAAATCTGTCATATCATACCAGGAAGGTGATATGGCTGTCAGCAAGTTTGGTTCGAGATGGCTGCTTTTATTGCCAGGCACCTGGTAATATAAGCCTGAAAGCCAAGGGCAACTGTGCTCCATTATCTCCCAATGTATCCCTATCGTGTTTTATGATTTTCCTGATATTGTAAGTGAGCCGGAACTGGTCTGTGACCGTAATAATAAATCCATCCATCCATCCATCCATCCATTATCTCCAGATTCAAACCTAGGTGGTGGGAATGATGCATTTGACTTCTACAACTGTTAAAAAGTGGATTGATAAAGTGTGGGAGTTTGCTGCAATGGTCAAACTAACATACCACATTGGACTAAAAGAACAAAGACTCTGTTCTTACAGCATCCAACCACCTGCCCATTGGAACTGGCTTCTTACAAGAGCTAAATGGTCAAAGAACTGAGGAAGAGAACTCGACTGGAGAAATTATTCAATAGCATGGAATTGATCAACACAACTCCCCCTCTGAATGTTACTGAACTGATAGTACTCATCTGCTCCCCAGCTCAGCTCTGTCACACCAACCATGAGAATTTTTTATCTCCCCTTTTCAGAGTGATTTGAATCTTCCCCTAGTATCCAGCTGCCGAAATGCTTCTGGTCTTAAAATGAGAATCTCGTACCCCACAAGTGTCCCAGAAAAACAACAATAACAACAGGACACCCTGTTTTCTCACACACACAACAGCCATTTCAGGTGCCGTGATCTCACACAATTTTGCACTGAGATCTCACGCTGAAGATCCCGTGTGGTGCCCCAAAATGTGAGTTTTTGGGATGCCATGCAAGCGTGACCCTGAAAAAAATGCATCTTTGGGGGTCTGTGATCTCGCGAGGGTCACTTGACTTGTGTGGGAGCACAGGAAGGAAGACATGCGTCTCAGATTTGGGACACAAGAAGTTGGATTCTATCAAAGCCTCATCTATAGCAAAATGGTTTGATACATAGAACATATTTATGATGCATAAAATTTTGGCATAGATTAAAGGGAATTTGTACCGACCAGAAAAGAATGGCAGACTAAACTGATGGAGTATGCAGAGATGGCGAAACTGACGGGGAAGATCAGAAACCAGGAAGATCAAGTATTCCTAAAAGACTGGAGTAAATTTTCAATATATTGAAAAGACCACTGTAAACAGTTAAAATCGTTGGCAGGATATAATGAAACTTGTATTGTGGAATCAACTATGGTAACTATGGGCATATAATAGATGGATAAGGGTAAAAGATGCAGAATACTTTATTTTAAATACAGAACCCATGGAGGGACGGAAGGAGGTCCGAAGGTCTGAATGAACATTTTATTTTAATGTTTGAAATGGTTAAAGTTAAAATGTGTTACATTATGTAAAACCAATAAAAATTATAGATAGATAGATGATAGATAGATGATAGATAGATAGATAGATAGATAGATAGATAGATAGATAGATGATAGATAGAGATGATAGATCTTTCTTAATTTTATTAGAGGTAGAAAGAAAGATTCCAGTGGGCAAGGAAAGATTGGTTCCATCTTTATTTTGTAAAAAATACACACAGGATTAACACCTGTTCTTATCAATTAACTGACATATCTGAACGTCTGCATTGCGTCTGATGTTTGTATTTCTGTTGCTGTATTGTGGAAAACTTTATTACAAGTTTCCCCCCAAAAAATATTATCTCAGCCGTTTTCAAACGCTTGTTTTTATCTGGCAGAAGAACAATTTAATATAAAAGCTGTAGCACCAAAGCCCACAAAACTCCAGAGGTGAATTGATCTCAATGATCTCAGGATTAATTGCCTGACATACTGCTATTAAACAAACCCTTTTTCATAAATATTTGGTACCCAGCAGATTCTTCCTTATCATCAATCAACAGTGTGTTCAGGTACACAAGAGCCATAGTGTAATTTAAAGACTTTCCATGCCAGCTGGAGAAGTCCATATATCATCTTGTTCTTTCTTATATCTCAGCACCCTTACAGACATGTATAGTTCTGAGAGAAGCTAGGTCTTTATCCCTCTGGATCTATTTCATTTGGATTCATGGTCCATGTGTAGTTGCCCTGAATGCCTGAAGAGGACTAAAGACAATCATAAGGCCCTGGACCTGGGTGCATCCTGGATCAACTATTTTGATAACCCTTTTCAGAATCATGGATGGAATTCAGCATTGTGTGATGCATACCCTCCAACACATTAAGTCCCAACAAACTGGGACATGCATCTTCCTGTGCATGCTTCTGCACGAGTTACTTGACCTGCATGGGAGCACAGAGCCAAAATACATGCCTTTTGGGGCTCTGTGCTCTTGCATGAGGTCATGATCTCGTGCGTTCTTGGGCTCTGCAATCTCACACGATTTTATGTGCTGTGCTGAGACCACAGCAGCCAAAAACTGGATGTCCCCATTTAAACGGGGCAGTTGAGTGGAATAATAATAATAATAATAATAATAATAATAATAATAATAATAATAAATTTTATTTATACCCCGCCCTCCCTGGCCATAATAGGGTGGAAAAACCCAATTTAAAATACAGGTTAAAATGCAATTTAAAATGCAGCCTCATTTTAAAAGTAGCCCATAGATCAAAACCATAAGGGGAGGGAAACATAAGGGTCAGACTGAGTCCAAACCAAATTCCGCAGGCCCTGCGGAAAGATGTCAAGTAACGTGGGGCCCTAGTCTCTTGTGACAGAACATTCCACCAAGTCGGGGCCAGTACTGAAAAGGCCCTGGCCCTGGTTGAGACCAATCTAACCACCTTGTGACCTGGGACCTCCAAAATGTTGTCATTTGTGGACCTTAAGGTCCTCCGTGGAGCATATCAGGAGAGGCGGTCCTGTAGGTACGTGGGTCCTAGGCTGCATAGGGCTTTAAAGGTCAAAACCAGCACCTTAAACCTGACCCTGTACTCCACCGGGAGCCAGTGGGATCATTCTGTTGGCGCAAACCTTTCTCCTTGCGAGACAGAACCATATCCCCCACATGCTGTTCTAGGGGTTCTCTCAACCCCCCCCCCAGTCAATTTGGTGTGGTGGGGGGGGGGGAGAGGAGAGGAAAGAAAGCCCCATTGCACTAGCAGGTGGGGGCAATCATTGTGCTGGTTCCCACTAGCGCAAGTGTTTAATTGAATCCGGCCCCATGTTTCCAAAGCTCACTTTGGAAAGGAAGGACAAAATGTCAGCACAGAATGTTATGCCAAAGGAGGCCTTCAGCCTGAGTAAATACTAACAGAATCCAGCTCAGGGGAATTTGGAATGTGGTTCCAATGTAGCTTGATATGTGTGACAGCAAATGTCTCCGGCAAAGCTCCATCTGTCCTCCAAATGCGACTGATATTGCTGTAGACATCCTGGCTACATGATCTAATTGACTGCATGTGTGACAAAGCAGAAGGCTATTTAACAACAGGGGGCAGAGAAGTCCTAAGATGGCGGGACAGATTTTCCGCCTTCCCCCTAAAAAAAAGATCAATAGCCTTGGCTTCTGTTTTATATCTCTGCAATAAGCCCTGTCCAATTGCTCCCTTGTCCACGCTGAACCATTCATTCTTGTTTAAGGAACATGGCCTCTCTTTTCTCTCCTTTCGTTGTTTCTCACCTATCTACTGCTGTTACCAACTCAGCCAGTCATCTGAGGTCATGTTTAGAGGGTGAAGGCAGACTTAAGGAGACAGAGTTACTTTGACACTGTCAAGAGACATTCAGCCTGGGAACATAAGGGCAAATATCTGTAGACAAAGGATCAGGGATATGTACACCAGTTCTGCTTCCAATCTCTCCATACTAGAGATAGATAAATACATGGATTTCTGCTTCTTTTCATTTCTCATTTTACCAACTGAAACTTCAGTTCACCTAATTTTCACTTCAATTCACATTTAATTAAAGGGGGGGAGTTTGCATGGAATTTTGTAATTGCTTTGGTGTGCATTTCCCCTAAACTGTATACAGTTTTGTCTAAAGTATGCATCTTTATTAGCAATTTCCCCTAAAATAATATACAATGGAACCTCAGTTTTCAAACATCTTGGAAGCTGAATGATTCAGAACCTGAACGCCAAAAACCCGGAAGTAATTGCTTCCATTTTCAAATGCACCTCAGAAGTCAAACTGCTTCTTCTACATGTTTTTCCATTTTGTCAATGGATTTTGCCGAACCGACTGTTGATCCTCAGTTTTCAAATGTTTCAGAAGTCGAACGGTCTTCCGGAACATATTACGTTCGAAAACCAAGGTTCCACTGTACAGTGGTACCTTGGTTCTCGAATGTAATCCGTTCTAGAAGACCGTTCAACTTCCAAAACGTTCAAAAACTGAGGTGCAAAGGACTGGCTGCAAATGCAATTGAGAAAATTGAAAAACACACTCAGTGGAAGCCATTCAACTTCCAAGGCGCATTTGAAAAGGGAAGCATTTAATTCCGGGTTTTTTGGCATTCGGGTTCTGAAATGTTTGTCAATGGAGACATTCGAAAACCGAAGTACCACTGTAGTTTTGTATGTTAGTTTCACAAGCATATGCATTTTTGGCACACTCTTTTTGGTAGCAGAAAAGAAGAAGAAGAAGAAGAAGAAGAAGAAGAAGAAGAAGAAGAAGAAGAAGAAGAAGAAGAAGGGGAGGAGGAGGAGGAGGAGTTTGGATTTGATATCCCGCTTTATCACTACCCGAAGGAGTCTCAAAGCAGCTAACATTCTCCTTTCCCTTCCTCCCCCACAACAAACACTCTGTGAGGTGAGTGGGGCTGAGAGACTTCAGAGAAGTGTGACTAGCCCAAGGTCACCCAGCAGCTGCATGTGGAGGAGCGGGGACGTGAACCCGGTTCACCAGATTACAAGTCTACCACTCTTAACCACCACACCACACTGGCATCAATATTTGGAGATGTGTTAAAAGACAGGTGCGTTTGGGTTCACTTTTTGTTTCAGGAAGCACGAACAAAGTGAGTTTGAATGAAAAAGCAAACTGAAATTCTCCTCCATCCAGGCACCATTGCTCCACCACTGATCTTGCAAAAGCCTGAAGAGGGCTTGTGAGCTTGTACATGCTTGCAAGCCTCCTGGTGTGAGGGGAGCCTGATAAAACCCCCGAAAGATAGTTTAATGAGTTTGCGGTGGGGGAAAGTAGGCTGTTTACTGAGATTCTTTTAACCACTGGATCGAGTAAGTGTTAAAACATAAGCCAGGCTAGCTTCCCGTGCTGAGGTGATCACATGAGTGATGGGCCATTACGGGAAAAACAAAGGAAAGTGGATCTGCAGGGTGTGCCACTTCAGGGGGTGAATTTTTATTTTTTCTAGATTTCTTCTGTGAGGTGTCAAAAATACGTTTTGGGGTGTGAAGAATTCAAATCTTTTTTTTTTTTTTTTTTTGACGAGACATTTACCTTGGTAAATCTATGCTTGATGAAGAACCACATAATCTGCTTTCGGAAACCTGAAAAAAATGTTTTCCAGCTCTTAGGTTGTGCCTAAGATGACTCCATCGATTCTCAACACTCTTGGTGGTGCACTGTCACAGCTTACACCACCAGAGAGACTTCTCTATGGTTAGGCCTCTGATAACTGGAGCTTAAAATCATTTAATTATAGGGTCATCTAGTTGTCTCACAGAAAACAGATTAAACAGATTACGACCACGGGCATAGGGTTGGCCCCCCCAAAGCACACATCTCAGGGGTCAGAGGCCAGGGTAAAGGGGTGCTTAACCCTCCCCTCCCTTGTTTTGAGGTTCTGATGAAAAACCCTCCTTTGAAAGTGCAGTTTGCCTTGAGAGGAAATCCCTCTCAATGTGTAGGATTTCCCCTCAGTACAGAAAACAGCTTCAAAGAAAAGATTTTCCTCAGAACTGCAGCAGATGCAGATTTTTTTAGGGGGGGGGGGACTGCTTGTTGAATGCAAACCCATATTTAACATCACTTCTAATTTGGCCTTGTGTCAGCTGAGATGAAAACATCAGTCATTTAAAAGAACCAGCTTCCCTTTCAACTGATGGGGTTCATCTTTTCCACAAGGGTACCAGAAAGCATTTGTTTAACATAAATGTGCCTCGGAGCTAAAACTCAATCTAACCTGAGAATCGTGCTCATGAATCATAACATAATGGTGTGCCAACAGATAAGAAAAAACCAAGTGAATCTATTTCTACACCCATTGGATTTCTAAACCAGGTGTGGCGGGGAAGAATATTTCTAACTACCAATGGCCATGAACAAGATGGACCAGTCAACTATAATTATGTCATGTTCATAAATCAGTGTATTTATCAGTGAAAGGCCAGAAGATACAAGGATGAGGAAGCTCTCCTATGAGCCACTGTACTATCATATGAAGATAAAGCCATTGATGGCTCCTTTCTGCTTCTTTCCTTGTGACCTTGTGAATGCCAACCTTCTAGGAACGGGGCCATCATTCAGAGCAGGGGGGGGGACCTCAAGTCTAGGTGATAAATGCAGTCCTCCAGACCTCTCTGTCTGGCCCTTGAGACTCTTTCCAGGCCCCACCAGCTTCCTAGCTTCACCCTCTTTCCCCACCCCTCAGCTGCCTGGCATCACATCCTCCTGGAATGTTTGTGCCCAGCCCAGCTGGGATGCATCATTGAAATTTGATAATACTTTTGTTTGCCTGGGTGGAGAACAGAGAGGAGCTTGGGAGTTTTAGCACTGCAAGGTTGCAGTTCACAAGGGAAGAAGCTAAGGAGATCTGGACACAAAAGCAAGCTTTAGCAAAAAGGCCAGTTGTTATATCATATGTGCAAATTAAAGCTAAATGAGGACACAACCAACTGTGAGGCTGCTCTTTACCCAAACAGCAATGTTGTAGATGAGAAACATGTTCAATGTCACCAGGATTTTTAGGTGACTGGATGACCCCTTTGTTATTTTGCAAAACACTATATTTAACTTTGTTCTCATCTGAGGCAAGTGGGATAAGTTGTTTTATCTCAGGCTTTGTCTGATGGATCTTCTGCAGCTTTTTTTCTTTCTTTTATGGGTACTTTCTGCTATTTGGTTGTTTTAAGTGCTGTTGGAGAAGGCTGATCGCCGAAGAATTGATGCTTTTGAATCATGGTGCTGGAGGAGACTCTTGAGAGTCCCATGGACTGCAAGAAGATCAAACCTATCCATTCTTAAGGAAATCAGCCATGAGTGCTCACTGGAAGGAAAGATCGTGAAGCTGAGGCTCCAATACTTTGGCCACCTCATGAGAAGAGAAGACTCCCTGGAAAAGACCCTGATGTTGGGAAAGATGGAGGGCACAAGGAGAAGGGGACGACAGAGGACGAGATGGTTGGATAGTGTTCTCGAAGCTACCAGCATGAGTCTGACCAAACTGCTGGAGGCAGTGGAAGACAGGAGTGCCTGGCGTGCTCTGGTCCATGGGGTCACGAAGAGTCGGACATGACTAAATGACTAAACAACAACAAGGTGCTGTTGGATTTGCTCTTTTTTCTGTTTTTGCTGCTTTATCTGTTCTTACTTTTAGTGCTTCATGCTGCTTTGAGAGCCTCTGTTGTTTCCTGCTGTTGTTTCTGGTAGAGCTCCTGTTTGCTTTTGACTAGATCCCATTGTGCACTACTTTGCAAACTCTTTAAAGCGGAAATAGTAACATAATAAAGTATATATCATTCCTCTTTATATATAATTGATATATACACATCCTGTCTACATTCTCCTGCAGCAGACGATGCATAATGTGTGTGGATGTGGGGACCACATCTGTTTGCAAGCAAGTGTGGTGGCAGAAATTAGCTGTAGATCTCCGTTGAGCATACACTCCAAGCCAAACTAGACAATACATTAAAATGCATGCTTCCATGTGAAATGTCTAGTTTTCTTTTTTTATATAACAAGCATAGTGAAGTGTGGGTGTCCTGCTCTGAGGTGAGGCAAGACCAGAATGGGCAATAGGCAAACTTCAGGGTGAGGGTAGGGCAGGGCTCAGCCTGGATGCAAGTCTCATCCTGTGCCTGGTATTGCTTTTGATCACTATTCCAGCTCACTGTTGCTGTTCGTATCAAACACTCAAGCTAATTTTGATGAAATTTTGTATTGAATATATGCTATATGGTAATTCATTGACCGAATAGGTTTCTAAAGCCATTTGCACATGCAGAATGTAGGCACCCTATATATCACCCTATATAAAAAAGGTAAAGGTAAAGGGATCCCTGATCATTAGGTCTAGTCGTGACCGACTCTGGGGTTGTGGCGCTCATCTCGCTTTATTGGCCAAGGGAGCCAGTGTACAGCTTCTGGGTCATGTGGCCAGCATGACTAAGCCGCTTCTGGCAAACCAGAGCAGTGCATGCAAATGCCACTTACCTTCCCGCCAGAGCAGTACCTATTTATCTACTTGCACTTTGATGTGCTTTCGAACTCCTAGGTTGGCAGGAGCAGGGACCGAGCAACAGGAGCTCACCCCGTTGCGGGGATTCAAACTGCCAACCTTCTGATCAGCAAGTCCTAGGCTCTGTGGTTTAACCCACAGCGCCACCCGTGTCCCTATCACCCTATGTAGAGAAATGAGCAAACCAGTGATATTTTAGGGAGCAGGCTGGCAGGCAGGGCCCATTACTTTACATCAGAGGAGCCTACACAACACAAAACACTTTTGCTGTATGTAGGTTTTATTTTATTTGTTTTTTAGCTTATATTTTGGAAATGTACATTCATTTTTTTTCTTTAATTTTTTGGGGGGCCCCAAGAGAGTATTTATGTATAAGCTTGTTTAGCTTATATGTAAATCTGGCACTTCTCATATTTGCTCCATGAAGGAAGCTGGCATCGTTGGTAATCCTGACCCCTTTCCCCCAACTCCACTCTGCAGCTGTTGTTTAAAAGAGGAGCATAAAATGAGCCACAAATGCAATCACACATTCAGCCTACCATTTAGTTTGGGCCTTAAGCATGAAACTTGGGTTGCCTCTGTAGAAAGCTAAGTAAAATGACCCTGGATGAACCCATGAAAATCAATGAATGGAATTAGCAACAGAAAATACAGCAGATTTGCTGGAGAAGATCTATATAATGCATGCAGAGGAGAGTGCGGCCACTTGGTCAGCGGTTTTTATCCAATTCCCAAGCAAGCCTTATGTGTGTTGCAAATATTTTGTTGGGTTGCCAGTGAGAGGCAAAGCGACATTCTTTTGGGATGCAGCACAGTATTGAAATAGAAAGAAAGAGCAGTGTGTCTGTTTATGTTTCCTGTAGAAATTCCCCAAGCCTACTTTCTCCTGAGAGAGAAGGAAACAGCTGTGGAGTGTAAACGCTGTGAATTCCCCCTGCCTCTTTGCTACGCAGCAGAATGCTGTTGCTACTGATTTTTAAAACAAAACACATTTGTCAATGAAGCGTTTGCAGAACATCCGCAAAACCACAACCCAAGTGGTGATTCAATTTGTCAAAATCCACTTGTTCCTCATTCCAGATGGTGATATTGCTGGTGGTGTTGACTTTCAACAACAAAATAAATTTAAAATATCATGGAGGCACCCTCAGTTGAACTACCAGCACCTCTTAGACTATGTAATTGTCCAAGCTGAAGATCGCTGCAATGTGCTCCTTATCAGAGCTATGACGAGTGCCAACAACTGCTGGACAGGTCACCAATTAATACATTCAACGATGGCTGTCAAGATTATACCTCAATGCAGGCTTCAAGGAAGGAAACCAAGGTGCAAAATGAACACTCAAGCCCTTCAAGATCCTATTAGGCAGGATTGCTTCCAAATGACTCTTAAGACCATCTACTTTCGGAGTTCCCTGATAACATCGAGGAATACTGGACCAAGCTAAAGACATCCATTATTGCAGTCTGTGAACAAACTATTGGATACCAGACCAAGAAACACCAGGAATCCATATGCAGTGCCACAAATCCAACGTAACAGTGTAATGTTGGAAAATATTGATCACTTCTCTCACCTGGGCACTTCTTTCCACAAGGGCTGACATTGATGCCGAAATCCAGCATCGCCTGAGCTCTGTGAGTGCAGCTTTCTCCTGATTGAAGTGCAGAGGGTACTCACTGGATGAGGAAATATTGTGGTAGGTCTGCCCGGAAACCAGGAAGCAGCAAGAGTCAGGAGAACTTCATTTATTTATGAACAAAAGAACAACAACTCAACATAGCCGCTAGGACTTGCTACCCAGCTAAGGCTAAGGTTCCATCTAGTTCCCACTGACCTATGGAGGGAAGCACACCTAGAGCTTTCATTTACAGATCAGGTGTCATGAAAACCCTTAAGCCATCGCGGCCTCTCACTTTGTCACACAGAGTCCTGAATTCCCATCTTTGTTGAGGTACGCTAGCCAGAAATGACTTCCTCTTGGAGAAGGTAGGGAGAAGAGAAAATTGCCTACTGAGATCACTGTGCTACCTCTTCCTCTTCCTCCTCCTCCTCCTCCTCCTCCTCCTTTGCCACCACTTCCAGGAGTCAGAGAAGATGTGCTGGAGGAGTCTTGCGCCAGATCCGAGGGAGAGTCTTGCACTGAGTCTTGCACCAGGTCCATGGGAGAGAGCCAGCCGATGGA
Organism: Podarcis liolepis; assembly: GCF_965112155.1. Classification (NCBI taxonomy): domain Eukaryota; kingdom Metazoa; phylum Chordata; class Lepidosauria; order Squamata; family Lacertidae; genus Podarcis; species Podarcis liolepis. The sequence goes on along the minus strand of NC_139564.1, from coordinate 16,536,763 downwards.
GTAGCAGCAGTAGCAGTAGCAGGAAGAGGAGAAGCGAGACGAGTGTCCCAGCCATGGGAAGCTGCAGCTTTCCAGCCTGACCATGCCAAATAAAAACAAGAAGGAGAAAGTAAGCCTGAAAAGAAGATGGCAGCTGGATGAGACCCTGGGTAGGAGCAGGCCCTGGGGTGCTGGACTGGTAGGGAAGGGTGTAGCTGGCAGGGTGCAGGCAGGCCTGCGAGAGCTGGAGTTTGAGGGGTGTGTGGAGAGCAAGGAGGTTATGGGGGGTTGAGGGTGGATGCTGGAGCTAGCTGGGCTTGTGGGGGGGTTGTCTGTATCATGAAAAAAATCCAATTTAAGGTTTCCATGGTTTCATTTTCTTACCCACCACATTTTAGGGCTTTGCACTTTTTGCATGAGGGTAAATATGGCACAGCTGCATGTTATGATGGAGGAACACAACATTTTCTGTGACAGCCCCATGTCAGTCACACAGCACCAGTTTCACACAATAATATTCTTTAAAAATATTGGGAAACTTTTACATTAAAAGGCAGTTAGCTTCAATATTAAATAACTGCACTTCGTCTCCACCTGGTGGCTACTGGGGGTGGTCCCTTCCTTATTCATTACTGCATTTTCTGTGAAACTCATACAAAATGAAAATGATGATGATGATGATGATGATGATGATGATGATGAAAATGTGGTGGCCCTTGTAACCAATAGATAAGCAAACCCCACAGCAATGGCTTGAATGAAGTAGCTTACACCAGCAGAACATGGAGGCTGCCATTTTGGCACAGGGGAGCAGTTCTCACCTATATAAAAACAACGTCCAAAAGACTAGACAACCACAAGGGCATAAAAGCATGGGAAGATCCCAGCTGGATCTGACCCAAGGTTCATCTAGCCTGGCATCCTGTTCTCACAGTGGCCACTCCCCGCCTGCAGTTCCCAGAAAATGGTATTCAGAGGCATTACTGACTTCAACATGCCAAAAATAGCCATCCTAGCTAGGTGCCATTGGTCATCATATCCTCCATGAATTCATCTAATCCACTTCTAAAGCCATCCAAGTTGGTGGCCGTCATGACCTCCATAGTTTAGCTATGCGCTGTGTGAAGAATCACTTTCTTTTGTCTCTCCCAAATCTTCCAGTGCAAAAGTGGAGAAAGCCTTTGGAAAAGAAACCAAAAGAAATTCTGTCTCATGCAAAGAATATGCCCAGTGACATATTCTAACCATCCTTCTTTGACAGTCTCTTTTCTTCTTCTTCTTCTCTACTTTGTCCTCTGTGAGTTTGTTCATTTGGGGCTGGATTGGAAAGAACTATGTGGCATTTGATAGGCTGTCAGTCACACCAGGGCTTTATTTTGTGAGAGGTGTTTTCAGAGTTCAGCCTCTTAAAGTGTGCAGTAAAGAGCAAGACCTGCCCTGCTGAGTGACCACTATCAATCCGCCTTCCTGTTTAAGATTAGAAGAAGTACTTCTGTGTGGGAATTTCCAGGGAGCCTTCATCTCTGGTACAGCAATTTGAAGAACCTCTTCCTATTATGGAATGGAGCAGGATCCCAACCTTAAGGTCTCAGACTAGTGGGGGTTTTTTGCAGGTGTATTTCCCAACGTGTCATTTACGCAATAATGTGATGTTTGTGCTATGTTGTTGCATTATTGCCATCTGCAGGGGCACTCTGGCACTATAGCTCAACAAAAGTGGGACAACAAAACCTGGCATAATCGTGGCATAAAAAGTTGCAGGATTTCAGCAGGAAATTATGAGGTGTTCACTGGCTGAAGGCTGTATGTCCACATACACACACACACCAACTTTTATGGGCTTGAACAGTATTGAAAGTAGCATTGTACATGACCACCTTGATACTGTCATGTGGATAAATCATTGTGGATGCGCAATAGAAAGGATGTCTGGAGAGGGCCTTAGACCTTCTTTTCTATTTCCTTTCTGTTCCTTCCTGGTATTATACCAGCCACAAACAGCCTGTTTTGTTAGCTTGCCAGTAAAGTGTGTAGGAGTTTTATTTATGTATAACATGTGTTCCTCTCCAAAACCTGTTAGCTCTCCTTTTAGAAACGAAGCCTTGATCATACGTGTAATCAACACTCCTGTCTTGAAAGTGACAATTAAGCTTTTCCTTACAAGACCAATAAAGTTCCAGAAATCAAGAGAAGCAGTCTCATCTATAGCTGGGGTGGAGGATCTGTGGCCTTGCAGATGGCGTTAGACTCCGACTTCCATCAGTGCCAACCAGGACAGCCAACGGTCAGGGATGGTGGCAACTGTAGTTGTCATTTCCAGTGAGGCATTCATATGTTTTTCCCCCAGTGAGGATAAATAGCCACTTTGGATTTAGGACAGGAAAATGGGGTGAGGGGAAGGTTTATCACCCCTTTTATAGGCTGGGGGTGGACTGGAGTGAAGCCTGCTCCACTATGGTCCACTCCCAAACCCCGCCCACCCAGTGAGGCATGATTGGCCAGAATTCAAATATTGGGTGGACAGTAAGCCCACCACAGCTGGCCTGGGGATTTCCCCAAATGCTGGCCACTTAGCCCAGTGTTGCTCCCTGGGGGATGGAGCTTGCAGCTGCAGGGCCACAACAGCCGCCCACCCTGAGACTGGGTAAGCAGCCTATTATCACCCTTTTCCCTCCATGCCCCCATATTTGTGAAAATAGAAACATCAGGATATCTGTTCACAGATCTCCAAGGCCTGTTTATGTATTTTGTATACATTCTACTGTATCGTTCATGAATATTCTGGAAGGGCAGAGGCCAGTTGCCACCGAATGAAGAATCCTAATCTAGTAGGTACAGATATTCCAAAGGACCAGAAAAGACTTATTATGTATGCAACAACAGCCGTGCGGATGTTACTAGCCCAGAGATGGAAAGAAGATAAAGTCCTGACCCAAGAGGAATGGCAAATCAAGCTGATGGACTATGCTGAAATTGCAACACTGACCGGAAAGCTCAGGAACCAAGAAGACAAAAACTTTAAGAAAGAATGGGAACAAATTATAATTTATTTAGGAGACCACTGTAAGCAGATGAAAACATTAGCAGGATTCTAATAACACTTGTAATGTAACAAGTAATCTGGACAATATAGATTTAAAATACAGTGGTACCTTGGTTTAAGAACAGCTTAGTTTATGAACAACTTGGATTAAGAACGCTGCAAACCCAGAAGTAGGTATTTTGGTTTGTGAACTTAGCCTTGGAATAAGAACAGGTCCCGTTTCCTGTTGAGTGTGTTCCATTTGTAAATTGAGTCCCCCACTGCTATGGGAAAGCACGCCTTGGTTTAAGAACGGACTTCCGGAACGGATTAAGTTCGTAAACCAAGGTACCACTATATGGATTATGAAATAATATGCAGTTGAAAACGTTGACAGTAAGACCCAAGGAGGGGATGGAGGGAAGTCTAGAGATTCAGAGAAATCTCTAAATGTGGGTATTTATTTGGTATTGTTATAACTCTACACTTGTAAAATCAAATAAAAATAATTTCCGAAAAAGGAAAAAAGAATCCTAATCTAGCCCGTTGACCAAAGGCCAATAATAGATGACAGAGAAACCACTGTGCATTGTTGAGAGAAGCCATACTCCACTTTGGCTGCTGATCTTAACAGCTAAGGAAAGGTTCTTTTATTATGTATTACAATCACTCTGTGTTCCACTGTCATCTGTCCCCTGTGATAACAGCCGGTGGAGCGGGGAGCCATAGTGCCTGCTGGCGTGTTGTACATTACATTGCAAAATACAGTTGCTTACTGAGTGGTAGGAATCAGGAAACATTTGCCTCTCTAGAGACGTAGCGCTAAATTTGGCTTGCAGTGTTTTGCCTATAGCTGTTCTCGGGGGCATGCTACAGCTATAAACATCCTTTGTCAGCGCGGTCCAGTGTTTATCTTAATATGTCACCGTCTTGAGCTGAAACACAAAGCTGAACAATGTCTCACGTGACCTTGGGGAAATCGCAAGAAAAGGAATCCCAAACTTAACCTATTTGTCTAAGCAGCATCCCAGGAGAGGCGGGAAATGGTCTATTGTAAAGACACAATGCAAAGAAAAGCATCCCAGAGCTGGCTAATTCTAGACTGCAATGTAGACCATGCTGGGAAAGAGAAACAAGGGCAGGTAAAACCTTGGAAATTCCTTGGTTACTATACTCTACTTAAAAGATCCTGTACCTATTTCCTTGCTAGATGCACCCACCAGCTGGTGAGTACCAAATCTGTATCTCACAGTGGAGCATATTCTCCAAGTAAGGATGAATGGATATGTCAGTTTTGATTATCATTGAGGATCAGTATATACATGGCTAGTGTATCAGGATAATTAAATGGAACCCACACAAATGGAAGCAGTATACCTGTGAATATCAACCATTTTTATTGTGATTATTGCTATTCTTTAAGTGTGTGTGTGTGTGTGTGTGTGTGTGTGTGTGTGTTCTATCCATGTTTAATTGTATTTTAATGGTTGATTCTTCTATGTTTTTAGCAGTTTATCTATAAGTGGCCTTGAGTCTCATCAGAGGAAAAGGCAGTGTATAAATAAATATTTCATCATCATCATGTGTGGTTGGTGATTTACTTTTGGAACCTCTATTTCAGCAAAATGTTCTGAATGCTGGGGGAAATGGCCAAGCATGAAGTTATGACGAACTAAAACATTCATCTGGATGAACCTGAACTGAACTGAACAATATGGCTCCATCAGATTCAGAGCATGAGACTCTGAATCTCAGGATTGTGGGTTTGAGCCCCACGTGGGGCAAAACAATTCCTGCCTTGTAGGGGGTTGGATAGAGACCCTGAGACCTGTGCGTATAGGGCACTAAACAAATTTAAATAAATACAGTACAATCCAATCCAATACCCTTGTGGTCCCTTCAAACTCTCCAATTCTATGATCCCATGATTTTGTAAAAGCACAAAATTGCACTATAAACACTCCAAGCTAGTGGTTTTTGGGGCAGACATATTCTGCAACATGTAACTTACACAGTAATCACTGTTGGATTTATACTGTATCATTCTGCTATACCTCGGTTTTTGAGAGTCTCAGAAGCTGAATGTTTCAGTTTTTGAATGCCGAAAGCTGAATGGCTTTCACTATGTATTTTTCAGTTTTTCCAGTTGAACTTGCAGCAAGTCCTTTGCACCTCAGTTTCTGAACGTTTTGGATATCGAACAGTCTTCCGGAACAGATTACATTCGAGAAGCAAGGTACCACTGTATTAGTTGTCCTGCAATGCCTTCCCTGGGTTCCTGTGTAGTATGGCTGTCTGGAGGGTCACTCTTGTCACCACACCGGTCCTGAAAGACCTATATTGGCTCCCAGTACGTTTCCAGGCACAATTCAAAGTGTTGGTGCTGACCTTTAAAGCCCTAAACGGCCTCAGCCCAGTATCCCTGAAGGCGTGTCTCCACCCCCATCATTCAGCCCGGACATTGAGGTCCAACTCCAAGGGCCTTCTGGCGGTTCCCTCACTACAAGAAGCGAAGTTACAGGGAACCAGGCACACGGCCTTCTCAGTAGTGGCACCCACCGTGTGGAACACCCTCCCGTCAAGGAAATAAAAAACTATCTGACTTTTAGAAGACATCTGAAGGCAGCCCTATTTAGGGGAGTTTTAATATTTGATGAATTATTGTATTTCAATATTTTGCTCGCAAAACCCAACCAGATGGGTGGGGTATAAATAATAAATTGTTGTTGTTGTTGTTGTTGTGCTATAGGGCAACAAAAGCAGGCCACTCACTCACACACACACAAAACATTTGTGATATAACAAGTTTCAAGGTTTCAGCAGGAAATTATGGGACATGCAGAGGCCAGAAGCAACACGTCCCCCATGAAACTTTTGCAGATGCTAGTAACATCGAAAGCAGAATCACGTACATCTGCTCCAGTACCACTGTGAGCACACAACAAAAAAAGAGCACCTGGAGGACCCTGGCATAGACAGGAAAACGCCTTTGGCCAGGCTTGACAGCAATGCAAGGCCTAGCCCCCTGCCTAAGAAGCAATCAGAGGTTCGCAATGTTAGGAAACATTAGCAGAATGTTAATAGAATCGCAAACTGCGTTGCACATTCTGACTATTTATAGAGCAGTGATCCCTGCTGCTACATTATTATCATTAGATCATTTACTACTGGTAATTTAGAATCTCATTCTCCCCCCCCCCCCCTCAAAAGCTTGAATTGAAATAATTGAGCAACCGTGCCAAACTAAAGAACTAGGAGAGAGAATAAGGCAAGATTCTATAAAGAACATTATCCCCCAAGGACACCTAGTGGTGAAGAGATGCTGCGGCGAAGCTTAAGACGTACTAGGGTTTTAAACAAGAGTTTCTGGAGCGGTGGTAGCAATAGAACGGTGCTCAGAACTGAGTCAGGTATTGAACCTAGTAGCAGTTCTGTGGACTCATTCAATGTTATGGACACTTTATCAGTGGGGGGGGGGGAATGGGCGTTTTTGCAAGCGTGACCGTCGTCACGTGGACCAAAGTTGTCGAACTTTTTTTGCTGGTTTCCACCTGGACACTGCTACCGACTGCAGTGTTCTGGGTATGTCTGGGAAATTCCGGGCGCATGGCAACCCTAGGCACAGTATTGGAAAAACTGAAGGCATCACACAATTGATGCATGTACCAGCTTCGTCATCCATCTCTCTCTGCAATTTGCCTAGCACAAGTGTGCTTGGAAAGCAGGTGTGGGCTGCAGTTCTGCTGTAAGTTCAGAGAACGCCTTCGGGGAAAGCGTCAGCTTTCCCATCTGTGAAATGGGAATAATTTATCTCACCTGCATATTGTGCAAGATCAAAAATAATAAAAGAGTTTTTAGTGATAAGTTTCCATAGTGCTGTGGTGGGCAACCCAGTCGCCCTCCAGATGTTCTGGACTCTTAACTCCCATCATCTACCATGGATGCTTTAGTTGAGATTCCTGCATTGCACGGGGTTGGACTAGATGACACCTGGGTTCCCCTCCAAATCTACAGTTCTATGATTCTATGATCATACTCGCTTGCTCATTCATATGATTCTATGATCAACTCGCTTGCTCCAGAGCAGCCGTCACCTGCAAATAAACAGTCCTTGGGATATGGACTAGCACGTACCTCCTTTGTGTACGACTGTATTCACCTGTGCAAACATTTTACTTACTAACAATGGCGCAGCTGCATGCGTGCTTAAGATCCAATTATGCAAACAATCCCTTTAGGGGGGAAATGGCTTTGCGGCAAAAATGTGTTGCTAATGATAGTGTAATCCAATAGTTTTTAATGGAAAGGATCCATATTCAGCCCTGGTTTCAAGGCCCTGAACTCCTCTAACCTCAAACATATTGCGGCACAATTCCAAGCACCATAAACTGTGTATTTTTTGAACTGCCATCATCCCAAATATCAGGGGAATTGTTTTCAGCAATGTGTTGTGGATGCAATACACACATGCACAGTCGCATGTTAGTTGGTCACGCATAAGTTGGTTGTCGTCTATAATGCATGAATAGGGGCTGTCTTCAGCCTTCGACTCCAGTTCTCCTAACTCCCCGTGCCTCAAAACCCACATAAAGTCAGCACTTTTAATAATAATAATAATAAATAATTTTATTATTTATACCCCGCCTATCCGGCTGGCTTTCCCAAGCCACTCTGGGCGGCTTCCGGCAAAATATAAAATTTAAAAAGAAGACACCTGGCTACACGATTTGGGTTGGTCTCCTTTATTTGTTCCCCAGCAACAACAGTTTGAACTTAATTGCGTGGTGAGTTACCCAGGTGGAAATAATGACACATGACACAATTATTAAGGTAAATGGGCTAAAAAAAGGCCACAGCTTTATTGGTTACAGGTGATGAGCGGTAGCGGCTTAGGCATTGGTCCTAACCGACTATATCTGACTCCAGCCCATCTGCTTGAAGTCCAGGAAGGGTTAACCACCAGTAGGGGGAGTCCTGCTGATGCACATCAACTAGGAACTCCCCTGGGGTCACTGATAGGGGGTGTGCCTTAGGCCCTAACCTCCCTAGGCTTTGGACAGGGCCACGCCCCCCAGAATCCGTTAAGTGACTACCCTTTAATATGCGGGGCAGGTGATGGCGCTACCTCCCCTCTTCCATCTACAGAACAATACCAATGCCTAACTGCCAATACCCAGAAAGTTGTGACGATTTGCTACGAGGTAGGCAAAAACCAAGTGGCTCGTGCCAATTTGCCAAGTTGAAAAATTCCAACCAGGCCCCTCAACAGCAACCAACCAAGGTCCATACCAAGGTCAAAGGACAAAAACCTTATAGGGCGGGAGGGTGGGAAAAATAGGAACAGCTGGCCAGTGGCAAAGAGGGAAATCCCTGGCCGTGTCCTGCCTATATAGGGCAGGCCACGCCCTCAAACCAGCCGATTGGCCGGTTAGGGAGTGATGCGGCCGGGAATCCCTCCAATCGAGTGGGGCTGGCCTCCACCCACCGCACACTTGGGGGGCCGTGAAGCCCGCAACCCACCTCCTCCTTAAGGCCAAAGTGGCTTTCTAAGACCTAAGCATACCTGTTTTCATTCCTTATGTGTCACACTTGCCCAGCCAAAGTGTGTTCAACACCATGTCATTCCCCCGCCCCGCCTGACAGTTCATTTGTTGCTGCTGTGTGTTTTCAGCAATGCAAATTGAAAAAAATGGCTTCCATTAAAGAACAGGCCACATTCTTGTTCAACAAAGCTATCATTTGGCCAAACGATGAGTTCCAGGTACTGTGTGTAGGGTTTTTTTTGCAGAGCACAATATTCCTGGCAGAATGATGGCTAAGCTGTTCAAAATGCAGATTATAATTAAAATGGGAACCACTGAGAGAGATTTGGGTTGTTGTTTTCTTATATAAAAAGATTCAGTCACTGCAAGCTTCAGTAATTGGATAGATAGAATTTCAAATTGGAAAGTATTGCAGTCATTACAAAGAAAGGTTTTGATTATACATATTTATTCTGTGAAGGTCACCAAGCCAGGGAAGGGAGGGTGGGCTTTCCCTATTGGATGCTACACATGGTGGATAATGGAAAATTTAAAATATAATTGTGATTGATAGGTGACATTCAAAAAGTCCTTTACCAAACTTCAGAAGCTTGGTTTTCCAAAGGTCAGGGTTTGCTTGCTTTTTAACTTTTCCTAATTGCTCGTTTAGCACCAAAGGGATTTCCCTGTTCCCAATGCTGTTTCCATATTGGAACTTTGCCTGTTTCCGGTTGGGAATCTTAATAAGCTACACACAGTGCATAGACAGACCGTGGAACTTGCTCCCACCCTAGCCGTCAACTTTTCCCTTTTCTTGCGAGGAATCCTATTCGGAATAAGGGGATTTCCCTTAAAAAGGGGGGGGGGAGTTGACAGCTATGGCTCCCACAAGAGGAAGTGATGGCCGCCAACTCTGATGTCTTTAAAAGAAGATTAAACAAAACCATGGAGGGTAAGGCTCTCAGTAGCTGTTAACCTTGATGGCTGTGCTCTGCCTCCACAACTGGAAGTGGTGTGCTTCTGAAGACCACTTGTTGGAAACGGCAAGAGGGGAGAGTGCTCTTCTGCTTGTGAATTTCCTGCAGACATCTGGTTGGCCACTGTGAGACCATGGCAGTTGACTAGATGGACCATTGGCCTGATCCAGCTAGCTCTTCTTACATTATTATGTGGGGGAAACTTCACCCTCTTTTCCTAAGGAAGGCACACAGAAGCCTCCCCCTGATAAGAAGCCTTGAGGTGCCTGTAGCAGCTGCCAGTTCTGTCAGCTACTACTACAGGCCCTCCAAGTGTCCCTGTTTTCCAGGGGTAGTCCCAGATTTACAGAAACCATCCCAGCCTGTCCCACTTTTCCCTAAGACGTCCCTATTTTCATTGGAGAAATGTTGGGGGGTATGGAGTTATGCGATCCCTGAGCTAAGTAGATAACTATACAACCTTTAGAAGACATCTGAAGGCAGCTCTGCATTGGGACTTTTTTGTGTTTAATGTTGTTTTGTGTTTCTATATATGTTGGAAGCCACCCAGAGTTGCTGAGGCAACCCAGTCAGATGGGTGGGGTATTATTATTATTATTATTATTATTATTATTGAATAGGGTGTCCCCATTTTCATCAGATAAATGTTGATGCATATGGGAGTGGGGTATAATTCCCAAAGTGGCTTCCAAGTTATTTACAAATATAAAGTAAATTTTAAAAAACCAAACACATAATTATAATGTACAATAAAACAATTCTGAACATTACAATAGGTAATTCCGCAACTTAGGAACTGCAGAAGAGAACAGCATTTCCTGGACCACCATGATCTAGAACTTCTGAGGGTGCTAGAACTACCAAGAGGACCTCCTCTGTTGTTCTTAACACCTGAGAGGCTCTGTAGAGATGTAAGAAGAGCTGTATTTAAGGTTTTGGGGTCTGAGTTGTTAGGACTTGACCAACCTGCGCCCATGTCTTTCTCCGTCTGGCTCATATCCACATGAAGACCAATCAAGTTCAGAGATATTTTTCAAATGCTGGACAAAATAGCCCAGAATCACATTTGGTATACAGTCATATGGGAACGCGAAGTATGAGTCAAAAGGTAAAAATAACGAGCAATTAAAATGTCACTCCCTTGATCTTCTTGACCCTAATGATGATTTGTGTGTCAGCTACACGGCCCAGGTGGCTGCTCTGTCAAGTGTGGCATTTTAAAGCTCTTTCTCTCTGGAATACACACTCATTGCCCTTTGCAATTATAGAATCACCAGACAATCGAGGGTGGGTGGGAACAACAAACCAAGAATGCTTCATAAACACCTTTTGTGTGTGTGTGTGTTATTATTGGTTTTCTGGCTGCAAGGAAGCAAGTCTGACAGATATATCATAGTTCAAGGGAGCATTTCTTTGGATTTCTCAGGTCTCGATATTAAGCTGCACCAAAAAAAGATGATTCCATATGAGCTCAGTGCAACTTGTGTCCCATTGACCTGGCTTATTATAATCATTCACAATAGATGTACCATGGAAAAGAAACTCAGGTCTTGAAGCAATAGAATGGGTTCCCAGAGACCACCATTTTTTGCTGGGTCAAGGGGTAAAGCCTGGTCGACTTTGGTGTGCTGAGGGAGAAGCCTGCAATGATATGGGGGTCAATGGAACCTTAGATTTATCCTGCAGCTCAAAATATATAATTTATTCAACAAAATACCAAACCAGAGGCAGGTAAAACAGGCGACAGGTGGCAACTCCTAGTATACACAAGACTTAGAACCTTTTCTGGAAAAAGTAATCCAGACACATTTATCCATGTCCATCCATTTATCCTGGATTTTATTACATCCAGGTTAGACTACTACATTGTACTCTACATGGAGCTGCCCTTGAAACGCCTTTTAGTGAAGAATACACCAACAACTTGGCTGATCCCAAGAGTAGACAACGTCTCACACTGTTATTAAAATTACTTCGCTGGTCATCTGCTTTAATAAAAATTTCAAAAAAATTGCCTATAGACTAGGGCACTGAAGAACCACCTGTTCCCACAGTGACCTGCCAAATTGTTGATGTCTTAATCAGAGGTTACTCACTCAAAATGGGTGATGAATAGAAATGGGGTTTTTCACTTCAGTGGGTCTAAAACATAGTTGAATCCCACCCATTATGTTCATTTCATGTTAGTTAATATATAATGGCTTCTCCCAAATAATTCTGGGAACTGCCATTTGTTGGAGCTTCTGGAAAAGAGAAGACTGATGAGGGACATGTCCATATTCAAAAGCATCTACTAGTTTGCAGTGTTACATCATAAAAGCATTCGTTGAACCCAGTCTGAGCTCCAGACATCCTTCCTGGGCAAGTCTGTGTGATCACCAGCAAATACACTATGACAGCCATTCAGCTATTTTTCCTATCTGCTCAGATGGCAGCTGTCTGGGGGGAATCAATTCAAATTGCATGCAGATACAGATTCCAGCACATTTCATCACCTTCCTTACCACCTGTAGCACCTAATCAATTTATCTCAGCTATTGGTGGAAGGTCAAATGGTTATTCACTATGGCTTCAATTCCACAACACAGTGGTGCCTCGGGTTAAGAACTTAATTCGTTCTGGAGGTCCATTCTTAACCCGAAACTGTACTTAACCTGAAGCACAACTTTAGCTAATGGAGCCTCCCACTGCCGCCGCACCGCCACCGCCCGATTTCTGTTCTCATCCTGAAGCAAAGTTCTTAACCTGAGGTAATATTTCTGGGTTAGCGGAGTCTGTAACCTGAAGCATATGTAACCTGAAGCGTATGTAACCCAAGGTACCACTGTATGTGATCTAAGGTGTCCTGTCTCAAGACTGCAAAGCAAGTGACCCAATTCCCTTTACTGCTGGAGAAATATTTCTGAACATTCGCAATGTTTCCTGGGGAGGGTACCCCTCCTTTTTAAAAAAACATTCCCTCTCATTTCTATATTGCCTCTGATGGAACAGGAGGAAGGGTACCTCAGTCAGTAAAATGTCTTGGACCAGCCCTGCTTGTACTTTCTCTCCCTTCTTCTCTCCCCTAAAAAATGGAAAGCTTGGATTGTTTTGACAGGCTGACTTATTTTATGAGTACATGCCAGAAAGCAAGCAGCTGAGAACATGCTCTTCCTACCAATGAGCCTTGAAGCAATAATGTATTTCTCCTACTATACACAACTGCACAACAGGCTGTGCATCAGAGTCAAAGCCCAGTAGCCCTGTCCTTTAGCAAGGGGTCCGCACTTAATTTGGCTGGACCAACTCAGGTCTGTGTGGTATCCAATGGAAAACCCATGGAAAACTCACTCTTTAATGCTAAATCAGAGCAAAGATCAATCCAGAAAAAAACCTGAATTGCCACTTCCTCCAACTGAGCACTAAAGAGTGGCTTTCCTAGTGGAAAGCAGCAGGACAAGGGGAAGTGTGGATAGATGAGAACTTAGGTTCATTCACTCTGACTCAGAAGGTGTCTCAGAAACAACAACTGCAATGCGGCAGCTAGACTAATCCAGGGAGCGGCTGCTGGGACCTATAACACCAGTCCTAAAATAATTTGGCTCCCAGTATGTTTCTGAGCACAATTCAAGGTGTCAGTGCTGACCTCTAAATTCCTAAATGGCTTCAGCCCTGTATACCTGACGGAATATCTCCACCCCCATCATTCAGCCCAGACACTGAGGTCCAGCTCCAAGGGCCTTCTGGCAGTTCCCTCACTGAGAGAAGTGAGGTTACAGGGAACCAGGCAAAGGGCCTTCTCAGTAGTGGCACCCGCCCTGTGGAACACCCTCCCAGCATATCTAGATCTCTGCACCTTTCTTGAAATGGAAGGGACACACACCTAAAGCAAGAACTTCAGCACAAGTCCTTGTTTAGTGTCATTCACCTTAAGACAGGGGTTGTGACTCTGTGGCCCTGCAGTTGTTGCTTGAATCCAACTCCCGTCAGTTCAGTTGGTGGTTGGAAATACTGGGACTTTTAGCTCAACATTGGGAGGGACATCGGTGCAAAGGATACCCCTTAAAATTTATCTGCTTTAATTACATAGTCGTGAAAAAGAAACGACTCCATCCCCAGTTACACCTGTGGCTTATATTGAAGGTCATGCACATGTTTTGCCGTTCTCCATTTCCACCTTCCCTTTCCTTCCTTCAATTGAAAACAATGGGAAATTCCATCTCTACCCTAAGATGACCTCTTTTTTGCTTTGTTTTCTGTTGCTGTAATGCCGGGCTTCATGTTCCTTACCATTCGGCAAAGGAACAATGAGAAAAGCAAGTGTTTTTTTTAAAAAATGCTTTGTTTCTTTAATGGTCCTTTAATGGTTAGCCTTTTGATGAGCTCATTCCAAGGCCAAATGCATCCTGGGAACTCACACTTAGCTCCACCCCACCCCGCCATGTAGGAATCGCTTGCCAACAACCGCAGTACCTGGGAACAGACAGTGACCAGAAGAGGAATGACCACTGGGAGGAGCGCAGAGAGAAGATACGCCGTGGTGCATCTGCCGCAGCACAACCGGATGCCTTCATCTGCTCCAGCTGCAACAAAACATGTCTCTCCTGTATCGGTCTCTACAGCCGCAGTAGGTGCTGCAATCTTCCAACCGCTTGACTTCACCCCCAAATGCACATTGTCTCTCCTGAGACAGACAGATGCCAGCAATATGGACACAATCCATCCAAAGTAAAGCACATAAAGGCTACAATCCCAGGGCACACTTACATAGGGATGCAGCCCATGAAACTCAATGGGACTTTCTACTTCTGAATTAGACTTGGCTCCACAACCTATTGGTTTTAATGGGAAAGACTTGTTGGATATTGTCAGAGCTGCTCCCAGATCCTAGCTCACAGAGGATCACGCTAGCCAGCGATCATTAAGTAAAAGTCTTTATTGAGTTACAGTTTCCATTCTCAAGCTGCTGCGTGCAACTCTACGTCTTATGCGTTAGATCGGCGAAGCTCCGTCTGAGTCTCCGCCCCCTGTACACCAACTTAATATCCTAGCCCTGCTCCACCTTTTCCGCCTGACTGTTCTTCTCTGGGTCCCTCTGCCCCCCGGCGTCTCTTCCTTCCGGGATTCTTCTGACGCCGACCCCCCGGACCCTCCTGTCTCCTTGCGCCGGGCTTTAGGACCTGGCTCCCTTTCCGGGCTGCCTACTGCGCCACTTTCCTGTGCATTTGAACTTGGCGCGCGCGCCCAACCTTCCACTTTCCGTCTGACCGTTTCTTCGCTCCCCGATGGAGGTGTGGCCACTCCTGACTCGTGCCCTCCCCCCTGTTGTGAGCTGCCAGCGCTTGATCCCTGGCGCCCTTCCTCTTCCCTGCTCTCTGGCGGTGACGCTGGTCCCGATTTCCAACTGCTCCCCTCTGAGTCCCCTCTGGCTCTATCTTCCTGGGGTGTCCCCCTAGGCTCCCCCCTTGCCCTGGCCACTGGTGCTCCTTTCTGTGAATCTTCTGATTCACTGGAAAGACTCGGAGATCTCGGGTCGTCGTCATCACTCATCTTTTCTTCTGCCTCCTCCCCCTCGCTCTCTGTTTCCTCCCTTGCCCTTGCCTCTGCTCCTGAACCCCTGACAGATATAATATAACTCTTCTGCTGAAACCCATGGGAATTCAGAGCTATTATATTTTGGCTGGATCACATCCTATATTAATTGCTAATATTGTTATATTTATTTATTTACCGGTTTTTCCCCCAATAGCGACTCATGTTAGAAACACAGTGAGAGATATCTCTGCCTCTCAATTGTTCTTCATTAGCAATCATTATTTAAAGACGGCAAAAACACTTGCTGCTTCTTTCCTTTACATCCCGAGACTATCAACAATGTCTCACGTGAACAAATGGTCATAGCTGGAAATAAAACGCCTCTTTCGGCCAGCGAAGCTGAACAAGTATAATTAAATCCCGAGGACCTTCCGCCAGAAAGCCACAGAATTTATTTCCTACCCTCAAGGTCAGTCTAATGAAATTCATTGGCTTTTCCGGATCAGGCTGCCTGCAGCACTGCTGTGCGTACACAGTCTTGCAGCCAAACCAAACGCCATTCGCGTCCTCTCCCTGTTCTCCCTCGCCTCCCCCAAATTATCTCAAAGTCACAAAATGTGCAGAGAATCATATAACCCTCAGACCTCCGCTGGATCGGGCCGGGGGCCCAATCTGGTACAGTATCCTGCTCTCACAGTGGCCAATCAGGTGCCCATGGAAAGCCCATGAGCAGGACCTGAATGCAACAGCCCTCTCCCCTACTGTAGTTTTCAGCAGCTGGTATTCAGAAGCATACTGCTTCCATCAGTGGAGTTAGGGCATACCGTACTTTTCCGTGTATAAGACGCCACCATGTATGAGACACCCCGTATTTTGGGGGACTCCGATTTAAGAAAATGGGGGGAGAGGGCCCAGAGTTACTGAGCTTTATTGGGGTGGGGGGCAAAAATCACTCACCAGACTGAGAAACACACACGTGTCATAAAAGCAACAAAGCGTCTGCCTGATTGCCAACAGAAGCTGGCAATTGCCACAGCAGAAGCCAATACAGTGGTACCTCTGGATGCGAACGGGATCCGTTCCGGAGCCCCGTTCGCATCCTGAAGCAAATGGAACACGCATCTGTGCTTGCAAGGGTCGCATTTTGCCACTTCCACGCATGCACGTGACATCATTTTGAGCAGCGGCAAAACCCGGAAGTAACGTGCTCTGTTACTTCCAGGTTGCTGCAGAGCGCAACCCGAAAATGCTTAACCGGAAGCGTATTCATCCTGAGGTATGACTGTATACACAGCAGCCCTTGGCGCATCCAAAAATCAACGACACAATTGCCACAGCAGCAGTCAATCCAAAGCAGTCCTTGGCGCAGCCACAAATCACCCACCCAATCGCCGCTGACAACCTCCTGGTCACGGCTGCAACCAATTGCCCTTCCCCCCTCTGCACTATCCATGTATAAGACGAGCCCCGATTTTGAACATTATTTTGCAGGGGGGAAACCATAGTCTTATACATGGAAAAGTACGGTATGCATCAGGGTTAGCAGCCACTGATAGCCTGACCTGCTGTTAATTTGTATAATCCTCTTTGAGAGCCATCCAAACTAGTGGCCCTCACATCACCTTGTGGCAGTGAGTTCCAGGGTTTCTACACATGAATCACAGAGTCGGGAGGGACCACGAGGGTCATCTAGTCCAACTTCTTTGCAATGCAGGAATCATTTGCCGCACGTGGGGCTTGAGTCCACAACCTTGAGATTAAGAGTCTCATGCTCTACCAACTGAGCCATCCCAGCTCTGTAAAGTAACCCTGGGATGAGATGGGGCTAAATAGAGCAGAGATGTAATGAGCAGAGATGTGCCAAAGCTGCTGGAAGTTATAACCTTGTTCCAAATGATTTGTGGGATTGGGTTTTTTTTTTACAGAGGCGGGCATTAGGAGTTCGTTTTGAGGATCAAATTTTGATTGTTTTCAGTTAAATGCATCACGGGGGGATATGGGATACTAATGCCAAAACGGTGATTAATTACAGTCTGTGGAAAATTCCTCATCAGACAGTGCTGCCAAGAAGTGGTGTGTTCTTGATGACAATGTCAGTCTATATCAATAGAGGACATATTGATTCACTCCATCTATCAAAGCGGTGGCTATATTATCTGTGATTCATCCATCATCCATGTGAAATTTCCCTATTGTTTGTCGGGATTTCGTTCATGAGGAATAGCCATCAGTAGCAAGCTGTATGAATTATGGACGCAATTCCACAAACTTGTACGATCCCAGTGACCACAGGACAGAAGAAGGGGCTGCCTACCATTTGTGATGCTAAATTGCACATGCACAGAAGCGCCGAATTGCAACCCGTGCGTGCGCAGATGCGCCGCTGCAGGTTGCGAACGCTGCGGGTTGCGAATGTGCATCCCGCATGGATCACGTTTGCAACCCAAGCATCCACTGTAAAAGGAAACTCCTAACTACAAACATGTCCAGTGCCACCTAGTGACTAAACTGCAGAATGACAATTTCCACAAAGACACACGTCCCCTTTTTTTTTCAACCACACTTTTTGATATTATTACCCTTAGTTCCTTTACATTTCTGCTTCAGTAATGGACACTACATGGGGCTGCCCTTCACAGCAGCCTGGAGACTGCAGCTAGGGCAGAAGGTAGCAGCCAGGTTGCTAAGTGGTATTTCCTCCCCAATTCTCAAAGATCTGCACTGGCTTTGGGTCTTTTGTCATTAGGCCCAACTCAGGGTGTTAGCAGTGCTATTTTTCTAGAAAAAGAAGTGCTAGAACTCACCCTTGTTCTCTTATGGCACCCACCTGAGAGGTGCCGGAACTGAGTTCTGGTGAGTTCTATCTGGGGAAAAAGCTCTGGGTGTTAGTACTGACATGCAAACAGCTTATGACCTGGGCACTTGAAAGATCATCTCTCTACACATAATTCTGCCCAGGCTCTGAGGTCAGCTGGAAATGTTCTTCTGGCAGTGCTATTGTTACATGAGATATCGGAGATCTGTAGATCACCAGAGAGCTAAGAAACACACTCCTTTCTGAGCTTTGGCTGGCTCCAAACTTGGCTGTTTTTCAGCAGCTGCTAAAGATTCTCCTCTTCTTCCAGACGTTCTGAACGGGCCATTATGTGCCCAAAAGGCTGCATACATACAATACTTTCAAAGCACATTCTTTCCCTCTTATACTTCTGGGCACTCTGCCCCACTTTCTGCCTTTGACCTGACCCACGCTTTGCCTCTGGCTGCATCTCCTACATGTATGCGGCTCCAGGAAGGTTTTCCATGAGGGGATCTGGCCCTCAGGCTAAAAAAAAAAGGTCGCCACCCCTCTTTTATGTAAAGTTGTCGTCCTAATCTTTCAGCTTCTTCCTTCAAAATAGGAATAATAAGAGCTCAGTGAGAATTTTGTTGTGGCTTTACAAGAATTATGCCGTTGCTTTCAGTGAATGTGAAGGCCCTGGAGGCATCCCATCACATCCCTTATTAGCTGGGATAATTGTAAAATGAAGCTAAGACTTTGGGCTGAAATGGACTTTTCACGATTTATCTGTTCTTTCTTGCTGTGGGAGGTGAAGGTTGCAGGGTGGTAGATTTCCATTGAGCTGCATTAGAAACAACACATTTCCATTACCGTAGAAAGAATAATGGAACCTTGCTCAGGGTTGGAAAGGGAGCCAATATGAACAGATTTTCTCTTTGTCTCTAGAGCAGCCTTTGGCAAGAGGCATCCAGTGTTGTTCTGTTTCCTGAATCCTCCTTCCAGCTGCCTGCATACATTACAGACATGCACATATCAGCTTAGCGGGCCTGCCCACAGATTTTTATCCACCCAAAATATAAACTTCTCTAGTACTAAATACAGTGGTACCTTCCAGACTTTTAAAAACAACCCCTAAAACAGCAATTTAACATGGATTTTACTATCTAACGAGACCACTGATCCATAAAATGAAAGCAATAATCAATGTACTGTACTATACAATAAATAAGACAGTATTGTAGATGATAAAGATAAAAGTTTTTTAAAAAAATTCTTACCTGCACTGATGATAATCATTGTTTGGATTGGAGGGAGGGCTTTTATCCATTTCCGCAGTCACACAATCAATCAATCAATCAGTAGCTGAACTGAGTTCCACACAGTCACAAAAACAATTAACCAAAAAAGCCTCAAAAATACAAAATAAATAGCAAAAAACTAAAGTGCCAAACTTAATTCATTCCAGAAGTCCACTTGACTTCCGAAATGTTCAAAAACCAAGTCGCAGCTTCTGATTGGTGCAAGTGCCCTGCAAACAACAGCCGACAGCCGAATCAGATGTTTGGCTTCCAAAAAATGTTTGAAAACTGGAACACTTACTTCTGGGTTTTTGGCTTTTGAGAACCAAGGCATTGAGTACCAAGGTGTTTGAGAACCAAGGTACCCCTGTACTACTTTTTTCTCAAGCAAGAGAGGCTAGTTCATTCACCCTTGTCTCTTTTGCTTGATGGAGCACGTTTGGCACAGTTTAATGCAACCTTGATTAATTCAAAATGTGCATCTGCATGTTAAAGGGATGTTGGATTGAAAACAAGTGGTGTTGGTAAAAAGATTAACAAGAATATGTAAATATGGATTGATAATGGAGGAAAATATATATTTATAATAGGTTAAGATGCTGAGTAATGGATAAATGATAGAGGGTAAGGACTTGCTGAATTAAATATCTGAACTGGAATACAAAAAGGGAGGAGGAGGTCAGGAAACTAGTAAATGAAGTATATGATATGAAATTATTGATTCTTTTTTTTCTTTTTTCTTTGTGTTAACTGTTTTCTATTTTGTATTTTTCATGTGTTTTGTTTTTGTGTTTTTGTAATTCTTTTTTATTATATTAGGGTTATTCTTTGTCCTTATTTTTTAAGTTTAAACTCTGAAATCTTCTAATGTTTGTAAAACTTCAATAAATATTACTTTTAAAAAAAAATGTGCATCTGCAAACTCTGGAACCCAAACACATAACAATATGAATCTCCCAGCAAATCAGCAGAGTTCCCCCAAGCTTTGGAAAGACTTACTTACTGCATCTGCTGTGCTTCCAAAGTTAGCAAGAAGATAAATTGAATTTTCAGAAGTAACAGGTTAACACAGGATGGCAAGGGCAACAGCCCTGGGCAACCTTGTATCCACAATGGAGTGGAATGGGATTTCCAGAACAAGAGGCAAAGCTTGACATCCAAAACGACAAGCATCAAGGGTCAAAAGGAGTGACATCAAAGGTTGCAACTGTAGCATCGCCTGAAGGCATCTTTGAGAAATCACTGGAGAAGCTCCAGTGAATTAATGCTTTTTGAAAACAGCAGTCATCAAAACTTAGCCAAGCATCAAGAAACATGAAGCACAGAACTTACTGACACAGGAGCTTACCCAAAGAAACATTAGACAATTCTGATTTTTAACGTCCTGCCACCTGGTTGATCTCAATAAAAAAATTAAGGGAAGGGGAAGAGATTGCATTTATTTATCTCCATTTATGAATCAGTTCCCACAAAATGCTATGAAGTGGTTTCACAGCATGGAACATCAGCATTAAAAGCAATTACACAATTTTGTATAGAAAAGTAGCTGTGACAATTAAAAATATATAAACACTTTCACAAATGGAAATACTTCCATAAGTAAAATGAAAAAAAGCTTTGAATCCAACACAGATACAGACTGGGAGAAACATCTCCACTGATATGACTTGTTGAAAAAGGAAGGTCTTGATTAGCCATGTGAACCACAGCCGAGTGAGGAAGTCAACTGTACAGCCAACTCCCTGTAGAAAGCAGACTTGAAGTCACCACCCATCAGCTGATCATGCTCTGAAAACAATTGTCACCTGATGTCATGGTGACATCAGGTGTTTGAGAGGTTAGTGGCTCCACCCACCTGTCAACTTTTTCCAGTGATGGACAGGGGAGGTCGGGGTCTGGCTAAATCAGGTTCGCCACCTCTTGGCACGGTCCGGTTCACGGGCGGTTGAAGAACCAGCTGAGGACGTCGGGACCGGGAGCAAGATGGTGGGGTGGGAGCAGGAACAAGAGTCCAGAAGCCAGGGGTCCGAGGGTCAGGAAGCAGGGAGTCATGAAGTCAAGGGTCCGAGGGTCGAGAAGCAAGGAGTCACAAAGTCAAGGGTCCGAGGGTCGAGAAGCAAGGAGTCACAAAGTCAAGGGTCCGAGGGTCGAGAAGCAGTGAGTCAAGAAGCCAAGGTCCGAGGGTCGAGAAGCAAGGAGTCAAGAAGCCAAGGTCCGAGGGTCGAGAATCAAGGAGTCAAGAAGCCAAGATCCGAGGATCAGGAAGCAAGAAGCCAAACCCAGAAAGGCAGGAAGCATGTTGCTGTGGCAAAGAGCCGAAGGGAAATGCTGGCCTTATATCCTTTCCCGGCTCTTGCCACCAGGTGCAGTGAGTCAGCCTCACCTGTGCGGCCATGCCTTGCTTCTCCAGAACAAACTTAGGAAGGCCCCAGTCCTGCGAAGGCCCCAGGTCACAGGGCCTGGCCCCTGCACACACTCCTGACACCTCTGCTCTACTGAGCCAGAGTAGTAATCCGGTGTAGAGATGGATTGTGTACGTTAGAACAAGGGTTGCCAAGATGGCACCATTCGTACACAGGATAAATAGATATATTGTCAGGGATTGGTCCCAAGAGGGCAAGCTGGAGGAGGAATGGTGGAGATCCACACCCTTCTCCTAACGCTGTAGGAGAAGTGGAACGCAGCACTGATTTACAGCAGGGGGTTGAGGAATGTCACAGCTCAGAGATAGACAAACAGAAGAGTTGGGAAGTGTTAGAAGAAGGTGTGTGGAGCCAGCGGCAGAGGAGCCAGCTGACACGTCACTGGAGAGTATTTCTGATCCCCCTTCTCCCAGAGCGCGACGTTCATTAAGAGCGCAGGAACAACGGACTCAGAGACAATTGGCCATGAGCAGCCACCGTAAGGGAAGATGCTGTTGCTAGGAAGAAGGAGCTCAGTTGGAGCAACCCCATTGTCAGAGCTTGTTGCGTTCTTTTGTCTCTTGCTATTATGAACGAATAAACTCATTAAAAAGGACTCAACCTTATTTTCTCTGCTCTTGCTGCAACCAGGGAAGGAATAGCTTTCCTGAAGCCTTGACATGTATCAACAACTGCAGGGAAATCCCAAGGTTTGCAGAGACAATATGTATCAGACAAAAGGGCTTATCCACACTTCCCGGGGGGAAACCGCTAGGACCCTGCCAAGTGTGGACATGCCCTAAGACAGCCTTTCTCTACCTGTGGGTCCCCAGATGTTGTTGAACTACAACTCCCATCACCCCTAGTTAGCAAGGCCAGAGCTCAGGGATGATGGGAGTTGTAGTCCAACAACATCTGGGGACCCACATGTTGAGAACCGCTGCCCTAAGAGGTGGCAAAAGGAATTTTAGTTGCCCTTTCCCATCATTTCTCCAGTGGTACGCAAAAATATTTCATGTTGTGTTTGATTGGAGCCATCTGCACTTAACCTGGGGACAGGTTTTGAAAGATGGCGTCTTAATTCCTTCCTTTATCGCAGCCCATAAGTCTGCCACAATACCATTTTTTAAAACTGCTTGAAAGGAAATCTACAAATAGGTAAACGGTCAGTTTAAACGCCTTTCCTGATTTCAGGCTATGCCCTTAATCTCACTTTCTCCTTTCCTCCCCTCCCCCCTTTCTGCATGCTTGCTGCAAGGGCAAATTATTAGGAGGCTAAGGAAGCAGAGCTCTGGCAACGTCGTGCAGAGATAATTTTAGGGGATTACACTATTTATGTAGTTAACTGCTCATCCTGGTCAAAGATTATTAATGCTTTTAAAAGCTTAATAAATAGAGCTTGTCAGGAAATGGCTCGACGGAACCTTCCTACTGGGGCAAGGAGGTGTCATCTAGAGTTGCCACTGCAATTTTGCCCAGAGGGAAATATATTTCATTAAGATGATAGGCACACGCCTTGTTGTCAAAAGAAGAAGTAAAGAGAAATTGTGTGAGCCAGTAATTTTCCTCTGTGAGACCAAAAGAGGCCTGCTCCCCACATTACAATGGGGGCATCCTGTACCCCCAAAATAGAGCAAACTCCCCCCCCCCAAAAAAAAAATCAGAGCTGGCTCAAACGTTTATTTGTGGTTTTTCCCCCAAATCCTGGTTCATTATTTCTTAACCTATCTAGAACTTGAACTGGAAGATGGTCTAGATAAATATTTCAGGTTACATGGTGGTTCAACTAATTTATTTAATTCGAAAATGTATAAAATGACTGCTTGCTCAGAAAAAGTTCCAAGCAGTGTACAATTCCAATTAGTATACAGGACATGACTAAAATGCAGAAACCAATTAAAAACAAGCATACATAAAATCATAATTAAAGAAAAACAAAATTAATAGGGTTCCCTCCAGACTATGGGTATATTTTTCCAAAGGAATTTCTCCCAATATAATGCATTTTTGGTATGTTATTTTCACTAATATACGCATTTATGATAACTTTAGGCTAATATATGCATTTTTGTACAAATTACATGACTGGAAAACTGCACTGCAAAATTCAGAGAGGTGCCAATTTTTTAGGGATTACTGTGTTTCAGTTCACATATTGTTTTGATAAGTGTAAATTAGGTAAGTTAGCCTTTAAAGGCAAACTGACTAGAAAATCTTCCTCCATCCCCAATAATAGCCAAGGCTAGTCCTTAGGATAGCCTAACTTCTGTCGTTGATGCTCAGATAATCTCCAGGTAATATGTGAGGCTGCCTCTGAAGATGGTTCAGAAACTCCAGCTGTTACACTGGTGCAACACAGTTTGAGCATATCACACTGCTCCTGGTCTGACTGCACTGGCCACCAGTTAATTTCTGGGCTCAATTCAAAATGCTGGTTTTGACCTATAAAACCTTAAATGGCTCATGACCAGTGTTAAGTCGTGGGTTGACATAGCAGCCGGCACAGCGATTTCTTCAAGTAGCTCTTTATTATGGTAAGCTGGAATAGAACTGACTGCGAACAGCTCAGCCGGCCTGTATTTATAGGCAGCCGGCTGTCAACATTGTAACCACAACAGCCCAGAGTTCCCGCCTAAAATAACTGACGCGGACCTGAGTGAAAACTATCTACAGACCTGAGTGAAAACTATCTACAGTATCCCCCTGTTGGCCCAGGGTGAAACTACACTACATAACACCCCTCCCCACCGAGATAAGGCGTTAGTTACAATTGTAATGGTTTCCTTATATACAGCACTACGTGTAATGGTTCAATTAAGCACAAAAGCATATCGGTTACATTTCCCATACTTAGACCAACAGTGATACCTGTCCAACAACATAGTCCTTTAAATAAGTTGGGCGCTTGGAAACTCTGCCAGACCGCCGGGGACTGGTAGCCAAGTCCGGAGGGCCACCCAGTTCTCGCTGAGGCTGTGGTGCGACCCTAGGTGGCGTTGGAACCAACTCCCCTGGATCCGCTGCTGTGGGTGGAGCCTCCGCAAGTGGAGTGGTCTGAGTCTGTTCTGAAACGGCTTGGTTCGGCTCCACGCTGGCAGTTTGCGAGGGAGGTGTAGGTGGGGCCTCGCCATCTGTACGTGTCTCTTCTGGAGCCGCAAGCGCAGTTGGGGGCACCTCGGTAGTGTCCAAGTCCCCAACCCTGCGCCTAAGCTGGTCTATGTGCCATCGCCACAAGCGTCCGTCTTCGAGTGCCACCTGGTACGAGCGAGGTCCAGTGACTCCCACTACTGTGGCTGGCACCCAAGGGATGTCCCCCACATAGTTCCGGGCAAAGACCTGGTTTCCTGGGACAAATGACCGTGGTGCGTTGGCACAGCCTGGGGGTTCAGCCACGGCAAAGTCTGGGTGTAGCCGGTCGAGCGGTGACCTGAGGCGGCGGCCCATAAGCAGTTCAGCAGGACTCCTCCCTGTGGCCGCATGAGGGGTGATGTGTTGCACGAACAAGTATTCGGCGACCCGCTCATGCCAGTCTCCCCGGTCCAGGCGCGCCAGTGCCTCTTTTGTCGAGCGCACCATTCTTTCCGCTTGCCCGTTGCTGGATGGATGAAAGGGTGCCGTTAGGGCATGGTGGATGCCCAGTCCCAAAAGATACCGCTCAAACGTGCCTGACGTGAACTGCGGTCCGTTGTCAGAGACAAGGACATCAGGACACCCATGCGTTGCAAACAGGCCTCGCAGCACCCGGATGACAGCTTCGGTAGTGGTGGAGGGCATCAGGGCGACCTCCAGCCATTTGGAATAGGCGTCCACCACTACCATAAAGGTCCGGCCGTGAAAGGGGCCAGCCAGATCGATGTGCACCCTCGACCAGGGTGTCTTTGGCGTCTCCCAGGTGTGTCCCTTAGCTGCCGGTGGTGCAGGCCTCGACTCCTGGCACGCTTGACAGGCGGACACCCAGGCAGTGATGGCATCGTCCATATTAGGCCACCAGACGTAACACCGAGCCAACGCCTTCATTTTGACAATTCCCGGGTGGCCAACGTGCAGAGCCTCCAGGACGCGCTGACGGAGTCCCTGGGGAATCACGACGTGGTCTCCCCACAGCAGGCAGCCGCGATGAGCTGAGAGTTCATGTTGTCTGGTTGCGAAGGGCTGGAACTCCGATGCAAAAGGCCCTTGTGGCCACCCCCTCCACACCCAGTTGAGCACCCGGCTGATGGTGCGATCCTGGGCAGATGCGGAGGCCACAGTGGCAGCCGATACAGGCGCTGCCGGAAGATCCTCAATCAGAAGGAGCGATGAAGCTGGAGCCGGGTCTTCCACAAATGCTGGAAGAGGGCAACGGCTGAGGGCGTCGGCATGGCCCATCGATTTCCCCGGGCGATGGATGAGCCGGTAGTGGTAGGCAGCCAGGAAAACAGTCCATCGCAGCATGCGTGGTGAGAGGACCGGTGGAGTTGGACGATCACCGGCGAGGAGGCCCAGGAGTGGCTTGTGGTCAGTGATGAGGTCAAAAGTCCTGCCATAGAGGTATTCATGGAACCTCTTCACTCCAGCCACAAGTGCCAATGCCTCCTTGTCGAGCTGGCTGTAATTCCGTTCCGTCGGAGATAGTGTCCTGGAAAAGTAGGCGAGCGGTGCTTCTCTTCCATCTGGAAAACGGTGACTAAGGACAGCACCGATGCCAAAAGATGAGGCGTCGCAGGCAAGGACCAGCGGCCTGGATTCACTGTACTGTACCAGCACACTGTCTGAAGAAAGGAGAGCCTTGACCGCGTTGAAGGCCGCCGTCTCCCGATGACCCCAGGCCCAAGGCGTCTTAGTGCTAAGGAGTCGGTGAAGAGGCTCAGCCACTGTGGCTTTGTGGGGCAGGAACATGTTATAAAAGTTCAGCAGCCCCAGGAATGCCTGCAACTCCGTTTTGTTCTTTGGGGTGGGGGCCTGCTGGATAGCGCGGATCTTGGATGTGGTTGGATGAAGACCGGAGGCATCGATAAGATAGCCCAGGAACTCTACCTGTGGAACGGTGATCTGGCACTTCTCCCTCTTTACCTTGAGCCCGGCCTCCTGGAACCTGGTCAGCACGGCACGGAGGCGCTCGAACAGCTGCTGGTGTGAGTCTGCAGACACCAAGACGTCATCAAAATATGGTACCACGCCCGGAAGCCCTTGCAGGAGACGCTCCATAAGGCTTTGGAAGATGCCAGGAGCCACACTCACCCCGAACTGCAACCGGCGGCAACGGAATGCCCCCCGGTGGGTGACGATCGTCTGGGCTTCAGCAGTGGCATCATCGACTGGCAGTTGTTGATAGGCTTGGGCAAGGTCCAGCTTAGCGAAGACCTTACCCTCACCCAGGGAATGCAGCAGGTGTTGGAGAACAGGAACCGGATAAGCGTGCTGCTGAAGTGCCTTGTTGATCGTGCACTTGTAGTCAGCGCAGATTCTCACCGACCCATCTGGCTTGACAGGCGTGACGATGGGGGTTTCCCACTTTGCGTGGTCAACCGGCTCCAAAACTCCTTGGGCGATCAGTTTGTCCAGTTGTTCGTCCACCTTAGCCTTGAGAGCAAAGGGAACCCGGCGTGGCTTTAGCTTGATGGGGGCGACTTGTGGATCAAGGCTAAAGGAGATGGGCGTACCTGTATAGTGGCCCAAGGTGCCGTCAAAAACCTCGGCAAAGTCTTTGACCAGACCCTCAGTCTCTGCATTAGAGATGCAGTTGATGCCGGTGACTTCCAGGCCGAGGGCATCAAACCAGTCTAGCCCTAGGAGGCTTGGCCGCTGACCTTCGACCACCACCAACCGGAGCAGGCCCGAAAAATCCTTGAAGGCGATCCGGAACCGGCCAACGCCTACCACGGGAATGTCGTTTCCCTGGTAGTCTCTCATGTGTACGCAGTGAGAGTCGAGTTGCCTTTGGGACACTCTGGGTACCAGTCTTTTGATGGTGCTCCATGACACGATGGACAGGGCAGACCCGGTGTCGATCTCCATGTCACATGGAGCTCCTTCAATGAGCACCGTGACGTTCAGCTTGCGTGGCGTAGGCGAGTCGGTTTGGCCAATCGTGGTTCCAGACGGGCAGCGGCAGTTGGTGAGAGCGAAACAACTTTCCTTGGCAGACTGGAGTGAAGACTTGGACTTGCGAGTCGATGAAGGGGGGGTGTCAGACGGAGCCGATCGGCAGACCTTAGCGATGTGGCCCCTTCTGGAACACTTCCTACAGATGGCGTCTCTGAATCGACACTTGGCACGGGAATGGTTGCCTCCGCAGCCAGCACATTCCGGTTGGCCCTTGGACTTCTGTTGGAACTTCCTGCGCTCCCGCTTTGTCTGGTGCACGTCATCGTCTTCACTGGAGGATGCCTCCTCACTGCTGGCCTCTTCATGATGCACCGGAACTGGCTCCCTAGCAAGACGCGGGCTGCTGGACTTGCGGATCTCCTGGGCGGAGCGTTCAGCAGCTTCTGAGGCCACAGCCTCCTCAATGGCTTTCTGTAGCGTGAGGTCTGGCTTGGCTAGGAGGCGCCGTTGCAGATGGATGTCCCGGACCCCGCAGACGATTCGATCCATCAGGGCATCGTCTAAGTCTCGGAACTCACAGTGCATTGCAGCCTGTCGCAGGGCGGTGGTGTAGTTGTTGATTGACTCCCCCTCTGCCTGGTTCCGGTGGTAGAACGCATGGCGGGCAGCAATCTTGGACGGCTTTGGTGCGTAGTGGTTGCGGAGCTTCTCTTGGATCGTGTCCCATGGTGTTGCCTGGACTGCTTCAGGCGCAACCAACGCTCGGGCCGTCTCAAACACCTCAGGCCCACAGAGGCTGAGGAATAGGCCCCGCTTCCGATCCTTTGATACTGCTGTCAGCTCGTTGGCTTGGAGGTAGCAGTCGAACCGAGCGAGGTAGGAGTCCCATGATTCAGAGGCTGGCGCAAACGGCGGTAGAGGCACAAGTGAAGCCATGATTCCGATGCCGGCGTGAAGGGCGATGGATGGAACACAGTGCTCTAGCCAGAACAGTCAGCTCTGAATTGGTTCTGCCCAGTGATTTCGCTCAGTGATTTCGCTCTGTGATTCAGCTCAGTGATTCAGCTCAGTTCAGAGGCTGGCCGCATCTGGCTGTGCTCTGATGTCCATCGATCCCACCTTCGTCGCCAGTGTTAAGTCGTGGGTTGACATAGCAGCCAGCACAGCGATTTCTTCAAGTAGCTCTTTATTATGGTAAGCTGGAATAGAACTGACTGCGAACAGCTCAGCCGGCCTGTATTTATAGGCAGCCGGCTGTCAACATTGTAACCACAACAGCCCAGAGTTCCCGCCTAAAATAACTGACGCGGACCTGAGTGAAAACTATCTACAGACCTGAGTGAAAACTATATACAGTATCCCCCTGTTGGCCCAGGGTGAAACTACACTACATAACAACCAGAATACCCCAAGGACCACCTCTCCCCATACGAACTGCCTCAGACTGTGCACTCGTCATCTGAGGCCTTTCTTCATGTGCCCTCCTCCAGGACAGATCCGGAAGATGGCAGCAGAGAATGGGCCTTTTCTGTGGTGGCCCCCCATTTGTGGAATGCTCTCCTGAAGAAGGCTCGCCTGGCGCCATTGTTATATATCTTTAGGTGCCAGGCGAAAACTTTCCTCTATAACCAGGCCTTTAGCTATCTGTGGCCTTTTAGAAGTGGGTGGGATGTTTCTAATGCATTTCTCTTTCCTCTAGGTTTTAATGTATCTATGTGGGGTTTGTTGTCTGTTTTGTTGGTGGTAAGTCACTTTGGGTTGCCCTGGGCAAGATATAGGAATTAACAAATTCAATAAATAATGATAGCAATAACAGTCCGTTTGTTTTGGCGCTTGATAAACACAAAATCCACAAGCGCCTCTCCGTCTCCCTGGAAGTAAAAATACAACAATTAAACAAATAAGTTGCAATTTCCTGCCTTTTCAAGACACTCTAAATCTGCTGCCTGAAGTAGCCACCTCACTGTCTAATGGTAGGACCGGCCCCACTAGCAGACTTGACCATTGTTCATATTCTGAGGGCACGAAACTCTGCCCTTCCATAGAATCAGAGCACAGCTTATCTCCAATCCTTTCCAACATCCTTCACTCATCCACGGGAAAGTCTTGGCCTTTCAAACTAACCTACTTCACAGAGCTGTTGGGGAGATAAAGCATTCTGAAAGGGCAGCGCTCACACACTTTTTGAAATACGGTATTTTAAACATAGTATTCCATGGACATCTGGTTGGCCACTGTGAGAACAGAGCCCAGGGCTAGATGGGCCTCTGGCTTTCTCCATTAGGGCTTTTCTTATGTTCTCAGTTACAAGATTCCTGCATTGGGCAAGAGGACTGGAATATATGAGCACCAGCACTCCAGCAGTCCTTCCAACTCTAAAATTCTATTATCCTGAGTTGTGGACAGTCCCATCAAAAGAATTATTCTCTTTGACTGCTACACTTCAGCTGCAGCCGAAAAAACAGCAGACCAATCTTTTCAGAATTGTAATAGAAACTCCTGCGTTATATAACCAGAAGAGGCAGCCTTAAACTATGCTTTTATCCTACTTGACACATAAAGGAGCACGCTAGCCTTACCAAACCGGCTGTAGCTCATGCAGATCTTCAACGGTGCAGTGCCACCTACAGTACACTCTGGAAAGTACCATAAACAAATCAGCTTTTCTCTGTAACGCTTTCAAATGTGTCTGGTGGTGCCGTTGGTGCAGGATTTTAACTACATTTACCTGTAACAGCTCAGGGAATATGCAATTTTGTACACATAACCTGGCTGGAAGACTGCATTGCAAAATTTAGAGAAGGGTTGTTGTTGCCGCTTTGAACATGTTTTAATTTTTTTATGATTTTACTGTCCGGTTTTATGTTTTTATATTGTTGTAAAGCACAGTGGTATATTTTTATGATACAGCAGTAGACAATATTCTGGAGGATAAATAATAAATCTGTGGTCTGAACCCGCTGAAGATTCTCAGCACTTTTCAAAGATAGCCCCACATAGAGTGCATCACAGAATCCTATCTTGATGCCATTGAAGTATGTGTCAATCATCCCCTGATAATCAAAGCCAGGTCTAGTATTATTCCCCACAAACATGAGTTTGCAAAGGAAGTGCAACTCCATCCAAGGCAGGCTGCCCTCCCCATTTTCCAGCTCTTAGCCTGACAATTGCTAAGCCTTACTGCACTTAAGGGCTTTGAATTAGCCAAGATGGCTGCCCAGGCGTTTATATAAAAATTGAAACTTTTGCTTACCATTATAGCAAACAAAATGTACAAGTGGCAATTTCCCCGAAGAGCACATTTCCTTCCAAGGTGCGAAAATAAAATAAACACTGCATTTTGCAGAGTGCCATTTTGAAAATTGTCCCAGTTGCCGTCGCTGGGCATGTAGCCATTTAAGAACTATTTGGTCCACATTTACCCATGTAATATGTTTTTCCCTCCCTCCCTTGCTTACACAGAGAAAGGGGAGGGGGAAGGAGAGAGGGAGGGGGGAAATGAAGTAAATCAAGGAGACTTAGAGTGAAACTCACCACTTTGCACAGCTTGCAAGAGTGGACAAGTATTGAAAAGAACAGCAAGGCCAACTTAAGCCATTAGACACCAGCCCTTTTAACCCTGAAAGCAGTGAGGTGTTTCTTTTTTAAAATGGGAATATGGTTTATAAAGCATATTAAGTCACAAACAGTGATAGAAATACAGTGTTAAACTAGACCCTTCCCCAATTACGTATGAGTAACTGAGAAGCCATCACAGCCTGCTTATGATGACATGCGCTCCGTACATTTAAAGCACTATGGCACTACTTTAAACAGTCCCAGCTTCCTGCTAAGTATTCTGGGAGATGTAGTTTGATAAGGGTGCTGATATTGGTTCGGAGACTCTTGTTCCACTCACAGAGCCACAATTCCCAGAGGGCACTGTGAAGATGCATTGATTGTTAAATCACTGTTTAAAGTGGCGTGGTGCTGCTTTAAATGTACAGTGCAGATGGAATCAGTAAGTGGTGTAGCAGTTAGAGTGTTGGACCTAGGCTTGGGAGACCCAAGTTCAAAACTGCCCACCCAGCCCTGAAGCTCAGTGGATCAGTCTCTCAGCCTAACCTACCTGGCAGAGCTATCGTGAGCATAAAGTGGGGGTGCGGAGAACCACCTATAGCCCTTTAAGCAGCTTGGAGGAAAGGTGGGGTAGAAATGGCATAAATGAATAATCATAAAGAGGAGAATGCAGATTCACACCCTGTTACAGGAAGTTCCCTCTTCTTCATTCTCTGTTTGCGGTTCAGACTGGGGGGAATTCACAATGCAGATGCTAGACCAAGATTAAAATAGCCTAAGTCCCACGGAAGTCAAGGCAGTGATGTCCGTTGGCAATGAATGAGAGATCAGTACCAAGATGGGTGTGCAAGCATTTAGCAGATCCTCTTTTTATCACAACATATGGTCCCAAATCTTTTCTTGTGGTTTTCGAGTTTTCTCTATCTTACAGTTAAGAGATGAGTCATGAGTTAAAGAATGAGTCATTAGCTCACTTGCATTTGGCATTATTATTTTTTTGCAAGTTAGCTGCAGCTGGCAAGGCACTGGCTGGTCGGTTTCCTATTTCCCATTGACATCTTTTCCCAGAAGCCATTGACTGTGAACCTAAATAATGCTGGGGGGGAAGCATGAGAATGAGCTCGTTTAGCATTCCTTCCCTGATCCTATGATATGGCCTAACTGTCTGGCAGACAAACAAACAAAATGATTCTGGTAGCATCTGAGGGTCATCATGCTCTGGACACCTCTGCTTGCCACATGTTTGAAGAGCACATGTTCCAGAAGGTAGGTGCAAGGTGGGTCCTGGAGTGGACCCCTTTGTGCCCTGCAACAACACCTTTGGGGGGTATTCCTTCATCACATGACACTCAGTGGAGCAAAGGCTGATGTCAACTTCACCCCAGGATCTCTTATCAGTGCTGGAAGGTAAAGGGTAAAGGAACTGCTGACCATTAGGTCCAGTCGTGGCCAACTCTGGGGTTGCGGCGCTCATCTCGCTTTACTGGCCGAAGGAGCCGGCGTACAGCTTCCAGGTCATGTGGCCAGCATGACTAAGCCACTTCTGGAGAACCAGAGCAGCACACGGAAACACCGTTTACCTTCCCGCCGGAGCGGTACCTATTTATCTACTTGCACTTTTACGTGCTTTCGAACTGCTAGGTTGGCAGGAGCAGGGACTGAGCAACGCCCATCACAGGGATTCGAACCACCAACCTTCTGATCGGCAAGTCCTAGGCTCTGTGGTTTAACCCACAGTGCCACCCGCATCCCTATCAGTGCTGGAAACAAGCTGGAAACAAGGGCGTAATAATGCACACATTTTTAAATGCCTGTCTTCCTTTTACTTAGCAGATTCAAAGCAGACAACCACAATAACTGGCTACTATTGTCATTAAAAGCAGGGACGCAGGTGGCGCTGTGGGTAAAAGCCTCAGCGCCTAGGGCTTGCCGATCGAAAGGTCGGCGGTTCGAATCCCTGCGGCGGGGTGCGCTCCCGTCATTCGGTCCCAGCGCCTGCCAACCTAGCAGTTCGAAAGCACCCCTGGGTGCAAGTAGATAAATAGGGACCGCTTACAAGCGGGAAGGTAAACGGCGTTTCCGTGTGCGGCTCTGGTTCGCCAGAGCAGCAATGTCACACTGGCCACGTGACCCGGAAGTGTCTTCGGACAGCGCTGGCCCCCGGCCTCTAGAGTGAGATGGGCGCACAACCCTAGAGTCTGGCAAGACTGGCCCGTACGGGCAGGGGTACCTTTACCTATTGTCATTAAAAACCATTGAGACAGCAGAAACACCGCAAATATAAAATATGTTACAGACTTAGAACGTTCTTCTGTAACGGTCGTTCTATGAAAGGCAGGAACACCTGACAAGATCCATTATATCCAGATTTAGGAATTCAAATATTTGAGCATATTTCTAAATTAACAAACCTGATAAAAGCCCTTCAGCTCTTCTCTCTGTTTTCACTGCCTCAAAATTCCTCCATAAAGATCTTATTGATTTCCTATTGGTTGCAGTCAGATCATTGGTAGCCGGAGACTGAAAAACATCCTCTGGTTTATTTTTTATTTTTTAATGAAAATTGGTATAAGCACAGGGGCATTGTGGGGTGGGGGAGTGCAGGGGGGATTGCCTCAGGCACATTTTCCTGGGAGGGTGTGCTGCCCTCCCCAAGCCAACACAACACCGCTTTGCAAGGCAGGGATCTGATCAGATCCAAGCCTTTGCAAAGTGGCGTTGAGGCTGGGATCATTCCAGCCTCACAAAGCATCTTAGGGCTGGTGTTACTCCAGTGGCGAGGCCTGGGCTGGCGTGTGGTGAGCTCCTTTTTGCCTGTGCATCTGGGGCCATTAAAACACAATCCACCACTGTATGAGCGTGTTTCGCATCCTGCTCTCATGGAAAGATTAATGTGTGGTATGTTTAGAGTAGACCTCCAAGTGTGACTTGAAGTCTCCAGATTTGCCTGACCCACTCCGGGGGGGGGGGGGCTCAAATCCCCAGGTGGGCGAGAGTGCGATTAAAAATTAATAAAATAAATAAAATAATAAAACCAAACCAAACAAAGAAGACTTTGCATATAGTTTGCAAGCTCGGCCCAGCAAGAGCTGGCTGCAAATAATAGCATTTTAGGCAATCGAGGCCACTCCCCTATCCCAATTAACCTCCATCTCCAGGGCTTGCCCATGTGACTTCTCCAAGGGTCACGCCTAGGTTTCAGGTTTGAGCCCTGAATTCTCAGGGTCTGGGATGCTCCTGACCTGGAAACCCTAGTAGAAAGCAAGGAGCCAAACTGCATCTAACCAATCTGGAACGGTACAGTTTCCGCTCCTAGCTTTCATAAATACTTCTCTTGAGAGTTCACAACCTCCAGTGACGCACGCTGGGTTTCGGAGGGGGCTGCATCAGATTGTTGTTTTACTTGTTGTTTATCTGATTTTCAGTGCTTATCACTTCTTCCCAACCATATATCGTAACAGTGACACACGAGAAATCTGGAATTGTTTGTTTTGCTATCTTTGTCCTCTAGTGTGCTGCAAATTGCAGAATAAAATTATTCTCCGCTGGAAAAAAATTGATTTGGGATGCCTTGTGGGAAGCGGTTCATAAATCAAATAAGTAAATAAATAATCCAGAAATATCTGAAGAGACACAGATTCCCTAACCCTGATTTAACTAATCTACCTAAACATCACATTCTGTGCTCATTGTAGACAGCAAGCAAGGAGTGGGCAATTGATGCCACAGATCCCTGTAGACAAGAAGTAAATAATTATTCTGTGGCTTTCTTCTTTGTCCTTTGACCGTAAAAGCTTTGTATTTGTTTTGCATTGCAAAGGAGCCCATGAGTTCCAATCAGTAACAGAGACAGAGTTGAATTAGCTGCTGACTTTGCTTCTTTGTCTTAGTATGCATCACACCATCCTGTGATCTTTTTTGCCCATTTTAACCTAATTCGCCCACAAAGAGCTTCCTGAATTACCACTGCAGCATTCTGCAGACTGGTCTTCCACTGTGTTCTCTATCAGTAGCTTCCCCCCCCCCCCCTCCTGCCCTCTTTTTTTGTTTAATATCAAGCCCAAGGAAGAGTTCTGTGAAGTTCAAAAGCTGATCATGGACCATAGGAAGATGCCTTATACTAAGTGTGGATCTACAGACAGGAAAAGCCCCGCTATAAATAAGCCAGAAATTAAATTGTTATAACAAAAGGGAAAACAGCCTATGTAAAAATCGCATAGAAAATTTGCTTGCTCTCTGGTGCCATCTGGTATGCTTATAACACATTCAAAGCATTGTTTTTTGACTAATGTACCTGAGGCCTGAGGCAGCCCATCTGGCTCTTATTATCTACATGGACTGCAGTGGCTTTCCAGGGATTCTGGCAAGGGACATTCCCATGTAGAGATACTGGGAATTAAACCTGGCATCTTCTGCTTGCAAAGCCATTGCTCTACCTCCAAGTTACAGGCCTTCCTTGAAAACATAAACCTGCTGCTTTGTAGTCTGAAATTGACTTCCTTTCCCACTCTGCTTTTAGACTCGGTTAGTTGCAATTTTTTGAAAATTCGAAATGCGGTTGCAGGACCAGACAATTCACTGTTGACTGACAAAACATGTCTACAATGTGTTTAATTACCAAAGATTGTGCCTCTTTCTTCCTATTCAAAGTAGCAGCATTATTATTGATGAACAGTCCCTTAATGACAGCTTAATTAATCATTTCCTGTTCCTTGGGGGAAAGGAACTACTTCAACTGCTTTCCTTTCATTATTCTTTTTTCTTCATAGCAAAAGATCAAAAATTAAATTAGCAAAAGAATTTAAAAGAACACGAAAACTGTAATTAAAGCTTATCCCCCCTCTACTGCATAGAACAGGAACTAAGAATTTAGTGTACAACTACATAGCTAGTAATCAGGAATGCTACAGCCACCCGAAACAGGAAGCAATGAAAGGCACAGCAGATGTGAAGCAAGGAGGAAGCTAATAATTGTAGGAGATGTTTGTCTAACAAGACTTATGTCTCAGTCAGCATTTCAGAAGGAAGGGGCACGGGTGGATAATATAGGACTATATCAAGTGTTGCATCAAACCACCTTTTAAATTCTGCTTTTGGTTCATTGCAGAAATGCGGTGTCATACTATGAAAGCTACTGGCCCATTAGAGTGGTGCATATGAACCCACTCAAATGCTGAAAGCTTGCAACGAGGGCATTGCAGCTATGCCTGCCTCCTCACAGACAGTGGCCATGCATTGGTGGCTGTGTGAAGCAAGCCTACCGGCATATGTCATACACATGGGGGAGGGGCTCCTCCATGGGAGAGGGAACCTGGGCCAATCAGAAATCATGCCTCCCTACCCCTAGGAGGAGCCCCATCTGTATACATCTGTGAAAGTGCTCTGTCCACATACATCAGAATGTGCTGAGGGCTGTTTCACACGGCCACCATGTGTGCAGCCAGCACACCTGCTGCTCACATCCATGACCCTGTGGCTCCCTCACATGTGCCTCCAATGCCTGAGGGGTTTGCATGTGTTTGTCCCCTCCTGTTGTTGAGGTATGCAGTTGGTCATAGTTACCATATACACCATCCAATGTCCAAAGCTGGAGAGACAAGGTAGGTTTCACAGGTTTCTGAAGTGCTGAAATAAATTATTTAGCATGAGCCAATGTGGTAATGGTAGAGGTTGAGTGTGTGTGTGTGTGTGTGTGTGTGTGTAGATATATGTGTGTATGTTGTCGTTTAGTCATGGCCAACTCTTTGTGACCCCATGGACCAGAGCACACCAGACACTCCTGTCTTCCACTGCCTCCCGCAGTTTGGTCAAACTCATGTTAGTAGCTTCGAAGACACTGTCCAACCATCTCGTCCTCTGTCATCCCCTTCTCCTTGTGCCCTCTATCTTTCCCAACAGCAGGGTCTTTTCCAGGGAGTCTTCTCTTCTCAAGAGGTGGCCAAAGTATTGGAGCTTCAGCTTCAGGATCTGTCCTTCCAGTGAGCACCCAGGGCTGATTTCCTTCAAAATGGGTAGGTTTGATCTTTTTGCAGTCCATGGGTGTATGTAGCTATGTATAAACACATCACAGTAATAGATATCAGCTCTACCACACCATAGTCAACTCTAATTAAATTAAATACAGTCTTTGTCTTCAGACCAAACTGGGAGCATGCTATCACAAAACCACTAAGTGGCACTGCATTCCAATGTTGGTTAGTTTGTGAATGCTGAAAGAATTCTCCTGAATTTAGTTCCCATGAATTATAGGGACATCCTGTTACATATCCTCCAACATTTCTCTGATGGAAAAAGGGTTGCCTAGTGCTATTTTTCTAGAAAAAGAGGTGCTGGAACTCACCATGAATGCATTCCTCGTTCTCTCATAATGGCAATGGCACCCACCTGAGAGATGCCGGAACTGACTTCCGGTGAGTTCTGGCTGGGGAAAAAGCCCTGATCCTAAGGAAAAGTGGGACATTCTGGAATCAAATCAGAAATTGGGATGGCTTCTGTAAATGCCGGACTGTCCCTGGAAAACAGGGGCACTGGGAGAGTCTGTGTTATGCATTCTCTTCAACTTCAGGTAACAAGACTGAGAATTTAGTAAGAAGGAGCCGCTAGGTAAACACCATTTTATTGGTGATAGGCAGTATGGGGGGCACTGTGTGAAGGACAGAAACAAAAAGGCGTTCATATTAACAGTTGTGGTGTTTTGAAGGTAGGAAGGCTTTTGTCCGTGTGTGGTGGAAAGTTGGTCATCAGTCCTGAAGCTAGACCCACAAGTGCCTGAAATAGCGCAGCCATTTCCTATTACCAGCATATTCCAGTCACATCGTGCATTGATTAGTCCTGCCACCTCTCTCTCACTTTGAACGGCACCGTTAAAAGAAGCTATGTCACTCTCCCTCTTCAAAATACCATCTCCTTCCTTTTTTCATTATTCTACTCAATTTCATTTGCAGTGATGTTTCCCAAATGCAGTTGGCACACTCTTTGCAATAACACATTTTGCAAATAAGCCCCACTTTGCTCCCCTCCTTGGCAAGCTAATCAGCACTTTACAACCCATCTGAGCCTCTTTACAAGCTAATTGATGCTTTGCCATGCATGTCACCTCCTTTCCCAGGCTATTTTTTGCACCAAGGATGGAAAAAAATTCCTGCTCAGGGAAGATGCCATGACAGTTTGTTTGTTGCTGTTGTTCTCTGACATTGTCTTGTTCAGCTCTAAGAAACTATCTAAAAGGAAGCCCTCGACTTAAATGATGACAGAAATGCCAGGTAGACTTTTTGCTGACTTTATTGTTGGTAGAACATGCATTTTCCCCTGGCATTGCAAGGAGTGCTCTAACGGGCTTGGCTGGTACCAGGAATGGGTGGGCAGGGGATTGGCAAACCCAATAGTTCACACCTCCAGCTCACTGGCATTAATCGACCTTTGTGGTTACTTAAAGGAAAGGCATACGAATTATAACTGAGCAAAAAACCCCCACCTCCATGTCACATTAAATAAGCTACAACATATTAAATGTAAGTGCATTTTTTAACTATTGTCACTACGTGGGAGAGTGAAATGCAGGTCAGGACCATAATACATGGGTTTAGCTCATGGGTAGGCAAACTAAGGCCCGGGGGCCAGATCCGGCCCAATCGCCTTCTGAATCCGACCCGCGGACAGTCCAGGAATCAGGGTGTTTTTACATGAGTCGAATGTGTCCTTTTATTTAAAATGCATCTCTGGGTTATTTGTGGGGCATAGGAATTTATTCATTTCCCCCCCAAAAAATATAGTCCAGCCCCCCACAAGGTCTGAGGGACAGTGGACTGGCCCCCTGCTGAAAAAGTTTGCTGACCCCTGATTTAGCTCTTTCTTCCCCTATTGTGGGTCCAGCCCTTTCCCACTCTCAGGGCTGGCTCAGCTGCTGTTCAGCACAGAAGCTCAGAAGTGAGCAGCAAGGTTGATTCTTTATTCAGAGAGTAAAAACCCAACAGAGAACTCCACGGACAGGACAAGCTTGGTGAGGCAGTTGCCAGAACTGAGAACCTGAGCCTCCTACTTCCTCTGAAGGCTCCTCCCCAGCCAACTGCCTTCCCAACAGTTGCAAACTCCTTTGGGGAGGGGCTCTCTGTGCCTTTTGTTCTGCTACATGTAACTCCCTCCTTGTTCTTGGGGAGAGAGGAGGAAGGGAGAAGGAAACAGTGGAAATGGCAGGTGGATGGGGATCTCAGCCTCCTCTTCAGCTACCTCAATCTCACTTAAACCTGTTGCTTGCTCAGCCTCCAACCCACCTGCACTCCCTCCTTCCTCTGACCTGTCTCCTGCATCCCACAACCATTCCCCCGGCTTGGAGCCTTCCCACACTAATGCTTCCCTGTGGGGTTCCCTGGCTGTTGTGGTTAAGAGCAGTAGACTCGTAATCTGGTGAATCAGGTTCATGTCTCCGCTCCTCCACATGCAGCTGCTGGGTGACCTTGGGCTAGTCACACTTCTCTGAAGTCTCTCAGCCCCACTCACCTCACAGAGTGTTTGTTGTGGGGGAGGAAGGGAAAGGAGAATGTTAGCCGCTTTGAGACTCCTTCGGGTAGTGATAAAGCGGGATATCAAATCCAAACTCTTCTTCTTCCTCCTCATCTGGCCAGTTCCTGAGACCCACATGGCTGCAATTTGACTTGGCAGGGAAGCTTTCATTGGCACCAATGGGGGGGGGCTTAGTTTCTGAAGGAAATTGCAGCTGTGAGGGTTGGGTGGCATGTTTGTCTGGGGCCAAAGTAGGAGAGGGAATACAGTGCCCCTGCCATGGCAGCAACTGCTTAAAACTGAACCTACTTTAAATGCCGACGCACGTTCAACATATTGTTCGGCTCTGAATCATAAACCAGAATTAAAAATAGTGGCAGAAATCCTAAGCATGCTCACTTGAAAGCATGTTTTCATCCAAATCTCCCTCAAAAGGATAGTGGGACAAAATGGGATCAATGGTTTATCAGGGACAAGTATCCTCACAACCCCCTCAAAAAAAAAAAAAGTTGAAAGGAAGTTAGAGCAGATGCAGAACTGATTTTTCAGTTGTTGCCCTGGATCAGAGCAGGGTAGAGATGGCAAACTGGTGGTGTTATGTACTGAAGTTCTCACCCTGGGCCAGCAGGGGGATACTGTAGATAGTTATGCAAATAAGGGATCAAAAGTGATTGGATAGTTTTAGAAAGTTGTTACAGTTACGTTGTACTGGAGCTCTATATATGCAGGCTGACTGAACCCTTCAGTTCAGTTCTGTCCTGGCCTGTGAATAAACAAGAGCTGTTTGAAGAATCGCTGTGTCGTCTGATATGTTCACCCACAACTTAACAGGTGGAACTCTAGATGTTGCCGAACTACAACTCCCCACACCCCTAACCAGAACAGCCAATGGTCCGGGGTGATGGGAATTGTCGTTCAGCCGTATTTAGAGAGCCACAAGTTAGTCAACCCTGGAATAGGATACAGTTGTACTGAATGGAGAGAGGCTGCTTCCGACTTGCCTTGGCTGCTTTTTAAAAACACAACTTTTAAAGGGCATCCACTCAGAATTAAGTAAGTGCAGACCCGTTGATTTCAAGACAGCTTAATTTCCCATTGGAGCGTTGCCAGCCATTCTGAAGACCTGACTCCTGAACAAAACAAGGAGCTTCTCCAGGAAAAATGTAATTAAAAGCTAGCCTTGATGGCATGTTCACCATCAGATGATCAACAGCAGTCGGCCCTGATTTGCCTAACTCTTCTTTGCTCCGGTGCACATTTAAATCTTAGGGAAATGTCTGTGGCTTTTGTTCAACCAAAGGGAGCTTGCTGGGGGAAATAAGTCAACTTAAGACTTCTGGGGCATACCCTGAGGTCCCGCAGAGAGCCTCTTCCTCTCAGCTTGATGTGGTGCCCTAAGGGGTGATAAGGTAAGCCTAAAAGATGTGGTGTCTTTTGTTTCTAGCTGCACCCACCAGAATTAGGGTACAGTGCTAGCATTTTATTCAGTCAGGGTGTTAGGAATAAAAGAATTTCTCTGACAAAAAGCTATTTTTATTTCTTGCTGCTCCTCACTAGTAATTCTTCCCTTTAAATCTTTTTCAAGAAATATTTCTGAGGCTCTACCAAATGACCAGGTACTTTTAAAATCACTAGTTTCATACAACGCTGTGCAGTAAATTTGATTTTACTACATGCCTAGCAAAATCGGGAAGGGCCATAGCTCAATAGTAGAGCATCTGTTTTTCATGCAGAAGGTTCTAGGTAGAGCTGGGAGAGAACTCTGCCTAAAACCCTGATGGACCAATGGTCTGACTTGGTATAAGGCAACTTCCTGTGTTCTCTATGACCTAACACTAGACTATCAGGAATGAATGAATAAAGGAGTACGCAAAGACTATCAACAGCTGCCATAGATAGCACATAATGTTCTGCATTTCCATCCCTTCACCATGACTCTTGTTTTGGCTTTTCCCTTCTTACAAAATTGGGAAATGAAATTAAAAATTCAATACTGAACGTAAACACAGCATTTCACTTACACTTTGTTCGCCTGCGCCTCGTGTTTACTTTCCCGATAGAAACCTTCCTAGACACCGGATACTCCTGGCATGATAAATAAATATTATCTTTAAATAGAAGACCTACATCACTGCAGACGTAATACAGCGAAATAAAGAACACCTCATATAATCACCATAAATAACAAATAGCAACTTATCAGTACAGGCCTGTCAATCCAGCAAGACGCTTTCAACTGCCTAAGTGGAAACGTTTCAACCCCAAACTGCATGTAAAAGCAGAATCTTCTCAGATGGCAGATAAAGTCTGATTTAAAAGGAATCTGTTTTTGTGCCTTTTACTTTGTTTGTAGAATCCCAGTTTTTCCAAAATGAATCCCCAAGGATATTTGCAGAGGAGGAAAGAGATTCTGCTCTCTGTCTCTGGATTATAACTAGAGATGCCATGAAGAACCCAAAAGGGCTACTTGCAGAAGCAAACAGCCCTGTTCACCTCCTCACAAGTAGGACCGGGGTAATAAAGGGCTCTGCTCAGTGCCTGCCTTATGCCCCACCAACTTTGGCCCTGACAGCAGATGCATTGACCGCATCCATGGAGGACCACACATTCAGTGTCTGTGTGAAGACCAACTATATGCTTACAGTGAGAACAGGAGGAAGCTGCCTTAAATCAAGACAGACCATAGGTCCAACTACTGTTGTGTTCCTCAACCTTGGATCCCCAGACATTGTTGGACTGCAGTTCCAATCATCTCCTTCCCATGGACCACGATTCCCATCATCAGCTTAGCCAATGATCTAATAAGAATTGCAGTCCAACCACATTGGGAGAAGTAGTCCAGCTACCTCTAGGAACCCACTGGTCTACACTGAATGGCAGCAGCTCTCCAGGATTTCTCCCAACCTTATTTGGAGATGCTGAAGATTGAACCTGGGACCTTCTACATGCAAAGCAGATGCTCTACCACTGAGCTGTGGCTCTTCCTCTAAATTGTAAGCACACAAGGACTCCCTCTCCATTGCTACCAGAACTCTGATAGGCTAAATTGAACTACAGTGGTACCTCAGGTTAAGTACTTAATTTGTTCCGGAGGTCCGTACTTAACCTGAAACTGTTCCTAACCTGAAGCACCACTTTAGCTAATGGGGCCTCCTGCTGTTCCTGTGCTGCCGGAGCCCGATTTCTGTTCTTATCCTGAAGCAAAGTTCTTAACCTGAAGCACTATTTCTAGGTTAGCGGAGTGTGTAACCTGAAGCGTATGTAACCCGAGGTACCACTGTATGAAAATCTACATGTGGAACTGCTTCACACTAATGCCAAATGAATGACTGCCTAGGGACATGTCTAGGATGCACAGTCCTCATATCCTGCCCCCTTTGATGCATTCATTAAAAATGTGTGCATGCTATATCTTTTGGATACTATTAGCGTGAAGCTTGCTAAGGGCAAGTTTGTGCATGCATGCTGTAGACCTAGAATGGAGAATCTGTGGCCCTTCAGGTGTCCCTGGACCATTGCCCATGATGGAGGAGGCTGATGAAAGTTGTACTTCAAGCAATGCTGAAGGGACATAGGTACCCCAATCTGTGCTCTGAAGTACCTAGTTAAGGCAATGTATATACAGTGGTACCTTGGTTTACAAACTTAATCCGTCCTGGAAGTCCGTTCTTAAACCGAAACCATTCTTAAACCGAGGTGCGCTTTCCCTAATGAGGCCTCCCACTAACGGTGCCCTTCCACCGTTCGGACTCCGTTCTTAGACCGAAGTAAAGTTCACAAACTGGGACACTACTTCCGGTTTTGCAGAGTTCGTAAACCAAATGGTTCGTAAGCAGGGCTGTTCTTAAGCCAAGGTACCACTGTATATATGGCCTGCACACACCTGGACACAGTCTAGCAAACTACCCACTGAAAAGACTCCAGTATGAATTGTACAAAGCTACATTTTCCCAACAAGCAGCTGCTACTTAAAAGCCAGGCGCTAAGATCCAAAGAAAAAGGCTTAATTTTCACTTACAAAGCAATATCCTACTCAGCTTGTCCGACCTGCAGTTCTAGTACATTTAACCAACTCAGCTTTGAGTGGTATGCCAGTTATCATGCAAAAGTAAAAAGTTGTTCGTTTTTTCTCAAAGCTGTGGTTGAAAACTCCCAGATTCTAAAAGAATATGCGCTGCTGATAATGATCGTGGTTTCATACGAAACATGTGGTGTTGTGGCTAGAGACTTGGACTTTGTAGAAAATAACAGTGGCCTCATTGGAAGGGTGGGCCTGGATATCAGTTTCAAAATAAAGGTATAAGGGAAATGGTCCGATGGAGATAATCTAATCTTTCGGATGAAAAGCAGAGTAATTTACGGTGCTGCAGTTTAAATATTAGCTGTCATGGAAGATGTTAAATAAATCTCAGTGAGAGGAAGTGGAGTGATGCTGTTCCCTTTTCCACTCCAAACCTTTGCCCTTTCCAGGATGTTTCAGGGTAGTGTGAAAAGTGGAGGCGCTTGTCAGCTCTCAGTAATGTCAGTCTATCCACTTGGAACTCTTATTATTTATTTACTACATAGATGCCAAAATGTCTCCTAAGCAGTTAAGTGACTTAGAAGCCATTCTAGCCGTCCCTTCTGAGTTCAACCTGCTGTGCGTGTGTGTAAGACCACACCTAAATATCGGTATAGTAAGGATAGAATCTGCTCTTAAGGCAGAACTTAAGACAGAACATAACAACCCAGCTGAATCTGATGAAAGGGTAGGGATCGATGGCCATTTTTAATTTTTGCAGTCTTAAATTCAGACCTCCAGATTTCTGCAGCAATTTCCTTTAAAAAACAACCAACCACTGTCAGGGAACTGCCATCGGCTCAGGGGCAAGAGGGGGAAAGCCGAATGGATTACAGAGAGCCCCCAAAGATTGTGGGAAGCAGCACTTCCTC
The DNA here is from genome assembly GCF_965112155.1 of Podarcis liolepis. NCBI lineage: Eukaryota > Metazoa > Chordata > Lepidosauria > Squamata > Lacertidae > Podarcis > Podarcis liolepis. Next base: position 16,492,254 of record NC_139564.1, on the reverse strand, counting down.
AACGGAGGAAGGTAGCCACGCCTCTAGTGGAGAGGAGATGCAGGGCTCGGAGGAGGCGAGGCAGTGCCAGGACACCTTGCCTGAGCAAAGCGGGGAGGGGAGAGGCCCCCTGTCACCCACGCCTTCCCTGCACAGTAGGCTTCCGCGCAGAGAGGGGAGGCGCAGACTGGGCGTCAAGAAACTACTCTGCTGGGGAAGGTTTAAGGACCGCCCACTCTCAGATTCTGCCAGTGAATGAGCAAGACACGGGATAGAGGCGCTCTGCTTTCCAAAGGTTTTTATCACCGATAAGAAAGCTTTAAAACAGACTATTGCAGCATATTGCCTGGTTGCTCTCGAGCAACCAACCTATACCTTTAACAACCGCCTTATGAAAATTCTTCAGCATTTTAAGAACATAAGAAGCGCCTGCTGAGCCAACCCAATGGCCCTTCAAGTCCAACATCCTGTTCTCACAGCGGCCAACCAGATGCCTGTGGGAAACCAGTGGGCGGGACCTGAGCAGAAGACCTTCCTGTGTTTTCCATCAGATGGCATTACTGCCTCAGACCTTGGAGGAAGAACATAGTTCCCATGTCTAATCCTCTATTAAAGCCACCCACCTTGGTTCCTGCCACAGCCTCCTGTGGAAGCAGATTCCAGAGTTTAACTATACACTGTGCAAAGAAATACTTTCTTTTGCCTGTCCTAAATCTTCCGACATTTAGTTTCATGGATGTATATGAGTTCTAGTGTTATGAGAAAGGAAGAAAAACTTTTCCTCTGTCTTCCCCATCCAAATAGTTGGACCCTCTGGTTACTTAAAGAAAAGCAATTTTTTGCATAGAAATTATAACCAATTGGGAATTAAACAAAGACTTCAGTTCTGAACATCAAAGCCAGACCTGCCATGAGGCAGTGTGAGTCACAGGCCTCAGGCGGTAGCGTCTGTAGTACTGGGGACCGAGGGTGAAGTGTCTGAAGACAAAGCTGTGTGTGTGCTACAAAGGTTGTCCTTTGCCTCCTAAGCTAGTCTATAAACCTCAGGTACAGAGGGGACCACTGTTATGTCACCAGCAGGGATGGAGGAAAAAATATATTCAGTATGCATTTTAAGACAAAACGATCAGATGTGCACTTTGTGAAACAATATGCGAACAAAACACAACCTTCCTTCAAAATTCGCACCAATGCGAATTTTGCAGTGCAGTTCTCCAACCAGTGCTTACAAAAATGCAGAAATTGGGTGTGTCTGAAACTGAATATGTTGGTGAAATTAACATTTAAAAATGCATTACATATGGGGAAATTGCATGCAAACTCAGAACTGCATCTAAAAATGTGTTTATTAGGACAAATGATGAATTTTTGGCAATGGTTTTTTTAAAAAAATATTGCAAATTGCTGCAAGGTGTGGAGAACTGAATTTAAGATCTGAAAAACTGGAAACTCGGAGAACTAAAATGGGTAGATCCTTCCACCCCTAGTCATCACCAGTGTCAGGGGTAAGATTCATTTCTCAGTCTGGTCAGTATTTGATGAACGGAAGGCAGGGAGGACACTGTCTTGCCCATGGGTAGGCAAACTAAGGCCCGGGGGCCGGATCCTGCCCAATTGCCTTCTAAATCCAGCCCGCAGACAGTCCGGGAATCAGTGTGTTTTTACATGAGTAGAATGTGTCCTTTTATTTAAAATGCATCTCTGGGTTATTTGTGGGGCATAGGAATTTGTTCTTTTTTTCTTTTCTTTTTCAAAATATAGTCCGGCCCCCCACAAAGTCTGAGGGACAGTGGACCGGCCCCCTGCTGAAAAAGTTTGCTGACCCCTGGTCTTGCCCTTTGAACAACTCTTGGATTCAGCAGTCATTTTAATTCAAAAGTAAATCCCACTGTGGGTGATAGGGTTATCTCCTAGCAAAGCACACATAGGACTGTGACCTTAGAGACTTCGAAACCTTATTTGTTTAAAATGCTTAATATCCTACCCTTCCATCTGACAACTTTTCCAGGGCAGCTCACCATCAATATTCAAAACAACAACAGCATGGAAACTAAAGTGCAATTAAAACGATGGATCCAGAGGAAACCAATATGGGAAGACCACACATTGCAATTAAAAGCAAACATCCCCTCCCCACACTCCCCCCCAAAAAAAACACAAAATTGTGATACCCCTGACATACCTTACAAGGCCACTGTAAGGATTATCATGAGAAAAAATGTTTGTAGGGTGGCATTTTATTTTTGTAAACCTTCTATCCTAAACCTATTTACCTGGGATGAAGACCCGCTAAATTCAACAGAACTTACTTCTGAGTACACCTGTTTAGGATTGTGTGTGTGTGTGTAATATTCATATTTGTGCTGTTGAAGGTTCTGAGGTTACTGAAGCCAGGGCAGCAAAAATTTGTTCCAGCTGTTCCACATTCCAGATCGGCAGGGCTGGGTTCAGGTGCAGTGACTCAGCAAATTGCAGCGTCATTTCACACACCCATCTAAATCTCAGATCATATGGTTGGCAGTATTCACAAGCCTACAATTATTCAGCCCTGCACAGTAATGTACCTGTGGGAAGCTGACAGAAATAGACTGAATGAAACAGACACATGATCTGAAGAAAAGCTTGTCCTTCGGAGCATATTTCATCTCATTCTACCCTCTGCAATGGACTGAGTGACGACACAATTAGTTTTTGACTCTCAGAAAGTTAAGTACTATAGTGTTTAATTGTTTGAGGCAATTAACACATTCATATTTTGACTGTATATGTAAATGACACCTAATCTTAAGTATCTGCCATTGGAGACGTCTAAGAACAAACTTTTTCCCCCTGCTGCTTGGCTTGCAAGTTTCCTTCTTTTCTCTCTCTCTTTTTTCCTTTTCTTTTTTTAATTTGATATATTTTTATTAATTTGAAATAAATACATTTATGAAAAACAGATGTACATACAAGTAAACAAGCATACAATCAAATGGTACAGCATTATTATCATTATGAAGCATTTATTGTTTCAATACAATTGCACAAGAGATGACTCTAAAAGTAAATTGCAGATATATTTAAAAATCCACAGTTACACCATAAACAAATGCCATTCAGTCTGACATATAGAAGGAAACTTGCAAATCTTATAGTGTGGTGGTTTGTTTGCAAGTTTCCTTCTGTATGTCATGCTGAATGGCATTTGTGATGGTGTAACTGTGGATTTTTAAATATATCTGCAATTTACTTTTAGAGTTATCTCTTGTGCAATTGTGCTGAAACAATAAATGCTTCATAACGATAATAGTGCAGTGCCAGCCATGTGTTTTCTAACATAATCAAAATTGACAGGTCCCTGTCCCAGTGGGATTGCAGCCTGGATTTTGACACTGCATAGAGAACATGTGAGAAAATGTAGCTAATTGAATACAAGACCTGAGCTGTACTTTCAGAGGCCAAGGTCCTTGTAGCATTATGCACATTATGTTTCCCAGCATAAGCAAAAACGACCTGTTCCCTCCCCAGTGGAGCTGACGTAATCATCTTATGCTGGAAGAAAATAAGGGATGCATTTGAGAAAACACAGAAATACATGTTTATTTTAAAATGCAAGGATCCTTCCAAGTATGTGTGACAGTTGTTGTTGTTTATTCGTTTAGTTGTGTCCGACTCTTCGTGACCCCATGGACCAGAGCACGCCAGGCACTCCTGTTTTCCACTGCCTCTCACAGTTTGGTCAAACTCATGCTGGTAGCTTTGAGAACACTGTCCAACCATCTTGTCCTCTGTTGTCCCCTTCTCCTTGTGCCCTCAATCTTTCCCAGCATCAGGGAGTCTTCTCTTCTCATGAGGTGGCCAAAGTATTGGAGCCTCAGCTTCAGGATCTGTCCTTCCAGTGAGCACTCAGGGCTGATTTCCTGAAGAATGGATAGGTTTGATTTTCTTGCACTCCATGGGACTCTCAAGGGTCAGTAGATGTGGGATTTCCTTAGCTCTAGGAGAAAAGATCACTCACTAACCTGCCACCCTTTAAATCAGGTCTGGAGGGGATCTTTGGTCCTCCAGATGCTGCTAAACAACAACTCCCATCATCCCCAGCTGTTGGCCATGCTTGCTGGGGCTGATGGGAGTCGTGGTTCAGCAACATCTGGAGGCCTAAAGGTTGCCCACATCAGCTTTGAATAGCTCCCAAGGAACTCCTAGCTGCTACAGTTATACTGCAATCCTACATATGCTATGAGAAGTGGGTTTTGCTGCTGTGCAAACATGCGTTGGAATGCACCTTTAATTCCTATTTATCTCATTCAGAAGCTAGTGGTTTTCCATTTGGTCTGTGTATCTTCCGTGATCCACTAAACTGAATGCCAGTCACCAGCAGCCATGTGTGGCTCACAAACCTCCTGGTTTTGCTGTCTGCAGTACATTGCAGAAATGGGGGGGCAAGTGAGTGGCTGTCAAGCACTTTGAAGACAGCTAATTCTCCCCTGGCCTCCTCGCTGGCCCAAATAGGACTAATTTAGCCAGCTAGCCCTGGTGACCATCTAACGTTTATTGGATGGATTTCCCCCAAAATTGATTTTTGAACTTTGAATTTATTGTTATTCACGCTTTTATACTGTATTTTATGCTTTTTTTGTTGTTGTATCACAATTAAGAGCTTTAAATTTGTTGTTAGCCACCCTGAGACAAGTTTTCTGAACCAGGAAGGGTGGGGTATAAATAGAAATTATTATTATTATTATTATTATTATTATTATTATTATTATTATTATTAGCAGGTAGGCTATTTAGTCCTGCAGGCCTGCTTTAAGGAGAAAGTCCCTTCCTGTGCATGGCCAAAGAACGTTACAGATACACAAAAGTAATAATCTGTCATTGTATCAACTCCACAGCCATTGGGTTTGCTGTAGTACAATGTAAGTATGCGTCACCCAGCGGCGTAGCGTAGGTTGTCAGCACCCGGGGCAAGGCAAGTAATTTGCGCCCCCTAACCCGTGGATTTGCGCCCCCTAACCCTACAAATCTATGCCTATATCTCTCTTTCTCATATTCCAATTGATTCCCATTTCAGCCGATCGATCCCCGAAGCTCTCACCCAGCGAAATTTGTGCGTAATTACGCTTCACCATCCCTAATCCTGCCGCTTCCACCGGGAAATCATGACGGTGCGTTTCTCCTCTCCAAACTTTCCCCGGCCCTTTGCCGGCCGGTGCAGCCCTTTTGGCTACGAGCTCCCCTCCTTCTCTGCCCGCTTCCGACCCCACCTCCCCGTCCAGCCTCCCTACCTCCTGAAAAAAGGTGACGGCACCGAGCAGGACACCCCCGCGGCCATCGGAGAGAGGCGGGGCCGAGGGAGGCAAGCCAATGGGCGAGGCGGGGGTAGGTGGCCACGGGGGCGGGCGCTGCCGCAGTCCTCGGGTGGGCAAGGGAGGAGCAGGCGGAGGCTGGCCGGCCGCTCTGACAATAGGGGCGGGCCGGGGGCACGACGGGGCTGGGCCCTCTGGACTCGCCCCCCCCCAGATGTTGCGCCCGGTGCGGCCGGCACCCCTGGCACCACCCACGCTACGCCACTGGCGTCACCCACTTCTGGTTCTCCTGTTACAGTTCTCAGAGGTGGGAAGAGAGAGTGATGTGCGTTTCTCCAGTGCTAAAATAGCCTTGCATGAGTAGGAGGAACTAAAACAAATTTCCTGTTATAGTTTCACCAATACTTTTGTTGCAAAGGACAAGTTTTGTGTTGTTGTTTTTTTAAAAAAATTAAATGTCTTTGGCAGGAGACAGAGTTTCCAGGAAAAGTCTGAGGCCACTTGAAGTGGCAACCTTGCTACAACAGCGGCAAGAGTCTTGATAGCACAAGGATGGAAGAATGCGGAAATCCCAACGAAAGAACAGTGGCAAGAAAAATTGATGAGCTATGCAGAGCTGGCTAAATTGACTTACAAACTGCGAGACAAGGACTTTAAGGAAGAATGGGAATGTTTTGCAAATTATCTAAAAAGACAACAAAATGAATTGGACTCTTTGGCAGGTTTTGAATAAACATACACAAATTTATTGGTTGACAACATGATAGATAGATAACGTAAGGATATGTATCATTTTATAGCATGCAGAGAATGATATGTGCTGAGAAATCAGAGAGAGGAGCTGAAGGAAGTCTTTGGTGGAGGGAGAGGGATAGAAGGGGGGGAAATAATGGTTATATGGTTTGATAATTTGTTATGCTGAAATTGCTTAATTTTTATTTTTATTTTTAAAGTAGAAGTGGCAACCTTGCAGGAGCTAAGAGCAGGTCTCAATCTAGTAAGGGTCTGGATCTATTCAGCCTCTCTGAAAGTTAACATCAAATATTGCCCGTGATACTGTCCATATCAAAAGAAAACAGGAGTCCAAAGTGAAGCATCCTATTCGCAGAGTTGCCTGGGAAAACTACTAGGATCTGTGTCCTAGCAAACATACACAAGGTTGCGCTGCATGAAGTACTGGATCGATGCCAAGCCGTGAAAGGGTCTGCAACTGCCAACAAAAAGGATGTTGTTTCTTCCAAACACACCCCTGGGAGAAAGACAAGCTCACTGCAGGAGATTCTGGCCACCAGATCCAACAAAAATAAGCAAGCAATTACAGTGCTGTATTGCAAACATTAAAAAAGAAGAAAACTTGTCTGTAAAACTCCTAACTGAGAGCTAGGAGTTCACCTCCCCCACTTCGTCTTACAGAAAGCAAGAGAAAGTCTGTACAGAACTCAGATTCAACAGTTTCAGCAGGTATTGCAAGTTGTTTTGTGCCTATGTATGGAAACAGCATCTGGTTGGCCAATATGAGACCAAGATGCTTGAACTAGTTGATCCACTGGCCTGACCCAGAAGGCTGTTCTTATGTTCTTACCTACGGTTTTGTTTGTTTTAAAGACTGTATTATTTGATTGGTGAACTGTTTTGATTGTTGTGTAAACCTGCTGTTATGTACTGAGTTGAACAGGATCCAAAAGGCAGCAGTCTGATTGGTCCTAGAACAATAGGGTCCAGAATGCAGCAGTCTGATTGGTCCACAGAAGCCACCCAATCCAACTCCAGGTGGAAGTGAATCTGCAACCTGATTGGCCTACAGGTGAATCCTGGAATTAGCCAATCACGTGGGGCCCATTGTGTAAATAATGTATATAAAGCAGACATTCTAGGGGAACTTCCATTCCTCCTCCCCACCACTCTGAGCTGAATAAAGAGCACGAAATCCACTCTCGACTCCCGAGTATATTTCACCTGCTGTGGGATCTACAGTGGTACCTCGGGTTACATACGCTTCAGGTTACATACGCTTCAGGTTACACACTCCACTAACCCAGAAATAGTGCTTCAGGTTAAGAACGTTGCTTCAGGATAAGAACAGAAATCGGGCTCCGGCGGTGTGGCAGCAGCAGGAGGCCCCATTAGCTAAAGTGGTGCTTCAGGTTAAGAACAGTTTCAGGTTAGGAACAGACCTCTGGAACGAATTAAGTACTTAACCTGAGGTACCACTGTATAGTGAAAAGCGGGATTTTGTGGTGCAGCTGTCAGTTCAAAAATGCACTGGAGAACCGATCGAAAAATGAGAAACTGAAAGGAAACCGAAATTTTGCCTATGTGAGGTTTGCCTTGGAACAAGGGAAGGCACCAGACTAACCTGACTCTTTGTAGCTGACTGAGGCAGGGAGAGTGGAAGCTGTTTACTTTGAGGGGAAATAAGGCTGCTTTGCAGTCTGACACTGTCTGTCTCAGGGATTTTGCCTGCTCCCGCAGGCCTCCATAACTATATTTGTAGATAAACAGATTCCACTAAAATGTCATCAATCGCCAGCACTCGCCTCGCAGGGGAACTGACCCTGTGAAACTCCCTACCGCTTGGGAACAGGGGGACTGTCATGAACAGGAAAACAATATTTTTTTTATTTTGCCTCATCCTCCTGCTGCTATTAGAACAGTATACATTCCAACTCCCAATTTACTAGAGGCAGTCCCTCTCCCCTGGACAATACTTGCTCCTATTTGTGTGTGTGTGTGTGTGTGTGTGTGTTGAAGATGCCTTCTTTTCTTTTCTTTCACTTTTTCAGTTGTTGAGAGTGAGCTGCTAGATTTGTATAGAAGAAGAGTTTGGATTTGATATCCCGCTTTATCACTACCCGAAGGAGTCTCAAAGCGGCTAACATTCTCCTTTCCTTTCCTCCCCCACAACAAACACTCTGTGAGGTGAACGGGGCTGAGAGACTTCAGAGAAGTGTGACTAGCCCAAGGTCACCCAGCAGCTGCATGTGGAGGAGCGGAGACGCGAACCCAGTTCACCAGATTAAGAGTCCACTGCTCTTAACCACTACACTGACTCTATAGGGCGGGTGGAATGCATTTTGTTGCTTGAGAGACTGCATTTGCCTGGTGCCACCCCCAAACCTGAGGTTCCCCATTCTAGTGTATCTATCTATCTATCTACCTATCTAACCAAAGGAGCCTTTGCCCCCAGCTGGCTTTTAAATCACTGCAGGACAAGCTAGGACAGACAACAAACCCTTTGCGCCTCTCCTCTGTTTAGGGTGGGTCATAGCTGTCAACTTTCAGATTTGAAAATAAGGGATCAGCAGCCTCACTTGTCCTGAGGACGGTCTACGGGATATCTAACAATCCGGGATAGCCTCGGGAATCAGCGAGAAACGGCGCTGGAATAAGGGAATTTCCTGCCAAAAAAAGGAAGGTTGACATCTACAGGGTGGGTGTCCAATCCTGGTACAGTGGTACCTCGGGTTAAGAACTTAATTCGTTCCGGAGGTCCGTTCTTAACCTGAAACTGTTCTTAACCTGAGGTACCGCTTTAGCTAGCGGGGCCTCCTGCTGCCGCCACGCCGCTGTCACACGATTTCTGTTCTCATCCTGAATCAAAGTTCTTAACCCGAGGTACTATTCATGGGTTAGCGGAGTCTGTAACCTGAAGTGTCTGTAACCTGAAGCGTCTGTAACCTGAAGCATCTGTAACCTGAAGCGTCTGTAACCCGAGGTACCACTGTATTCTGTGAAATGTTGGCGTGTTTAAGGGCCTGTGTTCAATGTTGTTGTTGTTTAGTCGTTTAGTCGTGTCTGACTCTTCGTGACCCCATGGACCAGAGCACGCCAGGCACTCCTGTCTTCCACTGCCTCCCGCAGTTTGGTCAGACTCATGCTGGTAGCTTCGAGAACACCGTCCAACCATCTCGTCCTCTGTCATCCCCTTCTCCTTGTGCCCTCCATCTTTCCCAACATAAGGGTCTTTTCCAGGGAGTCTTCTCTTCTCATGAGGTGGCCAAAGTATTGGAGCCTCAGCTTCATGATCTGTCCTTCCAGTGAGCACTCAGGGCTGATTTCCTTCAGAATGAAGAGGTTTGATCTTCTTGCAGTCCATGGGACTCTCAAGAGTCTCCTCCAGCACCATAATTCAAAAGCATCAATTCTTCAGCGATCAGCCTTCTTTATGGCTAGCGAATTTGAAAATCACTAGACAGGATTGATGGAAGTCTCAGGCTAAAATAGCCAAAATGAGGATGATGTAATGTGATATGAAGTTTTGTCTGGAAAACATATGCAAAAATTAGTGTTCAGTGTAGCTGAGGCCAAAGCAGTGCAAAGAAGAACTGGCCAGGAACAGAAAACGCCATCATGCTTTATAAGACGTTTTGTAAGGGGGACTATATAAATTATTGTAAAATGATTTAGGCAGGAAATAATTACAAAATGAAGTTTAAAAGCATTAATTAGAATAATAAAATGCAAGACCAGATAGCGAATTTGAAAATCACTAGACAGGATTGATGGAAGTCTCAGGCTAAAAAGCCAAAATGAGGATGATGTAATGTGATATGAAGTTTTGTCTGGAAAACATTTGCAAAGATTAATAAAAATGATGAAAGAAAGGAAGGAAGGAAGGAAGGAAGGAAGGAAGGAAGGAAGGAAGGAAGGAAGGAAGGAAGGAAGGAAGGAAGCTCTGCCATGCATTGTGAGGTTGGGAAGGGATATTTTTCCGAGATCTTTCATGGGCCCTATAGGAGGTACAGTGGTACCTCAGGTTAAGTACTTAATTCGTTCCGGAGGTCCGTTCTTAACCTGAAACTGTTCCTAACCTGAAGCACCACTTTAGCTAATGGGGCCTCCTGCTGCTTCTGCGCTGCTGAAGCAAAGTTCTTAACCTGAAGCACTATTTATGGGTTAGCGGAGTGTGTAACCTGAAGCGTATGTAACCTGAAGCGTATGTAACCCGAGGTACCACTGTACTGACAAGCAAACAGAAGCCCACGGGCACCGTGCTAGTGACCCGTGAAGATACAGATTTTCCCCCAATATGATCTCCCCCACATGCAATCTATTCTAGGCACTTTCGGGCTGTAACACCTCATTCTGCTGCATGCGTAGTCCCACTCCTTAGTTGCTAGTCCTGCAAAAGGCAACACGTGTGTGTGTGTGTGTGTGTGTGTGTGTGTGTGTGTGTTGGAGAGGGGGGGTTGGCTGCAGCCTCCAATATGAACCCTCTTCCGCACTGAACCCCTTTGATTGCATTTTTATAATTCCTCCACCATCTCTTAACGATTTGCCAATCCCAAACCACCTGTAGTTGCAAGTGAAGGGGGTACTGGGATCGATTTCTTTCTTTTTTGTTAATGAATTGAAAAATATGGGGGGGGGGGAGAGACGTGCACCGGAAGCTTCTCCCAGCTTTCCGTGAAGCCAGACAGTTGCCTCAGACGCCTCCTTGCTTTCTCCCACTCCATTTGTATGCAGCAAAGCTCACATGTTCACGCTCTTCAGCGTGTGACCTACACTAGAGAGAGAAAGAGTGAGAGAGACCAGCCAATTGCTGGACTGCCTTGAAGGGGGAAGGCAGCCAATCAGGAAGCCCATGCTCAGTGTTTCTAAATTAAGCAACAAAACCGGGGCCAGGACAGACGTGGGAGCTGAGCTTCATAAATCAAATTTCCCTGCAGTGATAGAGCCGTGATGCAATTGAGGAGGCAAGACGTATCCCTCATGAATCCATTCACATGTTTTGGGCCTCGTGTCGATGCTTCTCAGCGCAGGCCCCTCCAGGAACAGGTGCTGCTGCTGCTGCTGCTGCTGCAAACTCCACAAAGAGAATGTAGCATGAGTTCTTCATTCATGCTGTATCCTCAGGCAATGCCTTAGCTAGACATGTCTTTGCCTGGGGCTGGATCCCAGTCCTGCACCCTTCCTCCTGCGGGATGCGGCGACACCAGCAACGAAAAGCAAAACACACAATATTAGCACTTTCTGAGGGCAGTACCGGTTTCAGTTCCGCTAAGAGCAATCAGACGCATTGTCTGAATGCCGTTAAGCTATAATCAGTGGATGAATGCATAGTCGTTGCAGACTACAAATGAGATCCTGAGTCCATGCGAGTGAAGGCAAACGTGCCGACCAAAATTAGGCTTGTGGTGAAGATCTATTCAGACTCTTAAACTGAATGAGAGCTGTAGCTCAGTAGCACGCCATCTGCTTTCGATTCAGAAAGTTCCAGATTCTATCCCTGGAATCTCTAGGTAGGGCTGGGAGAGACTCTGAAGATCCTGGAGTGCCTCTCTGGTTGGTGTTAAAATATTGATCTAGATGGACCAATGGTTTGGTTCAGTATAAGGCAGCCTTAAAGGTAAAAAGGTAAAGGTACCCCTGACCATTAGGTCCAGTCGTGACAGACTCTGGGGTTGCGGCGCTCATCTCGCTCTATGGGCCAAGGGAGCCGGCATTTGTCCGCAGACAGCTTCCGGGTCATGTAGCCAGCATGACTAAGCTACTTCTGGCGAACCAGAGCAGCACACGGAAACGCCGTTTACCTTCCTGCCGGAGCGGTACCTATTTATCTACTTGCACTTTGATGTGCTTTCGAACTGCTAGGTTGGCAGGAGCTGGGACCGAGCAACAGGAGCTCACCCCGTTGCAGGGATTCGAACCGCCGATCTTCTGATCAGCAAGTCCTAGGCTCTGTGGTTTAACCCACAGCGCCACCCACGTCCCTAAGGCAGCCTTATGCTCAGTCAAACTGCCAAAGTCGAATGCTCTGCTTGTAAAACCTTTGATGCAAGTTTCAAAAAACAAAACATGAAACAACAACCTGTCTTTGCTTCAATTATGAATCTAGAGAAGCTTCCAGATGGGGGGTTAACTTACAAACATGTCATGGAGAAAATGGCAGCAGGTCATTGGCAACTAAGGGGGCTTCCAGACTGTCACTGTTTTTGTTGTGATTCAGTAACAGACCTGCAAATTCAGATTGCACAATTGCAGTTGATATGGTGCTCTTGTACAATAAACCTACTGCCCCTTCCATTTTTTATTTTTTTTACTTTTTGCAATAAAGAAAGTGCGCTGGGAATTGTGGGATTTCAATTGTTTGGTGCAATATTGTATAACCTCACTGCACACGAATCAGAACAAATTATTGATGCATAGCTGACATCGTCTAACCTCTCTGCAAACTTTGTGCAAACAATCCAGGGTGGGTGCTCAATGAACAGGTTGTCTAGAAGTGACCTTTCCAGATATTTCCCCAAAAAGTTAAAGCCAGATTAAACTAGGTGTGGGGTGGGGAATATGGACTTTGATGCATGTTTGAACAAGAAGTATCATCTGTAAGCAGCACTGACTCTACAATAAACACCTACCTATAATAACTCTAGATTTAGAAAAGTTTTTATACTATTGGCCAGCCATCTGGCAGTAAAATAATTTTTCCATAACCAAAGCACTGCATTAATTTTTGTTTATTTCTTGGCCAGCAAGGAGAGAATAATGATCAGGAGACATTGAGCAAGTATCCTGGCAACAGCATTAATGTGTTTGGGAATGGGATGTAAATGTAAGCAATTTCCCTTCTGCATGGGCCCCTAAGGTTCTCCTTTGCAATGTGCAGAAAAGCAGTTTGCCGCTTTTCATTCTAATTAAAGGGGTTTCAGTGAGAAGAGTCCTGCTCCCCATTCCTCTTGTGTTGTGTAGTCCTCAATTTGTATGCATTTGCCAGGACAAATTATCTGCATGAACTCTCAGGGGTGAACTAGGCTAGCTGAAGATAAGTGTCCTTTGGTGAGACCACTTCTAGTTCCATGAATCCCTTAGATGAGCAGTAGCTGTGCTCTTATTGGTGCTGGATGGCTGCCATTTTAATTTCCCACAATGCACCAGAAAGATGCTACATTGTGGGCACTGTGGGAAATAAAAATGGCAGCTACCTGGTGCTTATCAAAGCACTGATTTTTAAGAGGCTCCAGGTCTGGTCTAGTCTAAAAAGCTACCCAGGAGTGCCACATAAAAACAGTCTCTGGCTCCTCAAGGGAGCCAAAATGCTGCTCTTAACCCAGTAGCTGTCATTTATCCTGGCAGTTTTTGCTGCTCTTTGTCGGAAGCCTACTCATTAAGAGAATCAGTTTTTTTAAAAAAAAAAAACCCAAAAGACAAGGTTGGATCAATGTTATAGGGTTGGTAGGCTTCAGAACATCAATGTGACATCCTGTGATTTGAGAAAACAATGAACTGACATCCATTCATTTCCAAACATGTCACTTAGGATCTGAAAATGTATCCATTCAACCAAAATGTATCCATTCCACAAGTCACAGTTAAATAAGTAGTTTCACATTCCAAGCAAATATTCTGTCCCAGAACCCTGTCAGAGAGCACACCCAGAATGAAATGTTACTGTTTGTGGGAAATCCTTTTGGTACCTTAGGGCTACTTCATAGTTACCATTCACATCACAGAGAAATCTTCCTCTCATATTGTTGTTTAGTCGTTTAGTCATGTCCGACTCTTCGTGACCCCATGGACCAGCGCACGCCAGGCACTGCTGTCTTCCACTGCCTCCCACAATTTGGTCAAACTCATGCTGGCAGCTCTCATATACCTCTCATATAGCTGGGGAGTTTCTACATTTCTCCACCTACTTCTTGATAGGTTGCATTTATTTATTTATTTATTTATTGTTTGTTTGTTTGTTTGTTTGTTTGTCTGTTTGTTGTATTTATTTATTAATTTTCTATACTGCCCCTCACTGTTGGATCACAGGGCGGTTTACGATATAAAAGCAGAAAAATACATACCATAGTAACAAAGAAAAAACAATAACCCCCAGCATACACGTCGTAAACGGTTTTAAAGGCCATAGATTGCTTAATTAGCCAAAGGCCCTGGGAGAAGAGGAATGTTTTTGCCTGGCACCTGAAGATATGTAGTGAAGGTGAGCCTTTGTTTGGAGTAGACAGTAATATTCCGTTAAACAAAATATTCCTCTTTCTTGGATCTGATCCGACTTATGTGGTCACACACACATAAGTGACTTATGTGGTCACACACACATAAACAAGAAGCTGGAATCCAAGAAGCTGGAATCCACCAGTTGGCAGGGCTGAACCCAGCCCGCCCCCTCCTTCCCTCACAATCACCTCATATATCAGAATCCAATATTGTACTTTTGCTTTGTACTTGGCTATGTGTGTACAGCTGTGCCTACCATTGTTATGGAGCATTATGGGAAATTAAAGGGGTGGCACTACCTGGACTGCTGCCAAACCTGCAAGATCAGCTTGCCAGCTTGCCAGGGTCAACTGATAAAGGAGAGGCCCCACCAAAGGAAACTGAGATTCATAGAGTCCAATTGGATGTTCCCAAGAAGCCAACAAGCTGGGCATGCATGAAATAACCCTTTCGCACTGCTGCTTCCACCCCAGCCATGGGTATTCAAGGGATGCTGCCTCTGATACAGCCATCAATAGCCACTGATAGACCCGTCCTCTGTTTCTGACAAACCTGCCCCTTAGCCTCCTAGCTAATCTAAGCTGACGATGGATGGTGAGGACATCTTGCTTTCACAGAGTGTCCTGTACATTAATTCTGCACTGTGTGAAGATGTCCCTTCTTCTCTTATCTGCCTTGCTTACAGTGAAAGATTCAAAGTGAGTCCTGGGGAACAAAGAAGGAAAGAAAGTAAATAGTTCCTTGATAGTTTTGAGGAAGTATGGTTATTCTGGATGCAAACGGCTTAAGCTGTCATGTGGCCTAGTGAAGCAGGCAGAAATGTAACTTTTAAACATTCACCCATATGCACAGAGTCGCCAGAGCACCTCTGACTGGAAACAACCTGGTTTTTGTGCAAATTTAATGAGATTTACATTTTTAAGGATGGAAGTGCACTGATAATTGCTCGGAAACTGTTAGCCTGGTTCTTTGAATTGCCTGTGAGAAGCTATTAGTTTGCAAAGCCATCAAGCTTTTAAATTTTTTTAAAAAGGTACTCCAGGATAAGAAATATGAGGCAACGTTCACCCTCATGATGAATGAAACCTATTAGTGTGACTGGATAGACAAAGAGGGCAAATATGCCTGTACCTTTAAAGCAAGGGCAAGGAACCATTTTCACCTGAGGGCCACATTCTTCTCTAAGCCACCTTCCAGGGGCCGTATGGTGGGTGGAGCCAGAAGCAAAAGTGGGTGGAGTAATGGATGTGACTCTTACCTTTCTTCTGCTAGCTACATTCCAGCTGTGCCAAAGTCAGAGGTTTACATACAAATCTCCACCCAGGGAAGGAAGCAGCAAGAACACAAGTTCAAGAACACATTCAAGCTGGGCAAAAACACGCAAGGAGGACATGGGCCAGGGCCAGGGAGGGATGGTGGCTTCAGGTGACTCCTCTGCAGCAGGGAAATGCCTGGAGGACTCTTTGGTGCCAACTTATAATGCAGCTATTTTCCCAGTCATTTGCAGAAGACTAATTTGGCCCAGTCTTGGAAGAACAGAACCACCTGCAATATTGAAGGCAGTCCCCCCCCCCACAGTATATTATGTGGTGTGGAGAGAATCCTTGCCCAGGTGCCCCTCCATTTTGGTTGAATGAGCCAGACACGAAAAGTCCCGCCAAATTCTTTGATCCACAAAGAGGAAAGCGGGGGGAATCCAAGTGCTTATGAACACCAAGATCACTGGTTTCCTCTGATCTCCGGTATCAAGACCCGCCCTTACCTATGAAACATGGCATGGGGTCTGATTGATCAGTGAATGACAACTGTCACACAAACCAATGGGAGAGAGAAGGAGTCCTCAAAAACTGAGCTGTCGTACGCACACTGGACTCCATCCCCACCCTAACTCAAGAATCGATTGCTGACCATCAGGAAACTTGCAAGTGACCATCCTGATTGTGTTACTCTTGAGTAGGGTTTCCATATTTCAACAAGTAAAAACCAGGACACCCTGAAAGTTGCTGAGCTTCTTAAAGGAAGACCCAAAAGTTGTGGAGCCTCTTTTTTTTTTTTAACAAAAACACCAAAAAAAACTTGACTTGCCTAATATCCAGAACAAAGCATCACATTTCAGAAATCCTCCCAGGACGACAATTCTGCCTTTGAAATCCCAGTAATGTCCAGGCAGCCCTACTCCTCAAGACCAGCTTAGGATCTGTCAGGTTTGAGCCACAGAGCTCATTTTCTTTCAGTATTCTGCTTTTGTCCATTTGCTTCATTCTTCCCTTCCTTCTGTCCTTAATAAGGATTCAGAATTTGGTGATTACCAAACTCAGGGATCTCCCACTCGCTTAAACTGCTGGGACACTCTGTGAATATAGGCTGTTATAGAGAATCACACTCTTCTGATCTGTGGGAGAGACAGAGAGAGAGTTGGGTGCTGACTTTAACCTCAAAGTGAGCTGAGAGGGATCGACTGGAAAATACAGGCTCCATTGGTTCAGGATCCCGAGATTTCTTCCCAGCTGGAGAAGACTGTAAGTTCAGAGGGAAGTGTTGGCAGTGACTACCAGGTATGCGGGTGGCGCTGTGGGTTAAACCACAGAGCCTAGGACTTGCTGATCAGAAGATCGGTGGTTCGAATCCCCGTGACGGGGTGAGCTCCCGTCGCTCGGTCCCTGCTCCTCTCAATCTAGCAATTCGAAAGCACGTCAAAGTGCAAGTAGATAAATGGGTACCGCTCTGGCGGGAAGGTAAACGGTGTTTCCGTGAGCTGCTCTGGTTTGCCAGAAGCGGCTTAGTCATGTTGGCCACATGACCCGGAAGCTGTACGCCGGCTCCCTTGGCCAATAAAGCGAGATGAGCACCGCAACCCCAGAGTCGGTCACGACTGGACCTAATGGTCAGGGGTCCCTTTATCTTTTTTTTTTTTACCAGGTAAAAGGCACAACTGGCCTACTCCACAAGGCCATTGGGCATAAAAGGCTCTCCTGAACATTTGTCTTCTGCCTCATAGTATATTTAAAATCATTGGTTCACTTGTGGTACTTTTGTCTACTTTGGTCTGTTTGTAATATTTCATGTTTACATTTTTATGTTTTGTAACCCACCCTTGGGTTGGTGACACTGAAGGGCAGGCCAGAAACATTTCAAATAAATATTGAAATAAGAGTAAGTATTTTCTTCACTTTAGGCCTCCAGAACCTCTTCAGTGCTGTTTCATTGCAGAAGACTGAGATGACACCCAAAATATTTGCATACTTTGCATTAGCATAGCGTCCATTATGTACCTCAATGTTTTTCAATCCAAAGTGAGGGAGGGTTTCCAACTCACTGGAACAAATGCTTTTCGTTTCCTCTCCGATTCAAGCCCGGTGACACAAAGGTGCCGTTGTTTAGCCAGAATCCAGATCCATTTGTGAGATACCTGAAACACTCAATTAGGCAAGGTGGAAAGCAAGAGGCACTGGAACAGCATGTGGAATATTTGCTGTATTCAGGTCGCATGGAGAGAGTGCGTGATCAGTAGGAAATACGCACAGGCTCTGCATCGCTTTTCTTGCTTATTTTATCCCCAATGCAGCTGGGTCTCTAATTGTACAATTAACCACATCTTGCGAGGGAGCTGTGTAATCTGAGTGGACTCTGTCATCCGCTGAACCCAAAGGCCGGGGGGAAGGTGGCTCATTTGTTTGCCTGTTTTTTCACTTCGCTCAGGGGTGGCGTGTTGCAGGCTATTAATAAAATGATAACCTATCATTCTAATTGCCTGTTCTTTGGGAATGTCTGCATCCGTTTTTTACAGTGGGGTTTTGTGTAACGACAGCTGCCTATGGCCATCCTTTGCAGGTGAGGCAGGTGGCAACCAGGAAATAATGTTTGTTTTATGCCGGCATCCTGGCTGTGAAATCTCTTCCCGAGACAAGTTCTTTTTGGGTCATCATTGTTATGACTTAGGATACCAGGCTGAAATATTTTCCTCTGTGCTTTAAACAGCAGCTGATGGCTCATTCAGACATTGGGATCATTGTGTTAGGTTCTCCTGGTTATAATGCTCATGCGCGCGCGCGCGCACACACACACACACACACACCAGTTTTTAATGTTCCTTTTACAGCACATCACCTGAGGCATTATGGAACGGTGGCTTTTTTTATCAATCTACCACCATGTCACACTAAATCACATTCACACCAGTGGGTGTGGCGTGCCAAAACAGGCAACATTGGACATATTGGCAACCTTCTCCCCCTTTATACCCTCTGAAATATACTCGGAGTCGAGAGTGGATTTCATGCTCTTTATTCAGCTCATAGTGGTGAGGAGGAATGGAAGTTCCCCCGCAATATCTGCTTTATATACATTATTTACACAATGGGCTGCGCGTGATTGGCTAATTCCAGGATTCTCCTGTAGGCCAATCAGGTTGTGGATTCACTTCCACCTGGAGCTGGATTGGGTGGCTCCTGCGGACCAATCAGACTGCTGCATTTTGGATCCTATTCAACTCAGTACATAACACCCTCCAACAGGACACAGCCCAAATCCAGGACACCATCTTCCAGGTCCAAAATCCCGTGCCAGCCACATAACATCATGGACCCAGAAAAAGCACATTGTCAGGTATGGTACCCAAAAACTCACTTTTGGGGGCACCATGCAAGATCACAGACTCCAAAAACCCACTTTTTTGGGGGGGGGTGGATATTTCAGCCTGAAATGATTGCCGTACTCTCGTGGTGGGGAATGGGATGTCCCGGTTTTCCTGGGACAGTTGTGCTTCTGTTTCCCCATGGTTCATGTATGAAAGCAGTGGGAAAGAACTGTGTGCAGGGTTCGCACCCCAAATTTCATCCCTCAACTTTCCAGGTTAGTGGTGTGCCACCCCCCACCCCCCGAAGCAATGAACCTGGAAATAAGCACTAAATTCAACTAGATGTTCCAGAAGTGGCTTCTAGGCCATATGAAAGATCACATAAAATGTTGAAATTATTGGGTAAGGAAACATTGGGAGAAGAGTAAATATGCACCCTGAATTGTATTAAGCTCTTAGTGCTTCATTTCATTCTTTGTAACCGTGGCTTAGCATTACATGCCAACCAGGTCAATGTGTGAAAATATTTTCTTTGGCAGGAGGTTGGGGGGAGCCTGAGTCTTCAGCTGCAGTCAGCCAAGTATCAAACTGGGAGGCCTCAGCTGGCAATGGGTTCATGGGAAAGGTAGATTTTGAGCTGAAGAAAGGGAGAAGTGAAATCCCATTCTGGGAGGGAACCAGGAAGAAGGGGCAACA
Organism: Podarcis liolepis; assembly: GCF_965112155.1. Taxonomy (NCBI): domain Eukaryota; kingdom Metazoa; phylum Chordata; class Lepidosauria; order Squamata; family Lacertidae; genus Podarcis; species Podarcis liolepis. The sequence continues at coordinate 16,472,769 of NC_139564.1, read as the reverse complement.
GGGAAGATGACTGAATTTCTACAAGCAGAAGCTCAGGAGAGAAAGCGAAATGAAAATATTCAAAATGAGAGACCAAGGCAGGCATAGGCAAACTCGTCCCTCCAGATGTTTTGGGACTACAACTCTCATCACCCCTGACCACTTAGCTAGGGATGATGGGAGTTGTAGTCCCAAAACATCTGGAGGGCCGAGTTTGCCTATGCCTGGACCAAGGGGATGTGAAGATGTCAAAAGTGATCCTGTTATGAGGCTTTGAGAAATCAATGTGCTTTTGCAGAGACCCCAGTCATTTCTGATAACATTTCTGTTTTCGTGCGAGGTGAATTTTCCACTTACAATTTCCAATACTCTCTCATCCACAGGAAATCAAATCAGAGGAGCAGTGACAGTGGAGCTTCGCAACACTTGGAGAAATGGAGACCATGCCAGAATAGAAATCCTTCCAGAGCAAATTCATTTGTGATCCGACCCAGCAAGCCAAAATGGTCCCGTGGTATTCTGCCTTGCGTTTCTTCCCGTACAGCTGTGCTTCTCAGTCGTCGATCGCCAATTGCTCTCTTGAGGCCTATCAAGCAATAGCCCAATTGACCTGATACGGTTGGTAGAATCCAGTTATTTCTTCCACCACCCCGTCAGCGGCCAAGTCCCAGATCTCATTTCTGGCAAAGCCACCTCTTGCCCTGACTTCTTGCAGCTTAGTGTGATTGTTGGAATTGCAAAGTTAATCTGTTCATGCCCCGCAAATACCAAATACAGCAAGACTTATCAACATGCTTTCACAAGTTAGCTATATTTATCTTAAGAGTGCAAGGTCAGTCTCCCTGTTCCTGTAACTCTTCAAAAAAAATTCACTATTCTTTTATATGTATTTAAAGTTCTTTATTTAGGACGTTCCTGCGGCCACGGCAGAGGACTCCTAACAAAGGACTTGTGCAGAGGCAACTAGCATATAATTTGTAAACATCAAGCAATAACAACATTCTGTTTTAATCGTATGTGTGTGGATTTTACATAAATGGCACTACAGACATTAAAAGGGAGCACCATACCCCCCGAAGCTCCGTCTTTCAGCCTGCCATCACAGAACCTCTCCACTTAGTCACACTTGACCTAAGTATATGCATTTTTTATAGGCATTAAATGGCTGGAGTAGTGCATTGCAAAGCTCAGAGCATTGCAAACTTTAAAGGATGGCTGTGCTTCTGTTCTCATATTGTTTTGGAAAGCTCACTGGGAAGAAAGGTGTGATATAAATGTAAGTAAGTAAGTAAGTAAGTAAAATACCCTGTTGTAAACAGGTAGCTGTTTACAATCACCCTATAAATGAGAGACAATGGAGTGCGCCTCCGGGGGTGAAGTCAAACAGCTGTGCTAGCAACACTGAGGTGACCACCACAGGGTGCAAGCCTGGGCAGCGTGTATCGAGGTCCTGGGCTGCCCAGATGAGAAGACAGTTGAGATTTCTATTCCACCTTAAGGAGCAGACGTTTGGGACTGTTGCGTGTCACGTGTCTGTTCACATTCCAGCACAGCTTGCTGGGAAGTTCCGTTATGTGTATAGCTTTTGCTTTTTCCAGTTCTCTCCGAGAAGATGAAGAGAGAGAGACGACATGTTTCTTTGTCCTGATTTATGCTTAATAAATCTGTAGCTGTAGTATGCTTTCACAAGCCTCACGCCTATTCTGTGTGCGCAGTTCGATCAGCTGATAGTGTGCCCTGGCTCAGAAGCCTGGGTGGCTGATTTACGTCGGAACAGAGGCCGATGGTCTTCGCAGCGGGATGGCTGGAAGGAGACGGCCCAGCTGGGGCTAGCCAGCTGGCCTCCTGGCCCTCTGCATGTCGACAAAGACATCCCCCCTTGACCTCACTGATGTGGTCCAAAGGAAAGCAATATGTTTGGCACCAGCACCTTTGCATGGTTTCGGGTTGGGAATGTTTTTCAGCCCTGCCTGCAGATGCCTGGGACTGACACTGGGCCCTTCTGCATGCAAATATGTTCGACCGTGGAGCTACAAACCCTTCCTCACTTTGCACCAGTGGATAATAACTCCTGAAACAGAGCCATACAACCCTACGCCTAAGGTAGCTGAATGCAAGTTCAGACTGTAGCAAGACCTGAGCCTTTTCTTAACTGCAAAGCAAGTCATAAATGTGCCACAATGAATAAACTTTATGTCTGGCTCCAGGTAGAGAAAAACTAGGTTTTACCAGACCAGGCTCCACCAGCCTGCAATTTTAAACACACTTATTAGGGACAAATTGCCATTGAATTCAGTGAAATTAACATGTCAGGCTGCACAGTTGCAGTTCTAAGACAAGGCCCACTAAACCTGCTCAGGATTGTCTGAAATTCCATGCACACTTTACACACACACACACACACACACACACAGAGGCTGGGAGCCTCAGTGGCACCCCTCTGGAGGTTATACCTGAGGCAAAAAAAAAAACCCAGTTAGCCCCCCCCCCCCCCGGTAGCTATGGCTCTAGGCAAAGCTATACATTATACAGCGGTACCTTGGGTTAAGAACTTAATTTGTTCTGGAGGTCTGTTCTTAACCTGAAACTGTTCTTAACCTGAGGTACCACTTTAGCTAATGGGACCTCCCACTGCCGCCGCACTGCCGGTGCATGATTTCTGTTCTCATCCTGAAGCAAAGTTCTTAACCCGAGGTACTATTTCTGGGTTAGTGGAGTCTGTAACCTCAGGTACCACTGTATTGCCAGAGAGGTTCCCAAACCCATGTGTGCAGAGGAGTGTGACAATTTCCAGGATAGAAATGGCCAAGTAATGTGGGGCTGCTTAACCCGTCTCTTCACCTGTCATCCCCCCAACCAACCCATCTTCCCAGCTGTTTCACTGCAGCCGGACTTATTTCTGGAACTGGGAGTCAAGGGGATGTGGGCAAAATAGCTAGGCAGGAGGGGTTGCAGGGGAACAGGGAGAGCCATGGGGAGAGCTGTAGACTATATCCCATCTGATGCTTCTCCTCTGAAAATATATCTCACGCCCATCACCCTGCATTTATGGCCCTCATCAAACCCAGTGGCTGGGAACTTGTGTTAACAGATGGAATATACCCTAAGCCTTGCTGAATCCAGGGCCAAACTAGATGTGGCATGAAGTCATTTGCATCTTTCTTCTAACATATTTGTTTACAAAACTAGAAGGCTCTCTGGAAGGCTTAACCCTTTCCCCTCCACCCGTTGTTGTTGACTTGCTTTTGCTCAAAATTGCCACTCCTTGTTGGTTTTCCGCCTACAGGAGGAAACATATGCATGTCTGTATCTCTGCTATAAAGGCAGCTGCTGAGTGATTTTTAGAGGGGAAATGGTGATTGGGGAAAGGATCCCTCCTCTGGCAATCTGCACAGAATTTTGCTTAACGGTTGCCATCAATTTGATTTTAATTAATTTTTATAATGAAATATTTTTAGAATGTTGGATTATTTTATTGTTGTTATCCGCCCTGAGCCCAGCGTCGGCCGGGGAGGGCGGGATATAAATAAATTTTATTATTATTATTATTATTATTATTATTATTATTATTATTAAGCATATCCTCATACCTCATCTAGTTTCACATTAGTGGCACTTTTGAGTTTTGGTTTAGAGTGCAAGTATGCACGAATAAGAGAAACTTCTCTTTTTTTGTGCGCAGAAAGGCCTTGCAGAGAAAACCATTTTTGGTTGTTAGCAAGTTTCTGAATAAACCTAGGGTAATTATTGCCTTGGATATCTCTTTGTCAAATTCATCTCTGTTAGCCAAATCCTAGAATAGATTCTACTACATAAACTGAAGCTGGTGTTTATAGATGCTGCTGAGATATAAATAGACTTCTGATGGCAGGCTGTGTAATAGGTTTTCCATTTTCATAATTTGGAGACAGCCAAAGAGCTTGTTAGTGGGGTGGGGTGAGATGAAGAAATTCTGAAGCATACATAGATGCAACTCAAGGTCATGTCCAAGAAGCTGGAATACAACAAGTATTTCACACACTGCAGATTTTTCTATCCAGCCACCCAAAGTTTATTATAAATCCTGCAAGTTCACCACACTCTGAACCAAATTAGGGAAGCGACTCAGACTGGATGTGATTTGTTAAGATTGCGAACATAAACTCACCAGCTGCAGCTGAACTAACACACCCCTTGGTAACCTCTAGATTAGATTATGGCAGTGCACGGAAGCTGCCTTTGAAGAGACCTTTGCTGTTCACTACCAGCCTCCACCAGCCAAAGGTCTCCACACCCTCAAGCGACTTTCCCTTTGTTCCGTACTGCCTCCCAGAACCCCTGTGTAACGCCACCTCTCATTCTTCCATCAAATACCTCCTCAAAATCCACCTTGTCCGTGAAGACTTTGGCTCAACCCTCAATTTCCCACGCCCTCCTGCAACTCAACCTATAATTAAGCCTAATGCCCTTAAATTAATCCTGAGCAATTGCATATTCCTTCCCTGCTTATCCCCGTCTCCCCTCCCCTCCCTCTGCTGTTTCCTCTGTGTCAAATTGTAGATTGCAACCTCCCTGGCGCAAAGACCCGTCTTGTTGACCTGCGCTCTGCAAGATGCCATCGCACACCGATGACACCACATGCGCAGGCCTGCTCAGAAATTGCCACTGGTTCAGAATTTGGTGACTGGTACCAGCTGAGAAAATGAGACCAATTGTGAAGGAGCTACACTAAGTTACTGGTGACTTTGTGGGCTCAATTCAAAGTTCTGCTGTTGCCCTTTTGATCCCTGTAACATTCGGGTGAAGGCTGAAGGGAAAGCCTGCTAAAATGTGTTCCCTGCCCTCCTGAATGTCGTCGTCTACTTCTTCTTCTTCTTCTTCTTCTTCTTCTTCTTCTTCTTCTTCTTCCTCTTCTCCTTCTCCTCCTTCTCCTTCTCCTTCTCCTTCTCCTTGGAAGGCCTTGCTTAGTTTTCTCTCACCATGGGAATCTCAAGCTTGGTGAATAGTTAGATGCAGTGCTTGGGCGTGTTCTGCACGTGCAATGGAATGAGGTGGCAGAGCAGACTGTACCACTTGAGATTGTAGGTTGTGATGGGTGGCTACCACTTTTTAAAAGCTTTCCCACAGATGAAGCTTAGTTCAAGAAGCAAACAGGTGGAGGCCATAGAAGGCTGTACCCTGCACTTGGTCCATGGTCTGACAGTTCTCTACAGTGGTACCTCGGGTTACAGATGCTTCAGGTTACAGACACTTCAGGTTAGACTCCGCTACAAAAATAGTACCTCGGGTTAAGAACTTTGCTTCAGGATAAGAACAGAAATCACACGACGGCGGTGCGGCGGCAGTGGGAAGCCCCATTAGCTAAAGTGGTGTCTCAGGTTAAGATCAGTTTCAGGTTAAGAACGGACCTCCAGAACGAATTAAGTTTTTAACCCGAGGTACCACTGTACTTGCAAAGAGGCATTATGTCATTTTTACGGAGAGGAATATTCCCTTGACCTCACAGGTGGCTGAAGGGCGACCTTCTTGCAATGGCACAACAACAGAGGTGCAAGAGGTGTAGGGATGTTGCAGATTTCTGTCAGAAATGGAAACAGGAGTGGAAATTGCCACAATTCACATATTCGCCCAAGGTCAGAAACAGAAATTGCACAAGCAAATCCAAACGGTCATCACTAGTGTTTCTAGGTCTTTCTTCCACATACCCTTTTGCTTCTTATTCATTATTATCAATAGTGAGTTATTACAAGCCTTTATCTGTGCAAGTGAAGTACCATGTATATTGATAGTGTCATATAATTCGTGTTAAGCGTCTATCTTTTATGATTTTACATTTGTCTTCACAGAAAGCTGGTCTACTTACCCACCACAAGACACCCCAGCATTTCATCAGTAGACTGCTTGCCATGGTCTCTTCACACACACCCCTTCAATAAAATATTTGAGGGAACTGCCCCCCACCCCAAGTTGATGGGCATTGCCATTCAAATGCTGTGGGTGCACTGCATCAGGTGATTTGATTGTGCAGGGCGGGGTTTACCCCCCCCCCCAATTTTATTCAATCTGGCACCCCTGATTGATAGAACAGAGAGGCTTCAGCCTTCTGCAATATTTAACACCAAAAACGAACAGGCCATTAACACCAGGTTTCCTGTCTGCTGGAAGCTGTCTGCACTGAGCCATCTACACTGGTGCCTCGGGTTAAGAACTTAATTCATTCTGGAGGTCTGTTCTTAACCTGAAACTGTTCTTAACCTGAAGCACCGCTTTAGCTAATGGGGCCTCCTGCTGCCGCTGCTGCACGATTTCTGTTCTCATCCTGAAGCAAAATTATTAACCCAAGGTAATATTTCTGGGTTAGCAGAGTCTGTAACCTGAAGCGTCTGTAACCTGAAGCGTATGTAACCCGAGGTACCACTGTACTCTGAACTGGGGGCGCTGGCTCTGGGTATGTAGCAAGGTGTGAGTGTGGTGGGGTGGATGACACTCTGCACATGGGCAGGAGCACTCTCCACGTTTCCATCGCTGCCGATCTTTGGCGTCCAAGAGAGTTTACAACTGAGCTGCGTCCCCAAAATGGGAACGAAGAGAAGGGCGATGCTGGGTGGCACTTGGCGGGGAGGAACGAAAATCTGGCCCCAGACGGGCGGAAACTTCAGCTGCTGTGTCTTCCTCTCTCCTGCAGCAGCAGGAAGCTCTTTGAGAAATGCGCCGGGCAGAGAGGCAACCGGGGCGAGAGGCCTTCCTGCTCCGCCTCCCGGAGCTGCTCTGAATGCCCCGATTCCTTGCCGGCGCAGCCAGCAACGCGCGCCTGTGACGCGCGGGCGCGGGCGCGCGGCTCCCTCTTGCCTTCCCACCTCGCGGGCCACCTTGGAGGAGCGGCTGCTCGGAAGGCGGTCACGGGCACAGCCGCTCCGGGAGCCGCCGGCAGCGGAAGCAGCCGCCTCCCCGTCCGCCCGGCCAAGACTAGAAACGCCCCCCCGGAGGCACCTGCGCCGCCCTCTGCAACAGCGCCAAATGCGCGCCGGGAGGAGCCGGAGCCACCCAAGCAGCCGCGGCGTTCCCGGCTTTGCCTCCCCTTTCGACTTGTGGCTCCTTCTCCCCACGGTGGGTTTTCCCTCAAAATCCGAGCCTTCGTAGACGAGGCTTTCCGGGTTTCTCCCGCGTTGAGATCCATCCTGGCAGCTTGGGCGCCTGGATCCCGACCTGGAGGGTTCTTTCCGTCTGCGTTTTTACGCGCCAGGCTGCGAGCGGGGAAAGCTGCTCGGTTGCTGCTCCGATGAGGAATTTCTCTGCAAGGTCATCTCTCCTGGCTGCCGGTGCTGCTGCTGCGGCGGCCGCTGCTGCTTCCCCCTGGCTGCGGAAGGTAAGCGGAGGCTCGGGGAGTTGCGCTTGCGATGGGGCAATGCAGGTTGCAGGCGGCGGCCGTTGAGGATCCTGATAAAAATCCTGCCGCGTCGCAAATGTACGTTGACTAGATTACTCCTAGGCGCGCGCGTAACTGGGGAGTAAGCACGGCGGAATTGGCATCGGCTTAGGATCGCGCTGCGCCTAATGGAAGAAATGGTATCCAAACCCCTTCCTCGCAGCCTTGTTTTCATCGTCTCTCTCCCCTTCTAAATATGTAAATAGTATTATTATAGAAGTCCCGCTTTGATAGGAAGAAACCACATACTACTAATAGGTGAACTTTGCAGATAAGTTCAGTTGCCCTGGCCGGGGTTGCATTCATTTCAGGCACATTCAACCCTAATATCTTCTTTGCAGATATGTAGTTTTTACTGGCCCTTGTAGGGAGAAACCAAGAAAAAAAGTTGCACGTGTGTTTTTGGTATGGGGGTGATGGGCAAATATGTTTATTTTAAAAGGAGGTCAGTCCTCTCCTGCAAGTGATCTTCAGTTTGCATGCACCAAAAATTAAATCAGGTCAATGGCCAACTCAAATTATGATATTATTAGTTACATCCCATAAAAGCTTTGATGCCTTTAGGATTGCTATTCTCCCCTAGAAAGGAATTGGAAGAGACATCCTATGAGAATTGCCTTGGGGAAGAGGGAACAAACGAAGGGGACTGGATTGAAGCCCAGATGCGTGACATGTGTACTAACTGTTTACGAGCTGCTTTGATGGCTGGATAATTTATTATGAAAATAAAGCACTTGAGGGAACTTTTCCCAGACGCAAGGTCAGGGCGAGAGGCCCTGGTGCTTTCAAGAGGCCAGCTGCTTCCTAGGCTACTTTTGCACAAACGATCCTTCCAGGCGACGTAAAGATCTCAATCCTTTTTAACTACGATTCTGATCTTGCCGGAAGTCAAGGTAAATTGAGGCCTGCACCAACCCAGGTGTTCTCCAGAGCACATACACCACCGTTCTGCTTTGCCTGTTTAGAAGTGTATGTGCGAGAGTCTGTAAGCCCAAAACAGGGGAGAGATTCTAACTCGTACGCAGCTTTACTGTGAACGCAGCTTTACCTTGGGAATGCATTTACTGTAGTCTCAAGAACAGCAATCATCTTCCATATACACCCTTTGTAAAATTGGCAGTAAAAACCACCACTTTCTAGAGCAGACCTTAGCAATTGCACCACCATAGCCATTTTGGAGACCGGACGAAAAGGGACACCCTCATTTGTCGTTGCTCAGAATGAATGGAGGAAGATGCAAAGTTTTGCTTCTTTACCTTCGAACAAACACATTGAGTTTCTTCTTCCTGTTTCCAAGTGGTGGCTTGTCTGTAACAAAAGCTGAACAACAGACTAGGTAATATACACATGTCCCAAGAAGGGCATTTTAACTCTTGGTTTATTGACTTAATTATATTTAATTTGACGGAGGTGTTTTTCAATACTGCCTTCAGAGGGCTTTTAAAAGATAAGGTAGGGAGGAGAACTGCCAACAAACAGATGTATTAATTTTTTATAATAATAAAAAAGTGGGTTCACAATATGTCCACTTCAGAGGCTTTTTGTCGACAAATGGTTAACAATATCTGGACAGAATCCAGAAGGTTCTCTTTGGCATGCGGTTTGTTGAGATGAATGGGAGCTGCAGAGGAATGTGTGAAGCAGAACTTCCCTCCAGATCCTGCCCTCTATCACACTGCTGCAGTGTGTTCGGATTGTGCAGGGTGCCCCCTCCCTACTCAATCCAGTAGATAGAAGAGTCATTGCCATAGCAACACCACTGTCACAGCACCGAAATACTTCCTCAGTACAGGTGATGGGGAAAACAAGACAACAACAGAACACAAGCCTTGTGGCATCTTCCGTTAATTCACACGTACGGTTTGGGTGGCTCCTGCTGCCACTGATTGTTGTTGGGGGGCATTGTGGATGAAGAGTGGGGCATTTATATTTGTGCCAAAAAATTGCATCCCCCGCATTTTCTGTTTCCCCTGCCAGCCTGCATGTATCCTGGTACTCTTCCCCTGCCCCCTCCATTTTTCATTCATTGATTCCCAGATGGCTCTGCAATGCTTAGCTATGATCGTCAGCCCCCTCAGCATTGGCCAGGCTGGCTGGGGCTGATGGGAGCTGTAGTCCAGAGACAGCTGTATGGACACCATGTTGGCTTCCCCTGAAAGTCCACAGGAATGTGGCTGGGTCATAGGAAGAAGGCCTAAGCAGGGTGCAAGGGTATATGACTAGCCTGTGTGAGGTGGATGCCTTGTTGTGCTCACCGTCCCAACAGGGTTGCCAGGAGAACAGACAGATATTCTTCTGGTGCTTTTGCTGAAAGAAAGGGGAGCACAGGAAGATATACAATACAGTCATACCTCATGTTACGTCCGCTTCATGTTACGTTCTTTCAGGTTACGTCCCGCGGCAACCCGGAAGTACCAGAAAGGGTTACTTCCAGGTTTCACCGCTCGCGCATGCGCAGAAGCGCAAAATAACATCACGCACATGTGCAGAAGTGGCAAATTGCAACCCGTGTGTACGCAGACGTGCTGCTGCAGGTTGCACTCTTTTTATGTTGTGAACGGGCCTCCAGAACGGATCCTGTTCGCAACTGTACAGTGGTATCTCTGTTTACGAACTTAATCCGTTCTTGCAGTCCGTTCTTAAACCAAATCCATTCTTAAACCGAGTCGCGCTTTCCCTCATGAGGCCTCCCACTGCCGGTGCCCTCCCACCGTTTGGCTTCTGTTTGTAGACCGAGGTAAAGTTCGCAAACCGCAACACTACTTCTGGTTTTGCGGAGTTCGTAAACTGAATAGTTCATAAACAGGACTGTTCTTCAACCGAGGTACCACTGTATAGGCCATATTGTCTACCTCGCTCAGTGTTGTCAATTCTCAGAAGCAATGGTTCTCCTACAGTCTGGGACCCTTTTACAGGCTGCCAAGCTGAGAGGGTGCCTTCCTGCCACCTTCGCAAAGCTTAGTAAGTGCTTGCTTCAGGAAGGAGGCGTGAGGGCTCTGATAGGGTCCTTCCCAAAGCCTAGTTTGCTCTTGCCCAGCTTTGGGAAGGAGATGGGAGGGCTCCAGAACCCTGCCAGAGCATCGTGGCTTCTTCCCAAAGCCCGGCACCATATTACCAAGGTCTGCCCCTGCCGGGGTCTTCTTTATGCGAAGCAGGTGCTCTGCCATTGAGCGATTTTTCTGTCCCAAGGAAGCCCTGCTATTAGGCAGGCAGCTGTCTCAGGCGGCAGATGCAGAGGGGCAGGTAAGGGACACCGCTGTATGTGCTCTGTGCTCCCCAGAGGTATCCTGCTGACCTTGGGTGCCATAGAGAACACAACTGCATTTCCAGCGTTGAACCAAACATCAGCTGCCAGTCTGGTTTGCTTCTGTACATGGAGTAGGTAAAGGTGACATCTTGTCCTGTGCCTTGGGCAGCAAAATGTCTTGGGCTGGTCCGGATCCTTCCCCAAAGAACTGTTCCCGTTGGTTCCTTGTGCATACCAGGACTCTTTAGGCAAGCATATAATATTGTGGTTTCTTCTCTCTTCCGGCTGATAACAAGTCCTCTGGAAGATTAAAAAAATTGTATTTTTTGAGTTTGCTGTTCAGCTGTGATTCATTTGACAAGAATTATTATTATTTATTAAATTTGTATACCGCCCTATACCCATAGATCTCAGGGTGGTTCACAATTGGACAGGCAGTACCTATCCCCAGACTGCAAACTATAAGCTATAATGCATGTCCTTCCAGGTATGTCCCAGAAAGAGGCTGGTGGGCCTGGGAAAGTTGAAGGGAAGATGGCGGCCCTTCCCCCTTAACTTACTTTTATAGCTTTAGGCAACCTGAAATTACAGCAATACTCACGATGTAGGAAAGCAAGGCAGGCAAGACTGTCTCGGACCCTCTCTCTGCAGAGAAGCAACATAACTAGAATTAGAAAGAAAAGAGCAAACTCCCTCCTTCCCCTGTTCCCTTCACTTTTCCAGGTTTTCTAGAAGGCAAAGGAAATGGCCTGGTAGTCACCTAATTCTGTAAGAATGCTGAAGGGTGTTGGAAGGAGAGAGCGGGGTTCAAACCCCTACTGGGCCTAAAACCCGCTAGGTGACTTCGGGCCGATAACTCAATTTCACCTTAACCCTCAATTTCACAGGGAAACTGGGTGTTAGGGAGAAGGGTTCTAGTCGATGGAATTTGAGTCACTTCTCCAATTTCAACAAAGTGATTTGCGTTCAATGAAAAGCCCAGCCTTTCTTTTGATCTCTTCTTTTGCATGTGTACAGATCCTTCTTCATCCATTTCAGGGAGCATTTGAGCATGTGAAATAATACCAGGGATTTGGAAGTTTTGGTTTCGCTCTGTGTTTTGCATCCCCCCCCCCCCAATCCTAGGTCATTCCCCGCATTTCCAGTCAATTTGCACATTAAAGGCCTCATGAAAATTCACCAGTGAATGTCTCCAAAAACTTTCCCCCTCATGCAATGCGTTTTTTGCACGTAATTTTCTCAAATATGTGCATTCTAATGCACATTTTACCCTAGTATGTGCATTTCTATACACGTTAGTCAGCTGGAGAACCGCACTGCAACATTCCAGGAAGTAAGAATATTGATGTATGGCTGTGTTTCGGTTGGTGTGATGTTTCAGAAGGTGCAAACTTGGTATGTTTGCCTTTAAACTTGAACTGGAACAATTTCCCTCCCCATCCTTACATAAACGCACCAGACCTGAACTGATACAATCCAGTTTGCATAGGCTTTCCCAAATTTGTTTTTTTTTTAAAGTAATATTTATTAAAGTTTCACAAACAAAATACAAAAGCGAAGAAAAATTATAAAAGCAGAGAAGAAGAAAAAAGGAAAAAAAGGTACGAAGCAAAACATATAGAAAGTACATAACAATAAGCAGTCAACAAAATAGATGAAAAAAAGGAATATAAAAACACCAATAAGCAAAACAGAAAAAAGGTCAACATTTTCATATGCCACATTTCATTCACTAGTTTCTTGACTTCCTCACACCTCCCTTTTTGTACTCCAGCTCAGATATTTAATTCAGCAAGTCCTTACCCTTTATCATTTAACCTATCATAAATCACTAACAATCCATGTCTATACCAAATTTGGGCCTCCAGCTGTTGTTAGAATACAACTCCCATCATCCCTAGCTAGCAGTGGCCAGGGATTGTGGGAGTTGTAGTCCAAAAACAGCTGAAGACCCAGGTTTGGTATAGAGATGGATTGTTAGTGATTTATACAGATGTTCTCAATTGTCCCATATGGTGATGATGGGTCCATGCCAAATTGAGGGGGTTGTGCAGGGTACAGACACATTCCTATTGTTCTAGAATAGGAACAGGGAAGATGGGAACTGTCATACAGCAACATTTGGAAGGCCACAGATTCCCCAGTGCTGTCCTGGAACATTGTTGCATGTTGGAGCAGAGACATGCTGCCCCCGAAGGTCCTCAGACAAGGACTAATTCTCCAGGACTGAATTGGCACCTGAGCTGAGCAGATCCTTGCAGATTTTGGCATGCAGTGGGTCCATCTGGAGCCCCTGGCCACGCGCTTCGCCTGCTTGCAATGCAACTTGCTCTCAGCGGCTCTCTCTAAGTGAGACTGACTTGCCAGATGGCTGCCCAGAGGAAGTGCAGCCACTTTACTGGGTGCTGAGTCTTGCCCAGATTTGCTGAGTCTACGTTGTGAAGGAAGGCTGGTTTTGTGGTTGCATTAATTGGCTGGCAACCAGGTAGGAATCTGCTACCAGAGCAGCGACTGGTGGCTGATGGCTAAAGAGCAAATAAGCACAAGAGGATTGGGAAAGAAATGGTGAGCCTTAGCTGTGTTTGGATAGAAATGTAGACAAGTATCAATGGTAACACAAGGCAGATGAAAGGGAAAGTTGCCACGGCACTGTTGCATTGCATTACTCATTTTGATGAATGATTTGTGGTATTTTCTGATCTTTTGAATTACTATGATTTTATTGAATTGCATGAATCGTTTTGATGAATTTGTTGTCATTTGCTTTATTTATGTGCCATTGTGTTTGATAGTACAACGATTGCAGTATTTGGTTGTTTTTTTAGGGGACGCGGGTGGCACTGTGGTCTAAACCGCTGAGCCTCTTGGGCTTGCTGATCAGAAGGTTGGCAGTTCGAATCCCGTGATGGAGTGAGCTCCTGTTGCTCTGTCCCAGCTCCTGCCAATCTAGCAGTTCGAAAGCACACCAGTGCAAGTAGATAAATAGGTACCGCTCCGGCGGGAAGCTAAATGGCGTTTCCGTGCGCTCTGGTTTCTGTCACGGTGTCCCATTGCATCAGAAGTGGGTTAGTCCTGCTGGCCACATGACCCAGAAAGCTGTCTGCGGACAAACACCGGCTCCCTCAGCCTGAAAGCAAGATGAGCGTCGCAACCCCATAGTCGCCTTTGACTGGACTTAACCATCCAGGGGTTGTTTACTCAGAAATAAAGTCCCGTTGAGCCCAGTGGGTTTTACTCATAGAGAAGTGGGTATCTGATTGCAGTCTAACTTAATCATGTGTACCCGAAATAATGCAGATTCTTTCCCTGTTTACCACTGAATTCACCTCCCCCCCTCTTCTTCCCCACCCCCATGCAGTGAATTATATAGATTGTAAGTTCCTTGAGGCAGGGACCTGTCCTCTTGTACTTTGTAAAGCATCATGCCCGTCGATGATACTCTAGAAATTATAATAATAGCTTAGTAATTGTAATTAATTGGCAACTAGAACTTGGACAAATCATGAGCTTTCTAGGCAGACGTCCAGCTTTGACTTGAAGGCCAGTTGACACAGTAGATGTTTCAGGCGTACTCTTAAATATTTGGAGTACTAATGAAACAAACACAGATCTGTCTTCCCCGAGAAGGATCTGAATAGTTTCATTTTAAGATTGTTTCATTATTATTATTATTATTTTCCTCCCTGCTTTCTCAATAACAGCCAAACGTCAACACATTTTGGAACACTGCAGCTTCCTGGAACGGTTTGTGCTTTCTCTGCAGTGTCCCTTGATTTTTTTTTTGAAACACTGAGCTGGCAAGAGACCTCCCAACCTGCAGAGGTGAGGTTATTATCATTACCATTATTATTAAATTTCTAAACCGGCCTTCATCCAAGGGCCACAGGGCAGCTTACAATACAAAAACACAAGAACACATAAGGTTGAGCTGCCATAGGTCTGCAGCTCCTGAGTTTTAAAAGATTCCTAGCAAAGGGAGGCACTACCCCATTCCCCTACGTTTTTGAGCCGTTGTCTAATTAGCCCTGTTTAAAAATATACCCACTTGGAACATCGCTGCCGCAATTTCCTCCTATTTGATCTTGTTATGCCTTTGTCTGCTAGATAGGAACAGGCCTCTCCTATAGGGCATTTTCTCCCTGCACACGTACTTATAAGACCATGATTAAATTGCTTCTGGTTCTGAGCCTTCTCTTTGAATCCATCAAGGAGGCAGCCAGTGGGAAATCTGGGGACATGCTATAATTATGATTGCTCCCCACCCCACCGGTTGTCATTTTGGAAGTTCTGTCCCCAAGACAAAGGGCAAAGCAAAGGCTGGGACCTTTCCCTTTTCTTCTTCACAATGGAAGTCCCAACCAGCCAGTTGGTCTCTCTCAAAAATATATGCAAGAAACCTCCCACAAACACATGGCATCACTCATCCTGTGTGTATTTACAGGAGAGTAAGCTCCATTGAACTCAACAGGACATACTTTTGAGTTACAATGGATGACCCAAGTCTTTTTTCCAGCCTGTGTCTATTTTGGTTGTGCTCATTCAATCAGTCCTTACCGCATCAATCTGCAATCTTGTCTAAATGCATTTGCACACACAAACCACATTTTTGCATGCCTTTTGCCCTAAAACTGCATTTCAATATGCATTTTTGGTTGAGCCACAAACTGCATTGCAATGTGTGGAGAAGCGTGAACTCTGAAAGATAAGTGCTTATTGATCCAGAACATGCAAATAAGGTCTGTTCTCTGAAAAATGCAGACATTTCTCTTTTCTTACTAGGCACGCGTAGGATTGTGTGCAGGTTTATCACTCGATGACTGTAACTTTAATGATCTCCAGACATGAATGGGCTGTCGATGAGATAATTCTCTTCCATGGAGGACTCTTATAGCATTTTAAACACAGTGAATATTTTTATTTTTATTTTGCAAAGTTGGTGTGTGCAACCAGCTGCCAAAAACCAAGGGATGTGTGTGTACATGTGTGAGCCAGCCTTAAGTGTGGCACATCTAAGAGCCAGGGTATTATAGGTATTTTGTGAAGAAGAACCCAGTGCTTCCATAGAAAGCTGGGATGGAGTCCTCCTCTGCTTCTCTCCACTGTCGCCTGCTGAGCAGGAGACCAGAGCTCCATGTGCAGATGGACTTGGTTTCAATCCCTGGCACCTGCAATTAAAAAGGCTACGGTGGCAGGTGATGGGTAAGACTATCTGCCTGACTCCCTGGAGAGCCACTGCCAATCAGGGCAGACAGCATTGGGCTAGACGGGGATGAATCTTCTCACCTGGCATATGACAGCTTCCCTGTGAAAACCTTTTCCTATCCATGAAGCCAGAGAAAGAGAGACCCCACAGAATAATACTGTATTTTTAACGACTGTGTTGCAGGAACAAATTCAAACAGATCCAGCTGTTTCTGCTGCTGTGACAGACACTGCTCCTGTTGAGCTTTTTGTTAGGCAGCCTATTAAACGCATGAGCAGGCTATGTCTACTCTATATATTCCCAATTAGGTATTTTTAAGCTATTGTGGCACCTTCAGAATGGTACATTTCAGTTCCTTGTAAGAACATAACAATTCATAAAAACTGAGTCGTGGAGTTGGAAAGGATCCTTTGATTCATCTAGTCCACCCCCTTGCCCAAGGCATCCCTGACTGATTTAGTTTCTGTTCTGTGGTGACTTGCTGAAAGAATGTTGCGGCTGTACTGTTTTCTGCTTATTATTCTTGTGTGTTGTGTTATTGTGACATTGACTATGGTTTTTTTGCTGGCTTTATCAGACATCGCAAGCAGTGGTGTAGCGTGGGTTGCCAGAGCCCAGGGCTGTGTGAAGGAGGGGTTAAATAACTGGAGTACGCATGTGCATTCAGCTGCCTAACGGTGTACACATCATCCATTGCCTGGGGAGGTCACTTCCTGGTTCACATGGGGAATCCGTTTAAATGGAGCCTAGTGATGGAAGTGTGTGGCTGTATTGAGGCAGCATTGGGTACTGAAAATTTGCAACCTTAACAATTTTGCGCCTGGGGCAACCGCCCCTATAGCCCTCCCCATGCTATGCTACTGGGCACAAGCCGCCTTGGGAAAACACAGTTATTTTGAAAGGCAGCTAACAATTTTTACTAAATAAAATGCCTGTGCAGTCTCTGCTTAAACATCTCCAGTGAAGGAGAGCTCACCATCTTCCAAGCCGCTGTTCAAAGCTCATACTGTGAGGACGTTTCTCCTAATGTTTTGTGATCGTGTCCACCTGCTTCTTCCTCTGTTCCAGAGCAGATGAAAGCTTTGGCCTCTGGTGCCAATACTCGAGTTGGCCTTCGATAAGCTCATACTTCCTTTTCAGAACAAGAGCTTACCTGCACAGTTTGAGTGTTAAATTAGGCAATACATTATTATTGATATTTATCTACCCAACCAGATAAGGCTGCTATGAAACTGGAAGCTCTTTCAATGTAGCTGGAACCCTAAAACACTTGATGCCCTCCATATGTTGTTGGACCACGGCTCCCTTTATCGCTGACCATTGGTCATGTTGGCTGGGGCTGAGGGGAATTAGAGTTCAAAGCATCAGGCTGGCAGGAAGTTGAGGTAGGCTGCTTTAGACAATAAATATACACACATATTTACAAGATAGCTGGATCCCTCCTGTATTTGTAATGTAGATTGGCAGAAATGCCTTTATCCACCCGATAGCTCTAGCACAGATTCTACTATAGCCTTGGCCACTTTCAGACATCAGGTTAGTCAGGGCTGGACCAAGACATTTATCTGCCTAAGCCAAAACACAAGACATCACAGACTGGTTGGATGCAGAGGAATGGTGAGAGGAATCAGATGGGGAAGAAGGCTCAGAGTCAGGGGATTGGTGGTGGGACAGTGATGTGTGTCAGAGGGAGAAGACTGGGAGGAGGTGTCGGAAGCTGAAAACGGGGTTTAGTGAGCGGGGGGAGTCTGTTGCAGAGAGAAGTCCAGAATCAGAAACTGAAGCAGGAGAGTGGAATGACGGAGGCCAAGAGGCAGAGATGAGTCAGGCTGGTGAAGAGGCATGGGTATATTCTCCTGCAGTGACAAGCTTCCATCCCTTGCTGGTCTCCAGAACTAGGAGAGGCATGAAGAGGACGGAGAAGTTAGCTTCACACAGGCACAGTCTCAGATTGCTTGGGAAAACCCCTGGAGAGAAGGGACTTAGGCAGCTGTGGGGAAGTGAGGACCTTCAGTCTCAGCAACTGCTTCATGGGGGGAAACCTATGAAGAACTGCTGTGCTCATTGACACTCCTGTGTTAGATCCTCTTCTTGCTAATAAACGTGAACTTGCTCGGTGTGATTTACTGCTGTCTTGCTCCTCTCACAAGGTAATGCATGGCCCCTTCCAAAGCCAGCAGGATTCTAGTTGACATCATCAGGTGATGGAGAGCATCCTTCACCAAACTTGAGTGCTAGCTTAGGGAACACGGGGCACTCCGTACAACTCACACAACTCTTTCTGCTCCAAGTCGCTCATCATCTGCCGCTTGAAGCAGCTGCCTCATTCTGCCTGATGATAAGGCTGGCCCTGCAGTAAACCATAGCTAATGGTTTGATGTGCTTCAGCCAACTTGCTTGCTGTTCTTCTTTCCGCTCACACGGGGGAGAAACAAACCGTGGCCCTCAGATTAACATTACTTCTGAAGCAGGGACTGTGATTTGTTTTGTTCCAAACAATCCACAATGATAAGCCAAGGTTTTCTTGGCTTATTGGTTGCCGTTTGTTTAGAGTGGAACAAACCATGACTCCTGGTTTGGATGTAACACAGATCCAAGGATTGTGTCTTATTTTTTCCCCACCACAAGCTCAGATGCAACGAATTATTGTCTATGTTGATGTCTGAATGTTGCAAAGAAAGAGAAACATATTTAACCAAAATAAATAATACTTTGTGGCAAGTGAATTTATGTCTGTTTTAACAAAATTGCCTTGTGGAAAATGCTTTATGTAGATCATTTCCTGGTGAAACTTATTATCCATTGGGTGAAATCATGTGTGTGTGTGTAAACTGGTTGGTGGACTTTGAACTCTGCAGCTATTTTGCTGAAACAAAGACCGGTGATAACTGGTATTCTAATCACAGATATTTAGTTACTTATTAAATCTGCAAAACTCTTGCATCAACGTGAGTAACTTGGTTTATTGCAGGGTGTGAGTGTGAGGTGAGCAGTTTTCAAAGTTCATTTAAAGTTAATTTATTTATATTAAAATGGAGGAGTCCACAGCAAATAAAAATATTTATACCAATACTCAGTACCATCAAAAACAAAAGTGGATCACTACAACAGAATACAGGAAGCAGCAATAAAACATTTAAACTGATGAAACCTAAAAATAGTAGGGCTGAAACCTATCTACATTGCAGAAAGTGACTTTTTTCCCCCCAGACAGCAATGGAACACTTGCTAAGTAGGAAGAGATAGTGTAATCTCATGGAGCAGAGAGTTCCACATTCCTGAGTGCCGTAGCAGAAAAGGCCCTGTCCACCACGTTTGGCCGCTATTCAGGGTTGCTGGGAGCTGTAATCTAACAATATCAGCAGGAAACCACATTGCTTACTTCCTGAGATAGGGAGTCCATTATTTAGGCACTTCAGTCCTAAAAACGTTTAGGGTTTTAAAGGCAAAAGCTGTTGCAGCTGACACTGCAGAGGGAATATCATCCCTACCACCTCAGATACATTAAGTTGGTAAGATGCCCTAATACCTTGCCATGGTCTTCAAATCCGAAAGCTCTTTGTCTATAGAAACAGTTGCTAGGGTGCTGCACAGTACTGTATTTATATAGATGATTTGGACTGAACAGAAGGGCAGTCATCTTCTTTACCCCTTTCCAAGTATATGGATTCCAAAATAATGTGCATCATTTTTTGTGACTTGCTGATAAATGCAATGGCTAAAAATGATGAATAGGGCACCAGTTCTCAAACTCCGTGCAGAATCTGCTCATACGTGGAGAAATCATACGGCATTACAGTTGTAAGGTTTGTTCTGTTATTTCCTCATGTTCATCAAGGAGGCAGGTGGTTCTTTTGTGACAAACACTCCTAATGCCAGGGCACAACTAAATGTTACAGACCTGATACAAAAAGCTATGATACAAAAGCTATATTTATCAGATTCAATAGCTTTCTTTTCCTAACCTATCTAAAAGACTTCCCACCTACCGGAAGACATGTACATATTCTCTGTGTTGTACTATTCTGTGCGCATGAGATTGCAGTCTTCTTTCCTCTTTGTTTAGTTGTGTGTGTTTTTAAGCAATTGACATTTTCTCCCCAGCTGATCTTTCCCATTTCCTCAGCATCAGATGCACAACAGATTGGTTTCTGTTAAGTGACATTAAAAATTAAAATAACTGAAAAGCATGCCCTGCCATCTTTGTCTAAGGTTAAAAAAAGAAGTGTCTTTAATTGGCATTCAGAATATTCATTAGCGTATCAGCTGCTTTTTGACACAAGTAAGAAAAGAACCCACATAATTATATATCATCATTGTCAACTGATCGTCCTGATATGTACATCTTCTAAGGCACATTACAGAGCCTCACCTTTAGGGATGTACTAGGTGGTTACACCGTGTGTGTGTGTCTTTATATTCGATTTTAAAAGACTAATAGAGGAACATTTTATATATTTGTAAAAGTAGTTATATACCACCATTTATATAATGCAATATCAGGGGTGGTATATATAAAAGGATGTCACATAGAGGAGGGAGAAAGGTTGTTTTCTCCTGCTCCAGAGAAGCGGACACGGAGCAATGGATCCAAATTACAAGAAAGAAAATTCTACCTAAACATTAGGAAGAACTTCCTGACAGTAAGAGCTGTTCGACAGTGGAATTTGCTGCCAAGGAGTGTGGTGGAGTCTCCTTCTTTGGAGGTCTTTAAGCAGAGGCTTGACAACCATATGTCAGGAGTGCTCTGATGGTGTTTCCTGCTTGGCAGGGGGTTGGACTCGATGGCCCTTGTGGTCTCTTCCAACTCTATGATTCTATGATTCTATGAAAACGTCGTTTAAGAAAGTCCAAAGCAATCATTAAAATAACTGGTTGGTCTGAAGTGTTTAGAGCGGCTGCGTTAAAAAGTCAGCAAGTCTTCCAAGAGATTCCTGAGAGTCAAAGATGCCTTCCGAATCTCTGCTGGAAGAGTGCTCCACAGCCTGGGACCAGCGACACTAAATGCCCAACATCTAGTAGACGCTAGTCAGGCGCCATGGCGCAAGGGACAACTAACAGTGCTGCTCTGAATGATCTCAGTGAACCGGGTTCAGGCAGTCCTTACCACTGGAGCTAGAAGAAAACAAAGGGGTTGAAGCCCCACTGAACATAATGGGACTTACTTCGGAGTAAAGATGCCTAGGATTGCACTGGAAGTCTGATACTTTATGACCATGTGAAGCCGTTCTGTACTGAGTTAGGCCCTTGGCCATTTCACCTAGTAGTCATTCAGCTTACACTTCTCACTGGGTAGCTCAGTCAGTCGAGCACGAGACTCTCAATCTCAGAGTTGTGGGTTCGAGCCCCACGTTGGGCAAAAGATTCCTGCGTTGCAAGACTAGGGTCCCTTTCTACAATTCTGGGATTCTATTTGAAGCTTTTTGGAAAGCAGTGGTACCCAATTATGCATGTGTTGTTGTTGTTTATATTAACATGGAAGTTTACAAAGAATGAGGGTCCTTTCCTCAAGAGGAAGAGGAGGGTGATGAAGTTGGGGTACATGGGAGGGAATAGACTACTGCTAGAGCACCATGTGTTTAGGCTTGGTAATCCCAGCCAGGGGAACCTCCGGGCCTCAGATGTTACTAGACTGCAACTCTTTCATCCCTGACCATTGGCTGAGGCTGATGGGATTTGTAGTCTGAAAACATCCGCAGAGCCACAAGTTCCCATTCCTTGATAGAGGAATAGTTGGGTTGCAGATGTGTTTTACTCGAATGTATATACCGTATTTTTCGCTCTATAACACGCACCAGACCATAACACGCACGTAGTTTTTAGAGGAGGAAAACAAGGAAAAAAATATTCTAAATGAAATAGTGGATATATGATTTTTGTGGTTCATGCTGTGGCCACAGACATGTGATCTGACAGTGAGTTTGGAGTAGCCCAATGCAAAAATCCTGAGGATCCATGTGGATCCATGCTTTGTAACCACGGAGGAGGGAAGGAAGGGGAACCATGGATCCTCTGCCCACGACTGCAGCAGATCCCCCCCGCCACCCGCAGGCATTCGCTCCATAACACGCACAGACATTTCCCCTTACTTTCTAGGAGGAAAAAAGTGAGTGTTATGGTGCAAAAAATACGGTAATAATGAGGGAGTCAGTTAGCTCCATCTAGTATGAGAACCCCTCTGCTGTCAACCTTTGAACCGGCATGTGATAAGAGGAAGCAATGTAACTCCTGGGAGGCTTTTGGTTGTTTTCCCTTCTTGAAGCAGGCTGGGTTGGGAAACCTGTGGAGAGGCCAGCCTTACCGCCTGATTCTCTGCTCTTTGATTCTCCTCAGGCTGGCTGTGCCCTCAAGTTTCACACACAGCTCTCCCTGAGGCCCTACCTCTTGCTACTGCTCCTCCTGTCCTGTCAGCTGCTTACAGCCTTGTTTTTCTCCCCCCCCCCCCGGGGTGTGGATTTTTGGCACAGAATGCGGCCCTCCAGGGCTCTCTAGCCGGCCCTCAGGACCAGTGTTAGAAATTCAGATCCATAAGCTAGGCTCCAAATGGCTCCTTAAACCAAGGTTACAGTCGCCACAATGGAATGTCTAGTTGCCGTTTTGGAGTCAGGTGGTTTTAAAGTCTTGTTTTTCAAATGATGGACTGACTGTGATTGATTCTCAGTTAAACATCTGGCTAGTTCAGATGACTACCTTGAGATAGGTTAAGAACTTTGAGAGCTCAGAGAAGAAAAGTCACTTGATCCAGGTACAGTCCACATGTATTTTGGCCTCTTCCTACCTCTTTTTCTCAATGGTGACATAGACCATTCCTAATGTAATGCTATTGCTCACAACTTGTGAGTAGGGTAGGGTGAGTAAAGACAAGCGACAACAATTAGCTATAACGTTGTGCGCTGCTCCTGCTCCGGCTGCACAGAAAAAGCATTTTGGTTCCAGAAATCAATTCCGATGGTGCAGATAAAACATAGCAGATAGGGTGGGGTATTTGCGTGTGAAAACAGTCCAGATCCAACCATCCCCAGATGGTGGAGACATCAGGCACAATCCTCGGTCACAAGTTTTGAACACTGCCCAGGACTCATCCTAGGCCGTGCCCCTTACCCAAACCACACCCCTCACAGACTTTGCTCCATACCCTCCTCAGGTGCTTTTGCCTGGCTGGAATATGCCTTTCAACTGTGTTAATGGCCATTTCTTCCCTACATGGAGAATAGAGAGGTGCGTGTTTGTACAGTCGTACCTTGGTTCTCAAATGCCTCGGTACTTGTATGTTTTGGCTCCTGAATGCCGAAAACCCGGAAGTAAGTGTTCCAGTTTTCGAACATTTTTCGGAAATCAAAAGTCCGATGTGGCTTCTGCTTGTTTACAGGAAGCTCCTGCAACCAATCAGAAGCCGTGCCTTGGTTTTTGAACATTTCGGAAGTCGAACGGACTTCCAGAATGGATTACGATTGAGAACCAAGGTATGACTGTATGTCTAAACCTCTAAGTTTTGCACGGCCAAAAGCCTACTGTACAAATTTGCACCCATTACTCAGCTCATTTTTGCCTCTGGCCAAGCTCGCCCTTGGCATCCTTGAAGATTTCCCACAAGGGAATGTGGCCTTCTGTGCCTTCCCCCCCAAAAAGGACTATTGGTTTTCCTTCTTTCATAAAGAAAATGCTTTAAGATACTCAGGGTTTATTTTCAGTTGTGAGAACCGTAAAGTGGAACTTCCTGGTTTATATCTCCCCTCTGTCTCCCAGAGTCTATATGAGAATCTGACAGGGCCATTGTAATGGATAATTGAATTGATAATTATTTGCAGCTGAATGGAGAATTGAAGTGTGAAGTATTTCTTGACCACATTTAATTTTATGTGGATTGCACCGTAATGGATTCATGGTGTGGAACTAATTCTTAGATTTTGTTATTTTTTGTGTCATCTTGTTGCCGGCTGGTACAAATCCTGAAATGGGTATACAAATTCAAGTTGATTCTTCTCCAGCATCTGCATTTGACTTCTTTCTGGTAAGGTCAGCCAGTGAGGTAGAAACTTTTGAGATCACGCACCAGCAGTTCTCCATCCATCATATTCTAGAAGCCGGATGGACTCAGTGCTGGCAGAAAACACATTTTCCAATCCATAGACCCTGAAGTCCTTGCTGCTGATGTCTTCCCTCGTTGTACTTTTAACAGAATATTCATGGGAGAAAGTGAATTTGTGTTTTCCATGGAGGCAACGAAGAACGATGTGTGCATATAGTTTGGTCACTGGTAGGGAAATTGAATGTTTTTAAAGCACCAGCCCTTCCTAGCTGGGGCAGGGAAGAGACGGGTGGTTTTTCATAATGGTATTTTCCCCATAGGACATCAGGCATGCACAAATTGCGAGCCACTAAAGCTGAAAAGTTATGGCCGGGTGTTTTTCAGTCCAAAGGAAACTGCAGAAGCAGGTGGCTCATTGATGCCCTGCTTGGCCATTGTATAGGCTGTACTTGAGGTGGTGACCTGCTCTAGAATCTCCTTTACTGTTCAGGTGTATACTTACCTGCAGCACGCCCAAGCTATGTGTCTCCACAGTTCAAGAAGGACACTGACAAACTGGAACGTGTCCAGAGGAGGGCAACCAAAATGGTCAAAGGCCTGGAAACGATGCCTTATGAGGAATGGCTAAGGGAGCTGGGCATGTTTAGCCTGGAGAAGAGGAGGTTAAGGGGTGATGATAGCCATGTTCAAATATATAAAAGGATGTCACATAGAGGAGGGAGAAAGGTTGTTTTCTGCTGCTCCAGAGAAGCGGACACGGAGCAATGGATCCAAACTACAAGAAAGAAGATTCCACCTAAACATTAGGAAGAACTTCCTGACAGTAAGAGCTGTTCGACAGTGGAATTTGCTGCCAAGGAGTGTGGTGGAGTCTCCTCCTTTGGAGGTCTTTAAGCAGAGGCTTGACAACCATATGTCAGGAGTGCTCTGATGGTGTTTCCTGCTTGGCAGGGGGTTGGACCTGATGGCCCTTGTGGTCTCTTCCAACTCTATGATTCTATGATTCTATGATTCCTGGGAGAGTGCCTGTCGCCTCCCCCTGAGCTGTAGGGCGGCTGAGTGGGAGGAGGCAGGCAGACTCCTTGGAGGCCCCACGGAGCATCCTGCCCTGGCTGGCCCTGCCTCTGTGGGTGGCTGGCCCCACCCCTGGGCGCAGGGCACACATACACCCCCAGGCACCCGATCAGCTTGCTCCGCTGCTGGACTCAGGTCCATTTGCCAAGGACAGCCCATCACACACACCCTCATAGGAGTGCACATTTGCAAACACAGTCTTCTCGCTTGGGATGAGAACCATTTGAATAACCAGTTCCACCCCACTTATATATATATATGGGGGGGGGCTGGAGAGGCATGTCGGGGAAGCCCAGCCAGATGGGTGGGGTATAAATAATAAATTATTATTATTATTATTATTATTATTATTATTATTATTATTATTATTATTATTGGTTCAACGTCTTGCCTTCTTCCTAGTCATTTATCTTACAGCTTTGTCAAAGACTTATGAATTGGGCATCCTGTACTATGGGCTAATGTTTAGACTGTGTGCTGAATTGTAAAATAAATAAATCTTTTGGGTTTCTTTGAAATTCTGTGTCCAAGAGTCGGAGCCAGGACACTCCTCTATGAGTGAACACTGAAAATCACCTGTCAGTCACTTGACACCTATTTAGGCCCACTGCCCGAAGGTTTCCAGTTGCTGGTGTATGACTTCAGTGCTATATGGCTGTTTTAAAAGGGAGAATACACTTTTAACATGAACAGGGGCTCCATGGCATTAAAAGACATTGATGTCCTGAAGGCGTGTCTTCTTGGATGTGCCCACTGCATTTTTACCAAAAGTCTGAAGGCAGAAATGGATGGATTCAAATTGAGGCTGCTCCACAGAAACTGACGCCTGGCACAATCCATCAAATGTGGGGGGAAAGGCCAGCAAAGGACACGTGGCCCCCCAAAAAGTTTAAAATGTGATGCTTGCATAACCTGGAAAAGATTTATTTAGGTTTGTTACGGAGTAGCTATCAAAAAACAAACAAACCCACCCACACATGCTTGTCTCCTTCTTTTGATTCCAAACAGCATTAGCTGAAACTTAAATCTGACTCTGCGTCATTCTATACCTTTTGGCAGAAGAACATTCTGTAATATTTTCCTATGCGTGGATACAGGACTCTTTTTCCAGGCTAGGTCTTTACTGACCCCAGATTAAAAAGTGGACCAGAGTCTAGGGCAGGGAGGGGGGAGAGGGATAATAAATTAAACAGTGAATCTAGGCACTCTAAGGTGCTGTGTTCCATTTTTCAGCCAGTGACCTCCTGTCAGTCAAACACACATTGCTTTATAGTACGTAGGTTGTCAAGGGCAGACAGAGAAGGTGGAGGATGAGGACAATTAAAAATGAATTTTAAACTGAGCAGACAACTTGGTTGATAAGCACAAAGATGTACCTGAGTGAGTGGGTGAGTGAGAAAGAGAAGGAAAGGGAAAGGAAAAGGAAAAGGGAAAAGAAAAGCTGTTAAGCCAGCTGTACCTGACCTGGTGTCTTCCAGATGTTTTGAATACAACTCCCATCTGCCACAGGAAGCTGTGCTGGCAGAGACAGATGGGAGTTGTAATGGGAAACATCTGGGCACCAGGTTGGGAAACCAGATTTAAACTATCCCTCCCTGAAAAAGAGAGTTTGTGTAGTGTGATGAAGTATTTGATTCCCTAGTCCAAAAGCTCACCTTTATTAACTTGCCAGCTTATCTTAGGCAAAGGAAGTCTCATTAAGCAGTCATGCCTTTCTCCTCCTTTATATATAGATATTTTCTCTTCCCCCTCCCTATATGTATGGTGATAAATACTGACTTCCTTACAGGGGAGTCGATTTCAAATACACGCAGAGGCATTTTGTTCCTTGTCAAAGGTTTCTCTGTTCACAAAAGTTACCCAACAGACATTTCTCCTGCTGTTCCAAATCATTTCTGTAGGATGTTTGGTGGACGACATCCTTAAAACGCTTCTTCTGCCCATCACCTTTGGATGGGGCGATCATAATTTTTCTCCATTGTTCTGCTTCCTTGTGCTTTTTGTATGAGAGCCAGAAAAGTGCTAAATACACACCCAATCCTCCTATTTCGAAACATTCAAGTATGAAATCAACAGCAGAGAAATTTGAGAACAGGCCTCAAAAACCTGTTGCCCATCATAATGAACACAACCAACCAGCAGAACTAGCTCAAGATAATTTTGCTGCCTGAGACAAAAGTCAAAATGGTGCCTTTCCCTTTCCATATACAGAAGCTGAAAAGACTGGCAACTGAATCTTACTTCGACACTGCTGATGGGACAGTGTCTTCCACTCCACCAGAGGGCAGTGGGCTGTCATGGGGAGGGTATGTGGGGGCGCACACAGCTCCATCCTCTCAAAATTTTGCTGCTTGAGATGGCTGCCTCACTTTGCCCAACAATAGCCCTGGACACCCACCCCCCACCCCAGCCTTCTTTTGGTGGCCTGTTAGGGACTTCAGTTTTGGAGACTGCAAAATCTGTTGTGGGGACAGAAGCCCAAGCACCTAGCAGGTGACAATATATGTCTGGCTGTGTCTGGACCACAGTCTGTTTGCTACATCACAACTTGTGGAGGCCTGCCATAAAGGTTTTTGAAAGATATGTGCTATATCCTTGCATGTGGCCAATGGTTGCCACCATTCATTTTCCTAAATTCTGATGCCTTACATCAAGTCATTGTGGAGGGGATGCTTCTTTGCCCGTACAGACTTATGGAGTGTACTGCAGAACCTTTAATTCTACATTTCAGATTTTCTGCCAAGGCTGGTAGCATCCTCTTGAGCAAGGGAATATATAGGAACATAGGAAGCCACCTTCTACCGACCCAGATTGTTTCTTCACCTATTCGAGCCTAGCTATAAGCAGAAAGTCTTTCCCATCACCTGCTCCCTCATCATTCTTTCTTTAATGAGGGATGCCACCGAGTGATGGTCCCTTCCTTAAACGGGTACTGCGTGTCTGAAAGAAGCATGGAATAAATGGCAAGTAAGATGGCTGTTGCTCAGGACTAGAGCACAGAATTTTGCTTAATTGGTTGCCTTCAATTTGATTTAATTAATTTTTATAATGAAATATTTTTAGATTGTGTAACTATTTTACTGTTTGATTATTTGATTGTTGTTAGCCGCCCTGAGCCCGGCTTCGGCTGGGGAGGGCGGGATATAAATAAATTTTATTATTATTATTATTATTATTATTATTATTATTATTATTATTATCTGCTTCCCAGGCAGATGGCCCCCAAATCAGTCCGCAGCATCTCCAGGTATGTTTGGGAGAGGCTCCTGCCCCAGACTCCAGAGACCCACTGAATTAGATGGTCTAAGGTAGCTTCCTGCATTCCTGTGAATGTTTCTAATGATGAATTCTACCGGGTGGGAGATGCTTGGCATCTATTCTGTGCTGGCTGCTTTGTCTGTACAGGCATCAGGCAGGCAGACGCAGAATGCAGTTCTCTCCAAGTACATGGGACAGCAGCATGGCACACACTTTTATAGCGCATGCTTTTGAACACTGCATCCGTGGACACAACTACGGGCGCTGCTTCCATGTGATGCCTTGTTGCTCATTCTTGTGCCATGACAGCATGGCATCCTCGCCCCCCCTACCGGACCAACTTTTAAACTTCTAGCTCCGACCGCTGGCCGAGAAGGTACAATTCTAGTTTGTAAGATTATGGCTAAGCGGCAACTCGCAATGGGACTTTCCTTAATATGTTCAAAACAAAGAGAGAAATATCAGGTTGCAAATAGTATGTAGACACCCACATTCCACAGTATGCAAGTAGATTTATGTCTTAAGCATGGAATTGAACTTGATCTTCTCCCTAACTATATTCTCTCCGCTAGACCACACAGATACTCACACACAGATACTCACACACTCACATTATGTAATTCATGGGTAAAGGTCAACGTTGACCAATGTTACTATTCTAAATCTTGTATTTGGCCTCCTATACAAAAGGGAGCCAATCTCTTCACTCAACAGTAATTTTATTAACTTCCCCAGTGCCATTCATTGACATAAAAGAAATGAGCAGCTGAGTGTTTTGCAAACGCTATTGATTTTTATCTTCAAAGCAACTCTGGGAGGTGAAGTGCTGTCATTTATTCTCTGTTTTCAGATGAAAGCCAAGATACCATTTTTGGCCAGGGTGTGGGAGACAAGATGGCGAAACGTGCCTTTACTTGGGGGGGGGCTGGGGGGGTTGCAGCAGGCTTCAAATCACTTGACAGCTTACATTCCTGTTGTCTGCAGTAAGCAGCACGTTGTATGCTTTTGGAATTCAGTCTTGGGATGTATTATTTAGCACCCTCGCCTGCTCTCAGAATAGGAAGCCTCATTTAAATCAGTTGCTAAAGATCACAGTGTAAGTGGGTGGTAAAGGCAGGACAGAATCCAGTCTTTTAAGATTCCCTTTCTACACTTGCTATCTTGGTCATTACGCATTTGAAAAACTTGCTTTTGCAAATATTGTATAATTACATGGTAAATGATGCTTGCCTTCTGCAAGGAGAAGTGATTCTTCCTAATGTGCTGGCATAGCTGCCCTGTTCAGTAGTCATGCACTTATTCATAGGTAAAGGTAAAGGTAGCCCTGCCCGTACGGGCCAGTCGTGTCCGACCCTAGGGTTGCGTGCTCATCTCGCTCAAGAGGCCGTGAGCCGGCGCCGTCTGAAGACACTTCCGGGTCACGTGGCCAGCGTGACGAAGCTGCAGCTGGCGAGCCAGCACCAGCGCAGCACACGGAAACGCCGTTTACCTTCCCGCTATAAAGCGGTACCTATTTATCTACTTGCACTTAAGGGTGCTTTCAAACTGCTAGGTGGGCAGGAGCTGGGACTGAACGACGGGAGCTTACCCCGCTGCGGGGATTCGAACCGCCGACCATGCGATCAGCAAGTCCTAGGCACCAGGGATTTACCCACAGCGCCACCCGCGTCCCGCACTTATTCATAAAAGCACCCAAATTTGCAACATTTGTGGACTATTAATACATTTCAGTTGGCTATGCATGTGCATATATGTGCATTACCATATACCTCAATATCTGAAAATGGTCACCATGTATTAAAAGAAGTGGTGCATATTTGGTGCTTCCATGAAAAAGTACACAATTGTTATATGAGCCACTGGGTGATGCACCACCAGGTTGCAGCCTCCTTCCCTTTTGTTTGTCCTCCTTTTGCATGAATTTCTCCTCTGTCACAGTTAACCATGGTGTAAGTGGACATCAGTGTTAATGCTAGCCATGGTTTTGCAACAGGGATAGTAACATGACTAGCATTGCTGCAAGTAGTGTTGCCCTGGAAAAAAGAGAAAAGGTCATGTGGGTGGGTATTAATCCAAGAGCTATAGAGGGATCTCCATGGTTAGGATATTGGGAATGTTGCATCAGCCAGTTGTTGTTTTGAACCAGGGGTAGCCAACATGATTCTCTCCCCACCCCACCCCACCTCCAAAATGGACTCCAGCTTCCATCAGCCTCAGCCAGCATGGCCAAAGGTGAGGGATGCCTGCATTGCAGCGGTTTGGACTAGAATTCAGCCTTTCTCAACCTGTGGGTCCCCAGATGTTGTTGGACTACAACTCCCATCACCCCTAGCTAGCAAGGCCAGAGCTCAGGGGTGATGGGAGTTGTAGTCCAACAACATCTGGGGACCCACAGGTTGAGAACCGCTGGACTAGATGATTCTTGGGGTCCCTTCCAACTCTGTAATTCTATGAACCTATGATGGATTCTGACAACTTCCCAAGAGCATCATGTTTGCTACTCCTGTTTTAAGTCTAGCTGCATTGGGAGGGGTGCAGGCAAGACACATTAAATTACCACCTAACCCCAAACAGTTTTTGGTCCTCTCTACATGCTGTGCCGCTCTTGGAATGCATAGCTAGCACTGACTCTGTAGTCTCTTTTATTTCTTCCTTCTTCCATTGGTGGATGATTCTGCAGCCTTAAATATATCTCAAAGTCAAGGAGTCTATTGGAAGGTTGAGAATAAATACACGCTTCTCCTCCATCTTGGCCAGCCCATTTTAATCGTTTTGATTAGTAACACACCGAGAACAACACAGAAACACACACAGCACCTTCTCACCCCTTTCAGTTGCAGGGACTTCTTTAAGCCTTCTCCAGTGCACTAATCAGATACTATCCGTGAATTCAGTTTGCATTTGAAGCACATTGGAAAACTTTCCAATTCAGCATGGCTCCTGAATCTGGTGAGATGGTTGGTATCAGAAGCAGTTGGGAGTCCAGCTGTGGCCCTGTTGATGTGTGTTGGCCTGCGTCCTGTGTGGTGATTTGTTTCATTCATTTAAAGCATTTATATCTCAACTTTCCTTTAAAAGCTCAGAGTGGCTAAGAATAACAAATAAAAACAAAATTGCTATAAATACAAAGCAAAATACAAAGCCATTAAGCCGAGTTGTCATCCTCCAGGGATTAAAAATTGTTCAGTGGAGGAAGTTAAAAAGAAAATAAACACTGGCAACTATAACAGTTGCCAGACAATATTTGTTATGTAATTATAAGAAATCAGCCTCTATACGTTGGAACTTCCCTGCTAAACGTTTTTGTTCAGGCAGGTCTCTCCTGACATGTTGATTTCAACGTGTGCTTTAGTTATTGTTAGTTTTAGTTCTGTTTTGAGTTTTCGAATTTTGGAACTTTGTCTTTTATTGACAACTTTAATGGTGGTTTTACTTTTTTTTGTAATCCGTTTAGACATTTCACGTACAATCAAGCAGTGTGTAATTATTGTTAAATAAATCAATAAGTAGCAAAGGGTGTTCCAGTTTAATTCAGGGCTCATCATCAAATTGCTAGATGCCATTTGCAGCAAAGCGCTGGAAAGTATTCGAGGCTGACTGAATACAGAAGGTTCTTTCTACGGGATCTCCAGTTGCAGGGCTTGGAAAACACCGAAGAGTGAACTAGATTTGAGATGCCTGTGGTTATGCCTGACTTTGATATATTGCAGTTCCGATTCCCCAGACCCAGTTTAAAATGGTATTTATCAAAGTGCTGGGAAAGTGCTAACCTTGTGAGGAGACAGCATTCATTATCTTTAATTTTAAGGAAGGCTGTAGTTTTCCCAGTTGATGAATGCTTGCCCAAAGGATGATGAATAGGGAGTTGTGATTAATGATTCATGAAATTCTCACATGGGTTCAGTGATGGCTTTGCATGTGGACTGGATAGAGCAGACCAAGTTATAAAAACAAGCAATGATATGTCAGAAAGTCTTGTGGCATGGAAAAGATAGTGGTGGTATTGGTAGGATTCAGCCTGCGGATTATGCTAAGGACTTTGATCTTGGCTTCTTGGACCATGGATGGGCAGACTTCAGGCTTATGAGATCTACTTTGCTTTTTCCAAGTACATCAAGGTCTGTGGGGGGGGGGAGTCAATTGCCTATTATACCCCATGAATAATAGACTCATATCACACTACAAATCTGTGCCTATAGTTAACTTTTTGAAAAATGGTCTCCAAGAGAACACTACAGTTTCACAAAGACCTAGTCAAAGGCACCCAGTTAATGTGGATATTGTACAAGTTAGGAATACTCAAGCTAAGAGATCAGCCTTAACACAAAGACAGCCAACAGATAGACCTTTCAGTTTTCCTTCCTAATCTTGAACTAATGAGAGTTGGGGACTCTTACCAGTTTGCAGCAAACCACCCACTCTTAGCTCTTAGAAGATGTGCAGAATACCATCTGACTGTGGCTGAGGGGAGAGTGTTGGGTCCGATAATCAAGGCAGAAGTAGCTCACCAATGCTTTCCTGGAAAGCAAGATGCAACAACCATAGCAAAACTGAACACGTATGCCTAGGCCTATCTCTTTTTGTGGGCTGGCTTCCATTACTCCCTGCTGTCTTAAAAGAAGGCTTAAATGGAAACTCCTTACTAAATCAACACATAGAGCCCATGATTTGCATGCAGACCTAGCCATAGTCCCAGGCAGAACTAGGGGAATACCTCTGTTTGAAAACCCCATAGAGCCCCTGCAAGTCAGTGCAGATGCTACTGAGATAAATGGACCAATAGTCTGCATGGAGCATTAACCTTTGAGAATGGCATCTCGTTCCTAATGATTTTTAATTTTGACCCAGTGCCTTTTGATTGCAACATTATTTAGCAAAAATAGAGCAGTAAGTGACTTTTTACTGGTCCGTTACTGTGTTTCTTTATTCATTTGTGTTGCTTCTCTCACACTAATCAGAGCAAACGAGTTATGATTTTATTAGAATCGCCAAGGGGGAAAAACAAGAATCAAAATGGAAACTGTAGACAAATATGAATTTGGAAGGTGAGTGTAGTGGGTATGAGTTACTCGTGCGTAAACTGGTGCCTCTCTTGGCTAATTTGCCCTTGTTAAACCTTTCTGACTGCGCAGCCCCTTCTCATAGTGGCTGCCTCAATCGCTGGCAGAATCCGTCAGTGGGCGTTTCTTGAACCTCTTCCAGCATAAAAGTTGTTTGACGCCCAGTCTCCGCCTTCTGTCACTGCGCGGGAGCCTCCTGCGCAGGGAGGGCGTGGGCAGCGGAGGACCTGGGCTCTCCTCACTGATGTCCAGTGAAGAATCCTGGAGCCCTCTCTCCGATTCCCCCATCAGCCCCCCTCTATCCCTGGTGTTGCGCTGATTGGCTTCCCCCTCTACTGAGCTGTTTCTCCCCCTGCTGCTGGGTCCTTCTCCTGCATCATCAGAGAGCCTCCCCTTCTCCTCTCGCTCTGATGTCAGTTCCCTGACAGTGAGGTTAGCCCACTCCTTGAAAACAAAGACAGGAACACAACTTATCCTGATATATTCGCTCCCACCCTCCATGCATTGAGCAGAATCCTCTAATCTGCAGGGTTGGCGATTGCATGACAGGATCTGTGCAGGTAGGTTTCACACACTGCACAAGTCCAGATTTCACATCCACAGGTGCACATGCTTTTCACACTGCTGCGCTTGTACAGATTCCACACACCTCTTTCACATGCTTCCATTGAACACCTGGAGGTCGAGGAGGGCCAAGACCAGCAGGTGCAATAATAATAATAATAATTTATTATTTATACCCTGCCCATCTGGCTGAGTTTCCCCAGTCACTCTGGGCGGCTTCCAATCAAGTGTTAAAAACAATACAGCATTAAATATTAAAAACTTCCCTAAACAGGGCTGCCTTCAAATATATTTTAAAGAGAAGATAGCTGCTTATTTCCTTCACATCTGAAGGGAGGGTGTTCCATAGGGTGGGCGCCACTACCGAGAAGGCCCTCTGTCTGGTTCCCTGTAACCTCACTTCTCGCAATGAGGGAACCGCCAGAAGGCCCTCGGCGCATGACCTCAGTGTCCGGGCTGAACGATGGGAGTGGAGACGCTCCTTCAGGTATACAGGACTGAGGCCGTTTAGGGCTTTAAAGGTCAGCACCAACACTTTGAATTGTGCTCGGCCATTCATTATGCACACGGAAGAAATGCTTGAGGGATGAGAGAGAGAGAGAGAGAGAGAGAGAGAGAGAGACTCTGCCTTCAGTAGGCCTGATCAGACCAGGATTGGTTATAATAGCACCTGAAGTTCGAAACAAAGATAAGCCACTCTCCAGGAAATCCCTCCTCTCTTCAGCAGCAAACAAGACAAATATCAGAACATTGTGCCTATTTCTGATCATGGCAGTGCAGTTACGCTTATTTCAGTGCCTATCCAAAGGAGTTCGTGTTCCCTTCTCTCTGGGTTCCATCACCCTCCTTTTGCCCTACTTTTATATAGAACTGTGACGAAAGGTTTTTCCAGACAGTTTCCTCTGTCCTTCCCCCACCCTCTCCCACCCAATTAACTGGTTCTTAACTTAAGTTTTATACAATCTAGATCTCTTGCCTCAAGGAAGCACTTGCCCTGACACAGAAAACGGCATCTATTAGCCTACAATTAACGGAAGACCAATGTTAATTGAAGATCCAAGCTTCCGTTATCACCGAGCCTCAGGGTTTGCTGTATAGAAGGCCTTCAACATTCTTTGCTGAAGTTTAAAAATTAATCGTGGCTTATTACGAGCGGAAGGGAACGGTGGTTTCATAACTGGGCAGAAGGTGGGAAGGGTGCATAGTAGTTTCAATGTGTGGGAGAAGGGAGCTGCAAGAGGCTGCCCACGGGGTTTGTTTTTGCACAAGGGCAGTTGGAAGGAGGAAAGCACGGGCATGAGGTGAGCATGAAAAACAGGTGCAAGGTGGGGCTTTCGAAATGAGGTTGGGAAGGTGAAAAACGAGCTTAACAGTTGCATGGGGTAGTGAGGGGAAGCTCTAGGGCAGTGGTAGGCAACCTAAGGCCCATGGGCAGGATGCGGCCCAATCGCCTTCTCAATCTGGCCCACGGACGGTCCGGGAATCAGCATGTTTTTACATGAGTAGAATGTGTGCTTTTATTTACAATGCATCTCTGGGTTATTTGTGGGGCATAGGAATTCATTAATTACCCCCCCCCCAAAAAAAAATATAGTTCGGCCCACCACATGGTCTGAGGGACGGTGGACTAGCCCACGGCTGAAAAAGTTTGCTGACCCCTGATTTAGCTCTTTCTTACTGACCCCTGCTCTAGGGTAATGGAAGGGAAGTTGGTGAGTGGAGCAAACCATAGTCATTCACATAATTTAGATAGAATAAAAAAATTCCTTCCAGTAGCACCTTAAAGACCAACTAAGTTAGTTCTTGGTATCTGAAGAAGTGTGCATGCACACGAAAGCTTTTATTTTGACTATGGCAGACCAACACGGCTACCTATCTACTACTGGAATAATTTAGATAGGTTGCTGAATTACGGGTTTTTAAAAAAATTATGGGATTTCTTTCTCCTGTGTTTTCTAGCATGAAATGCACACAGCATGCCAATGGAAATTGTTTGTTTTTGTCAGAAATTTTCAGACAGACAGCTGTAGTGTAATCCCATTGGGGGTCGAGGACCACTTTTGTATGGATATTTCTTGTCTGCTCTGACTCATATGGTATCTCTGGCATGCAGGTCCTGGTTTTTTCCCTTTGTGACCCATTGAGCATGTGGAGGTTGAGCGTGGCCCCCATAGTTAGGCACAGTGAGTGCAGGTAGCAGAAATCCAGTCGGTCCCCAAAGTGCTACTGGAGCACAGGGCTTGAGAGACCTTGTAGGAGATACTCCATATCAAGTCATTAAAAATATATTAAAACTAATGCATTTTTTTTAAGCCTTTATATGCCACTTTCCATGCCAACCCAAGGTGGTTTACAACCTTAGAAAACAATCCAATAATCTAAATTTTGAACCAGTTGTTGTTTACAAAAAAAAAAAGTAATAGTAAATACAGATTAAAATACAACCACAAATTCAGTAACCACCACAGTTCTGAAGGCCGGGTATCAGTCCCAGTCATGGCAGGGAGGAGAAATGACCAATAAGGAGAGAAATTTGACAGTTTAATGGAGATACAGGGTCTGGCTACGGAAATAGCTAGGCATTCTTAGGGGTTTGTCAAGCAGGATAAACCTGTTTAATTTCCTCAGAAAGGGTCTAAAGGTGCTTTTACGGGAAGAGTAAAGCAGAGAGCCGTCCCTGGGGGAGATAGCTGTAACAGAAACATTTCTTCCTGTAGCACCTTAAAGACCAACTAAGTTAGTTCTTGGTATAAGCTTTCGTGTGCATGCACACTTCTTCAGATACCTGAAAGCTTATACCAAGAACTAACTTAGTTGGTCTTTAAGGTGCTACAGGAAGGATTTTTTTTGTTTTGTTTTGTTTTTTGGCTATGGCAGACCAACACGGCTACCTATCTGTAACTAGAAACATTTCTGTGGTGGATAATTCCAGGTAAAGTTCTTGTTTAAAGCTGGAACAGTGTTTCGGGCAGAAAACATGGGCTGTGCCTTTGAGAGTGAAGCTGCCAAGCTATATCCCTCTTTGAGTAAGTGGTAATAAAATACACCTTCCACTTCCATTGTGTCTCAACTTTGATTTATACCTCTCTCGGGGAATAAGTTGTCATGGGAACCCAAATATCAGGATTATATACGCTACCACATAAGGTGAATTCCAGAATTCTCTGTGAGCAAGGTTAAATCTCCTCAGACACGGTCATGTTGCCCTTCTCCTATCTTCACTGAGGGAGCATGTCACAAAGGCTATGAATGGCTACTAGCTGCAACAGCTATGCCTGCCTCCGCTGTCGGAGACAATGTGCCTCTGACTACCAACAGCTGAGGATCATGAATGGAAAATTATTGCCGTCGTGTCCTGCTTGCAGGGTTCCCATAGGCATGTGGTGGGCCACTGTGAAAATGAGCCTTTGGCCCGATCCGCCAGGGCTCTTCTTACATTTTTTTGGTATAATTATTCCCCTTTATTTTTCAGCTATTAATTAGTGCAGTCTTATTTTAACAGGCCTTTGCCTTTGATCAACCTCTAAGTCCAGATATTAAACAAGACCGTGCAGATAATCATACAAAAGGCCATTATGCAAACATTGGCCCGTGGTTTGGCCAATAAATAACGTTCCTGCCAGGGTACCCAGAGCTACAGAACAGCTTTTTCCTAAATAACTCTTGTAGCCGTCACTTTGTTGGGGTATTGTTTGATTTAACTACTGTATGTCCTTTACAAGCCACGTCTCCTCGCCTTTCACCTTGGGAAGAGAAATAAATCTCTTTGCAGCGTTGGGCAATAAATAGGCTTGGGTTTTGGCAAGGGAGAGTACCTGCCTTAGAAATGGTGCATTCTTTTAAACACTTTCTGTAGCCTGAAAAATAGGTCCCCTACTGAAAACGTTTGCTGACCCCTGTTCATGATCATTTGTGTCCACGATGTTATCAGAGCAGTTATACTTTCAGTGCTGTTTGTGCCTGCAAGAGTTTCAGGACGAAGAAACTGCTTGGTTTCAAATTTGTGCACGTCCCGCAAGTTCCTAGTGAAATCCTGTAACCTTTCATACTGTAAATATTCTGGGGAAGTTGGGTGTACTGCAAGAGCACCCCTCCAGATGGCATTAATGCCATGACATTGCAGAAGCATCACCTAACAGGGGAACGATGTGCGGACGGTCCAGTATAAATCCATTACTAATGTGTTACTGTTGTGTCAATGACATGTCACAGAATACCACAAAAATAGAAATTCCGCCATGGATCTCCTGCATTTCCTGTTGAGGTGGGAGGTGTTTGCAATAAGTGTTTGCAGTAAGCAAACCCAGCACCTGCCACCTCTTTGATTCAGAAAAGCCAACCTCCAGCCCAGATGGCGCATGTCTCAGTGCACAGAGGTCTCAATACATCCATATTTCCTCTTAAGAAATCAAGCTGACAGCCATATCATAAATAAATGATACTCGTTTTGCAACCAGCCGGCACTGCGAAGGCAGCCCTGTCCCCCAGAGGAGGAATGGTGGCACACCACCGCTAATGCCTAATAGCTCTCGGACTCTCAAGTGTGGAAGGGCAGCAAAGCTTATTCATGCTCCATGCTCACAGCACACGGCTTTAGCTTTTTGCTTTTAAACAGGAAACACCTTTGTTTAATTCACAGCAAGCTTTAGTAAAGAATGAAAGACAACGATCCTTCGTTGACCGGATCTGGCAGCAATGAGTTCCATAGCTCAGCAGAAACCATGATAATCAATAGTAGACAAATGACATTTTTAAAAAAGGAGAAAAGAGGAAGAGGAGCTTAGAAAGATACAAGGATTCCTGTTTCATATAAAACACTCAAGGACCCAGAATAGTTCCTTACTCCATGTTCTTACCAGGAGTTCCTCGTCACAGGATCTCTCTCATTCTAATAGATAGATGATAGAAAGAGAGAGAGAGAGATGATAGATGATAGATAGATAGATAGATAGATAGATAGATAGATAGATGATAGATAGATAGATAGATAGATAGATAGATAGATAGATAGATAGATAGATGATAGATAGATGATAGATAGATGATGGATAGATAGATATTCCTTATAACTTATTTCTGTCTCCTCTGACTTGCCACTGAAATTTATAACCACAGACTCCCCCTCTTAGCTAACTCTTTAGCCCCACTTGCACTATACATTTTAAGCAATATCATACCAGTTTAAACAACTGTGGCATCCTCAAAAGCATTCTGGGAGCTGCAGTTGGTTAAGGTTGCTGAGAGTCATTAGGAGACTCCCCCCCCCAACTCCCCTCACAGAGCTACAATTTCCAGAGTTCTCTGAGAAGAGGGGATTATTTTTAAACCACTTTGTGAATTGTAACTCTCAGAGGAACAGGGATCTCATACAACTCTGAGCAGTTAGCACCCTTAACAAACCACAGTTCCTTGGATTCTTTCGTTGAAGGTGGTAGAGTAGTTCTCTGAATGTGTGGCACAGATAGGGCCTTGTTTTCTGTTTCACCAAAGGGTATGGCCTGAACCAAGACTGCTCAAATTACAAGGAAGAGGATTTTTCACTAAACTTTAGGGCACAAGCGGTTCAACAGTTGAACAGGCTACCTCAGAAGGTTTTGAAGTCCAGGAACACAAAAAGCTGTCTTTGGTCTATGTAAGTCAGTACAGTCGTACCATGGATCCTGAATGCCTTTTGAGTCAAACGTTTTGGTTCCTGAACGCCGCAAACCCAGAAGTGAGTGCTGTGGTTTGCAAACGTTCTTTGGAACCCAAACGTCCGACACAGCTTCAAACGGACATGGAATCTGGAATGGGTTCCATTCAACTTCCAAGGCACCGCTGTATTGTCTTCACAGAATA
The DNA here is from genome assembly GCF_965112155.1 of Podarcis liolepis. Taxonomy (NCBI): domain Eukaryota; kingdom Metazoa; phylum Chordata; class Lepidosauria; order Squamata; family Lacertidae; genus Podarcis; species Podarcis liolepis. The sequence continues at coordinate 16,433,112 of NC_139564.1, read as the reverse complement.
GCTTGGATAAGGTGAGACCGAGAGGAGATATGATAGCCATCTTCCAATATCTAAAGGGCTGTCACATGGAAGATGGAGCAGACTTGCTTTCTCCTGCTCTGGAGGGTAGGATTCAAGTTACAAGAAAGGAGATTCCGACTAAACATCAGGAAGAACTTTCTGACAGTAAGAGCTGTTAGACAGTGGAAGGGTCTCCCTCAGGAGGTTGCAGACTCTCCTTCCTTGGAGGTTTTGAAGCAGAGTTTGGATGGCCATCGGTCATGGATGCTTGCATTGAGATTTCTGCATTGCAGGGGCTTGGACAAAATGACTCTTGGGGTCCCTTCCAACTCCACAATTCTATGATTCTGTGATTTAGTTGCTAAAGGGTATTCCCCCCCCCCCCCAGTCAGCCTTTTCACAGTCCATACGATTCCTGTAGCATTATTTACTCTTAGTATGCATATATTAGTGTGTGAGTATTGAAGGAGTCAGGGCTATAGAGCCAGTGTGGTGTAGTGGTTAAGAGCGGTAGTCTCGTAATCTGGGGAACCGGGTTTGCGTCTCCGCTCCTCCACATGCAGCTGCTGGGTGACCTTGGGCCAGTCACACTTCTCTGAAGTCTCTCAGCCCCACTCACCTCACAGTGTTTGTTGTGGGGGAGGAAGGGAAAGGAGAATGTTAGCCGCTTTGAGACTCCTGAAGGGGAGTGAAAGACGGGATATCAAATCCAAACTCTTCTTCTTCTTCTACCTGGCCTGGTCTGCTTTTGGAACTCACAAGCAGCTTACCATGTGTTATGTACTAAGCTTGGATCCTAGAACAGTAGGCAAGTAGGATCCTAGAATGCAACAACTGATTGGCTTGCAGGAGAAGACCAATCAAGCTCTAGGAGGAAGTTAATCAGCCTATTAGGCTAGTAGGATCATAGAATGCAAGAACTGATTGGCCTGCAGGAAAAGACCAATCAGGCTCCAGGAGGGGAGCAGAATCAGCCAATCAGATGGGACTCATTGTGTAAATAATGTATATAAAAGCCTGAGGTTTGGGGGGCAAAACATCACTGTTTTACAAGCTGCAATAAAGAGCATGAAATCACTACAGGACTCCGAGTATATTTCACCATGTATAAAATTCTTCTTACTTTCTCCATGAAACAAGTCCGTGTGGATGTTGGTGGTAACGTGGGGAGGTTTTTAATACATTGCTTCAATGTGAAATAGCTTTATATAACTGCTTCTATGGCACTTGCAGTTCAGATTTTAAACCCCAGGCTTTTATATGTTTTAGTCCAGCTGAGATTTGGGAACTAAATCATCACAGCACTTCTTTTCCACAACCCTGAAGTGTTTATGCCTAGCCACCAGAAGAAAAGTGAAATTGTCGGAGACTGCAAGGGAAGTTGCTTCAACAAAGGGTTTCCTCTTTTTGGAGCCCATGTATGAGAAACTGTCCATTTGTTTGCTGACAGATGGCCTTGCCTAGCCGTTCTTTTGAATGAAGAGGTCAGTACATGAAGAGTTATGAGAATGGGCTTGGATTTGTATGAAGCCTTGGCTGTAACACTTGCACTTTAATTCAGCTATTTGGAAAAAGCAGTCTTTGACCGTCTTTCTAAAAAACCCAAACCTCTGGTTATTGACTTGGGCTATAAACACTGCAAATTTTCAGCTTGCAATTCTTCTGAGAGTAGGTGCTTGTACTTCATTGTATTTTTCTCTCTCCTTCTTTATGCCCCTTTGTGACATGGTGTAATTTTGCCCATCAGGCTGCTCCTTCCCTGTTCTGCTTTTCGCAGTATCCTCTTTGAAGATCAGCACTATGGTTTGGTTTTGTTTTTTAAAGGAAATAAATCATTATGCTTAGCCAACAGAGGAAAATTAACACTGACCAAGACCATCTAGCACTGAGACACTGGAATTAACTGTAGCAGGTTTCCTACAGCTCTGCAGATGCTGTAGACCCACAACTCCCATCATTCCTGGGCATTGGCTGAGGCTGATGGGAGTTGGAGTCCAACCGTTTGCCTAATGTGGCCCACCGGTTGGTTAAATCTGGCCCATGTGGCAACAAAACCCTTATAAAAAGCTCAACAACTTTGGGGTAAAATGGTAAAATCATAAAAAAGCTCAACAACGTCAATCCTGAAAAAAGGTCAACAATTGGTTGGCCCTCACAGCCCTTCACTTTATCAAATCTGGCCCTCTTTGAAAAAAGTTTGGACACACTGCTGAAGGCAAACAATTTAGCATGAAAGAGCATTCATGTGGCATCCCTCAGCCTTGTTCTGGAGCAGACTTTCCCAAACTTGGGTGTCCAGCTATTGTTGGACTACAACTCCCATCATCAGGACCAGTGGTCAGAAAAGATGGGACTTGTACCCCCAAAGCAGCTAGAGACCTAAGTTTGGGAAAGCCTGTTCCAGAGCCTGGGGCGAATGTTCAGGCATTTGTTTTTCTGGAGTTCAATGAACTCCACCCTTAACCAGGGCAGCCTTAGAAGCCTTCCCACAGTTGGAAAGTTACAGGGGGAAGAGATGTGAAGCAATTTTACGTACTTAGAAAGATCTTGTAATTGTTGGGAACTTCAGCAAAAGGAAGCAATATTCAGCGATAACCAAGAAGCAAATTGGTTTAATTCAAGCTCTTGCAGTTGTATTTGATGTAGGCATTCTAACTAGGTGTGTTTTAAAGGATCTTAAAGCATAGCCCTGCATGTTAGTGGGATATGTTTATTGGCTTGGATGTCCAACCTCCTCCTGGCTCCTTTCTGTACTGGCATAATATGGCTCTTGTTCTCTGTGCGTTTTATCAAAATCAATCTTAGCAGAGCTGGTGGATTGCTGACAGCAGATTACACAATAAGCCAAACCCTCCAAACCTGAATGTGAGGTGTGTTAATATCACAATGCCAAGAATCTCTTCCCAGAGGCGTTATTACCTAGTAAAAACCCTAGAGGGAAAATGTTGGGCAAGCTCTCCTGCAAATGTGGTCAAGGTCACTGCCTGAGAACCAGATTGTACATTATGGATAGGCTCTAAAGGCTTGTTCAGCCCAGTGGAGATTTGGGCTTCTTTTTCTGGAACTCCCAAGCTGTGTGGCAAACTGCTTTCAAGACTGAGGGGCCTTTCGAAAACAGGTGGTGATTGGCCATGGGGTCTCCTGATCAAAATACGAGCAGTCCACTGGGCATGCCAGGCTTTTGAGTACGCCAAAGCCAGGTGGTAGCTCTTTGGAGCCTATCCTGTATTTCCCCCCGGACTGAGATAATTTCCACATGAAGCGGATGTCCTGCTTAAAGTTGCTTTCAATCTTTTCTCAGCATGGAAAGGGGGAAGCACCTGATGATAGCCCAGCTGGATGTTATGTGTCATTGTGTGAAACGAAAGCCCAATGGACACATTCCCTGTCCACTCCCCTCACCCCCTCCAAAATCAACTTTGCAAGGGGACAGTTTTGTGTGGAGAAGCAGCAAGGGGGAGGGTGTGCTTTATCCTTTTCTCTCCATCCATTTCTGCATTTGTGCTTCCAGTCTTCCCACCCTCCAAGCTGCTTTGTCTCCTTGCAGGTGTTTACCCACACATGTTTACCCTTCCAAACATGTATGAAGAACTTCATGGAGGGAAAAGCAACCGGGGGGGGGGGTAATTAATTTGAAGTAGGGGGAAAGTTAAGCACCCACTGCTTATTTATGTAAAGCCCTGCGCCCGGCCCCCAGGAATGGCTCTTCCAGGTAGTAAATAGAAAAGGGCACCTGAGTTTGCTCACGTGAATCTCTGTGTAAAAATTAAAGTCAGACTTTGCAACCTTGGCACTCTCTGTGCTGACTAGACTTATGGGAGTTGTACTCCAAAACATCCAAGGCACAGTCTGACCCCCTCCTTCGGCAATCCTCGTAAAACTCTGGCCCAGTGGTTGCCATTTGATTTTGAACTGATTTGAGAATATTGATTTTAGAATGCTGTGTTACTTTCATTGCTGTTAGCTGCTCTGAGCCCGGCTTCGGCTGGGGAGGGCGGGATATAAATACAATATTATTATTATTATTATTATTATTATTATTATTATTATTATCTGGAGGAATACCCCTCGTTCAGTGGCAGCCAGCAGAGCCAACTATTTCTATCTTTGCCGCCATCCTCCTCCCTTGAAGAAAAGGAACCTAGCAGACAGTGGGACTGGATGCATGTGGGAAGGCAGGCAGGGTGAGTGGGTGGCACAGTGCCCTGCTTGGCTTAATGGTCCAGCCTCCACTGCCCCCATCTTGAACCTGCTTGGGTACAGAGCCTACACTGGATATTTTCATTGCTTTATATCTGAATTTGTAAATATTTCTGTCTCTCTTTAACAGACCAGCTGCGAGGAAGAGTTGCTTGTGGCCGCACCTCTCTCCGCCTAGGCCCTTCTCAGCCAGAAGCTGGGCGAAGCTGACGGGAGCCTTGCAACGCATTGCGTTCCCATGGGGACTGTACCAGATCCTCTGAGGTCTGCCAAGCATCCACTGGTCACCGCTTCCGAGGAGGAAAACGACCTGAAAAGGTTGCAGTCCTCTAAACACCAGTACAAGCAAGCGAGCATAGAGAGCAACAGTAATGGATTTCCTTTCACTGCCAAGGTGCAACCCACTGGAGATCGCCTGCTTGAAGGGAACTGCGGGGTGGAAGCTGATGCTGCAACGGGCGAACGGCACTGTGGGTATGACACTGGGAAACCAAGAATGTTTTCTCCTGGGTCCTCCAGCCCATCCAAAGAAGGCTGCCTAGCAGTTCTGGAGCCGGGGAATAACTCTGAGCGGGAAAGCAGTAGTGATGCTGGAACTCAAGGCCAGGACCCAGCAAAAGAACATGCTGCAGTCAAGGCACCTGCTACCCAGGAGGCCAATGAAATTGTGCCAAGTGGTGCTGGAGGGCAACTCTGCAGTGCAGCAGATAAGGCAAGCTCTCTGCCTGGAGGTGGTGGTGGCAGAGTCACAGAGAGCAGAGCTCATGGCAGGTCTTCTCCTCCTTCAGATGCCCAGCAAGCTGCTCCAACCACAAAGGAAATTGTGGGTGAAAGGATTGGTCCTGAAGTGACGCAGGTGCCAGACTCAGCAAAGGAACTGGAGCCTGTCTCTGATCTTGCGCTGAAGGCCCACGGTTGCTTGGATGCGGAGCCAAAGGGCTCAAAGGAGGCAGGCTCCGAGTCTGGCTCAAGAACTGCACCAGAGATGGTCCCCAAACCCAGCCTTGGGAGCACACCACAGCCTTCATGCGGTGACAAGGCTGCAGAGAAGGTAGGGCCTGAGTCCTCCGAGTTCAAGGACACAGGGACCATGATGGTGCAACCTGAGAGTGGGGAGGTTGCAGGTGGGGAGGTGGCAAGCAAGACCCATCAGGATGCTGGGGTGCAGGCCGTAGCCAGCATGGAAAGCAGATCAGCGTCCACCAGCCCAAGCATCTTTGCTGCGTTCTTACGGGAAAACATGCCTCCCCAGGCAACACAGAAGCAAGAGCAGTTGCACATTATTTACACAGGAGCTGGCGGGAAGGAGCAATCGGAAATCGTCGACGACTTTGCGGCGCTTGTCCAGACAGCTGTGTCTGCTGCCACCGTGACTGAAGCCCATATCCAGGCAGCAGCTGCAGTAGACGAGGGGTTGGCAGTTCAGGCTGTCAAACTTCAAGAGGGCACAGCAGGCACTCATGATACAGCCCACTCGACTTTGTCAGGCGACGCGACGTATCCCTGCCCTGGCGGTTTGCAAGAAACGTCGTCCAAGGTGACAGAAGCACAAACAGCAAATGCAGCCAGCCATCGCAGCGATGCTTCCCAGCAGTTGCCGGACGCTTCAGTTATGCTGAAGACAGCACCGATTGACCAGATTACTGTCAATGGCAGCGCTTCCCTGCACCCCACGCGCAGCGAAACCAAGCTACCTCCACCTTCTGCTCTGCCAGGAATCAATAGCAAACCTCAGCACCTTGGACCCTCCTCTGTTGCAGAAAGCCAACAGACGCCTCCAGCCTCCTGCAGCATATCTGAACAAGACAAGGCTCTCCGCACCGCTGGTGGCACTCCCAATATCGGTTGCAGAGAGCAGCTACACACTGAGACGGTTAGGAGTCTTGAGACTGTTCCGGCTAGCCTCCTCGTGGACGTCAAACCAAAGGGGGGAGGGAAATCCGTCCCTCTCAGTCCGAAGGAACAGGGGACGATTAACACTCCAGCAGTGGCTACTGCGCCCCCGACTGTGTGTGCCCCAGCCACAGCAAAAATTGAGCAGGATAAGCTTCCAGAAAAAGAGGCAGGAGGATTTGGCATTCAGAATCTGGAAGCTGAGTCTGGGTTGAGTAGAAATTCTGGCCCTGGCCTAGGAACCAAAAGCAACAGAACTAAGAAGGGAGAGAAGGGCAATCTTTCAGCCTCTCCCGCTTTGCCCTTGCCAAAGCTGGGCGAGAAGAAGAAGGAAGGAAAATCTGCTGCAGAGGGCAAAGGGCACCTGAAGCAGTCTAAGCGCGTCCGGGATGTCGTGTGGGACGAGCAGGGCATGACTTGGGAGGTTTACGGGGCCTCCCTTGACCCCGAGTCGTTGGGGGTCGCCATCCAGAATCACTTACAGAGGCAGATTAGAGAACACGAAAAACTGATTAAGGCCCAAAACAGCCAGACCCGGAAATCTGTTTCTTCGGATACGTCTTCAAATAGAAAACTTAAAGGGAGGCAGCACAGTGTTTTCCAGTCCATGATGCAGAATATCAGGCGCCCCAATTGCTGCGTTCGCCCTGCTGCTTCCTCTGTGTTGGATTGAAAGAGTCGGGAAGGCAACGAGTGTCCGTTTGTAACCATTTGTTTCTGTGTGTGCACAGAAATCTGTAGAAAATAAGCCCAGGAGCTCAGCTTTGATGCTTGAGATTCTGATATAATGATTGGGGGTGGGTGGGAGGGGGGGCAGAGTAACGGCTGTGTATTGTATGCCCAGTAAGTCATCACATCTGAGCTGTCTTGTTCTCTGCAAACGACACGTGCAGCTTTTACGTTTACTTAGAAGCCACTCCGGTCTGTTGCCAAACGACAACATAAGCACTTAAAAACGAAGCACAATGTGAGATTGCCAATTTACTGCACCAACGGTGTGGCAGCTTTTTGCAGGCGGAAGAGAAGGGAGGCATCAAACCCTTTGCAAACGCCTTTCACGTACAACTAGGTCTTAACAATGTCGATAACGAAAACTTCAACAACTGTGTGTTAATGTAGCAAATATTCCCAAGTACCTGGATCAGGTTGCGTTGGTGCTGAGAGAGTCAAAGGAGCTGGTTTTCTTAAAATGATAGACTCTCTCTGAGGCGGTGGTAAGAGGATATCCCCTTGCAATTAGGGTGGTATTCCAAGTACGCCTGCCAAAAGGAGGCACCCCAAAGATGATCCTCCCCCTTTGCCTCACATGCTAAAGAGCCCTTAGGGGTCCTGTACCAATCACATGCTAGCCTTTGCCAACCTGGGGCCATCCAGATGTTTTGTACTACATCTTCCATCAGCCCCAGCTGTGCTGATTGAAGTTGTGGTCCAAAACATCTGGAGGGTAAGCCAGTTGGACAAGGTTAATCTGTACATATATGGTTACAGTGTGCCAAAAGGCCTGCTGGTGGCATTCTTCTTGAAGGCTCTGGAAACCTCTGGCATCCCAGACACGATAAAGGTCCTTCAAACTGGAGTATAAAGAACTTCAGAAATACCCAAGAAATTTCAGTGGGTGCCAGAATTTCTGTTAAGTGTGAGATTTTGACTGTTATTTGCTCCTTAATGGGTCTCCTCTTTCTGTCCTTCCCCCCCACCCCCCTGGTTGCAATTTTGTATTTTGCAATGTTTTATCTTAGAGGTGATACTTCCATGTAACACAGAAGTAGAGAAATGGTTTGGATTTTCAGCAGCAATGTAGAGAGGGCATGAGAGATTATTGTGCAGCCTTGTTAAAACTATTTTTTTATATACAGTGGTACCTCGCAAGATGAATGCCTCGCAAGACGGAAAACTCGCAAAACGAAAGGGTTTTTGGTTTTTTGAGTTGCGTCGCAAGACAATTTTCCCTATGGGCTTGCTTCGCAAGACGGAAACGTCTTGCAAGTTTGTTTCCTTTTTCTTAAAACCGTTAATACAGTTGCGACTTGACTTCAAGGAGCAACTCATAGAACGCGGTGTGGTAGCCTTTTTTGAGGTTTTTAAAGACTTTGGTGATTTTTGAAGCTTTTCCAAAACTTTTCCGACACCGTGCTTCGCAAGACGAAAAAACCGCAAGACGAAAAAACTCGCGGAACGAATTAATTTCGTCTTGCGAGGCACCACTGTATAATTTTTTTTAATTAGTTTTCCACTATACCCCCCAAAGTAGCCAAATTATAACAATAACAATTAATTCCCAAATGGTACAATTATCAAAATGCCAATCAACTTCCAATTAATACATTTTAGTTAAAGTGGCTCCCCGTATGGTGGTTTGGGTGCATTTCTGATCTTATATCACTGCATTCCATGATCTTAATTTATGTCAGTTACATTTCAGTTATTGTAATAATCCCTTAGTCAACAACTACATAATTAATGATCTCCATTCGTGATGTTATAAGATACAAATTTATAAAGCTTCAAGTGAGGAACTCAAACTATTATCTTTATTCTGCCCTGTGTGAGAAAACTGTTAGGTCCATAGAGATTCCTTCTGTCCATATATGATGTTGTTTCTTTCACTTCCCAACTGTTGTTTTCTTCCATTGTGACTTGGTGCAGAACTGACTCTCAAAGTTTCTCAGAGGTCTTATCTCTCCATCCCTTGCTTCGATGTCTCAGAACAGGCGACAGTTTCCTAGAAACCATTCCGTCTCACTAGTAAACCATGTCACAGATCTTCGCTATTTCCCCCTCAGCCTAGGAAAAGGTGGGCAGTTTTCAATTGTTCAGAATATTTAATACTCCTTTCCAACTCCCAGAATCTCTGCAGCATTCTTCTCACACCCCCTAGATTCTTTTCCTTTCAGCTAGAGATTTATGGTGCAATTCATGGTGCCAGGACCGTCTGCTCGCTGCCATGTTAGGCAGAAGCTATGCCTCTTGGTCTTGAACATGAGCAACCAACAGGACAGTGTTGTCATAGGTTTCTCAAACATTGTGTTTCCCTACAGAATATCCCCAAGAAACTTGTTTGGGAGGGTGAAATACCTGCTAGTTCTTTACTCTGTCTTGTTAACATGGAGAACCAATGTGGTGTAATGGTTAGGGTGTTAGACCAGGATCTGGGAGAGCAGGGTTCAAATCCCCACTCAGCCATGAAGCTCAACTGGGTGACCTTTGGTCACTCACCATCTCTTAGCCTAACCTCCCTCACAGGACTGCTGTGAGGATGAAATGAAGAGGACAACCACATACACAACCTTGAGGATAAAGGTGGTATGTAATTGTTATAATTTCTAGCTCAGAGGCAAATGTGAGTGCCCCTTCATTTCAGAGCAGGTGGGAAGAGCCTCTGAAGTGGCTTCAGCGTGAATGAGGGTTCACGTGTGGGGAATCTTCATTGCTAGCTCTTCCTGAATGATCTCAGGGCAACACAGGAAGGATATGCACTTTAGAGGCTTCCCATGCTGTTAAGGTACCATTCGTTCCATCAGTTTCACTCAGTAAGGCTTAAACAAGATTTCATCCCATATAGGTTTCCCAGTTCTGAGAACCTTTGCACTCTTACTGAACTTAACTATTAAAAAAAAAGAAAAAGAAAAAAAATCAATTCCAAATTATTCCCCGCTCCGCAAATTGGCGGTGACCACTCAGCCGGAAGGGCTTAGTAGATTGTTAATTGATTTTGTCACTCCAGTTGTGTAACTGGTGCTTTATAGATCTGGGGGCTAGATTAAGAAAGAAAATCTGGGGGAAGGGAAATCACAGCATCCAGATAATTGCCCAACCTTCGCCGGGCTTTCCATGTCAAAAAAGCAAAAGCCACAAGCCTAGACAGCTGAAAGTGGAAAGGTCTGTGGTATATCTGTTCCCTCGCTTGAGGTTGGATGGGTAAAAGGCTTAAGCATCCCAATAGAATCTGCTCAAGCAGAGTAGGGTGGATTCCAGGAGTGAAATTCAAATTTTGCAGTCATATACATGTTTATTACAGATAAATTTCAGTGTGGAACCACCAGTTGCACAAAATAAAAGTAGTCTGCTTCCAAAAGTGGAACCCCTATTGTCAGGAAACTGACATCAGAGCAACAGGAGAAGGAGAGGCTCTCCGATTCTGCAGGGGAAGGTACCAGCACTAGGGGGAGACACAGCTTGATGGAGGGGGAAGGAAATCAGCGTAACACCAAAGATCCAGGAGAGCAAATGGGAGAAGAGGTGGAAGGGCTCCGGGATTCTTCTTTGGAAGTCAGTGAAGAGAGCCCTGGTCCTCCACTACCCATGCCCTCCTTGCGCAGGAGACTCCCGCACAATGAGAGGCGGAGACGATTGGGAGTCAAACAACTCTTATGCTGGCAAAGGTTTAAGAAACGCCCACAGACAGATTCTGCTAGCGACTGAGGCAGCCACGCTGAGATGGGCTGTGCAGTCAGGACGGTTTAACCCAGGCAGCCAAGCCCCAAAAGGGGACAGTTTACGCACGAGTAACTCCATACCACTACACCTATGTTAAATATTCCCCTTCCCCCTCCACATTGTGCAGTAAAACATGTGGCCTATTTCGGATGCCACTGTTTTGTGCATTTTCCGTCTTTCCGTAACTGGCTGTTGAGATTCCAGACATGCATGACATTATGACATCTAGCTGTAAGGGGTGTTTTATTGCTCGTTTTGGCAGCAACCCTTGGTTCCTTATGACATGTAGTTCCACTGTCCCATTCGAAGATTTGCCTTCACACTAGAGTTTACTAAAGATGTCAGTTTTGACATCAACATATTCCAGTACTGACCACCCAATTCCAATCTCCCATGCCTGCCCCTCTGTCTTTTGTTCATAGTCAGAAAACAGACCCAATAACTAGCACAGTTTGAGTATGTGGCGTTGCCTGCCTTCAAAAAGAAAATACTTGCATTTTTCCCCATCAGAGAAACTAAAAAATAAAACCACAATGCCATACTGGGATAACGGAAATTCATGTGGAATGCAGTAAAACAGAGGCTCACTTTTAAAAGTTTCCTAAGAACCAAGTCCACAAACTAATTAAACCTAAATCCTTGGATTTGAATTAGCTGAGCCCCAGAAAAATTCAGAAAGACTAAGCTGGCATAAATCCAAACCTGCCAAGGATTTCATGACTTCGCTGGTAGGTTGTTCCCATTGCCTAATAGCTATCTTTAAGACTACACCAGCCAATCCTTCATGGGATGCAGCCAAGAGAGAAATCACAATGAAGACAATAGACCACAATCCTGGCAAGATTAAGCACTTGTATATCTCACTAATTTCAACAGGAAATTAAGCAAGTGGTCTGGTTCATGTCGCAGCAAACCATGGTTTATAGTGGAATCCTCCAGATGTTGGACTACAGCTCCTATCATCCCTGACCATGGGATGGGGACCTTGGGATTTGGAGTCCACAACATCTGGAGGGTGGCAGGGTAGCCGTCTGTAGTTTATGGCTTACCCTGAAAAAAGTAAATACCTCTCGCTTTGTTCTTCCCTAAGCAGGACTTCAGGAAACCTGAAGTTTGGCTTCTTGAGATAAGCAAATGCAGGGTGTGGTTCACATTCACAAATCACAACAAGCCTTCATAGTCTGTTTTCATTCACACTAAAGGGAGGAGCCAAGTACGAGCAATGTACCCATTCACAGTAAAGCACAAACCATGGTTTACTGTGACATGCAAACAAGGCCTGCATCGAACTTTTTTGAAATACCCCTCCAAATGCTTAACTTTGTCTGAAATGTATTCCACAGTTGTTGTTTTTAAAAAGCATGAAATCAGTTAGTTCCTTTATTGCCATGTATTGTGCAAAACCATTTTTCCTTCTGTTTTGTTTTTGTAAGGGGGGGGGGAAATGTTCAAAAGCTCTGTTTTACGTATTGGCTTGAAGCTATCAGCACTGGTGTTTTTTAGAATGTACTTGGATGTACATCTTTCTGACCCTTGCTTCATTGTTTCCCTGGCGGCAAAACAGGCTGTTCTGGTGGGCATGCAACACACATAATAATGTTAGGAGATAACTTGCTGTAAGGAGCGCCAGTTCAGCAAATCCTTCCTTGAAATGTTGTCCTTAAACAAATAAATGAAAAACATTGAACATTCTTAAAAGAATTAATTCAGTTGCATTTAAAACAAAAATCAGCAACAGCTTTCACCATTGTGTTTTGCACAAATATTATCACCATATTCTTTAGAAAGATTTGCAGTCTAGTTTTTGACTTTACCCATTGTGCTTCCTTAGGGCTCATATCCATCTGTAATTAGGTGCCTGTAGCAAGGGTTGCGAACAAAATTAGCAGCTAAGGGAATAGGGTTTCCCAAATGTGGGTCTCCAGCTGTTTTTGGACTATAGTTCCCATCATCCCTGACCGCTGGTCCTGCTAGCTAGGGATGGTGGTATTTGTAGTTTATTGATTGATTGATTTTTTATTGATTTTTCTTAATGCTTTATTTTTTTTAAAAAAAACAATACAATACAAATACAAAACAAAACAATACTCAACAATCAACAAAAGGCAATCCAAGATTAACACTCATTACAAAAGAAAAGAAAAGAATGAATTCACATGTCATGAATTCCAACATGACTTCCAATCCCCCCATTCTGATTCCTAATTTACATTATGAGTGCACACTTAACTATCTCTCCTAGGTTATTCGGTTGTGTTAATTTTGTAAATTTCTCTTATTTCACACAGAAATCAATCGAGGCCTGCCAAAGAACTTAGATTATTACAATGTTCTTTTAAGTATTCTCTGTAAACAAGCCACACTCTATTAAATATTTGATCTGTATGGTCTCAGAATCTTGCTGTCAATCTTACTAGCTCTGCATATTCTAACATTTTATTCTGCCAATCTAATTTTGAGGGAGTAGAAACTCCTTTGTAGTTCAACAGCAGCTGGAGACCCAAGTTTGGGAAACCCTGGTTTTGAGAAAGGGAGATTTGAGGCAGAGCTCCCTCCCACCCAGCCCCCAAATGGGATCAGCATAGAGCTTAGCACAGAACTGATCGTCCCTATAGAATCATATTTGAAAGGGACCTTGAATGACCTTGGGGGCCAATCTGTAATGGGGAGCCGACATGATGCCCTCCAGATATTTTTGGACTCCTCAGCTGTTGGGCATGCTGCCTGGGGCTGATGAGCATTCAAGTCCACAACAGCTGAAGGGCCCCACATTGGCCACCCCTGATCAAAATGCCCCCTACAGCATGGTTTCCCAAACTTGCGTCTGCAGCTGTTTTGGGACTACAACTCCCATCATCCCTAGCTAGCAGGACCAGTGGTCAGGGATGATGGGAACTGCAGTCCAAAAACAGCTGGAGATCCAAGTTCAGGAAACCCTGCTCTGACAGAACCAAGTAAATCTTGTGAAATAAATCTTAAAATTCATATTTTTAAAAAAATTATTGGAAAATCCATTTTGTTAACCTTTTGGTTTCCACATACCACAAAGCTGGGGGGTTTTTTTACAACGCAATCCTATATGTTTCTGCTCAGAAGCTAATCCCATGGGGTCTAAACAGGCCTACTGCTAGGCAGGTGAGAGTGGAGTTGCTGCTTAAATGACTGAGTTGTTTTTGAAAAATTTACCCTAGAATATCTGCCTGGGCTTATTTCTGCTTTCTGCAAAGTCCATCCTACCCAGCACTAATCATCTCATCATTTACAAAGCATTCTTTACGGGATGAAGGAAGCAATGCCATATTAATATAGGAATTACTTCTTTATGGAGAGAGAGGCGGATTGGGGGCACATATTTATGATACTGTGCAAGTGGTAAATAGAACATGCTGATAGGACTTTCATGGCAAGTATTTTACAAAATATGGGATGTTTCCAATGTGTAAATCTTCCTTTTGCATAACTGAACAACATATTTCTGGATGCAGTGCCAGAATCAGATGGATTAGAAATTTAAGTTCATTAAATCTTCATCATAATTGTCATGCTGCCATTTCAATTTTATATTCCATGCATTGCAATTTTGTGCTTTTCATGTTCTCCAGTACCAACAGTAAATTATTATTATTATTATTATCATCATCATCATCATCATCATCAAAATCTGCAGAGACAAATTGCCTCCTAGCTATCAACAGCACTATTTATTCAGTGTTCAAACTGACACCCTAATCTTAAAAAAACAATTGCATACTTGGCCATTGACACTATAATATCGGTGTAAATTGTCTGTGTTTTAAAATTGCACTGGTGCTGGTGAAAATTGTGCTAGAGACAGACAGATGTAGGCAAGCATTAACATAACAAGGTGAATCCCAGCCAATGCCCCAACCTTTCCCTGTGTTTGCTGTGCACTTAATTAAATGAAAATTAATTGATGTGGCCTTCAGTACCTTAACTATTGATTTGCTAAAGAGGCAGGGTTTAGGAAGAGATCACAAGGAGATATTAAGACCCTTCAGCATTTCTTTTAAGTATAGTCCGAGAGACAATAGTGGCAGATAACAGCCAATGTGAACCAGATCAGGTTCTGAGACTTTGGCTGGTAAATTTACATTTTACATGAAACGAGTGCATAGGTACACGAAATCCATTAGCTCTAGGCCAGGCATGGCCAAACTTTGCCCTCCAGCTGTTTTGGGACTACAACTCCCATCACCCCATGAATGTTAGAATGATGTTAGAATGAAATTTAGTGGTTCTAGCAGCAATGTCATAAAGGTGTGTGAAAAAATGGCCAGTTAAAGGACTAAGACAAAAACAAAGAGGGAAAGGAATTGCTGAATTAACCAATTGAACTGGAATACAAAAAAGGGAGGTGAGAGGAGGTCAGGGAAGCAAGGAAATGAAATGTAAGATACGGAAGGATTAATCTGTTTTTAAGTGTTTTTTCTAACTTTTTTTTCTATATTTTGTATTTTGTATGTTGTTTTTTAATATATATTTTTCCTTGTCTCTTTTATTTTTAACTATGTAATTTTTTGTCTCTGAAATTTTAATAAATATCATTCAAAAAAAAAAAAATACAACTCCCATCACCCCTAGCTAACAGGACCAGTGGACAGGGATGATGGGAATTGTAGACCCAAAACAGCTGGAGGGCCAAGTTTGGCCATGCCTGCTCTAGGCAATGCCTTAAGAGCTGGCCTCAACCTTGTGTTTCCTGTTACTGTTTTTGCTTCCAGGTTTCAGCCTCAGCCAATTTTGAGTACACTGTTTGTCAGCAAATAAGTAAGGGCCCTGGACTGATCTGTCTAGCTGTCAGTCACCAGAACAAACTCTTAAATAACAAAGAGTTATTCTCTCATATTCCACCTTTTGATTCACTTGCAGCTGATATTTGAAGTGCCATATCTGAGGGATGGGGGATGTTGTTGTTGTTTTGTATATGCCTGTGAAAGAGGTCTGTAATATCAATTTTCCTGCCTCCCTTATCATCGTCCAAAATGTGAACGTTGGGTTTATTATTTGAACGGTAGTACCCCATGACTGGTATTGTTCAGTAAGAGTCATTGATGTTTGGGATCTCTTGCCATCGTTTGTCTCTCAGCTGGGCACCAAAGTGTGTTTTCGCTCTTAGCGTACTGCTACCCTGTTTGTGGCTGTCTCACATTCAGATGATCTAAAGTTTCTTGATGTTTATTCTCGTGCCTTCAAATCCGTTGTTTCCCCCCTAAATTGTCCTCACGGATTGTGAAAGTGATGTCCGTCAAGGAACCTTCTGTCATTTTCTCCAATGTTTTTTTCCTCTTTATGGTAAACTCTTCTGACAAGATTTTCTTGAGCCGATACTGTACTATTTTTTTCAAAACAAAACTGTGACTGGACTATTCATAATGTGTCGGAAGAACTGAGGGAATAAACAAATATCTGTATTTAAACAAACTTGAATCTCATGAGGAAAAATCGGGATGAAGCTTCCTCCCTTCTTCATTTACAGCAAACGTTCTTACTGGCCTTTCAATAGCGGAGGAAGTCAGTCCTAAATGTGTTCAAAAACAATGGAAGTTTTCTGCTCCGTGACAAAACTGTGAGATCTGTCTTCACGCTCTGCAGCAGCTTATCAGCTGAAGAATTCAACCCACCTCACCTTCCAGCTGAAAAAAACGCCTCTAATTATAGTGTTTCCAATACAAATATATATGTATGTATGTATGTATGTATATATATAGCTAGATAGATATTTTGAAAACTGAGAATAATTGGCTTCCAAGGAACTTGAGTGCACATGAGCAGAGAGAGTAAGTTGTAGAATACAGCTCTGGTACACTGCTTTAAAATAAATGGAACAATCGTGGAAAGTGAGGGGAAATTAGGACTGTTAGCGAATACAATACAATGGGCACAGAGGCCTGCTAAAATGCATTTGCAGTCAAGCAATAGTGTGCCCTCTGTTCTCCCTTTCTTCTCCCTCCCCCCTCAAAATAATAAAAAAAGACCACAACACCAGCACATCCCATGGTATAAAGTATTTTTAAGACTTGGCTCTAATAGGACGGAATGCAAGCAGCATTAAGTGCCTGGTGTGTTTGTGTGTTTTTGTTTTAACTGTCATGGACGAAGGCCTTTATAGAGTGATCCCAAGCAAACAATCGCATTCTGCTAATACATCCCCATGTTTGGCCCAGAAGAGAGAAGCGATCTGGCTTAGAATCACCAAAATACTGGAGTGCGAGTATAAAGGGTGCCAAACAATTTGTTGGGGGGGGGGCGACCCTGAAATGCATATAATGCTTGTAATGATCTGTAGGAACTGATAATATTGCAAAGCATGTTAGAGCTGCAGGGAGATGTTTTAGCAGTATTCTCTCTTTTCTTAGGCTGTGTTCACATTCCCGCTTTGTCAAATCTGTGTTCACACAATGTTGGCCCAGACGTGTATGTATTGTATGTATCCTGAACATCATTACAAAATACCGTATTGTTCGCCTTATAGGGTGCACCGGCCCATAGGGCACACCTAGGTTTTTTTGGGGGGGGAATAAAGGGGGGGATTATTTTTTTCCCCAGGCGTGGGGCTGGGACGGGGGAAGCCCAAGCTTCCCCTGACCTCTGCCCCCAGAACAGGCTGCTATCCGCAAGCCTTGGGAGCCCGGCGGGAACTCCCGCCGGGCTCCCAGGGCTTGCGGATAGCTTCCTGAAGCCTGGAGAGCGAGAGGGGTCGGTGCGCACCAATCCCTCTCGCTCTCCAGGCTTCAGCGAAAGCCTGCATTCACCCCATAGGACGCACACACATTTCCCCTTCATTTTTGGAGGGGAAAAAGTGCATCCTATAGGGCGAAAAATACGGTACTATTGTTTGATGCGTTGTTTCTCAAACTAGCTTCACACCAGTTGGAGTCCTCTAGCAGTTCCTAATTTGTCTCTAGCCCACCTGGCGTGTTCAGCAATGAATTGAAGCTGTGCTGAGGTGAACAGCTGTGGGGAGGAGGGAGAGCTGTGAAACACACAGCGGGGGTACACAACTTCGCTGTGCTCTTAAGGCAGTAATGTGAACACACCCTTAAGGCGGGGTTGATTCTGCCAGTGATGCTTCATGTGGCGGCAAGAAGGGCAACCAATCTGGAAGGAACATCCATAAGTGAAAATGTGCCTCCACTATCAGAAGCTCCCCAGTGCCCAGTGGCGTAGCTAGGTGCTCAGGTGCCCGGGGCAGGGTGTACACCCTGCAGTCAGGGGCGAAGCGAGCAGGCCATAGGGATGGGGCAAGCTGCCCATGGGAGCAGGGCGAGCCAAGGCAAGGCGTGCTGCGTTTGTTGGCTATTTGCAAATTAGTTGCACTGCAGAAAGCGTGCCGGGGAGACCACACACACATTACAAGGAACTCAAAAATAACTTCAACTAGGTTTTAATAACAAAAACAAAAACTCCTTTTACACTATATGTATCAATAAGCATGACCCAACCACCAGGGTACTGAGAGAGCTAGGTGCTGCTCTTTATATACTATACTCAACAGCTTAATTAACATAACTTAACAGCACCTGCTATACTGCTTCACAGCTGTAAAACTAAGTCACGTTATTTGCTCTGGCCCTTAAAAAAATACGCATCTTGTGGAACAATAATGAACCTTCAAATTTAAAGAGACCATTCAACAGCGTTGAGCCTCTCTGCAGCCCCTGTAGGGCGGCTGAGGTGGGCAGACGCAAGCCCCAAGCTGCTCAAAAAAGCAGCGCAGGGCTTGCAGGCAGTCCACCCGCCACCTCCCTCTCAGGAGAGACGTGTGGCTCAGGCACGCTGCAGGCCCCACGGTGTGACGCCCAGTGCCCCCTGCCTCACCTACCTACGCCTCTGGATTAGGCAGATTCATGGAGGTGAGGGCTGTTGAAGGCTATTAGCCATAAAGGTTGCGCTCTGTCTGCAAAGTTGCTTCTGGTTTCTGGAAATCACACGAGGTGAGAGTGCTCCTGCAGTGGTGGTAAGAAGTGTAGTGGGTGCAGTTATTTTTTCAAAAACACATATTTTTGCCATTTTGGCACCCCCCTCAGTGATGACACCCGGTGCGGCCCGCACCCACCGCACCCCCCTTCCTACACCATTGCCAGTGCCAACACAGACCTAAGAGTTGGTTAAAGGACAGGTGGCATCCAATCTCAGTGTTGGGGTTTACACAGGGACTTGACCTTAACATTCCAGACGGTTGCAAAGGATCGCTCTAAAATGGCCACAAATCTGTCTACCGAAAATTGGAAGGTTGATAGGCTCCTAAAGCTGTCTTGCATTCTTGCGGCTGTATTCTTTTTCTACGTCCGGGGACTGAAATGTGAAGCACTGTACAAAACAGAGCTAGTTTTAGCCTTCCAAGCTATATCATAGCATTTATTTTGGTATGTTACCTTTAGAATCTTGCATGTGGAAAACAGTTCTGTATAATACACTGAAGTTACATTATTGATTCGGTCGACTCCCTTTAGGAAATTCCATGTTTTGCTGTTTTACATCTCTGGATTTTCACAATAAAAAAATATAACACAATAAACAATGTCTTTATTAACTTGCTTGTTTGTGAAGGGGGAGAAGGCCCAAATTTATAAGATTGTTTGGAACACGCAAGCAAGGGAAGACTGGCTTCTGAATTAATGCCTAGCATAGGCATGGGGAAAACCGTGACCCTCCAGATATTGTTGGACTTTAATTCTCCTCAGTCTCCACCAGCATGCCCAGTGCTCACAGATGGTGGTAGTTGTGGTCTAATAACATTTCATGTACTTGTAGAACTGTAGTGTTCAGATGGATCCCCAGTGGTCATCTAGTCCAACCCTCTAGTTGATGCAGGGGAGCAGCACTAGGGGGAGGGGTATTTAACCGTTTTCCCAAAGGAAATTCCTCCCTGCTCCATTATCAGGCTGCCGAGTCTTCCATCACTGCAGACCTCCCAATGGTCCCTATTTTCCAGGGACAGTCCTGGATTTACAGAAGCCGTCCCAGTTTCAGATTTGATCCTGGAATGTCCCGCTTTTCCTTGAGGTGTCCCTTTCTTTAACGGAGGAATGTTGGAGGGTATGGAGTTATCCCACCCCTGAGCCGTCTGAAGGCAGCCCTATATAGGGATTTGGTTTTTTTTTTCATGTTTTAAGTTTTTATATATATGTTGGAAGCTGCTCAGAATGCCTGGAGCACCCCAGGGAGATGAGCAGGGTATAAATGGTAAAACTGTTGTTGTTGTTGTTGTTGAATAGACATCCCTTTTTGCATCAGAGAAAAATTGTTGGGTATGCCACTGCAGGAGACACACATTGCTCACACCTGGCATCTCTTGGCTTTGCTGCCCTTCCTCCTGGCTATCGCTTCCTGCTCACTTGGCCTCCCTGAGCACTGATGCAGTGACCAAGGGCGAGATACAGCAGCAGCCTTCACTCATCACACATTCTTCCTCTGGGCGGTTTGGGAGATTGGGCTCAGGAGGTGGTGGGAAGCAAGTGGATGGAAGCAGGCCCAGGGAGAGGCCATATCTGCACTATATATATCTGTACCACTTTAAAGAGTCACAGCTTCCCCCAAATAATCCAGGGAGCTGTAGTTTGTTGTTGTTGTTGTTGTTTAATTTGGTTTTACAAGTTAAAATTTGCACTCATCATAATCAAAAAAAGAGAAAAAGATTCCCATGAATCTTTGGGCTTCCCTCCACCCCTCCGTGGGTTCCATTATTAATCTTTTTCTACTGCTTCTTTTATGGGACGTGGGTGGCGCTGTGGGTTAAACCACAGAGCCTAGGACTTGCTGATCAGAAGGTTGGCGGTTCGAATCCCTTGACGGGGTGAGCTCCCGTTGCTCGGTCCCTGCTCCTGCCAACCCAGTTCAAAAGCACGTCAAAGTGCAAGTAGATAAATAGGTACCGCTCCAGCGGGAAGATAAACAGCATTTCCGTGCGCTGCTCTGGTTCACCAGAAGCGGCTTACTCATGCTGGCCACATGACCTGGAAGCTGTACGCCAGCTTCCCCGGCCAATAAAGCGAGATGAGCGCCGCAGCCCCAGAGTCGGCCATGACTGGACCTAATGGTCAGGGGTCCCTTTACCTTTACCTTTACTGCTTCTTTTATGGTAGTCCAATTTTTAAATCTCCATTGTATCTATGTTTCTTTTTACATTGCAAGTGTTATTGCAGTCCTGCTAATGATTTTGACTGTTTACAATGGTCTCCATGGTAAAGTATAAATTCCCCCCACTCCTTATTGAACTTTTGGTCTTCCTGATTTCTGATCTTTCCGGTCCTTTTTGCCATTTCGGCATAATCCATCGTTTTAGTCTGCCATTCTTCTCTGGTACAGACTTTCTCTTCTTTCCATCTCTGGGCTAAAGGGAGCTATAGTTTGTTAAGGGTTCTGAGAGTGTGGTAGGCGATCCCTACTTCCCTCACACAACTACAGTTCCCAGAGTTCCCGGGAAGAGGGATTGGTTGTCAAACCACTCCAAGGATTACAGCTCCGTGAGGGAAAGCGAAATCCCCTAACTACTCTCAGCACCCTTAAACTACAGTTTCCAGGATTCGAGGGGGGCATGAGTCTTGAGAGTGGTATGATGCTGCTTTAAATGCACAGTGTGGATGAGGCCCGAATGACAACACAGCACTGGCCATCCCACAAATCACATCAGCTGCAAGGAGACATTTGTGCCGCTTCATCTGAGGAGCGATTACTGTCTCTGGTGCCAAGTAATATTTTGAGCATGAAATGTGCTGAAGGATCATTAGGGAGGCATGCCTGCTATGCTGGACTGGTGAGGCAATTGGATGCAGTGATGCGAGGGGCTGCTTCCTCGGGTTACTTTTGGAAGATGTGAAAAGAAGAGACAACGGCACGAGGTTCTGGGTTCAATCCCTGGCACATCTAGCAAAAAAGGGATTGGGTAGGTATATAAGGGGGACGCAAGTGGTGCTGTGGGTTAAACCACAGAGCCTAGGGCTTGCCGATCGGAAGGTCGGTGGTTCGAATCCCTGCGACGGGGTGAGCTCCTGTTGCTCAGTCCCTGTCCTGCCAACCTAGCAGATCGAAAGCATGCAGCGCAAGTAGATAAATAGGTACCGGCTGCAGTGGGAAAGTAAACAGCATTTCTGTGCACCGCTCTGGTCCACCAGAAGCGGCTTAGTCCTGCTGGCCACATGACCCGGAAGCTGTACACCGGCTCCCTCAGCCAATAAAGTGAGATGAGTGCCGCAACCCCAGAGTCGTCCGTGACTGGGCCTAATGGTCAGGAGTCCCTTTACCTTTACCGTAGGTATATAAGGAACAGAAGAAACAGCCTTCTACTGAGTCAGGCCATTGGTCCATTTAGGTCAATATTGGTCTACACTGATTGGCAGAAGTTCCTGAAGTTTGCAGGACAGGATTTCCCAAACCATGCCTGGAGGTGCCAGGGATTGAATAGGAAGCCTGGATATAAAGAATGCTCTCCACTGAGTCTGTTCAGCACAGCACTTTTTGTTCGGCTGGAACTCATTGGAACTCGGTTCCAGCACCTCTCAAGTGTGCACCATTGCCATTGTAAGAGAACAAGGGAGGCGTTCGTGCTGAGTTCCGGCACATCTTTTTCTGCAAAAACAGCACTGGTTCCAGTTCCACACAATGTCAGGATAGGACCCATAGTGTGGTGGCACCTACCCTTTGGGACTCTTTCCCATCAGTGGCATGCGGTTAAATTTTCCGTAGGGGGAACAGTTGGGGCCAGAGGTGGCAGCTTGCGAGGGCGATGGATGTGAGCCTCCCAAAGCTGGTCAGAAGCTTCCTGAGCTTTGGAAGGAGGCACCGGGGGAAGAAGAAGAAGAAGAAGAGTTTGGATTTGATATCCCGCCTTTCACTCCCCTTCAGGAGTCTCAAAGCGGCTAACATTCTCCTTTCCCTTCCTCCCCCACAACAAACACTCTGTGAGGTGAGTGGGGCTGAGAGACTTCAAAGAAGTGTGACTGGCCCAAGGTCACCCAGTGATTGATAGATAATTTATTACGGTAAGAGACCAGCTTATAAAACACACTTGGGGGTACAGTCACAGAAGGAAAACAAACAATTAAAACAATGTACAACAATAAATTTTAAAACAATGTACAACAATAAACTACCGCAGGGAGCTGACCCAGAGTCACCCAAAGAACCGAGTTTGGGGATTTTCTTAACGAACTAGTTTGAGTTGGGAGATGGTCTGCGCCTACAGAAATGTACACAGAATCTGGCGACCATCCGGGTCGTCTTCTGATCTTTGCCTAACAGGAAAAGGTCGAATATTTGCTTTTCCGGGAGGTCAGAGAGCCTCACCAGTAGGGGATCAATGGTCTTACTACGTGCCTCTTCATGAAAGGGACATCTAAAGAACAAGTGCTCTGGGCTTGCTATTTCCCCCAATGAACAGGCACAAAGTCTCTGAGCATATGGGACTTTTTTAAAGGCTCCTTCCAGGACCAGTAAGGGCAGGACCGAGCTTCTGGCACGGGGCCAGTGGTTTTCAACCTTTTTGAGTCCACGATGCCCTTGACCAACCACATTCTTTTTGCAGCTCCCCTGTGGGAGCCACTTGCGCTGGGATTCCATTGCAGGACGTGTTTAGTAGGGACTCCCCTGTTCTTCTCCTGCCATGCTCTGCCCCCGCCCCTTTTGGCACAGCTTTTGGCCTGCATGTAAGTGGGAAGCACATGTGTCAACAGCACACAAGAGAGGAGGGGGGAGGAGAACCACACACTCCGCCTTGAGCACCCTGCAGAACAGATGGGATATCTTGAGGAGGGTGGACACTCAGCAGCCCTACATGCACAAGACACAACCAAGCAGGAAGGTCTCCTGCACAAGCCCCTTTGAAATCAATGGGAAGCCAAGCAATGCCACTGCTCTGCTGGGCCGAGCTAACACACTCAACATGGCAACCCCTCTGTTAAATCCCTCCTTACAGAAGACCCACACACCATGCGGCTGCTTGCATGCACTGTTGGGATTTACTTGTGAGCAGAAAGCATGAATCAAAGCAGCCTTCCCTCGCTGGAAAGATCTCAACCTCCTTCCGTCCCCACATACTAGTTATACTGGGCATTATAACCACAAGGGGCGATTGCTCGGAATGTGCATGGTCTCTGACCTCCATCCTGCTCCCTCCCTTCACACCACATCACTGGGAAGAAGAAAAAGAAGAGTTTGGATTTGATATCCCGCTTTATCACTACCCGAAGGAGTCTCAAAGCGGCTAACATTCTCCTTTCCCTTCCTCCCCCACAACAAACACTCTGTGAGGTGAGTGAGGCTGAGAGACTTCAAAAAAGTGTCACCAGCCCAAGGTAACCCAGCAGCTGCATGTGGAGGAGCGGAGACGCGAACCCGGTTCACCAGATTACGAGACTACCGCTCTTAACCACTACACCACACTGGAAAGTACATGTAAGGACGCAGAACAAGAAACACAGGGGAAGTCTTCCCATGGACATATCACATGGGTGCTCTCTCTTGCCTGCTAAAGACATTTCTCTGCTGAATGGAGATATTTATCTCAGTTTGTATCTGAATTCGGTTTGACTTGATTTCACGTATGCGGCAGTGTTCCAAATTGTGTATGTCCACACACAGAGAGAGAGAAGACAGCATGGCCAATGGCAAGGGATCATGGGAGTTGTAGCTGAGCAGTGTATTGAAATATCACAGCTTAGCTATGCCTGGAGTAGAGCGTGCATCTATCCAGAAAAAAACAAAGGGCTGCAATCCTTTGTAGAGTAAACTGCCAGCCCAGAAGAAGCAGGACTTGCTTCTGAGTGAGGAGCTTGCATAGGATTGCTCTGCAAAGGAAAGGAACAAGAGCTTGGCTGTCTCCTGAGCAGCAAGCTATGGATGTTCATTGGCTCCACTACCTTGTGGAATATCAGAAGGTGCCAGAAAGCTAGGCTCCATGGCCCATTGGTCTGATGCACTCCAGCTGTTTCTGAAGGGGGCCACACTGTGCTACATCTCGAAGCCAATATTTCTCTTTACGGTGTTTTAACAACGGACGTGCCAGATGGGAAGATGTTTGCCAAAGAGACCTCGGAGGTCAGGTTGTTTTTCACAATGAATTACAGCGTTTCTGCCTTGTCCAGCACTCTCAGGTTAGGCAAGTCCCTGCCTCAGCAGACAAGTCTCTCAAGCAAAGTGTTTCAAAAGTTGAGCATGTTTTCATCATGTTTACCCCCTGTTGCTTGAGTGGCAGCAGGCCTGGGTCCAAATAGGAGTTTGGCTATTGATGCCAGACCCCTCTCACCCTCCCCACAGATTGCTTCCAGATTGTCACTATATTGCAGGATGAATTCAGGTGCATATTTTGGGGTTTGCAGTAGATTAATGGACTCTATGTCACTCTGGAGCAACAAACCCACATTATAATAAGAAACGGACTTTTGCAGTTTGGAACGTAACAGTATAAGGAATCCAAGAAAAACTGGTGGTAGAGAACTGTGTGTGTTTGCTCGGAAGTAAGCCCACCTGTATTCATTCATAAAAACTCCATGTTGTGAGTTGCAGGATCAGTTCCGGGTTTCCCAAAGTTGGGTCTCCCAGCTGTTTTGGGACCACAGTGCCCATCATCCCTAGCTAGCAAGACCAGTGGTCAAGAATGATGGGAACTGTAGTCCAAAAACAGTCAGGAGACCAAAGTTTGGGAAATCCTGGTCTAGATGATACACTGTGTGCCCCTTCCAAACCTGTGATTGTGTTTGTGTGTGTGTGTGTTAGAATCTACAAGAAGAGAAGTTTGGGTTTGATATCCTGCTTTATCACTACTCGAAGGAGTCTCAAAGCAGCTAACATTCTCCTTTCCCTTCCTCCCCCACAACAAACACTCTGTGAGGTGAGTGGGGCTGAGAGACTTCAAAGAAAGAAGAGGACTTCCGGGGTGGCGCCATCGGTAATGGCGGACTCCCTCTGATCTGGAGGGACCAGCTCCACGGGAAACGGGTCTTTCCCGCTATGGCGAAGCGGGGACCCTTTCAAAAATCACAGGTGGATGAAGCCTGTGACCATGGGACTCGGCGGGCACCTTTAGCGCCCCCCCAACCCGCAAATGAGCCTACTAACGGGCTCCAGAGCGAAGAGGGGGAAGTGGCGTGGTGCTGAGAGTCAACTGCTTCTTCCATGGAGCGAAGCCGCACAGCCGTTGCCGGAGAGCGCTGCCTTTTTCCTGGGACAATTTGGCTTTTAAAATAATCACCCGTGAGTACTTAAATCTCGGACAATTGGACTCTAAATAATGATTTGTGACTAGAAAGGAAAATTGGACTTAAAAATTTATTTTAATTTGGCACTGAAACAGGAAGGTCTAAAGAGGAAGTCAGCCTTCCGTTTCTTTGTAGATAGATCAAAGCAAAGACATGGCAAACTAGAGTTCAGAAAATCACCTATAAAGGATTAACTTCCATCATTTAAAATTGTTGAACCCCCTTCGGAAGCAGGAGAAGAGGGGGGATTTTTTTCGGACTGTTTAAACCTGCAGAAGTGAGTGTAAAGTATAGTAACTTTCCACTGTCTTGATCCTGGAGCGGGGTGTCAGGACTGACGTTCTTTGGGAAGCTCATTGACCAGAGACAAACGTTTTTGACAGATAGTTAAAAGAAGAGAAACATAGTGATTCCAATGTTCCTTTTCGCATTTTAAAGGAACAAATATTGACAAAATATCTGAAAAAGGAAACTTTGTTGTCAGATCTGCCTTTAAAAGAAAAGAATAAAAAGAAGTTCTTCCCCTAGAGGGAGCCTGTGAAACAGTTTCAAATTCTGAATTGGGGAGCTTGCAGCTGCTACAGATTACGATCGTGGGAATAACCTTCAGACCTTGCAGAACAATGTATTCAGAAGCCCTGCTGCGTGCTTTCTGTAAAACAAGTGCCCTACTGGAACAGCTACATGAGAAGACGGACTTGATGACTGATGCGATCAGAAATTTTGGACAGGCAGTGGGAAATTATATAGAGCCCACCCAGGATTTAAATCAGGAGTGTGCTTTGACAGAACAGATGAGAGAGGATGTTGCTGAAGCTTGGGCGCCAGAGATGGAGGGAGCTGTGGCCCAGCAGGAACATGAGTTCTTGGATTTGACAAATGAACTTGGAAAAAGCCAGATTTGGAAAGATAAAGTTTGGTTTGGTTTGGAAATGGGGGGTTGGATAGACCCCCCCTATGCAGAGATGTTTGGACTTTTCAAGTCTGGCAATGGGCCGTGAGATGTTTGGGGTTGTGGGGGCTCTCAATTTTGGAGGGACTTTGAAATATGTTTTTAAATACCACATGGAGTTTAGTGGGGACTATGGAAAAGGGGCTGATTTGTTGAGAAGGGTCAAAAACATTGTTAAGTTGGAGTTCCCATGAGTGAAAGGAGCAGGAGACAAAGGAAAATACTGGTATAAATATGAAGAAGAGCCGCGGAAGGGACATGGAAGGGACTTAAGGGCCTCGGACATAAGATTACCAGGTTAATGCGCTAGATTGATGAGATAGAAAGGACTGACAAAACCCGGGACCAGGAGGAAGAGATGCTGGATGAAGATTGGAAGAAAAAAAAGGGTTTTTTTATTAGGATTGTTTTATAAAATTGGTGAACGTTGGAAAAATGTTGGAACGAAATTATTTGGCTTTAGCAAAAATGTTTAAAGAATTATGTAAGAATATTATGGTTATGAGAAATTGGTATAAATAAGATCTAAGTTTTAAATTTTAAGGTTTTTTATAATAAGATAAGATTATAATAGATTAAGGTAATGAAATGATAGAATATTATGAAATTATGTAAGAATATTATGGTTATGAGAAATTGGTATAAATAAGATCTAAGTTTTAAATTTTAAGGGTTTTTATAGTAAGATAAGATTAAAATAGATTAAGGTAATGAAATGATAGAATATTATGAAATATGGAAAGGATTTGCTGCGATAATTAATAACTAGGATACAAAAAAGGGAGGGGTGAGGAGGTCAAAGAAAGAAGGTAATGACAATTAAGGATTTGAGAATATTGGATTTGTTTTTAAATGTTTGTGGCATATTTTTGTTTTTTTGATCGTGATGTGTTATTTTTTTGATTCTGATTTTTATCAATTTGTATTGTTTGATTGTGGCTTGTGTTTCCTTTGTTTTTCCTTTTTCTTTTTCTTTTTCCTTGTTTCTTTTTTGTAACTTTAAAAACTCTTAATAAATATCATTTAAAAAAAAGAGAGAGAGACTTCAAAGAAGTGTGACTAGTCCAAGGTCACTCAGCAGCTGCATGTGGAGGTGCGGAGGCGCGAACCCGGTTCACCAGATTACGAGACTACCGTTCTTAACCACTACACCACACTGGTAAGAAGAAAACCAGCCAAGCCACTTCCTTTCCTGAGGTAATTACTTTGGCTGGCTCATTAACTACCATAATTAGCATGACCAAAGAAGTTGCCCTGTGCCATAGAACAAAGGGGTGGGTCTTCCAAGAACAATAGCCAGAGGGGTAATATATGGGGGGGCTGGAGAGGGAAAGAGGGGTGAAGTTGTTTTTGTAGCTCTGCACTGGACTTTGGAGCTCCCCTGGGAACCGAATGGGGAAGCAAGCTCTGTTGGCTGGTTAATGCTGTGAGCCCCTCCATCCTATGCTCAGGTAGTGCCATATCTGTAAATCAAACCATATATCCTAAAGACACTGCCATCCCTGCTGACCCTCCTTCCAAGGAAACCCAACACAGAGTATGCACTGGAACCCCTGGAGTCTCTCGCCACTCAGAGATTGGGGTGGCACAGGGCTGCCCTGACCTTGAAGCAAGGGGAGACGACTGCCTTGGGCAGCAGGATCCACAGGGGCAGCAAATCTGGGCTCCAAGGCATACATTAGTGCTGAGCAATGTCTGCTTTTCAACATTGTGATATATACCACCAGTTAAACTTCACAATATACCAAGATATCACAACGTCTGGAATAAGGATGGAACAAGAGTATGTAGAGGCAAACAGGGTAATATCCTGGTAACTGCTACTACTTAGGTGGTCTAAAACGGATGCATTTTTTACTTACCTTTAATGTCTGGTTACAACTGTTATTTTATATTACAAAGCAACAGCGGCGGCAGCAAGAGAAGCAATGGCCGGCTTCACGGTTTTTCCCACAACACAATTTTTTACATAGCACACACACACAGAGTGATTCGCGATATATTGCCATATCAAATATTATGGAACCGTTCCCACAATGTGGGCTTCTAGCAGACCAAAAAAAGAGGCGCTTCTATTCCCTTTACTACCAGTATTCTGGAGCCGTTTCTTTGCAAAACATCTTGCCAGCTTCAATGTTTTCTAACCCAGTGGTGTTCTTAGTCCAGGAGTCCCAACTTGACCCAGGGACCGTGGGTGCCATGCAGCGTGCCTGGCCCTAGCACTGAAATTTGTGGGTGCCTGGGCCCTTTCATGGGGAATTTTGTGGGTGCTCGGGCACCCACGGCCTCAGGGAGTTGATGCCTACGCCACAGTCTGAGCAAGCAGACAAAACCAGCCTCTCAACGGCTCCACAGGACGGTTTGTTGCCGAATTTGTCACAACATCCTCTGTTTGTTTTCTCTCGCTGTCTCCTCGGCATGATAGCCAGCCAGAGGAGCTTTCACCTTGTATGGTTTTGTTCCCGGGGGAATTCTGGCTCGCTCCAACTGGCTCCCCTGGCCAGGGGAATTGAATCCACTTCAAAAATGTAACTGAAGTACATCAGCACTGATTCGTTTTATTGCCCTGAGAGCCATGACTCAGTGCCAGGACCTAACACTAATATAAAATTTTGTTTGAATAGGCGTTGAAGGACAGAAAAGCTGGAACAGGGCCAGTGATAAGCTGGGCTTAGACAGTGGAGGAGGGTCCATTAGGGCAAATAAGAAACTGCTCCACTCATCTCAGTCTGCTTTCAGCCAATCCCTGCCTGCCTGCTTTCTTACTGTTTGACCAGTCAAGTGGGTGGCTCTGCCTGTCCTTGGCTCTGGCGCCACCTGCTGTTCATCTCCCAACCTTCTGTCCTACCAATGCCAATGGGCACCAGTTGTCACTGGCTCGGTAGGAGACCAATGGGTGCTGGGAACAGAATAAGAATGTGGATGGGCCACCCTTATCCTCTTGCTTTCTTCTTCTACCACCCCTTTCTCCCCATTTGCCCCCCTCCTTGCCAACTTCATGAAATACAGCTGAGAGCCACATGCACGCATCATATCACAGGTTGCCCATCTCTGCATGGGTAATGTACCCCAAGGAGTTTAGAGAAACAAACAGTCAGTAGTGGTCAAGATACATGCATGCATCCTTTTATTTGCATGCTGCCTTTCCATAGTTCAAACCATGCTCTGTTTGCATGGATTTTTTTATTTTATTTTTGCAAACACAGCAAAATTAACAATGAATAAAACATTAAAAAGTACACAGCCAAACTGAACAATTTCCACATAAATCAAAGTAAGATCTAAAGTAAAGATCCAATAATAATAATAATAATAATAATAATAATATCAATAACAGCTACAACCCCCACCTGGAACGAAGCTGCCTAAACAATATTCCAGAGCAAGAGACTGTTTTTGTAGCTGGAGTCAGTCCGGGCCCTGCCCTCCCAGGCCAGTTGAAAAAAAAAGGCAAAGAGCAGTCCTTCCAGGACTCACAGTCAAGATAAATTTTCTACTGCATGGAACAATGCATGCTGTATTATTCAAGCAAGTCCTACTCAGAGTAGTCCCATTGAAATTAATTAAGTTGCATCAATTAACTTCAAATCAACTAAAAAAAACTTCAGTGGGTTTACTCTTGAGTAGAACTTGCATTGAATGCCACCCAATGTCCCTAAAGTCTTGAGAGCAACTCAACGGCTTTGATCTGTAGAACTGTTACTGTTACAGGTGATGCACATTGAAGAAATCAATCTTTTAGTGTGACAGCAGCTATATTTGGAACTCCCTGCCCATTTGGACTTCCCATGGATATGATATTGCCCTCTTTTGGACACCTGCTTAAAACATTCTTGTTTGGTTTATCTGGACATGTAAAAATAAGCATGCATTTTAATTTATTTTCAGCTTCCTGTTGATTCTAATGATCTTTTGAATATTTTTAAACCCTGTTTTTAACGGCCTGACCATTTTAACATTGATTTCTTTATTTTGCAACCCGCTTAGAGGCTTTATTACCATCAAGCAGTAAAAAAACCCCAAATTTTAACTGGAGTTCATGTTGATGGATACAATTAAAATAATAATAATAATAATAATAATAATAATAATAATAATAATCGCACAAACAAGTTTAATATCCAAATGATCAATATTGCCTGCACTGTTCAGTGAAGACAGGAGAGAAAAAAAGAGGGAGAAATAGACTAGGCTCCTCCCTGCGTTGGTGTTATGGCTTATGCCAAATGACTCCCAGGATAACAGCTAGA
Organism: Podarcis liolepis; assembly: GCF_965112155.1. Classification (NCBI taxonomy): domain Eukaryota; kingdom Metazoa; phylum Chordata; class Lepidosauria; order Squamata; family Lacertidae; genus Podarcis; species Podarcis liolepis. The sequence goes on along the minus strand of NC_139564.1, from coordinate 16,402,165 downwards.
AATACATCAAAATGCTCATTTGACCTATATCCTGCCTTCCAACTGACATGGCTAACCTTTACCCGTGAGAGTGACCAAAGGATAAAATCCATAAACTGCTTAGCCCTAAGAAGAAAAGAAATTCAGCTTTGATTTGATGGAAGCTAATCATGAGGATTCCAAAATGGCAATTAAATAAAAGACCGCTGGCAGAAGTCAAATGTTTCTTGGTCTCTGCGTGCCCTGAGCAGGGCCTCATTCTGTTCTCTTTTCCCCTCCCCTAAATGGCTACACTCACAAGCAACACTAAAGCAGGCTTCCCAACCTGGTGCTCTCCCAAGTGTTTTGGACTACAACTCGCATCTGCACAGCTGGTGATGATGCATAGCTGTCAACCGTCCCTTATTTGGCGGGAAACTCCCTTATCCCAGCGCCATGTCCCGCTGCTGTCCTGGATTGATGATATCCCATAAATTTCCCGGGTTTCAAAGGAAGGGAGGCCAGGGAGGAGGGAGGCTCCAACTATGTTGCTTGGCTGCATTGCTCACCCAATAAGAAGTCTAAGAACGACTGGGGGGGGTGGAGCTTGCATGCCTTGTGCCGATCAAATCGGCCGCATTGCCTGAAGACTCGCCTTTGCTCAGCGCTTCCCAGCGGAGAGGTGACGGTGGTTTTCCTTGCTGCATCCCCTTTGCCGGGTTGCTGCGCTATGGGAACCACCGCTTGAGGCTTCGTTTGGCTCCTGGCTGGGCTTTCTGCCTTTTGCTTGGAGGGGCTCAGAAGCTGAACATACCTGTGCTTGGAAAATCCCTTATTTTGGCTGCTGATCCCTTATTTTCGAGGCTGCTGGTCCCTTATTTTCAAATCTGTAAGTTGACAGCTATGGGAGTTGAAATTCAAAGTACCTTCAGGGCGCCAGGTTTGGGGAAAGCAGCTCTAAACCCAGTTTCCTCATTTCTAAATGTTCTTGGGTCAGCTGGCATTGGATAAAAGGAGACTGTGGCAATCTGTATGGAAGCACTTATTTGCAGGAAAACGCCATGCAAGCAGAGCTGAAGGAAGGCTGAAGGAAGGGTCTCCCCTGATCACGTCGGTCTTCCGAATACAGCCCTGGTCCCCAGCTCTGGCCATGCATGCTGCTGTCGTTAGGAACAACCTGATCAGGCAAAGAGGTAGAAATCAGCACTTGCATTAGAAAGAAATACTGCCATCTTCTGTTGACTGTGAGACAGATGAACTATGGGTTAAAAATACTGCCCTGTCTGCAGTCTAGATTTTGCCTGCAACAGAGACAAAACAGCCTTTTTAAAAATGATCTTTTTCCTATCCTATCAGTGGACATGCCTTTTCTCTCTTTGGGGTGGGAATGGCAATTATTATTATTATTATTATTATTATTATTATTATTATTATTATTATTATTATTTATACCCTGGCCATCTGGCTGGGTTTCCCACTCTGGGCGGCTTCCAACAAAAGATTAAAAATACATTAAAACATCAAACATTAAAAACTTCCCTAAACCAGGTTGCCTTCAGATGTCTTCTAAATGTCAGATAACTATTTATTTCTTTGACATCTGATGGATATTCCACAAGGCGGGTGCCAGTACCGAGAAGGCCCTCTGCCTGGTTCCCTGTAACCTCACTTCTTGCAGTGAGGAAACCACCAGAAGACCCTCGGAGCTGGATCTCAGCGTCTGGGCTGAACAATGGGGGCAAAGACACCCCTTCAGGTATACTGGGCTGAGGCCGTTCAGGGCTTTAAAGGTCAGCACCAACACTTTGAACTGTGCTCGGAAACGTACTGAGAGACTATGTAGGTCTTTCAAGACCGGTGTTATGTGGTCTCAGCAGCCTCTCCTAGTTACCAGTCTAGCTGCAGGATGTGGGTTGGGGAGACTTTACTTCTGAAGCTGGGTGATGGTTATCCACACAGAATAGGGCCAGTCTATGGGTAACCCGCCTCCCCGTCCCTATTGCAAGGATACCTAACCAAATTCAATACCCATACAGCCTGAATCCAGAGTCTCTCATCACCACCGAAGTGGCATAGAGCCGCTAAAAAGAAAAGATACACATAAGCAGGTCTAGAGTAGGGATGGTGTAGAAACAAAGTTTTGTTTGCATTTTATGGGAGACTTATGCAATTTGCACTTCCAGAAACAATGTAAGAGCCAAAGCACAACAATTCATCACCTAGTGCTGAAACAGGGCAGAGTATGTGTAGGGGGAACAGAGGGACTCAACGCACATGCACACACCTTCCTGCCTCAGTTTGTGCATTGAGCACCCAGCTTCTTGGATGGATTTGTGAAATCAGAAGAAAGGATCAGTAAAGAGCTGGCTACTCTAGTAAGTCAAAGCATCATACTGAAAGCAACCTGCTCCGGAAGGCTGCCATTTACTTCAATGGGATCGAAATGTTCTAAGGCTTACCTTTCGATCACATAGCTTACTATGAGCCAGAGCTCAGATCCGGATTTGTTTTCACTTCCGGGGACTCAGCCCTGGGTCCTGTAAAGTAATCATTTAAAAGAGGGTGGAGGGAGAAATGTTGTTCTGAGCTTCCAAGCTACTGCAAATGGTTTTGGGGTGTGTGTTTGCAAAATTTGGTGAAGAAGCAGCAAGGTAGTGGAAATTCTAGACTTGTGAAGTTCTGCACATACATGAAGAGCTAGTGTGGAGCTAGTAGAATGGGAACCTGAGCACCATCTAATCCCTGCAGCTGCAGGAATATGCAGCTGTCCCATACTGTGATCAGGTCTGCAACCTTGGCATGATCAGCACCACACTCTAAGCAACTGAGCTATCCAGTATTAATATAATAAATAAGGAAAAATGTGGCCCCATCCTGGTTTTTGATAAACCTGCCATCTCCCTGCACATGGACTGCTAGCAATTCAGGGAGGTGGATTTGAACCTAGCCACCTCCCTGCTGTGAGGCACCCTTCTCCCTGCAGGGACTTTTTTGTTTTGCTTTCGGGGTCTATTCTCTGAATTGATGCAGCCCAAGCAGGCCTGTATGACATGTTACCTCCAGTGGCGTAGTGTGGGTTGCCAGCACCCGGGGCAAGGCAAGTAATTTGCGCCCCCTAACCCGTGGATTTGTGCCCCCTAACCCATGGATTTGCGCCCCCTAACCCTAACTCCCAGGTGTTGCGCCCGGTGCGGCCGGGCCCCCCTGCACCCCCCACACTACGCCACTGGTTACCTCTGCATGTGTGAATTGGCTCCGAGATGGCTGGGCATGGTGACAGTAACCAAGCTAAGAAATGGTATGGGCTTGTGACATGTGGCAGGCGCAAGTATAGAAACGGTGACAGGATGAATTAAAAGAATATAAAAAGCTTTTAACAAATATCCTGTGAAATAGCTCAGCCATGGCAAACTCCCGGTGGGAATAATTATGAGCTGTACAAATAGTCAGACACAAGTGTTCATCTCAGCTGAGCCTGACTTTCATTATTATTAAATGACTGAAGAGGAACTATATTATGAGCAGAGATCGGTGCGAAGGGCTGACAGCATTGCTACCTATTAATGAAAGGCTGCTGGAGGAACAAAGCCCCGTCAAATGCTGGGGAAAAGAGAATAGATTATATATTTAATGACAGTTTTGTCTATAGTATTTTATGAGAACCCTATTTTCACTAATACAGTACATAACATACAGTCTAATTTATGCTTCTTCATATACAGTGGTACCTCGGGTTAAGAACTTAATTCGTTCAGGAGGTCCATTCTTAACCTGAAACTGTTCTTAACCTGATGGGGCCTCCTGCTGTCGCCACGCTGCCGGAGCACGATTTCTGTTCTCATCCTGAAGCAAAGTTCGTAACCCGAGGGACTATTTCTGGGTTAGCGGAGTCTGTAACCTGACAGATCCAAGCACCTTGTCCACATCAAGCCATGGGTGTAGCCAAGGGGGGCAGGGGGGCAGCGAGGGGGGGCTAGATCCAGAAACATTATCAAAAAGCATTGGATGTACTTAATTATTTGAGGTTCTTCCCCACCACCACCCCCAGCAGAAGCCTGCCCCCTGTAATGTCCTCTTCACGGGGTATTTATACCCGTGATTTCCCAACTTTGATTTCCTCAAAAAAATAGCTCCAGCCTCAAGCCTTAACAACTGAAACTCATCCAACACTATGGTACTAGACTGTGCTCTGGATTTCCCATGAGAATCATCTGCTATGACAGTGGAGTCAAGATCTTGATGGAAACAAGCGGTTTTATCCTCAAAACGCTTTGCAAACAAGTTATTGTGAGCTACCGTTAGTCACCTCCTTTGGGCCAGACTGTGAAAGGCCCTGAGCTACTGAAAAAAAGCTATGCACAGTGAAGATGCAACAGAGGTAGCAAAGTATGCCTTCTTTGCTGCCTTCACTGCCATCGGTAGGCTTGATAATGAGCCCTCACCAGTGTTCGACTGCTCTCAACTGGAGTTTTCCTCCACTCACCTTCTAGCCGTCTCCTAACTTGTTTCCTGGGTTGGTGTTAGGTAAAGGGACCCCTGACCATCAGGTCCAGTCACGAATGACTCTGGGGTTGCGGTGCTTATCTCGCTTTACTGGCCGAGGGAGTCGGCGTACAGCTTCTGGGTCATGTGGCCAGCATGACTAAGCCGCTTCTAGTGAACCAGAGCAGTGCACGGAAACACCGTTTACCTTCTCACCAGAGCAATACCTATTTATCTACTTGCACTTTGACGTGCTTTTGAATTGCTAGGTTGGCAGAAGCAGGGACCGAGCAACAGGAGCTCCCCCCCGTCACAGGGATTCGAACCGCCGACCTTCTGATCAGAAAGCCCTAGGCTCTGTGGCAATGGCTGAACTTCAAGAGGGAAAACTGTCCTTCTGTGGGGTTTTCTAAAGGGAAGTGCCTTTGGTACCTTCAACACAGCGAAATGCATCTGATGAAGTCCACAAAAGCATACGATGCCACAATAAATCTGCCGATCTTTTAAGGTGCCTCAAAAACTCTTTGTTGTTACTTAGACTGAAGTGTCAGCCTCTGTGCTGCTTCTTAACTGCTAGGCAGACCCAACGCAAACACACAGTCTGGTTTCATTTGTGTAAGAGCAAATGAAGGGGCTGGGTGGAAAACTGAAGGGGAAAGTACATTAGAGAGGATTAGGCAGAGGATGGTTTCATACAATTAGCACCCTCCCCCCTGCAATGGAGTGGGGAACCTTTTCCAGCCAATAGGCTGCATCCATACCTCAGCAACTTTGAGGTGAGGGCCACATACCAGTGATGGGAAGGGCCAGAGGCAAAAAAAAGTAGTTGGAGCAAAGGGATGTGACTCTTACTGTTGCACAGTGTCTACATTTCACCAGTGTAACAGGACCTATCAGCATGGGCGTTCTGACGGCTCCTGAAGGCACACCTGTTCAAGCATTTCCCTCAACTAGGGTTTGAGTTTTATTTGACCGTTATAAGCTTTATTTGGTTAAAAAGCAGTTCTGAATCGTATTTTTAATTGCTTGCTTTACTGTATATTTTAATGCCCAATGGAATAACGGCACATTTTAATTATATATTGGTTTTATAGTTATAAATAGTTCAGTAGCCATTTGGGCATATAAGCAGTAGATAAATGAAGAAGACGAAGAATAATTCATAACAATTCCAGTCACACAAAGGACAAAGTTTCGACACACATTTTATTTATGTCATGAACTGGCAGGACAATGGAAAGGAGAAGGAAGAGGATCCTGGCGAGGGGGTGTAGCTGTGACTGGTACACACCGGGGGCAAGCTGGGAGTGGAGGAGGAGAGGTTGGGGGCATAGAAAATGCTCATGGGGAGACAGAGGGTGGCAAGGGGATGGTAGTCAGTGCACAGGAACCAAAGGAGAACCCTTCACCTGAGCCAGAGGGGGCCCCTCTCTCCACGAACACGGTGGGCTCTAAGGCATAGGGAGCAGTGTGAGGTATGCTCTACAGCATGGGTAAGCAAACTAAGCCCCGGGGGTCAGATCCGGCCCAATCGCCTTCTAAATCCAGCCCGCGGATGGTCCAGGAATCGGCATGTTTTTACATGAGTAGAATGTGTCTTTTTAGTTAAAATTCATCTCTGGGTTATTTGTGGGGCATAGGAATTCGTTCATTCTCTCCCCCCGCCCCCATATAATCCGGCCCCCAGCAAGGTCTGAGGGACAGTAGACTGGCCCCCAGCTGAAAAAGTTTGCTGGCCCCTACTTTACATCTACATCTTTATGCGCCCCCTCGCCCAGCTTGTCCGGAGTTTTGGGCTGGGTTGCCATCAGTATGCCGATGACACCCAACTCTATCTGTTGATGGATGGCCATCCTGACTCGGCCCCAAACACACTGACCAGATGTTTGGAAGCTGTGGCTGGATGGTTACGTGGGAGCCGGTTGAAGCTAAATCCTTCGAAGACAGAGGTCCTGTGGCTGGGACGGGACAATATGGGATTGGGGGGGCAACTCCCATCTCTTGCGGGGGCGCAATTAGTGCCAGCACCGTCCGTTAAGAGTTTGGGTGTAATCTTCGACACCTCCCTTTCCATGGAGGCGCAGATTGCAGCTATAGCAAAGGCGGCATTTTTCCATCTCCACCAAGCTAAGCAGTTGGCTCCTTACCTCTCTCGCCCTGACCTAGCCACTGTGATCCACGCGACGGTCACCTCCAGACTGGATTATTGTAACTCGTTCTACGTGGGGCTGCCCTTGAGACTGACCCAGAAACTCCAGCAGGTGCAGAATGCTGCAGCGAGACTACTTACGGGGTCTTCGCTGCGAGATCACATTCACCCGGTGCTATACCAGCTGCACTGGCTCCCGGTGGAGTACAGGTTCAGGTTTAAGGTGCTGGTTTTAACCTTTAAAGCCCTATACGGCCTAGGACCCTCGTACCTACGGGACCGCCTCTCCTTGTTATGTAGTGTAGTCACTGGCGACGAGGATGGGATGGATGGACATCAGAGCACAGCCAGATGCGGCCAGCCTCTGAACTGAGCTGAATCACTGAGCTGAATCACAGAGCGAAATCACTGAGCTGAATCACAGAGCGAAATCACTGAGCGAAATCACTGGGCAGAACCAATTCAGAGCTGACTGTTCTGGCTAGAGCACTGTGTTCCATCCATCGCCCTTCACGCCGGCATCGGAATCATGGCTTCACTTGTGCCTCTACCGCCGTTTGCGCCAGCCTCTGAATCATGGGACTCCTACCTCGCTCGGTTCGACTGCTACCTCCAAGCCAACGAGCTGACAGCAGTATCAAAGGATCGGAAGCGGGGCCTATTCCTCAGCCTCTGTGGGCCTGAGGTGTTTGAGACGGCCCGAGTGTTGGTTGCGCCTGAAGCAGTCCAGGCAACACCATGGGACACGATCCAAGAGAAGCTCCGCAACCACTACGCACCAAAGCCGTCCAAGATTGCTGCCCGCCATGCGTTCTACCACCGGAACCAGGCAGAGGGGGAGTCAATCAACAACTACACCACCGCCCTGCGACAGGCTGCAATGCACTGTGAGTTCCGAGACTTAGACGATGCCCTGATGGATCGAATCGTCTGCGGGGTCCGGGACATCCATCTGCAACGGCGTCTCCTAGCCAATCCAGACCTCACGCTACAGAAAGCCATTGAGGAGGCTGTGCCCTCAGAAGCTGCTGAACGCTCCGCCCAGGAGATCCGCAAGTCCAGCAGCCCGCATCTTGCTAGGGAGCCAGTTCCGGTGCATCATGAAGAGGCCAGCAGTGAGGAGGCATCCTCCAGTGAAGACGATGACGTGCACCAGACAAAGCGGGAGCGCAGGAAGTTCCAACAGAAGTCCAAGGGCCAACCGGAATGTGCTGGCTGCGGAGGCAACCATTCCCGTGCCAAGTGTCGATTCAGAGACGCCATCTGTAGGAAGTGTTCCAGAAGGGGCCACATCGCTAAGGTCTGCCGATCGGCTCCGTCTGACACCCCCCCTTCATCGACTCGCAAGTCCAAGTCTTCACTCCAGTCTGCCAAGGAAGTTGTTTCGCTCTCACCAACTGCCGCTGCCCGTCTGGAACCACGATTGGCCAAACCGACTCGCCTACGCAACGCAAGCTGAACGTCACGGTGCTCATTGAAGGAGCTCCATGTGACATGGAGATCGACACCGGGTCTGCCCTGTCCATCGTGTCATGGAGCACCATCAAAAGACTGGTACCCAGAGTGTCCAAAAGGCAACTCGACTCTCACCGCGTACACCTGAGAGACTACCAGGGAAACGACATTCCCGTGGTAGGCGTTGGCCGGTTCCGGATCGCCTTCAAGGATTTTTCGGGCCTGCTCCGGTTGGTGGTGGTCGAAGGTCAGCGGCCAAGCCTCCTAGGGCTAGACTGGTTTGATGCCCTCGGCCTGGAAGTCACCGGCATCAACTGCATCTCTAACGCAGAGACTGAGGGTCTGGTCAAAGACTTTGCCGAGGTTTTTGACGGCACCTTGGGCCAATATACAGGTACGCCCATCTCCTTTAGCCTTGATCCACAAGTCGCCCCCATCAAGCTAAAGCCACGCCGGGTTCCCTTTGCTCTCAAGGCTAAGGTGGACGAACAACTGGACAAACTGATCGCCCAAGGAGTTTTGGAGCCGGTTGACCACGCAAAGTGGGAAACCCCCATCGTCACGCCTGTCAAGCCAGATGGGTCGGTGAGAATCTGCGCTGACTACAAGTGCACGATCAACAAGGCACTTCAGCAGCACGCTTATCCGGTTCCTGTTGTCCAACACCTGCTGCATTCCCTGGGTGAGGGTAAGGTCTTCGCTAAGCTGGACCTTGCCCAAGCCTATCAACAACTGCCAGTCGATGATGCCACTGCTGAAGCCCAGACGATCGTCACCCACCGGGGGGCATTCCGTTGCCGCCGGTTGCAGTTCGGGGTGAGTGTGGCTCCTGGCATCTTCCAAAGCCTTATGGAGCGTCTCCTGCAAGGGCTTCCGGGCGTGGTACCATATTTTGATGACGTCTTGGTGTCTGCAGACTCACACCAGCAGCTGTTCGAGCGCCTCCGTGCCGTGCTGACCAGGTTCCAGGAGGCCGGGCTCAAGGTAAAGAGGGAGAAGTGCCAGATCGCCGTTCCACAGGTAGAGTTCCTGGGCTATCTTATCGATGCCTCCGGTCTTCATCCAACCACATCCAAGATCCGCGCTATCCAGCAGGCCCCCACTCCAAAGAACAAAATGGAGTTGCAGGCGTTCCTGGGGCTGCTGAACTTTTATAACATGTTCCTGCCCCACAAAGCCACAGTGGCTGAACCTCTTCACCGACTCCTTAGCACTAAGACGCCTTGGGCCTGGGGTCATCGGGAGACGGCGGCCTTCAACGCGGTCAAGGCTCTCCTTTCTTCAGACAGTGTGCTGGTACAGTACAGTGAATCCAGGCCGCTGGTCCTTGCCTGCGACGCCTCACCTTTTGGCATCGGTGCTGTCCTTAGTCACTGTTTTCCAGATGGAAGGGAAGCACCGCTCGCCTACTTTTCCAGGACACTATCTCCGACGGAACGGAATTACAGCCAGCTCGACAAGGAGGCATTGGCACTTGTGGCTGGAGTGAAGAGGTTCCATGAATATCTCTATGGCAGGACTTTTGACCTCATCACTGACCACAAGCCACTCCTGGGCCTCCTCGCCGGTGATCGTCCAACTCCACCGGTCCTCTCACCACGCATGCTGCGATGGACTGTTTTCCTGGCTGCCTACCACTACCGGCTCATCCATCGCCCGGGGAAATCGATGGGCCATGCCGACGCCCTCAGCCGTTGCCCTCTTCCAGCATTTGTGGAAGACCCGGCTCCAGCTTCATCGCTCCTTCTGATTGAGGATCTTCCGGCAGCGCCTGTATCGGCTGCCACTGTGGCCTCCGCATCTGCCCAGGATCGCACCATCAGCCGGGTGCTCAACTGGGTATGGAGGGGGTGGCCACAAGGGCCCTTTGCATCAGAGTTCCAGCCCTTCGCAACCAGACAACATGAACTCTCAGCTCATCGCGGCTGTCTGCTGTGGGGAGACCGCGTCGTGATTCCCCAGGGACTCCGTCAGCGCGTCCTGGAGGCTCTGCACGTTGGCCACCCGGGAATTGTCAAAATGAAGGCGTTGGCTCGGTGTTACGTCTGGTGGCCTAATATGGACGATGCCATCACTGCCTGGGTGTCCGCCTGTCAAGCGTGCCAGGAGTCGAGGCCTGCACCACCGGCAGCTAAGGGACACACCTGGGAGACGCCAAAGACACCCTGGTCGAGGGTGCACATCGATCTGGCTGGCCCCTTTCACGGCCGGACCTTTATGGTAGTGGTGGACGCCTATTCCAAATGGCTGGAGGTCGCCCTGATGCCCTCCACCACTACCGAAGCTGTCATCCGGGTGCTGCGAGGCCTGTTTGCAACGCATGGGTGTCCTGATGTCCTTGTCTCTGACAACGGACCGCAGTTCACGTCAGGCACGTTTGAGCAGTATCTTTTGGGACTGGGCATCCGCCATGCCCTAACGGCACCCTTTCATCCATCCAGCAACGGGCAAGCGGAAAGAATGGTGCGCTCGACAAAAGAGGCACTGGCGCGCCTGGACCGGGGAGACTGGCATGAGCGGGTCGCCGAATACTTGTTCGTGCAACACATCACCCCTCATGCGGCCACAGGGCGGAGTCCTGCTGAACTGCTTATGGGCCGCCGCCTCAGGTCACCGCTCGACCGGTTACACCCAGACTTTGCCGTGGCTGAACCCCCAGGCTGTGCCAACGCACCACGGTCATTTGTCCCAGGAAACCAGGTCTTTGCCCGGGACTATGTGGGGGACATCCCTTGGGTGCCAGCCACAGTAGTGGGAGTCACTGGACCTCGCTCGTACCAGGTGGCACTCGAAGACGGACGCTTGTGGCGACGGCACATAGATCAGCTTAGGCGCAGGGTTGGGGACTTGGACACTACCGAGGTGCCCCCAACTGCGCTTGCGGCTCCAGAAGAGACACGTACAGATGGCGAGGCCCCACCTACACCTCCCTCGCAAACTGCCAGCGTGGAGCCGAACCAAGCCGTTTCAGAACAGGCTCAGACCACTCCACTTGCGGAGGCTCCACTCACAGCAGCGGATCCAGGGGAGTTGGTTCCAACGCCACCTAGGGTCGCACCACAGCCTCAGCGAGAACTGTGTGGCCCTCCGGACTTGGCTACCAGTCCCCGGCGGTCTGGCAGAGTTTCCAAGCGCCCAACTCATTTAAAGGACTATGTTGTTGGACAGGTATCACTGTTGGTCTAAGTATGGGAAATGTAACCGATATGCTTTTGTGCCTAATTGAACCATTACGCGTAGTGCTGTATATAAGGAAACCATTACGATTGTAACTAACGCCTTATCTCGGTGGGGAGGGGTGTTATGTAGTGTAGTTTCACCCTGGGCCAACAGGGGGATACTGTATATAGTTTTCACTCAGGTCTGTAGATAGTTTTCACTCAGGTCCGCGCCAGTTATTTTAGGCGGGAACTCTGGGCTGTTGTGGTTACAATGTTGACAGCCAGCTGCCTATAAATACAGGCCGGCTGAGCTGTTCGCAGTCAGTTCTATTCCAGCTTACCATAATAAAGAGCTACTTGAAGAAATCGCTGTGCCGGCTGCTATGTCAACCCACGACTTAACACTCCTGGTATGGCCCACAGAGAAACTTACGGTCCTCAAATAAAAACATCTTGAAGGTCCCAGGCCACAGAGAAGTTAGGCTGGCCTCAACTAGAGCCAGGGCTTTTTCCGCTGTGGCTCCAATCTGGCGGAACACTCTGTCACAAGAGACTAGGGCCCTGCGGGACTTGACATCTTTCCGCAGGGCCTGCAGGACAGAGCTGTTCCACCAGGCCTTTGGCCAGGGCACAGCCTGACTCCCTCCCTCGGCAATCTTCGTGGAGCTCTGGCCCAATGGTTGCCAGTGGCTTGAATTAATTAATTTCATAATGAATGATTTTAGAGTGTTGTTTGTGCTGTACTTTTGTACTGTTTATTGTTGTTAGCCGCCCTGAGCCTGGCTTTGGCTGGGGAGGGCGGGATATAAATAATTTTTATTATTATTATTATTATTACAGGTATGTCCAACAGGTCGATTGTGATCTACCGGTTGATTGCGTAGTGTCCTTGGTTGATTGCGGTATCCTGATAACCCCCCCCCCCAAAGAAAAACAACTCTGGTTAATCCAATGGGTAGATCACTGCCACTTTGGTTTTTTTGTTTGTTTTTTACAGTGGGAGTAGATCACAACCTCTTGGAAGTTGGACGTGCCTGCTCTAGGAGGCCGAGGCAGGCAATTACTCCCAGCCCAACTCCTTAGCTGGCCAAGTGAGGCTTGCTAGCTCTGGGAGGAGGTGTGCGATTCCTCAGGCTCAGGATGGGTGAGGGTCACATGCCTCGTCAAGCCCAGATGCTGCAATCAAGATTCAAGGTATAAAAGTGAAGCAGAGCTAAGTTGCTCTGTCTGCTTAACTTCTCATGTTGAGGGACCTCGCCTTGGATTTTCCAGGAGCTCCAACTGTATACCCCAGTGGGGACTTGTCTCCAGGTTTGCTGGGGGTTCAGGACTTTATTCACTCTTAAATTTATATCGCACCTTTCCTTCAAGGAACTCAGGGCAGCAAACATGCTTTTCCTGTTCCTCATTCCGCCCCCTGTCCAGAACAACCCAGTGGAGTGGATTAGGCTGAGAGACATTGACTGGCCCAAGGTGGTCCCATGAGTTTTGTGGCTGAGTAGAGATTTGAACCCTGGTCCCCCTGGCCCTAGTCCAATGCATGTATTTTGAAGAACACCTATCCAGGCAGAAGCACCGTGGAGCAGCACCGCTGGTAAGTGTGGTCCCGGTGGATCCAACAGAGCTTTTCTTACACCCTTTAGAAAATGAATAGGCTTGGGTGAGTTGGCAGAAGAAATGAAATCTTCACACAGGAATTGGATCAGTCCAAAAGGTGGACTGGACTGGATCTGTCCAAAAGGTGGACTCTTGAGAGTCCCATGGACTGCAAGAAGATGAAACCGATTCATTCTTAAGGAAATCAGCCCTGAGTGCTCACTGGAAGGACAGATCCTGAAGCTGAGGCTCCAATACTTTGGCCACCTCATGAGAAGAGAAGACTCCCTGGAAAAGATCCTGATGTTGGGAAAGATGGAGGGCACAAGGAGAAGGGGATGACAGAGGACGAGATGTTTGGACAATGTTCTCGAAGAGACCAGCATGAGTTTGACCAAACTGCGGGAGGCAGTGGAAGACAGGAGTGCCTGGCGTGCTCTGGTCCATGGGGTCACGAAGAGTCAGAAACGACTAAATGGCTAAACAACAACAACAAAAGGTGGTGGAGGTAGAGAAAAATCATCATCCTGTGGCCCGAAACCAGGATATTTCAGAGCCCTGCAAAGAAAGCAGCCGGGAGTGGGGTGGCTTTGCAGGGAGGCACTTTCAGACCAGCTTCCTTCCTTGCACGAAATCCTTGGAAGTGGCAAGACGTCGGCGACTCTTAAGTCCCGGGTCACATGACCCTTCCCAGTCCGCCAATGCAAGAGTCGCTGGCTCAGATTTCAGTTCCAGGGTCTTGATTCCAGCCATGTGCATGCAGAGCAGGAAGGAGAGCTCGAAAAGTTTTGGGGGAAACGCTTGAGGGCTGCTGGACGTTTTTGTTTTTTTGTTTTCTCCCGCGGAGCCGCAGCAGAAGGCAAAGTTGGAAGAAAGCTTTCCGTGTCTCGGGAGGGAGGCTTTGCCTTGAGTCTCCAGCAGTCTGCTTAATGCCTTCATCCTATCTTCATTACTTCTTCCAGACACTCGGGAGAGAATGGGGGCAGGCGCATTAGCCATCTGTGTGAGTACGAGGCGGCGGGCTGCGCGGGGAAAGCGAGGGAGGCTCTCTTCTCTCTTGCAAATGGGTGCGCAATTGCGCGCAAATGGGTGCCTGCGCGCGCGCGCTCTCTCTACGCCCACCCACGACGTGGGGGGGGGGATATTGAGCGCAGTCTAACATTTTGAATGGTGCAATAAAGTTGTTTAGTCAGTCGGTGTGTCTAGATCTGTTGTCTTACAAAGTGGGAGACTTCCAGGGTTTTTTGTGTGTGTGTAATTTTGAGGGTATTTTTAATAGGTGCATAGAGAAGAGATGAAAAACCAAGCATTGTTTTAGACATGTATAAAAAGCATTTTGTTCTTCCAGTGTTCAGTTCATTCCGTTTCTGCTCTTATTTCTCAGCCTCAAAGTCAGCCCTTCTCTGCCTCTCTTAATTTATAATATACCTGCTTCGAAAATAATTGTGCAGCAATTCCACCTCGGAGATGTAGCTTGCCTCCTTTGTTCTGATGAAGACGCTTGGGGGGGGGGGTGTTGTTGTTGTTGTTTAGATTCCGGGGGTTTGATCAGCAGCACAATTAAACATAGACTCAAAAGTAAATGTCGCTGAATTCATTGGGCCTCAGTCCCGTCCCCCCACCCAATGTATAGAACTGCAGTTCCAGTAGTATTTTTTAAAATCTATTTTTGCACCACAACTCCTATTTTGTTTATAACTGTTTCCCAAAATTGTTTCAGTAGCTTGTAGCTAGGCACTTTGCAGTTCTTGGTTTATTTTTCATTGTATAAGTACCAGGTTTGCATGTAAAATAAACAAACAAACCCATTTTATTTCTAGAGTAGGGCTTTCTGTTGTGTTATGCCTTCTCTGTTAGTGATCTTGCCTGCAGTCTTCCCTCTAAAAAAGGTTTTGCTCCTAAGCAAGTACGTGCATGTTTGCCGCCAATATGGGTAAGTTTGAAGCTGTGTTTAAAAATTGGAGCCGCTCAGATAAATGTGCAGATTTAAAGGAATTTTTTAAACAATGAAGAAACAACTTGCTCCTGCAGTACTGTGAGGCAGGATTGATAATGTGTACAGTATTTTATTCTTTTTAACTAACATTCCAAGATGGATGTTTCAGAGGGAAGGATTTGCTGTTCCATGCATATATTTTGCCTGTTTTGTAGGCAAAACAGAGAGATTTAGTGGATATAGCAGATGGGTAGGCAAAAGACCATGCGCTCCCCTCTCTGCTTTTTTCTGAATGCACATAAATAAATAACATTACAAGAATTAGTACGCACTGTCCGCTCTTTCCATCTCTTGAGTCTTGCGTTTTCCCCTTTTGAACCTTTCCCATTTTTCATGTTCAAAAGGACAGGTTAGCAGTGTAGTTCTCTGTAAGTCTGTGCAGAAGCCAGCCGCTTTTGAGTTCAGTGGGGCTTACTCCCAAGGTAAATGTGTACAGTCATACCTCTTGTTACGTTTGCTTCAGGTTAAATCTTTTCAGGTTGCGTCCCACAGCTACCCGGAAGTACCAGAAAGGGTTACTTCCGGGTTTCGCCACTCACGCATGCGCAGACGCTCAAAATGATGTCACGCGCATGCGCAGAAGCGGCGAATCGTGACCTGCGCGGATGCAGGTTGCGTTCTGCTCATTTTGCGAACGGGGCTCTGGAACGGATTCCGTTCGCAACCAGAGGTACCATTGTAATAGGATGGCCACCTTCATTCTTAAAACAATTTTTAAAGGAGTGGGAATCTTGGCTGGCTTAAATAGTTGCCCCCCCCCCCCCCGAATCATTTCATGAGTAGAAAGCTGGTAAAGTTATGTTTATATAGTGGCTTAGAGCAGGACCACGCAGCTCACCAACAGAACCCCTTTCCTCAGCAAGCCCTTTAAGAAGGAACGCAGTAAAAGTGGCAGAACCTTATGCTAGGATGAATACGATTACCAGGTGGCCTCATAGCACGGCTCCAAGAGCTACAAGAGGCCATTCACCAGGCATAATGTTAGCTGGAACGTTTGCGCTATGCAGCCTGGTTTTAAAATGAATGCCATGTAGCGCTTCCCTGAGTTACCACTGGGACATCCTTGGGAGATGTGTGAATGGAGGTTCTATCGCAACAGGTAGTGATGGAGGAAGCTGTTTTTGATACATGCCAGCCAGCAATGTTAAAAATAACGCACACTGCTATTTTTCTGTTAAACATCCACATTTTAGCTTTGACTCTCAGAATCCTTGGAAGGGACCCCAAGGGTCATCTAGCCCAACCCCCTTGTGATGCAGGAATATCGACTGAAGCATCCATGACAGGTGGCCATCCAGCCTCTGCTTAAAAACCTCCAAGGAAGGAGAGTCTGCCACCTCTTGTTGGAGTCTGTTCCACTGTCGAACAGCTTTGACCCTTAGAAAGTTTTTCTGAATGTTTAGTCTCAATCTCCTGGATTTGATATCCCGCTTTATCACTACCCGAAGGAGTCTCAAAGCGGCTAACATTCTCCTTTCCCTTCCTCCCCCACAACAAACACTCTGTGAGGTGAGTGGGGCTGAGAGACTTCAAAGAAGTGTGACTGGCCCAAGGTCACCCAGCAGCTGCATGTGGAGGAGCGGGGAAACGAACCCAGTTCACCGGATTACGCGTCTACCGCTCTTAACCACCACACCACACTGGCTCTCAATCAATCTCCTTTCTTGTAGCTTGCAGCCATTAGTTCGAGTCCTACCCTCCGTAGCAGGAGAAAACAAGCTTGCTCCATCTTCCAGAAAACAAATAGATAATATTTTATAGACTAATTCTGGACTGCATGGGCTATAGGCCTGAACCAGCAAGGCTGTTGGGAAAAATCCAGCTTGTAAACAGCGCTGCTGCTCTTCCGCTGTGGCAGAAATCCATTTCTCAGTGTCTGGTTACCATGCCAGGCCATTCGGCTATTTACCTCTATGTTTACCCTGATGTTTCAGAGAAGAACGGCTTCCATTCATAGAGCGTGTCTCTCGTTTCCGCTCCACCCACAGTTGCTCTGGCAATGCAGCTTGGAGACTTCCAAGTTATCCACTCTGTTGCTCGGCTACGTATTCCATGCTCCTCCTCCTCTGACTTTCTTTTTCCTTTTCAGTCTCTCCCTGTGTGTGCATGTTTCCGTCCCAGATCTTTTCGGAAGAATTCCTCTCTGCCGGGTTTTGTTTGTTTTTGTTGAGAATTCAAAACCCGAAAGGCCTGGCTTGAATGCTTAGCTTTCCTTTCGTAGAGACACCATGCAGCCCCCTATAGTCACGATGACCGACTGCTCCCTCTTTCTGTGCTCTTTCAAGCAAAGCAAATCCGCTGTCAGGCTGAAAGAAGACATGAAGAAGATTGCGGCAGCCCCACTGAGTGGCCAGAGGGGAGCTGCCTGCCAGAAGGTGTTTGGCATAAGCCTGCAGGAACTTCAGCAGCAGGGACTGTGCAAGAACGGAGTCCCGGCCGTCGTGTGGGAGATTGTCGAATACCTGACTTGGCATGGTAAGCTGCTAGCAGAACCTTCCTTGTTGAAAAAGGGGGAAAGAAAGGTTTATCTTTAAGGTGCAGGTAGTGAACATGTGAGGGACGCGGGTGGCGCTGTGGGTTAAACCGCTGAGCCTAGGACTTGCCATCAGAAGGTCAGCAGTTCATCCCGCAATGGGGTGAGCTCCTGTTGCTCGGTCCCTTCTCCTGCCGACCTAGCAGTTCGAAAGCACGTCAAAGTGCAAGTAGATAAATAGGTACCACTCTGGCGGGAAGGTAAACGGCGTTTCCGTGAGCTGCTCTGGTTCGCCAGAAGCGGCTTAGTCATGCTGGCCACATGACCTGGAAGCTGTACCCCAGCTTTCTCGGCCAATAAAGCGAGATGAGCGCCACAACCCCAGAGTTGGCCACGACTGGACCTAATGGTCAGGGGTCCCTTTACCTTATTAGTGAATATGTGGCCCACCAGATGTTGCAGAGCTTACTCTATGCGGCCTAGGACCCACGTCCCTATGGGACCGCCTCTCCTGGTATGCCCCGCGGAGGACCTTAAGGTCCACAGATGACAACATTTTGGAGGTCCCAAGCCACAAGGTGCTTAGGTTGGTCTCAGCTAGGGCCAGGGCCTTTTCAGTACTGGCCCCAACTTGGTGGAACGCTCTGTCACAAGGGCCCTGCGGGACTTGACATCTTTCCACAAGGAATGCAAGATAGAGCTGTTCCGCCTGGCCTTTGGTTTGGACTCAGTCTGACCCTTATGTTGCCCTCCCCTTATGGTTTTGACTTTTAAAATGAGGCTGCATTTTAACCTGTATTTTAAATTTTTTTTTCTTTTTCTTTTTTCTTATTATGTTTTTACTGAAATTTTATTAGTGTTAGCCGCTCTGAGCCTGTCTCTGGCCGGGGAGGGCAGGGTAGAAATAAAAATTATTGTTATTATTATTATCATCATCATCATCATGATCCCTGACCATAGGCCATGTTGACTGGGACTGGTGGGGGCTTATTATAATTATTATTAATTTATATACCATCCTTCATTAAAAGATCTGAGGGCAGTTCACAAGATTACGTTTCTGAGCACAATTCAAAGTGCTGGTGTTGACCTTTAAAGCCCTAAACGGCCTTGGCCCAGTATACCTGAAAGAGTGTCTCCACCCCCATTGTTCAGCCCGGACACTGAGGTCCAGCGCCGAGGGCCTTCTGGCGGTTCCCTCATTGCAAGAAGCAAAGCTACAGGGAACCAGGCAGAGGGCCTTCTCAGTAGTGGTGCCTGCCCTGTGGAACACTCTCCCATCAGATGTCAAAACGATAAACAACTACCTGACATTCAGAAGACATCTTAAGGCAGCCCTGTTCAGGGAAGTTTTTAATGTGTGATATTTTAGTGTATTTTTGGTTTCTATGGAAGCCACCCAGAGTGGCTGGGGAAACCCAGCCAGATTGGCGGGGTACAAATAATAAATTATTATTATTATTAACTTACTTTGGGCATTTGGACCCAACTCTCCAGCCAAAAGGGCCCCCAGAGCAGCTTACATACAATAAATCAGGACAAGAGCTCATCTTCCTGTCTCTTCTGCTGTTGGGATTTCTGCTTCCAGGTGGCACTTGGACTTCCACAAATTCTGGAGAGTTGCAGGTTCCTCGCTGTTGCTTTAAGGGGCTGTCCGTACTCTCAATGTGTAAATGTATTTTATCTCTGTAACTTCTATTGGCTCTCTCCTCTCCTACTTCCGGAGAATGCTGGGAATCGTAGTTTGGTGATTCTGGGAATTATCTATTAGAGACCCCAGGCGCCCTCCTAGGACCGCGTTTCCCCATAAAAGAAAACTCCTAAACTAAGTTCAGGGCTCTCCCAGGGACACTGTTTGTCTGTTTGCATAAGATTTGGCCGCCATCACCACACACTTTCTTGAAGAATTATCTTGTCGCTGCAAAAAGTCAAATAAAAAAAAGTGGTGGGAAATTGCCCCCAGGAAGTGTGGAATAACAGCCACTATCTGGTATTGTTGTATAACTTTCTGAGAACATTTCAAGAGGAATGCTCAATAAACTGGACATTGTATAACCTCTGTGCATGTTTTGTGTGAATGTATTGGCACGAATCCGTTCCAGAAGTCCGTTCGACTTCCAAAATGTTCCACTTCCAAAGCCCGGCTTCTGATTGGCTGCAGGAAGGTCCTGCAGCCAATCAGAAGCTCCGTCAGACGTTTAGCTTCCAAAAGAATGTTCGAAAACCAGAACACTCACTTTCGGTTTTTGATCGTTCGGGAGCCGAAATGTTTGACTCCCAAGGCATTCAGGAGCCAAGGTACGACTGTAATAGCTGACCTGAAAGCTCAAGTCTGTGGTGTAGATGCATGTGTATATTTTATTTCATTTTACTTGGAACAGGTCCATTCTGACTTTCTTCCATCCTGGTACTCAGGATGGTCTGGACAGACACTGTCAACACCCAGACCTGGTTATCATCTGCAAGGGGGGCCACTTCACATGCCTTCAGACCAAGCCAGGGTCTTGATCTCTGCGGTGATTTTCAAAGCCCCCTGATTGTCATGGTGTAATGCAGACTTCCTCAAGCCATGTGGTGTCGTGGTTAGATCTAAGGGTTCCAGTGTGCTGTAACGTTGTTAGAGTGTTGGACCAGGACCTGGGAGAGCAGGGTTCGAATCCCCACTCAGCAATGAAGCTCACTGGCTGACGTTGGGCTAGTCACCATCTCTTAGCCTAGCCTACCTCAGAGGGCTGTTGTAAAGATGAAATGAAGATGAAATACCACTTTAAGCTTCTTGGAAGGAAAAGGGGGAATAATAATAATAATAATAATAATAATAATAATAATAATAATAATAGTGAAAGAAAATTAAAATGGAAGAAAGTGGGGATCTAAGAGCACGAACATACTAAGTAGGTTCAGGTTTAAATTTCACATAGTTATAAAATAAATCTAATCTTAAATGCTCTGTAATGCTTATATTTGTGTGCATGCAAGTTAAAGAACTAAGCAAGTTGTCTTAAGTTTGATGGTGTGTGAATACTTCTCAACTTTCTGATTTAAAGGGATCTTGCTTTTCTGCAGTGTGCCCTGTTTTCCAGCAGATGTCAGAGTAGGATTGCTAGGCTTTAGTGGAGGCCGGTTTCTGCTAAGGACCTTTTGAGGCATTCCATGTGAAATTCCTGTGGGCTAAATGAGGGCCACCTCAGACCTTTCCGCCTTGGGAAGGAAGGTCTGAAGCAGGGTTCTTGCGCAGGCGAACCCACTTAGGCAGGGGTCAGAAAACTCTTTCAGCAGAGGGCAGGTCCACTATCCCTCAGACCTTGTGGGGGGGCGGACTATATTTTGAAGGGGGGGGAGAACAAATTCCTATGCCTCATAAATAACCCAGAGATGAAATTTAAATAAAAGCACACATTCTACTCATGTAAAAACATGCTGATTCCCAGACCATTCGTGAGTCGGATTTAGAAGGCGATTGGGTCGGATCCGGCCCCCGGGCCTTAGTTTGCCTACCCATGCATTTAGGCAACAACATTCACAACATATATTTAAAGCAGGCATAGGCAACCTTTGGCTTTCCGAATGTTTTGGACTACAATTCCCATCATCCCTGACCACTGGTCCTGTTAGCTAGCGACCATGGGAGTTGTAGGCCAAAACATCTGGAGGGCTGAAGGTTGCCTATGCCTGATTTAAAGCGTGGGGATCTCACTTCAAACCGTCATGGCTTCCTCCCCGAAATAATCCTGGGAGCCGTCGTTTGTTAAGGGGGCTGAGAGCTCTTAAAGGACCCATATTCTCCTCGCATGAGCTGGTTTAACAATCAATCCTTCACATGGAACTCCAGGAATTGTAGCTCTGCGAGTTTGGGCTGGGGAAAACTACACCAGTTGAATGTCAGCTGGCGGGTGTCAGGCAGGTTTGGGGTGCAAGCAGAAAAACATGGCGGCGTGTGGAGTCCCATCTTGCAGTGACCAGCCAGTTGGAAGTGGCCCCCAGTTCTTACTAGCCCTCCTCAGTAGCCCTTAATATTATTTCAGTGTGTGGGTTGTGGCGGCCTGAAAGTGGGGAATGTTCCCCCATGTGGAAGCAACACCGTTCAGTCATGCCAGCACCATACGCCGAGAGCATATTTAAACCACATTGCTCTTCCTCAAATAACTCTGGGAACTGTAGTTTATTAAGGATGCTGGGACTCGTAGCTCGTGTCAGGGGTAAACAACAACCAAAGGGTTTTTTTGTTTGTTTATTTATTAGATTTATATGCTGCCCTTCGTCATAAAATCTCAGGATGGCTCACAGAATAAAATACAGGATGAAAACAAGCAAATAAGTAAAACAAAACAGAAAAACAATAAGCCCTCCTTTCCCACAGACACATTTAAAAGGCTGTAGAATATTAAACAGCCAAAGGCCTGGTTGAAGAGGAATGTTTTTCCATGGCACCTAGAGAGAGAGAGAGAGAGAGAGCGCTTTTTTCCGGGCGCATGCATTTTGTGACTCTTTGTACTTTTGTCCATTTACTGTATTTATTTTTCCCAATTTGAACTATAAAACTGAGTCAAAATGAGAGTACCCCTAAACATTTTTTTAGGGGGGAAAGCAGTATATATATATATATATATATATATATATATATATATATATATATATATATTGAAGTCACCAGGCAAACCTAGCTTGTTCTCCACTGCACTAATTTCCTATTTGTAGGGTGTGTGTGTTTTTTCCACACAAGAGAGCATTCAGAATTGTGATATTTCCCCCTTCACAGTTCGAAATGAGGCAGTTCCATTCTCCCATCTTGGATCTTTACCACCTTGTTGTGCATGTATGTCTAGGCCAGGCCTACATTTTTTTGGCCCTCGTTTTCACTGCTAGACAGTTAAAAGCCGACTTAGTTTTTTTTTGTTACGTTTGGCATTTGCCATTGGTTGCTCTGGCCGTGTTATTTTTAAAGCAGGGCAGCGGGTGTGCCAGTCATTTATTTATCTTCCTCCTTTTTTAATGTGTAATTACAGGGCTGAAACAGGAAGGTCTTTTCAGGGTGAATGGCAACCTGAAAACTATGGAGCGGCTTCGAGGGAAGTACGAGAGCCGAAAGGAAGTGGTGCTGCCTGTGGAAGGCGACGTCAGCTCCGCGGCCAGTTTGCTGAAATTGTTTTTGAGGGAGCTGCCTGATCGGGTGATCACTTCTGCAGCACACCCCAAATTCATACACCTGTATCAAGGTGACAGTCTTTTCATCAAGCATACATCCCTGTGTATATTGTTCCTGGTGGAGTTCACTAGATCTCTAGCTGTTGGTGCTGGTGTTGTTATTTTAATCATTTCCCCTAAATCGGGCAGTTGCCATGGGAAATGGCAACATGCATATAGTGGTACCTCAGAAGTTGAACGTAATCCATTCCGGAAATTCATTCAACTTCCAAAATGTTCGGAAACCAAGGCACGGCTTCCGATTAGCTGCAGGAAGCTCCTGCAGCCAATCAAAAGCCATGGAAGCCCCGTCGGATGTTTGGGTTCCAAAAAACGTTTGCAAACTGGAACACTCACTTCCGGGTTTGCGGTGTTCGGGAGCCAAAACGTTCGACTCGCAAGGCGCCCGGGATCCAAGGTACAACTGTACTCCAAGTCGCAGAAGAAGAAAAAATGTTGTCCTGGAAAAACAACTTGTGCTAGTCAGTGGATAAAATTTATGTGACTGAGTTGGGTTGCTTTGTTTCTCTGAACACTTGGCCAGTCTGAATTACAAGAGGATCAGTTCTTGTACTTTCCCCACCTCCTGAAGCACATTTCACTAAATGAGTACAGTGGTATTTCAGGTTACAGACACTTCAGGTTACAGACTCCGCTAACCCAGAAATAGTACCTCGGGTTAAGAACTTTGCTTCAGGGTGAGAACAGAAATCGTACCGCAGCGGCGCAGTGGCAGCAGGAGGCCCCATTAGCTAAAGTGGTACCTCAGGTTAAGAACAGTTTCAGGTTAAGAACAGACCTCCAGAATGAATTAAGTTCTTAACCCGAGGTACCACTGTAAAAGGTGTGTTTCTCAGCGGTGAAGATTGTGCTTTGCATGCAGAAAGGTCTCTGGTCTGGTCCTTGGCATCTCCAGGTAAGACTGGGAAAGACTTCCATCTGAAACCTGGAAAGCCACTGCCAATTAGTGTAGACTGACTAGCTCCAGCTAGTGGAGCTGTAATCCATAACATCTGGCAGGCGCAAGGCTGGTGTACACAATACTGACATAGATGAATCAGTGAATCTGCTGGGCTGGAGGGGTTTGGATGAGGTAGAGATAGCCCTCTGCCAGCGAGAAGCACCCCAAAGCTACCACCATCAAAAGGCAGTGGAATCCCTTCCCTCAGGTGTCCTGTTCAGAGGGGGTGAAGCTTTCAAAGACTGTGGGCCTCAGATATAAAGAGCATGGGCATGTGCAGAGTGTACCTCCCTTGCGACTGTGAAAACTATTGTGTTTAATAAGATGATTCCACAGTATCCTCAGACCGTGCAGCTTCATTGCTTTACAAAATGTGCAACGGTGCAGACGTTCACTTTCTAAAGATTTCTTTGAAATGTCAAAACAATAGTTCTATCGCTCCTCTTTTCCTTCCCCAAAGATACAAAAGCAGGCTGCCTTGAAGAAGGCTTTTTTTAAAAAGGCTTTGGAATAATGGTAATCTCTGATTAAGAAGTGTTGACTCTGTTTCAGTTGCGTTCCCAAGAATTTGGGTTGATGGCAACTTTATAAGCTCATCAAGGGGCTCAAAAGATTTGGGAAGCCCTGGGTTAACATGCTACCGTCCAGCAACAGGTTTACCATCTCGGTGAGAACTAGGTCGTGGTTTTTGAGCCAAACGCTCCACATTCTCTCTCTTTGCTATATTCCTCTTGGTTAATGGGCAGAACATATTTAAACTCCTCTTTTTGTAAAATGCTAGAGAGTTTCCAGTATGAGTGGGTTCAACTGCTGACATCTGCCCTTCGTTTGAGCATACCTTTGCATTAAAAATGGCTTGCCAGTCAGCTGTTTTTGGTTTTTTGGTGGCGGGGTCGTCCTTTTTCCAGCACAGCTTGCAACACGCTCTTGAACTTGTGTTGTGATAAGATCAAGGTTAGCTGTGAAGAAGAATGATTTCTTGTTTGTAGCCATAAAGATCCCAGATACTTACCACTCAGCAAAGCACACACAGTGCTCCTGTGTTGGAAATAATGTTCAGCCAAGGAGTAATAATGCGTTTCTGCACTGTTTACAGATAAAACAGGTTGTAATTTAGGAACAAGGTTAGAGGGCTTGGCTGAACTCCCTCACATTGCAGAATCAGGTGGTTTGAAGGTATTGGAGCAACTTTAAACATTATGAAAAGATGCGGCGCTGAGCTCTTGTTTTGTGCCTAAGATTTGAAAAGGAAGTTGCACAGGGAGGTCATGTGAGTTCCTTTATCATCCAGAGCTTACATATTCTGGAAAACTATGGTTAATTTAGAGACTTCCCCATTGAATCTTGGTCGCCATGGATGAACTCTTTGCACAAGCGGCAAGGAGATAATTGTAGCCTGCCAATCCAGATCTGATGGCAAATTGTGGTTAGAGGCTCTGTTCCAGAAACCTCAAGAAATGAAGAGGCAAAGTCCTTAGCATGTTCCCAACTTCCAAGTAACAGTTGGGAAGATGGAGTTGAGTTTTGGAGGATAATGGTATTGTCCAGGGTGACACACTTAAAGAAATTGGAAAGCCACATTTATTTAATTGGACTTCTCTGGGGCCAACTGACTAAAGATTACAGCTGCCTTGGCTACAGAGTATTTTATCTTGGACAAGATTAACATACAGTGGTACCTCGGGTTAAGAACTTAATTTGTTCCGGAGGTCCGTTCTTAACCTGAAACTGTTCTTAACCTGAGACACCACTTTAGCTAATGGGGCCTCCCGCTGCTGCCACACGATTTCTGTTCTCATCCTGAAGCAAAGTTCTTAACCTGAGGTACTATTTCTGGGTTAGCGGAGTCTGTAACCTGAAGCGTAAGTAACCTGAAGCGTATGTAACCCAAGGTACCACTGTATTGCTGGTTTTTCAAGGGATGAAAAGGACCTTTGTTAAAATAGATTTCCCCCAGTCACACTCACCTGCCCTACACCTGACATAGCTCCTGACATCAGATACGGGGCAAGGAACACAGCAGCTTTAAAGGGACAAGCTGGAACATTGGAGGGATACTCCTTCTGCAAGCAGGGCATGCATTTGACTCCCTTTAAATTTGACATCAAATGCAAGCCCTGACTGGATCAGCTGCACTCTGGAAATCCTGATTGACGCTTGATGTGAAAAGGGGTTGCGTTCAGCTCCCTTTGGCTTGTGGGACAAACTGGGGCTTCTGCTGGGCTCAGTTAGACCCACCCCACGACATCTAGAGGTTCCCCACCACTGATTAAGATTTCGGTGCGATGTGCATGTAAGTGCTTTGTAAGCTGGTTGACCGTATCATCCTGCCAAAAGCTGACATTTCCACGTTGTCGTTAAAGGGAGATAGGTTTCTCTCAATATTTTATTCTGTTGCTCTTAAATATTATCTACACATAGTAAATTCCTGCACTCTGCTAGGAGGGACAAAACAGCCCAAAAATTGCAGTAGCTTGCAAAAGCCTAAACCAGCTACTTGAAACTGCTGATGCTAGCTACAGGTCAGAAGGTCGCTTCCTGCCCAGCCAGAAACTGCTGTTAACCGATAAACCACTAGCAAGAAGTTTCCTGTTTTACTTCTGCTTAGTAATGCAAGAAGAAAACCACTAACAAGATGTTTCCTGCTTTACTTCTGCTTTTAAGTAATGCAAGATAGGAAGAGATACGAAGGGAAATGCTTTGCTAGCAAAAGAAGACACGTGCACAAGGAGGTGGGAGGGAGTGCTGGCTTAGCAGAAAGACAGAAATGATTTAGCAAGCAATATTTGCTAGTCGATTGGGGAAGTACGGCGGGTATAAGAAAGACTGTTGAAGTGACTTGCTTTACAGCCAGTATATTTTTAGGAATTATCCAGCAGGCTGTCTCTGAGTACAGACCTTGACTCTGTGCTCAGATCCCTCAATAAACTCTTTTTCTCCAAAGAAGATTTTGCTTTCCTGGTACTTTTGTTCCCTCCGAGGTCCAGGGGGATGGCGAGGCTAATGGATCCCTAGGTAAATAAGGCTTCATCTCTCTGGGGGCTCGCCCGGGATAAGCCCCCTCCCCAAAATACGGACCAGAGGGCCAGGCTCAACCAAGGTGAACAGCTCCGATCGGCGTTCGCATTTCCGGTGCACACCCTGCCAGTTTGTAGGGGGAGATTGCCACACCGTCCTGGAGCAGAGACATCTGGTTGAGGGAGAATAAGAGGACAGAACGGCGCCGAGGGGACAGGTCCGCAGCGGAAAAGGTAAGCCCGAGGGAAAGGGCTAGGGGCCCGAGGGAAAGGGCTAGGGGCCCGAGGGAAAGGGCTAGGGGCCCGAGGGGCCAGAGGTCTGATCAGCCTCACCTGGTAGTTGGCAGTAAGAATGCCACCAGGAAAGGAATTGGTAAAGGTTTGGGAAAGGGAATGGGGCAGAGGGAATTGAGTGTTTTGTTGGCATGTTGTGTGTCAGATACTCTAGTGGATGAATTGTTGAATGAGGGCTAAGGCTTAGTGTCCCCTTGGCCGAGCGATTGTAGGATTGTGCATTTTCTGACAAACTGTAGCATGTGGAGTGTGAAAGAATTTTGAAACCCAGTTAGGAGGAGAGTATCTGAAAAAATAGGATTTGGAGCAAGCCAATGTATTCCTCTGGAATGCTTTTTAAATAACTGGAAAACAGCCACGAAGAGTGATGATTTGGGGATTCAAATTGAAAAACGGAGACTCAAAACTTTATGTGAGGTGGACTTGCCAACCCAGGGAACTGTGTGGCTTTGATTTGCAATTAATCAACCCCCTGTGGCAAATCAACCCCCTGTGGCAAAATATATTAAATGTCCACCCAGACCAGATCCCCTATATCTCTACATGAAAGACCAATGTAAAAAAAAAGAATCTACCATGGCTAAAGTCTTGCTGTGACAGCAACACACAGAACAGGATTTATACAGTGAAACCTCTGGTGTTAGAAGACCCAGAAGATGAGGAGGGGGAGTGATTAAGCCACCACCTTACACTCCACCAACAGCCCCTCCAACCCCCCCCCCCGGCCAAGATCAAGAAGCACAGGGAGGTGCTGGTGTAGGGGGGGGGAGGACCTGCGAAGGAGGATAGTGAGACGGAAGAAGAGGAAGATAAGGAAGATAACGAAGAGTTTAGGAAAACACTAGATGATATGAATCAAGGAAAGAAAATGTGGACAGAAAGACAGAAAAAGAGACTAAAGGAGTTTGTAAAGCCATTTGAGAAAGAAATTGGATGTAAGCCCTTTGTTAGTTGAGGCAGCAGAAATCTGCACCCCTGAAAAGAGGAAGAGATGGCAACGTAAGTGGGGACAGGCGGCGAAGAGAGTTATGTCTCACAGACAGTATGAGAAAACCAGGAAGGATCAGGCAGCTGGAGAAATGCCCCTTCAGAGGGTTTTATGATCCACCAGCCCCTGTCCCAGCTGGACAAGCGGAGGCACGGTCCAGCATATACCCTTTTCAAGTGCAGATGTTTGTAATTGAAGAAATCAGAACCCCTCTTTTGAGGAGAATCCAGCAAAGATTGTAAAATTGTTTGAAGGGATTTTTTTTAAAACCTATAATCCCACTTATGATGATGAACAATATCCCCTGGACTCACTACTAACTACAGAAGCATTGTTTGGCCCCTGCATGAGTCAACTAGGGGAATAGAGAAGGATCCTTTTATATGGGGCAGGGAACAGCAGCAGGCTTTTCAGGATCTCAAAGTGACATTACAACAAGCCCCAGTGCTTGGCATCCAAACCCCGAGAAGCTTTTTACCCTGTTCACAGATGAAGACCAGGGGGGTAGCCAAGGGAGTCTCATGCCAGAAACTGGAAAATTGGCAGCAACCTGTCGCATACTTGTCAGAGAAGCTAACCCCAACAGAACAGAGGTTGCCCCCCCCCCCCTGTATGAGAGTGATTGTGGCAGTGGCCACCCTACTCAAAAAGGCAGATAAATTCACGTTTGGACAGGACACCAGCTGTGTAACTCCAAGAGGAAGTGCCAGATGCTGTTATTACATTCACGCCTGAAGTTTCAGGTTGCCACAGCCCTTAACCTAGCTACCTTATTACAGGTAGCTGAAGGTGAACAAGGGAGCTGCCCACTCAGTCTTGCCTGGGCCTGTAACAAAACCCACAAACCAAGTGGTTAATATAATTGGAGCCACAGGTAAATCACAAAAGGCCCCGTTTTTGCAGTCTGTTACCTGCTGCCTAGACAAATTTTTGTATATACCAGAGTGTCCCATTCCTTATTGGGCCGAGACTTGTTAACAAAATTGCAAGCCCAGATTTCCTTCCAACCAATGGGGGAAGTAATGATGACAACTGGACCAGCAGGAGAGTTTTCTTTAGAAATGCCCCTGTGAGACCATTGATGCTTGATGATGGTAAAAGAAGAGGAGGGAATCCTCCCTGTTAGCCTGCTTCATGATGTTGACCCTGGACTATGGGCGGAAGATAAAAACCAATACCCCATCCCACGACAGGCAGCTGAAAGAGTGTGGGTGCATTTGAAGCGATTGCTTCAACATGGAATCTTGAAACAATGCCAATCACAGTGAAACACCCCACTGTTGCCAGTGAAGAAGGAAGATGGTGGGTACTGCATATAGGCCCCAAAGTTCTGGAAAATAGGAAAGGATGAAAAGGACTTTGAAAAACCATTGACCCAAGAAACAGGGTCTAATTGGGTGTTCATGTTGCCCTTGACTTTGCTTAGAGTTTATAGCCTCCCATTGAAACGTATTCGCTTGTCACCCTTTTGAAGTGATGTTTGGGAGACCGGTTCCTTATGTGTGCATGCTTTCACCTATCCCTGCTCAAGATGTGGAATTGAACAATTATGTACAGTGTCTCTCTCGAGATTCTCTCTCTCAACCCAGGCCCGAACTCCTTGCGTGACCAGTTTGAGCCAAGTGACGAGGTGTGGATAAGACTGGTCCCAGGCACCACTGCAACCGTGCTGGAAGGGCCCATCTGCTCTCCACACCCACAGCTGTGAAGGTCGCTGGCACCACCCCTGGGTCCACCACATTCAAGTGGAGAAAGCTGCTTCAGATTGGACTGTGTCTCAGCATCCTGAAGATCCCCTCCAGTGACGACTGCCTTGCTGATATCACTCCAGAGGCTGATATCTCTACGCACGGTGAAGAATTGGATGGGAGGGGCGCCCACAGGCAGCGCCCCCAACGTAGACATTTGTTCTCCAGCCAATTTAGAGGCACCACCAGGACTTTTGATATTGGTACCAGAACTCACTCCAAACGATGTGGAACCACGTTACACCCTTGATGAACAGCAGTGGACCAGCCAAGAAGGAGCAACGCTCCAGGAAGGACCAGACAGCCGTGTTTTTGTGCCCCAACATCTGGCCAGCACAATTGTAAAGAATTACCACGAGTCCACCCATTTGGGAGGCCCAGCTGCTAAAGCACACCTTGGGAGAATATTCTACCTCAACTAACTGCTGCTATATCCCAAAATGTGCCCTGTGCGCCAACCAAGAGACTGAGAACTATCACCCTTTGAACTTCTATATGGCAGGCCAACCCCTTTCGTCCGAGGCATCCCCGCCAGTTTGGGGCAGATGGGAGATCACATCACCCAAGAACAAGTGCAATCCCTGTGTTTGTTGTGTGTGTTTGCTTCCTTTCCAGGTATTCCCTCGAGCGTACACCTGCAGTCCCTGGCAGTCTCGCTGAGCCGGTTCACCAGTTCCTCTGAGTGACAGCGTCTGGCGACCCCCTCATCCCCAACTGCAGTGAAAGTAGTCGAGGGGATCCCCTGGGTACATCACACGCATCTGAAGAAAGGTGTCTGGACTTGCAAAAGAAATCCTGCTGACCCTCTGAAGTTGATCATCACCTTGTGTCTGACGCTACCAGGAAAAAGCGTTAGGCCACGGGCGACTAATCATCACAAGGACAGTTACAAAGACTTTCTCTTTTCTCTCTTATTTTCTTTATTGACTTGCTCTATGTCTTATTGCCCTGACCCTACCGAACCTTACCGCCCTTATTGGCCTGCTGACCTCTGCTACGACTGGTTCGTCTTGCCGGTGGTAAGAGATGGCGTGCTCCTTGGCTATTGGAAACTGGGGTCTGATGAGATTACCGTATTAAGACACCCCACTACCCCGTTGTGGCTCCTCTCCCACACCACTGACCAGCACGCGTGGACAGTGCTCTTACGGGAAGCTGCAGAGACGTTCGAAATCTATCTAGTTCTGTACCGCTCTTGCTGTTGTGGGAGGGTAGTCAACTGTTATCCGGAAGGTAGAGCACTGTACCAACCTCAGTTGATAGAACAGGTCCTACTCTTAACCCAGGTCATAGATGGGACAGAACCTATCTTAATGCAAGTATTGCAGGGGTGGGAGCCTTAGCCAGGTGTGCATTGAAATTGCTAAACAAGTGCCAGTAAGAATTGCCACCCCAGGATTTCAGCTTCCATATGCTCTGGTCACTAGGGAGGCAGCACGAGAGTTCAATCCACCCAACAGGGTTAATAGAAAAATTGACCCACATAGTGGGAGCATCAGCTCACCGGTGGGCTCTCATCCTTGAGGATGAGATCCTTGAGGCACAAATATCAGTGGGCTCTTCAACAATGAGCACACCCCCTGAATATTGGTGGGAGGAACCATGGAGATATTGGGTTTGGTGGGTAGGAGTGATATGTACCGCTCTTGTCATATGGATGCTCTCGTATTTCTGTTGGCATGAACGGTATCGTATTTGTGGGAAGAATAGGCCCAATAATGCTTCTATTGCTTCTTTGCTTCTGTATACCCTGCTCAATGCAATGCCTGCAACATATGATGGGAAAGATGATGTCTCGCATGATGGGACCTCGCGTGATTGCTGTAATGAGAGAATATAGACCCCTACCCCAGAACGAATCTAAGTAATAGATTGTTCAAAAGAAGAGGACGGAGTAAAGGGAGATAGGTTTCTCTCAATATTTTATTCTGTTGCTCTTAAATATTATCTACACATAGTAAATTCCTGCACTCTGCTAGGAGGGACAAAACAGCCCAAAAATTGCAGTAGCTTGCAAAAGCCTAAACCAGCTACTTGAAACTGCTGATGCTAGCTACAGGTCAGAAGGTCGCTTCCTGCCCAGCCAGAAACTGCTGTTAACCGATAAACCACTAGCAAGAAGTTTCCTGTTTTACTTCTGCTTAGTAATGCAAGAAGAAAACCACTAACAAGATGTTTCCTGCTTTACTTCTGCTTTTAAGTAATGCAAGATAGGAAGAGATACGAAGGGAAATGCTTTGCTAGCAAAAGAAGACACGTGCACAAGGAGGTGGGAGGGAGTGCTGGCTTAGCAGAAAGACAGAAATGATTTAGCAAGCAATATTTGCTAGTCGATTGGGGAAGTACGGCGGGTATAAGAAAGACTGTTGAAGTGACTTGCTTTACAGCCAGTATATTTTTAGGAATTATCCAGCAGGCTGTCTCTGAGTACAGACCTTGACTCTGTGCTCAGATCCCTCAATAAACTCTTTTTCTCCAAAGAAGATTTTGCTTTCCTGGTACTTTTGTTCCCTCCGAGGTCCAGGGGGATGGCGAGGCTAATGGATCCCTAGGTAAATAAGGCTTCATCGTCAGAATCATAGAATTTGTAGAGCTGGAAGAGACCCTGAGGACCGTCTAGTCCATCCCTTCCTACAATGCATCTGTCCCAGATTGGGGGGTTGAACTTGCATAAATACTAGTATCTGCCTGCCCATAAAAAGGCCTGTCCTGTTAGATTAGATTTGTACATCCCTTCTATTTTAAAAGAGAGGATATTATATCCATGTCACAGCTGTTCAGTTCAGTGAGTGAAACAGGGTGTGCAGGAGCCAGATAGCCACAAGTCTCCAGCCACAGGCGAGCAGCATCGTAAAATAACGTCCTGCCGTGTCATCTGATAGGCACTCGTAGCACGCAGGACACAGGCCTGTGTGAGGACGAGTCGCTCTTTGGCACATTTCCCTGTCTCAGATTCTCCAGCTTGTTTGATTTGGGAACACAATATTACACCCCACCCCAGTCTCCGAGTGGTGCGAAATTCCAAGGCACCAGGGTCTTGTGTTTCCTTTTGGACAATGAGGCTCAGCGGAGATCGTGGCATCTTTGCAATATACAGTTTATTTACACATATATACATCCTGAGTCTAGGTGAGAGCGGGTGGCGCTGTGGTCTAAACCACTGAGCCTCTTGGGCTTGCTGATCAGAAGGTTGGCGGTTCGAATCCCCTCGACAGAGTAAGCTCCCGTTGCTTTGTCCCAGCTCCTGCCAGCCTAGCAGTTCAAAAGCACACCAGTCCAAGTAGATAAATAGGTGTGGGAATGTAAATGGCATTTCCATGCGCTCTTGCTTCCATCACGGTGTTCCATTGCACCAGAAGCAGTTTAGTCCTGCTGGCCCCATGACCCAGAAAGCTGTCTGTGGACAAACATTGGCTCCCTCGGCCTGAAAGCGAGATGAGCGCTGCAACCCCATAGTTGCCTTTGACTGGACTTAACTGTCCAGGTGTCGTCTACCTTTTACCTTTTAGGTGGAGGCGAACCCCAGCAGTACACCTCAAACAGAGGGTCTCTTATTTCTTCCATAGGTGCAGCAGGCTTGGGTCTAAAGACAAGAGAAATCCGCCATAGGTTACACTAGGATAATTTACCCCAGTGTAAATTACATTGGCTTCCTGTAGTTGGCATGGTTCTGTTAGTCTCCATCCAAAGATTAAATATAGGAAAGCAGCAGTCCAGTTACACAGCTAGTACGAGATGTGATAAGGATAGAATTTGTTTACAGGAGATATCTTTTTAACTCGGGATTGTTTAATTCCCATCTTCCAGCAGTTGTGACAGGTGGTGGCTGATTCCAGTCAAGTCGTGTGGAAACTGAGGAGCGGCCTCTGTCCTGGTGAAGCAAGTATTTTGAGGATTAACTCCCAGACCACTATTCCCCTCACAGAGCTGCAATTCCCAGAGTTCTCTGTGAAGAGCGATTGGTTGTTATACTAGCCAGGGAATTGTAGCTCTGGGAGGAGAAAAGGAGTCTCCTCTAAGCATCCTTAACAAACTACATTTTCTGGGATTCTTTGGGGAAAGCCATGGCTGTTTTAAAGTGGTGACATATCTTTTTACATACCTTTTGCTCAACATACTTCCTCAATGTGCTTGTTCAGTCCCTGAGTCTAATGCCACCTTCCTAGTGCTATTTTGTATTTGATTTGAGTGTCCATAGCCTCACCTGTCTTCTTCTTATTCCCTTCCTGACAGACATCCAGAATTGTAGCCCAAATTTGAACACTTTGAGAGAACTCCTGAGGCAGCTGCCGGAGCCCCACTATTCCCTGCTTAAGTTCCTCTGCCGATTCCTGAGGAGAGTTGCTGATCATCAGTCCGAGAACAAGATGACTGTTTCCAACCTCGCCACAGTATTCGGACCAAACTGTTTCCAGTAAGTTCCTTGCCCGAAAGAAGCTCCTGGTTTGGACATTGGAGACATTTCTAACACCTCCATTTCCTTGTCCTTGTACCTGACGTACCTGACTCAGATTTGCTGTGTTGGGTGAGCAGTTAAGTCTGCCTGGAAGTAACTGCAATGGCAGATCATCACAGTGTGATAAGCAGCCAATGTAGGCGAGGATGACCCAGGCAGGTGTTTTTTTCATTGACTAATAAACTGTGGTGGTTGACTAATTGGTTCATACGTTACATTGGTCCTCCTGCTGTGGTTTGGCACATAGCGACCTATTGAGGTGGTGGTGTGTGCATGTCAAAATGCTGGTGATATTTATAAGTTGTTTTTGTACAGTGGTGCCTCGCAAGATGAAATTACCATATTTTTTGCACCATAACACTCACTTTTTTCCTCCTAGAAAGTAAGGGGAAATGTCTGTGCGTGTTATGGAGCGAATGCCTGCGGGTGGCGGGGGGGAATCTGTTGCAGTCGTGAGCAGAGGATCCATGGTTCCCCTTCCTTCCCTCCTCTGTGGTTACAAAGCATGGATCCACATGGATCCTCAGGATTTTTGCATTGGGCTACTCCAAACTCACTGTCAGATCACATGTCTGTGGCCACAGCATGAACCACAAAAATCATATATCCACTATTTCATTTAGAATATTTTTTTTCTTGTTTTCCTCCTCTAAAAACTACGTGCGTGTTATGGTCTGGTGCGTGTTATAGAGCGAAAAATACGGTAATTCGTTCTGCAAGTTTTTTCGTCTTGCAAATTTTTCGTCTTGCGAAGCACGGTCAAGTCGCAACTGCACCTCTTCAAGCGGTTTTAAGAAAAAGGAAACAAACTTGCAAGACGTTTTCGTCTTGCGAAGCAAGCCCATAGGGAAATTCGTCTTGCGAAGCAACTCAAAAAATGAAAAACTCTTTCGTCTTGCGAGTTTTTCGTCTTCCGAGGCATTCGTCTTGCGAGGTACCACTGTATTTTGAACCATATTCAAATTACAGTATTTGCTTTTAAGATGAGCATCTCAACAATAAGGATACTGTAAATACACCCTTCCCCAACCTAGTCCTCTCCAGATGTTCTGGACCTCATCCTCCATCAGCCCCAGCCAACACAGAGACCATGGCAGTGATGCCCACCAGATGTTTTGGACTACCAGGTTGTCGAGGGAGCTATTGTTATCTTTCTCTCTGCTGATTTCCCACCTCCCTTGCCTGTCACCCAAATACGTGCTGTTTTTGCGATGTTAAAACTTGTTATGTAAGACAAGGATGCCCTCCCACAACCCTTTGAGGATGTTTTTGCTGTTGATCTTTGTAAGCCGATGTTTGTGCCTTTTTTTCTGCCTCTTGTGACTGGCTTGTTTATGATGCTGTGGAATCTCAAGAGCGCTGATCAGTGGGCAGCAATGAAAGGATCTCTGATGGACTTTATTTGTGCAATAAGCAAAGAGTGCTGTAGGCAGCCTCTTGTTTTGATATTTGTAGGCACCAGCCTAACATGATGAAAAAGGAGAACGGAGGCAGAGAAACCTGAGGCAAGGAGGGTGTTGGCAGTACCTTGGTTCTCAAATGCCTTGGTACTCAAACAACTTGGAACCCAAACACTGCAAACCCGGAAGTAAGTGTCCCGGTTTGCGAACTTTTTTTCAGAAGCCGAACGTGCTCAGTTTTGAGTTTTACGCTTCTGTTTTGAGTGCCACACTTCCGTTTTGAGTGTTACGCAGAGACCTGTCTGTTTTTGCTATTTATTTTGCGTTTTTGTTTTTGCGGCTCTTTTTGTTTTTGTTTTGACTATGTGGAACCACATTGTTTATTGCTTTCATTTTACGGGTCAATGGTCTCGTTAGATAGTAAAATTCATGTCAAATTGTCGTTTTAGGGGTTGTTTTTAAAAGTCTGGAACAGATTAATTCATTTTGCATTGCTTTCTGTGGGAAAGCACGCCTTGATTTTGGAACGCCTTGGTTTAGGAACGTACTTCCAGAACGGATTAAGTTTGAGAACCAAGGTTCCACTGTATTTTAGCAGTTGCATTTGGGTGGGATGGAGAAGAAACTTGGTTGAGTTCACATTTACAGTATGTTGTTGTTTAGCCGCTTTATCTTGCTCAAGGAAACTGAAAGCGACTTACAACCAAAAAATCTAGCCAACTTTCATTGCATAAAGTAGCACAAAATAGCAGGTCGGGGTTTCAATCCCATATATATTTAATCTGGGGTGAATCCAATTGAACTTATTCAGGCTGGCATCTGAGTAAGCGTGCATAGAAATATGCTGCCAGGCAACATTCCTATAAACATTCACAGGGTTTGGCTATTACACTTACCCCCGAGTAAGCATTATATCAGTGGGACTTACGGCTGAGTTAAACAAAGATAGGCATGTACTACCAATGTTCACGCCTTTTGCAGACAAGAGTTGCAAAGAATCTCTACCCCGCTCAGAGAATAAAGCTGAGGAAGTGACCTTAAGCCCCATGCAAGCATGAATGCACCTTGTCTGCACTGTTGACAGGATCCTCACCCCTGTTGTCCATTTCTCTTAAGGAACAGCTTGCTATTCGATTTACAATAGTGTGTGTGTGTGTGTGTGTGTGTGTGTGTGTGTGTGTGTGTGTGTTTTGGTAGCTCTTAGAAAAAGCAATTGCAACACTAGTACTTCAGGCATTTTCCATGGTGTGGAATAATCCCAGATGAAAGACAGGCACCTGCTTATGCCTCACCCTTCTGACGAACCTTAGGGAAAGGTTGTTCCTTTGCTGCCAGCAGCAGACGTTTTGCAACTTCAGTTAATCGCATAGGATTTAGTAATTCCCAAAGACAGGATATTGGAAGATCTGAGCAGTCCCGGCAGCCTTGTGTTTTCTGACTTAGCCATATTTCCACCTGTTTTCAACAGCTCACATCCGGACAACTGTTACCAGGGGAAATATGTGTTTGTATACCTGATTGTATGCACTTTGCCCTCACAGCCTGCCGCCTACTGCTTGCTCTTGCCAATCCTATTTTTTCGCAAGTCTAATTTCAAGTCTGCCAGCCCAAGATAAATGGCTGGTGAACTGCAGGGTTGTTTTGATTACCTTCTCCTACCACTTAATTCTGCATAACGATTTTAGTTACACTTCCTTTTTTTTTTTAAGATACGGCTCTAGAGAATGTTTAACTACAAAGTGCTACCATGACCTTATAATAGTGCCCAGTTTGGTACATGATGTTTCCTTCATCTCCTGTTAATAGCCTTCGGTGCTTCTACAGGGGGAGAGGCAGTTGCATCATTAAAAAGTGAATTAATTAATTGTCTTGGGTTTAGTCTTGGGAACTGCTTATAACATTTCTCACGACCTCACACTCTTCAGTAAGAGCTAGTGTCCAGCTAAAAACCCAAACTAAGCTTGGGCAAATGGCTTTTATTGCTTCCCTGGTGAGATGCGACAAGACTTTAGTGGCAAGAGACTCCGTGCTCCTAAAAGCAGATGTTAACTAGGCCTGATTCACTTGTCGTTCTAGTGTTTTCACTTCCACGTAATCAAATTCCTCGAAGTCTTTATTTTATTTTTTTAATGCAGTGCTGATCTGCTCTAATCAGATTTGTGTCAGGCTGGGTGATTCAGGGATTGGTAATGTGATATAAAACCCTTTCAGGCATAGGTTGCTCGTTCAACTTTGCACCAGGCTCTTTTCTACACTGGGAAAGAGCCCGTGTGATGAAGAGTGTTGAACTTTGACTAGGAAGAGCTGGATTCGAAACCCGCCCCAGCCACAAACCTGGGCGAGGAGGGTAAATGGAAGAAGAAACATTTGTGTCATCCTGAGGAGAGGTAAAGGTAAAGGGACCCCTGGCCATTAGGTCCAGTCGTGGCCGACTCTGGGGTTGTGGCGCTCATCTCGCTTTATTGGCCAAGGGAGCCAGCGTACAGCTTCCGGGTCATGTGGCCAGCAGGACTAAGCCGCTTCTGGCGAACCAGAGCAGTGCACGGAAACGCCGTTTACCTTCCCGCCGGAGTGGTACCTATTTATCTACTTGCACTTTGACGTGCTTTCGAACTGCTAGGTTGGCAGGAGCAGGGACAGAGCAACGGGAGCTCACCCCGTCGCGGGGATTCGAACCGCCAACCTTTTGATCGGCAAGTCCTAGGCTCTGTGGTTTAACCCACAACACCACCCACGTCCCTTCTTGCGTAAGAGCATAATGTAAAACCTTCTTCTTCTTTTTTAAGAATATTTTTTTATTAACCGACCAATCACATCAAATCAAACCAAATTACATAAATTCCAAATTACACAGCCGAATTTTAAATTTTTGTTGGGGGTACCCATATTTCAAGTTCCGAAGGGGATCCAATCAACTTCTTGCTTCTTGCTGCTGTTTTAATGTCCACAAATCTAACCTTATGATGTTCACAGTACTATCCAGTCTTTTCTTATTGTTTTTCCACATCTCTTGTTGTTATTTTCATATATTTTCCCTTTCTCTTTGTGACCTCTGATAGTCTCCACAAGCTGGTTAGAACTGTTTGTAATCCTGCGTGGATATTATTTTTTTTATCCAGTAGCCATATCCAGACGTTTTCCATATAACATCACTTCCATACATCAAAACAGTCTTAGCGTCATTAATCTTCACCAATCTGCCTCCTTTCTCAAAACCTCTGAGGAGATTCACCAGGAATGCAGTCTGACAAGTCCGTTCCTCCTCCTGGCTATAAATCCTTTGGCAAGATGGCGACTCCGAATTAATTGCTGTGCCATTCCAAAAGCTCTTATTGCTTCTCGATCTCCATAAAGCATACTTTTGGTTAAAGTTTATCTCCACACAGACCTTAATCATCCTGCTTGGGTCAGTTCAACCGACGATTCTAATGAGGAGGGGTTCTTGTAAATCACATAGAAGGAAAGTAAAAAAGGTCCGTCCCCCCATTCAGTCTCGTTGTCAACATACTCAGCCTTTGGTGTATCTTCATCGTAAAATATTCCTGTTTCTCCATCCCGTTGTCTTCTTTCGCAGAGGTCACTTAAATTAGCAGACTTCACTCCACTTCTTCACTTGAAATATGTGCATTTGCTTCTTTTGTAATTAATTATTCCAAATTGCTGCAGCTAGTTTGCGATCAGAGACAGCGTCCAGGAGAGCCGAGGTCCACACGGGGGCATTCTGCCTAGGGCCCTCACCCCCTTCTTTCGAATTAGGGGGTGATTTATGGGCACAGCAGGCAAGGGCAGTGTTCCCCATTTCCTTGGGGCAACAAGGGAGGCTACCTACTCCCATAACAGCCTCTTAATTACCCCGTGTGGGTTGGAGAGATGGTATTGTCGGCCATCTTCCAATGTGCCCCTAGTGGCCCCCCGAACCACCGACCTTCTGATTGGCAAGTGCTAGGCTCTGTGGTTTAACCCACAGCACCACCCGTGTCCCTTGCAGGAGGGTTAGGATAAAATAAAATGGATGGATTGTGGCATTGATTGAAAAGCCATTGGGAGCCAATGAGAGTTGATCTTGTTATTGGGTCACCTCTTACTTATGACCATGACCTAGTCAGAAGAAGGGGATTGGTTGAAGTAGCTAGTATAATCAAAGGACCAGCAGAGAGCCAATTACATCAGCCATGCTGAATGCCTCTTTAGCATTTTTCTGGGAAACAAGGGACAGTCATTGTAGCACAACCACAGGTTTGTAGATCAATGATAGAAGACACCTTGTTTTTATTGACATCGGGAATGAGGAACCTGTAGCCTTCTGATGTTAGGCTAGAACTCCCATCATCCCTGACTGTCACCCCTAATGGCTAGGTCTGAAGGAGTTGGGAGTCTGGCAACATGGAGGACTCCAGGTTCCCAACCCCTAATTTT
Organism: Podarcis liolepis; assembly: GCF_965112155.1. Taxonomy (NCBI): domain Eukaryota; kingdom Metazoa; phylum Chordata; class Lepidosauria; order Squamata; family Lacertidae; genus Podarcis; species Podarcis liolepis. Next base: position 16,362,431 of record NC_139564.1, on the reverse strand, counting down.
GATGTGTTCAGGTATCTGTTTAACATAAGGTTAAAAATGCAGTGTTCTTTGTGCCAGTGTGACGCTTTTTCTGTCCTTGAGCGCAGCTCTTAGGTTTGCAAATATCTGTTGCCCTGACGATTTCCTGAAATGATGTCCCTTTTCAGTCACGCTCCTCCTGGCCTAGGTCACCTCGACACAAATAGAACAACGGCCAATCGACATTTTGTGTCCATTTTAAATGCAGAATGCAGATGTTGTTGGCCCAGCTGCCTTTCATCTGATGTGGAATAGCTTGACTGTTATCAGGAGTTCACAAAACAGCAATTTGTCCCTGACATTTGAAAGCCACAAAGAGGTTTGCTTCTTCCTTCCTCCACCTGCCCTCCCACATCTGAAATATAACCAAGAACAAGAGGCGGTTCTTTCAGAGCCTTTCATTTCTTGGGAAATTATGTGAACCGCTGAGCTAAGAATAAACTTCACAAGGGCATCATTGGTAACATTTATCATCAGTAATATTTATGCTGCCTATTTTTTTAGCAGAGTCCCCTCTGGTGAAGCTGAGGACCTTAGAGACTATTTGTTGCTAACTAGGCACAGCAGCATTTTCTGCCTGCACGCTTTTGCAAAGTGGTGGCTTACCCAACCGTACGCCTTGCCTAGAGTGTGAAAGAGTTTCATTAGCTAGCTGGCCATTGTGCAAGAGTTCACGCATAGTAGGGGAAAAGCTACCGGCTCCAGTGGTTGATAATGTAAAAGATGGAGAACAACTCTCAATGCAAACCTGAAACCTGTTTACACCCCACCTCATCCCGCTCCTGGATATTTTCAAACAGGCATTTAAAATTGTACAGCAGGTGTAAAGAACTCTCTGGGTTCCCAGAATTTGTTGGACTCTAACTCCCATCAGGCCCCACCAGCGTGGCCGATGGGATTTATAGTCTGTTAACATTTGAAGGGCCACAGATTCCCGTGGGCCTTGGCTTCTACTTGTGACAGAGAATCTGAGAATGTGATGTGGTCTTGGAAGAATATATTATGCTGTAATTTTTTATGCTGGATGACTAGTTTTAATAATACACAGTTGCTTTACTGAGAAGTTTTTCCCCCAATGTCACCTATTGTATTTTATTAATGGTATTTTGTGTGAAAGGCCTTGGGAAATAATTTTATTTCTGGAAGGTGGTAAAGACATTTATTAAATTATAAATTTCAGTAGGACCTACGTGGGAGTAAATATTTTTAATCTTATCCACCTAGCGAACTCTTCCACTTTTCTTTCACCCGCAAAGAACTGTTGCAGCCAAAGCAAGTGTACCTGTTTTCATCAGAAGTGATGTCAAAACACAAGAGGAGCCCTGCTGGATCAGACCGGAGGGGTATCTGGTCCACCATTTTGTTTTCTTGGTGCCCCATCAGATGCCTGCAGGAAACTTGTAAACAATAGCTATCTCCCACTTGTTAGAAGGAGATGCTTCAGTGAGTGAAAATAGTACAATGGAAAGTGCCTCCCCACACACTCCATTCAGCATTGGAGACACTGCTCCAAGTTCTTCCACCCTGTGAGGTCTGGCACATGTCTACTAGAAGCAGGGCCTTTTCAGTTGTGGTGCCAGCATTGTGAAATAGTTGTCATTGCTTAGGTAAACCCACCAGACACAGATACTTCAGGATAGGAGGAAAAACCTTGCTTTCTTTTATTTTTTAGAGAAGTGCTTAAAGTTGAGCTGATGTTGTTTCTATGGTTGGATTTTGATTCTCTTGTTCAATAGTTTCCTGGATTTGTTTAATTTGTTTTGCCGCTCCCTCCCACTTTTTTGTTTTTATTAATCTTGCTTGTCTTTACCGATGAGATATTGCTGGCTGGACAGACAAAGTATAACAGGATATAAAATTTGGAAATAAATAAGACTGCCAAATATTTAAAAGTTGGTGACACCCCCTGCCTTCTCCTTGTTTTTGAATCAAAGGGCCATGTAGGGCAGGTGCATTTTTCTACTTGAGCACCAACCAGAAGCAACTGCTCCTTATCTCAAAGAGGTGCAAATTATCACTGAAATAGAGCTAATTAGGGAAATTGCTGTTGTGACCAAGGAAATCCTCAGACTGTCAATTAAGCCTGTTGGAGATTAGGTTTCAGGTTAGTTCTGTTCACTAATAAGCTGAAAGGGATAAAGTATGCAGATAGCAAGAAACCTCTAAGTCATTGGAAGAGGATTGCTAGACAGAATCTGGTTGGAAAATGTAATTGAACAGATGGGCTGGGAATCAAAGGACCATGGAACCAATTCCATGCCCCCACCCCCAAGTGGGTTTGGACATTTTTTCAAGTGATGTTTGCTAACGAAGGAAGTTTGTAAAATCAGTTTTCAGCATGGCATCAGACAGGAGAGAAGGGAGTCAGGCTGGGCTAGTACCATTCTCCCATCCCCCATACACCTAAATTAGCTGATTAGTCTCTGACTCACTCCTGGTACTTCCTTAGATAGAACTCAAGGAAACTCAGTTTAATGCTGTAATCCTGTACACATTTACCTAGGAGTAACCCCAATTAAATTCTGTGGTGCTTACTTACTTGTGTAGGATGGTGCTCTGAATCTTTTCAACCCAATTCAGACATTGCACCAACCATAGTTGAGAATCCAAACCATGGCTGGGACATCCAAACACACAGGCAAACTATGTTTTAGTGCTGCTGATCTGTTTTCTTTTTCTGTCTTGCTCAGCAGTCTAGGTGAACAGCAGTTTTCTCTATGGTTTGTACATTCAGATATCACAGAAACCATAGTTAGCGTAATCCATTTTGCAGTCCTTCAGTCCATGGTTTCTGATTCAGCTTTGCCAGTCAGTCACAATCAATGGTTTGTCAAATCAGGTGTCATTTTTCTTAGCCATGGTTTGGTATAATGGACTGAATCGAGCTTCCAAAGTACTGGGTAAACGATAAGGAGAATAACAAGGCCATTATAAAAATCTAAAGAGAAGTCCAAGGTCATGTAATAGAAAAGGACGTTATGAAAATACAAATGAGTTCCAGAGGGGTTTTTTTTAAGCAACAGGAGCTGCAGGGAGTCAAAAACTACAAAAGGTTAATCATTTTTAAAATGGAGATTAAGAGATAGCAAGGGTTCTGGCAGCTGATCTTAGCTGGGAAAGCTCAGCTCTGCTTCTGCTGTGATCTAAAATGAGTTGAGAGATTTTTTTCTGTAGCATGGAACTAAGGTGGCCCTGTTTATTCAAATGTGTTGGTGGCGGCCTGGCATTTGTGGAGGCATTTATTGTAAACATTGCTGTACCACCGTCTCATCAGATCAGATTTCAGGGTGACGTACAACAGGTGTAGATGTTGAACGACTTATACCTGTAACAAATTAACAAGCATTATAAATGGCAGCAGATAAAATGGGTAAGTCCAGCTGGAAAAAATTGCTAAAAAATTGGTGAGGTCTGCAAATGTATGTAAATTCAGGCATCAATTCAAACCTCACCAAATCGTAAGGCTAGCATTCTGAAAACTCACCCCAAACCATGTGTTCAGCCAGCCATTTCTCAATCATGGTTTTTTCCAATTGGACATAACGACAAGCCGTAGTTCAGTTTCCCTGAACTACAGTTTGCCACAATGTCTGGATTTTGGTTCTGAGATCAGGAACAGCCCTTCAGCTCATTTCTCATCTCATTCCTTCACTTCATTCACAACAGAGGAAGAGGAAAAGTTGCTGTTTCAGGTTCAGAGCAGTGTCCTTCACTTCATAATTCAGCTGTCTCATTTGATATTTGTGAAGATGCCACTGAAGAGTAAATAGAAGGCTCAGCCATAGTGCATTTTTTATTAAAAGTGACAGGGATCAACTCCTCTCTAATTATAGCTCCACACTGATCCCTAAGTGACTTTTAAGTTATTCTATACTTTTGTTTCTTTACAAGCATTTTTTACTGTTCTGTTGGCACTCTTTCTACGTTACCAAAAGTACTTAGCCACTATATTACTGCTTTTTGGCTGGCAAACACAATACCCTTCGAGAACTGGCTTTTAGAAGGGTGGGAAATAATTGGCTCTCATGAGGACTGAGACGCTTATGCCTTGCCGAGCCATTTTAAAAATGCATTGCTGATTGAATCATCATTTCTGAAGCTTGGGGAATTGTAGCACAGCCCTAACAAGGCCTCCTCTGGGCTATCCTGTCCCATTTGGATCTGTTGCAATTCTTGGAGAATGATGACCAGTTAAGGTTGAGGCGAGGAAGGTTCCAGAAGACCATTGTGTAGGGCAGGGAGGAAGAGCCTGCAGGTATATAACCTGGAAAAGAGGAGTCAGAGAGGAGAGATGATAGCCATCTTGATAGGTTCAAGAAGTTACATCAGAACAACCCATATTGTGACGGTCTAGATTTTGCCAGACTACAGCTGGCATCGTCCCTGGCCATTTGCCATGCTGACTGGGGCTGGTGGAGGTTGTCGTTCAATAACCCCTGGATAGCCACAAGTTCACCACGACTGCCCCATGGCGATATTCTTCCTGGCAGCTTCTGTTCCCTGGTGCCCAATTTGGCTGGCATTCAGCTATCTCATTACAGGCCGTTTGGCACGTCACATTTATTTATAATGTCCCCAACCTTGTTTCGTGTTTTTGCAGCGTGTCTTCTGGATTTGAAGGGATGAAGGAGCAGGAAATCTGCAACAAAATCATGGCCCAGATGCTGGAGAACTACACCGCCTTGTTCGAATGGGAACACCCGAGAAAGGAGAACGAAAAGCGCCCATGTGAAGATCTAGCAAAAATTATACTAGTGAAAGTGAGTGCCTGTATTAAGATTGTTTTGCATCCCTCTCTCCTTTTTTTGGGGGGGGGGGTTTCAAGTAATTGCATATGGTATCAAAGTAGTATCTTGGCAGGTGACATGGTAAAGTTTGCAATGAGCTCTGTGGGAGTTTCTCTTTTGATGGGAGGCTGTTCATCCTCTCCCCACCTCCAACTTCCAGTTGGAGAGCCAGTGTAGTGTAGTGGTTAAGAGCAGTTGATTCGTAATCTGGTGAACCGGGTTCGCGTCCCCACTCCTCCACATGCAGCTGCTGGGTGACCTTGGGCTACTCACACTTCTCTGAAGTCTCTCAGCCCCACTCACCTCACAGAGTGTTTGTTGTGGGGGAGGAAGGGAAAGGAGAATGTTAGCCGCTTTGAGACTCCTTAGAGTAGTGATAAAGCGGGATATCAAATCCAAACAACAACTCCTCCTCCTCCTCCTCTTCTTCTTCTTCTTCTTCTTCTTCTTCTTCTTCTTCTTCTTCTTCCATGACTTTGGTCCAGGCTGCAGGTAACTTTCCTCCACTGTGGTTTGGATTCATCCAAATGTTGCCATGGGGGAGGCTATGGTCAACAGTGGAAGGGTTAGCAGTGGAGAGGAGGGCCTCAGCCCCATACCTGCTAGAGACATTTACCCACTCACATCACCCACCTCTTGGCTCCGCCTTCTTTTCTCCTTGCAAGGAGAAAATAATACCTGTCTCTGTATAGTTTTCCCCTCTGTGGGAAGAAAAGCAAACAGGGGTGAAATTCTGAGCAGGAAAGCAGCCTGGAGGTAAAAGATAGCAGTGTCCCATGGTAAGTTTTTTTTTCCATTAGGAAAAGGAATGTTGTGCTCAAAGTGTGACATGTGGTTTAGATTTCCCCACCCCCAGTTTCAATACTGTAGTTTTGATTTTAATATGCTTCGGTTGTCTGTTGAGAACACCAAAGTCAGAGTGTGTATAATGGATCCTGTTAAATTTTCATCATACCTCTTCTTTTCCAATCCTTCGAGACATACTGTTTAGACCTTTTGCTGCCAGCTGTCATTACATCCTGTAACGCAATGCCGTCCTTTGGCAGCAAGCCCCAGCCCCGTTAACCAGGAAAACCCGATAGGAGAAGATTACCGCTTCTGTGACCTTTGCCACCCCAGCTCACAACCCCTGGAACTCTGCGTCTCCTCCTTGAGCTTGCAAGACTCTCGAAGCCTTTCGCTTTAGGCATCTTAAGATTTTCATACAATGTTAAATTCCTTTTCTCCTTTAACACTCTCTAAATACTGGCTTAGGGACGTGGGTGGCACTGTGGTCTAAACCACAGAGCCTAGGGCTTGCTAATCGGAAGGTTGGTGGTTCGAATCCCCGCAACGGGGTAAGCTCCCGTTGTACGGTCTCAGCTCCTGCCCATGTAGCAGTTCAAAAGCACGTCAAAGTGCAAGTAGATAAATAGGTACTGCTCTGGCGGGAAGGTAAACGGCATTTCCATGCGCTGCTTTTATTTGCCAGAAGCGGCTTAGTCATGCTGGCCACATGACCTGGAAGTTGTACGCCGACTCCCTTGGCCAATAAAACGAGATGAGCGCCGCAACCGCAGAGTTGGCCACAAATGGACCTAATGGTCAGGGGTCCCTTTACCTTTTAAATACTGGCTTGGGTGTGGTGCTAATCCAGCAAAATGCTAATACTTACTGACTGCTTATTTCTGAACGAAACCCTGTAACATTCATACTGAGCTGAAAAGTTTTGAGAGAGATGGGGGACCTGTGGCCTTCTCCCCTGTCATCTATGACTGCTGGCCATGCTGGCTGGGGGAGAGGGGGGCTGGAGTCTCACAGGTGCCTCATCCCTGCATTTGGAGATGCTCCTCTAAGTGTAAGAGCTGCTCAGCAGTTGAACAGACTGCCGGGGGAGAGGGGATGCTGGCCTCTCCTCTGGAAGCATTTAAGCAGAGATTGGATGAACCTCTGCCAGGCAGGCCTACACTGCAAATTTGCACTGCTGTCAGGGACTGGCTGGATGAAGAGGAATGGTGGGAAGCACCAGCTGGGGAACAAACCCCAGAGGAGGAAGCCTCAGAGCCAGGCGATGGGTGGTGGGACACTGAGGAGAGGACAGAGGGAGAAGGGGCTTGATACTGAAGGGGCAACAGGGTTTAGTGAGCGGGAAGAGCTGGTGGCAAGGAGCAGTTCAGACTCAGAGGCTGATGCAGAAGAGGAGGAGTCAAGAGACTGCTGAAAAATTCCGGGAGTCTCCCTCTCCTGCTGCAACAAACTCCCCTAGCCCTATTCTCTGAAGAACGCACAACCAGAGGTACACAGGCGTAGTTTTGAGACTGCTTGAGCAACATCCAGAGGTGGAGTCTTAGAGCAGTGCAGAGGGAGGGGAAACCCTCAGGCCTGGCAACTCCTGTATAGTTGTGTCCCTATAGGGACGTGGGTGGCGCTGTGGTCTAAACCACTGAGCCTCTTGGGCTTGCCAATCAGAAGGTTGGCGGTTCAAATCCCCGAAACGGGGTGAGCTCCCGTTGCTCTGTCTCAGCTTCTGCCAACCTAGCAGTACGAGAGCATACCAGTGCAAGTAGATAAATAGGTACCGCTGTGGTGGGAAGGTAAACTGTGTTTCTGTGTGCTCTGGCACTCGTCACGGTGTCCTGTTGTGCCAGAAGTGGTTTAGTGATGCTGGCCACATTACCAGGAAAGTGGTCTGTGGACAAACGGCGGCTCCCTTGGTCTGAAAACGAGATGAGCGCCGCAACCCCATAGTCGTCTTTGACTGGACTTAACTGTCCAGGGGTCCTTTACCTTTTTTACCTATAGGGGCAAGGCCTGCTGGGAAGTGTTGCCGTTTCCTTGAACAAAGGGTTAACCACACCAACAAACTCTGCTTCTTGCGTGCTGACCTGCGTCTGGCTCCAGCCCTGACAACTGAGCAGGGAATTGAACTGCATGATCTCTGGGGTAACTTCCTTAACTCTGTGATCCTGTGATCCACTCTTTGTGTCAAGCACTTCTGCTGTTGCACTGTCAATGTAAAGTAATTATCCTCTGCTATACCAGAGTTCATGCCAGCAGTAAAGCCATAAATGCAGGCAGTATACTTGTAAGTAAAGCATGTGAAGGCACTGCCAACAAAATCTTAATTGTTTTCCTTAATTACTGTTTCCTCTCCAAAAGAACATTTTCTTCCCATAGGGCCTATATCTGTTTATACTTCATGGAGCAGATGGGTATTTTTACTACGGGATCAGTGGGGTGGAAATAAGATAAGACAACAAAACATTGTTAAATAAGGAGTGATGGGGAGAGCTGTCCAATCCCTTGCAGGTGAAAGTTTACCAACGTCTTCGTCCTTTACCTTTGATATCCTTGTTAGCTGCCAGGGAAGGGGCGGAATTGTCTGCCACATCTATTGTGCATGAGTCAACCAGAGTCATCACTTGGACATCTCTTTCAAAGGATGACGAATCTTTAAATAGCCCTTCCCACAACAAGTGCATAATATCTTTCTCTGTCTGTATAAGTCAACAGAGTTTACTTTGATACTCCTGCTCAGTTCTAACATCACTGCCCAAGCTGTGAAGTGGCTAAGACTCAACCATAGGTTAGAACTATACAGTGGAACCTTGGTTGTCAAACGTAATCTGTTCCGGAAGACCGTTTGACTTCTGAAATGTTCGACAACCGAGGTGCAATTGCCGGTCGGCAAAATCCGTTGGAAAAATGGAGAAATGTGCCTCAGAAGGCTTTCAACTTCCAAGGCACGTTCGAAAACAAGCATTCACTTCCGGGTTGTCAGTGTTCAAAAACCAAAACGCTCGACTTGCGAAGCATTCGACAACTGAGGTTCCACTGTAGCCTGAGCTTCTACATGTATAGAAAACAAACCTTGGTTTGGCTCTGCTTATGTGTTTTTTGTCTTTCAGTCCCTTGAGCTCTTAGCTTCATAACTTCACTCCCAGCAATGTGGCGCGACAGTCTATGGAAGATACCTCATAAACTAAAAGTAGAGCTCGAATGGCAGTTTTTTAAAAAAATGTAATGGCATGGTTTTATTTCCCATACAACTATTGAGGTACATGGTCACTCAGTGTCAACAGTATGTGCAAATATCTCACTCATTTAAGACTATATAGAAACCATAGTCTGAAAAATTATGGAGTTCACAGCTCGAGAATACTTTCATTTTTATAAATCTTTATTATTTGCAAAGGGAATCTTTGGATGAGGTAATTATCCCTTTGGACCTGCGCTGTATCTTTGCACTTTTGCCCTTCCATGGAATCATAGAATTGGAGAGTTGGAAGGGACATTGAGGGCCATCTAATCCAATACAGGATTCTCAACTAAGGCATCCATGACCGATGGCCATCCGACCTCTGCTTAAAAACCTCCAAGGAAGGGGAGTCCACCACTTCTCATGGGAGTCTGTTCAAGTGTCGAACAGCTCTTGCTGTCTGAAAGTTCTTCCTGATGTTTAGTCAGAATCTCCTTTCTTGTAACTTGAACCCATGGTTCAGGCCCTGGCCTCCAGAGCAGGAGAAAAAAGGCCTCCATCTGACAGATATTTGAAGATGGCTGTCATATCTCCTCTCCACCTCCCTCTTTTCCAGGCTAAACATACTCAACCATTCCTCATAAAGCTTGGTTTCTAGACCCTTGATCATCTTGGTCGCCCTCCTCAGCACACATTCCAGCTTGTCCACATCCTTCTTAAATTGTGGTGCCCAGAACTGGACACAGTACTCCAGGTGTGGTCTGAACCAAGGCAGAAAGTATAGAGCAATACGCCTTTTGATTTTTTTTTAGCCCCACCCCCCCCTTTCGTTACACTTGCACTTTTAGCAAATCCAGATTTGTTTATTTTTTTAAAAAATGATAACATAAAGGAGATGTAAACACTTAGATTCAAAACATGTGATACAAAACAAAGTTGTTTTTCAGATCGCATGAACAAAGCCATGCTTAGAAATAGCATGCTGTTCCTAATTTCACACTCCAACCCCCCGACACACACACCTTTTTTTTGTTTCCTCCCTTTTTTCTCTTTCCTTTTTTTAAAATTTCTTTTTATTGAATTTCACTTAAATAACCAAAAGAAAAAACAAAACAACAGTTACAGAAAAAAGAAAAGAAAAAAAGAAAAGAAAAAGATATCCATACATAACACAAAAATAGCATCAATTTCCGTTACAGTTCCTTGTCTTACTCCTTGAATCTTTATATCTTTAGATATTTAGATCTTTCCTCTACACACCTATTGACCTCCTTCCCTCCCGATTTCAGGCTTCTTGATAAAAATTCTTTCTTTTTTCTGCAGCTAAGAGTTGTTAATGGTTTGCGCATCATAAGATTTATATCAGACCTGCTGTAGTTTTTAAGTTTCTATAGTTTCCTTCAATATATACCATAAATTTATTCCAATCGCTAATAAACTTTGTATTTTTTTGGTTTCTAATTTTTTGCGTCATTTTTGCTAATTCAACATATTCAAATAATTTTGTTTGCCAATCTCTGACCGTTGGGGTATTTGGACTTTTCCAATTTTGTGCAATTAATATTCTAGCCGCTACTGTCGAATATTGGAATAGTGTTTTATCTTCATTTTTAATTTCATCCCCAATTATTCCTAATAGGAAGGCCTCTGGTCTTTTAGGGAAAGTGTATTTAAATATATTTTTTTTAACTCGTTATAAATCAGATCCCAAAATTTCTTCATTTCCTCGCAAGTCCACCACATATGGTAGAAATTGCCTTCTTTAATTTTACACTTCCAGCAGGCCTCATTTCCTGTTTTGTACATTTTTCCTAATTTTGCTGGTGTGATGTACCACCTGTACATCATCTTTTCTAAATTTTCTCACACCTTTTTTTTTGTTAACTGTGTGTAATGTCTCATTCTAGGAGGCTGGCTGCAAGCAGACACCGTCACTCATTCGGACAAGTGTGGACAGAGAACTGCCAAAGCTGAGTCCAAGGCACAAGGTACAGAAAAATTGGTGGGTTCGCCATCATACTTTCCTATTGCTGCATTTGCTTTGAACTGCATTTCTTCTTTTCGCTTGTTTCCATCTTTCAGGATTGGGAGCTGTGCTTTTGAACTAATTCCAAGGGGATTGGGGCCGCTGGGACTAGCGGCACTAGCCCTATTGAGGTTTTTGTGTTTTATACAGTGGTACCTCGGGTTAAGAACTTAATTTGTTCTGGAGGTCCATTCTTAACCTGAAACTGTTCTTAACCTGAGCTACCACTTTAGCTAATGGGGCCTCCTGCTGCTGCCACTGCGCTGCCACCGCACAATTTCTGTTCTCATCCTAAAGCAAAGTTCTTAACCCGAGGTACTATTTCTGGGTTAGCGGAGTCTGTAACCTGAAGTGTCTGTAACCTGAAGTGTCTGTAACCCGAGGTACCACTGTACTGAGTTGGACCAGTGGTCCATTTCGCCCAGAATTGTCCTCTCTGACTGGCAGCATCTCTCCAGAATTTCGGATAGTGGTATTTCCCAGCCCTACCTGGAGATGCTGGGGATCAAACCTGTGACCTTCTGCATGCAAAGCAGGTGCCCTGCCACTAAGCTACAGCCCTCTGTTGTGTCAAGAAGGAGAATGGGGTACCTTTGATGGCCCTGCCCCGTCTCTCACGTTCCCAGCTGCCCAGCCTTCCATGTGTTGGGACTAGACATCTTCACTGGGAAGGATGCTAAATTGTGTGGAGGGTAGAACAGCCTCCTTGCAGCAGAATTCCAATCAGAGCTTATGGAAGATGTTGGGGCAGGGCTGATTGGACCACGATGGAGGGGGTTCGGCCAATGAGCATAGCCCTATTCTCTCCCCTCATAGGATTGAGAACCTCTGGAATGTCAGCAGTGTTAGAAACTCAGACATATAAGCCGGGCGCCAAATGACTCCTTAAACCAGGGTTACAGTCACCAAAACAGAATGCCTTGTTGCCATTTTGGGGCCAGATGGCTCGGAAGTCATGTTTTGGTTCCTGAAATTCATTCTGATTGTGCAGATAAAATACAGCGGATAGAATTCCACAGGGTGTGTTGCTGTTGTGTGAAAACAGTCAAAATCCATGGATCCCCAGGCATGCACCTCCAAATGGTGGAAACGTCAGGTGCCATCCTGACACCCTGGGCAATCTCACTTATTCGCAAGTGGTTGATAGGTAAAGGTAAAGGGACCCCTGACCATTAGGTCCAGTTGTGACCGACTGTGAGGTTGCGGCACTCATCTCACTTTATTGGCCGAGGGAGCCGGCATACAGCTTCCGGGTCATGTGGCCAGCATGACGAAGCCGCTTCTGGCGAACCAGAGCAGCGCACGGAAACGCCGTTTACCTTCCCGATGGAGCGGTACCCATTTATCTACTTGCACTTTGACGTGCTTTTGAACTGCTAGGTTGGTAGGAGCAGGGACCGAGCAACGGGAGCTCACTCCGTCGCGGGGATTCGAACCGCCGACCTTCCGATCGGCAAGTCCTAGGCTCTGTGGTTTAACCCACAGTGCCACCCGTGTCTCATTATAATTCATCTTACTTTGCACTAATTGCTGTTTTGCATAATTTAATTTGGGGAGGCTGCCAGGAGCTGCGAAGGATTCTTGATGCCCGACACCCAAACACTAGGACTGCTTATTCACCTCTGGCTTTTCAAATCTTAGTAGGCATTGCCCACAACACTTTAAAGTGTGTCTTGGATATCACAAGGACTAGGAGGATCTTTCGTTTTTAAAAAATGAAAACTGAGAAGATGATGAACCTGAAATTTGCAGGCGTTTCTTCTGCATGCGCAACTTTTAAAGGCATTAGGCATTTCCAGACTGTCACTATTTTCAGATGAGATCGCAACAAATTCAGGCAGCGTCATGAAAGCTGATTTGGAGCTCATGCGCATCAGAACTGCTTCCCCCCAAAAATCAGACTTTTGCTGCAATATGGACCATGATGGGGAAATGCAGTGTGGAATATTATTTGCTGGACACATTCAGTCATGTGGCCTCCCATCTGCAGGCTGGCTGTGGTCCAGCTCAGACACGTTTTTCCCACCTCCATGTGATGCTTAATCATATGTCAATTTTCCTCTGATGTTTCGCAGTGGAAGATTAACTGGGTGGAAGGACGTCTTAGCCATTTCCCTGCAGTGGTTTTCCTGCAAAAATAAAAAGAAAAAAAGCCTTCCAGTTGTTCCCCATATTATGGGGGGAAAGATAGGGTGTAGAGGAAAAACAGAAAATTCAAGCTGCAACAAGCACCCTTTCCCCAGAGGAAAGGTGTTAAAATCCCCCTCTCCCCCATACTTCAGGCTTCTGTTGTGACCTTTGTGGCTGTGTATTGTAAAAGCATAAAATACGCGGGGGAAATGTGTGTGAGGCAAAGCGTCACGTGGAGTTCATCTCTGAGACATAAGCCAGAGCCCTAAATTTAAATGCAGGCTTAAGGCGTGTTTTGTTTGAAGGGGGAGTTTGCTCAGAATATCTGGCACAAGTGACGCTTGATCAGCTGTGCAAATTTTGGACACTTAGGGCACAGAAGCTCACAGGCAGCCTGAACCCCTCAACTTCTCTGCAAATTCTGCAGAGCTTTTGAAAGTAAACATTTTTTGATATGTTGGGTTGCCAGATATGTCTCCCTCCCAACCTCACCAACTGGTTTAAAATGTGGACTGTTGTTCAGCAGAGAGTTATTGTTGCTTTTTGAGAGTCTTGTTTGTGGTGTCCTTGCCCTCCACAAGCAAATGTTCTCCAAGAGAGCTTTGCTTTCTTCCATAACTGGGGCGTGCTCTAATTAAGGATTGCTTTTCAGTCAGTAGATAAATCAGGCACTTATTTTGGAAGAACCAGATAAACAACGAAGGTTCCTTAGATATGACCCCAGCTGTACTCCACACTTGGCCTGTTCCAGCACGTATGCCCAGCTCTTTGGCAAATTGACAGGAGATATTTAGCCATTCCCCTGCCATATATCAATGTTTGTTTTGGATATTGGTTCAGTTTTGACACTGGTGCCTTAACACCCCACCCACTGCAGTGTACCCAGAGCTCAAGTACTCGCAAGTTATGTACTCATAAAGCTGTATTTATGCTATCTTTGGTGCCTGTTCCCAGGGGCACTTGATACCTCGACATGCGAATGTATAAGGGCGTGCGTGCTAAAATAGGGATCTGTTGCATATAGATCTTTGGACCTGGTGAACTTGAATATTAAAGCAAGCTAGGCTTCTACCGTCCCAGACTGAAGAGAGCGTCTGCCTCTAATGTTTGCATTGACGGCTCGAGAGCTGATCCGGGAAAGTGAGCCAGCCTTGAAATATTGTTGATGCACCCTTTGCAGACTGGGGATTGACAGGTTCGCCGTGTGCTTGTAGCAGTGATGTTTTAACCATTTGTTAAATTGGCCAGCAGCCCAGTTTGCAGCTGCAGGAGAACCACGATGGCTGTGCCGTCTCGCTTCTCATTGGGTATGTTGTCTGGTTCTTTCCTTCATTCCACATCAGTGTTCAATGCCTTTCCTTATGCATCTTGGCATAATTTTGCATAAGTAAAAGGTAAAGGGACCCGTGACCATTAGGTCCAGTCATGCCCGACTCTGGGGTTGCGGCGCTCATCTTGCTTTATTGGCCGAGGGAGCCGGCGTACAGCTTCCGGGTCATGTGGCCAGCATGACTAAGCCGCTTCTGGCGAACCAGAGCAGCGCACGGAAATGCCGTTTACCTTCCCGCTGGAGCAGTACCTATTTATCTACTTGCACTTTGACATGCTTTCGAACTGCTAGGTTGGCAGGGGCAGGGACCAATCAACGGGATCTCACCCCGTCGTGGGGATTCGAACCACCGACCTTCTGATCAGCAAGTCCTAGGCTCTGTGGTTTAACCCACAGCGCCACCCGCGTCCCTTCTTGCATAAGAACATAATATAAAAACAGCCCTTCTGGATCAGGCCAAAGGCCCACCTAGTCCAGCATCCTGTTCTCGCAGACACCAACTGGATGGCTATGGGGAGCCCGAAAGCAAGACACGAGCGCGGCAGCACTCTTCCCCACGTGTGATTCTCAGCAACTGCTATACAGTGGTACCTTGATTCTCAAACTTAATCCGTTCCGGAAGTCCGTTCCGAAACCAAAGCATTCCAAAACCAAGGCGCGCTTTCCCATTAAAAGTAATGCAAAATGGATTAATCCATTCCAGACTTTTGAAAACAACCCCTAAAACAGCAATTTAACATGAATTTTATTATCTAACGAGACCATTGATCCATAAAACGAAAGCAATAATCAAGGTAAAGGTACCCCTGACCAACAGGTCCAGTCGTGACCGACTCTGGGGTTGCGCGCTCATCTCGCTCAAGAGGCCGGGAGCCGGTGCTTGTCCGAAGACAGCTTCCGGGTCACGTGGCCAGCGTGACTAAGCCGCAGCTGGTGAGCCAGCACCAGAGCAGCACACGGAAACGCCGTTTACCTTCCCGCTGGAGAGCGGTCCCTATTTATCTACTCGCACTTTGAGGTGCTTTCGAACTGCTAGGTGGGCAGGAGCTGGGACTGAGGAATAATCAATGTACCATACTATAAAATAAAATAAGACAGTATTGTAGATGATAAAAATAAAAATTACATTTTTTTTCCTTACCTGCACTGATGATAGTCATTGTTTCGATGGGGGGCTTTTCCTCAATCAATCAATCAGTAGCTGAACTGGGTTCCACACAGTCACAAAAACAAATTAACCCCAAAAGCCTCAAAAACAAAAGCGCTAAATACAGTGGTACCTTGGTTCTCAAACTTATTTTGTTCCGAAATGTTTGAAAACCAAGGCACAGCTTCTGATTGGTGCAGGTGCCCCAGAAACAATAGCCGACAACCGCATTGGACGTTTGGCTTCCGAAAAACGTTCAAAAACCGGAACACTTACTTCCAGGTTTTCGGAGTTTGAGAACCAAGGTGTTGAGTACCAAGGTGTTTGAGAACCAAGGTACCACTGTATTGCCTCTGACAGGGGAAGTAGGAAGAAGGCACCATGACTAATAGGTGTTGACAGCCTTGTCCTCCACAAATCGGTCCGTAATTCCCTTTTTAAGCCATGTGACTAATTGCCCATCACACCATCATGTGATGGCGATTCTCATAATGTGAAAAAGTACATTCTATTGCATGTCTTGAACCTCCCAACATTCATTGGATGGCCCCATCCACTTTTTATGAAGATCCCATGGCTAATTCTCCCCTGGTCTCCTTGCTGGCCAAAATAGGACTAATTTAGCCATCTAGCCCTGGTGATCATCTAATGTTTATTGGATGGTTTTTTCCCACTAAATTGATTTTTGAATTCTGAATTTATGGTTATTCACGTTTTGTACTGTATTTTATGCTGTATTTGTTGCATCAATTAAGTGTTTTAAATTTGTTGTTAACCGCCCTGAGCACGGTTTTCTGAACCAGGAAAGAATTTATTATTGTTATTATTATTATTATTTTATTATATTATGCCTGGCTAGGACAAGCAACGTGGTGCCCTCCAGATATTATTGGACTCCATCTTCCATCTTCCCTGGCCTGCAGGTCCAATGATCTAGGATGTTGGGAGTTGAAGTCCAACAATATCTGGAGGGTACCACTTCGGCTGCCCCTGGTTTTACATATAAACCAAGTTTACATTTTGTTTCGTAATCTGACCAAAAATCCTGGAAGGTTGACCTTCTTGACCAAGTTCATTCAGCAACACCCATTTCTCTACACAAGCTACGTGCCAGTTTAATTCTGCGGATTAATGCCATTATCAGGAAACCGTTTTTAGAATGCTGGAAGGAGTGACAAAGTCCCATTTCTCCACTTGTATATTCCAGTCATCTGAGTTGAGCAAGAGACTTAACATTTCCCAGTACATGAAACCTGAGTCAACTCAGGTCTGATTGTCAGATATAGAAACAATCCGCTGGTTATTCATCACTTCCCCCATCCTTGTGTGTAACTCTGGAACTCAAGCAGCTTTTATGGTGCCGTATAGAAGAACCGGGCGAAATGTGGGAATGCACAGAGACTTACCATGCGCAAAGGAGGTCCCAGAGTGGAAAGGAACCAGAGCCCTCTGTTGAGACCTCACGAATTGTTGTGGATAGGAGAAGATTGGCAAAAGTTATTAGAAGCCTCAGGCTTTTCCACCCTTCCACCAGACCTTTCAGGAAAAGGTTTTTTCATATATCCTGTTTCCTTGGAAACATCAGGACCAGTGGCTGCTTTTATATATATATTTTTTTAAATGTGGGGAGATAAATCTGCCCTTTGTACATGTTTCCCTTCAGTTGTTTCAGCAAATTAAGTGTATTTTATATTCCCAAGAGCTGAGTAAAATTCACTATTTAGTTCTGGTTTTTTCGTAGAAGGCAGATGACCCCTGTCTCAAAGTGCTTTTTGGACCTTTTGGCAACCTTGTGTAATGAAAGGAAGTGTCATTGGAGAAAAATGGCTAAATTGACCCATCTTTATGCTACCCACCTCGTGCCCAGTAGCAGCTCTGGGATTTAGCGGGGAGTTTGCAGGATGGGGTGGAGAGCACAATAAAACATTGCATTCACCTGGAAGAGGTGCACCATAAATTTAATGTACATGACTTCACCCAAAGAATCCTGGGAAACTGGTTTATTAAGGGCGCTGGGAATTTGTAGATCTGTGAGATCTACAAATCTTTGGGGAACGCAATGTGCTTTAAATGTTTGACATGTATGCAGTCGAAGAGGTGTGACTCTGGCTTTCTTGCATGCAACATAAGATTGTGGTCTTATAAGGGCAGTTAGCCCTTTGTTCATTTGCAACCCTGGTGCATAGCCAAGCTTTCTGCCTTAGAGATTTCACAGCATTGGCAAAAAACAGCTCGCCACACCCAATACATACACACAAACACACACCAGCTAGCCATTCTTTAGTTTATCTAAATAGTCCGTTTCCTCTTTCAGTGAGAATGTTTACTTCTTTCTTTGGGCAATCTGTAGAAGGCAATTCGCCCATTTATTGGGTCATGCTGAAGGAAGTGAAGGGAGACTGTCAGTGGTAGAAAAGTTTTTCTTTTGTTTGCTTAGCTGCTCACATGGGCAGAACTATGAAGAGGATTTTTAGCAGGGCAAAAGGTAGTTGACCTTTTCCCCCAGATCTTGGCCTTGACCTTGAACCTTCCAGCTTCCTCTGTTTGACTCTTTTTGGAGGCAACGCGGAAGCTTTTGGTGGAACACTGAAAATACCCCACAAGGCACTTAGAGCATTTGATTGGAAGCCTCAAAAAGCCTCGGTCCCTTTGGGAGTGAAAGGAAGGCCAGTTGCCTTTCCCCTACGGAACTCTACTGTGAAAGTTCATTGTGACAACAGACTCGTTGCATGTCTAAGAACAACAAATGCACACTGAGTTGTGTTTTAGTTTATGATGCAACGTGAGCATATGTCAATTCTACTTGCCATAATGCCGTAACACAGTATAAAAATAAATGTTTAGTGGACTTATGTGCCAAGTTTTGATGCACTGCATGAACTGTAAGGAGTTTGTCCTCGCTGACCATTCTTAGAGCTGTTAAAAACATCAAACTAGAGTTCAATCGTTCCTTTGATGGATGAGTTGAAACGCATTTTGATCAACCCAATATGCTACCTGCAATTTAATTAGGCAGCAGATCTTTGAAAGGAGTACAACTTCAGATGGAAAGCACCAAAAATAGGCATTGTATCTTATGTAAGACCGAACAAGAAATGTCTCTTCTAAGGGGGTCTCCAGATTGTCACTGCTTTGTGCTTGCCAGAACGTTAGGTTTGCAGAATTAAAGTGGACCAAATTGGACTTTTTATGGTTTGGGGAAATGCATTGCAAAGTGTGGGATGAATAAACGGAAAGATGTATAAACATCTTTCAAGGATGGATGCTCATTATCATATGACCAACCTGTAAACTATCCCAAGGAAACGCTCAGTAAAGACAGGATATAATCTAGCCTCAGCGTAAGCTTTGTGCAAACAAATAAGCACTCTATTCTGCCTTGGTCAGACCACACCTGGACTACTGTGTCCAGTTCTGGGTACCACAGTTTTAGAAGGATGTGAACATGAGCAGAGGAAAAGGAACAAGATGATCCGGGGTCTGGGAACCAAGCCTTATGAGGAACGGTTGAAGGAGCTGGGAACATTTAGCCTTGAAAAAAGGACACTGAGAGGAGAGATATGATAGCCATCTTCAAATATCTCAAGGGCCGTTACATGGAAGAGGAAACAAGCTTGTTTTCTGCTGCTCCAGAGAGTAGGACTCAAACCAGTGACTTCAAGTTACAAACAAGGAGATTCTGACTAAACATCAGGAAGAACTTTTTGACAGTCAGAGCTTTTCAACAGTGGAAGAGTCTCCCTCTGGAGGTTGTAGACTCTCTTTCCTTGGAGGTTTTTAAGCAGAGGTTGGATGGCCATCGGTCATGGATGCTTTAGTTAAGATTCATGCGTTGCAGGGGCTTGGACTTGATGACCCCCAGGGTCCTTTCCAACGCTATGATTCTATGATGACTACTCAATAAATGCTCTGGGAGGGTGAGGAACCTCTGGCCCTCCGTTGTTAGCAGATTGCAGTTTCCATTCTTCCCATTGATTGTGGCCAATAGTCAGTAATGAGTAGTAGTCTAGAGAAGAAGAGGAGGAGGAGGAGTTTGGATTTGATATCCCGCTTTATCACTAGCCTACGGAGTCTCAAAGCAGCCAACATTCTCCTTTCCCTTCCACAACAAACACTCTGTGAGGTGAGTGGGGCAGAGAAGTGTGACTAGCCCAAGGTCACCCAGCAGCTGCATGTGGAGGAGCGGAGACGCGAACTCGGTTCACCAGATTACGACACTACCACTCTTAACCACTACACCACATTGGCTCACCAAGTTCCCTACACAAAGCTAGGATCAGGGGAAAACCAAACCTTAGCGTCAGTTAATGGTTATCTGTAGTGAGTAAAACTGCAAGCCTGGGTCTGTGGATTACAGTCAACCAAACACGGCTTGGCTCTGGGTGTTAAGGCAGCAGCAGGAGTTGGAAACAGCTGAGCTGCCACAATTTTCTAACTGCACCAGCATGCTTGATCACTTATACTAAGCCTAATTTGGTTTAGTGTCGGCCAATGAACTGACCAAGATTTATTTAACTGGCACACAGTCCTAGTTAAGTCATTTCTTGGATATGAGAATTCTCCTATTACAGGCATTTCCCTTCTTTTTAGGGCACTTTCAAAAGGGCAGCCTCATTTGGATGCGCTTGTGCAAAAGTGCGCACACATGCCTGTGGGGGAGATTGTGACCTTGGGCACGAGTAAATCACGCTCATCAAGTTTCCCCTTTATACTTGCTCTTGCTGTCTTGGAAGTTGCTCATCATCGAGCTATTTAGCTAAAATGACCCAGAGAAGAATAAAACATTTCCATTAACCTAGAGAAGGGCCATGATGGATAAGCAACCAAAGACCTATATTTTTTTAATCAGGGTTACCATTGCTAACCATTAAAGATTGCTTGTTTGTATTTGAAATAGATTGCCTGACAATAACATTTAGGAACACAAACCCCACCTGTCCCAGAATTGTTCATGTGTGAACGTTCGATGACCTGCTGAGATTGATGTAGGGGTGTGTGCTTGCGTGCATGCGCGCGCACACACACACACTTCTGTAAGCTTCATTGCCTGTAATAAAAAAACCCTTTGGTTATCACTTTCTACAGTGCTTCTTTTTGTTTAGGCTAGAGTCAATGTTAATAAAGGAAATGGACTGCCAATCTCCAGCTTTTCTGATGAGTCTTTCATAATTTTTCCCAGCACAGCAAGAGATACATGGAAGTTCAGGGTTGCTGCTGATATTGTGCAATAGTGAATGGGACTGAGAGGGGCAGTGGAATCGCAAATCCACTCCCAAGAACAGTTTAGTTATCATACCAGTATAAATTATGCCTCATTTGTACAATGTTATGCTGTGTACGAAGGGCAAGGATCACAGGAAATCTTAACCTGCCTGCTCTCTGGCACCCAAGATTTCAACATGAATTGCCCACACTGCTTCAGGTTTAAATTCACAACCTTAAAGGCTGGAATCTTGCCGATATTTTAATTTTTTGAAGCAAAATGGGAAAAGTCAAGCCATAACTCTTAGAATGTCAAATTATATTCCCATACCTGAACCCGTGTGCCCTGTCTCTAACCAGACCCCAGATCTGCTTGGCTTCAGCAAGGCTTGTGCATCACGTGTCTTCAGTACGTAGTCCTGGTGTGTGCATATGTGTGCCTTGCGTGTGCATAGTGGCTGCACCAAAATATCTTGAAAAGCACTGCTCTCAAAGCTGCTCCGTCACATTGAGATTTTTTGCTTTGTACTCTTCTCTTTGGACATTGTAAGAATCGGCACTTTAACAGCATGAAACCCCTTTTGCTCTCCCAGGAGGGCTCTTAGAAATACTGTAAGGTAAAACCAGCTTAGAAACGGCAAGGGTTTTTGCCAAGTAAAAAAACCGTGACTAATCGTTGCCGTTTTGGAAACCAGCGGGGAGTAGGAGTGGACAGGGTGAGAGCGACAGATTCACAGAAGTGGAATGGGCTGTCAGTCTGGACTCCCGCGCAACACACACAAAAGTATTTGACTACCAAAGTCCTGTGCAAACATGAATCTGCCATTATCAATAATGGAGCAAATCGCATAAAGGTTACTGTCAAATAGTGTGCGTAATGCCGCCTTTTATGTTCTCGGATGAGTCCTGTATACTTTCAAGCTTTTATTACAGTGTATAAAGGGGAGGCGTTTAATATGCTGGCTACAGTTGTGTGACTGTTTTGTTTCCAAATACTTTAATAGCATACTGTCAAAATATATGGCTTTCTCCTTTCATCTCAGCTCTGCAGAAAAGAAAGCAATTATTTAATCTCTTTAATTCTTTGCATTTCATCTTCCTCATGATTCCCCTTATTTTGTAACAATTCCCGTTCTTTGCTTAAGCTCAGATTGCAGTCATTCCAATGACGTTATTCGTTGATTTTTCCTGGTTGGAGAGACGAGGGCAGGGAGGGAGGGAGACTTGGCAAAAGGTGGTTCAATGAGTTACACCAGTAGTTTTGAGCTTGGCTTTCCCCTGTATGCAAAGACAGACTGGTGGATTGAGCGGATGAGGCCAATAGTGGCTCTAATGGTCAAGAAGGCAATTACTTCACATGCTGTAGAGGGAAATGAGGGGCAGATGGGGCTCATCAACCTGGGAAGGGAGCCCTTTTGGAGAATGAAAACTCTGATCCTAAACCTCCATTGCCTTGCCAGATATCTTCAGGAGAAGTAAAGTTGTTGTTGTTTAGTCGTTTAGTCGTGTCCGACTCTTCATGACCCCATGGACCAGAGCACGCCAGGCACTCCTGTCTTCCACTGCCTCCAGCAGTTTGGTCAAACTCATGTTGGTAGCTTCAAGAACACTATCCAACCATCTCGTCCTCTGTCGTCCCCTTCTCCTTGTGCCCTCCATCGTTCCCAACATCAGGGTCTTTCCCAGAGAGTCTTCTCTTCTCATGAGGTGGCCAAAGTATTGGAGCCTCAGCTTCAGGATCTGTCCTTCCAGTGAGCACTCAGGGCTGATTTCCTTAAGAATGGAGTGGTTTGATCTTCTTGCAGTCCATGGGACTCTCAAGAGTCTCCTCCAGCACCATAATTCAAAAGCATCAATTCTTCGGCGATCATCCTTCTTTATGGTCCAGCTCTCACTTCCATACATTGCTACTGGGAAAACCATAGATTTAACTATACGGACCTTTGTTGGCAAGGTGATTTCTCTGCTTTTTAAGATGCTGTCTATA
The DNA here is from genome assembly GCF_965112155.1 of Podarcis liolepis. Classification (NCBI taxonomy): domain Eukaryota; kingdom Metazoa; phylum Chordata; class Lepidosauria; order Squamata; family Lacertidae; genus Podarcis; species Podarcis liolepis. The sequence goes on along the minus strand of NC_139564.1, from coordinate 16,339,846 downwards.
GGGTTAAGGAGTAAATCTGGAATAGAGTCCCTAAGGCATTTGGATGGCACCTTCCAGCAGCCAAGCTGGTTCCAAATGTATTGCTCTGCTTTCCTTTGGGCTACATCAGCATGGCCAAGAAGGGAGTCCTGTCATCTGGGCAGCCCAGGACCTCCATGCACACTGCCCTGGGGAGATCACTTCAATGCAGCTAACACAGTGGTTAGACTTCACCCCTGGAGGCGCACTCTATTGTCTCTTGAGACAGACAGATGACAACAACAACAACAACTGAAAGCCTCGCTTTTGAGAAATCTGAAACCCACACTTAGGAACGTAGGAAGCTTCCTTATGCCAGGTCACCCAGACTAGCATTACCAGCTCTAACTGGCAGCAGCTCCCCTGGATCTCAGGCAGAAAGAATATTTCCCATCACCTGGCACCTGGGCCTTTGAAACTGGAGATGCCAGAAATTCAGTTGAATCTGGGGCTTCCTGCCAGTTGAGAATGTGTAGGAAATGGAAGACCCATGAGAACCCTGGCGGAGGTACACCATCATGAGAATTAAGCCAGAAGCACTGATGTTGGGAAAGATGGAGGGCACAAGGAGAAGGAGATGACAGAGGACGAGATGGCTGGACAGTGTTTGTGAAGCTACCAGCATGAGTTTGACCAAACTGCGGGAGGCAGTGAAAGACAGGAGTGCCTGGCGTGCTCTGGTCCATGGGGTCACGAAGAGTCGGAAAGGACTAAACGACCAAACAACAACAAGTGATAGATTTCAAGGCAAGATTTCAAGTTGGGTAGGTTAAGCGGAACCTGTGGACTTCCAGATGATCTTGGACTCCCATCCATCTAAGTTAACGGCCAGTAATCAAGGATGATGGGAGTCGTAGTTCAACAACATCTCCCTGACCCTGGACTAGACTATCTACTTCAGGGGTTGGAAAACTTTTCCAGCCTGAGGGCCACATTTCCTTCTAGGTGATCTGCCTTGGGGCCACATGCCACCAGCGGCGAGTGAGATCAGAAACAAAAGTGGGCAGAGCACCAAGTATTAAATTTACCCGGCTACAGTAGGCTTGTTTCTACACAGACTCATGTTTCTATCCTACATCCAGGCAAGGAATACATTATTAGAGTTGAAGGACACAGTGTAGTCGGGGATAAACGCTCAAGGACAGTGCAAAGCAGGGGTGGGAAGGGCTGTGGGCTGTGGAGAGTTTGGAGGGCCAGATTGAGAGACTGCATCTCTCACCCTCATCCACCCCAGCCTGAGGTTTCTCATCCCTGATCTTCTGGGCTGCTTCCAGATTTCAGGAAGTCATGGAAGGCCTTCTCAAAAGAGGTACGCATCCACCTTTGTTACATTCCCCCTCCCCAAGAACAGGTGTGGATATTTCTCTTTTGCCATGCATTTTAATTTGTGCGAAGCATTGATCTGCTGCATGTTTTTACCTGTGACCCCATATAATTTCCTTTTATTGTATACGTTAGTGTTTTATGCTGTTTACCCAGGAATCTGTTGGGCATGGGGCGGAATGCAAATATTTAAAATAAATACACCAATGAGAAATATTTGCATATCTAGTGGCACTGGGCTCATTCTGAAGAAGGGTGGCAGACTGAAAAAGATCACCATGGTTGAGTGCTGTGCCCTGCCCCCAGCTTTCTAATTTCCAGTCATTTCGCTTCAATGAAGGGAAGCAGAAGTCAATGGTGTTTATGTGAGCTGTCTTCTGCCCTCGAAAGACCTGTTCACTCCTGCATGATTTATCGTGCACTGCGTAACAATGCCAACAACGTCAACTAGGCACCCAAATTCTTTCATTAGGCTGTAATTCTGTGTTGTGGCTGTTAGGTTTCAGAATACCATAAATGGAGAAGGACAAGCTTCTCAGTGAAGCATTCTGGTCCATTTGGGTGGACATACATGGACTTCAGCAAAGTTCTCTTTTGTTAGGACACTGGCATTAGTTTGGTGAGTAAAGTAAACTCCAACTGGACTTTTTACCCATATTTATACCCAAGAAACATACTGCTGAGAACAAGAGAGAGAACCATCACTTCACCTCTGTTACTAACTCTTAGGCAAATTCTATGGCTGTTGGCATACATTTTGGTGAAGGAGCATTAGAATTAGATGCTGACTTCAATCTGTAAAGCCCCAAACACATTTTGCCACTTATGCTGATGATGATCTTTGTAGTCGGCTGATAACTTCCTTTATCTTGACAGTACCTCCAAGTGGCCCACTTTTCCGCCTGGTTCCGGAAGTTTCTCTTGCCTGTTTTCAGAAGCTTCTTGCTCCAAGGAGTGTGGTGGGATCTCCTTCTTTGGAGGTCTTTAAGCAGAGGCTTGACAACCATATGCCAGGAGTGCTCTGATGGTGTTTCCTGCTTGGCAGGGGGTTGGACTCGATGGCCCTTGTGGTCTCTTCCAACTCTATGATTCTGCTGTTTCTTCCTTTCAAGTTCCTGTGCAGCCCTTTCACTGATGGACAACAGTGGAATAATGTTCCATTATCTAGGATGGACCACTTTCTCTCTCTCTCTCTCTCTCTCTATATATATATATATATATTCAGTGAACTTGCACAGCCTCCAATGTCTTTTGGCTCCTAGTTGTGTTTGCAGAGCTCTTGTGAAAGCAGGCGAGACAGTGAGAATTTCCTGGAGGCCACCCAGCGACTGGGGCAGTAATGGGTGTGGCGGGTTTGGGCTCTCATATATCTTAGCTGCTGCCCAAAATATCTCCTTGGAGGTCTGCTTAATGGGTAAGGGATTACTTAGGTTCAATTCATTGAATTTCCCTGTTCTTCCCAAAACGGTCTATAAATTAACACCTTGGCTGGAGCGATGCCTAAAAGCTTGGGGGAACTTCATAATGCAGTGTTGGATGATAAACCCTGGATCGTTTAAAACGTCAGCTGTGCCAAAGGGGTAAAAATGGGAGAGGCAGAGCTTTTAACTCACTTGGCACCATTGCAATGAGTTTTATGTAGCGTGAGATTGCCATCTTGGTAGACTGGCAGATGTAGAAAAGGACTACAGCTCAGCAGTAGAGCATTTGCTTTGCATGAAGAAAAGTTCCGGGTTCAATTCCTTTGCATGGTTTGAAACAGCCTCCCCACTCTCTTCAGAGGAGCCGAGAGCAGTGGCAAAACATATGCCTGTGCTGCCCAGAGCAGGCACGCTCCTGAGGGTGCCATCCCAGGCGCAAGATAGCTGCTCAGGTGCCTGGAGCAGGGGACATACGGCACGCCACACACCCGTGACTCCCAAGCCTCCCCCAAGCTGTCAAAACGAAGGGGGAAGGGGGAATGCCATCAGTAAAGCTGCGCAGCTCCCCCCTTACCCTGAGGCTCGGGGTAGGCTTGGGAGTCATAGGCAGGCAGTGCGACAAATGTCACCCCCCTCAGTGAGGGCACCCAGGACGGTCTGCCTCCACCCCCCGGCGATCACACAGGGCCCCCGGACGTTTAACGGTCTATTGATCCCTGTGCCACCACTGTGCTCGCTTCCCCGCTGCCACCAACCAGTTACTCTCTGGTAAAGCACTGAGTCCAGTCAGTTGTTAAAAGTGAACCAAAAATAATACAGTGGTGCCTCGCAAGACAAAAAGAATCCGTTCTGTGATTCTCTTCATCTAGCGGTTTTTTCGTCTTGCGAAGCAAGCCCATTGACGGATTAGCGCTATTAGCACTATTAGCGGCTTTTAGCGGCTTTTAGCGGCTTATCTGCTGATCGGATCAGCTGATAAGCGGCTTAGAAAAAGGGGGAGGAAGGGGAAAAAACCGCAGGAACTCGCAAGGCATTGTCGTCTTGCGAAGCAAGCCCATAGGAAATTCGTTTTGCGAAGCACCTCCAAAACGGAAAACTCTTTCGTCTAGCGAGTTTTCCGATTTGCGAGGCATTCGTCTTGCGGGGCACCACTGTAAGTTTATTTTACAGTACAAACATTAACAAGTTTATGGTTTCTCAGATAATATTCCTGTCAGTATCTTAACTTTAGTTTCTTTACTGGCCTATAACTTCCTAATACTTTCTGACGGATTATCTCAACTTTGACTGATTCCTCTTAACAAATTCTCTCACTCTCTCACACCAGACTAGCCCAACCCACAGACTTATCTTCCCTCTCTCTCCTAACTCCAGACTGTCTTCTCAACCACCCAAACTCCTCTGTGCTTAAACCTTATACACAGTTAACTCCGCCCCTTGGGTTCCCATTGGTTAGTCATTTTACAATTAGTTAACCCTTTCCTTATGAACCCAGTGTGATGTCACACACCTAGAAGGGCAAACGCCACCCCACCCCTTCCTACGCCCCTGGCTTAGAGCCTGCTTGCAAGGACACTTGGCGAAGCTGCGGAGGGGATTTTGACAGCTGGGCTTACCCCGCCCACCTTTCAGTCATGCAACATCCTTATGGCAGTATGGACAGGTGGGTGCTCCCGCCCGTCTGTCAAATTCAGCCTGTGATTCGGATCCCGATAAGGATTTGGCGTGTGGATCCTGAGCTAGATCAGGGGTCAGCAAACCTTTTCAGCAGGGGGCCGGTTCACTGTCCTTCAGACCTTGTGGGGGGCCGGACTATATTTTGAAGGGGGGGAAATGAACGAATTCCTATGCCCCACAAATAACCCAGAGATGCATTTTAAATAAAAGCAACCGTTCTACTCATGTAAAAACACCAGGCAGGCCCCACAAATAACCCAGAGATGCATTTTAAATAAAAGGACATATTCTACTCATGTAAAAACATGCTGATTCCTGGACTGTCCGTGGGCCGGATTCAGAAGGCGATTGGGCCAGATCCGTCCCCTGAGCCTTAGTTTGCCTACCCATGAGCTAGATGAACCAAGGGTCTGAAACCTTGGTGGATGGATGGAATAAGGTTGTGTGTTTGTGTCTCTGTGGCCTTCTCTGGTGGATAAACAGGTCTTGATAAAGATCTCATCTCTAAAGGGTCACCCAGGGAGCAGTTCAAGCTGGGACAGCCACTCGACTTACATAAACCTTTATGGAGGCAGAGGGGGTAACTTGAGCAGGCATTGCTCTATCAAGAAGCAACAGCAGCTTAGAGAAATCTCTCACTTTGCTGTTAGCATCTGCCAAGAGAGGCGATTACTTTCCCCCCATGACAGTGGGAAAGTGTGACGGCCCCTCCAGACGTTCTTTTTTTATTGGGTATTTGTGATGGCTTGTGTTCATGATGTTCTCGGGGTGGTTAAACGCAGTCCTGCTTTGAACACCGCTTGTGCCTGCAAAAGTTTTGGGATGCTCATACTTGGGGGGGGGGGGGAGTTGCCAAGGGTGTGTGTCCCGTAATTTCCCTGCGCCAACTTCTATGATCCTCACATGTCCTACATATTTGTTTTATTGCTGGTGAAGCTGTTCTAACACTTCATCTTGCGTAACGGTAGGTGTTACATAAGCAGAAGAAGGAGATGTAAACATACGAGTTACATAAAGATAATGGCCTAAATGTGCAAATTAAATAAGAAAGTCACATACATCAAATGGTTTTGATGGTTTTACTTGTTACGGTGCCATAAATATAGCTTGAGTTGCCGTTATTAAGCTATTCAGCGCCCCTGCCGACATAATGTACATAATTGCTTAAGCCACTAATTGTATGGCATTATTTCTGCCTTGGCAGTCTGAGCTCTGTGTAGCTTATGAGATACACAATCATTATCGTATTTTTTTTTTAACCACCTCATGATTTGGGTAAGGGTATTGTGAGGCAGTAATAGAAAGGGAACAAAAAGCCTTAATTGCGCCTGCTGTGACATCATGGTTCTTGTGTACATTCCCAGCTTTATTTTATTTTTTTACACTTTGCTTCAATGTGCTGTGAGGTTCCTATTGGACTCCCATCACTACAGATTTGTGCTTGCTTCTTTTTTAACCATTGCCTTACAGCAGGAGGTTGGGTTTTTCATCCATTGGATACGGGGGGTGGAAATGCTGACTCACTATTTGCTGTGAATTCATGGCACTGTATCATTTTATTTTATTTTTAAAAAAACCAACCCCAGCCTGCCTGCTGCAAATGAGCTGGGAAGATTTCTCTGCCCCTTACCCATGTTCCCCCCCCCCCTTTTACTTTGTTTCTCTAGGTTGCAAAGTGCAAGCAAGAAGGATCTTCTCCAGCATGCTTGGTGCCGCAGCCAAGACTGTCAGATGGAATTCCCTGCGTTAGGGTCCATTTAACGGACAGTTTGCGCTCGGAGGAGATGGATTTAGCTGACGAAATCTCCTTTATAAGCAGTGCTGCATTCTTCACCAGGTTAGTGTTCCTTTTTTCTCCTTCATATACAATGTGTAGCTTGCAAATTCACTGTTTCAGACCATTGGTGTGCTTGCTGGTTGCACAAAGCAGATTTACAGCATTGCAGCAGAGCCCGTGAACGCTGGGGAAATTTTTAAGCATTGAGCAGCTAGCTTCGTCCGCATTAAATCAGGCCTCTGCTGTGTATTATCCTATTGAAAAAAGGATGCTGTGCTTACATGTATGCCTAAAACTCTGGAATGCTAACGGGAGCCTGGGAGAAAGATGCCTTAAAGATGCCTGAAGATGGCTGTCATCAAAGTTAATAGGTTTGGTAGGAGAGTGAGATGCACTCTAAAGCCATTTCTGCGACTAATTAGATTTAAGTGTGTGTGTTTTTGAAATAAAAGGCAGCCCTTTTCAGGGCTTCTGTTTGCAAAGAAGCAAGACTAGCTTAAAAGAATGCTTCTGTTTCTTAGAAGTCATTCTCACGAAACAAAACTGGGTTGGAGCTCACTTGTTTTTCGGATTTGTTACGGTACTTTTTAATGCTAGCTTGAAAATGTTACTGTTTTCTAGCCACTGCTGGCCAGCCATGGATTCAGTAGCGCAAACAATGCCCTGTGCCTCTGGTTGGAAGTGGCATCCTATGTCCACCAAGAGGGGCAGTACCTTGATTGCCCTATGAAACCCACAAGAGGGGCAGTACCCTGATAGCCCTATGAAACCCATAATGCAAAGTGCCCTGCCCTTCTCTGAAGGGATGGGTGTGCGAAGAGTTGGTAGATGCAAGGAGCTAAAGAGATAGGCAAAGTCTAAATCAGAATGCTATTCGGGAAGAGACCCTGGCCTGACCTGGAAGCATTTATAGCTAGGCTGAATCAAGGAGAACCAATGGGTTGCTTGGGGTTGGAGACAGAAGAGAATAGAATTGCCCTTTTCTCCCACTGCTTGGTAGCCTTGAGGGGCTCGCATGAGGAGCACCAGCCCTAAGGGCTAGATGGTTCAAATCCTAGCAGTCCCTGATGCCATCACAGTAATTCACCCATAGAGCTGGTTTGCCCATTAGGTAGGTACAGCAGAAGTGGGGAACCTCAGGCCTGAAGGCCAAATGGCCACAGGCACCTTCCCTGGCCACGCCTTCACCCTAGCTCAACTTTATGCCCTCCTTGAATGTCACCACATGGGACCTTGATCTCCAGTAATTGTGTGGAAAAGCTAGCCTACTCTACAAAGGTAAAATGTGCACCCATTGCATTGTCCTCTTTTGCCTCTGACCAGGCACTAAGCATGTTGCCCCGGAAGGTTGGCCAGAGGGGAATGCAGCCCACAGTTGTTGTTTTGTTTTAGAAAAGTTTTTCCGCCCCTGAGGTAAAATGAGGTGGGCGCTGGGGCAGAACAGCAGGCTGTTGGAGCTGTGGCCCCATCAGCACTCTTTATCATACAGTTTTAAAGTCCTGGCTTCCCCCAAAGAATCCTGGGAACTAAAGTTTGTTAAGGCTGTTGAGAGTTGTTAAGAGACCCCTGTTCCCTTCACAGAGCTACAGTTCCCAGAGTTCCCTGGGAAGAGAGAATTATTGTTAAATCATTCTTGTATATGTCTGGTGTGAATATGGCCTCAAGCAGGCAACTTCTTCATTTGTATTTTCATATGTGTTTGGGCTAACACAGAGATGCAATTCAGGAATCTCGGGACAGGAATAAGTAGGAATCAGTTTTCAAGCCGCCGCTCCCCCACCCGGTTCAAAGTGGCTGCCACCTTGAAATAAATATATCACAACGGTCCCTCCTCAGCTTTATGGGAATCCCTTTCAGAAGATCTCAAAGCCATGCAGCAATCGCCTATAGCAATTCCAGGAGCAGTTTCCTTGACTTCTCAATTTTGTTTTGCTTTGAACTGTGTTTGCTTTGAACAATTTTGTTTTGCTTTGAACCGACTTATTTTCCTTATTTTTATTTTTTAAAAGATATTGCCCTTTGAGTCAAACTTGACTAGGCCAGAAGCTACTCCCTTTGCTTATTTGACTTCTGTGAGGCTAGAGGGGAAAGTCTGGAAACAGGGAAATGGATGTGTTGAATGCCTAAAGTGTCAGCCCTTTGTACTATCCAGATCAAGCCACCTGTTGTGACATTGCTTCCGCCTTACATCCTCGTTCTCTGCTGCAATGCACCAGGGCAAAGCATTGTAGAGAACCCAAGACTGTTGACAGGGTTCAGCACCATGAATTGCAAACTCCCAGTGGACAGCTCCCTTCCCCTGCCCGCTCCATGCTCTTTAATACCAGCCTCTGCACCTGTCTTCCTCCAAGTAAGAGTTTTTCCTGTGTACAGTGGTGCCCTGCAAGACGAATGCCTCGCAAGACGGAAAACCCGCTAGACGAAAGGGTTTTCCGTTTTTGAGCTGCTTCGCAAGACGATTTTCCCTATGGGCTTGCTTTGCAAGACGAAAACGTCTTGCGAGTGTTCCGATTTTTTTCTGCTCCCCCCTTTTTCTAAGCCGCTAAGCCGCTAATAGCCTTTAATAGCCGCTAAGCCTTTAATAGCCGCTAAGCCTTTAATAGCGCTAATCTGCTAAGCCGCTAATAGGGTTGCTTCACAAGACGAAAAAACCGCTAGACGAAGAGACTCGCGGAACGGATTAATTTCGTCTTGCGAGGCACCACTGTAGTTGGCTGGGGTTTTTGTTTTTTACTCTTGCTAAGAAAGAATTTATTAATGAATTTGCTGAGAAAGGCAAAGCCTTGCTATCCCAGAGGTCCTTAGCATTCCCCTTGGTCTGTTTTCCTATCCATCCCTCCGCTAACCATCAACTCTTCTGCCCTCATTCCTGTTGCTTGTTTTGTTTGTTGTCTCTTGGCTAGACTAGGCCCTTTGTCCCACGTGAAGCTGAGGTGAAGGCACCTTGTGTGTGCATTACGAGAGGAATGTGGACACCTTCCAGTTTTTTACTTGTCCGTGGCTGTCATGGGACTCTGAGGTGCCATTGGCAAACATATGTATTTACTTATTTGGAGTACAGTGGTGCCTCGCAAGACGAAATTAATTCGTTCCGCAATTCTCTTCGTCTTGCGGTTTTTTCGTCTTGCGATGCACGGTTTCCCATAGGAATGCATTGAAAATCAATTAATGCGTTCCTAGGGAAACCGACTTCAGACCAGGTCCGGGGACAGTCTGTCCCCGGACCTCGTCTGAAGGCTGGGGGGGGGGACAAGGGCTTTTCTTCCCACCCCCAGCATTTTAAAAAACCCCGGAACAGCGGAGGACTTCTCCGCTGTGCGGGGCGATCTTAAAATGCTGGCGGGCGGCATTTTAAAATCGCCCCGGACAGCGGAGGACTTCTCCGCTGTCCGGGGCGATTTAAAAGCCCCTGGGAAGGCAGGCAGGGGGGACAAAGACTTTTGCCCCCCGCCAGCCTTCAGAAGAGGTCCTGGACCTCTTCTGAAGGCGGGCGGGGGGCCAAAGTCTTTGCTCCCCCCCACCTGCCTTCAAAAGGTGTCCCCGCTGCGGCGGGAGGTGTCCCCTGCCCCCCGCCCGGCTTCGGAGCACCGGGAGAAGCGATCTCCCTTCAGCCGCTTGCAGCAAAAGATGTCGGGGGAAGCGGGGAAGCGAAGCGCTTCGCTTCCCGCTTCCCCCGCACCTCTTCTAAAGCAAGGGGCTGGGGGGAGATAGCGATCTCCCCCCAGCCCCTTGCAGCAAAGGGGGAAGCGGGAAGCGAAGCGCTTCGCTTCCCGCTTCACCCGCACCTCTTCTAAAGCAAGGGGCTGGGGGGAGATAGCGATCTCCCCCCAGCCCCTTGCAGCAAAGGGGGAAGCGGGAAGCGAAGCGCTTCGCTTCCCGCTTCACCCGCACCTCTTCTAAAGCAAGGGGCTGGGGGGAGATAGCGATCTCCCCCCAGCCCCTTGCAGCAAAAGATGTCGGGGGAAGCGGGAAGCGAAGCGCTTCACTTCCCGCTTCCCCCGCACCTCTTCTAAAGCAAGGGGCTGGGGGGAGATAGCGATCTCCCCCCAGCCCCTTGCAGCAAAAGATGTCGGGGGAAGCGAAGCGCTTCGCTTCCCCCTTCCCCCGCACCTCTTCTAAAGCAAGGGGCTGGGGGGAGATAGCGATCTCCCCCCAGCCCCTTGCAGCAAAAGATGTCGGGGGAAGCGGGAAGCGAAGCGCTTCGCTTCCCGCTTCCCCCGCACCTCTTCTAAAGCAAGGGGCTGGGGGGAGATAGCGATCTCCCCCCAGCCCCTTGCAGCAAAAGATGTCGCTTCCCCCGAGATCTTTTGCTGCAAGGGGCTGGGGGGAGATCGCTATCTCCCCCCAGCCCCTTGCTTTAGAAGAGGTGCGGGGGAAGCGGGAAGCGAAGCGCTTCGCTTCCCGCTTCCCCCGACATCTTTTGCTGCAAGGGGCTGGGGGGAGATCGCTATCTCCCCCCAGCCCCTTGCTTTAGAAGAGGTGCGGGGGAAGCAGGAAGCGAAGCGCTTCGCTTCCCGCTTCCCCCGACATCTTTTGCTGCAAGGGGCTGGGGGGAGATCGCTATCTCCCCCCAGCCCCTTGCTTTAGAAGAGGTGCGGGGGAAGCGGGAAGCGAAGCGCTTCGCTTCCCGCTTCCCCCGACATCTTTTGCTGCAAGGGGCTGGGGGGAGATCGCTATCTCCCCCCAGCCCCTTGCTTTAGAAGAGGTGCGGGGGAAGCGGGAAGCGAAGCGCTTCGCTTCCCGCTTCCCCCGACATCTTTTGCTGCAAGGGGCTGGGGGGAGATCGCTATCTCCCCCCAGCCCCTTGCTTTAGAAGAGGTGCGGGGGAAGCGGGAAGCGAAGCGCTTCGCTTCCCGCTTCCCCCGACATCTTTTGCTGCAAGGGGCTGCGGGGAGATCGCTATCTCCCCCCAGCCCCTTGCTTTAGAAGAGGTGCGGGGGAAGCGGGAAGCGAAGCGCTTCGCTTCCCGCTTCCCCCGACATCTTTTGCTGCAAGGGGCTGGGGGGAGATCGCTATCTCCCCCCAGCCCCTTGCTTTAGAAGAGGTGCGGGGGAAGCGGGAAGCGAAGCGCTTCGCTTCCCGCTTCCCCCGACATCTTTTGCTGCAAGGGGCTGGGGGGAGATCGCTATCTCCCCCCAGCCCCTTGCTTTAGAAGAGGTGCGGGGGAAGCGGGAAGCGAAGCGCTTCGCTTCCCGCTTCCCCCGAGATCTTTTGCTGCAAGGGGCTGGGGGGAGATCGCTATCTCCCCCCAGCCCCTTGCTTTAGAAGAGGTGCGGGGGAAGCGGGAAGCGAAGCGCTTCGCTTCCCGCTTCCCCCGACATCTTTTGCTGCAAGGGGCTGGGGGGAGATCGCTATCTCCCCCCAGCCCCTTGCTTTAGAAGAGGTGCGGGGGAAGCAGGAAGCGAAGCGCTTCGCTTCCCGCTTCCCCCGACATCTTTTGCTGCAAGGGGCTGGGGGGAGATCGCTATCTCCCCCCAGCCCCTTGCTTTAGAAGAGGTGCGGGGGAAGCGGGAAGCGAAGCGCTTCGCTTCCCGCTTCCCCCGACATCTTTTGCTGCAAGGGGCTGGGGGGAGATCGCTATCTCCCCCCAGCCCCTTGCTTTAGAAGAGGTGCGGGGGAAGCGGGAAGCGAAGCGCTTCGCTTCCCGCTTCCCCCGACATCTTTTGCTGCAAGGGGCTGGGGGGAGATCGCTATCTCCCCCCAGCCCCTTGCTTTAGAAGAGGTGCGGGGGAAGCGGGAAGCGAAGCGCTTCGCTTCCCGCTTCCCCCGACATCTTTTGCTGCAAGGGGCTGGGGGGAGATCGCTATCTCCCCCCAGCCCCTTGCTTTAGAAGAGGTGCGGGGGAAGCGGGAAGCGAAGCGCTTCGCTTCCCGCTTCCCCCGACATCTTTTGCTGCAAGGGGCTGGGGGGAGATCGCTATCTCCCCCCAGCCCCTTGCTTTAGAAGAGGTGCGGGGGAAGCGGGAAGCGAAGCGCTTCGCTTCCCGCTTCCCCCGACATCTTTTGCTGCAAGGGGCTGCGGGGAGATCGCTATCTCCCCGCCGCCCCTTGCTTCAAAAGAGAAGACCCGCTGTCCCCGGGGCAAGCTTCGTTTTGCGAAGCAAGCCCATAGGGAAATTCGTCTTGCGAGGCAACTCGAAAACGAAAAAACCTTTCGTTTTGCGAGTTTTTCGTCTCGCGAGGCGTTCGTCTTGCGGGGTACCACTGTAATCCGTTTTCTTGTTTCACCCAAGCATGGGGAATCTGCAGCTTGAGGACCTAATATGCTCCGTGGGGGAGCATGGAGGGCGAGAAGGAAGGTGAGGGCGGGGATAGCTGCTGGGAAACTGGGGCAAAGTTGATGGCATGAAGAAAGGAGCAGGAGAAGCCCTTGACAAGGAAAGGAAGGGCCATGATCCCATGGTAGAACATCTGTATTGCATGCAGAAGATCCCTGGATCAGTCCCCAATATCTCCAGATTGGCTGGGGTAGGGCATGTCATTTTAGGGAGTGAAACTTAATGTTTGCAAATATCTTCCATGAGGAGTCTTACAAAAATACATTTTGGGGGTGTGAGGAATTTTTGTTTTTGTAACTGGTAAGTCTACATTTGATGAAGAAGCATACAAACTGCTTTCGGAAAACCAAAGAGTTTTAATTTTCTCTCTGAAAATGTCAGGCGATGCTAGATAATAATAAAAAAATAAAATTAATATTTGATAGAACTGCAAGTACTTGGCAATTGTTTTAATGATTTCTGTGCAATTTTATGCCCATTTTGCTTACCCACGAAGACTAAATCATATCAATTTAGCCAAAATATATTTTGAATTCTCAAAGTCATTTTTAGCACCCATCATTTTGGGAATTTGAAAGCTGAAAAATTCAGCACGCTCTGTTTTTCCAGCCAGTGTAGACAGTACTGAGCTAGATGGACCAGTGGCCTGATTCTGTGTATGGCACCTCCCTGTGTCTCCATGCCAGTGGCCATAATGTTTGTGTCAGGCGGTGAGGTGGTTGCTCACGAGTAACCAGACAGGACTCCAACCTGTCTTTAGCAGGTTTTTATTTGTGCAAACTATTTACAGTGCAAGACCAGAAAGTTCATGTCCGTCTCAATCACTTGCAGATTTCGGGAGTGTCCCCTTCCGCCCCCCCCCCCAGCATAAGAACTTGGACACCCCAAATCTCCACCTTCCCTCTTTGCATTTCACCCCTCTGCATAAACTGGGCGACAGAAACAGTGTGCCTGTTTCCTGGCCGGCTGGGCTAGGTGAGGCGCTTGGGCTCTCAGTAGCATCTTTGAGCCCTCCCCTCGCTTGGCTTTCCCATTCCCCTTCTGCTCCACTGGAGGTGTGGCTTTCCCCACAGTTGGACAAGGAGCTGCTCCTCAGAAGCGTTGGACGGCTCTCTGTATTCCCATGCCTCCCTCCCCTGTTCCGATGGCAGCCCCCTGACAGTCTGTGTTCTGCCTCCACGGTCATGGGCATTATTCCTCTGGATACTAGTTGCTGGCAACTGCAAGGAGAGGGAGTCTGTGCTCAGGTCCTTTTTCAGGCTTCCCCCAGGCATCTGCTTGGCTGCTGTGAGACTGGGATGCTTGACTAGATGGGACCTTTTCCCCTTAAGTGATCAATTCAGAGCTGTAGCAGGACTGATCTGTTGATCGCTGGACAGGTAGTGAAGTATATAGAGAGAGGGGGGATGCATCCTGTCCACTTTGGGCTGCTCTAGCCTCCCCTATTGCAGGTGCGTTGCTGATATTATCCGCAAACAAATGCAACCCTCTGCAGTGGGCAGGAAGGATTCCCCAACTGCTGGTTTAGCCTTTGCACAACATCAAGAAAAAAATACGAAAATGGAAAGTGGTACACCAGCAAATACTAGCTTCAGAAGATGGTTTTTCCTCAGGATCACAATGGAGGCCTCCTCTCATCCTGCTGATCATCAGTCCTCCACCACACCAAATCCTTTCCTCACATGCATCTGCTTTGCAAGTTTTCATTATAAAATCAAAAGCCCAGCTTTTTGGCTGCTGTTGTTTGTTTTTCCAGTTCTGTGCAATGCAGAGTTTCACTGCTATTAGCAGGTATATTGTGCATTCTTTATAAGACAAAGACTCAGTTGTCACTGTCTGTACTTTTCTTCACTTAGTTTCCCTCTGACCTCACTGCTTACAATACACCACACACACACACCCAAACCATGGATATGCATACCTGTAACAATTCAGATATCTGATGAAGTGGACTGTTGTTTCATGAAAGCTTATGCCAGGGTGGTCCCGAGAGCCTCATGTGGCCATCAAGACCTTTTTGGCAGCCCTGTGGGTTAAACCACTGAGCCTAGGGCTTGCCGATCAGAAGGTTGGCGGTTCGAATCCCTGCAGCAGGGTGAGCTCCCGATGCTCGGTCCCTGCTCCTGCCAACCTAGCAGTTCGAAAGCTTGCAGTGCAAGTAGATAAATAGGTACCACTCCGGCGGGAAGGTAAACGGCGTTTCCGTGCGCTGCTCTGGTTCGCCAGAAGCTGCTTAGTCATGCTGGCCACATGACCTGGAAGCTGTACACTGGCTCCCTCGGCCAATAAAGCGAGATGAGTGTGCAACCCCAGAGTCGTCCGTGACTGGACCTAACGGTCAGGGGTCCCTTTACCTTTACAGCAACATTTGACACCCCTCTCAGCCCTCATGCTGCCTTCCCAAAGACAGGTAAGTGAGGCGCTGGGCTTTGTGAAGGAGGCATAAGGGCTCTGACAGGGTCCTTCTTTCCAAAGTGTAGTTACCGCTTTGGGAAGGAGAAGTGAGGAATCAAAGTACTCTGGTATGAAAAGTTGGACCGCACTGGCTTATGCTATCATAAAATTGTTAGCCTTTAAAATGCCACAACACTCTTAGAAACTAGCTTCCATGTCGTTGCTGCCAAGCTCCCAGTGGTTGATGAGGATGTGGGGGTTATTTTAGACATATATTGTTTGTGGTTTTGCATGGACGCCTCAACGTTAAAGTGTATTTATGTTTATGCTTTCAAATACGTTGCAAGTCACTTGGAGACGTCTTTGTAACAAGCGATGAACAAGTCCAATTAGTAATAATCCAATCTCAGAGCTGTTGTGTAGCGTTTGCAGTTCTGCTGGAACAGAGTTAAGTGGTAAAGGGTGAGAAAGTAAGGAGGCTCTTATGTTCTTTCGGTGTATTCTGCCAGAGATTTTGTGATTGCAGTACACGCTGCCATGGGTATTTGCCAGGGGAAGTACACTGTGTCACCTTGCGGGTATGCTTGGATGTTTCCAGAGTGAAGCTTTGCTTTTGTGCCAAAGCTGTACTTCTCAGCCTCGCTTATACAGCTTTCTGTTCCAATGGTAAAGGGTTTATTGGGTTCGCAGTCCTCTAGCAACGTCATAAACAAGGTGGAGATGTGTGTGGGGGGGTGTATCTTAATTCCTAGGGATACAGCAACACTCAAACAGTCCTGCCCTTTTCACAGGACAGGGCAATAGGTGCAGTGTTTGAAAATCAGATATATAAACTAATTACCAAATGACACCGTAAACCTAGGCCAGGGGTCTGCAATCTTTAAGACAAAAAGAGCCACTTGGACTCGTTTCCAAAGAAGAAGAAAAACTGGGAGCCGCAAAACAAGCCAAATGTAAATAACCATACATTCTTCCCCTTCCCCCATTCTCTCTCTTTTCCCTGAGTCTATTTCAGATAGCAAAGAGGGGTATGGTACATCTCATATCCATTTTTTGCAAAGCACCATGTGCATAGAGGGCATTATACAAATTAATACATAGAAAAGTGTCTGTCCCTCCCTGCAGTTCAACTCCCTCTCTTTTTACTAACAGCACATATCCATTCCTTCTGCTGGTGCAACTTTCTCATCATTTCTACATAGCAGCATTTATAAACCAGTGCCAGAGAAACTGGGTGAAAGGAAGGTGAGAGGGAAGAGATATGAAGATTTATGTGTGTATATGTATACATACATACACCTACACAATTACAGGTTTGAAGCCAACTTAAAATAAAAAGAGCTGGTAAGCAAAGGAATCTGTGGTGCTTTCCATGGGATCCGGGGACATGTCAGCTAATACTCTTCCCTCTCTTCTTCATTTGCTTGTCTCTGCAGCAAATCTCGAGGGGGAAGGGAGAAGGGCAGGAACTGCATAGGCACGAGAGAACGGGGGAAATCCTGCATGCAGGATTTTGGTGCCTAACAGCCCGCCCCCCTGCAATTGCTCTCGTGCTCCCCTGCCTCTCCTGCTGGCTACCTCTGGACCCCCTCCTCGTCACTGACGTAATTCACCCCTTCCTCCCTGACTGGGAGGGCGGGCCCATTTTGTGGTTCACCTCAGGTGCTCTCCCTCAACTCGGCGGCCACTCAGAAGCAAGGCACGGAAAAGGATCCCGAAGCGCCACCGCTCTCTCTCCCTCGCCTCAGGTGCCTCGCGCGCGGGGCTGAGGAGAGCGTGGCCTGGGAGAGCGTTCCCCCTCACAGCCGCCGCCGCCCGTCCTACCTCGGGGGAAGCTATGAGCCATGAAGCCGCCTGGCAGAACTTCCCTCCAGCGGGAGAAGCATATACTGCTTTATATTTTTAAAAATCTCAAAGCAGTTTACAGCACACTAAAACATCAAATAAAACAATCCTGAATAAAACAAAGTTTCAAGGAAAATATTTCAGACCCTTCTATAAATGACACTGTGCTTTCTCCTTCTTTAATTACCTACTTAATCTGCCCCTGTAGCAGAGGTATGCAAGGAAGCCAGTGGGGTGAGGTGGTTAGGGTGTCTGCCTAGGACCTGGGTGACCTTGGGCCAGTCACAACTTCTTAACCCACCTCGCGGGGTCACTGTAGGGATTAACTGAGGAGGGTTGTGAACCATGTACTCCTTGGAGAAACAGGTGGTATATAAATGCAATAAATGAACTCTACTTAAGAAAGCCTGAGGGGCTGGCCAGATGAAGATGTCAGTCACTACCCTGGCACCCAGAGATTTCCGTGTGGTCGCAATTGGGCCTGTGGCAGTTGCAAAACGCACCTGGCGCCTTGGGGATTTCTAACACATCATAGGGCACAGCAGCATAGCTGTCAACTTACAGATTTGAAAATAAGGGACCAGCAGCCTCAAAAATAAGGGATCAGCAGCCAAAATAAGGGATTTTCAGAGCACAGGTATGTTCAACTTCTGAGTCCCTCTGAGCCAAAGGCAGAAAGCCCAGCCAGCAGCCAAACGAAGCCTCAAGCAGTGGTTCCCACAGCGCAGCAACCCGGCAAAGGGGATGCAGCAAGGAAAAGCACCGCCACCTCTCCGCTGGGAAGCGCTGAGCAAAGGCGACTCCCCAGGCAAAGTGGCCGATTTGATCAGACAAGGCATGCAAGCTCCACCCCCCCCCGGTCGTTCTTAGACTCCTTATTGGGTGAGCAACGCAGCCAAGCAATACAGTTGGAGCCTCTGTCCTCCCTGGCCGGAAGGGAGGGAGGGAGAGGAGCTGCTTCCTTTGAAACCCGAGAAATTTAAGGGACATCATCAATAAGGGACAGCAGTGGGACATGGCACTGGGATAAGGGACTTTCCCGCCAAATAAAGCACGGTTGACAGCTATGCACACCAGTAGGGGCATAAACAGAAGTAGTGGCAGCTATCAGCCATAGGTAAAATGCAATGCAAAGGCATCTTCTGTTTCTGCTGAACAGTCTTGCTCCTGTAGGTCGTGCCCGTATTTTGTAGTTAGCAAATTTCGGATCATCTGAACCTTTTCATATGTTTTGTGGACTCGGTTTTGCACTATAGGGGGGAAAACTTTCGGGGGGGGTGGCGGGAAATAACACTACCAGCTGTGTCTCTCCAGTACTGCAGCAGTCAGACATCCAGAGGAGAAAAACAGCAACCTCAGAGCCTATATCACAGGAGCCTTTGTTGCCTGTTCCCTCGAAGAATGTATTTCTCAAAGTTTGGTTATGCAACACCCTTCACAGTGCCAACATCCCACAATGGGATACAGAATGGGACTGATTGCATAGGAGGGTGGAGACAAATGTGCTTTTAAAAAATGAAGTGAGTCAGCTTGGAAAAACTAACACAACAAGGGCCTAAAGCATAGGGAGAGACGGCGAGAGAAGCTATCTCCTCAATTAGATTGGTTTGGGTCACATGATGGTTCCTTATTAACTGGCAGCTTCTCAAGGGAACCTCCTGAAGCCCTCCAGATCCAGTTGAACCACAACTCCCATCACCTCTGACTATTGACTACGCTGGCTGGGACTGATAGGAGATGGAGCCCCCAAACTTTATGGAGGGCCACAGGTTGATGGGTGATGGCGGCAAGCTCTTCTTTCGTCCTCGATTGACTTTGCTTGGGAGCAGCTCCCGAGTGGAAACAATCCCAGCAGGTCTTGCATTTGCAAATTTAAAAGGCACCGAATCCAAGTCAACAATCAGGAGAACATTGGAAGGCTACTGATTGTTCCTGGGCATCAGCGACTAACTCACACCGGACGTCGTATGTGTTTATTTGAATGCAGGCTTACCAAGGTTGTTGGGCAGACACCTGCTTAAGAATGCCTTGCATAAGAACACAGGATCTTGCATGCTGGATCAGACCAAGGGACCCTGTTCCCACAGAAACCAACCACAGAAACCTGTAAACCGGACCTGAGCACAATGGCCCACCTGTGATTCTTGGCAACTGTGGAGGTAGAACCTAGTCGTCATGGCTAGTAGCCACAGAATGTCTTGGCCTCCATGATTTGTCCAGTCCTCTTTGAAAGCTATCCGAGCTGCTAGCTTCCTGTGGGAGGGTGTTCCATAGTTTTAATTATGCACTTTGTGAAGAAATGCTTTCTTTTACCTGCCCTGAATCTTCCAACATTCAGCTTTCTTGGATGTACACTAGTGTTACAAGAGAGGGAGAATAACTCTTCTTTTCTCCATCTGCTTTCTCCATCATCTTACTTGTCTTTTCTCTGAATTTTCTCAAATGCTGCAACCTTTTCTCTTAGGGGAGTTGCACCAGACTTTTGATCATTTGGGGCCATTTCCAGCTCTGTGCAGAGAACTGTTTCTCCGACTCCCTTCATGCAAAAGTTAGTTCAGGCACTGGGAACTGCTCCGTATCTTCCGTTCTGAAGACAGATTAAAGGATTCCGCTTCTCTGCAAGCTCCTTTTCCTCCTTTACAGCACCTTTGACTCCCTTGTCATTCAAGGATTCAACCCCCACCCTAGACTTGTCTCTTAAGGAAAGTGGTCGAATCATTTTATTTGTCCGTTTCTTATTCTGCTGCTCAGTAGCCTTTATTACATTGGAAAGCTGTAACTTTTATCTGTGGGCACACCATAACTTTATATAATGGCACAATCAGACCCATTGTTTTGCTTCCTGTCCCTTTCTTTATAATTTCTGGATAACAGTTTTGGTCCTCATTCTGCTACAACACACACCATGCTTTCTATTCTTCATCTCTCTCTTCCCTGTGCATTCACAACCAGTTTGTTTTTATATATATATATATTTATGAGAATATATTGTTTTTATATATATATATATTTATATATATATATAATACATTTATGAGAAAACAGACGTACATACAAGTAAACAAACATACAATCAAACAAATAACAGAAAAATCAAACAAACCACCACAATAAAAGATACAAGAAGAGTAATATAATTATCATCATATATACTCCTGGTACTCAACACAATTATAAAACTTATGGAGAAGAAATTTAAAACTGACTTCCAATTAATCTCACTGTACTTTATCTATCCATTACATTATACCGCACAGTTACATGTTTCTTATATAATTTCTTTTTACCTCCCTACGAACTTATATTTATGCAATACAGGGATGAGTCTAATTCTGCCAAGATGTTTCCTTTCATTCCATAGTTTTCTAAATATTCTTTAAAGATTCCCCCAATCCTTATAGACTTTTTGTTTTGATTGGCCTCTTACTCTTCCTGTCGCTTTCGCTAGCTGCAGATACCTACCATTAGGATTTCCCAATCTTCCGTGTTGGGTATTGTGTCACAACCAGTTTTGGTGTCATCAACAACTGTTTGGGAAGTTCATAGTATTTGTCCCAATGTGTGGTGTTATTACTGATCAAGCAAATAAATGGCTTTTGTTTTTATCTGGAAGTGGGTATTAATGGCAGCTTAGAAGTTTCAGTTGGGTCAAAATACTCCTGTATTAAACCATCTTCCTTGGCTAACACTTTGTTTATGGCCTTAATTTTACAATCAGGGTCTGTAATCCGGGATGTCATATGAGCCTGGTGCCGATAATACCAGGCTTGCAGGTTTGATCCCCGTATGGGACAGCTGCATATTCCTGCATTGCAGGAGGCTGGACTAGATGATCCTCAGGGTTCCCTTCCGACTCTACAATTCTTTGATTCCATCCTCTGTGAACCTACCTGAACTTGGAAATCTACACTGGAGACACGGTTGCTTGCTCCCCCACAGAGACATGGCGGGTGGATGTGAGAGGCAGGGCCTTCTCTGTCCTGGCCCCAAAACTGTGGAACGCCTTTCCTGAGACGGTCCACCTGGCCCCATCTCCTCTATTTCTATTTTAATTATTCCATGGGGGTTTAAATAGAAAATTCAAATTTTTGAACTGTAGTTGATCTTCTGTTGGCTGATAGATTTTGTTGTTCTTATTGCCCTCTTGTTTTCTAAATATTTTTTATTTTAAAAAAACAACAACTAGCCCCTCTGGCTTTCTTTTAGATGGGAAAGTGGAACAGAAGCGATCGGAAATAAGTGAATTGGTGTTGCAGGGCTTTGCAGAAATGTTTCTTTCTTTAATGTCAGTGTTGTGGCTTCGAGACCCACACTGGGCAAAATATACCTGCATTGCAGGGGGTTGGACTAGATGACCCTCGTGGTCCCTTCCATCTCTACAGTTCTGATTTTCTGAATCACTGCTTGTGTTCCAGATACAATTTCTCAGACATCTCCCATTATGGAGTGGGTGGGAAAGAGACTCAAAAGAGTCGAGGTCACCAGCTCTGAATAGGCATCATTATCTACATGATCTCAGTCTTGGTTCTGCCACAGCTACAAATGATTTTGAGTGCTATGCGCAGCCCGCCTTTGCCGAAGGAGTTCGCCTGAGAATTCCCATGACATGGCAGAAATATTTTTTAATCAAAGCAGAGACCGAGTTAGAGAGATTGTATTTGTGTCTACAATTTGAACAATTCCATCAGTGTGCCTCGCGGCCTGGGGCGAAGCAGCTTTTCCTTTTATTGGTTTCTAAGAGACTTGGAGATTGAAAGGTGAGCGATAGAGGCCATGCACACCATTGGCCTTCACTGAAGCACATCTTAAAATCTCTCCGAAGGGAGTCCAATCCATTGGTCGCCCATGTGGCACCCATGGGTGGATATGCACCCGCAGAAGCCATCCACAGCACCCAAAGGGGCCCCATCCACCCTATGCTATTCTCCCTGCTGAAATTACACTTGAAGGAAGCACTCTGTTGTGGCAAATGGAAATATTTTTCAAGCTTTGTTGCAGTGTGAACTGGGGAAATTGGAGGGGTCAATTATTCCCTTCCCAGCTGTGACGACCCCTTGTTGAAAGTGCCATCTTGAAAACACTGGTTTAAAGCTTCAAAGACGCTTTCTAAGCTAGATTTATTTGGAGTCTGACTAAATCAACTGGAGCACCGCCAAAACCTATGGTTTTGCTCCCCTGTACCCTTTTAAATACAGGCTAGAAAAGCAGCCACCTCTGTGTAGAAATGCCATAGCGCCATTTCTTACTCATAGCAGCAGCTTCTCTGTGGCCGAAAGCCAGGCAGGGTCAAGCAACTCCCAGTTCCAAGAAAACAGTATTTATAGCCCGTTTCAGGTTTACAGAGCACCTCGCATAGGCCCAATTCCCCTGGCATGCTAAGCTAAACCTTGGCTCTCCTTCAGCAGTTTGCTCCTCCCTGATCCACAGTGTTCTGGGCCAAGCCAAGGTTTGGTTTGGCTTAACATGTCGTCAGAACTAGGCCGTAGATTATTTCAGCCATCCTTGCAGCAGGTCATCCATTTTGCAGATTGGGGGGGGGGGCGTGTGGCTGAGATAAAGCTTCATGTCTTGGCTGCCCTGGGCAGCAAAAAACAAAGAGGTGACAGTACTCTGTACCAGTGACCATGTGTGTCCACATAAATAATTTGAGACCAGGTAGGGGAAGGTCTATGACTTGTCCAGTCATAGGTCCAGCTCCGAGGGCCTTCTGGTGGTTCCCTCACAGCGAGAAGTGGAGCTACAGGGAACCAGGCAGAGGGCCTTCTCGGTGGTGGCGCCCGCCCTGTGGAATGCCCTCCCATAAGATGTCAAGGAAATAAACAACTATCGATGACTTTTAGAAGACACCTGAAGGCAGCCCTGTTCAGGGAAGTTTTTAATGTTTGATGTTTTATCGTTTTTATTATTATTATATTCTGTTGGGAGAAGGGACGTGGGTGGAGCTGTGGTCTAAACCACTGAGCCTCTTGGGCATGCCGATCAGAAGGTTGGCGGTTCGAATCCGCGTGACTGGGTGAGCTCCTGTTGCTCTGTCCCAGCTTCTGCCAATATAGCAGTTCAGAAGCACACCAGTGCAAGTAGATAAATTGTTGCCACTGCGGCGGGAAGATAAATGACCCAGGAAAGCTGTTTGTGGACAAACACCAGCTCCCTCAGCCTGAAAAGCAAGGTGAGTGCCACACCACATAGTTGCCTTTGGATATTCCGTTGGGAGCCGCCTGGAGTGGCTGGGGAAACCCAGCCAGATGGGTAGGCTATAAATTAGTAGTAGTAGTAGTAGACGAGATGGTTGGATGGTGTTCTCGAAGCTACCAGCATGAGTTGGCCAAACTGCGGGAGGCAGTGGAGGACAGAAGTGCCTGGCGTGCTCCGGCCCATGGGGTCACGAAGAGTCAGACACGACTAAACAAGTAGTAGTAGTAGTAGTAGTAGTAGTAGTAGTATATGTCTGGGTCCTTAAAAATAAATACATTTAGGACCCCAGGGTGGGGAGTGTGCCCCAGCCCCAGAAAAACCCGTGCTGATGAGTATTGGCACACACAAAAATTGAATATATATATTTGTGTTTGCATTCTGTCTTTTTTTGTGCTGTATCTATATATATCACCCTAAGGCTGGATGTGACAATACAAGAGGAAATGGAATCTGAAGTGGCCTTGTGTGTTGAGACAGTCTCAGAAAGGGCCCAGCAAACTGTTCCATATGCTGTTCCCCTGACAGATTGAATGACAGTTTTTAATAACTTGATATGTTCCCAGAAAGCCCTTTGAGAAACTTGCTGCCAGGCCTTCTCCGAGGGAGCCAAGAAATAGTCAGATAGGCCAGCGTGTGGCAAAATTAACACATTTTGATGCTGGGTGTGTCAACTCCCGTAAAGGCCAGTTGCTGACCAGCAATGTATTCTCGTCCAGCTCCACCCAAGACACACACAAGTTCCAGGGGAGCCTATGCAAACAGCTATTTATTGGCTGTGCTCCTTAGAACTTGAGCTGCAGCTGGCTAGTCGTACGCATTGCCCTTCTTCAGATGACTGACGGCAGAATTACATAATCTGGAGAACTGAGATGCTCACATAATTGTAGGTATCTCGTCTTTACACATGAGTGCAGAGAATGAGTCAGTGAAACGAAGCGACAGCTTTTCAGCTTGTCTCATAGGCTCTTGGTGGAAGGAAAAGCTTCGAATTATAATAGCTGCAAATTGCTTGGAAACCACCAAAGTCGCATTCATAATAGGGCTGGGCGATAGCTGGTTTTCAACATCATGATATTACCACTAGCTAAACATTGGCGATACACTGATATATTGAGATGTCTGACATGATGGAGCTATGTAGAGGCATTGGCTGGTCTCATGGTTTCCCCCACATTGTGATTCTTGCATCGCATACACACACACACACATTGTGATTATTGCCAGGTCAAAAATTATGAAACCAATATCACGATATGGACTTCAGACCGGTTTTAGATGATGTGTTGATATATCTCCCAGCTCTAGTTCATAGAGAAGGCGTGAAGGGGCTTCCTGGGGTGAAGCCAATACTCCAGATTCCCTGAGATGTTAGTATCCCATCTGAGCCAGCCTCTATAGTCCATGCCACTGAGAGCCATTATGGTCCATTGCCATTGAGAGCCAGTGTGGTGTAGTGGTTAAGAGCGGTAGACTCGTAATCTGGTGAACCGGGTTCGCATCTCCGCTCCTCCACATGCAGCTGCTGGGTGATCTTGGGCTAGTCACACTTCTCTGAATACTCTCAGCCCCACTCACTTCACAGAGTGTTTGTTGTGGGAGAGGAAGGGAAAGGAGAATGTTAGCCGCTTTGAGACTCCTTCAGGTAGTGATAAAGTGGGATATCAAATCCAAACTCTTCTTCATGCTTGGATCTCTTAGTTTAAATACAGTTTTGCTAAAGTCATTTAGACTTAACCATTCCACTCACACTCTTTTTCAGGCCAAGTATAATTAGTTACTAACTTACTTGCCTTAAGGCAGCAATGGGCAACTCCATCCCGCAAGCCTAATGAGCCCCTGCCCCCAAGATGTTTTGCCAAGCCACACATGTATGACATCAGGTGTGGGGCAGGTACAGCCTTGGCTGGGGCAAAAGGGGGGGTTGCAGGTATTGTCAATCAGCAAGTTTTATTTCAAACCACATGGGCACAGCTAAATCAGATTTTCCCTGTATCCTAATTAGAAATTGCTTTTCTGTCTCTCATGTTTCTGAAGAAAAGGAAACTGCTACATAATTTATTTAGACGGTTTTGGTGGCATACTGGGAAGACGGCGATGGTATCAGCCTAGCGTTTAACTTTCTGAAATCCTTAGTTCTTCTTTTATTATTGGTTTTATTATTGGTTTCTGGTGTCCAGTCAGTTATGGATCAGTAAAGGGAGGCGTTGGGAAATGGATACCAGATATTACAATCCGGCAGTGAGGATCAAACCAGGATCAAGTTGTTGTTTCAGGTCCTGGCTTGTTGCCTACGTAACTGATCTGTCCAAATCACAGTTTCCCATATTCAGACATCATTGGAATCTGCAGTTTGCTCCAAATTGCAAAAGGAAGCTTTGAATTTCTTTCTTTCCATGCACAAAGGAGAATGTGCAAACCTGAGGCTCAATTTGACACATCCTCACAGCAGGAAACTATTATGCCTGAACCTGGCTTGTGCGTTTTTGTAAAAACTGGCATTAAGAAGAACAGAGGGGAAACGCTTGTAGCATTTCCAGATTATAACATTAAAATGAATAGAACAGAGGAAATACGAAGACAATTTGATTTCAAAGTAAATACGTGGTGTTTAATATCCTATCACCCTCAGGCTTGTTTGCTTTAGGAAGCGATGGAAGACTCAGGAGGAGTCTGCAGATGAAATTTCAGTGCTCTGTTTTTGATTAAATGGAAAATTCCATTTCGTGCTCTCTCTTTTCTGCAAAACCCAGTGACTGGCTTGCTCTAGATACACGGGCTTGTGCAATAAAAGAAAAGTAAATGTTCATGCACTGCCTTAAAATATTGCCACGTAGAGCAGATTCCCAATTTTGGAAAGATGTAGGTGTGCCAGGGTTTGCAGTTTGGCACTGGGGATGCCCACTTGGTAAGAATGTGTGCACTTTGCTAGCTTATCAAGGTTAAAAATAATAATTTTTAAAAAGTGAAGTCATGTCTCTGGTTTCCTCTGTAATTAATGTTGTATGTAATAATAGTATTGGCTGCTAGGCTAATGAAGCTAGGCAGCTTTCTGACATACACCCCTTTCTGTCCAATCCTGACCAGCCCTGTCTGCATTTAATTTGGGGCAATAGCTATTATTGTTACAGATGCATGAGAAGACTAATGAGCATGGAAGGGCTATATTTGGGATCCATTGATTTTTCTTTTTTATTTCTGCAAACCTTGATGTTCACCCACCCCTGCTAATACCTCTTGTCTTGTGGATCAGTGGTGCTGTTTCGGCTACATTTGCAACTGTACTCATGCCTGGACATCAGAAATGTCCTTTCCAGGCTCCCCTGTGCTCTTTCTGCGTCAGTTCTTACAAAGCTTCTGCAAGATTTTGGCCTGCACAGCACAAAGCTGACTCCATCTTCCCATCCTCATGAAATATATCCTGCAAGGCAGCAGAGGTGTGTGTTGAGTTTTCCTTCTCCTCGATGGGCTGCCTTGTGAGTTTGACAAGCCCCATCTGCCCCTCACTTCCCTCTACAGCACTTGCAGAAACCGCCTTCTTGACCACTGGATCCACCATTGGTCTTGTCCACTTAATCCGTTGCAGCCTGTCTTTTCATGCAGAAGAAGTCCCTAACTCACCAAGGGTTTGAGATCCATCAGCTACCCTCACCTGGTTTAGCTGGCCAGTCAAAGCCCTTCCTGGGGTGTGGCTGTTGTTGCATGCTGACAGCTCCTAGGAGCCACAGGTGAGTGCTGAGTTCAGGGTGGGGACCAAAGGTGGACAAACTACCCCATAAGGAACAGTATACCTGAAGGAGCATCTCCACCCCCATCGTTCAGCCTGGACACTGAGGTCCAGCTCTGAGGGCCTTCTGGCAATTCCCTCCCTGCAAGAAGTGAGGTTACAGGGAACCAGGCAGAGGGCCTTCTCGGTAGTGGCACCCGCCCTGTGGAACACCCTCCTGTCAGATGTCAAGGAAATAAGCAACTATCTGACTTTCAGAAGACATCTGAAGGCAGCCCTGTTTAGGGGAGTTTTTAATGTTTGATGTTTTATTGTATTTTTAATATTTTATTGGAAGCTGTCCAGAGTGGCTGGGGAAACCCAGCCAGATGGGCAAGGAATGAATGAATGAATGAATGAATGATGTTGTTGTTTAGTCATGTCCGACTCTTCGTGACCCCATGGATCAGAGCATGCCAGGCACTCCTGTCTTCCACTGCCTCCCGCAGTTTGGTCAAACTCATGCTGGTATCTTCGAGAACACTGTTTGTATCTTCGAGAAACATGTTTGTATCTTCAAGAACAACCATCTCGTCCTCTGTCATCCCCTTCTCCTTGTGCCCTCCATCTTTCCCAACATCAGGGTCTTTTCCAGGGAGTCTTCTCTTCTCATGAGGTGGCCAAAGTACTGGAGCCTCAGCTTCACGATCTGTCCTTCCAGTGAGCACAGATATAAATATTACTATTATTAATTATTATTATGACGTGCCCCCTACCAAAGTTACTCCTGCTCCCCTAACACCCTATACACCCCATGGGAAATTTATTTTATATTTTATTTTATATTATTTATTTTATACTGTTCTTCATCCGCAGATCTCAGAATGGTTCACAGCATAAACATACAGTGGTACCTAGGGTTAAGTACTTAATTTGTTCCGGAGGTGCGTTCTTAACCTGAAACTGTTCTTAACCTGAAGCACCACTTTAGCTAATGGGGCCTCCTGCTGCTGCCGCGCCGCCAGAGCACGATTTCTGTTCTCATCCTGAAGCAAAGTTCTTAACCTGAAGCACTATTTCTGGGTTAGCGGAGTCTGTAACCTGAAGCGTACGTAACCTGAAGTGTATGTAACCCGAGGTACCACTGTACAAGATAAAAACACAAAATGCACAGTGAAAACAAGACCCAAACAAAACAATAACCCCCCTTCTGCCACCTCCTCCCACAAGCGCATTTAAAAGCGTATATATTCAGCCAAGGGCCTTGTAGAAGAGGAATCCCATAAGCATCCAGTTGGCCACTGTGTGGAGAGGATGCAAGACTAGACAGGCCTTTCGCCTGATCCCAAGGGGCTCTTTTTAGGTTCATAACTCCCCAGAAGAACCTTTCCGCTTCTCCACATTGTGTAGTACTGCAGCCAAAGCATTGTTATGTTGAGATCTACTTCTCAGCTGGACTGTTAATATTTAGAATCATTAAACAAACAGCTTAACGGCACATTAAAACCGAGACACTTCACAGTTTGTCAGCATCTGTTTATGTGCTACTATTATTCTGTACTCTGTCCTCCCAAGGCCACAGCAGCATGCATGCTAGGTCACTGTTTATGTTTTGAATGGAGCATTTCCCTTGCCTGCAAGGCAAACTCAAGAGGAAGAAGCCGTAAGCTTCTGTATCTGATGTTTGATGGGGTCATTTGGTCCTCAAAAACTCCGCTTAATTCCCATGGCCTGTGTTCAAACTCACCGCTCTAAAGAAGAAGAAGAGAAGAGTTTGGATTTGATATCCCGCTTTCTCACTACCCGAAGGAGTCTCAAAGCGGCTAACATTCTCCTTTCCCTTCCTCCCCCACAACAAACACTCTGTGAGGTGAGTGGAGCTGAGAGACTTCAGAGAAGTGTGACTGGCCCAAGATCACCCAGCAGCTGCATGTGGAGGAGCGGGGACGTGAACCACTACACCACACTGGCGTAAACACATACTTTAGAAGGTCCTGACTGTAGATTACTCCTTAAACTAGTGCCTGGGATCATTTACTATCCCTGCCAAACATAGTTCCTTGGCACAGAAGTTGCAAGATGATATATTTCAGAGGATCAGCCACGGCTAATAGTTTTTAAATGGCACAAGGTTTGCAGTTTCACAGAACTCTCCATCAGGATGTATTCGGAACAGAGAGAGAAGAATTTTAACCTAACCCAAAAAATGTCTAATGGGAGAGGTACTTCTGCAGCCAGTGATTCACAGGTGCGTGTATCAACCAACAAATCTCTGATCGTGCCACTTGATTGTTGATCCTAAGCAATCCCTTCTACCCACCCCCCTTCTCCAATAATTGATTGGATCTATTGGTTGGGGTCCCTTCATATAGGCCTGCTTCAGTCTCCCGCAAGCTGACACCCTCCAGAGGTTTTTGACTATAACTCTCATCATCCCCAGTCAGCACACCAATGGCCATGCCAGCTAAGACTGATGGGAGCTATCCAAAAACTTCTGGAGAGAGTACCAGTCTGGGGAAGGTTGGTCTTTATAACGTTACAGGCACATAAGGGGAAGAATGCCCAGATAGGCTGTGCAAATTTAGAAACTGCCAGGAATCTGAGGGGAAATGGCAGAAATATCAGTTGAGTTGCATCCCTCCAGGGTTTGACAGAAAGTTTGCCCCAAACTAATTCTGAAACAAATTTCTTACGGAGATGTCAAAAGACAAAGCTTTTCCATATTCCATTAGCATATACACGCAAGGTTATATATATAACCCGGGTGGTGCTGCAGGTTAAACCACAGAGCTTAGGACTTGCCGATCAGAAGGTCAGCAGTTCGAATCCCCGCAACGGGTTGAGCTCCTGTTGCTCGGCCCCTGCTCCTGCCAACCTAGCAGTTCGAAAGCATGTCAAAGTGGCGGGAAGGTAAATGGCGTTTCCATGCGCTGTTCTGGTTCGCCAGAAGCTGCTTAGTCATGCTGGCCACATGACCCAGAAGCTGTTCGCCGGCTCCCTCGGCCAATAAAGCGAGATGAGCACCGCAACCCCAGAGTCGGTCATGACTGAACCTAATGGTCAGGGGTCCTTTTACCTTTACCTATACACACACACACACACAAATTTTGTTTCATTTTTGAAAATGAAAATCAGACCTTGAGACTTTTTTGAAAAAAACAAACAAACCTGTAAATATTAAAAAATACTCTGTATCGGAATATTTTAAAGTCATTAAAGAAAGCATGCATAAGGTGCACAGTGTGACCAAGGGATGCAATACCCTTGTCAATAATAGCTGTAAATTGGCATCATTGTTTAGGAAATATATGAAGGAGTGTCAATGGGAAACCTCCCTCTGCATGTCCCATGCTCCTGGGTTGCGTCAGTGATGCATACAGGCACACATGCCTTATTTGTTATGTCGCTGACAGTCCAGAATTAAGGAGTAACAAATAATTCAGGCCAGTTCACAAAAGAAAATAGCTGTTATTAAATATTTGGCTGGTCAAGTAAATCACGTGATTTCCAGTATCTACTTAAAAGGAGCAGAAGTTTCTAGGTTTTATTAATCACTTACAGATGTGCACGTCTCCAGCTGGGTGCATGACCACTGTGTGAGAGAGAAGGAAAGGGAGAATGTGCTATCTGAATTTCGTTTTTCATATTTATATATATACTTGAAACCTTGCGCCTTTAATTGCCCGCTTTTGCTTTTGAATGCCATCTTCTTTTTCTTCTTCCACACTTTGTTTATAAAGGGTTGTATCCAGGACTTCCATTTGTGCAGCAGAACTTGCCCTCCCTCTGCTCCTCCCTGTATTCCTTAAAATCTGCTCTGGTGATTCCCCCAACCCTCCAGGAGCAGATTTTGGAGGCTCGTGGGGAGAGGAAAGGGGAGAATTCTTCTGTGCAAGCAGCAGTCCTTACGCGGACAGGATGGCTTTGTTGGACAAAACATGGTTATTTTAGCAATGAATTTAAAAAACAAACAAACCACAGTCAATGCAAAATATATAATAAAATTTACCCAACACCGTCAAACAACAATAATATCAATAATGAGAACAATAAACTACTTTTACCCTGTTACAAACACGTGAAAGGAAACTAGAACAAAAATGATTATGAAATAACCAGTGCCCCAAAAACACAAAACAAAACAAAATTTGATAAGAAGCTGGTACTGTGCACACCTTTTGTGACTGGATTTTATGTAAATATGCATAGGATTGCTGCCTAACTATGCATTTTCATTTGCAAGGGGAGAAAGTTTTAGTTATCCCGCCCTGGGGATATATTGTGAAGGGCTATGTATAAAAGCCTTAAATAAATACTTCTCAGAGAGGCAACTGTTAGTCTGTTGCCACAAAAACAACAGTCTGTTCATTCAAAATTGTGTTGATACATGCATTTGTTCTATATGTGTTTCCATTGCATTGTGAAATTGCTTCAAGGTGCTTCCTTGGAAGTGATTCATAAATGACGACGACAGTGTTTATTGAGCATTTGTCCTTATTTGTTTGCGCAAAGTTTGCAGGGAGGTTAGATGACGTGGGCTGTTTATCGTACGTTCATTCTTATTTGTTTCTGCGGAGATCACACCATGTTGCATCAAGCAGCAGCCAACCCACACCTTCCAGCGCATTACCCATCACTTCCCTTCCTGCAAAAAGAAAAAAATATTTTGAGGGAAAACTGGGTTTGTGGCAGAATAAACTTTACTTGAGCATCCCAAATGTGCCCATGATTGAATCCCAACCTAAAACAGCAGCACCATTAGATGGGCTTATGTGTTTGTGGATTTTGCAGATCATGGGCATAGCCAGGATTTATGTTGTTGGGGGGGGTGGCAGGACACCCACCTGACAACATCCTCTGTCCAGCTTTCTCTTGCAGATTCAGAATGAAATGTCTCAACAACAGTTTTTTGGGTTTTGTTTAAATTAATTTCTTTGGACCCCAAGTGCTCAGAAAAATCTGTTAAAATCTTTCAACAATTTCTACTTTTATTTATTTACTTGATTTGGGGGCCAGCTCCCCACCACCCTGGCCCCTGGCTTTGCCCATGACTACCATCAAGAACGCGGGTTCTTGATGGGGACACGGGTGGCGCTGTAGGTTAAACCACAGAACCTAGGACTTGCCGATCGGAAGGTTGGTGGTTCGAATCCCCGCGACGGGGTGAGCTGCCGTTGCTCGGTCCCTGCTCCTGCCAACCTAGCAGTTCGAAAGCACGTCAAAGTGCAAGTAGATAAATAGGTACTGCTCCGGTGGGAAGGTAAATGGCGTTTCCGTGCACTACTCTGGTTCGCCAGAAGCGGCTTAGTCATGCTGGCCACATGACCTGGAAGCTGTATGCCGGCTCCCTCGGCCAATAAAGCGAGATGAGCGCCGCAACCCCAGAGTCGGCCACGACTGGACCTAATGGTCAGGGGTCCCTTTACCTTTACCTTACCATTAAGAAGGCAAGTATCACTTGCCCTCATTTCTGCCTTCCACGATAAATTCTTTGCTGGTCTTTAACAAGGCGTTCTCCAAGACACTTTTGCTTGCTGTTCCCTAAAAAGGTCCCGAGGGGCTTGTGCCAGTTCACTCGAAAGATGCTCTGGTTCGCTTGCTCCTTCCCCTCCCGAAAATGAATAAGTGACAGCGACGTGCTTAACGTGATGTCTAGAGAGGCTTGCACAGCGAAAGCGCTGCATGCGGCGCGCGAAGTCCCATCGCCCAGACCGTGGCGATGGGGCTTTGAGCACGTAGGATGCTTTTGCAGGAGGAAACCGGTCGTTGCAGCTTTATTCCGGCGTCCTGATTTGGGTTTTCCACTCCTCTCCCCCAACCCCACTTTCCCATCAGTCAATAACAAGCCCCCCCCCCTTTTTTTTTTTTTTTTTGACTTGCGGGGCTGCAGATGCCCCCAAATATCTTCTTTTTTCCTCCCATGCTGTGCTGAAAGCCCCTTTTTCATCGCCTCCCTCTCTGGCTTCTCAAGCTCCGTTGGGCGCAGTTGATTGACAGGCGGGGCGGAATTGTTGGGGAAAGTTTCAAGTTACCCGGGATGGCGACGCGCCTACGAGGAGGAGAGGAGGAGGCGAGCGAGCTGCCTGCACTGGTTGTCACCCGCTGCTATTTCTGATTGGCTGGATGCTTCAGCTGCTTCCTCGGGAACAAAAGGTCAAAGTGGACTCGGAGGGTGGCTTTATATTTTTCTTTGCACGGGCGCACAAAAAAGGGGGAAGACCTCGAGCGGGCTGGAAACCTGAAGCCTCTCCCTTCGCGCACGGTAAATAATCGCAGTTTGCAAAGGGAGAGAGCGTGTCTCTCTGATTGTCTCCGGTAGCTTTTTAGAGCACTGAATCCTGAGTCAGGCAGGAAGGAAGCGACGGGTTGGAGCCTTCAGCGCTGCTGGCTGCGGGCAGGGATTTTTATTTTATTTTTATTTTTGGTTTAAAAAAAAAAAGATTTGTGTTAGGCTAGCCCGAGACTACGGTGCAGTGCAGAGAGGAAGAAGTGAAGGAGGTCAGCTCCCAGTTTCCCCTTCAGAGAAAACTTTCAGGAATGGCTTGTGAAATCATGTCTCTGCAAAGGTAAAAAAAACTCCTGTTTCGTCGTCGTTTGTTTGTTTGTAATCATGTTTCAAATGGAGGGATCTGATCTGGCCAATTTTCTGCCTAGCTGTCTGTTAATCTGCTCAGGCTGTTTGCTAAACAGTTTCTTTTCTCTGATCTTGCTGGGATACATTTGCAATAATGCAGAAATACTGCGTCTTTGAATTCTGCATGCTTTATATCAAACCTCCCCCCCCCCCGCCACCCAAAATAGACACCATATGCATGTCTAGGGAGGTTGTAGAATAATAACTCACTGCAAATATACCCTGGTTTATATGCTTTTTATTTTCCTGAAAGGTTGCTTATGTTATGGTTACATATTGTGCTTATTCCATTATTTTTAATCATGCAATACCGTAGGCACGTCTACTTAGAAGTAAGAGCCATTAAGCCTCACTGACTTGCAGCCTAAATGTTAATAACAGCGCAGATTTTCTCTACCACGTGCCACAAGTTTAGATTCTCTGGTTGTTCCAGGTTGGTTTAGTATAGAATGAAACTTTTCTTTCCCCTGGACCAGATCGTGGGAAAATGGACATAGTTGGATTTTCAGGATTTAAGCAGCAGGCTGGTTTTTACAGAATGGACCCAAGTAAGTTTTGGCTGCAATCGTCTTAACTTACCTAGGATCAGATCCTACTGAAAACAGTGAGCACTGCTCCTGAGTCAAGGAAGTTGAGATATTATGTTGTATAGAGCAAGGTTCCCCAGAATTCTGAGTTTGTTGAGTCCATGATACACTTGTGAAGTTGCCTTCGAACCCAGCCCAAATTCTTAGGAATGTCAATGAAGCAAAGTCAAGAAATATCAATATATAATCAACATTTATTAATCAGTCACCATTGCTAGGTTTATGAAACTAAAAATAAAAGAATACTGTTATATTGTGGCATCGTCTTATTAAATGCAGAGGTTCCTCACTGGCATGAGAGGTGCACTCTGTACATGCTCATGCCTTTTCCCCCCATGACTCATGGTTACAAAAGATTAATTTTTATTTTTTTGCACAGTCCCACTGACCCCACGGGTAAATATCAACCGCTTTGAAGACCTCTCTTTTAGGGCAGAAACGTGTTTTCGATAAAAGCTGGAGAAGGAGTGTTGTCGTCTGCTAGTAAATGGGTATTTTAATGTCTTTGCTTCTCTATTTCTGACTTGCTGAGGTGCCTTTACATGTCTTTTGTACTTCAGTCTTAGACACATGTAATTTGTAAGTGATCTCTCTCTCTTAAGTTGGCTTGTCCAGGATTGAAGTGCCCTAAACAGTACTTATTGTGATGCAGTGAAAGGAGAGCAATGGGTTAGGAATGCTGCCTTGCTTTTTGAAAAATCTGTGTAGAGTTTTCAGGGCAATGGTTTTATTTCAAAGTTGCCTCGGGGACAGCCAAGCCGTTGCTTTTGATGATTTAACACAGGCCAGCAGCTTCTTCCTCCCCCCCCCCCCTCTCTCTCTCTGTGTATATGGCGAGTGAGTGACAGGGCATGCTTGCTCATGTCAAAATAGAATACGATAAAACTATTTTGAAGCTGGGTTTTTATAGACAAGCTGCCAGGTCTGTGAAGAGGGAAAGGTATAAATACCATTTCAAGCATTAACAGGATCGTAATAGTTTCTGAGTCCTCTTATGGCTGCCTATAAAAACTGTTTGTGCCATAAATAGTGTGGTTTAATCTAGCGTGCTGACTTCATCTAGAAAATAAAAGGAACTCCATTGCGATATTAATAATACTGCTTGCTTACATATATTTTCTGAGCCTACAGGAATTTTTGTCCTTACACTTAGAATAAAAAGCATCAAAACCTGCTGCCCAAACATCTTTCATTAATGCTGACTTGAGTAAAATTTGACAATTCTGCCCCTCTCAAGAGAGCTCCGTCTTTGATTGCAAGAATTGCTGCTCCACTCTTGTAACTGAACAACTTTGGCTCATGAGAAACATCTGCCTCCATTTAATATCTTGGGAATCCTGAGCAGGGTAGCAGTTCATATCTCTCCATTGGAACACTCAACTGGAAATGTGTTTTCTAGGAAAATAGCATTCCTGTACTGAGAGATCTTGATGGTGCTTCATAATTTTGTCAATTAAATATTTAGCTTAGGGGCTATGTGTTGGAGAAGTTCGGTTTGCTGTATTGAATCATAAAAATAATTCTAACAAAGGCCTCCTTAAAACAAATATTTCTGTTTTTCCTTATAATTTTATTTTTGCAGCTGATTTTCAGCAAGTACCCTGTTTAAACGGAGTAAGGGCTTGGTGGGTCCGTAAGCTGTTCAGAACTTAGAATTGTAAAGTTGGAAGGGACCCCCAGGGTCACCAATTCCAGTCCCCTGCAGTGCAGGAATATTTTGCCCACCATGTGCCTCAAACCCACAACCCTGAGATTAAGAGTCTCCTTCTCTACCAACTAAGCTATCCTGGCAGAACTAAACTTGTTTTAGGCACAGACTTTGCTCCCCTGACTCAAGCCTTCCCGCAAGTGGACTGTACCATTCCAGGCTATGGGTGGAAATTCACATCCCTTAATGCTTCTCTCCATAACAAAATTCCCCTCCCCTTAAAAGGTTTTGATCCTATTATTTTCCTCTCATGTTCAGGGCTTTTCTTCGTGTGGAGGAGCATTAAAAAAAAGCCAGAGTTGGAGATGGTACAGTCCACAGACACATGCTTTCCCTCTCATATCTCTCCTTTGGGTACAGGCAAGGAAACAAGTGAAGTTGCTATGGGCCATGAGATGAAAAGCTCTTCGGAGTGTGATCTTGACTCTTCCCCCACCCCGAAAGAAAGTACCATTCTAGCTCTCACCAACCTTGACTAATCATTCCATTAGTCATGCCCTCTGAACCACATGCATGGGCCTGGGCCAAATCCTGGGGGCTGTAAACATAAGCAGTCGCTTTTATGATGCCAACAGACTACTGTGTCAGCTCCTAAAGCTGAATTCTATTGCCATCATCATCATCGTTAAACAGTGGGGCCTATTGTTAACTAATGTGTCAATAAAGAACTGGAGGAAGGGCCATAGCTCAAAGAATGCAAAATGTACCAGGTTTAATCTCCAGGTAGGGGCTGCAAAATATCCCTGTTGGGCAGCCGCCATCCAGGGTCTTTGTTTCGTACTGAGCTAGATGAAGGATGGTCTTGAATGTGGAAGCTGCAGTAGATCCAGGATGGAATATAATGCGCCCATTGTTTTAGCATTTCGGGATGCAAGTTTTGTTCCTGTAGACCCTTCACGGTCAAGATGTAGCGCCTCCCTCCCATTGTTTGCTCAGATCTTGAAACCGAATACAGTGGTGCCTCGCAAGACGAAATTAATTCGTTCCGCAAGTCTCTTCGTCTTGCGTTTTTTTCGTCTTGCGATGCACGGTTTCCCATAGGAATGCATTGAAAATCAATTAATGCGTTCCTAGGGAAACCGCCTTCAGACCAGGTCCGGGGACAGTCTGTCCCCGGACCTCTTCTGAAGGCTGGGGGGGGGGTACAAGGGTTTTTCTTCCCACCCCCAGCATTTTAAAAAACCCTGGGACAGCGGAGGACTTCTCCGCTGTCCGGGGCGATCTTAAAATGCTGGCGGGCGGCATTTTAAAATTGCCCCGGACAGCGGAGGACTTCTCCGCTGTCCGGGGCGATTTAAAAGCCCCTGGGAAGGCAGGCAGGGGGGACAAAGACTTTCGCCCCCTGCCCGCCTTCAGAAGGTGTTCCCGCCCCCCGCCCGCTTCGGAACAGCTTTCCGAAGTGGGGCGGCTGGGGCAGGTATCCCCGCCCCCCCTCCCCACTTCGGAAGAACGTTCCGAAGTGGGGCGGCTGGGGCAGGTGTCCTCGCCCCCCCTCCCCACTTCGGAACAGCTTTCCGAAGTGGGGCGGCTGGGGCAGGTGTCCCCGCCCCCCCTCCCCACTTCAGAACAACGTTCCGAAGTGGGGCGGCTGGGGCAGGTGTCCCCGCCCCCCCTTCGGAACAGCGTTTTAAAATGCTGGGGGTCGGGAGCAAAGCGCTGCCGACCCCCAGCATTTTAAAACCTTCCTGGGACACGGGGAGATTTTAAAATGCTGGGGGTCGGCAGCGTTTCGCTCCCGACCCCCAGCATTTTAAAATCTCCCCGGGACAGAGACTTCTCTGCTGTCCCTTGGAGATTTTAAAATGCTGGGGGTCGGCAGCGAACGCTTCGCTCCCGCCCGCCAGCATTTTAAGATCGCCCGGGGCAGGCGGGGGGGGAAGGCAGGCGGGCGGGGAGCAAAGACTTTTGCCCCCCGCCGGCCTTCAGAAGAGGTCCTCTTCTGAAGGCCGGCTGTGGGCGAAAGTCTTTGCTCCCGACCGCCAGCATTTCCCTATGGGCTTTCGTCTTGCGATGCAAGCCCATAGGGAAATTCGTCTTGCGAAGCGCCTCCAAAACAGAAAACCCTTTCGTCTTGCGGGTTTTCCGTCTTGCGAGGCATTCGTCTTGCGGGGTACCACTGTACTTTTTTCTCACTCTGCCAGCTGTGTGTTGAGTCCACCTGAAACGGAAGAGGCATTATCATGGACTTTTCACACATTGGTGGGGTGGTCTCTTGCCTTGGCGCAAAGCTCTTCTGGAAAATGCCAGCACTGTGCAAAACCATGAGTGAGAAGTTGGTGCCTGTTCAGAGGCACTTGCAAGATAACTTGCAATAGCAGCTGATGGACAGAAAGCGGTTTTCGATGGAGAGGTAGCGAGAATGAGGTTCGGAAGGCATGGCAACTCTTAATGGCAAGTGCGAAAGGAGTAGAAGTGTAAGCGATTTCCTGCTTTATACTGAGTGAGACCACTTGGTCTTCTAACTCAGTGTTGAACTGGCTGGCAACAGCTCTCAAGTTGAGGGCTGCAGACAGGGAGACTTCCCCAGTGTTGAAGGTTGAACCTTGCACCCTTTGTGTGCCAAGTGTGTGGCGTTCACCAGCTCTGCGTGGTGATATCCAGAACTGAACCTGAAACCCTTCGCACGGGCCCCTCACTGCTTAAGTCCTGCTTCTGCTGGGTTGCTTTTGTGAAAGTCTCTTCTAAAGATGGTGGCTTGGTTGGTGGCAAGGGACTCTGTTTGAGGCAGAAAGGAAAAGCGGGGGGGGGCAATGTTTGGTGGATTATTAGCAGATTGCATAGCAATGCATTAAACTGTGAACATGTTGGTATACAGTTCTGCAAAGGGTACTGTCAGAAGGCAATGGTGGTTGCTCGTGAGTCAGGAATCTGACCTGTCTTTTACAGGTTTTATTTAGGTGCAAAAACTATTTACAGTGCAGAACCACAAGTTCATGTCTGCCTCAATCGCTAGCAGAATCCGGGAGTGGTCGTTTCCGGGTCCTCCCCCAACATAAGAGCTTAGTCACCCCAGCCTTTTCCTTCCTTCTTTGCGTTTTACACCTGTAATAGGTATGAGTTACTCGTGCGTTGCCTTGTTAAACCTTTCTGACTGCACAGCCCCTTCTCATCGTGGCTGCCTCAGTCACTGGCAGAATCTGTCAGTGGGCGTTTCTTGAACCTCTTCCAACATAAAAGTTGTTTGACACCCAGTCTCCTCCTCCTCTCACTGCGCGGGAGTCTTCTGCGCAGGGAAGGAGTGGGTAGCAGAGGACCTGGGCTCTCCTCACTGATGTCCAGTGAAGAGTCCTGCAGCCCTCTCTCCACTTCCCCCGTCTGCCTCCCTTTATCCCTGGTGTTGCGCTGATTGGCTTCCCCCTCTACTGAGCTGTTTCTCCCCCTGCTGCTGGGTCCTTCGCCAGCATCATCTGGGAGCCTCCCCTTCGCCTCTCGCTCCGATGTCAGTTCCCTGACAACACCTTTGCGCAAGGTGGGCGACGGAAGCTCCTGGCCGGCTTGGCCAGGAGCAGTGCTGAGGCTCCCAGCAGCATCCTGTAACCCTTTCCCCTCCTTTACCCAGGAGGTGTGGTTTTCCCCACCCTCAGACTGATGAAGTATGGCACTGGGGCTCCCAGCAGCATCCTCTGGTCCCTTCCCCTCTTCCCAACTGGAGGTGTGGCTTTCCCCACCGCAGGAAGAGGAACTGCTTCTCAAAATTTTTGGAGGTTCCCTGTAACCCAGCTGCCCCTCTGCCTCCCTTCCC
The DNA here is from genome assembly GCF_965112155.1 of Podarcis liolepis. Classification (NCBI taxonomy): domain Eukaryota; kingdom Metazoa; phylum Chordata; class Lepidosauria; order Squamata; family Lacertidae; genus Podarcis; species Podarcis liolepis. The sequence goes on along the minus strand of NC_139564.1, from coordinate 16,300,545 downwards.
TATTCCGATGGCAGTCCCCTGACAGATACCCTATACCAGGGATGTGGGATCCTTTTCACACCCACACAGGGTAGACAGAGCAGTAAACAGAACTGCTGCCTTCCTACAGTAGGGTAGTTACTATGCACACTCAGACATACCCCTCTATCCTGCATCTGAACAAGGAAAAGGCATGATCAAAGCTCAAACACACATTCCAGCCATGCAGAAACATTCAGGGTGCAAAGCAGAACCAGTCCTGGGAAAGCTTTTGAGGGCCAGGCAGGGAGTGGCCTGGAGTTGCCTTCCCCATTCTCTTCACCTGTTACTCACATGTAGGACAATCCCAGATTAAAGCAGGAGCTAGACTGCACTTCTTTGACTGGACACTGCATCCCTCTGCAAAATAAAACCCCAACCAATGAGCAGATGCAGACACCAGCAGGATTCCTTTGCCGCTGCTTGTGTGTTAAGGGTTATTTTGCAGACTGCCATGTTCAACGTTCAGGATTCAGAGGGTGGGGTAGCTCAGGACCGCTACTGCTTCAGACTGCAAGCGTTGAGTGTGTGGTGTAATGGTTTGTGCGTCGGGCTATGGCCTGGGAGACCAAGGCTCAAATCTCCACTCAGTAGCCATGACTCATTGACCTTGGTCCAGTCTCTGTCCCCCAGCCGACCCTCCCTCATAGGGTTGTTGTGAGGATAAAATGGGAAGGGGAGAGACCACGTACACCACCGGAGAAAAGGTGAGATATGAGCGTAGTAAATAAATAACTTTTCAGTAGGGCCATATCTGACTTTTTATTGCTCATTAACAAATTTATTGTGGCAATAAGCACTAAGCTCTCAGATACATCATAATAAATGTACCATGATATTGTGAGTGGGTGGTATTTATGAAGGCCTAGAACCAGGCTGGAGCCTTTCCTAGCCCTGACTAGGTCTGGGCAATATCTGGTTTTCAACTTTGTGATATATATCCCCAGGTAAACATCACAATATACTGATGTATCACAATGTCTGAAATAAGGATGGAGCTATGTAGAGGCATTGGCTGGCTTCATGGTTTCCCGCACATTGTGATTTTTTGCATAGCATGTACACATCATGATTTGCAATATATTGCCAGGTCAAAAATTACAAAACAGATATCATGATTTTTCATTTCTACAGACTTCAAACCAGTTTTCAACAACATATCGATATATCGGCCATCCCTATCCCTGATTGGAACTGCCAGGGGTTTGATCCTGGAACAGTTCTCATGCAAAGCATGTCATCTCCCACTGAGCAATAGCCTTTCCCCTCAAATTGCTTATGTGGTTGCTCTTTGTATGTATTGTAAGAAACTCACATTGCAATAAAAATATGGTTTAGAGAAGGCAAACTGAAGTCCTTTGTATTGCACTCCAAGCCTGAGATGGCCTGGGGCTATAATCTCCAGTAGCACCATCCAGAAATACACTTCTTGGTGGCAGAGGCCAAACTCACAGATGTGCTTAGACTGCGTACGTGACTAGGCGGCCTCTTTATGGGTACCTGCAAATTATTAAGTTGAGAGATAAACTGAAAACCTTCAGGCTCGTTTTACTTCCAACATATTGATCATGGAGCTGAGTCTCTGACCTATGCTCCTGCCATTGAAGACATTAGCTGATGTGTAATCAGCCTACCAGCATTTTAATTGCACTCCCTGTTTGTGGAATTTTATCTGTATTGGGTATTGTGGGTCCACTCTTAACAGCTTGGCTGTTTATATTCATAACATAGGTAAGCCCAATGAGATAAGGTTGGTACTTTGGACCTCACCACCCATCCGGGTACCTCTTAACATGCCTTGTGGGTTAAGATTCATGATTTAAGCTGTACCACACAGTTGTCAAAGGGCAAAAGTGTTTATGTATGAGGGTGATAGACAGGCCATAATTCAATAAATAATTTGTGAATAGTACACTTTATTCACTATTTAGGGAACTAAATAGAGACTGCTTAATTACAAAACTCTCTAATTGGTATACATAATAAGATGACAGTGGTACCTTGGGTTACATACGCTTCAGGTTACATACGCTTCAGGTTACAGACTCCGCTAACCCCAAAATAGTGCTTCAGGTTAAGAAGTTTGCTTCAGGATGAGAACAGAAATCGTGCTCCGGCGGCGTGGCAACAGCGGTAGGTCCCATTAGCTAAAGTGGTGCTTCAGGTTAAGAACAGTTTCAGGTTAAGTACGGACCACCAGAACGAATTAAGTACTTAACCCAAGGTACCACTGTATTGTTAAAATCCACAAAATGGTTCAAAGCATGAGTATACATAACTTAGTATTCAATAAAATACAGGTAAAATAAGTGAAACTTTGGAAACAGACATAAATAACTAAATTATATTACATTATATTATTTTAATTAAAGTGTCACTACTCACAAAAAAGAAATGGCAGGATTGATGCCCTAGTTTTTAAAATACCATTCGTCCCAGGCCTAGTTTAGTAGGTCACTTTGCTGAAAACAATGGGAAGTTTCTTTTTTCTTGTTTTAAAAAAGAGTTCGATAAGACTTTTCCTTATCAAATAAAAAGAAACAATACAAACTTGAAGCATAGAACCATGTGTTTGGTCACAGCAAATGTAAGAGCAATGGAAAATCTCCCACAAATACACCATCCGTAAGACAGAAACGCTAAATGAAGTTGATTTGCTTGTTTCAGTTGACTTGTTCAGAGAGAGGGAGTGATAAGGAAAACTGGGCATGTGGAAAGCCTTCCTTTCATCAGTCAACTGCTCTGAGAGACTCTTGTTCAGGTAGTGCTACTTGACTTGTACAAACTGTGTAGATCCCAGAGGGGATTCCGGCTCTGCTATCCGGCAGGTAGCTTAAATTCCATTGGCTTCAGGGAGAGCCACTTTACCTGCACACAACAACACATTCAAACAGACGCAAATCCTTTTATTGGGAGAGTGGTTTACTTTTAACATGGAGTCACATTGACCAGAGGGCATAAACAGGGACACGTTGCAAAAGATTCAGATTACTTGAGAGTTGGGGTAGTTTGGGCACGGTATCAAGTGTCCCAGCTTTTTGTCCTTGCTAGTAGTGATGCCAGTACTTGCCAGTAGTGATGTATGGAAGTGAGAGCTGGACCTTAAAGAAGGCTGATTGCCAAAGAATTGATGCTTTTGAATTAGGGTGCTGGAGGAGACTTTTGAGAGTCCCATGGACTACAAGAAGATCAAACCTATCCATTCTGAAGGAAATCAGCCCTGAGTGCTCACTGGAAGGACAGATCCTGAAGCTGAGGCTCCAATACTTTGTCCACCTCATGAGAATCCCTGGAAAAGACCCTGATGTTGGGAAAGATTGAGGGCACAAGGAGAAGGGGACGACAGAGAATGAGATGGTTGGACAGTGTTCTCGAAGCTACCAGCATGAGTTTGACCAAAGTGCAGGAAGCAGTGGAAGACAGGAGTGCCTGGCATGGTCCATGGGGTCACGAAGAGTCAGACACAACTAAACAACAAACAGCAACAAGGCTGGCTTGAACTCCAAGGGAGATCCCTCCCAAAGCGGGGTTTTCAGACAGTGGCTGCAGCACCCTGTTTTGGCAGGGATCAGTTGCAGCCAATCCCAAGTGAGGTTTCCTGGCCAGCCTAGCTTGGGTCAGCTCCGCTTGGGAGGCCCTGAGTGGGACTTCCATTTCATGCCCAATTTAAACGTCACCAGATACAAGGAGCAACCAGGACACCGTTCGAGGCTCCCAGTTATTGCTTTGCAGCTGCAGCATCACCTACCCTCATCCAGTATCCCATACGGCATCAGGTGTGGGGCAGGTGGGGAACCAGCCCCCCTCCCAGGCCAGATTAGGACCGCTATGGCTCCCAGGTTCCCCACTGCTGCCCTGTATCATGGAAACATTCGCCTTGTGCCTGGCGCTGGGATATATAGTTCTCGAGACAGAATGCTTGGGTGTCTTTTGCAGAAGGAGAACCTTCGTTTTTCTGACTCCAAGAATGGCTCCATAGCCTCTCTGCACTCGACCAAGTTTTCCATAACAGTTCCTCCATGCATTCTGTAGGGGTTGCTTAGTAACCTCATTCTTACACTTCTTATTATGCAACTTAACTTGTGTTTGGTCTGTATTAACATGCTACTGTTGACTTCAAAGAAAGGGTGCAGCCTTGGCTGGAGTACAGCATCAGTCATTCTCTCCACCTCTTCTTGACCCATTTTCTGTCTTACCCATCCAGGGAGTCTTGCCAGACTGCAGATAGTAAACAGATGTGCCTCTTTCCAGTTGTCTGCCATCCTGTCCTCTCATTTTTAATCTTCAAGAAATAAAGCAGCAGAAGCTGGGCGGCTCTGTCCACGTAAACATCTTAAGAACGTAACATTAGGGTGAAAAGGAGGCAGTTTGCAGGTCTCCCCAGATGCAGTGTTTATCTTAAGCAGAAAGCTTTACAGCATCTTTTAGATATTAAATGGAGATCAGCAGGCATTCCATTGAACCTTCAGTTGTTGGATAACTTACGTGACTGATTGTTATCACAGGAACATAACCAGCTGATCTAGTGCCAGACAAGCCAAATAATCATAGAGTCATAGAGATGGAAAGGAACCACGAGGGTCATCTAGTCCAACCCCCTGCAAGGCAGAAATCTGTTGCCCAACATGGGAGTCGAATCCACGACCCTCCGATTAAGAGTCTTGTGCTCTACTGACTGAGCTGTATGGCAGCAGGTAAAAACATAGGGTTCCCTAGCTTGTAACGTCTTCCCAAGTGACTAGTAGTATTTCTGCATGCAAGGTAAGGCTGATTGGCTTGCTTGTTTCCATGTTTTAAAAACATTATATCCCACCCTTTTGACCCTGACGGTCATTTAATCTAACTCCCTGCAGTGCAGGAACATCAAAGCTTAAAATAGCGTCAAAACAGTCACTACAAAAGAATAGGTAAAACAATTAAAAACAGCAACAATTTGAATCAATTAACTATTAAGCGCCCGGACAAATATATATTTTAACGTACGTGGCTGGTGCCTGAAACTCACTCAACAGGCACAAGGCAAGCACCCCTCTGCAGAATATTCCTGAGTTGGGAGCCACCACCAAAAAGACCCAGTTCCTTGTTGCCTCTTGCCTGACCTATGGTGGCAAGGGCTCCCAAAGTAGGAAAAGATTGTCCTTTTGGTGCCTGTGACCCAAGCCATGTGAGGTTAAGGCCTCACCTTTGGATTGTGCCTGGCATCTGATAGGTTGGCAAAATAAGCAAGGGGAGCAGCCAGGAAAGGAAGTTGAGATTGCAAGGGCAGCAAGTTGTTTTCCTGGGGGGTCGCTTTGAGAAGGAAGTAAGGTGGTGGGCCTTCTCCCCACCCCATCGCCACTCCCAGAAGTTCAGTTATTGCAAACACCATTTTAGAAACATAGGGAACTCATTAATGCCAAGTTGGATCCAATGGTCTATCTAACCTAGTACTGTCCATCCAAGAGATGGGGAACCTGTGATCTTCCAGATATTGCTAAACAACCAATTCCCCAATGTTCTGCACCACACAGCCCCAGACTTCTTTTGCCCTTGGGTTGAGAAGGAAGGAAAGTGTAAGGAAGGCAGTGCTACTCTTCAATAGGCCAGTTGTTTATCCCTACCTTAGAAACATGTACAGTGGTACCACGGGTTACATACGCTTCAGGTTACAGACTCTGCTAACCCAGAAATAGTGCCTCGGGTTAAGAACTTTGTTTCAGGATGAGAACAGAAATCGTGCTCCGGCAGTGCGGCAGCAGCGGGAGGCCCCATTAGCTAAAGTGGTGCTTCAGGTTAAGAACAGTTTCAGGTTAAGAATGGACCTCCAGAACGAATTAAGTTCTTAACCTGAGGTACCACTGTAAAGGAGGCTCGGGAAATGTTTTAAGGATTGGGAAGTTAAGGAAATCCTACCCGACGTTGGCGGAGAAAATGGCGCAGAATAAATGTGTTATGAGTGAATCAGTATATTAGAGATTCTACTGAGTAAATAAGAATGGGAAGGAGTCTCTGCTCCTCAAAAGAGACATAGATAAAAGGTTGAAAAAACAAACTTATATGTGTGAGATAAGACAATGTTTCAAATGCCTGTGGAATTTAGTACACTCAGGAGAAAGTCCCCTGGCAGCTCCAATCAAGGATAGGGATGGCTGATATATCAATATATTGTTGAAAACTGGTTTGAAGTCCACATCGTGATATCGGTTTTGCAATATTTGACCTGGCAATATATTGCAAATCATGATGTGTACATGCTATGTGGAAAACCATGAAGCCAGCCAATGCCAGCTAAAGTGGTGCTTCAAGTTAAGAACAGTTTCAGGTTAAGAACGGACCTTCAGAACGTATTAAGTACGTAACCAGAGGTAGCACTGTAGTTGGAAAGAACTTCACAGGTCACCAATGCCCCCTTTTTGAAGCAAGAATGCTGTCTCATATAAAATGCATAATTGCTGACGTCTGATAATGCATCTTCACCTGCCACAGTCAAATTAAAGCACCACTGCTTCAAAATTGTTGCTTTTGCTCAAATCCTCGTGATATCCTGGACTTGTTTGGGGAAATGCTCACCAGGACTTCCTGCAGAGGCCAAGTCCTTGCTATCTATTTACAAAAGAGATTGGCTTGCCAAGATGAACGTGAATGATAAGGGGGAAAACAGATCCAATGTAGTTTGCAGTCGGGTTAAGCCAAAATCAACAAACCTCTCCGTTAACCTGAGATGCCTGTACAGCTAAAAAACACACACCTGTTTTGGGTTTTCCCCACCCCTCCTTTCTGAAGCAAAAACAACCTAGGGTTTCTGGCAGGATTCATGCACCTGCTGGCAGATTCAGGTTCCACAATTAAAGCTGATTTGCTGCTCTTGAGCTACAAACCTATCCCACCCCCCCAGTGTGACTTTTCAGGATAAGGAACGTGATGGGAAAATCACTTGCTTGACGCAGCATCCTTCAGTCTTCCTGCAAACAAATTGGAGCAAATGCTTAATAAGCAATTGCCTGGAAGGGACTGCATAATCCTGCTTCACCTTAAAAGGTGAACAGGTTTATTGTTTGCCTCTTGTAGACTTGAGCCACTTCGTCAAATGCTGAAGCGTGATCCTCAGTTGTCAGGTTACATCTAGGCTTGGTTTATACATGCCGCAGAATGAATGTTGAAGTGCCGAGACAATAGACTGATGCTGCTGTTACTTCTGGCTGCAGGAGAATGATCACATTCTGAAATTCTCTCCTGTCTTTTCATTTTAAAATTTCAACTGATTTTTAAACTTATTACATTGTTGTGTTGCTGGCACACTGCTTGGGGACAGGTGCAACTAAGTGGTATGTAAGTGGTCTATAAACATATACCGGATTTCCCCCCTGTATAACACGCCCCCATGTAGAAGACAAGCCCTATTTTGGGGGACTCCAATTTAAGAAAATGGGGGGAGTTATTGAGCTTTTTTGGGGGAGGGGGAATCACGGCTGCAACCAATCACCCGTCCCCGCTATGCACTATCCATGTATAAGACGACCCCCAGTCATAGCTGTCAACTTACAGATTTGAAAATAAGGGACCAGCAGCCTTGAAAATAAGGGATCAGCAGCCAAAATAAGGGATTTTGCTTCGCTTATGAGTTCCATCGGCCCTACCCCACCCAAGAGGGAGGGAGGGAGGGAGACTCTTGCCCACACCGCCCGCGAGCCCGGCATGAGGCGGTTGCAGCGGTGCCGCGGCCGCTGAAGCGCCGCCCTTCTGCATCCCTCCCCATCCCCTCCTCTTCCTCCTCCCTCAGGCCGCCGCTGCCGCCTCCAGCTTCCCCTGGCAGCACGGCGGAAGCCTTGCAAGAGAGGGGCTACCTGCCTGCCCGCCACCCCCCGTCTTTCACAATTTGCTCCTGAGGGGGGAAAGGGAGAGACGGAGACGCGGCAGCTCATGCGTGCTCTCACTCTCTCGAGGCGGAGACCCCCAAGCCGCTGCTTCCCTCCTGAGCCGGGTGAGCATGAAACCAGGGAAATTTAAGGGACATCATCAGTCCGAGACGGCAGCAGGACACGGCACTGGGATAAGGGAGTTTCCCACCAAATAAGGGACGGTTGACAGCTATGCCCCCAATTTTGAACATTATTTTGCAGTAAGAAAACCTTGGTTTATACATGGAAAAGTACAGTAAATATAAACAATAAAAATTGAGCACAAACAGAAAAGCAGCATGGCTAGCAATCAGACTGTGACAGGGACGTTTCTCTCTTGATATGCTCGTCCCCTGTTGCATAGAGACTTTTATATTTTTAATCTGGAGGAATATCCCAAACTGGGATTTCCCCAGATTTTTGCAGCCTGGTGTGCTGCAGTCCCTTTTGCCACCCCATCGAAAACTTGTTCTTCTGCATGCATGGACTTAGCATGCAACTTTGATTTTTTTACTTTAGTTCAAATTGCTCTGGAAGTTGTTTTTCTGCAGGGTTCTTCTATCTGAGGTCAGAGCAGAATGCCATTAAATATAGTTCATTAAATGCCATTAAATATAGTTCAGCAACCAAAACAGCTTGACCCAAATATTTGGCGAGGCTGACATGGCCTTTCAACTTCTGAACAGGCACATGTGACTTCCCTGGCAAGTCCCTTTGCAAACATTTGCTCTGACCCTCCAAAGGTCTTTGTAGATTGGCTAGATTAATTCATCGGGGAGGGAAAGTCCATGTTTAACTGCTCCAAACTTAAGAAGAGTGTTTCTTGTTTAGGGCAGGAGGGAGTCATTGTCAGTTGGGTTGTAGCAGTGGGGAACACAACGCCATATAGAGGCAAAGCAGCTAAGGGCTTGAGACAAGGAGTCTATCATTGACTTGGGTTCACTAAGAGAAACCGGTAGAGGGATATTGATGATGCAAGGTGTACTGGATTTTGTGTGTGTCTGTGTGTGTGTGTGTGTCTGTGTGTCTGTGTGTGTGCGTGCCTTGTGGCTCTTCCACAGTGTTTGTTTCTGACAGGTCCACAAGAAGAAAAGTTGTTGAACCTCACTTTAAGTAACAGATGTGATTCAAAACAAAAGGGCAAAAGGCAGTCGTCGTTGCATCCCCATTATCTAGCACAATACTTTTGGGAAATGATGGAAAGGTGTGAGGGAAGGTTGAAGAGAAATCTCTTCTCCCTACTCCCCACCCCATAACCATTTAATGTGTGGGTGTTTGTTTTCACAAACAACATTCATAATTGGAGACCACAGTTATTTCATTATCAAAGCTGGCTTTTTCTTTCTATAAATTAGCATCGGTGAACCCATTTCTTGGCTTTCAAACTCTGGGTTGTCAAAGAGTCCAAGATATTGTCAAGACTCCTACGCAACTTGAGACCGGGATACCTAAAAGATTTCCCCGCCTCTTACATAACCAGTTGGTTGCTATGCTCTGCAGTAGATGCACTTTTGCAGATAACCATTTCACCACCACAAGGTCCATTCTGTATGGTGCAGGATTCACCATACAGTGTGGCAACACCTACACGCTGAAACTCCCTTCCATTACATAACAGAGAAACGGTATCTCTTGTCATATAGAAGTTGCTCCAGCACCATGTCCATTTTGGTTTCTTTCTCCCGCATCTTTTCCAGCTTTTCAATATCATTTTTTTAGGTGTGGTCTTGGAGACACAGTATTCCAAGTGTGGTCACACCATGTAGAAGCTTACAGTGGTACCTCAGGTTAAGTACTTAATTCGTTCCGGAGGTCCGTTCTTAACCTGAAACTGTTCTTAACCTGAAGCACCACTTTAGCTAACGGGGCCTGCTGCTGCCGCCGTGCCGCCAGAGCACAATTTCTGTTCTCATCCTGAAGCAAAGTTCTTAACCCGAGGTACTATTTCTGGGTTAACAGAGTCTGTAACCTGAAGCGTATGCAACCTGAAGCATATGTAACCCGAGGTACCACTGTACTTTACCACTTGCATGCATTTAATTTTGATGGCATGGTTTTGAAACCAGCATTTTACATTGGTTTTTCTCTCCCTCTGTCCCCCCTCCCCCTATTTTTTTTAGTAAGAGAAATTGTAAACTTCTTTAGAAGCCAATTGTTCATTTGTGGAACCACAGAAAGCCCCTGGTCCTCCCCGCCACCTCCCAGTCCTGGTTATGCTTATAGCGGATCATTGCAACGTTGCTATAGAAATAGCCCTTGAAGTCTTGCACAGCTGCTCAGGCTCCTGAAAGCTCAGCAGTTTTATCTAGTTCTGCCTTGGTGAGCACTAGCAAAACGACTTGGGGTTTTGTAACCTTGAAGAATGTAATTTAACACTCCCCCCCCCCTCCCCTGCAAGCCTCTGTCTCTGGCCTTGCAGCAAAACATGCCTATCAGCACAGCTTCTTTTCCAGCCTCTGCTACTCAGATCTCAGTGGTTCAGTATGAATTAACTTGCATGCTAATGACAAATATGTTGTCTTCTTTTTCAGCTCTCAAGAGGATGAAAGGCCCATGTCACCGTTCTACCTAAGGTATTTACGTACTTCTACTTGCTTGTCTCCACTATGTTTCAGCTTTGTAAGAAACTGCTGCGGATGGGAGACAGTTATTAGTGTTTTCTGCAGTATTTTTACAGTGTGCTCTAACGGACATGTCCTTGCTTAGCCAATGAAAGGAATCAGCTGTTCTGCATCCAGGCCAGGTGCAACAAAGCTCTTTTTCACACAACACATAATTGTGGAAATCGCTGCCACAAAGAAGTGCTGCAGGCTGCATGTATTCAGTGAAAACATGGAGGGAGAAGTGGTTTCATACATACTGACCCCACCCATTGAAAGCATTCATGGTCAGACGGACACATAAACCTTGCGACAGCGGTTACTGGGGCCCAGTCAGACTGGTAGGCCAGAAGGTTGGGAGACAAACAGCAGGGGGAGCCAGAGCCAATAACAAAAGTCTCTATGACTTTTCCTGATTCCTACACATCGGTTTCTCAATCTCAGAATGCCAGGGATTTGTTGCTTATTTTAGCTAGGAGATATTTAGGGATTTTTCTTCTTGTTGTTTTAAATAATATAGTGGAGATAGTTTGGGAAGGGCTGTGGCAAAGTGATAGGGCATCTGCTTTGTACAAGATCACCGGCATGTCTAAGTAGGAGAGACCCCCTGTCCAAAACTTTGGAAAGCCTCTTGCAGTCATTGTAGACAATAATTCACTCCTGGTTTGACTTGGTTTCCCACGTTTCTGTGATTATATAAGGAGATGCCTGTGCAAATGTTTCATATCACACATAGGAACAAATGGCGTTCCGGAGGTCTTCGCGTTTTGAAAGTTGTTTTCCAGGCTTGCTTTTATCATTCCTGGAATATTTGAATACAGGAAAAGCATCTAGGGCATAATCTCCTGGTGGGACTACTCGGTGAGCAGGTTTTGGAAGCGCATTGGTGGTGTGCCCCATTTAAATCAGTATCTTGTTAATTAAAGCAAAGCAATAATCTAGCTTTGCGACATAATTCCCTGTTGCACAGCTTGTTTCTTTTTGTTACTTCGCTTAGCATCATAATGCACCCCTGATTACATTTGGCAGCTTGTTTATTTAAAAAGAAAGGAAGGAAGGAAGAATGGCTGCTCAGTGTCACACACCAGAAATGTGTGGTTTGCCAAGAGGAGTTAATTTGGCAGGGAAGGTGGCCACAAGGTGGCCAACGGCGGGTGCTTCGTCGCCTGAGAGCTCTCGTGGCAAGAGGCAGCTCTTGCTGCTTCAACAACTCCTGCCATTTATCTTCCCTGCCTTGCTGCAGAAACCAAAGGGGGGGGGGGATTGCCCTGCGATTCCATGCCAGAAGCTGCTTTGCAAGACATCTCTTTTCTTTTCCCACCCTGCCGTTTTGCTGACTTCCTGCCCCGCCGCGCTTGCCTTGATGTAGACATATTTATGCGATAGAACAACTGAGCAATTAACGTAAACACATGGAGGATGTGGGCTGCAGCTTTTATACAGTACACAGAGTACAATGGTCGAGAGGAGAGACGGTTATGTAACATGCTGGGTGGGTGCAAACAAGAGCTGTCCATATTCCAAGGACTGCACGGTGCTTTTTCTCTTGCCAGCTGGCAGGAACGCTATGTATATGCCTTTTTTTATTCTTCTTATCATCGGCGCTGCAAATGTTGCAGAGTTTCTGATGAGTGCAGCGGCTTGTGTTCCTTAACGATCTCCTCTCTCCCGTTTCAGTCAAGGGACGTAACCTAAAGAGCACAGCGGAATGATTAAACAAACATCTGTAACATTAGAATCTTAATTGTCTGAAATTCCTTTTAGACTTGGTGCACTCTTAAATCCCCCTCCACGTGGGTGCAGCCGTTTGTAAATCCAAGTGCAGACATCTGCTTAACCTTGAGCCAGTTTCTACAGCCCTATCTGTAAAAGTAGACAAATAACCGGAGGCTTTCAGTCAAAGATTTGGCCTGTTATTTGCTCTGCACATCTTCTCCCTACCTGTTGTGTGTCTGTCTTCTTTCCCCTGTGACTCCTCTTCCTTGCCTTGTCCACTGCATTGTTCCAGCCCTCTTCCTGTTCCAGCCCTCCTTTCCTAGATTCCCCTGTCTCTGTTTCCCTTAGCACAGCCTCTGCCAATCTGGCGCCTTCCAGATGTTTTGGACAACAACTCTCAGCCAGGCCAGCTGTGCACCTGGCCTCCCATCCCTATGGCAGGTTGAGACTCTAAGGAAGAGAGCAGCTAAGCCAATGGTAACAAGTGGCTTGGCCAGCCCCACTGTGACAGACAGGCAAGTAGCTGAGCCAATCACAGCTGGAGTTCATCACCACCATGACCACTGCTTAGTGCACTATAACGTTTTTTTAACAATATAAAACAATATGCTATTTCTCAATTTTGTGGTGGTGCTAAATTGACACAAGAATCTTGCATGCCAAAAATATTGTTTATATGACTAAAAGCAAATAGCACTTGGAACCGTGATTGCCTTCCCTCCATTGTTTTATTAAGAGCAACAAAAACTATATTATATTATCAAACATGTGATACAATTCCATTCAAATAAACAGGAATATTGTCATCCATTTTAGGAGGTGTCAGTTGTAGCTTAAAACATGAAGCTGCCATGTTTTAATAGGTTAAAAGCCAAGAGGATCATTGTTTGGTTTTCTAAATCTTTGTACATAAAAACTTTCTGTGCCTTGTCTTTTGCTTGGTAATCCTGGGTTTATATTAGCACGGAGATTCTTAGATAAGCAGGGCGTACTTCAGAAAACTGAAAAGAACAGGTGGTGTATGTCAACAGGGGTAGATAAGAAACTTTCAGGTAATGCAAGCAGGGCCTGGGTCTCCGGGTGTTTAGGTCAGCCAAGTAGAAATGATCAGTTGTACACGAGAAAACCATGTTCTGATTGGACTTTAGAGATGCTTGGCAGAGGCAGCAGAATACTCTTGTGCAAAACAAAATTTGACATCATGAATGGCTTCTGTCCATGAGCCAGAGAAAGACTTAATTCCTATTATGCTAGTAGGTACAATGTATAGAGAAGGGACATCTAAGACGCAGGCCCCTTTCCTTTTTGTATTGAAAATATCAGGCTCGTCTCCTGAAGGAGGCACCAAGTCTCTTCTAGAGCAGGATTTGCCAGTACTGTGAAAATATATCTGCTAATATATCTGCCAGTTAATTGCCTCTGGTGTCTGAGAAAGGTCTCATTCAACATCCCATCAAAAATACAGAACGCATGAGGGACTCTATGCTGTTCCTGGCCCAGCAGTTCCTGTTTGCTCTAGCTCAGCATCTCCTACGTAACCCCATGGCAGCCATTTTTTATTATGCCACACCACCCCGGCAGCCATTTTGTGGCTGGCGCCCACAGAAACTTCCTTCTCAGAATTCCAGATAAGTCCTTGCAGTCCAAAAAGGTTGGCGATCCCTGTTCTAGAGGGGGAAAGAGTGTGGTGGTGGTGGTGCTGATGGTCCCTCAGAAGAGAAGTCTGTCTTTTGGTTTGCTTTCGTGACGCTGGGCTCCCAACAACTGTCGTCGTTTTTTAGGAAAGCTCTCTAGCGCCAACTCGGTTAACTGCGTGTTGCAAGCAAATGCATTTAAGTAATCTGTGGTGCCATATTTTGAAACTAAAGCCCCTTTTTTTTAAAAAAGTGGGGGATTGTAAAGGACTGAAGGGGTAGGATGCTTAACCTGTCTCCTCACAACACTGTGAGTCTAAGCATTTTCCCCTGGGTGGTTCTATGGGGCAGAAGCAGCCATTTTGGAGAACAGTAAGGAGCTGACAAATGGGGAAGGGTTAAAAATCAGGGGGTAACTGCCACTCCTTTGGGCATAAAGGTGGAATTTAATTTAAAAAATTATCCACCCACCCTTGGCTGCCCCTTAACTCTGAAATGCTCTGTTTTCAATGTAAGCTAATTGAATTTGTTTTTGTTTTTTAAAAAGCTTAATTTGAACTTGCACCCAGATCTCAGCAGGGCTTATTACCAAGAAGCTCAGGCCGTGTCAGTGTTTTTGGGGAGTTAGGGTTAGACGTTGCTTTTTTTACTTTAGCAGAGTGGCGTTGTGGTTGGAGTCTTGCGTTCGAATCCCCGCTCAGTGACCTTCGGCCAGTCACTGCCTCTCAGCCTCATGTGCCACACAAGGTTGTTGGGATTAAGTGAGGGGGAAGAAAACCATGTGTGTTCACTTTAAGCTCCTTGGAGGAAAAAGGTGGTTTATAAGTGCGGCAGATAAATGAAAATGATGTCACACTGTCTTGAGTTCAACAGGCATGATTTTGTGCCCCCCCCCCCAAAAAAAAATTCTAATATAGGAGAGTCCATGCCTTGGGTGGAGAGAGCATAGACTTGCCAAAGTGAATAATACAGGAGAGGTCCCTGTGGGTAGCCTCAGCGAAAATCTTTGCACGCCCTCCCGGCTAGGCTTTCAGCTGCAGGTGTCGCTGCTCACAAATCCCCAGCGATGATTTGATTAGAGGAAAGGGGGAGGAAAGTGCAAGAGTAAATAATTGCTTTCTGCCTGGACAACTTCCTCGATAAGAGAAGCAGCTGCCTTGCAAACACACCACGGCACACGATGACAGACGTGTGAAAATGCTGCAAGAAAGCTAGACTTCAGCCTTGCCTGGTCCCCTGTTAAAAGCCGATGGATCTGCAGGCACTTGCCTCTGTGCTGTAAAAAGAAAAGGCCTCACCTTCTCATTTCCATGCATCGAAACTGCTGCTGCTGCTGCTGCTGCTAAAAGACACAAGGTCAGGCCAAGCTTGCTGTGGTTCCCGGTCAGTTGGTATCTCTGCAGATACATATGGCCAACATGAGTACTGTACAGATGTTGTCATTGTGTTGCGGCTCCCTGATGACTCTGTGTTCATCCTCTGAGACCCTTCTTTGTGTGCCTCTTCCACACGGGGCTGGAAGAGTGGCACAACACGAGAATGGGGCCTTTTCTGCAGTGGCTTCCCATTTGTGGAATGCTCTCCCCAGCAAGGTTGGCACCTTCATTGTATATCTTTAGGTGCCAGGCCTTTGGCTGATTAATACTCTATGGCCTTTTAAATGTGTTTGTGGGAGGGGGGCATTATTGTTTCATTGCTTCTGTTTTGACTATCTCTCTTGTGCTTTTATCGTGTATTTTTATCTTGAGATCTTTTGATGAAGGGTGGCATATGAATCTAATAAATCATAGAATCATAGAGTTGGAATAGACCACAAGGGCCATCGAGTCCATCCCCCTGCCAAGCAGGAAACACCATCAGAGCACTCCTGACATATGGTTGTCAAGCCTCTGCTTAAAGACCTCCAAAGAAGGAGACTCCACCACACTCCTTGGCAGCAAATTCCACTGTCAAACAGCTCTTACTGTCAGGAAGTTCTTCCTCATGTTTAGGTGGAACCTTCTTTCTTGTAGTTTGGCTCCATTGCTCCGTGTCCGCTTCTCTGGAGCAGCAGAAAACAACCTTTCTCCCTCCTCTATATGACATCCTTTTATATATTTGAACATGGCTATCATATCACCCCTTAACCTCCTCTTCTCCAGGCTAAACATGCCCAGCTCCCTTAGCCGTTCCTCATAAGGCATCGTTTCCAGGCCTTTGACCATTTTGGTTGCCCTCCTCTGGACACGTTCCAGTTTGTCAGTGTCCTTCTTGAACTGTGGTGCCCAGAACTGGACACAGTACTCCAGGTGAGGTCTGACCAGAGCAGAATACAGTGGCACTATTGCTTCCCTTGAATAAATAAATATTTAGTGGCAAACCCGGGTTTTGCTCTGGGTGAAGTGTATCCTTGTACACCTGACCCTGTAAGGCTGGACCACAAATAAATAAAAGAATCCTAAGGACTAGTGCCTTAACTCGTTTTTAGGCCTTACTTTGGCAAGACCTGGAGGTCTGTCCTAAGTTGAAGCCCTGATGTTCTTCTTCTTCTTAGAATCATAGAATCGTAAGAGAGATGGAAGGGACCACAAGGGTCATTTAGTCCAACCCCCTGCGATGCCAGACTCTTTTGCCCAACATAGGGCTCGAACCCACAACCCTGAGATTCAGATTCTCACACTGTACCAAGTGAGCTATCCCAGCAGTTCTTCTCTGTTACATTTGTACCCCACCTTTCCTTCAAGGAGATCAAGGTGACCTAGATAGTTCTCATCCCCTTCTGATCCTCACAACAACCCTGTGAGGTAGGTTGGGCTGAGATCATGTGACCGGCTCAGGGTCACCCAGCAAGCTTTGCATTAGAAGAATGCCGCCCGTCTCTGCTTTGGCTGATGAATAGACTGCTTCTTTCTAGACTAACCCAACTTGTTCTGGGTAGCAGCGAGGGGTTCACACATTACAGTGGTACCTCTGGATGCGAACGGGATCCATTCCGGAGCCCCGTTCACA
This sequence comes from Podarcis liolepis, assembly GCF_965112155.1. NCBI lineage: Eukaryota > Metazoa > Chordata > Lepidosauria > Squamata > Lacertidae > Podarcis > Podarcis liolepis. The sequence continues at coordinate 16,283,712 of NC_139564.1, read as the reverse complement.
TCATGAAGTGAATGCAATCCACAGGTCACGATTTGCTGCTTCCGCGCATGTGCGTGACGTCATTTTGAGCATCTGCGCATGCGTGAGCGGCGAAACCCGGAAGTAACACACTCCATTACTTCCGGGTCGCTGCAGAGCGCAACCCGAAAAGGCTGAAGCGACTTCAACCCGAGGTATGACTGTACTAGAAAGTACTAGCAGGAAAGCTTAGCGGTAAGTCCGAAGAAGCACACCGGAGACAAACTGTTTGAGAAGCAGGACACTTGAAGCGTTTTCTTGTTTAGCAAGTGTCCATTAGGGTGGTTTGCTGAGCCTTGCATTTCGCAGCGTATCTGCCTCCCTCAGCGACACCGTGTCGTTCTTGTTTGCACACATGCAGGCCAGCCAGCTGGGCGAACTAATTCTCTTGCCGATAAGAGGATCAAGCCCAACGAAATGTTTTAAGCTCATAACAACTTGGTTTATGAATACTGTAGTCAGGCTCTGAACCTCAGTAACATGTCACATGGCCCCTCTTATCTGCAAAGCTGAGTCAGCAGGATGGAGGAGGCGGAGAGACAGGACTCCTGCGCGTCTCAGACCTGACCTTGCCTCCCAGTTCAGAGAGCTGCTCCGAAGACAAGGCCCCGCATCAGGCTGTGTTTTCGCTTCCTGGGAAGACCAAACTTTGACGATGATAGGTAGCCCCACGGAGAGGTCATTGCAGTAGTCCAAGCGGGAGATAACTAGAGCATGCGCCACTCTGGTGAGACAAGTCGGCGGGCAGATAGGGTCTCAACCTGCGTACCAGATGGAGCCGGTAGACAGCTGCCCTGGACACAGAATTGACCTGTGCCTCCATGGACAGCTGTGAGTCCAAAATGACTCCCAGGCTGCGCACCTGGTCCTTCAGGGACACAGTTGCCCCATTCAGTATTGTCCTGCGTGGCATCACTTACGCCTAGGGAAATCATGTGCATTGTTGTATCTGGTAAATTGGGCATGTGGCTGCTTTCAGGCCGGTGACACGAGGCGGAAAATTTCCCCAGTGCCTTATTTTTCCACAGAAAATGTCCAACGTTGTAAGTCCATTAGGAACAATGAACGGATGCCAATTGCAAATAAGTACAGTGGTGCCTCGGGTTAAGTACTTAATTTGTTCCGGAGGTCCGTACTTAACCTGAAACTGTTCTTAACCTGAAGCACCACTTTAGCTAATGGGACCTCCTACTGCTGCCGCACCGCCGGAGCACGATTTCTGTTCTCATCCTGAAGCAAAGTTCTTAACCTGAAGCACTATTTCTGGGTTAGCGGAGTCTGTAACCTGAAGTGTATGTAACCTGAAGCGTATGCAACCCGAGGTACCACTGTATTGGGTAGGCTACGCAGTTTCACAGTTTTTAGCTCCATTTGGTGATGTCTGTTAATATAAACTTGCTAAATTAGACCTCTATCTAGGGCACAGTTGCCCATGCAGTGATAACCTCACAGTCGAATTACTGCAGTGTGCTCCATGCAAGGCGACCCTTCGCCAGAGGCTGCAGCTCATGCAGAACCCAGCAGCTAGGTTGTGGGGACAAACTTGTGGAGACAAACTACCGACAGACAGCATATAGCACCCTGCTTGTGGGATTGTGTCAGCTGCTCTTGTACTGCTGAGCCACGTTCAGGGTGTTGATGCTAATATAGAAAGCCCTGTACAGCTCAGGACCAGGTTACCTGAGAGACTGCCTTATCCAGTAGATCTACACAGTAGATCACTGAAGTCTGCAGGAGAATTTCTTCTGCAAGCCCCAAAGATCTCAGAAGCCAGGTCTGCAGTAACTCACAGTAGGGATTTTACTGTGGGGTGGAGTAGCATTCCTTTCGAAGTAGAACAGGTGCATAATTTTTTACAATGTATGTCTACCAGTTATGGTTTTAGTCTTGTCTTAAATGTTTTTGTTTTGCTTTTGTGCTTTTAAGCGTTTTTAATAATGTATTCAAATGCCTTTGTCTCAAGGCATTTACACACATTATTAAAAATGTGCTGTTGTTTAGGAGGCAGTGAATTAATGGTGGTAGTCGTAATAATAGTAAAATAATAATAATAATAATAATAATAATGCTTCAGAAAATTTCCCAGTGCAGACCGAAGTTTCTCCCAATACAAATCACCCTAAGCAAATAGGGTGTATAGGAAAACTTACCACAAAACACACTAGTGCTCCTGCCATATTGGCACATGATAAGAAGCAGTGCAAGGAGACTGAATCTGCGTTAGGAACGAAAGAGTTGCCATTCACCTAGTTCAGCCTTCATGGGCAGAAAGGCATTTCTGTGAAACTGGCAAGGCAAGCATAAGGGCAGCAGCTCTCTCCTGCTGTTTACCCCTAGCACCTGGTATACTCCTTCCATACATGGAGGGTCTCTCAGCTGCTTGAAGCCACGGGTCAACAGGTGCATTGATCACACAATCACAGGTGCCTTCTGTGCAAAGCAGGAAGGCAAGGGTGGACGTGTCTGTAAACAAGTGGTGGGCATGTGTTTCATCCCAATTACGTAGTTTGCCAATTGATCTCCCCATTACTCACTGTGCAATACAGTTGTACCTTGGCTCTCAAACAGAATCCGTTCCAAAAGTCTGTTTCGATTTCCAAAAACACTCAAAAACCAAGGCACGGCTTCCAGTTGGCTGCGGGAGCTTCCTGCACTCAATTGGAAGCCGTGTCGGACATTCGGGTTCCAAAGAACGTTCGCAAACCGGAATACTCCCTTCCGGGTTTGCGGCATTCGGGAGCCAAAACGTTTGAGAACTAAGCTGTTTGGAAACTAAGGTAGGGCTGTATTCACAAGAAGAACACAAATCTGCTTAGCTGCTTTAAGTTAAATGCGTGTTCTTTTCAAAAAGCCAGTCTGCTTCTTTTTGTGCTGATCATTTTTGAGAGGTGCATATTGTGTTATAAGCTGTGTGTTAAATTTGTGAGAGGCTCTGAAATTTGTTTGCGTGTTGTTTCTAACCTACTCTTATCATGGCAGATTGGTCAGAAATAGTGGCTGAATCATTGCTGCTTAGGAGTTTGCAGTCTGAGAGTTGATTTGCATTTACATGTTGCATCATTTGATTAATGAAATTCCAAGTGGTAACTTGCACTTGTGAGTTGTCACCACAGGTATATGATGTCTCTAGTAATACCTAGGATTGATGAATTAACAGATAAAATTGGGGGGGGGGATTAAGTATCTAAGATGACACATCTTTTTGAAGTCAAAAGAACCAGGACAAAGATGAAATGGTTTTGTAGCAAACAGGATTTCTTTTGTCAAAAGAACTTTCTTCTCCCAAATATACTGTGTAGCCTTGAGATGCTCTGAATTTTAAAGAACTGATTTTGTTTTGTTTGATCAGTTTTATATTATCATTCAGATTATTCATATGATGCATTTTGTTTTTTTAAAAGAAAAATGTTCTTTGGGGGGGGACTTACTTTAAATAAAACAGTGTAAGTTCAAATGCACAGCTGACAATAACAGACGATTCTCGCCTTATTTCTTGCATAATGTGTTGCTTCTCATAAGGATAGTCTTATAAAACTGGAAGAACCTGGCAACTAAGCATACACTTCTCTTTCTTCACACGATAATAAGGCATCTTTGCAAATAATTTGCCAAATGTCCACAATTTGTTGAAAAGAAAATTATGATGCCTTTCGCTGAAGTCAGTTGACTTTTTCATCTGACATCAATTGAACAGAAATCGAAGTTACATGCATGTATGCATGAAACTGATCCAAGGTGTGCTTATATTTTGGGAGGCCTTTGTAATTCATTAAACAGATCGTTCAGAATTCAAGCAAAGCTATGGGGTTCTCTAAGCAGCTTTTCTTAATGTTCTTTGAGACTTGCATATAACTTTTGAATTCCTTTCATGCAGTGCTCACGTGTCGCAAGTTAGCAGCAGCACCAGCAACAGCAGCCTCCCTCCGACTGGAGAGTAAGTGTCTGCTTTTGTGTCTTGAATTTGGTTTTGAATTGTTCTTGTTATATGTGTGCGCGTGTGTTTTGTTGACTCTGCAAACGCTCAAGGAAAGTATCCTTGATAAAGTTTGATAGCTCAGGCTGTTGTCCTGTAGATATGGCCATCTGTCACAGATGCTTTAGTTGACATCCTTACCTTTGAGGGGGCCAGACTGGATGATCCTCAGGGTCCCTTCCAACGCTACGATTCTGTGATTCTATACAGTAATGTCATTTGAGACACTTTGATTAAAACATTTTGTGGGTCTTCCTGTGCTTTGGAAGAATTTTGTGCAAGGTTGGGCAGAGTGGTCTACTGATGGACCACTAATAAATTTCTGGTGGACTACTTCCTGCCTGCTGGGTTGCAAGGCTTCTGGTAAAGAATTCTAGACCAAATGTAATGTATTCCTATCCCTCAGTTTAGGGTAAAATCAATCCAGCAGGATTGTGTACTTGAGCAAGGCTGCATTCTTAGGATCACTTAAAGCAATGTATATATGCCTTAGCTGTTACAGAAATCTCAAATATGCACCCTTGCTTGTATATAGTGTTTGTAGTGTTTGCTACTTCAACAAAGTTTGCTGCCTCATATGCCTTCAGGCTATGCCCTGGATTGCAGTAGCAGAATTTTTCCTTCTAAGTTCTGCTAGAAGAGGTTCTTCTTGATAAATCTACACGTGAGATTTTACCCTTGTTTTTGTAGCTCCATCATTCTTAACATTCCTTTGCTTTCTTGCATATTTGTTTGTTGGTTTTACAGATACTTAGAAAAGACAATCCGGTCAGCAGTCGAGCAACATCTTTTTGACGTTCATGGATCCGGCGGTCAAAGCTCTGAAGAATCCGAGTCAGGAACATCATCCACGTCCTCAAACGTGTCTGCCCGGCAGCGACGGAGGCATCATAAAGAACAGGATGAAGCCCGAAGGAACAGAGATATGTACGATTGCAATTTCTGCCTCTCTATGTGTTCAGCCTGAAATCTGTAGCGTGTACTAGTACACAGTATTGGTTTAGATGGGTCAGGGAACTGCCGTGATAGAGAGCAGCTTCAAAGAGCATTAAAAGTGATGTTCTGCCTTGTTGCTGTCACAGTGCATAGCTGATGGAAACATTTCCACCCCCCTCCCTTTACATTTTTGGGAGAAATGAAGCATTAATTTCCGCAAGTAAAAAATTAATGGAAAACCACCACCACCAAAACGTTTCCTTTTATAAAGGTGAACCCAAAATGTAAGCCCTCTTGCAAAACAGGGGTGTTTCCCAATCCCAAGAGTGTCTTAATGTTTCTCCCTGTACTAGTAGCCATGCTGAGATGCTTCTCAAGTAAGTAGGTCAGAGATGGGCTAGTGTACAGGCGTACGTGTTTAGCGGCATATAGCACTGCGGTTGGGTGTCGTCGTCCCCAACCTCTGTGCAGCCTTCCTATTGAATTGCAGATCTGCCTTTTTGCGTGTCTTCCAGCCTCTCAAGTCCTTTCATTTGCACACCAACCGACTATAAACTTATGAAGGAAACCTTAGCTGAGCAGCATCTGAAAATTGATCCGTTTATAGCATGGCCTTTTTTTAAAAAAAATAAAATTTTAAAAATCTATTGTGGTGAACTGTAAAAAGCCAGAATTTCTGCAGAGCTTATTCTTTTTTTTTTTTTTATAATATTTTTTATTAGTTTTACAAAAGTTTTTATAACAAACAAACACAAAAAAGAAAACAAACAAACAAACAAGTATAGTTTCATAATGTCTTTTCATAAACTCCTTTCCTCGGACTTCCCCATACCTCCCCTTTCTGCATCCTCGTGTCCAAATTTTATAGCAACTTATAAATATTTTTTTCCAACTCTAATTCGTCATAGTCCTTTCTTATTCTAATCTTATATTACTGCAACCCTTTCTCTCTGTAGAATCTCGACATTCTAAACCTCCTCAAGTTTATAGTAGTCCTTAAGATAGATCTTAAATTTCTTCCAATCTTCTTCCGCAGTCTCCTTTCCCTGGTCCCGAATTCTGCTCGTCATTTCCGCCAATGACATATAGTCAATCACTTTCATCTGCCATTCTTCCACGGTGGGTAGATCTTGTGTCTTCCAATACTTTGCGATCAGTATTCTTGCTGCTGTTGTTGCATACATAAAGAAAGTTCTATCCTTTTTTTGCACCAATTGGCCGACAATGCCCAAGAGAAAGGCCTCTGGTTTCTTAAGAAAGGTATATTTAAATACCTTTTTCATTTCATTATATATCATCTCCCAGAAAACCTTAATCTTCGGGCATGTCCACCAAAGATGATAAAAAGTACCTTCAATTTCCTTGCATTTCCAACATTTATTGTCAGGCAAGTGGTAAATTTTTGCTAGCTTGACTGGGGTCATGTACCACCTATATACCATTTTCATCACATTTTCCTTTAAGGCACTACATGCCGTAAATTTAATTCCGGTGTTCCACAACCTTTCCCAGTCAGCAGACATAATGTTATGGCCGATGTCCTGTGCCCACTTAATCATAGCTGATTTAACTATTTCATCTTGTGTATTCCATTTCAACAGCAAGTTATACATTCTTGACAAATTCTTAGTATTGGGTTCTAGCAATTCTGTCTCAAGTTTTGATTTTTCCACCTGGAAGCCAATTTTCCTGTCTTGTTTAAAAACCTCCGTTATTTGATAATAGTGGAGCCAATCTTGTACTTTGGGTTTTAGTTTTTCATGGCTCTTTAATTTCAGTTTCTCTCCATCCTGTTCTAAAATCTCACAATACTTTGGCCATCCGACCTCCATATTGACTTTCTTATGGGCCTTCGCCTCTAAGGGTGACAACCATCTAGGGGTTTTGTTTTCCAACAGGTCTTTGTATCTCATCCATACATTGAACAACGCTTTCCTTACAATGTGATTTTTAAAGGCACTATGCACTTTGATTTTGTCATACCATAGATATGCATGCCAACCAAATGCGTTATTGAAACCTTCTAAGTCCAAGATATCTGTATTCTCGAGGAGCATCCACTCTTTCAGCCAGCAGAATGCTGCTGCCTCATAATACAATTTTAAGTCCGGCAGGGCAAATCCCCCTCTTTCTTTTACATCTGTTAGTATTTTATATTTTATTCTGGGCTTTTTGCCCTGCCAGACAAATTTCGCAATATCTTTCTGCCACCTCTTGAAACAGTCCATCTTGTCAATAATCTGCAAAGTTTGAAACAAAAATAACATTCTAGGCAATACATTCATCTTAATTACTGCAATTCGGCCTAACATTGATAATCTCAAATTTGACCATATTTCTAGATCTTTTTTAATTTCTGACCAACATTTTTCATAATTGTCCTTATACAAATTCAAGTTTTTAGATGTTAAATTAACCCCTAGGTATTTCACCTTCTTAACCACCATCAAACCTGTCTCTTCTTGAAACTTATTCTTCTCCATATCTGTCAGGTTTTTCCCTAAGACTTTAGTTTTTTGTTTATTCAATTTAAATCCAGCTACCTGGCCAAATTGTTGAATTATCTCCAACACCTTTTTCGTGCTAGTGTATGGCTCTTGTAAAGTTAAAACCAAGTCATCTGCGAAAGCCCTTAACTTGTAATGTTTTGCTCCGACCTGTACACCTTTAACCTGCTGGTCATTTCTAATCATATTCAGCAACACCTCCAGGACAGAAATAAAGAGCAATGGGGACATTGGGCACCCCTGTCATGTTCCTTTTTCTATCTTAAGTTCCTCAGTTATTACATTATTTACAATCAGCTGAGCTCTTTGTTCAGAATATATCGCACCCATACCGTTCTCAAATCCTTGGCCTACCCCCATCCCATGAAGGTTCTTTTTCATAAAACTCCAAGAGATGTTGTCAAAGGCTTTCTCCGCGTCCACAAATATCAGAACTGCTTTAGTATTTATGTTCACCTCTAACTTTTCCAAAATGTCTATTATATTCCTAACATTATCTGAGAGGTGTCTCTTTGGGAGAAAGCCTGCTTGGTCTCTATGAATCTTTTCCATCAGTACTTTTTTGAATCTTTTTGCTAAAATGTCTGCAAAAATTTTGTAATCCACATTGAGTAACGAGATTGGGCGGTAGTTCTTCAATTGAGTCTTTTCAGTCTCTGTCTTTGGTATGAGTGAAATATATGCTTCTTTCCACGATTCAGGTGCCTTTTTTCCCTCTAAGATCTCATTACAGACATCCTTTAACGGTTGTATCAACCATTCCTTTAACGATTTGTAGTATCTGGAAGTCAGTCCATCTGGCCCTGGAGATTTGCCCAATTGCATGTCCTGAATGGCACCCTCTATCTCTTGTTCTGTTATTCTCTGGTTTAAATCCACCTTACTTTGAGCAGAGATTTTTTGTAATCCATATTTATTAAGGAATTTATCTATGTCTTCTTCATTTTGTAATCCTTGGGAATAAAGTTTTTTGAAGTAACTCACAAAACAATTTCTTATCTCATTTGGTTTAGATATGGTCCTTCCATCCACTTCTAAACTTGAAACTGTATTTAATTTCTGTCTTTTCTTGAGTTGCCATGCCAAGAGTTTGCCACATTTGTCTGCCGACTCAAATGTCTTTTGTCTCATTTGCTTTATTTTCCACTCTATCTCCTGGTTCATCAATTCCATATATTGTGTTTGATACAATTTAATCTCCCTCAAAATCTCCTGGGACTTTGGTTTTGACCTTAGTTTTTTCTCTCCTTCTTTTATCCTTTCCAAAAATTTTTCTCTTTTCTCCTTTTGCTTTCTCTTCTTTATTGAATTTTGTTGAATCAAAAACCCTCGCATCACAGCTTTACTTGCGTCCCAGATCACTCTTCTTTCCACATCGCCCCTTAGATTAATTTCAAAATAGTCCTTTAAGGTTTTTTGGGCCTTCAAGTGGAACTCTCTATCTCGAAACAGGGTGTCATTCATTCTCCATCTAAACTGACCAGTTGTTGTAAGTTTCATTTCCATCTTCACGGCGTTATGGTCGGAGCAGGTTTTTGGGCAGATTTCTACCTTCTTAATCTTCGGAACCATTCCACTAGTAATCCAGATTTGATCAATTCTGGTCCAGGTCATCTTTGCTTGGGAGAAAAAGGTTCCCTCTCTTTCAAGAGGGTTCCTTGTTCTCCAAATGTCTATTAAGTCCATGTTTTCAGTCATTTCAAAAAAAGTCTTCGGGAGTCTCCCTTCTTTAGTAAGTATCAGTCTTTGTGTCTTGTCCATGTTTGTAGAAACTACACCATTCATATCTCCCATGATTATCATATTATATTCCAAGTAGTCCGTCAGGGTTTCATGAAGTTTTTTGAAGAATTCTGCTTTACCTTCATTTGGTGCGTAAATCCCAATTATCAAAAATTTTTCTCCTTGTGCTTGAATCTCCACCGCTAAATATCTTCCTTCTTCATCTTTAAAAATCATTTTTGGGGCCCACTTCTCTTTTACATAAATCACAACTCCTCTTTTTTTCACTTTGTCCGACGAGATAAATTCTTGTCCCAATTTTTTATTCATAAGCAGTCTCCTGTGGGCTCTGGTTATGTGAGTTTCCTGTAAGCAAATCACGTCCAATTGTTCTCTGTACAAAATATGGAATACTTGTCGTCTCTTCAAAGGCATGTTCATCCCATTACAATTCCAACTAAGGAATTGCAGGGCCATCTTGTTATTTTTCTGGTATTCCTCCAACTGCTCCCAATTGTTGTTCCTCCTCTGTTGGTGGTGGAAGGTTCTGTCCAAATGAAAGGTTCAAAATGTCTATTACGCTCCTTTGTTCAGCAATTGGGTCTACAGTTCCTTTCTGTAGATCTTCTTGATTTTTATGCAGGAAACTGTCTTTATCCTGTGTCGTCTTTATTTTCACCTTCTTCCTCCTGTAATCAAAAGACAGTCCCTGTGGAAATTCCCACCTAAAACGAATGTTATTCTTCTTGAGCAGGTAGACCAAGTCCTTATAAGAAGCTCTCAAGTCCAGAATATGTTTAGGGATATCTTTAAAGATCTGTATCGGTGAATTCCCAATTTGTAAGGCCTTTTCAAAGTGCAGTCTTAATATTTTGTCTCTTTCCTCCTTCGACCTCAAGGTAATCAAGCAGTCTCTCGGTACCTTTCTATTCTGTCTTCTGCCCAGTCTGAACGCCGTTATGATTTTGATTTCGTCTTCCTCTAAGTCTTCCCAGGCATCAGCAAACTCCTTCATTAAAAAGTCCGTAAGATTGTCTCCTTCATCCTCTGGAATTGATCGTAATTTCAGATTCTTTTCTTTTCTTTGTAATTCCCACAATGCCAGAGTTGCATCGTGGTCATAGACCTTCCTGGCAATCGGTTCTAATTTTTCCTGAGTCTCTCCAGCAATAGTTCTGGCTTCCTCCGCAATTTGACGTGTGGCAGAGTTTTCTTGCGTAAGCTTATTTATAGATTCTGTATTCAAATCAAGTCTTGCTGTCAAGTCTGTCAATTTCTGTGAGTTCTCTGTCAATTTCTTAGTGTTCTCTGCCGTTTGCTTTGTTAAATTCTCCAGGGATTGATTTATCTTAAGAAGGGCTTGCGATACTGCATCCATAGAGTCTGCTGTACCTCTTTCTTGTCCTGTTGTCACTGTCGAAGTTATTCCTGAGATCGAGCCTCTTTTCTTATGTTGCTGTAGCTGTTGTTGATATTGCCTTGTCTTGGCTCTCGTGCTTATCTCTTCTGCTGGGCCACTCATATCCCAAGGTCAATTCCCACAAGAGCCTTCTCCTAAAGGAAAATTCCACTGTCCCAAAACGTAGCAACTTTTAGTTTACCCTCTAGAGGGAGCAAAGCAGAATGTCCGCAAACCGAAATAAAGAGTATTAAAAAGCAAATTTATCAGGAGGCTTCTATACGTATATTGCAACACTTTCCCAATAGATAGAGTCCCAGCCTTCCCTGATATAATATATCCGCAAAGTCCCAAAACTTTGTAACAAATAAACAATGAAGCTTCCACTTTGTTACTTTGTTACTTTCGCAGGAATCTGAAGTCAGTTCAGTGCTCCTTTGTTTTATGAGCAGTTCGTACCAGGTTGGAGGCTGCAGAAGGTTTCCTTTTCCATTAAATTGGTCATGCAGCTTATAAAGTCATCTTTTCCTCCCCTCTGCCCTGCAAGCTGGAGGGGATAGTCAAAGTCCAAATGTCGGGTTCAAACAGTTAAAAACAATTTTCCCTCGCGGATGCAGCTTAGTAACTTTCGTTGCTTTGATTGTCATGCAGTCGGGGGAAGGCAGACTTCCTTAATTTTTGCCTTTCCCGTTTTCAGCCTAGTTTCAGGTAATTTTAGCACAAATAGAGGTACAGTCTTACTCACGGGTCTTTTTTGTCCAGATTATTCAGGAAGGGAATCAGCGCTCTCCACTAATGGCGACGCGGCTTCACTCTGCGGGCTGGGTAGCGATTCTCAGCACCGCGCTCCCCCGTTGTCGTTCCGGAGCCTTTAAAAAGGCTCTTTCTGCGGTAAAGAGGGGGCGCTTCGGGTGCCCACCGAATCTCCTTGTTCACAGGATCCGTTCCTGTGATTTTAGGGGTCCCCCGCTTGCCGAAGCAGGTCAGACCCGAACTCGCAGAGCCGTCCTCTCTCCGGAGCTCGGAGAGAGAGCAGCCATTAGCGCTGGCGCCGAACCGGAAGTCCAGAATTTCTGCAGAGCTTATTCTTTTGGTTTTGTGAACTCTTCGCAAGATTGACCACAGACCTTAAGCAGAACGTCAGAAGTGGCACCACGTTGAGATGTTCAGGTTTAGAATGTTGGGTAGTAAGCAAGAAGCCCTGCTTTTGGGTACTTGGAATCATGATCAGGAAATACATTGATGAAAAACCTCTGTACAAATTGGGCATGATAGATTCCCAGATAGATTTTTATCCTATCTGTTCAGCAACAACATACCAACCTAGTTTGCACGACACCATAAGCCAAGACCAAGTGAATATGCAGGCTCCCAGAGAGATGGATAGATAGATAGATTGAACTCCTTGCTCGCTTCTTCAGAGCCAGCCATCATTCAGTCTAGGCTGATGTGCTAACACTGCAGACATCAAGCTGCGCCCTGGTGAGCCCCAAAAAGGATTGGCAGGGAGAAAAAAGAGCCCTGCAGAGTTCTCCTAATCCCTTAGCTGTGGGGATAGTTGCGTCTGCTACATCAGGCCCTATGTAGACATTGGTCCAGATCACATGTAATGTTAAACCACTAGGAAAACAATCATGATGTCCTCCAGAGGGGGATGGACTCCTGTCAGCCCCAGCCAGCAAGTCTAGTGGTCACAGATGATGGGAGCTGTCATCCACAATAACTAGAGGCTGCGATATTGGCTGCTCTTCTTCTTAACCATGGTTTAGCATTGCATGTGACTCTGGCCACTAGGTCACATTGCCAGTGATCGCAGATAATGTTAAACCTGGTGGGAAAACTGGACAGAAGGGGAAAATGTGAACCTGCATCTTTCAGCTCAGTTGGTTAAGAGCGTGGTGCTGATAATGCCAAGGTTGCAGGTTTGATTCCTGTATGGGACAGCTGCTTATCCCTTCATTGCAGGGGGTTGGACTAGATGATCCTCAAGGTCCCTTCCAACTCTACAGTTATCCGATTCTTTGCTCATTCCTGCCTAAAAGAAGAAGTCTACATTAGGGTGTTTTCTTTGGCCTTTCTTCTGCCGTTTCTCCTGGTCAGACGTGAGACTGAAGCAATGTGGTTATGCTCACTTCTTGAACATGCATACAGTTTGGCAGAAACACCTGCTGGGCTGTCTGTGTTCCAAGTCTGCTTTCCCGTTTACGGAAAACTAATGCACTTTTAATTGCTAATAGGCACGAAACATTTTGTCCTGTGAAATAACTGACAGGCATAGAATTGGTCCAGTTTACCTACTTCTTTTTTATTGGAGGGCGGAGGTCCCAGCAATTAAAAACCAAGAAGATTTGCGGCTAAGTTTTTAATGAATATTGTAGCTGAATTGCATGTTTAATGTGTGGATATGTATTGCATCTGATTATGTAATAGATTATGTTTCAAAGTAATAATCCGTACAAATTGGAAACAGGCTTGTAAAGGAAATTCCAATAAAACAAATCCCTTGTTTTTTGCTTTGCAGAAAATTATGGTAAAATAATGTAAATCTGGGTACCAAGTGTACAGTTACTTGAATAGAGCAATTTTTAAAAAGTGGGGGAGATGGGAGCTTCTCCAAATTCTGAAGTTTTATTTTCCACCCATTCCTCTTAGTCAGGGTGGTCTGGACCAGAACATTAAAGAAATTATCGTATTTTTCGCCCCATAGGACGCACCGGCCCATAGGACGCATCAAGTTTTTTGTGGGGGGAAATAAAGGGGGGAAAATTATTTCCCCCCCAGGCGCTTGTGGGGTCGGCAGCGGGAAGAAGCGCTCTTCTCCCCGCAGCCCGCCTTCAGATCAGGTCCAGGGACAGCGGGAAGACGCGCTGCGCCTCCCAGCTGTCCCCGGAGCTTGCGGGGCTGGCAGCGGGGAGAAGTGCTCTTCTCCCCGCCGCCCGCCTTCAGATCAGGTCCGGGGACAGCGGGAAGACGCACTGCGCCTCCCCACTGTCCCCGGAGCTTGCGGGGCTGGCAGTGGGGTCTCCCCACCGTCAGCCTCCAAACCACTTCGGGAGACAGCGGGATGGCGGCGTTCCACCTCCCTCTGTCCCCCGACCTTGTGGGGCTGGTGCTGGGGCTCTCCTGAAGCCTGGAGAGCGAGAGGTGTCGGTGCGCACCGACCCCTCTCGCTCTCCAGGCTTCAGCGAAAGCCTGCATTCGCCCCATAGGACGCGCACACATTTCCCCTTCATTTTTGGAGGGGGGAAAAGTGCGTCCTATAGGGCGAAAAATACGGTAATACGGGCCAGCATGTACTGTGTTTGTTGCAATGGATTTCACTTTCATTGGCAATTATAGGGCAGACTTGTTTGCCCTTCTCATTCACCTACCCCAGGGAAGTTTACTAATTTTACTATTAATTTATTTTTATTTATTTTTACTGTTCGTATTTTCATGTATATCTTACTCTCTGGAGCTCAAGTAAGTTTCCCATCAAGGCACTGACCAGGGTCAGATCTGCTTAGCTTCAGGTGGGTTACTATGCCATGTGCCTTCTAACCCATCCTCTGGGGCCACTAGAGATAGACTTGTTGCTACCTATGGGCAAATGTCATTTAGTGAAGACTTGGGAAACTTATAAACAAGCCTAGAGCACAGAATTTTTTCCAGAGCTGTGCAAATTCAGGGCAACACCTTGGTGTGCTTTCATGAACACTCTGAGGCAGATTGGTCTTTAAAAAAATATATTTTTATTGATAAATTTCAAGTATACATTTCCATCATTAAATATCCACCATTGTAATCATACATATTCATTGACTTCCCTCCTTCCCCTTCCTTGGCTCTTTAAATTTTCCCGTAATTCCTGCATATTCTAAGAACATCTGAAGCAGATTGGTAACCCTGCAATGTCTTTCTTCAGGGAGGTGATCAATAAGGAGAATATTCCTTCTGGATTTGGCAGCATTGAAGAGTGTATGCTGACTGCTCAAGAAGTAGAAAAACTGCAAGAGGCCAGCTCCGGATATATCGGAGAAAGGAGTAAACCAAAGCGACAGAAATCCAGCACCAAACTTTCTGAGCTTAATGACAACCAGGACAGTCCTCTGGTAAGCAGAGCTGTTAACGTCACTCCTGCTGTTTCCCTCTTTCTTATGAAATGGCTGCAAACTTTGAACTGTTATTCTGGGTAATGGGTGGAGGAAGAGGAAAGGAGGAATGCAGACAGCTGAGGAAGCAACTTGGGTGCATGGTTGTAAGAAAATAAATAAACAAATAAATAAATAATACCCTGCCCATCTGGCTGGGTTTCCCAGGTGTGGCCAACCAGCCCCTGAAATGTTAGGGGAAGAGCACAGTGCTAAAGCAGCTGCTTTGCATTCAAAAAGTCCCAGGTTTATCCCTGGCCCCTCCCCAAGCAGGGCTCCTGTCTGAAATCCCAGAGAGCTTCTGTCAGTCAGTGTAGAAGATACATAGCTAAATGGACAAGTGGTGCAGCATAAGGCAGATTCTTGAGTTTCTATTCATAAGGCCATACCACACACAAGGAGGGTTTTTTTTTTATCTTGGCATGTGAATGAGTCCATTGTTTTGACTACCCCACACATCATAACTTCAGATCCTTTTGAGCTGGAAACATGATAAATATAGGTATCTGTGACATTTGATTCAAGAATACTATTGATTGCCTCGGCATACGTTGGCAAATAGCAGGCGTCGGAGAAGAGGCTGGAGGGTGATCGCAAGGCAGGGTTATTAAGCTCTTTGCGGCTTGTTGCTTCTCTGCCACAGCTTGCTAGAAAATCCTTCTTTGACCTTTGCAGTGGAAGGTGGCTGTCCATAGTGACAAGGTGTGAACATTGCCAACACAAGACTGGCTCCTCTGTCTACAGATTCAGGCATCAGCTGTGCCCTGTATCCTATAGAAACCAAACTTTTCCATCAATGGATATACAAATAGGCAGTGTAATGTGTGGAAGCCCACCAATTTTTGAATGCTTGATATGTTGTAGTTTTGGAGATATGGCAAACTTTTTTCTCTGGTTCTCTTCAGCTACATTGCCAAAACCCTCACTTACACAGCTATGATTTGCACAAGGTGTTCTGCTTGGATCTTGAAATCCTTCTTACTTTTTAAGCAAATGTATACATAATTCCAGTTGCCTTTCTTATGCCTTTGGATAAATGAGCAAGCAAAGGCAAGGCAATGAATGGTTTTAGGGCTGCCAAACTGGAATTGGAGAGCTTAAAAAAAAATCATTTTCTTTCATTTGTAGCTTCTGCCATGGTGTTCATGTGCTTCCCAGATCATCCAGGCACCAACCAGACCCAAAAATGCTTAGCTACAGCAAGTTAAGGCATGGGCCTTTGGACCATGCCCTGAAATCATGTAGCTTGCAAATATTTCAGATGTGGCTCGTGATTATTTCAAAGAAAAGACTTCTTCACTCACCTGGTGCAAAGGCCTAGGGTCTTCCCAGACTGGTGTTGTATCGCAGGTGTCTTCTGCAACATGTTCTTTGCATAATAATATTGCATCGGTGCTGGGTTTATTCTGTTTTAGTTTGTTATGAGATGCTTCCCTGATGCTTCCCTGATGCTACCACATTATTGCTGTCCAGAGGGGGAATAGCACAATGAAAGAGTGGGTTGTGGGGAGAAATAAACTAGAATGGGATTTCAGCAGCAAGTTACAGGGTATGCACGGATTGGAATCAAGCGGTGTGTGATCACCCCAAAACATCTGCAGGTGCAAAGAGTGTTGAAAGCAAGAACATGTGTGACTGCCCCGATAGCATCATGAGGACAAATTAACAGAAAAGGGTGTCTGGAGGTGTCCCCAGAAAGGGACACGGGAAGGAAAAAGAGGGGGATGCAATAGTACTTATACAATCAAAGAGACAACCAAGTCAGGGTGCGTATGAGAGGTATGGAATGAGTGGCTAGTTCTTGCAAGGAAGAAAAAAAAGTGGGGTGAGAATGACCCAGAAATGGGGCCCCCATGGGGAGACAGTAGTCCAGTTTGAAAGATCACAGCTTGGTTTATTAAGACAACACACAACAAGAAGCCTTTGCACCCAGTTCAAATGAAACAGGAAACTGGGGGTTAATTAGGAGATTTCCTGGCTTAATTGAGTCTCACAGCAAAGGGAGGAGCCAAAGGGCTGCATGTGGAAGCAAAAGGTCTCTGTGTATCTCACCTTAACAGGTTGAGATGTGATGGTTTGAATGTGGCCTGTTTGTTGTAGTGAGACCTGTGCAGAAGGGACTGTTTGGAAAGGTGAAGTATCGTGAGTGAAGACTGTGGCTTTGAAGTCATAAGTAGCTCTTTATATCTGATTTCATCTTTTGTTTTCCCATTAATTGCATCTCCCAAACCTTCCCATGGAAGAACCTTCATAGTAATTGGCGTTTTGCTACTTATATCAAAGAGTTGTGTATGCTAAGCTCATTATTGCATGAAAGATGCTTTCAGCTACCACTTTAAAAATGGATAATCCATAGCAGTTTTCTTAATATTTGATGTTTTACAGGCAATGGAAACTTTTGGTTCCTTGAGACCAGTGGACAAAACAGGACCAGATGACATGGAAGTGTTTTCTGAAGACAGGTAACTTGGAAATTACTCTGGCCCAAGATTTCAGTGAATCCCAACACTAGAGAATCTCCTTATACTTTGAAACTAGTTGCACACAACCACTTTGAGAGCCCTGTAGTTCATCTTTTCTTGAACATAGAGATTTTAAAATTGCCTGCAGAATTCTGCAGCATTTTATGGATTTGAACTTGCCTTTATTAATCATTACCTTGCTGGTTGATTATTCTTATTTTCCATTCAGGTCTCTAAAGAGTAGATTTTGTAAGTTTTAAAGAGGATGAGTTAGTTTTTAAAGTATCGAACCTCAAAATATTTTCAGTCATCCTTTTAAAAGTGTAGCAATAGTGGTAATGGTCATTGGACTCGTTCACACATTGCACGAAACCATAGTTAAAAACAAACTATGGTTTAATGTGAATGAACAGCATGCTGGCGCATACTGCTGTGAAGTAATTGCTTTGCTCCTTCTCTGATCTTGCTGCTCATGAGTTGCCAGAAAAAAAACTAGAGTCTTAACTTCTTTAGTTATCCAAATCTAGGCTCATGGTTTGTTTTTCCCAAGCAAACCTTGAGCAATAAGCCAAGAACAAACCTTCATTACCAGCTGTGGAGATTTTTAGGAGTACAGCAAGGCACAAGCCCAGGCTTGGACAACACATCAAATGAGTTTCTGGCTAGTTTTGTCCACAGCACAACAGCAATTGGAGAAAAACAGAGTGATGATTATTATTTTTTAGCAGCATGCATCATGCCGCTCATCCACATTTAAACTATGGTTTGTTTTTAACGATAGTTTCATGTGAAATGTGAACCAGGCCATTGTTTAAAATGCTGAGCTTGTTGCTAGCTTTCGTTATGATACACTTTTGATCCAAACTATTTCTTCTCTTTTGCAGCAAAGACAATGAAAGTGACAGTGACTTGTTAAGGCATCCTCAGGTTAGTGGGTTTATTTGTTGTGACGTATTTGATCCTTTGGCCAAAAAAACCAAAACGCGGCTCTTGGTTAGTGAAGGAGCTTTAACCATGAATCCCAGTTTGGTTGCTGATGAAACTTCTGTATGAAATTGCTTATCCTGTCTCCTTGGCTCACTACTTTACATATTGCTGTTTTTGTAAAATTGCAGCTTAAAATGTTGTAAGCTGCCCTGAGAGTGGTGCTCTTGCACCAGAAGGGCAGAATATATATGCTTAAGTAAATAAACGTAATTTGTTGTTAGGTCCTTAAGTCAGCTATTGGCAGTGGTGAGGTTTGCAACACGGACGGTGCTTTAAAAATGCTTCATTTCTTTGCCACTCTACTAGGTTAGGAAAGTTAGCATCCTAGTTTGTTGTGGAGTTTCATAAAGCACCTTGTCAGATGCTCCATGTGACCCATTAGCTCACAGTGGTGTGAGAGCAATTTGTGTTCCTTGCTTCGCTTCTATGAAGTGGATGTTTTTTCCTATATGTCCCCCCCCCCCCAATCCTGGAGGATTTTGTCCTCCCCTCCTTAATACTTTCTTCCCCAGAATTGAAAATCTGTTCCTTCCCTTTGGGGTTTAGGGATTAAGAGAGGGCAGCCGCACGTTCACGAGAACTCTTTGTTCCCTGTCGGTTCCGTTTTGCCTTTCTTATTGTGATCGCTCCTTTCTTGTAGGCTTGTATTTCTGCCTAGAAAGCAAGGGGACATGGGTGGTTTTTGAATAGGGTTAGTAAAGTTTCGTCCTTGTTCAAGGAAAATTGCACATTCGGTTCAGTGTAAGGAGGAAGAGAATTACAGCTGGATGTTCCCAGTGCTTAAAGAGAATGAAAAAGCGTTCGGTGCCGACATAACCCATATTATGTGCCTGACATAAATTATGCAAATTGGCATGAATTGTTCTACATAACTTTATAAGTCCATGCAGAGGGGCAGAGAATCATGCAGAGTTCTACAGATCTGCCCTCTAGTCCCTGCGAGATCTTCTCTGGGTTTAGTCATTTTGCCAGGCTCACTTTTGTAGTCTAAGGGTTAGATGCTTCACATTAAAAAAAGGGGGGGGGGGAGAATATGCTGATATTTTCAGAAAGCTAGATTCTCTGGGTGGAATTCAGAACCATTCTAAGGAGATTGTCACCCGTTTCACTGCCATGCTGAATTCTATTTATTCTCCCAATCCTCTGGAATGGCTTGGAATCAAAGAGTCATAATCTAGTCCAGCCCTCTACAATGTGGGAATATGCAGCTGTCCCTTCGGGGATCAAACCTGCAACCTTGGCATTATCAGCACCACACTCTAACCAACTGAGCTGAAAGATGCAGGCTCACATTATCCCCTTCTGTCCTTGTCCAGTTTTCCCACGATGCCTCTATTCAGGTTTAACATTATTATCTGCGATCACTGGCAACATGACCTAGTGGCCACAGTCACATGCAATTCTAAACCATGGTTAAGAAGAAGAGCAGCCAATATGGCAGCCTCTATTGTGGACGACAGCTCCCATCATCTGTGACCACTAGTCTTGCTGGCTGGGGCTGCAACCTTGGCGTTCTCAGCACCACGTTCTAACTCTTCGAGGACGGTTGTTGGTTTTTTTTAGCAAAAGTGTGTCTGCACTGGCATCCACTAGCAGAACACCATTAGTTGAATCTGGCCCCTGGCTTGTATTCAACTAAGCCCTACTCAGAATAGACCCACTGAAATATCTGTTCGCTTCAGTGGCCCTACTCTAAGAAGGAGTAGGATTGAATACCAGTTTGTGCTTCAGCAGAATTGTGGTTTTCCTGTTGTTGTTGTTGTTTAGTCGTTTAGTCGTGTCCGACTCTTCGTGATGCCACGGACCAGAGCATGCCAGGCACTCCTGTCTTCCACTGCCTCCCGCAGTTTGGTCAAACTCATGCTGGTAGCTTCGAGAACACTGTTCAACCATCTCGTCCTCTGTCGTCCCCTTCTCCTTGTCCCCTCCATCTTTCCCAGCATCAGGGTCTTTTCCAGGGAGTCTTCTCTTCTCATGAGGTGGCCAAAGTATTGGAGCCTCAGCTTCAGGATCTGTCCTTCCAGTGAGCACTCAGGGCTGATCTCCTTAAGAATGGAGAGGTTTGATCTTCTTGCAGTCCATGGGGCTCTCAAGAGTCTCCTCCAGCACCATAATCCAAAAGCATCAATACTTCGGTGTTCCCGTAGAACCCTGAAAGTCAGAGTGTAAGAACTTCACTAGATCAGAACAAGGGGCTTGCTTAGCCCAGCACTCTGTTCTCACTGCGGCAACCCAGATGCCTCTGTGAAGTCCACCAGCAGGGCAAGAGTGCAGTGGTCCTTCTGCTTCATTATGATAGGAGCAGGACTAGCTAGTGTTGTTCAGCTTCTCTGTCTACCCACCCAGTATGAGGATAAGCTCACAGAGTGCCAGGGACTGTCTGTCCTTCACCAGGTTGTGCAACACGAAAAGTAAAATTGGTACCTGATGCCTTGCTGCTCTTTCTCCCCATCCCTTCCCCTAAATACGGCCTGTGCCACAGAGTGCCTGTGTGTAATTTTCCAAGTCCAGCTGCTGCCATGGTGCAATCAGGAGGGGGTTGTGCCATCGTGTCTCATACCAGGCAAAGAGGGCAAAGAGGGCAAAGCAAATGCAGCTCAGCTCTGTGTTCTTGGACGATCCTTAACCCCAAGTAAACAGTTTCACAGATATAAATGTCAATGGCTGCCCGGGGGTCACCTTTGCTTTAGCGATCCTGAGAAAGTGCATTGCTAAATGAGTAAGCACATTTGCCTGTAAGTTTTTCAGGTTCATCAGCAGCCATGCAGTGCAGTTCTAGATGAGGGGCCCAACCATGGCACTACTTTTGTAACCACTCTGCTTTTCAAACGGTCCAGTTGAGGGGCTTCCCAAGAGTACTGGACTAGCAGCAGAGAGCAACAGATATTGGTGTTTATTTTCAGGGTTATTGGGAAACTAGCTACTAATCCAGTGTGGCTTATCTGTTGGGCTAAGGCTGGGAATAAAACCTCACGTGTCCGTAAAGTTCACTGGATGACCTTTCAGAAGTCACTATTTCTCAGACTGAGATCTCAGTGTAGTGTAGAAAGTTCCCTCCTCCTACCTTATCCTCACAACCTAAAATTACAATATAAAAGTTCCCACCAGAACTTTTACATTAGCGCACCTGAATTCAAGGGCTTCGACACAGAACTCTCAAAACAAAACATGTTTGTTCCCTTAAAAAATGGGGCACTGAACTTGTTTTTAAAAATTGGCTTATACAGAATCTAAAATTCGGCAAGTATTTTCATCTCAGGAAAAGGCATAGCATTTGCCCAGAGATCGCATTATCCAGGTATTACAGGGTCAAGAAAATGTTTGCATTCTTTCAGAGTAGTTTTTGCATTCCACAGCCCTTCTAAGCCTGTTGCTTAGGGGGGCTTAGGAACATACCTCTGATAACAAACAACGTTATTCAGAGCAGAACAGGCTCCTTTCCTTTTCTCTGCCCACCCTACCTTCAGATGAGGGCAGAGGGCAATGGGCAGCCAGGACTTGTAAATTTCCATAGTTGGACCTTGGAGTCTGGGCTGCCGGTCTGCTGGTGGTCACAGAATGCAACCTCTACACTCCTTACTTGTGTCTAAAGGTGCTGATGATCATATCCTCTCTGCCCTATTGGCCACTGAGCCCCAGGCCCTAGGCTCTTTATATTGGAAAAGGAATGAAAATAGATGTTTCCCAGTATTGTGATGCCTTTATATAAATCTGTGCTGTGCCTGTATATGGAATACTGTATACAGTTCTTGCCTCCCATTGCAATAAAAGAATACTGTAGACCAAGAAAGGGTGCAGGAAACAGCAAAGGGGGGGGGGATCAGGAAGTAATACCTTCCATAGGATCAAAGAGTTTGGGGATTTTACTTTAGAAAATAAATAGGATTGTGGAGGATATAATAAAGGTTTATAAAGTTATAAGTGGGATTTGAGGAGGGAGTGCCAATGCAGAGTGCTCCTTGTCAGATTGCAAGCCCACCACAATCTACTCCATTCCAGGATGGTCTCTTCCAAGATACTCCATTCCCTTCCCTTCCATTCCATTCCCCCTCTTCCCAGCCATTAGGTTCCTGTTTCCTACCCCCACAATCCAGTCAACATTCCATGGCCACTGAGGATGCCCAGCTCTCGCTGGACTCAATCACTTCCTTTTAGGTGACCCCAAGTCTGCTGCTCTAAATTCTTTGTAGTTGTATAACCTTGGGGTTTCCCCTAACCTGCTAACCCCCCCTTCTGTGTGTGGATGGTGCTATTTTGCTATGGAAGGACCCACACTTGAAGGAGGGTTTGTAGGATACCTGGTATAGAGAAAAGCAAGAGACGTATTATTTCTCCCTCTCTCCCATAACAGTAGAACTTGCCGGTGTACCTCTGAATTGCAGTTGTTAGCCAGTGTGGGGGTTTGCTGTTGCCTTTGTGCACAGCTTCCAGGAAGCAGCTGGCTGCCTGTAGTTACAAACAGGATGCTGGCTAGATGGACCTTTGGTCTGATCCACAGTGCCTCTCCATAATGTTTGTTTTCATCTGGGATAGGACCGTTTCCGCTCACCTGCATTCTGTCTGCCATTACTGAAAATTCTGAGCTTATTTGGCTATCCATGATTGAGACTATCAATGTGCTGCTCTGCAGGTGTTACTGGACTCCAGCTCCAAACATCTCTCACCATTGGCCATGCTGATGGAACTCCAGAAACATCGGGGTGGGGGGTGGGAGTCCTTGTTGACTGTTTCTGATGTAAATCTTGGAAGCAGAATGCCTAATACAGTGGTACCTCTGGATGCGAACGGGATCCGTTCCAGAGCCCCGTTCACATCCTGAAGCGAACGCAATCCGTGTCTGCGCATGCGCAGGTTGCGATTCACCGCTTCCACACGTGTGTGATGTCATTTTGAGCATATGCGCAAGCGGTGAAACCCGGAAGTAATGCATTCCGTTATTTCCGGGTCGCCGCTGAGCACAACCCGAAAACGCTCAACCCAAAGCTACTTCAACCCGAGGTATGACTGTATGGGCACCATTTTTCTTAATCTGCATTATTTCCTCGGACCACAGAGTTGAGTTTCCTTTGCTTCAGACCCTTTGAAGCACTACAGTAAATGTGGGGAAATCTGCTTATACAGAATTTGCAATTTGTTAAGTATTTTCATCGCAGGAAAAGGCGTAGAATTATCTCATTATCCATGTATTATTGCAATCCATGTATTGCAAAAGGCTGAATCCCTTCTTTCAACCCCTTCCCACCATACTTCCTCTGCCTGCTCCCTGATCATATAGGTAGGACACAGGTAGGAGGGCAAGAGGCAGAATGAGACTTCCATTCCTTTCCCCTACTAGCCTTCACTTGTCTTCTTAGATGGTTTCATTTAAGTGCAGGATTAGACAGGAGCAGGCTGGCTGCACCTTATTTCCGCCTTTTCCAGGCTTCTGCCTTATTCTTCCCTGTAGCTTATTCCAATCATATCCATATAGCCAGCCTTTCTTCCATGATGGATCCCAAGATGTCATGCATGGGATTCCCAAGGCACTCTCCCATCCAGCCACTGGCTAGGCATGGACCTTCCGCTAAGTGGCTTCCTTGGCATCCAGACCATGACCTGGGACCAGATGCATTCTAGGTTTGATTTGCATGTAGAGTGCTACCTTGGTTCTCAAACTTAATCCGTTCCAGAAGTCCGTTCCAAAACCAAAGCGTTCCAAAACAAAGGCGTGCTTTCCCATAGAAAGTAATGCAAAATGGATTAATCCGTTCCAGACTTTTTAAAAGAACCCCTAAAACAGCAATTTAACATGAATTTTACTATCTATTGGGACCATTGATCCATAAAATGAAAGCAATAGAAAATGTACTGCAGTCACACAATCCATCAATCGGTAGTGGAACTGGGTTCTACGCAGTCACAAAAACAAAGAGCCACAAAAATGCAAAATAAATAGCAAAAACAGACAGACCTCAGCGTAACACTCAAAACGCAAGTGTGGCGCTCAAATTGGAAGTGTAACACTCAAAACAGAGCATGTTCGGCTTCTGAAAAAAGTTCACAAACTGGAACATTGCCGGGTTTGCAGTGTTTTGGTTCCAAATTCTTTGAGTACCAGGGTACCACTGTAGTCCTTGAAGTCCCAAGCTAGAATGAGCGAGCTAGTTAACTGTCAGGGAGTGGCCAATCTCATCTCTTATTTCTACCAGAGCTTGAGCTTATTTCCCCGTCAGCAGAGATATTTGACTTTCCTGACAATCCTCCCCGCCGATGCTGCAAATAGGTACATGACAGTGCTTGGATATAAGCAGCCGTCAGAAGAAGCAAAAGTAAAAATAACATTTGTGGCAACAGTGAGCCGTCCATGTGCATTCGGAATGTGTCTGCAAATTCCCTGCATCTCCCTTGGGCTCTGAGCTGCCATTATTTTGCAGAAGGGCTTATGGATTATTCATTGCATTACGAGCCGCATGAATGAGCAAGTAGCTCACCGAATGTAACCAACACTTAGCGGAGAAAGCACAGAAATCCACTTTCATCCCAAAGCCGTGCAGCCTGCTATGCAGTGTCAGAGGCAAAACATGGCAATGTTGACTACATTTTTTTAAAAATGTCCCAAGCTGATGTGTGTGTTTTAACACCAGCTGTAAAGGAGGAATAGGTTGGTGCAGAGATGCACTTCAACCTGTAACTTTATGGCTTGTTCTTCCTCCTTATGAACGTTCTGGTTCTGTTTACTTCTAGTTACTGGCAGAAAAATGTTCTGGGTGTACACTCTCAGTTGATACGTCTCACTCACTATGTGGAGAGGAGGAGTCAGACTCCTGACACGGTTTTATTAAGTTACTTGGAAAGATCATTGGGAGTCTTAAGTTACAGTGCCGTGGTACAGCTTGTTTTATAGGGAAAGAGCATTAAGAATGTTCATTCCCACCCTGTGACAAACCCTGTTCCTGAAGTATTATTTTAGCCTTCAAATACTCCGTTCGTTAGGCAACAGGACGTGTTCTTGCGAATTGTGGATAAATACCTAGAATTGTCATTTTGACGTTAATTGGTTTGGCTTAATAACATGCCGGTCAAGCATGTGTGTTTTCCTTATTTTTTTTAAAAAAACATACTTCACAATGTTTCTATCTTTGTCTTTCTTAAAACAATCGCAATATACGTTAAAACAGAAGAAAAGGAAATAGAAGAGTTGTGCAATTGATTGGGGTCAAAACAGTTGAAACGCCAGAGCTTTCAACATAAAAGATGTATGTTTCTCCTTTCGAGCAAAATATTTCCTTCGTTGAGCTTTCATATTATTTTAGAGCTGCTTAGTTTTTCTGCATGTGCTTATTTACTTACCAATTTAACCAACTAACAAATTAAAATGGTCTTTTTCCATCCTTTTCATACGGGAGATATCCACCAGCCAGTTTGCGTTAAATAATACGTTGGGGTTGTTTTTATTCCCTCTAACCCATGGCTACTCAAGGGCAGCATATTCTCTCTCCACCCCCCACAACCCCCACAGACCATTCTCCAACCCAGACTTCATCAGGTCATTATAGCTGTTGCCATCAACTTTTGTTCCGTCATAACCCTCCAGCTGCCCCTCTTTATTCCTTCATGAAATCCAAAGCAAGAGACATGCCAAGCACTGCATTTGGGAAAGCAAATCTATCTGTAGTTGTGAGGAACAGTTGATTTTGTCGCCGCATCAGTGTCGCTTTAAAACTCAGAATGAATTCAGCCAAGGAAATGTGCCTGTTTTGAACAGAGCTTTTTTTCTCTCTCTGTTTCTGTCTCTGTCTCTCGTCTTGTATCTGGTATGGCAAGCAGAAATGTGCCGTATGAGCAGATTATTACCCTTTAGATTCTCTAGTGCTTCCGTGGGGCGGTTGTTTACATTTTGTACGTCATCGTCCTCCTTGCTCAGGCAATCTGCTTAACGTGTGGAGCTTCCTGGGTCTGAAATCTAGATTCTTAGTGCAGCATCCTTGACTCCCTCTCAGTGGGCCCAGACCCCCTACTTAAGTCTGAAGTCCTATACGCACTTACTGTGGAGTAAGCCTCACTGAACACAGTGGAATTCTAAGTAAGTACGCATAGGATTGCGCTGTTACAATTTGTTGTTGCTCCTGTTACATGCATGCCTGGAGACAGTCCTGATTAATTGCAGTCCTAATCAGGACGCTATCCATTTAACTCAGGCTCTAGAGGAAATGCGTTTGCCTCAGAATGAATGTAACCTTCATTTTTAAAAAGAGTAACTCCGAAAAGGGCTGCGATAACACAAAAATCAAGGTATTCCTGTTGATTCCTCTGGGAGTAGGATTGCACCCATAAGCTTCAACCCTGTGAGCTTAACTGGAAAGTGAGCAAGTCAGACAGACTTATGAGCAAACATGCCTACGATTCCTGACTGATCCTAAGCACACATTTTTGGAAGAAGGTTCAGCCAAAATAAGTGGGGTTGACTTCCAAGCCAATATGCTCAAGATGTGCACTAGACCCTATTTGAATGTGTAGCTCAGTTTAATCATATATGTTGTTATTTCTCACAGGACAGAAGTTTGTTTGTTTAAATTAGGTTTCTTATAGCATTGTCCGTCTTTGATAGTTGCATATTTTCCATATTTTATTAAAATGCAAATCGAAATGGACATCCCAACCTCACTCCCATCTTCCATTATTTTTTTTAATGGTAAAGATCATTTTTTGTATTGGTAACTGCCCTGTGGACCGAACCTCTCAACCTTGACGTTTTTGTTTTAACTTTATTTACCACTCGATTGTAATAAAACCTCTAAGTAGTTTGCAGGAAATATTAAAATTTTCAATGAAAACAGTTTTTATTTTAAAAAAATTAAGAAAAGGCAATCAAAACCAACAATTAAAAAGATAAAAAATGCAGCAACATCTACATCCCATGTTTTAAGCAGGTACCAAAAAGAAAAAAGTGAAGGCACTTGCCTAGGTCAATTAACAGGGAGTTCCAAAGTTATAGGTGCTGCCACACTGAGAGATAAGTTTCTTGCAACTACGGAATGAATATTACATGGCACCTGCAACAGTCCCTGTTCTGCAGATCTTAAGTACAGTGGTACCTCGGGTTAAGAACTTAATTTGTTCCGGAGGTCCGTTTTTAACCTGAAACTGTTCTTAACCTGAGGTGCCACTTTAGCTAATGGGGCCTACCGCTGCCGCCGGAGCACGATTTCTGTTCTCATCCTGGTGCAATATTCTTAACCCGAGGTACTATTTCTGGGTTAGCAGAATCTGTAACCTGAAGCATGTATAACCAAAAGCATCTGTAACCTGAGGTACCACTGTAGTCGAGTGGGCAGCTAGGGGATAAGGCGATCCTGCAAGTAAAGTGGGCCAAGGCCATTTTTCTACTGAGGAGGGGGGCAGGCAGGGCTAAGAACTCAGAAGGTGAAGCCAGGCAAATTAAGCACGCAAAAGCAAATAACAGAGGGGACCGAGAGCAACGAGTTCTGTGTTCCCAGAGGCAAAATACATCTCCGATGTCGTTTGAGTGAGTGCTAGCACAGCAAAAGAGCTGCTGTTTCCCCCCGCCCTCCCATGTAAATTATAGATCACCTCCTTGGCAGTTTAGGAATTGCGGGTGGGGGCCAGAGAGAAGATGAGCAGGAAGTGTTCCCAGTCCTCTGGCTTCTGTCCCGCAGCTTCCAGTTGTTCAATGCCCAAACCCCCTTACAATTTGGGCTTGCGCAACCGTGCCCCAGAGCTCCTCCATAAATAGTCCTGCTCTTCCCCCACACCCAGCTAGAGAACAACCACAGGAAGCCAAGCCACAGCCAGCGCAGCTTAACGGGCACTAATTGATCTACGCCAGCAGAGCTTGCCCGGAGAGCCTTCGCGGACGTTGTCGTCGCTGGTGGTGCTCCTTGTCAGGTGGCTCGGCTTCCTCCAGAGAGAGAGCAGGGAGATGGTGGTGTCTGTTTCCAAAAGACACATTTCGTTGCTACAGCAGCCCTAGCAACGGGTGGTGGGGTTTTTTGACTGCCTCAAAAGCCTTGTGCTTTAGAAGAAGACACATCGGCTGCTCTGCCTCCTTCTGTATCTCATTCAGCAACCAGAGACTCTATATCAGCTGCTGCTTGCAGTTATGGAGAGAAAAGCCCCCTCCGGACTGCTTGCTGTGACATTTTAAGCCAAGGATAAAGTTTTTGGAGAAAAGGATTTTATTATTTTTCTGATACTAGTGACCAATTAAAATTGAAGGGGGGCGGGGCTGAGCGGAGATCATTTGGATACTAAGCTGGAAAAGCACCCAAGACTGTTGTTTTGTGTTTATCTATAAAAGAGAAGAAGCATTCTTTATTATTATTTTTGCAAGAACTTGCCTCTGCGTCTGTTTTGGTTTTTCCTTCCCCCTCTCTTGCACTGAACATTGCAAAAAACAACTCTGTGAATTTGTTTCTTGTTCTGGGGGATTGTTGCAGAATTCAGGCATGAAGATCCAGGAGCACCCCAGCATCCCTGAAGCCAAATTACAGAGGAACCAAGATGCCGATGGCCAAGAAGAGAGCTTTGTGTCCGAAGTGCCTCGACTGGACCTGACAGCCTTGTGCAGTGACAACAACAACTGGGAAGGTAGGTTTGCACGAGTGAGAGAACTCTCTTGGTGGTGTGGTTATATGTCTTGTCTTCCCCCTTTGGTGACTGACCTGCAACAACAGGAAAGGATGTGGGGACACATGGCTTGGAGAAGAAGAAAGTGAATGTCCTTGTCTTTTTAATTGCCCTTTTTACTTGCTTAATCACGAAGCAGCTGAAAGAATAATGCTCTGGTATTCCTAGCAGTGTCACTACTCAAAACCCAGAGCATCAGCATTATTTTGCTTATCTGGAGGGGATTTCCTTCTGATTTTCCAAGTTCAGATAACAAAACTTGCTTACTTTCCCACTCCACTAGTCCTATGGAACTTACCTGAAATTCCTTTGTGTGTGTGTTTTTCCCTGCATGTAAAATTATGTTGTTGTTGTTGATGATGATGATGATGATAACAAATAATAATAATAATAATAATAATAATAATAATAATAATAATAATAGTAATAGTAATAGTAAGTTGTACACAATCTTATACCCATAGATCTCAGGGCGGTTCACACCATAAAATTACAATATAAAAAAACTACAGTGTTTGGTAGGGTTTTCCCTTGCTTTAAATATCTTAAATTGATTGTGCTTCAAATGATCTGGTTGCTCTTTCTCAGCTTGACAGGACAGAGATGTTTTGCATCAGCCCTTTTAATGGTTTCCATATGTCTGGACACACACAGGCACACTTCCACTGGAATATCCACTGGGAGAGGAGCAAAGGTGGGAGGGGGGAAATCACTTTCGTTTGTTTACATTCATGAAAACTGCGGTTTTGAATGGGACATTTTTATCTTTCCAAGAAAGGGAAGCTAGGAGTGGCATTTTTCTTTTCTGTGAAATGGCTGTTTTTGTGTCCTCATTCCCAGAGTTTTCTAAAGCTGAAATTGCAAGGGAAATTTTCAGTACATAATAGTGCTGAAAGGCTAGTATTTGGTCTTGTTCTTTGAAATGCAGAGTTTGGGGTTTCTTGTGAATTTTCAACCTTCCTCTTACTATACATGTAATTAATGGTAGCTTATTACCAAGTTCTCATATTTGTAAGTTTGAGGGCAAGAGCAGATACCCTCTTGCCTCTACAAAAGTGAAGCAAACTATGTGGGGAAATTGTCTTTTTTAGATAGACACCTTTTAGAGTTTATGTCAATTTATACATGCATGCCACTTATGTTATCAGTTCAGAATTTTAAAGCAGGGTTGATTAAGGCAGCTAAATGCAGATTTGCAATACCAGCAGTTGTGGGTGTTGCTGATGGAAGACACCAGGTGACATGATTTTAGTTTTGCAAGCTGATAATTTCCTAGATGTGACCCCCTTGGGTCTAAAGTGCTGCTCATCTTTCATTACGTTTCCTGAATATTCGAATGAGCCATGCCCTGGAAAGGGACAGTTGCTTTTCATCTTTTCAAAGGTGACCTGGATGAGAGTTCCTCTGTCAGCCCCCTGTGGATTCAGCTGTCGGTGGTTGAACCAAAGTATTTCCTTCCCTGCTTTGAAGTCTAGATATTAAATACCAATAGGGCTGTGACTGGGAGAGAGAGGCAAGAGGGCAGTTGAGTCTTACCTTGAGATTCTCACGCGGAAGCTCCTCTCTATGACAGGGACATTTTAAAAGCGAAAGCTGTAAGCAACGCTTATTTCCACAAGGGTGCTTCTGTGTCACCCACCCTCCTGCGTGATAACATGGGAAAATATGAGAGTTATGTAAGGGCTAAAAGAGGTGGTGTCAGCTGCAATCTCATCTTACTGTTTTGTAGCCCCAAAACAAGGGCTGTGAAATGCTGTTTCTGCCACCCATTTGGTAAACAAAGAAACCCAGGAGCATTTCACATTGTCCCCTTTACCGTACCATAATTTGTGGCACAGAGTGTGCCCTTTCCTGCAAGACAGCTGTTGAGGTGGGCCGAGGGAGGTGTGGCGTCCATGTTATACGAGCACCCTCACTCGCCACATGCCATTTTAATGTACGCTTGTGGAGATTTTCCTTAGCGTTCATATCTGGAAATGTTATCCCTGTTTGCAACTCATCACATTTCGGAAGATCTTCGAAAAAGCCCCCCCCCCCCCAGTTAGGGTTCACTGAGCTGAAATTGGCCTTGAAGCAAAAGACTCCTTCAGCATAACCCAGGATTGCTTGAAAAAGTTTATTGGGGGTGTGTGGAACCATATCAAGAAGCTAACATGCAGTTATAAGTGTAGCAGGTATCACTGATTCTTTATCACTGCACCTGTGTGATTTTATACATAGCGATGGTGGTTTTATTTGCAGGGATGTATTTCAGGAGGACACTAATAAAGGAGTAAAACACTTTGTAAGAATCTGGAAAAACAAAGGACAGTGGTTGGCTCCCCAGTACATTCTCAAACTTTGCAATGCAAAGGATAACTTCTAACACATTTTAATGGATAAGCCTGTTTCTTAGAGGCTTCTCTCTGCATTCTGACACTAATCGCTTACAATAATTCAGTGAACTCCGTTAAACTCACTGGGACATATGCTTTGAGTAATGTCCATAGGATTGTTCCGCACGTGTAACTTGTGATAGTTCACTGGAACTGTTTCAACTGAGCTCAGCACTCGGGAGCACACAATATTTCATGGCAGGAGATTCACAGATTCAGCTGAGATAAATGCTATGGGGAAATGCCAAGCAAAGCACCACCATTTTGGGCTGGCCTTGCTAGCCAAGCCAAAAATTGTGTTGACTAGGTTCTGCAGTTAGGGGTGATTGGCTGGCATCCACCTATGCTGACTTTAAAAAATAATAATGTAGGAATATTAAACTCAACCACATTCTCACACCAACGAGCCAAAGTATGTAAGGCCACTTACACTGAGCTTCCCTTGTGGCGCAGTTTGCTACTCGCGTTTTTATTGGAGAAAGTTTTCACCCAGTAAGAACCAATAAGTGGTACTTTTGAATCCATACATAGTTGCACTTCATCTGCCCCTTACAGTAATATTGTCCAATATATTTGACTCCTACAAACACACATATATTTACAGAGGGGGCAGGGAGGAGGAGCTATTTATTCCTACAGTCCTTCCCCCTCCCCCCCAAAAAACAATAATTTCAACTGACCAGCTCCCAGTTCCCTCTCCTTTTTAGCATGGTGCTTTTCTGTTTCCTTCAGGGCCACAATCTCACAACTATTACTCCACCCTCCTCTTGGCTACCCA
This sequence comes from Podarcis liolepis, assembly GCF_965112155.1. NCBI lineage: Eukaryota > Metazoa > Chordata > Lepidosauria > Squamata > Lacertidae > Podarcis > Podarcis liolepis. Next base: position 16,251,799 of record NC_139564.1, on the reverse strand, counting down.
TCACCAGGCACCCCACCACACTTGGCGATGGCTCTCATGACCCTTAATCCCACACTAGACAACCCATGCTCATTGCTACATTTCTGGTGGAACCCTTTTTGCTCACCCCAAAACCCATTAGTCCTCTTGGCCTTGCTTACTGGGACAACTTCATATTGTAGCTTGAGCATTTGCAGGTAATAGTCTTCTTCTTCAAATGTAACTAAGGAAGAACTACTTTTGATGTTCCCAACCACTCAAGGATCACATAGGGCATGGGATAATGTCACAGTGCTCTGTAGTCAATCCTACTTGTCTGTGAGGCGACGCCACTGAACGGAAGTTCAAACAAAGAAGGGAACATTTTCAAAAGGCTTGAGATGGCCTTGCCTGATTGTAGCAGTTTGGCACCGCTTCAGATATTTTGGGAAACGAGCTAGTAGTTATTGAATTAAGTGCTGACAGTGACTAATTTTTCTGTCCTTTTTGTGGTTTTGCCCTATATAGTTGCTTGTAATTTACACCATGTACAATTTGTACTGTTTTGAGACTAGAATTTTTGTGACACTGATGGTATCTGTATAGTAGTTTTTACAACACGTATACAGTTAATCCTTAAATATGTTGAATATGTTAGCTGTTTAGAATAGACTAAATATTTAAGATAGCTAAGTCCTAAAGGAGGGTATGGTCTTGTTGTTGTTGTTTGGTTTTCCTTTGTGGGTGTGAAATAAGTAAATGTTTCCAGTCTTGAAATTAACCATACTGACCTGTTGAGTTTAGAGAGGGTGGCATGCTATATTGCCTCGGATGCTTTTAACGCCTTCTGTGCTGCTATCATTTGTCACTACGGTGGTATTAAGAGAGTTCGCACTTTCATAGGCAACTACACAGTTGCAGGCAAGCCTGTAGAACTGATGGCAGGATCATGTGATAAAGCTTCCATCTAACTTTCGGAACAACCAGTTTTTACAGCTTTATGGTGCGAAATCCCTGTTGTTTTCTTCCAGTTGCTTGGTTTCTGTAAGTGCACCCCAGGTGGTGAAACAGAAAGAAGCATATAACTGCTTGGAAGCATGTGGTTAATTTTCAGTGGAGCAAATTCAGTAGTTATTTCTTATCTTTAGTCTTTGCTGGCATATTTGTAAGAACTAGGTACTAAGTATGTAGAAATGACCTTGCTGTTGACAACAGTGGCCAATCAGATGTCTCTAGGAAGCAGAGCTTGTTCATGAAGACAACCTTTCCCTGTTATCTTTACCCCCGGCATCGGCCACAGGACTACTGCTGTAAACATGGAGGCTGTATTTATAACTAGCCATTAATAGACTTTCCCTTGCCAAAATTTGTCCTAGCGTTCTTTCCAGCCATAAGCTACTTCCCACTGCCTACATCTGTTGGAAATTCCACAAGCCTTCTACAACATATTTTTTCAAAAATGGTTCATCCAGGCCAAATTCCTCTCTGCTTATGTTGTCAACTTTTGCCATATGACCCTCCCATTCCCTCCCTTCTTTGCTTAAAGAATAGCAACTCGAAAACTGGGAAGAAACGTTTGCAGTTGGTGTGCTAGGACAGAGTGAAGGATAGATAATATGGGATTTCCCAAATGTCAACAGTATCCCCGTTAGATAACCATTTGACTTGGAGCAATTTATGAGGAGATTTTGGGCAGTGGGTATTTTCAGGAGTCATTTCGCTGCCTAAGGCAAAGAACAAAATGGCGCCCCCTCATTCCATGTACAAAAATTCAACTGGACTGCCAGTTGGATTTTACCTCAACACTGATGGTGGGGCAGCATCCTCCACTGTACTCGAGGCAGCAGGCCAACTTAGGGGGCACAGACAAGAGCAGAGATGGGGAGTGGGTTTAATTGTAGGGCAAGCCCTGCCAGTTTATCTGTTCATCAACATCAAATGATAAAGCTTTCCTGTTATGCTTGGGGGTGAAGGTGAAGGCTGGAAGCATGAATGTTCTTCTATTTATTTAATTTTTTGTGGGGGTGGGGGGGTGAAGCATATCTCACTGCATGTTGAAAAGTGGTTCACCTGAAAGAAGACGGCCTAATCCTTCTCCCTGATATTTCAGTTTTCTCATACAGGAAGGCCTTTTCTGGGGGGAAGTGTTCAAACATGCTTCAGCAGTGTGGATCAGGAGTATCGACCCCTTGATCATGCTGAATGTATAAGCTGAACATTGATGCAGGAAAGTTGGCAGTGAATGACTGTGGGGTGGGGTGATTTAGCTGGACACAACAAAAGAGTTCCAAGTTGCTAAAGCCAAAGACCTGGTGACTGACTAGTAGAAGATCAGAACTAAGCACTTTAGAATCAGGAAAAGCATTATTTTTAAAGCTCAATAAGACTTTTTGTAGCTGTTCCACTTTTTCCTAAAAGTTGTACCGCTTGGGGGGCAGTTGCTGTGTTTTGACTCCAGAGTTCCCTTTCAGAATTACAAGTTCAAAGCCACAAATCTTAAACCAACTAATCCCGAGAAGCTAAGTAGGAGCATGCAAACCAGCTTAGTAAACTATCCAAATACAGAATATTAAGAGTCCTCGTGGGATCTGGTGAGACTAGTCACAAGACAAAGCATTATTTTTCAGTGTGTTCCAATACACTTGATCATCCTGGTTTCCTGTCTTGATTATTCCCTTTCTCAATCTCTCACACAAAACATGTTATACTTAAAACTGGCCAATGAAGGCCAGCTACCAGATAAGAGCTGATTTGTGCTTTGTGGTGCTAGTCTGAGATGTGAAAATGGGGTTGGTTGAATCTGAATTATAGCCTATTCATTGTTTCACAGAAGGATAGGGGTAAATGCCTGTTGCCTGATCATTCAAAATAACAGAAGCTTGGCTGCAAATGCAAGGTAGCATGATGATGTCACAAAGGAAAAGAGGAAGGCTTCAGCAGAGCATGCTGGGAAGGCACGAGTGGCCAACCTTGGTCAGGTAGATGGTCTCCATCTTTGGGAATACAGGAGGACTGACATTGGACCTGAAATTTGTTCTTAACAGAAATATGTTTGGGGACCCTTGCTATATTACTGTAGTCTTCCAACAGCTGTTTTATAGAGGTGTCTTTACTGAGGTTTGCCAGGCATGGAATGCTTGGACTCTCCAAGATCCTATGTCCTTTCCAAGTTTTGATTCCTGGGTTTCTTTTCTGTAGTTTCCATAGATGGAACCTGATGCCTCAAATGTGCAAAAGCTCTGTAGCACCGCTGAGCTATGGCCTGGGTCCCTGTATCAGTTGAGAAAGCAAGGGATGGTCACTTCAGTGCTGAATTAAAACGTTATAAAAGCATGCAGAGGCAACAGTCATCACCCCTTTCAATCTGTAGTTACCACTTTAGTAATAGCTTCTTCTAGTTGGATAGCAGTACAGGAAATCTCAAAATAGATGCCAGAGCAAATTGCCCAGCCCTGTTGCTGAACATCATGAAATGCATCAAGCTGTTGTAGTTTTTGGTGGGATTGTGTATTGAAGGTTATTATGGCTTCATGGTCATCTTAGGGGAGTTTGTTTTTATGCAGTATGAGCCAATTCAAGAGGCACCAGCTAATATGATGTGTAGAGTTAAGGTATCTGAAGATACCTCTCTGGATCTCAGGGCATGTGCTGTTGCATGTGCAACGTAAATTAGCTGTGTGCATGTTGAAAATATTGATACATCCCACTCGTAAGTGGAGCAGCAATCCATTCATCTTCCCAGAGACTGACTGAAACAAACCTGACCGTAGAGCAGCCTTCCCCAACTTGGTTCTCCCCATGTATTTTGGACTACAAGGTCCATCATCCTTGGTCATGGGCCTGTCTAAAACATCTTGATGGCACCAGGCTGGGGGAAGTTGCTGTAAAATGAAAACCTCTGCTAGTACTAACCTTACACTCTAAATAATGAGTGAAGGCCCCTTTCCTTGATTGGCCACAACCAAAATAAGGTTAGGTACATTCTAGCCTTGTTTGTGTATTCTTCACCACCCTCCCTTTAAAATGTGTGTTATTGTTTCATGTTTCATCCTTTCTCCTTAATGGCAATTTCCTGGCTCTGATTTCTTCCTCACACCAGTGTGTTGCCAGTTCTAGCAAGGTTCAAGGACCAACAGAAATGGCATGATAATTAGCATTGATCTAGGGCAGCCTCTTCAGTCTCCAGAGGTTGATGGGTCTACAACTCCCATCATCCCTGACTACTGGTGAGCTGACTGGGGATGGTGGGAGTTGTGATCTTAGCAACCTCTGAGGAACCCAGAGATTGAGGAGCATTTGTCTAGGGGAACTGGGAAACAATCCTTATTGACCATGCTAGAAAATCGGACCTATTCAACTAAAAAAAAAGTCAATAATCCATCGTTGCTCCCTTCCAATTGATTTCCAGAGCCCGTCCCTTCCTTCTCCTCCTGGCAACGTGATGGCTTAGATTCCAACGAAGCTCGCCTCTCTCCTCAGGCTGGTCGCCTCATTCGCCAGCTGCTGGATGAAGACAGCGACCCAATGCTATCCCCTCGTTTCTATGCCTACGGGCAAAGTCAGCTGTACCTGGATGACACAGAAGTACCTCCTTCTCCTCCCAACTCACATTCATTCATGAGGTAGGTGAACAGGCCAGAATAAGTACCTCTGCTTTTAGCAGAAAACATAGGTGCAGTGGAATGAGGAAGGTGGCTTTCCCTCTCCTGGGAGAATCCTGGGAACCGTAATTTGCTAAGGGTGGTGGGAATGTTATCTCTGTGAGGGGTGGACTACTGTTCCCAGAATCCTTTGGGGGAAGCTATGTGCTTTTGAAAGCATGGTGTGGTTCTCTTCAGGTGAGGCATCTCACTCTTGTTTTCTCATTTCCTTTTCCAACTGATGCTCAGCGTTTCGTGTCTTCTGAACATGCTTGGTCCTCATTGGGCTGCTTTTGGTGTTGGTTGCCTTCTTGGTTTTGCTTTAAAATATTTTTCCTATTACTACCAACTTCAGGATTTTCCTGAGAATGTCAGTACCTGCCTCTTGTAGACCCTGTTTTGATTTCATTTCTGTCAGCACTCAACACCTGAGTTCGCTATTGTTGACTTGAGACTGCAGTGGGGCAGGGAGCATCTTTTAAGGTCTTGACTTTTGCCTGGAGAGATTCTGCCAGTCAGAATATGCAAGTTCTGGGCTAGATGGACAAATAATCTGACCTGATATTATTAGGCAAGTTTCCTTTGCTCCTGTATAAGGATCTTACTGGCTTCTTGGGGAATCTGGAGTTCTCTGTATCGTATAGAGCTTTCTTTCCTGTTAACACCAATTAATTCAGTCATTTCCTCGCCTTCATCACAGGAGAAGAAGTTCTTCTTTGGGGTCTTACGAAGATGACCGAGAAGATCTGACACCAGCGCAGCTGACCCGCAGGATTCAAGGACTGAAGAAAAAGATCAGGAGGTTCGAAGACAAATTTGAAGAGGAGAGGAAATACAGAGTAAGCTGTTCACTGTCAGTTGTCCTGAGGGATCGTATTGCTAAGCGGCAATTTTTTTTCTGTGGGTAGCACAGCAAAGGGAATGATTGACAGCCTTTTAAGACCTTTCATTCCTGGGCTGCAGTCCTGTGCCCACTTAAGTTGGGAGCAAGTCCCATTGAACTCAGGTGAAATCACAAACTTCTGAGTAAACATGCACAGGATCAAGCCATTCCATTCACTCTTTTCAGCTGGCTAAGGAATGCTACAAATTTGCATGTTGGGGTTTTTCAAGGTTGCATTTCTCTGTGATGGTGTCTGTTGCCCTCCTACCTGGGACACTTTGAAGAGCCTTTGACATTTGCAGAGAGAAGGTTTGCTTTTTTAGAAGCAAGTCCAATAACAAAGCATACACTGTTATTTCCTTTAGAATATTACCTATGCCAAGCAGCACTCATAGAGTAAGTAAGGTGCCAGGAAAATGCAGAGAAGCTACCCAAGTCTTTTGTGCAACCACCAGCCCCAACTTCTGTGACGCATGCAAAGTGGTTCCTGGTAACCAGAAGGTCCTTAGCTGTTATCCAGCTTTCATCACCGCAAATAAGCTCTTGAATACACCCTTGCTTTCAATATCTGTCATCTCCAGTCATTAAAAAAGCATCCCCATCTATTTGTCCTCCCCCTTATAGCCATCACACAGTGACAAAGCAGCCAACCTGGAGGTGCTGAAGTGGACAAATGACCTTGCAAAGTTTCGGAAGCAGCTGAAAGGTGAGATATCCTAGCACGTGAACTTCAAACTCAACGTAATTGTCCTGCAGTGGTTCCATCTGGTGCCTATTCTGAAAATACAACACTCTCGTTTTATTTATTTCTTCCTCTTCCAAAACTAGAGTCAAAGCTGAAGATGTCAGAGGAAGACCTAGCTCCTGTGATGCGTCAACGTAGCAATACACTCCCCAAAAGTTTTGGCTCCCAGCTAGAAAAGGAGGAAGAGAAGAAGCAGGATGTGTCTGATAAATTGGCTAAGCCAGCAGTGGAGGCAACCCTGGACACCATCCAGAAGAAGCTCCAAGAGAAAAGGACCGAGGCAAACCGCCCCGAAGACATTAAGGTACATATACCCTAGATGTGTGTACTGGGCATTCTCCCCAGCCAGCACGTGATTGGCCTTTTGCCTGAAGGGGGCTGCCTTGCTTAAGTTGAGGATTGGCAGCCCAAAAATAACATGCTGGCTTTTTAGATGCTTTCTCTTCCGTTTGCTGTTATGTATTGCTTATCATTCATTTGGTTACTATTGTAGTTTCCTGAACAATGGTTTGTATGAGGTGCGGCAAATAAAATGAAATAAATGGTATTGTGAATCAGGATCTTGTGCTCTGTATAGCTCCTTTTTGAGGGACTAGGAACGGGACGGGGAAATATTAGGGATAAATTTGTAGGAACCGCAGTAATGTGATTGTTTCCCTTCCAACCTTCCCTTGCTTGCTTGCTTTTTATACAGGATATGACCAGAGATCAGATAGCAGGAGAGAAGGTGGCTCTCCAAAAAGCCCTCTTGTATTATGAGAGCATCCATGGAAGACCAGTAAGTACATCAGCATCCGTGTAAAATGTGTTCCGTATTGGTTCACTACAAACCACGAAATGGGAAATTGTAGGAAAGTTTGCCAGTTTCTCGAACCTGTGCAAAAGTGCAGCGACCGATGACTTGGCTCTGTAGTATGGAGGGAAGGCTTTCCCCTGCATACTTCACAGCAACATTTTGTCACTACTTATGGTCCTTTGTTCAGGGAAACAGATAATTAGTCAAAATGTCCTCACAGTTTTTAATGTGACTGGTAGTGATGTTGTTTCTAAAAAGTCCGTTCCCACCCCACCCCACCCTCTTTCTGGAGTTGTTATATTCTCTTAGGAAAAAGTTCTGATTTCTTAAAACTTTGTGTTGTTGTTGTTTGTTGTTTATTAAATTTGTATACCATCGTGGGTGGCTCTGTGGGTTAAACCACAGAGCCTAGGACTTGCCGATCAGAAGGTCAGCGGTTCGAATCCCCGTGACGGGGTGAGCTCCCGTTGCTCGGTCCCTGCTCCTGCCAACCTAGCAGTTCGAAAGCACATCAAAGTGCAAGTAGATAAATAGGTACCGCTCCAGTGGGAAGGTAAACGGCGTTTCCGTGCGCTGCTCTGGTTCGCCATAAGCAGCTTGGTCATGCTGGCCACATGACCCGGAAGCTGTCTGCGGACAAACGCCAGCTCCCTCGGCCAATAAAGCGAGATGAGCGCCGCAACCCCAGAGTCGGTCACGACTGGACCTAATGGTCAGGTGTCCCTTTACCTTTACCTTTTATACCACCCTTCATCCATAGATCTCAGGGCAGTTCACAACATAAAAAAATACAATATAAAAACACAAAATACATTTCCTCCAGTGTTGATCCTTACAAAACTATGTTGATGATTCAATAAGTAATGAAAACATTTTGGAGGCATGGAGAGAGCCATCATACAGCTTATTTATGGCCAACAGCTGAGTGTTGTTTCCCCCCATTTGCTGTTCTGATAACGTTTTCTTCTTGTCTGTTTTTTTTTGTTATTGTTATTCTTGAAATGTGTGCTACTCAGGCCATTGTTTAAGCATTGCAATTGCCTTGTTTTTATTTTTCCTTCTTGGAAGCAGTGTTTCATGGCCCCACCTAACAACAGGGTTATTACTGTCATTATAGATTTCAAAGGAGGGTTACAGGGGCAATGCGAAGAAAACAGTTTCCAATAAGTAATTTAACTTGTCTGCCTCCTCTGAAAAGCCGGACACTGGGGGGTATAAATCCATGCAGAAGTTAAATCTGGTGCAGTAATATAAATGCAAAGAAATACACTAAACTACTTCCAGAAGCCCTCTTTTCATGACATCTCACAGCTTATTATGCTTCTCTCTTTGCAACATTTATCTTGTGGTTGACAAAGCTGCTTGTTTTGCTAAAGTTGCTGATAAAAAAAAGCAGAAAATGGGCAAAGGCTTTTTAGATAACATGGAGGCAAGAATAGACCTTCAACTTAGACCAGGCACCCCCAACCTTCGGCCCTCCAGATGTTTTGGACTACAATTCCCATCATCCCTGACCACTGGTCCTGTGAGCTAGGGATCATGGGAGTTGTAGGCCAAGGCATCTGGAGGACCGCAGGTTGGGGATGCCTGACTTAGACCATTGAAAGGAGCTAGGCATTATTGGTTTTAGAATAAGAAAAAGCCCTGCTGATCAGACAACCAGATGCTTACAGGAAGCTCCCAAACAGAACAGGAGTGCAGTGTCTCCAGCAACTGGTATTCAGAGGCATATTGCCAAGTTGGCAATAAAAATGAAGCCTAATTTAGAACTGCAGAAACGGAACTATAGATCTGGGCAGGGCAATCTGCCAAGCGGGTTGAAGGTTGGAGAACTGATGACAGAGAACCCAAGTTTTCACCAGGCTTCTTGGTGGATGGGAGAGAGGGGTTGGCCTCCGTTTTAGTTTCAGCACCTGCTGAGGAAGCGATAGTCCTGCCTTCTCGCAGGAGGTTTGGCAGAGGGCAGTGAAATAGTTGGCGCAATAGTCACAGTCTGTTGCTTCCTGCAAACTCCACCACCACGCCTCTCAAGCAGCCAACTGTGCCTTCGTCATTTCAGGTAACGAAACACGAGCGGCAGATGATGAAGCCCCTGTATGACAGATACCGCTTAGTCAAGCAGATCCTCTCGAGAGCCAACAGCATCCCTATCATCGTGAGTATAAACCTTTTCTGCATGGATAGCTTGAGTTGACCTTGTCTCATTGCTGGCAGCGAGAGAGGGAGAATCCTGGACTGGACATAATGTCTCCGTTGCAGCCATTTTTCCTGTATGGTAAACAGCTAGGTGAGCATGTGCATAGGAAGAGTAAAGAGGGCCAGCCCTAGCATTAGGTAAACTGAGTTAAATGCTTCAGGTGGTGGACCCAGAGAGGCAGATTTGGGAGTCCCCCTCCACGCCTGGCCACTTGCTTCCACTGGCCTGCTGTGCCTTTTCTGGCCATTCAGCAAGAAGAAAAAGAGTTTGGATTTGATATCCCGCCTTTCACTCCCCTTCAGGAGTCTCAAAGCGGCTAACAATCTCCTTTCCCTTCCTCCCCCACAACAAACACTCTGTGAGGTGAGTGGGGCTGAGAGACTTCAGAGAAGTGTGACTGGCCCAAGGTCACCCAGCAGCTGCATGTGGAGGAGCGGAGACACAAACCTGGTTCCCCAGATTACAAATCTACTGCTCTTAACCACTACACCACACTGGCTCCCTCTGCCCTTGCCTCATTCCGGATGGCGCAGCTTTGAAGAGGCTAAAAACAGTGCCGAGAATTAAGGGGCAATTTTTGAAATTGCTGTAGGTTTAAACTCCACCCCCACCCCCGGCCGATCCCCCATTTTGGGCACCAGTTAAGAGTTGCAGCAGTTCCACAGCCAGAACGCTTCACTCTGATGAAGGACCTTGGGCCGTCCTAGACGGAGGAAGGAGGTGGAAAGCCATGCCAGCACTGCTGGCCCTAAAACAGCAGCAAAACAACAAGAAGAAAATAAAGGCGGGGGAGGAGACCATTCAGGCAGCACAGTCTCTTGTGCCAGCCTTGGGAGTCAAGTACTTCTGCATGGGGAGAGCTGTTGCTGCTGAATCAGTCTCAGAGGCCTTGGGGAGAAGGCCCTCAAGATGGAGGCAGCGTTTCACAAAGAGATCTTAACACTACTAGCATTGCACCTGTGGTCCATGTGGATGCTACCATCTGCACTAAACCCCTCTCTGGTGTGGGTTTCTTGCACCATGCCAGTGAGTAGTAAGACAGGGAGCAGTTCAAGCTCTTCTCAGTATGCAGACACCTGAGATTTGAGTATGCTGAATGAGCATGACCCCTGGGGTCAAAAATCTCAGCCCCCAATATCAATGGAATTCCTTGTCCATAAAAAAGCAGGTAGTTCACCCCACATATTCACCACCTCGATTTTCCATCAGCACTGTATACTTAAGACTTCTGGCAGTTCACAAGGGAGACGGGGCCAGGGACTTGGCTTACGTTTTTCTTTGAGGGAACCAGCATCTCTGCCCAGTTGACCGTCCTTGAGACTCCTTTGGCTGAAGGGAGGGAGCAATTAGACATCCTGTTTCTTCTGACCCGTGGAGGAGAAAGTACAACAGACAGCTACAGTTTCCCCCACAAACACAGTTGTGCTAGCAGAGGAAGACAGAAAGATCCCACTTGAATAGAGGTTGGGGCATCTCTCTTTCTCCCCCCACCCCCAGTTCAAAGACACATATGTTAATTTCGCATTACAATCTGTACAGACTTCCAGAGAGTCAACCGCTTTGGCACTTTAAAAAAAAATACCATAGTACAAAAGGTAGATTGCAAATTGACTTTTCAGCTGATACAAAATTCCACATCGAAAAAAGAGAGAAATGGAACCCAAAATTCTATGCTTAGGGGAAGAGAATTGATGCCTCGGGGACATTCTGGGGAATAGCATTTTTTCTGGGTTGCAGCATTGACTTGAATCCTAAGATAACTTAAGGAAATTCACAGACGAGAAGTTTCCCATCGCCTCCTTCCCACTGGTCTGTTCCTCCCAAAAAGCCTCTCTAAGAGAGTCGGGTCATGTGGGATGGGAATGGGGCAGCAATAGGAAACTTGTTTTTTGTAAACTTCCTTAAGTTAGCATGCCTCTGACCCAAGCTTTGATTTTTTAAAATTTTATTTTTTTGAAAGAGGAAGTTGGCACAGTTTGAGATTATTTGTTCCATGTTTTGTCAAGCGGGGGGTGGGCAGTAGTTGTAGGAGGGGGAGCTGCCACGTTCTCCTGACTGCAGGGCCTAATTGTTGAGGAACATATTTGAAGTTTGCCTTTGTGACCGTGAGGACCAGCCAGACACGTGAATTCAGAGCAAGAAAAAGGGAGAAAATGTGCCAGTTTCCACATTGGGTTACTGCATCTCTTGAGTGCACTGTGAGTGCTGCTTGCCAGGCCTTCTGGCCATTCAGCCAGTGCAGACAAGAGATACTTTCCTCTTACTTTCTGCCTCTTTATTTTCATGAATGAGAGTTTATCTAGTTTGCTGCTGCCCCACCCCCCAAGCCTTCGCCTTGGCAGGGGAATAAAAGTTTTCTATTCAGATGAATGGATGGGATGCCATTTGGGTTATTGGGGGTTGTCACGTTTACCCTGATAAGCACATGCTTCTTCTGGGCCCAGGACACCACCCGGCAAAAGATTTCTCTTCTGCAGGTCCCCTTGAAAGCAAGAGGAATTGCACAAATGCAGTCTTCAGTCCCATTAATTTCAGCAAGCACTTAAGCAAGGGAAAGCTCTCTGAGGGGTTGTTTTGATTCCATATGCATGGAATCAATGTCATATTCCATATGATCTATGGCAAGCATCTGAGTAGCCACTCCTCTGCAGTCTGGATCTCCATCTCGCTCACAACCATACAGTTCCATTTGAGCATGTCTGAATAAGGCAGCCCCTGATTGTGCATCAGAACTGCCTCTTGCACCAGAGCCTTTTTGTTGAGGCTCATTTGCTTAGCCTTGGGAGTACACTGCAGCCATCTTTCTGCATCTAAGAGCATAATGGGTAAGGCAGCCACTAGACAGTGTTTCCATATTGCGTGGAAGGATGATGACAATAATAATAATGGTGGTTGTTTGATTCGACCCTGACACTTCTTAATTGAATGCATTCTTGGGGAGACTTTTAAAGGTTTTAATCTGGAAATGAATGAGGAAGGGGTCATTATGTAACCTGCTTGTTAACGCCTGTCACAGGGTTCCCCCTCCAGCAAGCGGAGAAGCCCTTTGCTGCAGCCAATTATCGAGGGTGAAACTGCTTCCTTCTTCAAGGAGATAAAGGTGAAAAAACCTCCCACTGCTAACTCATTTGCTTAGCCTGCATCACTTCCCTTCTCCCACAATGAAAGTGATAGACACCCCTCCTCCCTCCCTCCCTCCCTCCCTCCCTCCCTCCCTCCCTTTCTTTCTTTCTTTCTTTCTTTCTTTCTTTCTCTCTCTCTCTCTCTCTCTCTCTCTCTCTCTCTCTCTCTCTCTCTCTCTCCATAATTGTTGGTTCTTCTGTCATGTCTCCAGGAAACAAAATCAGTAGCTGCTTTTGTCTAGCTTCCTTTGTCCACGTTCTGCCTGCCTCTGTTACAACTGACCCTTCAGTGCCTCCTCCTTCCTCCTCTTTTGCCTCCCTTTTGATTTGCAAAATGCACAATTTATTCCTTGCGCCCTTGGCGCCTTCTCCTTCCTAAGATGCTGTTTCTGCAATTATTACTTCTTACCTTTCTTTGGCTCGTATGCTGGGCCTTGGCCCAGATCTACAGCCGCGGCAGAATAAGGTGGTAGAGTTCTGAGGGGGCAAGAATAGACCGTACCACTTCAGACTGCAGGTTGAGGGATCTCTCCTGAATGTCTCCACTTCTGCAAGCTTTCTACTCCAGAGAGGGTGGCTTCCTTTTTGCTTAGGAAAATATGTGGGCTGGAGGAATCCTTCAGGAACGCACTAAAGGCGTTTGTCTGCATCGTCTCTTCCAGGACCAAAAGCCCCTACCCCTACTTTTTCAGTTCCCAGATATGAAATATTTGAAGATTGAACATGAATGTTTAATACCAGTTTCCATTGACTCAAAGCATGGGCAGCTACCCGCCCTCCTAAACCAAGTAAATCAATAAAAAGATTTAACTTACTGAGGTTCTGCCCCTTCAACATAAAGCCTGCTCCACTAGCATAAATCCTGGCTACACACCCATGGCTCGGAGTGATGGCGGCTTTTTTGGTTCTGCCAAATCCCAGTTGGCAAAGCCCCCTTTGCACTTTCCTTGGATGAGAGCAAAGCCCTTGGCAGCATTTGCTCTGGGAGCGCTGCAATTAGAGGAGAATCTGAGCTCTCCCACCAGCCAGCCCTTGGAGCCGGCTCACAGTGGCAGCCTCCGTCGCTGGCTTCAAGCGTTCAAGTCACTCAAGATGAAGTGATAACCTGTCCAAAGTTAGAAATGTGAACTTCCACAGCAAACCACCCCCCCCCCCAAAAAAAAAATTTAGTTAAGCTGTTCCACTTAACAAGGCAGAATAACCAGGCGTTCTGTTTCCTTGCTGCAACGCAGGGATAGGAATGGATTTTGAAGGGCGGGCCAGCTCTACCACAACACAACCCAGCAACTCCTGAGGTTCTTCCCATTCTCCATCATCCCTTGACCATGTGTGGGGAGAGAGGCCCCACTCACACCTCACTCCAGGGGCAGAACTTGAAGGAAGCTTGTGAATTGTGCTAGGAAAACCTCTAAGTCAGACATAGGCACAAACTCCGGCCCTCCAGATGTTTGGAACTACAATTCCCACCATCCCTAGCTAACAGGAGCAGTGGTCAGGGATGATGGGAATTGTAGTCCCAAACATCTAGAGGGCCAGAGTTTGCCTATGCCTGCTCTAAGTCATTATATGCCAGGTGTTATCCAATTGTTGTTAGAAAACCTCCCCCATCAATCCCAGGGATGATGGGAGTCCAACAATACTTGGTAAGGTCACCAGTTCCCCAACCCTGCTCTAAACCAAGGGGGGAAAGTTAACGTCCTTTTGGTTCCCTTCTTCTCCTGCATTTAACTTGCCCTGACATCATTCTAGGAGCTTGTGGAGACTTCTTTAACAAGCTGAGGCTTCCATTACTTAAGCTTTGCCTGCCTTAGAATATACAGAAGTCTTGGAAGTGGTCTCCATGCAGCAGCCATTATCCATCAGCTGCGTATTAACGCTTGCAAGGGGCCTTGGGCCTGATCCGGCAGGGATCTTCTCGCAATCTGGTGCTACAGACCGCTTCTTTGTGTGTTTGGAATGTGACCGCGTTGCTTCAGGGAATGCGGCATGTAAAGGTAGTGCAGGCAATGGTAATCATTGGCTCCGAAATGTCTCTGCAGGAGGAAGACGACGGTTCTGAAGAAGACAGCAACACGAAACCAGATTTCACAGTCACCATAAAGCCAGACTTCAACGTGAGAAGTTTCTTGGACCATCTAGAAGATGATGGCGACGGCTTTGTTTCTCCGGTGGATGATAGGATCTCTTCAAAAAGCAGCCAAGATATGGGGCTGTCAAATCTTCATGCTGCCTCCATGTATGTCAGGTTTCTGGCTGTCATTTTCATGTTCTGCGTACTGTGTGTTTGGGCTAAGGTGGTAACTAACATTAGGAAAGGGATCTATAATATATAATTGTTACTTATACTTTCTTAGCAATGGGAGCTGAACTGTAATAATCACCATCTGTCCTGTGGCGGTTATCACTTTAAGGTTGTTTTGCTTTGTTTAGCTTTCTGCAATATTTTTGGGTCTCCGTTTGGGTGTCCGCTTTTGTTTTGATTTTCTTTATTCTTAAATTACATAGGCCAGAACTTGTAGAACAGCTCCAGGAAGTCAGGGAGGAGAAGAAGAGAATCAGGAAAAAACTGAGAGATTTTGAGGACAATTTCTTCCGGCAAAACGGAAGGTAACTTTATTTCTCTTTCTTATCCCCAATCCTTCACTTTGCCACATCAGAACCTTTGTTTTATTTACCATCATATTCAGCATTTACTTATCCTTTACAATGCAAGGCACTTTGCTTGCATCTTTACAACAGAGGTGGGCAACCCATGACCTTCTAGATGTTGCTGGTTTAACTTCCCATCTTCCCTGGCCATTGGCCATGCCAGCCTTGACTGATGAGAGTTTGAATCCAGCATCATGTGCAGGTTCTCTGTCCCCAATTTATAATAGTGGTATTTTTTTATTCATGTGGTACCCCCAGGGAATCTCTGTTGTCAAAACTGCCTTGGAAGCCAAAGAAGCACAAGCTGCCTCATTCAGAATTTACTTCCTGATATGGGTTGAGACAGCAGCATTCCTTTCTAGACTGCTGAGCATAAGCGGAAACCGAGAACATCATTGGTGGGACCGCCAACCCCACCTTCTCATGTTCACCCTTTCAAAACTCTTATCCTTCACACATGTCAAAAGACTATCTAAACATATGTGCAGATTTAATGTAAGTGTGCAAGTTTTGTTTCTGAAAGAATGTGTGTGAATCTGAGAATTATTTCCAGAGGCAACGTGAAGTTTCTATTCCGGCCCTGGAATGAAAACAAGCTCTGCCATTCCATTTTCATGTCACGACAGGCATTGTGGTCCACAAGAGCCCACTGTGAAGTCTAGAAATTTTCTTTTTAAAGATAGTAGCCAAGCTTCTCTGTTTCCCTACAGGGAACCTGCACCATTCATGTAAGGAATATGTCCTGTCCACTTTCTTTCCTTCCTGTAGAAAGTTGTTTGGTTGGTTGGTTGGTTTAATGTGTATGCCACCCTTCATCCGTAGATCTCAGGGTGGTTCACAACATAAAAATACAATATAAAAAACCAAAATGCATGATTAAAACAAAGGGAGGTGGGGCCACAAGCCTATAACCCCTCTCCCCCAGTAAATCAGTGCCTCCGATTACAACTTTGGCCTGTTGCTTTCCCTCCACCTTTTACTCATCCTGGTATTAGCTTTTCTTTCGTTCATCACCTCACCCTGGCATTTTCCGTACATGTTAACTTTTGAGTTTAGCGGATAGATGCTTGTCTGAAGCATTTCCACCCCACCAATCTGGATTGGCAAGGCACACCTTTTTTTTTCTTTTTGTGGCACCTCAATTTGTGTCAGGATTTCGGTACCTCATTCAGCACATAGTTAAACCAGCACATAGTTAAACCAAGCCAACTTGGGATGGCTTTAAAACCAAGCCATCTTGGGATGGCCGCCAACTTGGGATGGCTTTAAAAGAGAACCAGGCAAATTCATGTAGGCCAAGGCTATCGGCGGCTCCTTAACCGCAATGGCTATTTTCTGCCTCCGCTGCCAGAGGTGTTATGCCTCTGAATTCCAGGTGCTGGGAATTGCAGGGTGCTGTTGTGCTCACATCCTGCTCGCAGGCTCCCCGTAGACACCTGTTCAGTGACCATGAGAGCAGGATCCTGGATGGGCCCATTGTCTGAAGGAGAAACGTCTTCTGAAAAAGCCTTCCCTTCTGCTTTCTTGCAGGACCGTCCAGAAAGAGGACCGCACTCCTATGGCGGAAGAATACAACGAATACAAGCAGGTTAAGGCCAAGCTGAGACTGCTGGAGGTCCTCATCAGCAAGAGAGACATTGGCTCCAAGATCATGTAACGAAGGCGCGCTTGACCTTGCCGGTAGAGTTAAGAAGTTGGCCGAGCCAAAGGAAGGATTGCTTGAAGAACTCAGTGAGGTCCTTGCGCTGCGAGGGCCTTCTTAGCAGCAATCCCGGGGCTGTGTCTGACAAGGAGGAGGCCCCTGCATCTTTGCTTCAGACTTGGGGGGCCTCTCCTGCCTCCAAGCTGGTTCACCCAAGCCAGCAGGAGGGGGCTGAGGTGGGTGATCCACTCAAAAGACTCGCCACCCACCCCACAAGGAAGGGTCCTTCTGCTTTGATCAGCCTGCGACTTGTGAAACGCTTAGACTAACGAGAGCCTGATTTTATGCCTTCTCCTGCGTGTCAACGAGAGAGAGGTGAACTAGTTTGAGTTATCATGAATCGCCAAATAATTGTCTGTAATTGTCAGACCAATAAAGCACCCAGGTCTGTTCTAATGCGGAGGAGCTTGCATCCTGGGTTGATTCTGTGGCTTTGAAAGAAGAGGCGACACCTCCTCCTCGTGCTCTCGTGCTCAAATGCAACCTCAGATTGTTGGGGCTGCGGCTTTTCTTTTCTTGTTAAGGTCGCCCTCAGTTGAATGTTTCAAATTGGTGGGAAAGCACTGTGTGCCACCCTTGGCCTTTTTTTAGTGAGTGGAGAGAGACATTTTCTTGTTCTCCTGCTTCCCCTCCCCGTCCCAAAAACAATATTTCACACTGGCGCTTCTCTTCGAAATGACGCAGAGAAGGAGAAGAGCTGAGGAAAATGGGAAACTTGGTAAAATCTGGTTTAGCAAGTTAGAGGGAGCCCTCAGAGTTGAGGCACAGATTGCAGCTTTAATCTCTCCCATGCGGAGGTGTCTGGGCTGTGGATTCGAAACTGTGTCCTGAAAATCCTTGGGACCTTAATAGAGATTCCTCAATATGAAGGTCTGTAGCAGGCAGACAGGCACGCTACCCTGAAAGAACCGTGTCACATATCATTCATTTTCTCCTGCAGTGGTGGTGTCACTCTATAATGCACTATTGATTCATGTGGAGTCATGGTGAGATGCACCAAGTTTTTGCATTGGTTCATTGCAGTTGTCCAGAGGTTTCTCAGCAGACAAATTGGATGCAGAAGGGTTTCCCAGGGTTAGAAAGTGTGGGAAACCTCTGAGCAGCCTTTCCTTGCTGCTGCTTTTTAAGGACAGTGTCGGCTTACGCCAAGGAGCCCTTACAACTGTTTGTTCCCCCCGCCCTCCCAAAATCTTAATGGGATCCAATGATAATGAGGCGGCAACATTTTTTGTTGATGTTTGTAGCCGCACCTTGTTGAACGCGACTGTCTTGTTGCTGTACTTTCAAATAGCTTGTGTTAAAAATCATAGGTACAATGATGCACTTTAGAGAGACAGAGGAGAGTTTTATATTTTTTAAGAAAATCGAAAACCAATCATAAGAAAGCGTAACCAAAACAGTACTTTAAAGAAAGAACAAATCTTTTGTCTACCTGACTTGTGTGTGTGTGTGTGTGTGTGTTATGCTGTTCTTTTAGTAAGGAAAAATAATGTCTAAAACTCAGCTTTAAGATTCGTCTAGAGAAGCAAGCAGCTAACAGGAATCAGCAGAAACCTTTCTAAGCACCAGCCCTGGAGCCCCCTTTTTTTTTTTTAATGAGCACTTGATATAACGAACAATGTCTGATCAGAGTTCATAGAAATGCTTCCTCTGCTCTGTTGAATTAAAAACCTGGTGACAAGCATACTAAAGCCCTATTAAATAAATGCCCCTCTGAAGTGAATAGCAATTACTAAGATTATCATAATCAAAACTGATGCAAGCATAAATGTGGTTCCAGAGAAAACTGAGCAACTTAACTCTGTGAACCTTATGAGAGTGGAGGGGTTTAGACTCATTTTTAAAGAGTCACCCATTTATGCCATGTGGAAAACTGTTTTTGAAATTGAGGGACATCTCCCAAACATGGTTCCAGTTACAGATAGGTAGCCGTGTTGGTCTGCCATAGTCAAAATAAAAAATTCCTTCCAGTAGCACCTTAAAGACCAACTAAGTTAGTTCTTGGTATGAGCTTTTGTGTGTATCTGAAGAAGTGTGCATGCACACGAAAGCTCATACCAAGAACTAACTTAGTTGGTCTTTAAGGTGCTACTGGAAGGAATTTTTTATTTTATCTCCCAAACAGTTTGTACTACTATGGTTTGTGCAGCTGGGCAGAGGCTCCAAAGCAGCCAAAAATTGCATTAAGCCAAGAGCGAACTGCTTTCATGAGACCTAAGCAGCTGTTCAAACATGACTTTTCTTACCGAAATTGCTGCTTGCTAGATTTTTAAAAACAAAAAAATAAGTGTGATGTGTCTGTGTTAAGATCTTTTGGGGGACGGGGACGACCGACTGACATAGTACAAATGAATGAGAGTGAAGCAAGGCGCATGTTTATATATTACAAAATGCTAATATAAATGAGGTCGAGATGTTTATTTTAAAAGCAAAATGAGAATGACACGTTAAATGAATCACTTAACAAATATAAATGCCTATAATTTTTTTTATATAAAAAAAGAAGGAAAACTTGTAATTTGTTCATGGGTTTACACTTGAACAGTCGAATTGTTTAGCTTTTTTATTCATTGAAATAAATGTGGAGCAATGAACACATCTTCTCCTAATCATTTTGTTAGGTAGGCTTCCAGGTTTGTGTATGTTATATATGTGCATCTATTCGTGGCCCCAAATTGCTTTTCCCCCGTCACCAAAATGAAAGCACTTGTGGACTCGAGAGAGCAAAAACTGTGTGGGTTAGTGGTTTCTTCTCATCCCGACTCGCTGGCACAAGATGGAAATTCAGGCCTGGCATAGAAGCCAGCTTGCCTTGAGGAGGCGCCCTGGGGTCAGCTCAGCTAGTGGTTTGAGAGCAAGAACTTGCCACAGATTCCTGAAGCTCTCACACTCCCTCCCGCCATCTTCTTGCCTTTAGAAGAGAACCAGATGCTTAAATGAAACAGGATCCTCCCCGACAATGGAAGAATAAACCTTTTCCAAAGAGGTTCCCAGGGAGGAACCAGCAAGATCTTTTAATCAAATCTGCCTGTGGTGAGAGGAGCAGGTAGAAATAGTGGAGGCCTGATCCTGATCTTTCCTTGGGACTAGCCATTAGAGGCTGTGGGGGTAGAAGAAATGCCAGGATCTCAGCAGTGAGCGGACAGAGCTTTCCTACTCCTAGTACAGGAATTCCTGGATCACTTTCTTTGCAGCTGTCCATCAAGCCTTCGGATACTTCCAGCCTAGCAATTTATCCTGTATGTGGGGTTTTGCTGGGGGAAATTTGCAGCATGCAAACGGCTTTTGCCATTCGATTTGTCTGTGGATACAGTGGAAGGGAAGGAAGAGGGGGTGAAACTGCCGGTTGTGTTACTGCGATCAATGCAGAAGGGTACCGAGGGAATCTTAATTCAGGGTTGGCTCTCGTGAGGACTTCGCCTTACAATAGGGGATTATTTAGATGCTGTTTTAATCTCCATTAGCATCGCTTTTAAGCAACCTTTTCCCACTCTTACCATTTTAATTCCTTCTGTAGTTGGCTGTGTATTATTTCACTTGAAGAGAGCAGATTCAAACAGGCAGGCAGGTGTGTACTCCAGTCCTCCACACACCTGTGCCTCCTCAAAATGAATGAACCCGAGTGACCGCATGTTTGAATGGAGAACCTGCACACAGAGCATCATCTCCCTGCCTTCTTTCTGAGGCTTAAGCTTTCAAAGTTTTCCCCATATGAATGCACAGGTGCCCTCTCCAAATTACTTCCCAAGTTTCTTGGAGGGACAGCTAAACTGGTATAAAATTGTTGTAGTCTAGAAATCCTACCTCCAGTCTCTACTAGGGCTGAGCGGAAGGTAGTTCCATGATTGAGTGGTCAATTTCTGGGTGATTTGCCATCGATGGGTAAGGGTTTCTGCCTCCCAGTTGTTTTAACAATACCAAAAACAGCTTTCGCCCCAGCTAATTGGACTGCTGAAATAAAGGACAGTGAGCTCAGTTCAGTTATAATACCGATTACAAATTCCTGTGCTTAGGATGTGCTCAGAGGCACTCTTTTCTTTCATTCGAATGGTATTTTGCACCTGGCTCTCGCTAGCAGAGCTCTAGCAAAAGATAAAGTAGACCTGACAAACCTAAAATCTGTCCACACCCTTGTAACAAATTGCAGTGAAAAAAATCATCCTTGCTGTTTCCCACGTGAGTTTTAACAAATTGATTCTGCCCCACTCATCAAAAGGAAATCATGAGAGTTGGGAACGAAAATGCCACAAACAGAAATTCTGCTGCTGCTTTTTCTCCTACATGACACTTTTGAGAAAATTTGATTCCCTCCGTACTTGAAAATGACAAATGCTTTATATCCTTTGTACAGCTCCCCTCTAGGCAACTTTGCTAACAGTTGTCCTGCAGGTACTATGGATTCTCTGAAATATCCCCGATGCCAAAAGAAACTGAACAGAGGAGACTTGCAAACTTCTTTGAATCTCCTGTGGAGAGGGGTATAGCCAAACCTTTTACAGTGGCAAGAAAATTGTGTTCCACCTTTCTAACACCTCTGCAGCACCGCTGGGTGTCAAGGTTGCTTCAAAGCATATATTCCAAGTGTTATTTGTGCCTGTTCTCAGCCCTCTCTGTGGACATTTGCATGCACTGACAATCCCATGTTCTTATTTTGTGTATTTATGTAGTGAAGGACCTAGTTATGATATAGGTGTCAGGCACAATCCCAGGGACGTCCTCTCTGCATGAGCGTCATTGAAATAGGAGGACAGCACACAAGATGACTTCAAACCTTTTTTGAGTTTCATGTACTGATTACAGCTGGAAAGCTGAAAACAAAGCCAATCATATCATGCAGCTGTAATAAATGCCTTTGTCAGACTTCAGTCTAGGTTTCAAGACCACCCAACTTAATCCTGTTCATGATCTGCTTGATGCACCTGATGAAATCTTGTGCGCTCTGTTCTGTGTTTACAATCATTACTTAAACTCAGCAAAATTCAATCAAAACACTGGTGGTTTTTTGTGGTTTTTTTAAATGTAAACCTGTAGACATATAATATATATATATATGTACATTTTTCATACAGGCTTGTATTTTGTATGAAACAGAAAAAATAAAACCTATTTTTGACTGCAACAGCCTCCATCACTCTTGCTAACAGGGTGGCAATGCTCCCAGTTTTTCTCTTGAGGTTTAACAGTAGGTAACAGTGGGACACGGGTGGCGCTGTGGGTTAAACCACAGGGCCTAGGACTTGCTGATCAGAAGGTCAGCGGTTTGAATCCCCATGACGGGGTGAGCTCTTGTTGCTCAGTTCCTGCTCCTACCAACCTAGCAGTTCGAAAGCACGTCAAAGTGCAAGTAGATCAATAGGTACCGCTCCGGCGGGAAGGTAAACGGCATTTCCGTGCGCTGCTCTGGTTCGCCAGAAGCTGCTTAGTCATGCTGGCCACATGACCCGGAAGCTGTACGCCAGCTCCCTCGGCCTATAAAGCGAGATGAGCACCGCAACCCCAGAGTCGGTCACAACTGGACCTAATGGTCAGGGGTCCCCTTACCTTTACCTTTAACAGTGGCAATCCCACTGAAAGCAACTAGTTGTGTGACTAATCTTCGCTCCTAACTACAACCATGTCGCTTTATGGCTTAGGCCTCTATAATGAAGCAAAGCCCCCAGCCCATTTCCATTCCAGGGGTAGCCAACAAAAAGCCCACCAGGCGTTACACTACAGTTCTTGCCTTTCCTGACTCGGGCTGGTGGGAGCTGTAGACCAACAACATCTGGAGAGGGTTATGTTGCAGAAGATGGCGTTAATAAAAGAGAAGCAATATTGTGTAACACCATCTACTAGTTACTTATCAGAAGCTATTGGTAAAGGTACTTTGTCAAGTCAGAAACATGACACTTGGCTAAGTCTAGCCACCCAATCATCCTATTCATTTTTCTTGGCCTTGTTTGTGCTTGCAAGTTTTAAAGGAGACTTAAAAGGACTGCCTAGATCTGGATTGCAGTCATCCAGATTTAGGAGAGTTAACATGAGATGGCAGCCACTTACTCAAGACGTCCTGCAGCTGTTCTAACTAGCACAAATGGTGCAAGCATAGGGGCATGTTCTTTTGTCGGTTCTCAACCTCTACGAGAGAAAAAGTGGTCCCTGCTTTGCAGACAGAAGGTTCCAGTTCTGTACATCTCCAGTTAAATGGACTGAAGCCAGATGCTTTGGGGGGGGATCTCTGCCAAGTCACCAGAGAACCACCAGTAACCAAAGTCCATATTGTGCCAAGTGGACCAGTTAATGCCGAGTAACAAAAGAAGGCAAGGGAACAAATCCTTGAAAACGGCTGGGTTTATTAAAGCTCCACATATTCGAAAAATACCCTTTTCCTTCTCCAGAGACAACCACCTAGAACCAGGCCATTGAAGACAAGCTGCAAAATTAAATCTGCAAAGCTGTATCTGATGAGAAGTATTTGATCTTGCAGATGGTTGCCTTTGATTTAAAAACCTCTGGCAGCTTCTAATTAATCCCAAAGTTTTCTTAATCCTAGAACAAACAAGTGGTGCCAGATCTCTGTGACATTCCTGTCCCCCCCCCCCCCCCGGAAAGTAGCACATTGGCATCCGGATTAAATTTTCTGTCAAGAACTAAAAATTGACAGAGGAAAAGTATGGCCCTTTGAGAACCCCCTTTGCTGAAACAATGGATGTCTCTTTTAGTATAGGTGGGTATGAACAACATAAAAAAGCTGCTTTATAATAGGTCAAATAATTTGTCCAGCTCAGAATTCTCTACCTTCTCTCAGCAGTAGCTCTCCACAGATCCCAGAAACTGCTCCCTGGCCCTTTTTAATTGGAATGTTGAGGATTCTGAGAGTTTCTACATGAAAAGGAGATTCTCTTCCAACAAGTTATGGTCCCTCCCTGAACATTTTGGAAATTCTGCCTCTCCTCACCCCCTGCTTCTAAAGGCAAACACAAAAAATAGTGGATTAGTACAAGTGGGCGCGGGTGGCGCTGTGGGTTAAACCACAGAGCCTAGGACTTGCCAATCAGAAGGTCGGCGGTTCAAATCCCTGCAACGGCGTGAGCTCCCGTTGCTCGGTCCCTGCTCCTGCCAACCTAGCAGTTCGAAAGAACGTCAAAGTGCAAGTAGATAAATAGGTACCGCTCTGGCGGAAAGTTAAACAGTGTTTCCGTGTGCTGCTCTGGTTTGCCAGAAGTGGCTTAATCATGCTCGCCACATGACCCGGAAGCTGTATGCCAGCTCCCTCGGCCAATAAAGCAAGATGAGCGCCGCAACCCCAGAGTCGGTCACGACTGGACCTAATGGTCAGGGGTCCCTTTACCTTTACCTTACAAGACCTAATGTATATAAAAACACTTAACTGACCACCACTATCAAATCCTCGCTCATTACAGCTGCAAAAA
The DNA here is from genome assembly GCF_965112155.1 of Podarcis liolepis. Classification (NCBI taxonomy): domain Eukaryota; kingdom Metazoa; phylum Chordata; class Lepidosauria; order Squamata; family Lacertidae; genus Podarcis; species Podarcis liolepis. Next base: position 16,227,695 of record NC_139564.1, on the reverse strand, counting down.
AGGAGTGTATTTTCCAGCCCATATTTTGAAGCCATGCTCATGGGTGAGAGGGGATCCTATTCTCAGATGGTAAGGATTTGGATAAACATAATTTGGGTACTTTTCAGTCCCATGTCATTTACTAGACAGTAGCAATATCATTTGTGGGCAAACCTAACAAGCTTTTGTCTTGGTGGGTTAGAAGCCTCAGCTGTTCATTTTGGCATGTTTTTTGTAGAGGTGTGTGTATATATATATATATGCTTTAGAACTAACATTGTGTTTCAGGTGCCACTGAAACTTTCCTGGAATAACACAGCAAATGCCACTAACGCTTTCGAAAGCGAGTCCCCCGCCTTGCTTGTCCTGTTCTACAAATCATATCAGGAGGGGGTATTATGAGGAACAGGAGAAGGCGTTGCTTTCGCTGATATTGTGTTGCTTCCCAGCACTGGAATGTAAGCAGGAACAGAGTTCAACCTACACTGGAACTTCCCTTAATGCCAGCAAATTGCACGCTAACTCTGGGATTAGTCGCACTAAAACCAGCTTTGGGAAATGGCCAGAAACCATGTGAGAAGTCACTTTCTGGTTGTTTACCCATTTTCAAACACACGCCCAACCGTTCATCGAGCTAGAAACATGAGGGCCTTTCATGACAAACATGAATCTCCCCAGCTATCCAGTCCATGGTCCTCACACAAACTTTAATTGTGGATTGTTTTCATTATGTATTTTGTTCTCATTTTGTATTTTTATGTTGTGAAACGCCCTGTAGTCTTCAGATGAAGGGCGGTATATGAATTTCATAAAGAACAATCAGTTCTATTTTTCTAGAAAAAGAGGTGCCTGAACTCACCACAAATGCCTCCCTTGTTCTCTTAGAATGGCAATAGGGCACACCCTGAGAGGTGCCGGAACTGAGTGCCTGTGAATTCGGGGGGGGGGGGAGCCCTGATAACAAAAATAGTAATAGTAATACAGTGGTACCTTGGGTTAAGAACCTAATTCGTTCTGGAGGTCCGTTCTTAACCTGAAACTGTTCTTAACCTGAGGTACCACTTTAGCTAATGGGGCCTCCTGTTGCTGCTGCTGCGCGATTCCTGTTCTCATCCTGAAGCAAAGTTCTTAACCCGAGGTACTATTTCTGCATTAGTGGAGTCTATAACCGGAAACGTCTGTAACCTGAGGTACCACTGTATTATCTTCCCCTTATACTACCAAACAGGATGGAAGAATGATTAGGAGAGAGGACATTCACAAGTCCCATTGCTTCTGTTATCAAAAGTTTGAACAGAGCTGGGAATAAAGCCATCTGATTTTGCCATAGGTTGTGAATAGTTCGGTGGATTTCATGATTTCATAAATCGAAATAGCTATAGGCCTGAACCATTTTGTTGTTTCCAGGACTGCCCTCCCCCCCCCCCCGGCCAAAGCTGGATGTTTCTGGAATGTTTATCTCCATGTGGCTTGGGCCTATGTGCCATGAATGACCTTTACCTGCACATGCAAGCGTTGTAACATGGATCTATGGTAGGTGCACAGGAATAGCTGCAAGCACTGGGTGACTGTGATGTTTCTCCTTCATACTTCCAAGCCTTGTCCAATCCTGAGATTTTCTGGTTCAAGCACATCATTATAGGTCATAGTTCTATAACCACCCAGTTGTACCACGCTTGAAGGAAACATTACATTTATTGCATAATACTGGGCTATGTACACACATAGAAAATAAACATCTGATAGAGCTGTATTTAACGCTGTAGTACAAAGAGGCTGATTGGCTACCCAAGTAGCAAATCAGAGTGTTAATTCCTTTTCTTAAAACAAAATAAAAATCCCCTGATACCTTCACAGCTTTTTCATCAGAAGGTGCAAAATACGGTTTTTATGCTACGATTAAGCAAAGGATAGATAAATACCGAGGCCCCAATCCAACCCAAGAAGACTGATTCAACGCCAAATTTGACATGGCATCCTATGGGGCACAACACCACTTGGGACTGCCAACAGGGAGTGGAGGGTAAAATTCCTCTATCCCCTGCGGCCCAGCTGGCTTGGCCCATGTCAGCCGAGCAAAGTCAAAGGTCAAATCAAGTTTGGCACAGAGTCCCTATGATAACAGCCGAGTTGTGACCACCACTCCTTGCAGAACTTGAAAGGTCATAAACAACCAGCTTTAGCAGGACCCAGGCCACCTTGTTATATAAATAAATCCATTCTCCAGGATCACAAGTTCAGATCAACAATGGACCTTGGAAGAGAGGAGAGTGCTCATCATGACATCTATGGTGGATATGGGTTCTTCTGGGGTAGGGGGTCAAGAGGCAGGGGTCTAGAAACTGCTTCTCTCAGTGTAAATGTGTGCCAGGGTCCTGCATTTCTCCGCAGAAGACGAGAGATAGTAACATCCAGTTCAGAAATAGGGGACCTGTGGACCTCCAGATGTTGCCAGACTCACGGTCCCATCATCCCTGACCACTGGGCCAGGCTGGCTGGGGCTGATGGGAGTTGGAGTCCATCCAATATCTGGAGAGCCATGGAAATCCCATCCCTGATGGGGCAGGATGGTGGCTGCTGCCCACCCTTGGGCTGAAGGTGGGAAAGGGCTTCTGTATTACCTTGCAAAAGACCCCCAAGTGCAGAGACAGTGGGGGGTGGGAAGGGAGACATGAGGTGTGGTTTTGTGGAGGAATTGCTGTGAGAATCCCATCACTGAAATGGGGGGGCAGCGAATCATCACTGTATTTCAAAACACACACACACAGCTGTTAAAAAACACCCAACAGCATAAAATATCAAATAATTCAGGAAGGCCACCTAGGTCTTCATGAGCATTGCTCGTTCCCATCCCTCTACATGCAAGGCCCTGAAATTCTTCTGGTAACACAGAAGGCAGTAAAATTATTTACCCCTCCTCCCATTTTTTTGTAGACAATGGGAAACAAGGAGCAGAATACGTTAGAAAATTCAACTCATAAAACCTTCATTTCTGCCCAAACATTCACATACTAATCTTCTGTGTGTTAAATTATCCATTTCTTAGCTCCCCGGTACTGTTGAACACCCAAGGAGCCAGGCTTGTTTTACCACAGAAATTACCTGTGTTTGGAGAGGTGGTAAGGAACCCGTATGTGTGCGGTCAAGGAAAGCTTTCAAACAGCTTTATATTTCCAAACTGTGAAGAGACATCTCAAAATATTGAAAGTATTTTTAAACAAGAGGACAGGCGAGGAAGGGGAAAAAAGGCATCTATCAGCCAGTAAGATGAAAGACGACGTGTCAACAGATTTTTGTTTTTGAAAAGTAGTAAAGTCAAAATCCTGAGGAACGTTGACCAGACTTCACTGGGGGTGGGGGGTGTCCTTGATCCTATGCTCTTCCCTTCTCTCCTCCCTGCACTCACCCTCCCTATCTCAAGGAGTATCTTTATCCCATTTCCCTTACAAAAATAAAAACAAGACAGTATTTCCTTTCTATACAAGAATTGTCTGTGTTGGGGGCAGCTTCCCCTCAGGCCAAGCTGAAGCCCTCATAGTGGTCGATGGCTTGAGTAAGTCTCGTGCTCAGGATTTCTTTGCTGCTATACTTGGGGAGGTCGAGGAGGTTGTAGCAGGTGTGTGCCACCGGCAAGTACTGCTCCCCGCTGGAGGTGGACTGGATCACGATACGCAAACTCGACATGCCGTAGATGGGGATGCGGTCGCTGCCGGTCAGAAACACTGGAAGGGGGGACATAAAAGCATCAGCAGAGCCCTGAAGAGGCCGTCCTGTTCTCCCAAGTGGCATTCGAAGGCATCCTGGATCAGGCAGTGGAAGCTCACCCATCCCAAGCACCTATCATTCTAGTTACAGGTAGGTAGCCGTGTTGGTCTACCATAGTCGAAACAAAATAAAATAAAAAATAAAAAATTCCTTCCAGTAGCACCTTAGAGACCAACTAAGTTAGTTATTGGTATGAGATAGGGTCTAAGATATAAAATAATATAAAATAAATGTTCATAAATGTATCGGGCAAACACATACATACGGTAAATATATAAACCACGTGTCTGAAACAGTACAGGAAAACAGTCCTAAAGCCATTTTGACTCTTGCAGTGACCTCAAATATTCCTCTGCAGTTTGGATGGCAATGGGAAAAGCCTCCCCATTGTCTCTGTGCTCACAAATCCTGCCTTAAATGGCACATTTAGGCATGAATAGGGTGAGCCTGTGACCTGGACTCAGGAATTAAGTATTTATAATCACAAAAGAATGGCCAGGCTGTCCAGGTAAATCCTTTAACAGGTTTCCGGCCAGACAGGATTCTGCTGTAAACCGCCCCTTCTGTGATGTATGTATGATGTATTGGGCGGGGGGGTCTTGAGCTACAGGGTGCAATTCAAAAGTCTATACAGTATAAGGGCTTGCACACCATTGTTCTGGGTTCCTCCTCCCTCCTGTGTGTGGGGTGAGCACCCTGTTGCAACAGTTTAATAAAGATCAGGCTTACTAGCTGTTTTGCTTCTTAATATTCTCTGGTTGGCCGCTGTTATTTTTCTAATAACAATTCCCTTTTAAAAATGCCAACACTCTTCCCTCATCTCATTCTTTCTGCTTCCTGAACAAGTTAAGAAATCGATGAAAACTATTCTGTTTCAGTGGGCCTGTTCAGGCACAATATTTGGTGTTATCTGTCCTTAAATTTGTTTCTAATGTTTTCTGCTTTATTCTTTTAGAAATTTTAAATATGTGGAGTTTTTACTATGTTGTTCTTTTTATATATTCGAAGTGTTTGCTTCCCTGGGCTCCTTTGGGAGAAGCAGCGGGATATAGATTTAAGTGTGACAACACCAATACAGGCAGCTCCAAACCTTGTTTTCCACATTCAACAAAAGCCACATGTTGAGTCTCCTCCTTGCCCACTTTGGATTGCCGACTGCAGAGAAAATTCCACGAACAAGGGAAGATTCCCCGCAAGCAGAGACGGCCAGTATCAAAAGCTTCACCACAATGCAGAAGTGAGATCTGGACAGGAAGTTCCAATCTCAGCAGCTCACTCCCTTCACCACTGTGCCAGAGAACAGGTAAAGAGAAGCCTGCCACCTGGTGGAAGGCATTCAGGTGTGTTTCATACAGTGGTACCTCCGGTTGCAAACTTAACTCGTAACATGAGGCACGCTTTTCCTAATGGTGCCTCCTGCTGCTGCCGCACCGCCGGAGCGCAGCTTCCGCCTGCATCCCGGGACAAAGGTTGCAAAAAGGGGCATCTACTTCCGGGTTAGCGGAGCGCGTAACCCACAGCATTCGTAAGGGGGATGGTGCATAACACGAGGTACCACTGTATATATTAAGCTAGCAAGAACAAGTTATTGGCTTTGACTGCCGAAATCCAAGGGGAAACTGCCATCGCACTAAAAAACCAAAACTAATTACTTACAGAGAAACTTTTTCTTCTTTTCCAGAGGAAACTCGTGAAAGATCTCCCAGAACATTTGCACGGTTGGATGGGTAGCCGAGTAGTCCCCTTTGTAAACTGCGCTCTGTAAAAAAAGGGTTAGTTTTAAGAACTCATGGCAAACCTGAAAGACCGCCTGCCCCTGTATGGACCTGTAAGAACGCTTACATCATAGGCAATAACTCCCAAATGGGCATTTTATGCTGTTGCCCCTTCTATGGAATGTCCTTCCCTCTGCCACGTGTAAAGCAGCAACTACCAATTGCTTCAGACGTCTTGTAAGGACTTTTAACTTTCTGTCCAGCCTTTCCCTGACCCATTAATATAGAACCCTGATTTATGTGTATGAGTCCCTTGAATTTCTGTTTAATGTTATATCATTTTATTGGTTTTAGGCTGTATTCTTGTTTTAATGGATGTTGTGTTTTTGTATCGTGCTTGGAGATTTTTAAAATATTAAGAAGTTTAGAGATGCTTTCAAATAAACAATGTAATAACTTTCAAAGGCATATACATATTTTGAACTTTGTAAAAGGACTCGGAAGGTTGCAAATGCTCACACCGCATTCTCTTGCTTGGTCCAGGAGGGTTCTAAATATCTTCATAATTTAGTGATGCAGCAGATTGAATTCCAAAGCTGTTGGATGCTGATTCCCCTGACACAGCTGTTCACTCAGAGAGGAGGTTGAACCATTTTGAACCAACACGCTCTTTTAAGAACAGGACCTCTGCAGCTTTCCAGATGCTCCAGTAAGGCTGCAATCCCAAACATACCAGCTAGGAAGTCAGCCCTATTGGACACAGTGGGACTTACTTCCATGTAAACACACACAGGATTGGGCTGGCAGTGGAAAAGGAGGAACAACACTGAAATGCACTGAGCACAGCATATTGCAAAAAAACCCAACCAAAGCCAAGCCTCGTTATTATTTTACTTCAAGAATCATTTGAGCAAGGGCTTTGCTTTCATGTTTAGTTTACTGTTTGGTGCTTTCTCCAACAAACTGAACCTTTCAGCAAAATTCTCCTGAGTGTCAGACTAGGAACAAGAAGGTGCATGTTCATATCGCCTACTTAAGTCAGGAAGCTAACAGGTTGATATTTCAACCTCTCCTCCCTCGCAGGGTGGCTGTGAGGATAAAATAGAGGAGGAGAACCATGCACACTTTGGAGGACAGGTGAGGGGGGGGGGAATGGAGAAAACAGTAAATAATTAAGAGAGAGGTGGGGGCATTCTTAGGTCTCACATCCTAGCCAGACAGATTGGCAGAAGGTAAAGATTAAGGTTTTGCTCAGGACAGTAGTGTGGTGGTCAGGTGGGATTGCTATGAGGAATTATGAACAATGAAGCAAGCCATTGTGTCAGCAATGAAAGCATTGCTTGAAATGGGCTTGAGCCATTTGACATGATTTCTGATCAATCCAAGCCCCTGCATCTCTGCCCCATTTCTCTTGCCTGACAAGTCACGTACACAGACCGGTTGCTTCACCAGGCATCCTCAGTACGTAAGATAAGGAGGTAGCTTTGATGTAGCTTTTGTGAATCTTTAGGTAGATTTTAAGGGCCAGGAAGAGAGTTTATAAGAAGGCGGTAAATGCCTGACTTTCCTTTCCGTCCTTCCTTTCCTGTTTACTGCCCGTTTATGACCTCCGGGTTTGCTAAATGCATTCCTCCTCGATTCCTGTTTATTTAGCCTAAAACATGGATGCATGCCCAAAGTAGTTCTTTGTAGTTAAAAGGATTTCTCTGATCTACCTTTGTCCCCACGTGGTGATTTTTTGAAATGCTCATGGGAAATCTGATTGGTTCTTACAAACGCTGTGTAAGAGTTCTTTTGTTAATAAAATGGCCTGGACGAGGGAGTGGCTATTGACACTTCCTCCCAGGGTCTTGCTGGCCAAGCCTCGTATCTATTTTATTAATCAGGGTCCAGTCCTTCCTTTGCCTTCGGAACACAACAAGTAGCAGTTCTAGATTCACAAAGGGCAAAACGTACAGAAGGATGTGCCTGCTTACCTCTTCCAGTTCCTTCCAGTTGTAGTTGCTGCTCCCTACGATCATGGCTCTCAATTCGGTGGGCTGGAACATTTCTAGAACTTTACCCCCACACACCTTCAGGAAGCCCGTGGAGAAAGCCACGTACCACTCGTCTACCGAAAGGTTAAAGACATAATTAACGTATGCGTCGACGAATTCCTCCCTGGGGGATTCAAGGAAACAGCACTGGTCATTACAAAGAAGCAAACAGTGGCAGATAAGGGTGTTGTCGGCTGAAGCCACTGTCCACCCAGACAGCAAGGGGTACCGCTTCCAAAAGTTGTTTGGAAGATCACACGCATTTCATAAAATGCATTTACACTGCAAACCACTGTATAATCTGCACTACTTCGGCACAGGATTTTTAAAATTAAAAACGTAACAAATGCCTGCAGGATCAGGCTAGTTAGGCCCATCTAGTCCAGCATTCTCTTCCCATAGTGGTCAATTGCATGAACCAGCTGGGGGGGGGGGACTTCCCCTTCTCCTTCCATCATATTTTCAGACTCCAGAAAAATAGAAACCTCAAACCAAGCTCTGGGCGATGTTTGCCTATGCAAATCTATGGCAAATATTATCAGACAAAATATGCGGTGTTAATCTAAAAGACTTTGGATCCATTTTATTGTTTCGCGTTCCCCCTCTGGACCAAACCAAATGTCAGGAAACAAGGAAGGATGAAGAGCAGATAGCAGAACCTTTCTACCTTATTGCATTTTTTTGTTTTCCCCCAACACAGTCTGGTATTTTTTTCACGCACGGTCCCTCGTGGCTCCTGCGCAACAGTACTTCTCCCCCCCCCACCCCCCTCCAACTTTTATTTTCTTAAGATTTCTATCCTCCCAATCTGAAGAGCCCAATACAGAGTCCTCTTGTTAGGCTCATCCCAAAACAGCCGCTACGAAGGACCCTGTTGTGCCACTTGTGAGATTACCACAGAGAGCATCTTTAGGCATCAGATGGTATGCACCTGTTATCTTTCTGCACTGGAATTTTGTCTCCGTCAGGGATGAGGTTCTTCTGCTCCGCCACTCCATAGCTTTCTCTGCACATCTGTTTGTTTGTTTTCCCACCCGAGAAAAAGACAACAAAATTGCTTCATTCTGTATCTCATCAACACAGCTTAATACAATAAAAAACGACATTAAATCATATAACTGTAGAGTGGGAAGGGACCCATGGGGGAATCATCTAGTCCAGCGGTTCTCAATCTGTGGGTCCCCAGATGTTGCTGGACTACAACTCCCATCATCCCTGAGCTCTGACCTTGCTAGCTAGGGGTGATGGGAGTTGTAGAATCTTTTCCCCAATTCAGGACTCGAACTCATGACCTTGAGATCAAGAGTCCCACGCTCTACCAATTTGAGAGCAATGTGCAGTTTATCTCTGACCACATTTCCACACCCTTGGCATACTGCTGGATTGTAGCCAATGAGGCACAATCCAGATTAAAATCAAATGAGCTCCATTTCCATCGACACCAGGAAGAACTTCAAAATGCAGCTAAACCTTCTCTGTGGTGTCCATTTCATGAACATGGATCTGAGCCAAGAAGTACACCCTCAAAATGGGTGTTCTTTTGACAGCGTGGTGTAGTGGTTAGAGTGTCGGATGAGGACCTGAGACACCAAGGTTCAAATCCTCACTCGGCCATCAAGCTCACCTTGGGCCAGTTGCTGTCTCTCAGCCTAACCAACCTAGCCTATTTTCCAAAAAAAAAAGCTAAAAACCTTTTGGTCGACCTTATAAAAAAAAAAGCTCAATCATCTTTTTCAGCTCACTTTAAAATACTTATTTCTTATTTTGGTGTTCCCCAGAATAGGGCTCATCTTATACATGGGGTCATGTTATACACGGGAAAATACGGTAAACGCAAGAGACAGACAGATAGATGGTCTTACCGTGAAATATAGGCAGAATGTCTCTTCAACATCATCCCCAGGGTAATCTAAGAGCTGTTGAAGACTCCTAGAAATAAGGTAAAGGAAACATAAAGGCAGAAAGACGTGAGGAGAGAAGAAAAAATCTGAATCTGAGACACACCCTCTTCCTTGCCCTGCTATTAAGGATTTATGGTATCAAGTTTTAGGATGAAATTGGGGGAAAGCGGGCCAAAAAATACAATCAGATCCAAAAAAAGTTACAGGAGAGAGTTTCAATTTGAATTATTTGTTTATTAACAGTGGCAAAAAAAATTGAAACACTGCTGCATACTGGAATCTTCCAGTTACATTAAAACAGTGTAAAAGAAACAGTACTGTATGTGAAATGCAGAATTCTTAACCGATGGATATATGATAAGAACTCAAAGAGTCACACCCAAACAGTTTCACATTATATAAGTATATAGATTATCTATAGCACGTAAAAATGGTAGGTTTCAGGAATGCGTTCAACCTCACACATTATTTTCTGTTTTGTAAATATCATGTTTGTATGACTTTGTTTTGCTTTTTATTTTAATGGGTGTAATGAAAATTAAAAATTCTCATCCCCAAAAGTAACACTGATATTGGTTTGGGGCAACAGAACTCCAACACGAAATATTCTCATTGGAGAAGGATGGAAACATAGGTGTATTCCTTCTTCCAATGGTTTGCTTTTCCCCCTCATAACAGGGACACATCCTGCCTTCCATCCCCAACCCCCAGCACTGCCCCAATTTTATTAAAGTGTGATTGCCAAATTCTAGGCCAGGGGTCAGCAAACTTTTTCAGCAGGGGGCCGGTCCACTGTCCCTCAGATCTTGAGGGGGGGCGGACTATATTGGGGGGGGAAGAATGTGCGCGCGCTGCCGATCCACGCGGCGATTCCCGGACTGTGCACGGGCAGGATCCAGAAGGCAATTAGGCCTGATCCGGCCCACGGGCCTTAGTTTGCCGACCCATGTTCTAGGCCAGCCGCGAAGCGGACAGGAAGACAAAATTCCAATACTTTCTACCTTCCTTCCGTGGGCGAAAGTTCCTTCAAGTCTTCCAAGCACGGCTTCACATTCAAGAGTTTCTTGTAGAGGGCCAATGGAAAGTGAAGATCCACAACAGTGAAGTTGTATATGGCCAGACCACAGACGATGCCAATCAGGTGGAACCAGTTGTGCTCTACAAAACACTTCGGACACACAAAGAGAAAGACTAGTTAGCAGGAGGAAAGCGTCAGCGAGGAGCTGGAAGGGTTTAGAGCTGGAAAGCGGCTAAAAATCCCTTCCCTGGGCTGTGAGTCTCCAAACTACAACAAAGCCAGGGTGAATAAAAATCAGTGATTTAAAAAAATATATCAAAAAAATCGAATTTTTAAAATTTTAATCAGATTTTTAAAATAAAATGCTTTTGGAGGGAAAATCTTTATAAAGATAGTTTTCTATTTAAGTTACATTATAGTCCAAAGGCTATTCATCAGGAAATAAGGATTTGTTTTAAGTTTTTCATGTGTGCTAAAACTCAAGTCTGTTTTTTTAAAAAACAAACAAACCATTAACCATATCAGTTAGCAAACATGGATACATATGCTATAATGTTATTGTTTTAGTTAAATAAATTGTTTAAATTGTTATTAAGGAAATAATTTTTTCTCTCTTTCCAATAAAGTACAGCAGAAAAGTTGTCCAAATGTAAAGTTAACTTATTAAACCTCACAATAATTTCATAATTATTTGTCCATGTATTTCTAATAGTATAACCAAATCAGTAAATTTTTTTATATACAGTGGTGCCTCACAAGGCGAAATTAATCCGTTCCGCGAGTCTCTTCATCAAGCGTTTTTTTCGTCTTGCGAAGCAACCCTATTAGGGCTATTAGCGGTTTAGCGGCTATTAAAGGCTTAGCGGCTAAAAGGCTATTAGCGGCTTAGAAAAGGGGGGGGAGCAAAAAAAATCTCAAGACTCGCGAGACATTTTCGTCTTGCGAAGCAAGCCCATAGGGAAATTCATTCTGCGAAGCGCATCGAAAAATGGAAAACCCTTTCGTCTAGCGGGTTTTTCGTCTTGCGAGGCATTCGTCTTGCGGGGCACCACTGTAACTGTAAAAACTACTCTGAAAATTTTTTATTCCAAAAATGAAACCTTCATCTGGTTGTAAATATTAAGCTTATACCAGAAAGAATGAGTCTTTCTGTAAAAAAATAATGATTTAAATCAAGTCTTTGTGAGTGCATAAACCAAGCACACTTACGGTATCCGAAAACCACAGCAGGTTCGATTCAGGGTAGGAGGTGAACATCCCATAGATGGGATTCAGGAGCTCTTTCAGTAGCAGGAGGAAGAACTCCTTTGTGACGCCGCCAGCATCAACCGCCTCCTCGCCGTCGAAGATCACCTGCCACGATGCCCAAAAAGGAACTTCAGCAATTGCAACGGAGTAACAGCCAACTGAGCCATACTCCGAGTAGATCCAATAGACTTAAGTGCACCAATTTCAATGAGTCACTATGATACCATTTTAAGCAGAAGAGGATTCCCTCAAAGAATTCTGGAAGCTGAAGTTTTCCCAGGGTACTGAGAGTTGTTAGGAGACCCCCTATTCCCCACACACAGAACTACAATTCCCAGAGTTCCCTGGGAAGAGAGATTGATTATTAAACCACTCTGGGAATTGTGGCTCTGAGGGGAAACGGGTGTCTCTTAACATCTCTCAGTATCCTTAACTACAGTTCCCAGAATCCTTTGGGTGTTTAAAGTGGTATGATACTACTTTAAATGTGTGGCTATTATTGCCTACTGTCTTAATGTAATTCTTCTGTTTCGAGCAGCACCCAGAGAATTATGAACAAACCTCAGTATGCTTTGCTGTGGGAAACTTGGAGCAAGGCCTCAGTAGATTAGGCATTTTTTTCTATGTGGGGAGACTTATTGCCAACAAAGGTCAAAGCTATAGTCAAAGCTATGGTTTTCCCAGTAGTGATGTATGGAAGTGAGAGCTGGACCATAAAGAAGGCTGATCGCCGAAGAATTGATGCTTTTGAACTATGGTGCTGGAGGAGACTCTTGAGGGTTCCATGGACTGCAAGAACCTATCCATTCTTAAGGAAATCTGCCCTGAGTGCTCACTGGAAGGACAGATCCTGAAGCTGAGGCTCCAATACTTTGGCCACCTCATGAGAAGAGAAGACTACCTGGAAAAGACCCTGATATTGGGAAAGATGGAGGGCACAAGGAGAAGGGGACGACAGAGGATGAGATTGTTGGACAGTGTTCTTGAAGCTACCAGCATGAGTTTGACCAAACTGCGGGAGGCAGTGGAAGACAGGAGTGCCTGGCGTGCTCTGGTCCATGGGGTCATGAAGAGTCGGACACGACTAAATGACTAAACAACAACAACAAATGCACTCATATGCACTCCATTGTGTGAGCGGCCACTTTCATACTGAAGTGATACAGGCCAGACACAGATTTAGTGCCTCACTGAGGAGGGCCAGGCCCAAACACCAAACAAACTATTGCAGCGAGGAGCTGCCACGGGGCCTTACCTTCAGAGGCTTTTTCAGGTCAATATCCGAATGGATGCTCAACTCCCTCAAGGCGTCGCCAACCAAGTTGGTCCTACGAACATGGAGGACCAGGAAGGGGCTTCGAGCCAAGAGGGGCTCAAGGGTGAGGAGCATGAAAACGTTCTGCAGATTCGCCCCACTGATGGCCACCTATCAAAACCACATACAAAAGTCAAGAGCGGCAGCAGCAACGACAAACAACAAATGTACTGAGCCCCTGGGTTCTCCATTCCCGGCATAGAGGAAGTGGTATCTGTGGAAACAGGGTTTACTGGCAATTCGCTTTGGGCAGGGGGTAGAAGTGATGCTGTGTTCCCTCCTGAAAACAACATTCCTGTAAAACCAGCTGCTTTGCAAGGATGCCCTCCTAACTCGCTTTGCCCCTTCCTAGTGTTTGGAAATATCTTGACTGGGCCAGGAAGAGTGCCTATTTCCCTGCTAAAAATATCCACGTAGGAGGACTGGGGAAGGGTGTGCCGTGTGCCTCCCGCACAGATTTTGCAAAAGTTATTGAAGATCAAGAGCCAGTAGGAAATCTGGCATCCCATTTTTTAAACCCCCCCCCCCAAAAAAGGAAAAAAGTCCCCCCCAAAATTGATACTACTTTCATTATGCTGAGACGGTTTCCTTGTTGTTTCAAGGTTTTGATTAATGCTTTTCATAATATGGAAAACCCTTGTAACCCTTGGGGGGGGCAAAGGTCAGTGCAGAAAATATGTTAATAAATGCATGCATGGATGAAAACGGCTGGGATTGGCAGAAAGAGGGGACCTGGCCGCCCTACCTGCATCTGCAGCTCAGCATCTGTCTGCAGCATCTTGGTCTTGGCTTGCGCATCGAAGATGAAAGGGTAAGAGCACAGAGTCACGGCATCCTGGAAAGTAGGAGCAGTTCAATTTAGTGGTGGCAGCCTGGGCCTCTGCTGAGAACTACTTTGGCAAGAGTAATTGGAATGGTTACCTGCATAATTGATGGTCTGACTTTCTGGGGAGAGGGAAAAGGACGAGGCAAGACAGAGAGAGAGAGAGAGAGAGAGAGAGAGAGAGAGAGAGAGAGAGAGAATGAATAATGTGTGAGCTTTTACATAGAGCAGTACCATCGGTTATGTTTTAATCCTATCCTTCCCCCAAAGGGTAGCCTATGTTCTCACAACAACAATATGAGGTAGGCTTAGGAGCAGATAATGTGGGTGGCTGACCCCACCCCCAATAAGATATGTGGCTCCTCTGTCCAAGTCCTACACCATAAACACTAGACCAGGGGTCAGCAAACTGTTTCAGCAGGGGGCCGGTCCACTGTCCCTCAGACCTTGTGGGAGGCCGGACTATTTTTTGGGGAGGGGGAATTAACGAATTCCTATGCCCCACAAATAACCCAGAGATGCATTTTAAATAAAATCACACATTCTACCGTCTGCAGGCTGGATTTAGAAGGCAATTGGTCCGGATCCAGCCCCCAGGGCCTTAGTTTGCCTACCCATGCACTAGATTAAAACAAAGGCTGGCCCATTTCATGCGTCTTTTTTGCGGTTTGCAAACTACATGCACACACACAAGCTGCCTCTCTGTGGAGTAGTGGCTCTAGGACCCACCCAAACCCATTTGGTAGAGAAGGTTGGTTCATGCCCCTCGAACCAAGAATGAACAGAACCTGCTAGAGAAGTGCCAGATATGTTTTATTTAGGGTCCAGTGTTCCTTTCACAGACAAATCCTCTTGCGTTTCCATTTCTCCCACATCTTTTTGTTCGCTCCCCACCCTGCTTTTGGGCTCAGGGCTCTCGTCTTAAAGACTCAAGAGTTCCACCATCACCTCACCTCACCTGCTGGTTAGGGACTCGCTCCTACCCAATGCCCTAGGCCTCTCCTCTGGCCTCTACTCCAACAGGAGGGTGTCTCTCTTTCAGTTCCCAGTGCCTCCCCCTCCCACGTTTCAAAGGAAAGTTTGTCACGCAACACTGGGGTGGGGGAGGAAGGTGCTGCTCAAGAAACACATTTCTAAAAGGTCCACCGGACACACAACTAATCTTGCAGTTCTTGGGATATTGGCCATTAACTGTATTTTTAGCTGCATCTTGAAGTTTCCCATACCTGAGACCATATGGGATGCCAAACATGGGGAAGATGGTCATAGTTTGCCCCAAACCATGAAGCCCACCTGCAGCCTAGCAGCCCACCTGGTTTCTATACTACCTACACTGGAGATATTTTACATGCATGCATGTATAGATATCTTATACACACAAACGCTTGCTATTTTGAGAATATTGCTGGGGTTTTTCTTTAAAAAAATGGGGAAAATGGGGGGAAACCCCAGCTTCTAGCCCTTGTGGGGAGAATGATCTGAAAACAGACTTGGAACTCAAGTTTAAGGTTCCACATGGGATTTCAATATCCTGAACAACCGTTCTTTCCTCTTTGCCGTCTACCACTTTGTCTCTAATGTCCACATCAACCCGTCTCTCTTGGATCCTACTGGGAGACCACATAATCCCTAAACTTTCCATGTTTCCCTGACATCAAAATCTTGAAAACAAGCTACATATGCACGCTGACCACTTACAATAAAATCCTATAACGACTGTGGAATTTGCATTTGTACCGTGATCCACTTTGACACAACGCTCATAGCTTTACAGCTGCAACCCCTGGATTGTTCCCTCCCCTCACAAACAATTGCATGACACCTCTTACCATTCCAGCTTGATGCAAAAACCACATCAGGTAGTCTTCCTGGATATCCACCAGACTGGAAATCTCTGGGATATAAAACTTGTCATATTCTACGTGTTTTACTTTCTGATTTACCTGATTTGGGAAAGAAGGAGGAAACAGTTCTTTGAAGAAGCAGAGAATAATAACCAGTTCCCTCAAACAAAACGGCATGAAAACCCAACATTTAAGTCAGTTACAAGCAGTACTAGTACAGACACGTGCTGAACAAGTTTAGGAATAGAAGGAACACCGAGAACAGAAAGGTCACAGCAGAGGAATGAGTGGTCAACACAAGCCCAGTGCACAGAACTAGGTGCATAATGAAAGCAAGGGAGATTTAACATTTGCAGAAGGGCCTACACGGGCACACACAGGCAAAACAAACCACAACCTTTGTACATCAAAACAAGGTGTGGTCTGAGCCTAGACACCAAAAGGGCCCAGCACAAGGACAAACTTCCACTGCACATGTTGACAGCATTTGCATCAAAGGCGACACCATAGTTTAACCCTAGCAGGAAAAGGGAAGGGCTGAGCCTCACTGGTAGAGCATGCTTGACAACCATATGTCAGGAGTGCTCTGATGGTGTTTCCTGCTTGGCAGGGGGTTGGACTCGATGGCCCTTGTGGTCTATTCCAACTCTATGATTCTATGATTCTATGCAATAGTGGAAGAAACAGCTCTTCACCTTGACTTTTGACACCTGAGATAGGTGATTTTAGGGCCCACCCTATTCCTGCGCCTGTAACTTGTTTTGAACGGTTTTTAACGCTGTGATTTTAAATTGCTGTGACACCCCCGGCCCCAAACTCTGGGAATTGATAGTGAAGGGTAGGTTAACACATGGTAATTGTGATTACTAACATGTTTTGCATGCAGAAGATCCCAAGTTCAATACGTGGCACTCCCAGAAAGGGCTGGGAGAGGGGCTCTGTCTGAAATTGTGGAGAGCCACTGCCAATCAGTGGAGCTAGATGAATCAACGATTGGCACCGTTTTCTAAGGAGCCCATGCAAAGGGCTTGCCTTGCACACCCGCTTCCCCTTCCCCTCCCTCTTCTTGGGTTGGTAGGAAGAGGAACACAGCAGGATTCCGTTTTGCTTTGATAGATTCTTGGCCGATCATTATGTGCACGCCATAAAACGTGGCTCAAATTACATCCTAGCCAATTTAAAACGAAACCAACTTGGGTTTTGAAGTGGGCTTGCTTGCTAAACTACAATTCCTGGTTCATGTGTGCTGCTGACAAGACAGGAGAAGTGAAACAGAACCCTGGTTTATTTCTCCTCCGGGAAATAAGCAGGAGAGGGGATGGGGTGTTTGTGAGTCTTTCTCGTGCTCACAGAGGCTCGATTCGCGTAAAGTTAAATGGTGGTTTGACATGACGTGCAAAAACGGCCACTCTGCACAGGGACACAACCACCGCAGTTTCCTTACTTTATGAAGTTTCTCCAGAAGCTTGAGAGCAGCTGTGATGTAACTGCCATACAAGACAGGGATCAATAATGTTTTTCTTCCGTTCAAGAGGTAAACCACGGCACCTTTATAGAGATCCACCAGCCTCAAGAAGTACCCTGGACACACCTGAGACCACCAGTTATCTAAACAGGGTTACACAAAGCAAAACATGTAGCTATTAGCTTAATCACAGAATCGTAGTTGGAGTGTCATCTAGATCAAACATGACAGATCTCAACTAGATCATGCATGGCAAATGGCCATCCAACCTCTGCTTAAAAACCTCCAAGGCTTCAGGAGCATTATGATGATCCTATTAACAGGCATATTTGGCTTGGGGGGGAGGGAAGAACCACCAACGTATGATGCCTATACTATTTGTAAACACTAAAATCCCAGCATATGAATGGGGTCAGATTTGCAGTATGATAAATGCATTCCTACAGATCTTAAGCATGTTCACTTAAGGAGCAAGTCCCACTGAACTGCGGGGGCCTTATATTCCCAAGTAAGTAGTGCAAAAAGGTCTTTGGTCTTTGTCAAGCTTCACACTTGACGAAAAGGCAGCTGATGGCAGGGGTGCCGAGAGTTGCAGCTCGGCAATATCTGGAGGACCGCAGGTTCCCCATCCCTAGTTTACGGTAGTGTGGCTGAATACGCCTTGAACCCCACAGGCAGTCGCTTTACACCAGGTATGGGGAAAAACTGGACCTCTGGATGTTAAAATTCCCATCAACCCTACAAGCATAGTTAATGGCCACAGCAATGTAGGAGAGCAAAAGTGGTGTGAAGAACAGGGGGGCGGGACTTGGTGTGCATCTCCTACCTAAGACTTTACTGGGATTCCTGTCCAGACGCAGAATCGCCATTGCCAAGGGAAGAGTTAAGGTGACATAGTACTTTGAGTCTTGAAACGGCGGGAACTCTGGGAGAATCAGGTAGATTCTCATGGCTTCAACATCCGGTGGGGAACTGGGCAGCCCTGGGATCAAAAAGCTTTCGAAGCTCTTCAGGATCTGCAAAGAGGGGGGAAAGAAATGAGGCTCAAAACATAGCTCTACTGCAGCCACACAGGTTTGTTCCAGCTCAACTCTAGCACTGTGGAGCCAACCCAAGTTTATGATCCAGTCACCACAGGAGCAATTTCGACAGGCCTCCAGAAGTAGAGACTCAACCGGTGTATTTGGAATTCTACAAAGTCATGGTGAAACTTAGTGATCTCCAAAGTAGGTGATGGAGTTTGGTTTGGGGAAGAAAGGAGGGAAAGTGAGAGGGAGTGCCGTGGTGTCATGGCAAACAACTACAGTGGTACCTCGGGTTAAGTACTTAATTCGTTCCGGAGGTCCGTTCTTAACCTGAAACTGTTCTTAACCTGAAGCACCACTTTAGCTAATGGGGCCTCCTGCTGCTGCCGTGCGATTTCTGTTCTCATCCTGAAGCAAAGTTCTTAACCCGAGGTACTATTTCTGGGTTAGCGAAGTCTGTAACCTGAAGCGTATGTAACCTGAAGCGTATGTAACCCAAGGTACCACTGTACAACAAACCGTGCTCAGATTTGGGAGCGTTTAGATCTGTCTTGCGATTGCACACCGTACAGTGGTACCTCGGGTTACATACGCTTCAGGTTACATACGCTTCAGGTTACACACTCCGCTAACCCAGAAATAGTACCTCGGGTTAAGAACTTTGCTTCAGGATGAGAACAGAAATCATGCTCTGGCGGTGCGGCAGCAGCTGGAGGCCCCATTAGCTAAAGTGGTGCTTCAGGTTAAGAACAGTTTCAGGTTAAGAACGGACCTCCGGAACGAATTAAGTACTTAACCCGAGGTACCACTGTATTCCAAACTGGGAAAGTTTGGCTTCATCAGGAGAACCAGCATCCAGGTTTCAAACAGGCACTTGAGGCAAAATGTTTTGTATTTTGCACATGAAGGGGGGGACCTGCGAGATGTTTGCCAAGGCATGTCCTTACGGCGGTACTGAGTCATACTAATGAACAGGTTGTGGCTTTGCTCTCTTACGAGTTTTCTCATGAGCTCCTCCCAAAAGCTCTGTAACAAAGCAGAAAGCTTAAAAAATTTAACGCCTTTGATGTCTGCACCTGGTCAAGCAAGATGGAATGCTGGGACGTCATCAGCTTATCAAACATCAGTCTGGTGGAATTCAAGTCGACCCCTGGAATTTTGGGACTCGTTTTAAAATGTTCGTCTATTCTACAAAACGAAAATGAAAATTGAGAGACAGAGGGAGAAATGTTCCTGGTGTGCAATGTATTTACAAACAGTAATTATTAACGTTTGAGCTACTTAACCTATACGCAGCTCCAGACTCTGTAATTAATAGTTGCTGATAGAAACTTCCTATTATGTTGAAGATGGATCCTTATCAGGAGTATCAGCAAGACCAACGAGCAACTTACAACCACGCAAGGGACTTGCACTTCTCTCAGTAGAATTCTGTCACTCAGCAGAATTTTAGCACTCTTTCCACGGAATCTGACTGCCCCTTATTAACTGGGGGAGCTGTATAAAACCACAGCTTATTTAGCAACCATGTGCAGATTCTAGGTTCGGCAGCAATTTGCCAACTGAATGCCAGTTGTAAAGGAATACCAACTGCAAAGAATGGAAATTGCTTTCATGCCCAGTTTATTGGCTTTTTGGAAGCACCTGATGGTGGGGGAAAGGATGATAGATTAGGTGAGTATTTGCTAGATCCAGCTGGAGATTCTCTAGCTGATGTGAAGCGAGGAAAGACGACACCCAGTAATCTAGACCTGCAATCCTTCTAGTAAAACAAAAAAACCTGCAGCTTAACACGCTCTTGAGACGTTACATCACAAGCAACGTCTGTAGCATTTTACAGGTGGAAGAGCCATTCTGTGAGCACACCAGTGCTCCAAACGCCAACCACAAATTCCTCCCCCAGCACAAACATGCTGCTAAGTTAGCTGCCGAGGCTGCAACAGCAGGTGCCCTCTTGGGGAAGAAGCTCCATTTAAATCACGTATCGTATTTGCCAGTTGACTGCTAAAAGCGCATAGGATGCAAAGAGAGCTAAACGTCGCCCCTGATACCTTAGCTACCATTGCCATAACAACACAGACAATGGACCCGAGAAGGTTCCTTCCAAGGCGCCTGGAGGATCATGTTATCCTAACGGTACAGAGCCAGCACACAGAATTGGTTCTGACAGGATGTAAGTTCAGCCAGGGAGCTTTTTCTATGCCTGCATCAGCCGTCAAAAATCTTACATAAAGCTGCTGGGTCAGGCAGTGTCCCTCCTCCCCTCCACATGGTTGGCCCTGGGCTGTGAGGCCTCTTATGTAACCATCACTAGGATTCGCAGAACTGCTAGTCTTGGGGGTCCAAGTATTTTCCCCTCTTCTATGCCTCCACCCTCCTTGGTCAGGAAGCCACCAACTACTTCTTATTGCTTAAAAAAAAATTCTCACCTTCCCCACCCCCTCTGGATCTCAAATTGGCAAAAACATGGCTCTCCCCACCTCCGTATTATTTTCACAACAACCCTGTGACATAGGTTAACGGCTAAGAGATGATGGTTGGGCCCAAGGTCACACAGTGAGCTCCCTGGATTTGAACCCGGGTCTCCAAGGTCCTAGTCCAACACCCTGACCACTAGACCACACTGGCCCTCATAGACTGAAACCTCATTGGCCACCCGCTTTACATCTGCTTGATCAAGAGTCACCACTGCAGGGACTAAGCCTGTGTTTCCTCCTGCCCTATGTAAGTTTAAGGCACTTACTTCTTTTCTAAGAAGCTCCCGTTCCAGCAGGCAGCCGAGGACAGGATCTGCACAACCTCACTGCTTAGAGTGGAGGGACAAGAAGAGAGAGGGACATGGGTTATATGGCCACGCTGTTGTTTTTCACATAGTATATTTACTTTTTGAGTTCCATTGCCCTTGCTCTGAGGTGAAATCATCATGGAACCAGCAAGGGTAGCCTAAGTGACATCTGTGGAGATTGGCTGCCCAGCTGTCAGTCTCGTGATGTCCCTATGACATCAGGTGGCCCGTTCTCCCTTTGGAGCTGCACGAGAAAGGGAATTCCAAACCCAGCCTCAATACTGTCAGCCTTGTGGAGGCTGACTGAGGCAGCTTCAGCATGGGACAATTGTGTCACGCCTCAGAAGTACTGAATCGAACAACTCAAAGCATGGATTCCACCTGCCCATCTCTGGAGGGGTTTCTTCAGGGCCACTGCCAAATGTTGCTGGGGACCTCTGAAGACAGGATGAAAATTATCCATGTGATGCAGAGGAGTCCATAACAGAAAGCCAGACAGCAGCAGCTCCCCTACCCACTGAACTTTTTCACCAAGTTTGGGAAACTAGTTGACTAGCCCTCACTTGAAGATCGTGAAGTATTTCTAAAAGTTAAGTCGCTTCCTCTGGTGCCCCCAAAAAACAAGTGCCTAGAATTTCCTTGCTTTCAGAAACCCATCAGCAAATTATTTGATTCCATTTATGAATCACTTCCCATAAAATATCGCAAAGGGATTTCAGAGCAGGAAAAAAAACTGGCAATAAAAATAATAAAAACAATGGCAATGGTTGCCTAAACGACTGTCTACATCTCCTTAGATAGCCTCTGGCTTTTACACATGTGTGGTCTACCACCCACATCTATTTTAGAAATGCCATAAAGTATTGTAGCCTGGCAGAAGACGACTAAACAAGTAGCTGGGAAATTTGGAAAGCGATACTTGGAAACAAACTCTGACTCAACACTAGAACGCACCTACAGCAGAGAGCTGCAGAGTCTCCATCGACAGCTTGATGTAAGCCAAGGATGTTGGCCATGCAGATGTTGCTGAACTACAATACCCATCATCCCTGGCCATTGGCCATGCTTGCTGGGGCTGATGGGAGTTGCAGTTCTGCAGCGTCTGATGTAAGCCATTACACCACTCAGTGGAAGCAACAATCTGAGCAGGCCCTCTGTCTACCCTGAGCTGCAAGGCCGCTGCTCCAGCAGCCAACAGAGAACAGCACATTCACTGGTGCATGATGCAAGAAAAGGATTCTCATTTTCAGTTCCACTCTGGAAGGCAGAAATTATGGCACGCACATCTCAGGGGTGGAGACGACAAAAGAATGAGGTCTACAGGAGTCTATAGGCCACGGATGAGCTTACAGGGTCATTTCAGAACAGGAGGAGCAGCTCAAACACATCCCATCCCAACCCATTCAAGGGCAACCATACTGTTTCCAGAGGTTACGTCCCAACCCTTGAACACCTATGAAGATTTCATACGAAGCCACAAGGAAGAAATACTGAACAGTGCATCAGAAAAGCAAAAAAGGAACATACTTCACTGAATTAGGATTGTTCTTTTCCGAAAGCTTTTGTCTCCACATGTCTATTGTATCGTCATTAATCAAACAGGTGTAGTCACTTTGATTTATGGCCCGGAAATCATCCGCTGGCTGAGAATTCTGGAAAAGGAGGTAGGTCTCAACGCGGATTTCGCCAAGTGGGATTGGAGGGGCTTCACTGCAGCTTTTGTTAACATGCGAGGGGAGCTTCCCTCTAGGGAGGTCCTTTTGGATGGGGTTTCCTACCATGCGCCACCCCCACCCCAGAATAGGCCATGCCTACAACTAGATAACTTAAACAGAGATGATATGTATCAGCTCCAAGAACCATCCTCCCCGGGGACTGTTTGGATGTCCTCTCCAACCTCATTATGAACAGCATCTCATTCTCCTGCTCTGCCCATTTCTGGTCCTGTCACTGAATGCTGGAGTGTTCGTCCAAGCCAAGTGATGTTACAGTTGTGTCGTATATGGGACCTGCCTTTCCTTCGCATATAAAGTTTGCCCTCTTATCAGAAGTGCATGAGTTTGAGGCCCACTCGGGGAAGAAAGGAGAAGCAGCCAAATAACATCCCTACCAGCCGTGGCCCCTATTTACCTCTGTTTCAGAGCAAAGCACGAATGTTTGGTCTCCTCCAGAGAAGATATGTTTAACAATGTAATATTTACACGCATCTGTTGGGAGAAGAACAAAGCAAATTAGTTACAGCACAGTACTCACAAACACCCTGCGTACTTCCTTTTCCCTTGCAAACCAGGATCACAAAAGCTATTCAGGGGCCAGCAAACTTTTTCAGCAGGGGGCCGGTCCACTGTCCCTCAGACCTTGTGGGGGGCCGGACTATATTTTGAAAAAAAAAAATGAACGAATTCCTATGCCCCACAAATAACCCAGAGATGCATTTTAAATAAAAGCACACATTCTACTCATGTAAAAACACCAGGAAGCCCCACAAATAACCCAGAGATGCATTTTAAATAAAAGGACACATATTACTCATGTAAAAACACACTGATTCCCAGACCGTCCGTGGTCCGGATTTAGAAGGCAATTGGGCCGCATCCGGCCCCTGGGCCTTAGTTTTGTTCAGTTTCTGTTAATTGGTTCTCGTGGGAAACTTGCAGATTCTAGCTTCTAACAATTAACTCAAGCTGGTGTCAATTTACTCTTGGCAGAAAGCCCAGGTCTGCTTGACCTAGAAACTACTCACTCTGATTGGTTAACGACCAGCACTCAACTCTGTTATCTAGGAATGCTAGCACAGTTTGGTGTGAGGTGTGTTAGGAGTTAGAAGTGCTGTGTATGGTTTTGAGAGAGAGAGAAAGAAAGAAAGAAAGAAAGAGAGGATTTATTTTGCTTTTATTTGTATGCAGAAACTCTGCTGGTTTTATTTTTCCTTTTTAATAAATCCTGTAAATAGTTCTTCTGAGTCTAGCTGACTAGTCATTACTGCCGCAACTAGCTTCCTCGTTGTGCAGGAAAACTCTGCTACGTTTGGGCTAAAGCCAGTAGGGCTATGCCTGACACTTCAAAGTTCCATGAGGTTATGGACATTGTGCTGCCAGCCTGAGTTGCGGTGGTGTCAGCATCAACGGCGTTGGTTCCAGTAGTTCCAGAAGTTGTTGGACACTGGCTGGTTCCTGACTGTGGTGAGCTGGTGACGCAGTGGACACAAGGACAACAGCTGCAGCGTGTGAGTGCTGGGTGCTGTGGTTCCTGTTTTCTCTCTCGGTGGTCGTGAGTAGCTGGTTCCGGGTTCCAGGGACATCGCTCTCAAGATGGCCTCACAACCAGTTCAGATGGCTTTTGAGCGTCTGAATGACTCCAATTACTTGCTGTGGTCGGAACGCATGCAGGCAGTGCTGCAGAGGGATCGTCTCTGGCAAGTGGTGAGTAAGTTTCCTACGAAGCCTGATGATGAAGACCTCGATAAAGACCAAAGAGCAAGGGCCACAATTGTCTTGGGGCTGGAAGATTCCCAGTTGCCGTATGTGAGGGGAATCAAGACAGCTAGAGGTGTGTGGCAAGCACTTAAAGAACTCCATGTGCGTGAGACAGCGGTTTCCAAGCTGTTCATTCGCAAGGCATTGTATAAGGCAATGTTACAGCCTGGGGTTACAATGCAGGAACACCTACACAGTTTACAGTTAAAGTTTGCTGCGCTACAGGAAAGAGACTGTGCATTAGACCAGCAGGAGAAGGTGGCTATTATTTTGAGTTCTCTCCCGGAAAGCTGGGATAATTTAGTTTTGTCTCTAGAAGGCATACAGGAGCATGATTTATCAGTCAGTTACGTTACTGGGCGTTTGATTGAAGAATGGCAGAAGAGGCAAGAAAGGTCGTTGGCTGCAGAGGCTTCTACTGGTGGGCGGTTTGGAAGGAGTTCTCATGCCGTGCCAGAGGTGGAGCAAAAGCAGCGTACCGGTGAGGAGTCAGCGTTTGCTGTTAGGCGTTGTTTCCGATGTGGGTCTTCAGCGCATCTAAAACGACAATGTCCGGAGTTGGTCAAGTCTCAGTGGCCGGTGCAGGAGCAGAGACGAGATCAGCAGCAGCAGCAGCAGCAGCGTAAAAAGAAATTCTTCAAACGTAAACAGTCGGCTCAGCTGGTGACCGCCAAGGTCAAGATTGCTGATGGGAAACAAGCGGTCTGGGTGGTCGATTCGGGAGCATCTCGCCACATCGTGAATTCAGATGAATTGTTTGTTTCCAAGAACTCAGCACAGCGCAGCCAGGTGGCTCTAGCGGACGGAAGTACTTCCGAAGTGATTTCGGGGGGTGCAGTTTATGTTCCTTGTCTTCGTGAATGCCTGCAAAATGTACTTTGTGTGCCGTCATTAAGGAGCAATCTGATGTCTGTAGATTGTTTGCTAAAAGCTGGGTTTAAAGTGTATTTTGAAGGAGACAGTTGCATTATTAAGAAGGCTGGTGAGATTTTAGGCACTGCTAAGTCAGAGGGAGGTTTGTTTTGGCTTAAAGCAGGTCCTCAAGTTGCAGCAGTAGTCAGTAAATCTCAGCCTGCAGTGAATAACAAAGCTATACATGACAACTGTGTGCACTTATTGCATAGGAAAATGGGGCATGCTTGCTGGAAAAGTGTACTAAAAATGTCTGAATTGGCTGATGGGGGTAATTTAAAGAGTTGTAACAAGTACCTTGATTGTAATGTCTGTAAAAAGGTTAAAACCCACAGAGTCTCTTACCCCAGAAGTGACAGAGTTAGTGAGTCACCGCTACAGCTGGTTCACATGGACGTAATTGGTCCATTTGCTGTAAGCAGGGGTGGAGCGCGCTTTTCATTAACAATTGTGGATGACGCCACGCGTTACTCTTGGGTTTTTCCCATGAAGAATAAGGGTGACGTGTTCACTAAGTTTAAAGGCTGGGTGGCATCTGTGGAAAGATTTCTGTCCATTAAACTCAAAAGGATTCAGACGGACAGAGGTGGCGAATTTATGTCAAATGCCTTTAGAGATTGGTTACAAAAGCGTGGCATTGGGCATAGAAAAACGAACGTTTTTTCCCCTGAGGAGAATGGCGTTGCAGAGCGAAAAAACAGATCTTTACAAGATATGATGTTTGCCATGCTTGATGATGCTGATTTACCCATGTCTTATTGGGGGGAGAGCATGCTCACCGCGTGTTATCTCCAAAATAGGCTCTTTCATCAAACAATAGGTACAACTCCGTACTTTAAATTGTTTCAGAAAAAACCTAAAATTGACCACTTGCATGTGTTTGGATCAAAAGCCTGGGTATTAATTCCGAAACAAATGAGGAAGAAGGGAGATCCTAAGACCAAACAGTTAGTGTTTGTGGGTTACCAGGAGCTGGGAAAAGGTTTCCGCTTTGCTGAAGGGACAAATGGCATTGTGATCTCCAGGAATGCCAGTTTTTGTGAACATAGTGGCTGGGAGAGACTACATGCCAATACTGAGGTTTGGTTTGAACCTTCCCAGGAGCTTCATGACTCTGAAGGTAAACACAGAGAGTCAGAGTCTGAGGGGGAGGAAAGTTCAGATAAGAGCTCTCAAGAAAGTGGAGTTAGCCAAAGACCAGTTGCTAAGCAACAAAAGAGAGGTCGTAGTTCTGAGGAGGAAAGTGGGTCAGAAGAAAAATTTTCTCCCAGAAGATCTAAAAGACAAAACAAAGGAGTGCCTCCGGTGCGTTTTTCTCCTGATACTGCAAATGTGTTTAGTGTAATTGCAGAGCCCAAGAGTTTTCAGGAGGTGTTAAAGTTACCAAAAGAGGAGGCAGAGCTCTGGAAACAGGCAATGGAGGAAGAGATGTCCTCTCTGAATGAGCACAAGGTTTTTACACCAGTAGCAGCGCCTG
The DNA here is from genome assembly GCF_965112155.1 of Podarcis liolepis. Taxonomy (NCBI): domain Eukaryota; kingdom Metazoa; phylum Chordata; class Lepidosauria; order Squamata; family Lacertidae; genus Podarcis; species Podarcis liolepis. Next base: position 16,200,911 of record NC_139564.1, on the reverse strand, counting down.
AGGGGGCAAAGATTGTAGGCTGCAGGTGGGTGTACAAACTTAAACCTCTGGTGACAGGAGAGTACAAATACAAAGCTCGTTTAGTGGCTCAAGGATATTCTCAGAGGCCTGGAAAAGATTATGACGAAACTTTTTCCCCAACTGCTAAGGGGGACAGTGTAAGGCTGATTCTAACGCTTGGAGCAAAGAGAAAACTCCTGTTAAACCATTTTGATATCCAGACTGCATATTTACATGCATCAATATCAGAAGACCTGTATCTAGCCGAACCGCCTGGTTATGAGACAGGTTCCAATAGAGTGTTGAAATTAAACAAAGCTCTATATGGTCTCAAACAGGCTGCAAGATCTTGGAACAAATGTTTCCATGAGGCCTTAGTGTCATTTGGCTTCAAGCAGAGTACAGCTGACAATTGTGTTTATGTACGTGGTACAGGCAGTGATCAAGAGTTTTGTCTGATTTATGTAGATGATGTATTGTATGCCTGCAAAACAGATAAACAAACTAAAAGGTTTGCCAAGCAATTGTCCAGTAAGTTCAAAATGAAAGACTTAGGCCCGGTTAGGACATATCTAGGGTTGGAAGTGTGCTGGGCCCAAGATGGCAGCTGCCTAATTAGTCAGCAGAACAAAGTTAAACAACTACTGACTACATACAGGATGCAGGATTGCAAAGGGGCAGCGGTGCCTATGGATCCAGGTTTCATAAAAACACTTCATATAGATGAGAGTCCTGAATTTGAACATCCTGATGTATATCACTCTGTAATTGGAAGTTTATTGTATCTAGCACAGTGGTCCAGACCTGATATTAGCTACGCTGTGGGCATATTAAGTAGATTGGTCTCAAAACCCACACTAAATGCCTGGAAAGGGGTAAAACAAGTTCTGAGGTACCTCAAACAGACAATTGGCTATATGTTACAATTAAATTCTTCAGAGGACGAAATGTTGAGTTGCTACTGTGATAGTGACTGGGGAAATTTGCCAGATAGAAAATCTGTCACAGGACTAGTCATAATGGTCGGTGGAGCATTAATCAGCTGGCGGTCACGCAAGCAAGACGTTGTAAGTGTGTCATCAACAGAATCAGAGTATGCCGCATTGAGTGAATTGTGCAACGAGGTGATTTATTTCAAGCATTTGATGGCAGATTTAAATGTAAATTGTGGAGAACCAGTACAAGTTTACATTGATAATCAAGCTTGTATAACCTTAAGTAAAACAGAGGGTTTCAAATCACGTTCCAAACATATCTCTGTAAAATACCAAAATGTACGTTGCTGTGTACAAGACAATATAATCACATGTACTTATGTATCAAGTGAAGAAAATGTAGCAGATGTATTAACTAAACCATTGGCAAAGATAAAGAACAGGCAAATGTGCAAGGGTTTAGGTTTGCTGGAAAAATAATCTCCTACATAGGTGTTTTTTGATGTTAATTGTTCAGCAGAATCTGTGAGGGGGTGTTCAGTTTCTGTTAATTGGTTCTCGTGGGAAACTTGCAGATTCTAGCTTCTAACAATTAACTCAAGCTGGTGTCAATTTACTCTTGGCAGAAAGCCCAGGTCTGCTTGACCTAGAAACTACTCACTCTGATTGGTTAACGACCAGCACTCAACTCTGTTATCTAGGAATGCTAGCACAGTTTGGTGTGAGGTGTGTTAGGAGTTAGAAGTGCTGTGTATGGTTTTGAGAGAGAAAGAAAGAAAGAGAGGATTTATTTTGCTTTTATTTGTATGCAGAAACTCTGCTGGTTTTATTTTTCCTTTTTAATAAATCCTGTAAATAGTTCTTCTGAGTCTAGCTGACTAGTCATTACTGCCGCAACTAGCTTCCTCGTTGTGCAGGAAAACTCTGCTACGTTTGGGCTAAAGCCAGTAGGGCTATGCCTGACACTTCAAAGTTCCATGAAGTTTGCCTACCCATGCTATAGATCATAATGCCTCTTTGCAGTGGCTGTCTGCCTGGCACAACTCAAAAGACAAGAGACCAAAGGCACTCGCTATTTTTTAAGACAATGTTCTTAATTTACATTACTTAGAATTTATGCCACTGCTTTCTCTTTGCTGCATTAACTGTTGTCTCAGAAACTGTGAAATGGTGGACTGTCTCCTCTAAGCAGCATGCTCTTCTGAAGCTTAGCTGAAGACTCAATTTTATTTGGCATACTGTGACACAGTGCAGAGCAGGAGCACAGGAAGCTGGCTTACACCAAGGGAGGCCCATGATCTGTATGGTTCAGTGCTGTCTACGTTGCTCGCCAGCAGCTCTCTAGGGTTTCAGGGCAGTCTCATTCCCATTCCTAACTGGAGACACGGAGGATCAAACTTGGGTTTTTCTGCATGTGAAGAGTCTCCTAACAACTCTCAGGACCCTTAACAAACTACAGTTCCCAGGATTCCTTGGGGGAAGTCATGGCTGTCTAAAGCGGTGTAACACTATGGCAGATCAAGTTGATGAACTATGCCGAAATGGCAAAATTAACTGGGAAGCTCAGGGACCAAGAAGACAAGAAATTTTAAAAAAGAATGGGAAATGTTTATAACATATGTACAAAATCATTGCAAACAGGTCAAAACATTAGCAGGATTTTAAATACATTTGTAATGCAATAGAAACTACAGATAATTTAGGAAGATGAAAAACTTGGAGAAATATTGATATGCAGATGAAAACAGAATTAGGAGGACCCACGGATAGGATAGGGGGAGGGGAGAGTCAGGAGATTCAGAGTAATCTCAGTACATGAATGTGTATGACATTTTGATGTAACTTTATTCTTTTTCTTTTCTTCTTCTTCTTCTTTTTTTTTTTGAAAATCAAATTAAAAAATTGATTTTAAAAAGTGGTTTAACACTGCTTTAAATGTTTAGTGCAGATGGAGGCCTTAAGTTCTAATCCATAATGGACTCTTTTTTGTCAGCACAGAGAGAGAAAAAAGTGACAGCACACTAGCTGTCACTCTTCAACATTCCCAACAGATGGTAAAGCTGGGGCATTATCAATTTGCTGCTTCAGAAACAAATGTGTGATTTATTTATTTATTTATTTATTTATGGCAACTATAACCCACCCTTTAGCAAAAAACCAAACAAAAAACCCTTTCCATAGAAGCTTACAAAAATCAGCACTAAGACAGCCCCCCTGCTCTCAGGCTCACAATCTAGAAGGACATGACAAACGTCAGTAACAAGCAATATGATGGCTTGATCGATATCTAAGGTAGAGCAGCATATTCAGGCTTACTTGTACTCTGACTGGTCTCAACTGGTCTCACCTACACCTACTGGTTTCGCCTACACCCACTGAGCACGTGTCAGAATCTCAGCTTCGCTTCTGTTCAAGTCACAACTTACCTGATCTACCAGAGATTTGTTCATTGTGAGCTGCCCAGGGGCCTTTGACTGGGGAAGGACATTTAAGACTGCAGGTGTGTCCAGTTCCCAGCTGGCCTCTGGTTCCGCAGCCGAATGCATAGATAATTCCTGAAGAAGGCACGAAGGCGAGAGTGTGCTGCCTGCAAACAACAGAACAAAAATATTGCAAAGTTCGTAAGAGCCTGCACAGATATATATTTCTGCTTACAGTTGATTTTTAAAAGCAGGAATAAAATCAGTAAAAAAATAATAATAATGGAGTAGAGAAAGTGTTTTGTTCTTTCATTATTAACTGTCAAGAGGGATTGGAAAACATTCATCTTTATGCATACATTTGGTGGCTGGGAAAAACGGTTCCTGCCAGCCCCGGGATCAAAGGGTGGAAAGCTTTTAACTCTTGTTTTTGGAATGTTTTAAATCATAGAACTGTTGGAAGGGACCCCAAGGTTCATCTAGTCCAACCCCCTGCAATGAAGAGAAGAAGAAGAGTTTGGATTTGATATCCTGCTTTATCACTACCGGAAGGAGTCTCAAAGCGGCGAACATTCTCCCTTCCCTTCCTCCCCCACAACAAACACTCTGTGAGGTGAGTGGGGCTGAGAGACTTCAAAGAAGTGTGACTGGCCCAAGGTCACCCAGCAGCTGCGTGTGGAGGAGCGGAGACGCGAACCCAGTTCACCAGATTACGAGACTACTGCTCTTAACCACTACACCACACTGGCTCTCACCACACTGCAGGAATAAAACCAATGTTTTGGAACAAAATGCTTTGTTTAAAGCTGTGGATCAGTTTGCCACCTTGGCTTCCTCTGGGAGGAAGGGTGGGATATAAACTGAATAAACAATAAATACTATCTTCCCCCAACCATATTACAATTTAAACACTTATTCAGTATACTACTATTCCCACCCTCCACCCTCGTATGTATCTGGCTGTAACGCATATAAAGAAATGCACTGAGCTGTCTTCAAAATTCCAAATACGAACCTGCAGCTTTCAGGGATGCCATTGCGCATCCTAACCTCTCGCTGCAACAGCTCTTAAGAATAAAACAGCAATGGCCACTTAATTTAAGAACAGATTTATATACAGTGGTGCCTCTGGTTACGAACTTAATTGGTTCCGGAGGTCCGTTCTTAACCTGAAACCGTTCTTAACCTGAGGTACCACTTTAGCTAATGGGGCCTCCCACTGCCGCCGGCGCGCGATTTCTGTTCTCATCCTGGGGCAAAGTTCTTAACCCGAGGTACTACTTCCAGGTTAGCGGAGTCTGTAACCCAAAGTGTTTGTAACCCGAGGTACCACTGTACAGAGAACATGTAAGATATATGAAAGAACGTGCAGCGCCATTATCCTACTCTGAGCCCGGCAGATTCCAGCTCCTGCGGTTTCTACTGTGCTAGGGGGCAAGCAAGGCCGGCCATTCCCCTGTCCCCGCGCCACACACTTGCGAAGGAAGAACCAAAGCGCTCACTCACCTACCACAAGCGATTTGGGACACCTCACTGCCCATCAGCTCCAGGACCCTTCTGGGGTTGACTTCATCGTTCAAGGAATCGTGGCCAAGCTGCCCACAGGAGCCCGAGCCGAAAGTAAACACCCCTCCACTCTGGCAAAGAAAAGGCAGATTAACAATAGTTCCACTTGGAGAACTCACAACAGCACCGGCTGCTTGCCCAGCTGAACAGGAAAGCTGCTTTAGCGGTGCTCAAGTCCTGCAGCCAAACCACAGGCGGCCATAGGAATTTCAAAGATCATCTCCAGTAGCAAACGGCGTTATTTGCCGGCACCCAAAGACGTTTCCGAGCACAATTCAAAGTGTTGGTGCTGACCTTCAACGCACTAAAGGGCCTCGGCCCTGTATACCTGAAGGAGCATCTCCACCCCCATAGTTCAGCCTGGACACTGAGGTCCAGCCGGGGCGTTCCAAGGGGGTGCCATTACAAAGGCGGGGGGACAAAATGCCGACCCCTGTTCAGTGGCCAGCCCCCAGTGGTGCACCAAGCCCTCTGGCATGAGCGCCGCTCTGGGTACAGGAGCAGGTTGCTTCGCCTCTGGGTCCAGCTCCGAGGGTCTTCTGGTGGTTCCCTCACGTGAAGCTACAGGGAACCAGGGAAAGGGCCTTCTTGGTAGTGGCGCCCACCCTGTGGAACGCCCTCCCATCAGATGTCAAGGAAATAAACAACTATCTATGTGGGAAAGTTTTTAATGTTTGATGTTTTATTATGCTTTTATATTTTTTGGAAGTGGCCCAGAGTGGCTGAGGCAACCAGTCAAAAGAGTGAGGTACTAATAATATTACAGTGCTACCTTGGTTCTCAAACTTAATCCGTTCCGGAAGTCCGTTCCAAAACCCAAGCTTAGTTTCAAAACTAAGGCGAGCTTTGCCATTGAAAGCAATGCAAAACGGATTAATCCGTTCCAGACTTTTTAAAAGAACCCCTAAAACAGCCATTTAACATGAATTTTACTATCTAACGAGACCATTGATCCATAAAACAAAAGCAATAAACAACATACTGCAGTCACACAATCAATCAATCAATCAGTTGCTGAACTGGATTCCACACAGTCACAAAAATGAAACAAAAAAGCCACAAAAACCAAAACACAAAATAAATAGCAAAAGCAGACAGACCTCAGAGTAACACTCAAAACAAAAGTGTGGCACTCAAAACGGAGCACGTTTGGCTTCCAAAAAAAAGTTCACAAACTGGAACACTTACTTCCAGGTTTGCGGTATTTGGGTTCCAAGTTGTTTGAGTACCAAGGTGTTTGAGAACCAAGGTACCACAGTAATAATAATGAATAGTGGTAGTAGAAGAAGAAAAAGAAGTATTATTAAGTAATATACATAAATCTAAGAAGAAGGGGAGACCTATTCTACCTCTGGGGTGTGCTTGTTTTGTCTTTATCCTCAGGCAGCTGTTGATTTAGTTTTGGTTTTTTTAATGGACAGAAGCATTACAGTAAGATGCCCACAGCCAAACCAATGTCTCTGTGGAGGTCATAAAAACTAAGTCAGACAGAAGTGACACAGGAGGACGTTTTAGATCTAGCAGACAAATTATAAACAAGTCAAAGCAGACAGATGGTGTGCACCCAAGGGACAGTACATACAGTTTCTCAGTGGTGAGGGAGAAGCATTCTGGAATATTTCTCTTCATTATAGAAGAATACTGCTTTCATTAAAGCAGCCTAGTCATAGATGGGAGGTGCTATAGGAAGTGTGGAAACTCAAAACCTGCAAGTAATCCTCCTGTCTCCTCTACCTGTACCCCAGATGATGCTTAATAAGGATTTTCCCTTTACCTTTGTCAGGACTGCTGTGTGGTCATTCCCACAGCTGATATAGACAACCTTTTGAGTCCTCAAGAGCTTCACGTGGCAGGGAGACTCCCGGTCTGCAGTTGGAGAAAACAAAGAACGAGGTTGTGAAATATTGCAATACTCACAGGGCAGCTCTGGGCAAGTCTTGGTCTCTTAAACTCAGTTTCTCAGCCTATAAGATTGTTATATAGATAATATATATATATATAATAATAATAATTAAAGTAAGCTGCTAAAGAAGTGGACTAACAAAATAACCTGTTGCCATCAACTCAGTTACGTATACTATTCCCAAAGCCAAGCAGTGAGGTCACACAAGATACAGCCAAACTCTGTTCACATTTTAGAAGACATCTGAAGGCAGCCCAGTATAGGAATTGCTTTTTTAATGTTTGATGTTTTACTGTGCTTAATGTGTTTCATTTGTTGGAGGCCAACACAGATGGGCAGCATATTAATTAACTTATTAACTAACTAACTGTTGTTGTTTTTGCTGCTGCTGTTGTAGTAGTAGTAGTAGTACAGTGCTACCTCGGGTTAAGTACTTAATTCATTTCGGAGGTCCGTACTTACCCTGAAACTGTTCTTAACCTGAAGCACCACTTTAACTAATGGGGCCTGCTGCTGCTGCGCCGCTGGAGCATGATTTCTGTTCTCATCCTGAAGCAAAGTTCTTAACCTGAAGCACTATTTCTGGGTTAGCAGAGTCTGTAACCTGAAGAGTATGTAACCTGAGGTACCACTGTAGTATGTATCACAGCGTGATTTAATTCTGCAACCAAGCTGGGCTAGAATCAAATTAGCTGCCCCGTGGGACCAAGGAACGAAAAGTAGTCTACACGTCTTAAAACTAATAAGCACAGGTCTCCTTTCACGTTGGGTGAGCAGCACAAGAATAATTCCAAAAACAAAAGTTGTCAATGTCTACGGACAACTGCTTGAATTACCTCTCTCGTCACTCAGGCCCAGTTGTCCTGAGGCGTTCTTCCCCCAACCAAACACAGCTCCGGAGAGAGACAAGGCAAAGCTATGCGCCCCTCCTGCATCCACCTGGGCCAAAGGGATCCCTTCAAGCGATCTGACGCGCTGAGGACTGGTTTGGGAGGGGAACTCTTTGCCCAGCCCAAGTTGCCCGTGGTTGTTCTGTCCCCAGGAGAAGAACTGTCCATCTGGAAAAAAGAAACCAAGACACAGGTTGACAGCGGTCAGAAAAATAAACCCCGTTATATTACAGCAGCGTGTTGACAGAATGAGTGCGTGAGGTGTTAAGAGAGGGGTCGTACCTCTGGTGAGGGACACGTCGTGCTCCATCCACCTTTGGTCCCCACCCTGCACTCAAGCTCACCTGTAGCTCCTAGGAGCTGTCAGCATGCCACACCCTGGGAACGGCTTCAACTGGCCGGCTAAACCAGGTGAGGGTAGCCAATGGGTCTCAAACCCTCAGTGAGTGAGGGACTTTCCTTGCATGCAAAGACAGGATCCGGTGGACTGAACAGATGAGACCAATAGCGGGTCCAGTGGTCAAGAAGGTGGTTTCTGCCCATGTTGTAGAGGGAGGTGAGGAGCAGATGGGGCTTGCCACCCTGGGAAGGGAGCCCATCTAGGAGAAGGGAAACTCTGATTCTAAGCCTTCACTGCCTTGCCTTCTTTGGGAGAAGAAATGGCTAAGGAGTAAACCCAGCTGTTGTTGGACTACAACTCCCACCATCCCTAGCTAGCAGGATTAGCGGTCAGGGATGGTGGGAATTGTAGTTCAAAAAACCCAGCTGGAGACCCAAGTTTGGAAGCTCCTGCAGCCAATCGGAAGCCTCAGAAGCCCCATCAGACATTTGGGTTGCAAAGAACGTTCACAAACTGGAACGCTCACTTCTGGGTTTCAATCGTTTAGGAGCCAAAATGTCCAAGTACCAAAATGTTCGGAATCCAAGGTACAACTGTACTTCATTTGGGAGGAAAGGCAGAATCTAAAACATAATTGTTACTACTAATACTACTAATAGTAATGTTGCAGAACTAGTAAGAAAGCTTAGCTATTAGAGGTGGCAAAAGGGTGGACGGATGAAGCAGCCCCGACAATAATGGACTGGCATAATAAACTACAAGAATTTGCTGAAATGGCGCAGTTGACAAATAGCCTGAGAGGCAATTCAGAACAAAAATTTATGGAAAAACGGGATAGATATAAGATATATGTCCAAAAATATAATAAAATCTATGCTAGCATTCGATTGACATTGGAGAGAAATTGAGTTGAGAAACAACATTAAGGGTACATATTTATATAGGAATGTATTAGATAAAATATAAAGAAACAAACAATAATAAGAGTACATTCATTTGTAAAAAAAGAATATACAATGAGATTGACAGGAAGTCCATAGCGTTGGTACAAATGTTATTTTGAAATGGCTTTATGTCTTTGTTTTTTATTTTATTTTGTTTTTTCTTTCTTAGGTACATAAATTTGGTATATAAACTTTATATACATGTTGGAAATTATATTATGATATGCCCTGTAATGTAATATGATAATGTATACATATGTGACTTAAGAACGTTAATAAAATAAAAAATTTTAAAAAAGAAAGCTTAGCTATTATAAGTTAATATTACCATACCAGCTGCAAGAGCAAGACAATGCCAATTGCCACAGGAGACCTGAAGTATCATCTCTTGGTTCAGTTTTTTTATCAACCTAAAACAGCAAAACAATTCATTTATTTTATTTTTTAAAACAACAACAACACAACAGCAGAAGCACACACTAAAATAATACCTCTAGTCTTAACAACTGTGTCGTTATGAAGGGAACTTATGTTAAACAGTTTAGAACGCATCATCTGGAAGCTTAAGCAAAAATGCTTTTTAAATGCTTTGCTTTTTAAAACACTGCAGTTCAGTGCAGACAACAAGAGGAGCTTTAGATAAAAATAGCCTTTTTATAATATCCTCTCATTTGGTGTTCTAACTATGCCTGACTCTTGCATCACCTTAGGGATGAGATTCTTAAATTAAGGTCTCTGGTGCACTTTTAGATTGTACCAGAGCGCACAGTGCAAATGAACACATAAAACTACTGGAGAGTGAAGATTTCTACTGCAGGCTGAACAGAAGCTTGCAGAAATTCAACAGGTGGAGCCTAATGAGTACAAAAAGAAAATTATGGGAAAAGATGCACCATGCATGTGCTATCTAATTCGCTGCGTAATGTCACACCTCCATGGCGGCCATTTTGTGTCCAATGCCCACAGCATTCTCTCAAAATTCAGTGTGCCCATTGGTCCAAAATGTTGGTCCAGGGTCAAGGCAACAGTAGAGAAGGCAAATATGAGAGACTAAGAGGGGAGGTGCGTCCACAAACTCAAGCACACATTAAAATAAAGTGAGAAGGGGTTGCAGGATTGCACAGCTACTCTCCCACCACACATGCGCCAATGTACAGGCACACAGTTCTTCCACATGACAGGAGGCGAAATGTGCCATCGCCTTCCCCTTCACATGTGCATTGGTGTGCTAATATGCACATTTAGGGTCCCTTGTAGTACTATAAAGTTCAGCAGGGTATGGGTGCGTGCCCAGTCAGTGCGTAGAATTTCATTCCACACACACACCCTAAAAAGCAACAAGGGATTATTTAGTCTGAACACCGCTGGTATCAAGCTACATAGCAAAGCACGGCGTTTGGTAACCGCTCCGATTACCTTGGTACAGCCACCGAGTCTTCTGCTGTTGTGAGGCCCAGCTGTCCATCGCTACCTGCCCCCCAGGAAAAGAGTTGGCCTTGGTCACTGAGGGCCACGCTGTGAGATTCCCCACAGGCAACATGGACTATGCGCTGATCAGCTAAAGCGTCAATTTGCTCTGAGGGGAAAAGAGAAGAATAACGCTGGTGGAACATGCTAAGCGACAAAACACATGTGATTATCGTTCAAAGCAAAGTTTGGGTGTATGTGTGCAGAAAGAGATATACACACCTTAAAAAAATATCTCATCTAATATAAATTTTGGAAAGTTGTTCATTTGCTAGCTACGCATTTGGACAGGGTCTTAATATATTACAACCAAATTCTTTGTGATGGTTTAGGATCAGATTTTCTGTGTGGATTTGGATACCACCGGACGCCATTTTGAATCAAGATGGCAGACTGAGCCTTTTCACAAAGGCACAAACTTTAGTCACTGAACTCAAAACTGCACTGATTTTTGGTTTTTAGGACTTCACAAGCAATGCCAGGTATGAGGTGTATGAAAATAAAGTCATTTCGCTTTCACCCATTTTGAAATGATACAGAGGCTGATGAGAAACATGTTATTTAGATGCAGCAGGCATGTGCAGTGTTTATGTGTGCGCACTGTGTGCAGCCACACAGCCAGGATTCTGCCAGCGACTGAGACAGCCACGGGCGAGTGGCTGTCCAGACAGAAAGGGTTCATTCAGGCAACCAGCCAAGGGTGGCGTTGATTTACACACAAGCAACCCCTAGAACCATTACAGACCACTTTCATCTGCAAAGTAACTCCAATCTAACTTGGGCAGTGATTGTTTAACCAATGCCATCTATAATGGGGGGTGAAATCCCCAAAAAGGATGTTACTTTTTTTCTGTATGCCACAACAGCTGCGAGAATATTACTATCGAAGAATTGGAAGAAACAAGATTTACCAATTAGAGTGGCAGATGAAGATGATGGATTATATGGCAGTGTTTCCCAACCTTTTTTGGGCAAAGGCACACTTGTTTCATGAAAAAAATCTCGAGGCACACCACCATTACAGCCCCGTGACGTCAGCGCGCAGCGTCACGCCGGGAGGGACGCACGAAAGTGTAAGTTTCAATTTTTTCCCCTCCCCCTTGCCTTCCTTCTGTGCCAACCGCCAAAAAGCCAAGAAAAAAGCCAAGACTTTAGGGCAGCAGGTCGACACGGAACAAGCTCCTACCTAAGGACAGGTGCGACGGCCGTGTCCTCTTCTGCCACACTTGGCAGCCCTGCCTCACGGTCGTGACTCCCACCCTGATTTCTCCCCGCAGGTCGAGCGGCACAGGCAGCCCAATGTGTCCAGCCCAGACACAAGCCCCGCTTCCCCACTCTAGATCCTGAATGCGACCAAGTGCTTTGGACTCCCGAGCAGGGTGGGAAAGAGGACTCGCATCTGGTAGCCTCCGGGCTCCTCGCCTGCTCGAGTGATGGCATTGCAGGCAAGCTGCCGGCCGTCGCCATCGCCGCCCCCTCATGCGAGTGGACCTGCCCGGAGTGGTGGGCCGGGGGAGGCTCGCTCTCTTCTCTGTGGGGATGTGGCCCGCACGCGTGGCCCCGCTTCCTCCTGCCCAGGGCTGAGCTCCTTACCCGCGATCTCGGTCTCGCGCACGCGGATCCCACTTATTCCGAAGCTCGCGCCAGTAGCCGGGGCTCTCACACCGTGCCAGGGCAAGGCGGCGCGGCCCACTGACGTCATCGCGGCTCGCCGCCGCCCTCGACTTCCCTGTTCCCTCCCCTCCCTCGGGTCGCCGTGGTTACCGAGGACTGCAAGCTGCTCGGGCGAGGGTGGGGCATTAAGTGGGAGAAGGAAAATTAAAATTAAAACTCGCCTGAAGGCCGCCTCTCCGGATATCTTTCGAATTTTTTAATTTTTCCCGCGGCACACCAGGCAACGTCTCGCGGCACACTAGTGTGCCGCGGAACACCGGTTGGGAAACACTGTTATATGGAGCTTGCCGAACTGACTGGGAGACTCCGAGACCAGAGAGAAGAGACAGGGGAAGAAGATTGGAAGAAGTTTAAAGAATAACCCTACAGCCTATATCCACTTCCAGAGCTATTCTAAGATTTAAATATTAACATATTTTTTCAAGAAGATAGTGTATTTTAAAGTAGTTTTATTTGTAAGTGATAAAAAGATTTTTATGGTAAAAGCAAGTGTGATAAAAAAGGGCTAGAAATTATGATATATGTAAACTGCTAAAGAGGAGGTAAAATGAAAATCGGATGGGGGGACTTGGGGAAGCTTGCCTAACAATGTTTAGAAAAAATAAGGATAAGACAAAAAATTGTTTGTATTGTTTGTTTTTCTGTTTGTGTTGTTTAGTTGTGCTATAAAATGAATGAAAAATGGGGGGGGGGAATGCCATCTATAATGACTGGTGGAAGCTAAGATCTCGGGGCTAAAGGATTTCCCCGTCTCTTGCTTGTAAAGATGTTTTAAATGGAGAGAAGTGTATTCTGCATGAAAGGGACACGTACTATCCTGAGCAGCAGAGGAGGTGCTCAGTTTGCTGGAGCACACCAGGCAGAACAGAAAGGCTTTTGTACAGATGGTGCCCCACTAAGAGGCTGGCAGCGCTGTTAAGAGCTTGCTAAAACTGAAAATAGCTGTCCAGGAGAACAGTCTCCCTTCCCCACTTTCAGCTGCTATGCGCATCGTAGTGATTCACAAGCAGATGGAACAGTTCCTTCCCAGATGGAATGTGCTTTTTGGTCTATCAACTTGTCCCTTTAATGCCGTTTGGGATCTGGAGAAAAGGAGGCACAATTAATTGCCGCAGGGTCCCTGAAACCGTCAAGCGAAAATCCCAGGGAGGAAAAGATTTCAGTCCTGCAAGAAGAGCAGAGGGGTGCAAAACGAGGACACGTCTCCGATTCATAAATCATTTACTTTATTTTCTTCCTAGCTGCTGCACTACAACACCCGTTACTTAATCTTAATTGCAGCTGCTAGGATAAATCTTTGGATGTGGACATTTCAATGGGCAGGAATATCTACAGAAGCATTCACAGGCCCTCCAAACTTCCATCCTGCATCCCTCCAAGATAAACGAGGGCATAGAAACCTGAGGCATCCTCAGCCATGAGCTTCTTCTTGCTGACAAATGATTGGCATCAGATAGCCTATTACAGCAGGGGGTTTTTTATGGTCAGATCCTATCACATAAGAAGAGTCCCGCTGCATCAGACCAAAGGACTGTCTAGCCCAACATTCTGTTCCCCCAGTGACCAACCAGACAGTGTTAGTAATTCCCCAGGGACTTTTTGCAAATGGCGCAGGTTCACCTGCGACCATGCAGAGATCTCTGGACGACAGGTTGGCAACTGGCAACTCCATCTGGCTGGCCCCTCCAGCTTTCTTAAGCAGCTAAGCAGAAGGGCTTAATTATTGCCTTTATATCTCACCAAGGAGTATATGGTTCACGCCTTCCTCAATTAATCCCTACAGCGACCCTTTGAGGTAGATCAAGAGGCTGTGACTGGCCCAAGGTCATATCTGAGTGGAGATTTGAACCCTGATCTCCCAAGGTCCTAGTCCAACACTCTAACCACTACACCACACTGGCTTCCTGGAGGGTACTTCTGCTACAGGACAGCTATATAAAGTTGGTAAATAAATATGGAGAAAGCAAAACGTCACTTTAGAGAAGAATCTGAAATATTTTCCTTGAAGCTAATATGTTTTATTCTGGATTGTTTTGTTTGACGTTGTCAGAGCTGCTTCCAGATCCTAGCTCACAGAGAATCACGCTAGCCAGCGATCATTAAATAAAAGTCTTTATTGAGTTACAGTTTCCATTCTCAAACTGCTGCGTGCAACTCTACGTCTTATGGGTTAGATCGGCAAAGCTCCGCCTGAGTCTCCGCCCCTTGTACACCAACTTAATATCCTAGCCCTGCTCCACCTTTTCCGCCTGACTGTTCTTCTCTGGGTCCCTCTGCCCCCCGGGGTCTCTTCCTTCCGGGATTCTTCTGACGCCGACCCCCCGGACCCTCCTGTCTCCTTGCGCCGGGCTTTAGGACCTGGCTCCCTTTCCGGGCTGCCTACTGCGCCACCTTCCTGTGCATTTGAACTTGGCGCGCGCGCCCAACCTTCCACTTTCCGTCTGACCGTTTCTTCGCTCCCCGATGGAGGTGTGGCCACTCCTGACTCGTGCCCTCCCCCCTGTTGTGAGCTGCCAGCGCTTGATCCCTGGCGCCCTTCCTCTTCCCTGCTCTCTGGCGGTGACGCTGGTCCCGATTTCCAACTGCTCCCCTCTGAGTCCCCTCTGGCTCTATCTTCCTGGGGTGTCCCCCTAGGCTCCCCCCTTGCCCTGGCCACTGGTGCTCCTTTCTGTGAATCTTCTGATTCACTGGAAAGACTTGGAGATCTCGGGTCGTCGTCATCACTCATCTTTTCTTCTGCCTCCTCCCCCTCGCTCTCTGTTTCCTCCCTTGCCCTTGCTTCTGCTCCTGAACCCCTGACAGACGTTTTCATGTTTTGTAAACCACTCTCAAGATATTTTCTTTGAAATATAAAGCAGCATAGAAACAGGGAGGAAATGGCACCTAAATACTCTGTTGTGGCAACCGTAACCTGGGTTTAAGGTGCCATTCAGCGATTAGCTCATATATCTGAGTTTCTAAGACTGCGACCAGATGATTACAGGAAACTCACCAGCAGGATCTGAGTGCTACTGTGCTCTCCTGCACACGATCCCCAGCTCAATTCAAGGTGCTGGCTTTGGCCTATAAAGCCTTATGCAGCTCAAGACTTCAGTGCCTCAAGAAGCACAAACCTGGACCCTGCGTTCCTCATCTGAGGCCTGTGCATTTTCTGAGGGAGGTGTGGGTCTTTTCAGTCGTGTCTCCCTGCTTGTGGTACACTCTTCTCTAAGGAAGTACACCTGGTGATATCATTCTCTTTCTTCTTCTTCTGTGCCAGGCAAAAACATTTCTATTTACCCAGGGCTTTGTTCCTTAATTGGGAGAATAACAAGCAATGCCTGTGACCTCTTTTTGTATTCATGCCTGTAACTGGGGTGCTCCTTTGATGTATATATATTTATGGATAAGTGTTTTAAGTCTTATGTGTTTTTGTACCTGATTTTAAAGTTTCCTGCTATTTTTATCACGCAAATCAGTACGAGACAATTTGGTGCAGAAAGCGAGAAATGAATTGTCACCATCATGATCTCGGAAGCACACAGTTCACACCTGGGAGCTTGACCAGATTGCCAGCTACTTAGTGCAAATGCTATGCGTATCAGTACCAAGCCAGAAAACTTTCTGCATCCTGGTTGGGGAAAAAGCACAGTCTGTTACAGCCAGCTGGCAAAGCCTCCCCAAATCCACCCTGCAAACACATTAAGGACAAACAGTTTCAAAAACATGGTGCTTGGGGCAGATTAAATAATCCCTACAAGAAGATGGAACAGAAATGGAATAACAGGATTTCAAGAGCAAACTTCTCAGGAATGAAAATCTGCAAGAGGAAGTTTGTGAAAAGAGCTTTTTTGGGTTGCAACTCAAAAGCACAAGCTAAATTTAGCCAAGAGTATACTTTCACTGGTAATTCCGACCTGAGTTTCCTCTACCTCCCACCCAGATATGTTTACACAACAATTAGGGATCTCAGGCATACTTGCCAAACTGGCAATCCCCTATCCATGGTGGGAGTATCAAGACTAAAAAGTCCCACCCCCCAGACCCAATCCCTGAACCATGACCCTCGAAGGCAGGAATCTGTAAGCTGTGGCCCTCCAGTTAAGGGTGGTCAGAGTGGTTTATCCACCAGTTCCTATTGCCAGGGAACTCTGAAAACTGTAGCTCTATGAAGCTCTCAGCTGCCTTAAACTGAAGTTGCCTGGATTCTTTGGATGAAGCCTGACTGTTTAAAGTGGTATGATTCCACTTGAAAAATATATAGTTCAGACATGGCCACAGACGGGGGGGGGGGGGGTACGGGACTGCTAGCCTTCTAGTAAGCATCTGGGCAGCAGTATGGACCAAACTAAACTCATATGCATCTCTTCGTTCTAGAGTAAAGGGACAGGCAGCATCACCTGAACACGACACTCTCCTGACACACTAGCCTACTATCTCCCGTCAAAGGTTACTTTGGGATCAGCCAGAATGAAATGTGAGCCAAACAGGAGGCGGTGGCTGAAATGGAAACTCCCAGCATCAGCCGCAAGAACTAATGGAACACTGTCAGGAAAGCCTCTGGGGCCTGTCTACCTGGCCTTCAGAAACCTCTCCCTTCACAGGCCCTGATCCACGGTGGGAAAGTGCCCTTGAACTATGACAGTGCCTCCTGCTTGTTCGGACGCAGGACAGAGAGGGAGGAGAAACTAGCCTACTACACGAGGGTGACATTTATGATTCTTGCTCTAGCCCACTTTTGCCTGCTCAGCAGGGCTGGGCATTATTTGGTTTTCAACACTGTGATACATCACCAGCTAAACATTGTGATATATCAATATATGACGATGTCAGAAATAAAGATGGAACTATGTAGAGGCGAACAGCAGGGCTGGGCAATATTTGGTTTTCAGCATCACGATGTATCACCAGGAAAACATCACAAATATACTGATATATCCTGGGATAGCTCAGTCAGTAGAGCATGAGACTCAATCTCAAGAGTTGTAGGTTTGAGCCCTACATTGGGCAAAATATTCCTGCATTGCAAGGGGGTTGGACTAGATACCCCTCATGGTCCCTTCCAACTCTTTTGATTCCATGCTTCTATGACGTCTGAAATAAGGATGGAGCTATGAAGAGGCATTGGGTGACATCACGTTTTCCCCCATGCTGTGATTTATGCATAGCACACACACACACACCATGATTCGCAATATATTGCTAGGTCAAAAATAGTGAAAACCGATGATCACGATATGGACTTCAAACTGGTTTCGGATGATATGTCGGTATTATCACCCATCCCTACTGCTCAGCACCAGCATGTGGCCCCCAGGAGGTTACCCAGAATGGACTGTGGCCCTGCCCTATACACTCCAGGCTGGCGTCATTGCCAGACTGTACTCCTATTTCAATATAATTTCTAGGTCACCCTTCAGTATAAACCTCCCACGATGGGGTACAATTAATAATAAAATGTAAGGAGTAGCATAGACAAGCCAAACCTAAACCCCAGAACCAGCTACCAGCAGAGCTATTTCATTAAATGTGAACAAGCACCTGGCTGCAGGTGCGGTGACACAACCTTACCTGGCTTGCTTCCTTCCCTCTCGTGGCCGAGTTGCCCTTTCCTGTTCAAGCCACATGTATACACTTCGCCATCCTCCAGCAGGAAGATAGAATGGTTCTCGCCACAAGCCACTTCCTTGACGCTCTTCTCGTGAATGAACCCGCTGCTCCGGGGCTCGGTGATTATCGCTTGCAGCACGTTACCTTCCCCAGGGTGTCCCAAAGACCAATATCCCCAACATAACATCTTCTCTTCTTTTAGCAAGTCATGTATCTTGGTTTTTTTCCTGAGGGAGGAGAAGAGGGGAAACCAATCCATAAATCAGGAATCATCTACAGACCAGGCAAACAGGACCACAGGAAGTGATGCTGGCAAAAGGAGCCATTTCCTGTCCCATCATGCAAACAAAGGAGCAGTAGTTCTTTTCTGCAGCTTCCATTCCTTGGAATAACTTTCCTGAAAGATGCCCAACGGCAAACTATTTTTCTAACAGTTTCAATTACATTTATTTAAGCAATTTACTATATACTGCTAATATTTGGGATAGGGGAGCGGGCCTCTGGGCAGTATACAACGTATCTTAAAACACCAATTAAAAATCAAATAATTTTTAATAATCCACAATCGAAAACCAAATTAGCAACCCAAAGGGCACCATGGAAGCAATACACATGAAAACCAAGTGCAATAATAATAATAATAATAATAATAATAATAATAATAATATAATCCTCCACGCTGCACTTCAGAACTTGGTGTAATGGATCACGTGTTGCTAATACAACCCCCCCCCCCCTTTCCAGAAGTCAAAAACACAACACACACAAATACCACCATGTTCGGTGGCGAGTGTTCTCTGAATGCAGCTTGCCAGCTGGCAGAGTAGCCACAGCAGCAAATAAAACTTCAACGCTCTTGTTCGCTGGGACATTAATGCCAGAACAAATTTGTTTCTGTTGACAGTCCCTTCGTTATGTAAACTGACGGCTTGTTCCTTCCACAACTCTCTCTACATGGAAAGCACTTCATGTCCTCGTCAGTGTTCACGTTTCACCGCAGGTCAGCATCTGAACTTAAGGCAGATGCTCTCATAACAACTGCACATCACCCCAGACCAACTGGGCTATTCCATGGGAAGCTGTCCGCCATGGTATAGCCAAGGAACCTGGAACAGGTGGGGTGGGAGACACTGTCAGCATCCAGATTCCAGTCTTATGCATTCAGGGCTGGCTCCCATGCAGAATGCTGTCTAGCGATTTATTTGC
Organism: Podarcis liolepis; assembly: GCF_965112155.1. NCBI lineage: Eukaryota > Metazoa > Chordata > Lepidosauria > Squamata > Lacertidae > Podarcis > Podarcis liolepis. Next base: position 16,181,977 of record NC_139564.1, on the reverse strand, counting down.
TGATGGGGAAGTAATGGCCACTGGTAACATAGTTATTTAACAGGGGAAGAAGAGGAAGGCAGGGCAAGCTATGCAACGACAGCTGCTGTGGTATAAGTAGAGGCTGTGACATGGGCAGCGACAGCCTGCATAGGGCAAGTTAAGTAGGGCTGGACACTCTGAGCTGATCTGGAAAGAGTACGGCTTGCCATACTAAGTGAACAAGGTTCGGGCTCATGAGAACCCCATTGCACTTCTGCAGTGTGGAGACCAGAAGCACCTGCCTCCATTTTCAAATAGCCAGTTTGTCGGAGCCAGCCGTCACAAATGGCGCAGTTTAGCGTAAAATAAAGACACAGAGAGCTAGCAATATTTTCATAGATGGAGGGCAGCTCCTTTCGAACTTCTTCTCTCCTCTCCAGTAACTTTTATTATCCTTTGTTCTCTCCTCTTGCATGGCCGTTTGCCAATGTCTCACATTACCTACATCCGGTCATGGCTTAAACCCACCCATCGCCAAATAAGGTTATACTGCCCAGGGGGGGAACATAGCTCCATATAAGGCTATGCACTTCATACACTGCAAGGCATGGACATGCAGGTCACTGAGGTCAGCGAGGCACCAGGTGGTGCTACAAGCCTTTTTCATGACTTCCTGGCTCCCACACCAGTTTGTTGTTTTGTCCAGACTAGGGAACTATGGATTGCTTTGATTCCAAAAAGCCAAAATCAGGAACCACGATGTGTATGTTTGTTAGCTAAGATCAACCACAGTTTATCCCATTGGGACCAAACAAACTGTGGTTAGTTGCAAACGTAGGCAGGTTCTTCTGATTTCTTCCTTGCAGCCACAATAAAGGAGGGAGTACACAGGCAGGTACATAGGGACGCGGGTGGCGCTGTGGGTTAAACCACAGAACCTAGGACTTGCCGATCAGAAGGTCGGCGGTTTGAATCCCCATGACGGGGTGAGCTCCCGTTGCTCGGTCCCTGCTCCTGCCAACCTAGCAGTTCAAAAGCACGTCAAAGTGCAAGTAGATAATAGGTACCGCTCTGGCGGGAAGGTAAATGGCGTTTCTGTGCGCTGCTTTGGTTCGCCAGAAGCGGCTTAGTCATGCTGGCCACATGACCTGGAAGCTGTACGCCGGCTCCCTCGGCCAATAAAGCGAGATGAGTACCGCAACCCCAGAGTCAGTCACGACTGGACCTAATGGTCAGGGGTCCCTTTACCAGGTCCATAGATGACTTGTGTAGAGCTAAACCATGGTTTTGCACCCAATCTGCACTATACTCCTCCTACATCAGCCTTCAGCAACCTGGTGGCCTTCCTATGCTTTGGGCTGGGGCTAATGGGAGTTGTAGTCCCAAACATCAGGAGAGCACTAGGTTGAAGGAGACTGCCCTACATCATGTAACAGCTCCTTCCCTAAGCAGATGCTGAAACAGAAGAAGCATTCACTTTTGTTTCAGGACTCTAGTGGGGCCAGGTCACTGTACTGAGGTTCCTCTTGTGCCAACAGCAACATCCCTGAACCTCTGTTCTATGGGCAGCACAACCGTAGGCTCTCAGCAAGTTATTTCCTTAAAAAGCAAAGCAAATACTGAGATGTCCTTAAGATACGAGTCATTTCCTTGCAGTATTAATTCAGTATCCAAACACTAGCAGCGAAGTCGGCAACTGGCAACCCCTAGGCCAAAACAGGCCATGAGCTACCTAGCCCTAGAGCTGCAAGCCCCAGAGTGAAAAGAGTGTGGATTACTTGGAAGCAAGTGATTTCCTTGAAAGGTCAGCCTGTGCTCAGGCGAAACTAGCTGCCATACCTAACACTTTAAGGAGAATCATATTGATGAACCAATGCTTGGTAATTGCAGGGATGTAAAAAAATAAATACATCACTAGGTGCAAGTGAAATACTTATTTAGCCTTTTGCAGCCTTGGATACCTGTTATTATAAATTTGTACACCACCCTTCAACTGCAAATCTCAGAGTGGTTCACAACATAAAAATACAATGTAAAACCACCAAATACATGATAAAAAACAGGAACAAAAACAAACAAACCAATAACCCCAACTCGCCCCCAAATATTCAATAACTCAGGAACTCAGACATGTTTTTCCCCCAGTTCTATGTATTTATTGAAAAACAATCTCAACCAATAAATAAATATTGCCCCTTATAAATATTGCCCAATAAATAAATATTGCCCCTAAGCAGGCAATCTATAAATCTCCCTGGGATGAATGCTCAATGAACGAGTTCTCAGGAAACTCCTATCCCTGCCTCTCAGCTATTTCTAATAAATCTCTGTGTGTATCTGCCAGCTGAAGCTGACAGGGCATCTATATGCAAACAGTAATGCCACAAATACGTTGAGATTTGCCAAACTCTTGAAGATTTGGAGAGCTCCACTTTTCTGCTGACAGCCTGCTCAAATGCATCCCATAAACTAGCCTCTGCTAAAGAAAGAGGCATGGGAGGGGGGGGTGAAGAGGGGTCAGAGGATGCCTGTCTATGCACGGAGACGCCAGCAGAAGCACGTACAGCCAACACGCGCGGGCACGCGCAGCCAGCCACACACACACCCCAGCTAGCTTTGCAAGCCCAGGGAAGGGGCACGTGCGCACGCGGGCACGTGTCTCTCCCTGCTTATATTTCAGCCAGCCGGTCGCCTGGTGCCTCTCCCCCGACTGCAGGATCCCTCAAAGGCAGCCGACCCATCACGAAAAGCAAACAGAAAAAGCGACGCCACCCTTCCTTCTCCCCTTTTGCATTCGAGACGTTCAGGATTGGGGTTTCAAGCAATCGCCATCGTGGCTTCTTCCCCATGCAACCCCGACAAAAATACGCCGCGCCCACCACGTCTGAACATCTCCCACCCCCCGGAAATGCCTCCTCTTTTTTTTTTAAAGGTTTTGAGCCTGGGGGAGACGATTTGCAAAAGTGCTTTACTGTATTCTCTTTTGCATGCTTCAAAGAGGCACTGGAATGAGCTCATCCGGAGCTACTGGAAATCGGCTGGTGGGAGGGAACAAGCGAGCACACCTCCTCGGTCCTACTGCGCGGAGGGTAACCGGGAAACAGGCGCGGGTCCACGATTGTTACCACCGTCATCACCTCCATTCGCAGCGCGCGCAAAGTCCCCCGGAAACTAGCCTCCAAATATCTGCCCCGGGTGACGTGGAAAGCCCCGGTTCCTGCTGTCCGGGTTTCTAGGATTTGTGCTTTCCAATGCACGCAACTGCACATACGCCCGGTGTTTGCAATGACTTGCATCGCGGTGCAAGCGTTACTGAAATAGCGGTTTGACTGTCATTCCCACCCACCCCTCGATACACACACACACACAACACGTCACAGGCAGAGGGGATCTTTAGCAACCTTTCAAAATAAAATTATTTAAAGGCCAGCAAATAATTTAAGAAGCCATTTTTAAAAAAATAAAATTAAAAGTCCGAGGGTAATAACTGCTTTCCCAAGAGCTCTTTCTACGGCCAACCTGCGGGCATAATCCAGCGGGAAGTTCCCCTGCGCAGCAGCAGCCGAGATGCAAGGAGACAGTATATGGCTTGCGCAGGATTTTCCGGGTTTCCCCCGGCTACTGTTATTAGATCTCGTAGCTGCCTCCCATCCATCGATGCCAGTGGCCGCGTAGAATATAATGTCTTGCTGGAAAGGGGGAAGAATATTGCATGGATGCGCAATACGCAGCCAGCAATCTTTCTTTGCCCCATTGCATGGTAGGATCAAGCGCAGAAAGGGAGATTATTGGGGGTCCCGTGTGACAATACAGGGGGGGGGTTATCCTCATCTTCCAGTCTTCAAACCAACCCAAGCCTAGGCACGCCTAACTCGGCAGCAAGACCCACAGGCTGCGCCCGTGCCGTGCTTTATGGGCGTCTTACTGCTACCTGGACGGATGTTGGACGAGGTGGGCCTTTCGCCTGATCCAGTAGAGGGGTGGGGTGGACTCTTCTTAATACGACTGACCCCTTCAGGTTAAGTGTACGTATTGGCTCAAAGTCAGGCTCTGTCACTCCAGGGTTGTGGAGTGCTAAATAAAATTATTCTTCGTTCCACCCGCCCCGTCTGGAGAAAAAGAGAAAGGCGGCAGCGAGGCCATTATTAACAGGAATCGGAAAGGAGTTGGGTTTGCTAGGAGGCTGCTGTGGGTCTCTCTATGCGTCGCCCGCCAAATGCAATCCTATCACCCCCGTTTAGACCCAGGAGGCAAAAGATCCCATTGATCTGATGGGAGAGCGTGAATTGCACGACGCAGAGGGATCGGGAAGCTTGCAAAGCCTCCGCTATCCAAGCTGAGCGAAAGGGAGCTACCCCCCGCCACCCTTCTATAAAAAAGCCTGCAAAAAAAGGAGGCGACAGCACAACAGGATCGCACGCAGCGCCCGGGGAACGCAAAGCAACGCCTTTGGAACGCTCACCGGCTCTTGGCTGCTGCTGCGCCCCGGGAGTCCCAGGTGCGGAGACGGAGGCGGCACCTCTGTACTCTGCTTCCTGCTGCGCGCTACAATAACAACGAAGTTTTGCTTCCTTCCTCCAGCAGAGAGAGCCAAGCGCGAGCCCCGCCTTTACGTGGTTGACGTGTTGAGCCGCACCCAATGGGAAGCCGCGGAGGCTCTCCGGCTGAACCAATCGCTGCTTCCACCAGAGGCTGACATGGGGAAGGAGGGGTAGGTTGGGCCCAGAGTTCTAGTTTGGGGGGGGGGGAGAGGCGGCCTGACAGTTAACCCTAGAGGCGCTGGAGGAAAATGTGAAGTCCATATTGTGCTGGTGCAACTGCACTGTATATTTATTTCACAGAACCATAGAATTGTAGAGTTGGAAGGGACCCTGAGGATCATCCAATCCAACTGTATCATATGGGGATCAAACCGGCAACCTTGGTGTTATCAGCACCATGTTCTAACCAACTGAGATATTTGTTTGCATTTATATCCCACTTTTTTGGTTTGTTCTCCCCCTCATTTAATTCCCCACAACACCCCTGTAAGATAGGCTAGGCTGAGAGGCCAGCCCAGGGTCACTCAGTGAGCTGCGTGGCCAAGTAGGGGATTCGAACCCAGGTCTCCCACGTCCTAGTCCGACACTCTTAACCACTACACCACACTGGCACCAAGCTAAACTAGGCAGCAGGAGGTTACTTAAAAGTGTGCAGATTTTATATTTAGATGGAAATATTTGACAGGTCAGAGGGCAGTTCTCTCAGAGACGAATCATAACTATTCAGCGTACAGAGGCTCTGCTAAACACTCAAAAGACTCAGGGGCCTGTGGCACAAATTTGCATATGCTAATTTTGTTAATGGTTCTTAGATTTATAGCACACTTTTCCTCCCAGAAGCTCAATGTGGCTCTCCCCACCCTCCCCAATTTTATCCTAACAATAACCCTGTGGAGTAGTAGTAGATAGGTAGCCGTGTTGGTCTGCCATAGTCAAAATAAAAAAATTCCTTCCAGTAGCACCTTAAAGACCAACTAAGTTAGTTCTTGGTATGAGCTTTCGTGTGCATGCACACTTCTTCAGATACACTGAAACAGAAGTTGCCAGATCCTTCTATATAGTGAGAAGGTGGGGAGGGGTGTTACTCAGAAGGGTGGTGGGAATGGGAGATAGGCAGATAGCTGGGAGAGCCTGTTGACGACTCTTAACGACTGTAATAGGTCTTACAGGAGAAGGCAAGGAGTGAGGAGGTGAGAAATGGTTTAGTCATGTATAGTGGAGTAGGTTAAGCTGAGAGTCTGATAGGCTCAAGTGAGCTTCAGGGATGAGTGGGGATTTGAACCTGATTCTGCCAGGTCCTAGTCCAGCACACTCAGCACGACACTGCATATGTATAGCTGCATATGTTGGTCCCAGAGCAAATTAAGAGGATAAGTGAATGGCCAGCACAGTATGTGAACCAGCCCTGGAAGTAAAGTTAAAAATCATTTTTGGAACAAGGGCAGGTGATCCACAGCCCAGCCCTCTAACAATACTTCTGACAGAGACAGGCAGCAGGGAGCCTGATTGCATATAAACTCCAAGGAGGTTGATAAATTGAAGTAGACAATGAACACCTTTATATTCCTGCAAGTTACTTTGCTATACTGTATAAGCCGTGCCACAAAGAGTAACTTCTGATGAGAATTAATTTCCAGGTGAGTTTGAAATCTATCCCCAGGCCATATTCCAGCTAAATATTTTGGCAAGGGATGCTTTAAAAAACCAACAACCTATATTTTGAATTCGCTGTGCTTGTTAACTGCATAAGAGAGATGCATTGATTAGAAGGAACAGTCTGTTCTTAAATGGCTCTTGCATTTTTATATTGCATTAGCAACACTCAGAAATGATGCACTGGATCCTTGGGTAGCAAACCTATGCCCACTTCTCTGGTAGTTACTTCTGAGTAGGCATGTATAGGATTCCTCTGCTAATGATTTCTTGCAGGGCCCTTCGGTTGCTGGGTATTCTGGATAGAAGCATGGATGAAATTTTTAGCTTTGCATTTGAAGGAAAATATAAAGACCTGGAGTGTTTAGGCTGACATCCTAAGTATGTTTACTAGGAAGTAAAGCCCCATTGAACAAAGTGGGGCATACTTTTGGTAAACATGCATAGAAGCCTGCTAGAAAGCTGTAATCCTGTGCATATGCTTAACCCAGTAGAATTTAATTCTGAGGACAAAAGTTACAGGTTTGGGCTGCACGACACAAAAGGATTGCAAAATGCACTTATCGTTCTGATGTACAATAATGTGGCAGATGTGCAATGTCGTTTTGAGGCCGGGGGTTCAGCTTGACAACAAACAAATGAATCAGAAGAGAGCCCTTCAGGCGCAGGGGAAGAGCTGGAGGCAAGCGCTCTTGAGTTAATTGGAGGGGAACGCCAGGCATGACTCACTGGCTCAAGGAAGGGCTTGAATACATGGCTGCACTTATTTTTAAACTTGCTTTAAATGCATGGTACAAAGTCCATTTCTTAGGGAAAGGTCAGAGCTTTGCATGCAGAAATATCATTGGCATCTCTAGGTAGGGCTTGGAGAGATCCATCTCCAAGCTGAAGTGATAGCGCATGGGTAGGCAAACTAAGGCCCAGGGGCCGGATCCAGCCCAATCGCCTTCTAAATCCGGCCCGCGGGCAGTCCATGAATCAGTGTGTTTTTACATGAGTAGAATGTGTGCTTTTATTTAAAACGCATCTCTGGGTTATTTGTGGGGCATAGGAATTTGTTCATTTTTATTTTCCAAAATATAGTCTGGCCCCCCACAAGGTCTGAGGGACAGCGGATCAGCCCCCTGCTGAAAAAGTTTGCTGACCCCTGTGATAGCGGGTATGAGACCTGGGCTGTAAAGGATTAGAAAAACACCTTTTCTGCAAACAAATCAGGATGCATAGTCAATTAACCTGGAGGAGCTTTTAGTTATTGCATCTGAGCTTGGATTAGCTAGAAATTACTGTGTTCTTTCGTGAAATTTTCTTATTTCTCGCTTTTATTGAACTTAAAGGCAGCAATCCTGTACCCACATGTTCCTGGGACTAAGCCCCATTGAACATCTGAGTAGATATGCACAGGATTACACTGTTAAATCAACTTTTAATTGAACCGTGGAGTGTACTTTTGCTAAGCCACAGGCCGTGTGGCGTTTGCGTGCCTAGCCATTTTGATTCCGTGCTACTTAACTTGTAATGATTTGGTAACTATTCACTTGTTCAGCAAATCCCATTGCTCCAGAGTTCTTCCTGCTTCCGAGTCAGGGAACTGAAGGAGGTGCTGAAAGTGCTGTACGGTACGATACAAAGACTGTGCCCCCCTGCCTGTCTAACCTTTCCAGAAAGGTGGATCTTGAATGCTTCTTTGAAACAAGCTCACCCGAACAAAAAAGCAAAAATGGGGCCAGTGATTTTTCTGGGACGGGATCCAGAAAAGAGGGCTTGTCTCTGGTAAATAGCAACAGCTGTAGTGTAGTTTGCACCTGAAACGCACAGAAGATTTCCTATGCATTGATTCTCCTATAGTGTAATATAGTGTTCATTTGTTTTGCACCAGGCAGAATGTATTAGTGAAGGCAGAGATTAAGCCGTTCCAAAAACCATTTAAGAAGAAAAGAGTCGCAGGCTTTTCAATTTGCTTGCAAAGAGGCAGTTCTTACAGGAACAGGGATTATGGAGGGAAGGTTTTAATGGCCTATAAAGTCTCTCCCCCCGCCCCCACTCCCCCATCAGCTTTATCTCCTATAGGCCAGTTGCATTGCAACAGACTAGGAGAAGGAAGCGATCTTAACCTGTAAATAGACCTATAATCATTTAAGCTCTGATAGCAAAAACTTCAAAGAGCCTCCTGGCACCTTGAAGACCAGCAGATTTATTATGGCATAAGCTTTTGGTGGACGATAGAGTCCACTCTGCCAGATGTAAAAAGCGTTTTCCTCAGTTGGCACTTCCGTGTGTGTGTGTGTGTGTGTGGCAGGCGATGCGAAAAGCAATTCGCTTAAAGCTAGATGCAGGCAAACGGAGCGTCGTGACTGTTCGCAACAGAAGTACAGTGGTACCTCAGGTTGCATACGCTTCAGGTTACAGACTCCGCTAACCCAGAAATAGTACCTCGGGTTAAGAACTTTGCTTTAGGATGAGAACAGAAATCGTGCTCCGGCAGCGCGGCAGCAGCAGGAGGCCCCATTAGCTAAAGTGGTGCTTCAGGTTAAGAACAGTTTCGGGTTAAGAACAGGCCTCCAGAACAAATTAAGTTCTTAACCCAAGGTACCACTGTAACAGGAGATTTAAGGGATTGCAAGACCATCTCAGCAGTCATGTATCCTTGCCATCAGTATGTTTGGCTAGCGTGTGAAGGGTCTCTACTACTCTATGCACCTAGATCTCTTATTCATATGGGGAAAGCTCTGCCAGTCAGGATGCCCCATTGCGCAGGGTACCAGTCCCATTGAACAACTTTCATGAAGGAGATGCACAGTGGTACCTCGGGTTAAGTACTTAATTCGTGCTCATAAGCATGCACAAGATAACTTCCTTTCCATTTTGAATCAGACACGGCATACTGAGGAAAGGAAAAGGCTCATAATGTCCTGACATAATGTGGACAGGCTGTCATGAAAGATAAACATTCCAACAGAACACATCAGAGATCCCCATGTTAACATTCAGGGTGCAACCTCAGTCTCATCCTAGTTGCCGACAGCTACAGTCTGGCAGTACTTGAAACCATGTCTGATGATAAGATGCAGAAAGCAAGCAAAAAAACCCCCAAAACTAAAGCACATACTGTAAAATGAACACACGCTAGGACTAAACCAACAAAAGAGATTCTGACGAAACATTAGCATCAACTTTCTGACAGTAAAGGCAGTTTGACTCAGAAGGAGGTGGGTTCTCCTTCAGTGGTGGGTTTCAAACAAGAGCTTAGATGATGATGATGATGATGATGATGATGATGATGATAATAATAATAATATTTATTTATACCCCTCCCTCCCCGGCCAGAGCCGGGCTCAGGGCGGCTAACACCAATAATAAAATCACAGTAAAAACATAATAGGGGGAAAAGAGAGGGAGGGGGAAAAAAAAACCAATTTAAAATACAGGTTAAAATGCAATTTAAAATGCAGCCTCATTTTAAAATAGCTGACAAATCAAGGCCATAAGGGGAGGGAAACATAAGGGTCGGACTGAGTCCAAACCAAAGGCCAGGCGGAACAACTGTCTTGTAGGCCCTGCGGAAAGATGTCAAATCCTGCAAGGCCCTAGTCTCTTGTGACAGAGCGTTCCACTACGTCGGGGCCAGTGCTGAAAAGGCCCTGGCCCTAGTTGAAACCAATCTAACCTCCTTGAGGCTCGGGACCTCCAAAGTGTTGTTATTTGTGGACCTTAAGGTCCTCCGCAGGGTGTACCAGGAGAGGTGGTCCTGTAGGTACGAGGGTCCTAGGCCGCATAGGGCCTTAAAGGTCAAAACCAGCACCTTAAACCTGACCCTGTACTCCACCGGGAGCCAGTGCAGCTGGTAAAGCATTGGGTGAATGTGATCCCGCAACAAGAACCCCATAAGGAGCCTCACTGCAGCATTCTGCACCCGCTGGAGTTTCTGGGTCAGCTTCAAGGGCAGCCCTGCATAGAGTGAGTTACAATAATCAAGCCTGGAGGTGACCGTCGCATGGATCACTGTGGCCAAATCAGGGCAAGAAAGGTAAGGGACCAACTGCTTAATACGGTGGAGATGGGAAAATGGCCATCTGTCAGGGATTCTTTAGCCGTGATTCTTGCATTTCAAGGGGCTGTACTAGAGGACCCTTGGGAAGGTTTTCCGGAGGACGATGGAATGGAAGAGAAGCTGAACAAAGTGTCTCCCACTAAGACTGAGTTCGGTAGTGCTCCTTTCTAAATACCGTATTTTTTGCACCATAACACTCACTTTTTTCCTCCTAGAAAGTAAGGGGAAATGTCTGTGCGTGTTATGGAGCGAATGCCTGCGGGTGGCGGGGGGGGGGGGATCTGCTGCAGTTGTGAGCAGAGGATCCATGGATCCCCTTCCTTCCCTCCTCCGTGGTTACAAAGCATGGATCCACATGGATCCTCAGGATTTTTGCATTGGGCTACTCCAAACTCACTGTCAGATCACATGTCTGTGGCCACAGCATGAACCACAAAAATCATATATCCACTATTTCATTTAGAATATTTTTTTCTTGTTTTCCTCTAAAAACTACGTGCGTGTTATGGTCTGGTGCATGTTATAGAGCGAAAAATACGGTAACTGTGTGATCCTAACCATGTCTACTCAGAAGTCCTGTTGAATTCATTGGGGCTTGCTCCCAGCTAAATAGGGCTATGATTGTACAGAGTCTCTATAAAGCCGCATCCCTGCAGCCCAATACTAGGTATAGATACTTGGAAGGAACACCTACCAGGTTCAATGGGGCTTGTTCCCAATTATAGGACTACAGACTTGTTGACAAAAGATACCTACATGGTGTGTAGAAACAGTACATTAGTCTCCGATACAGGTCATATATAACCACGTAAGATTTTGAATAGAGGGTGGAGACCACTTCTTTTGCTACCCCTAAATGTATCCTTTGTAGACACACACAAAGTTATTCCTTCATTGTGCTGTTCACCAAGGATGCAAAATCTGTGGTTTTCCAGATGTTGCTGGACTACAAATCCAGTTTTCCCTATTGGCCATCCTGGCTGGGACTGATGGGTTTTGGAGTCCATCACATCAAAGGCAATTTCTTTGGCGGCTCCCCGTCTGCAGAATGCTCTCCCCAGAGGGATGCCTGATGCCATAATTACATCTCTTCAGGCGGCAGGTGAAAACATCCCTCTTCACCCCAGGCCTTTGGCCAGTAAATAATATATGGCTGTTAAAGCTGGGTGGGGGAGCCCTATTATTATTTTATTATTCTGTTTATTACTGGTATTTTTATTATGCTCCATAAAATGTGTTCTTAATGTTGTACTGCACCTGGCAAACTTTTGATGAATGGTGGCATTTAAGTTGAATAAATAAATAAATAAAAATTTAATGTCTGGAGTGTCACAGGTTCCCAAGCTGTGCCCTATGCCTTTCCCCCAACATACCAGTTTGTTTGCTGGAGAAATACCAGGTGACGTAGAAATCACCTATGAAATGACCTTGCCCTTCTGTTTTCTTAAAACCTGTGCTGCCCCCTACCTGAACACAAGACGATGCATACTGACCATGCTCAAGATGACATGGTGACTTCTCAGTCAGGTGTTTCCCCCGAATTCCAGCCAAGCCACCAGCCTCACAGAGGCCAGTGTTTCATTCTGCCGCTTGCAAGCAAAGGAAGGCTAAGCCAATGAGTTCACAAAGGCTTGTAGCAGCTGTTGCCGATTTGGTGACCTCATAGATCTCTGCCTTTGACTCAGCAACACGGGGCTGTGCCTGTCTACAGCCAGGGTAGCTAACCTGTTGCCCTCACGGTACATCTGGAATTTAATTCTCAGTCCTCTACATCAGGGTTTCCCAAACATGGGTCTCCAAGCTGTTTTTGGACTGTAGTTACCATCATCCTTGACCACTGGTCCTGCTAGCTAGAGATGATAGTAGTGTCCAGAACTGGACACAATACAATGGTACCTTGGTTTACAACCATACTCCGTTCCAGAGGTCCGGTTGTAAACCAAAACAGGTTGTAACCCAAGGCGCACTTTCGCCAATGGGGCCTCCCCCCAAAATGGGTTGTAATCCAAAAAGGGGACACGCACTTCCGGGTTTGACGTGGTTGTAATTCAAAACGGTTGTATTCCAAAGCGGTTGTAAACCAAGGTACCACTGTACAGTGGTACCTCAGGTTAAGTATTTAATTCGTTCCGGAGGTCCATTCTTAACCTGAAACTATTCTTAACTTGAAGCACCACTTTAGGTAATGGGGACTCCGGCTGCTGCCGCGCCGCCGGAGCACGATTTCTGTTCTTATCCTGAAGCAAAGTTCTTAACCTGAAGCACTATTTCTGGGTTAGTGGAGTCTGTAACCTGAAGCATATGTAACCTGAAGCGTATGTAACCCGAGGTACCACTATACTCCAGTCTTCACCAAGTACACATAAGACTAGTCTGCTGAGCCAGACCAAGGGCCCACATCCTGCTCTCTCAGTAGCCAACCGGATGTCTCAGGGAAACCAGCAAGCAAAAGATGAGCCCAAATGCCCTCTTCCCTAGACTGGTGACTGGGGGCGGCCGCCGAGACCACGTAACACCGGTCTTGAAAGACCTACATTGGCTCCCAGTACGTTTCCGAGCACAATTCAAAGTGCTGGTGTTGACCTTTAAAGCCCTAAACGGCTTTGGCCCAGTATACCTGAAGGAGCGTCTCCACCCCCATCATTCTGCCCGGATGCTGAGGTCCAGCGCCGAGGGCCTTCTGGCAGTTCCCTCATTGCGAGAAGCGAAGCTACAGGGAACCAGGCAGAGGGCCTTTTCGGTGGTGGCGCCCGCCCTGTGGAATGCCCTCCCATCGGATGTCAAGGTGATGGACAACTACCTGACATTCAGAAGACATCTTAAGGCGGCCCTATTCAGGGAAGCTTTTAATGTATGATATTTTAGTGTTTTTTGGTTTCTGTGGAAGCCGCCCAGAGTGGCTGGGGAAACCCAGCCAGATGGGCGGGGTACAAATAATAAATTATTATTATTATTATTATTATTATTATTATTATTATTATTATTATTATTCCCTCCTGCCAGCAACTAGGATCTGAAGCAAAGGTAAAGCAAAGCCAATACATTCCACTGCCTTCCAGATAAAAGCAGACTCAGAGTGCATCTTCGACTTGCATGAAAATATAATTTATTTATAACTTTTTCAAGGATCACAGGGCAGTGAACATGGCCCCCTTCAGCTTTTATCCTCACCACAACCCTGTGAGGTCGGTCAGGAGACAAATAGAGTGACTGGCTCAAGGTCACCCAGTGAGCTGGGTGGAAATGCAACTTGGGTTCTGGTCCATCTCCAATGCCTACCAATTTGTCTCCAAGCCCAATTCAAAGGGCGGCTTCTGACCTCCAAGCCCTTCTGTGGCTGAGGAGCCCAATACTTATATAACCACCTCTCCCCATACTGGACCCGTCAACTTTTGATGCCCTTCTCTAGATGCTCCCTACAAGAGACGTTCAAAGGGTGACAACAAGGAAACAGGCCTTTCATGTGCTGACACCCCACCCCACACCCCAAAATATGGAATGCTCTCCCTGGTGCCAATACATTTTCAACACAGACTTCCATTGGCTGTGGGGAGCGATTCATAAACTTAATAAAAACTAAACCATACACTCTGCTGGACTGTTTCAGTGACCTATATCTCTTGTATGGAAAGAGCTGCTTAAGCAAATTGTGGGAAACGACAGCAGTTTCGAGGTGGGGTGCAGAGGACAGCGAAATTACACCCAGGCTTTTTAAGAGAGGCCAAATTTTTCATAGTTCTCTAGAGCGATGAGGAGCATATTCTGGAGAACATCCCTGTTGCTGTATCTAGGAAGATGCAAGACTCGGTAGCAAGTGGAGGCCTCAGGGTACCACAGGTCTGGATCTTCTTTTCTCAAATCCGCAATAGTGACTGTGAATCGTTCCATTCCTTGAGCTGGGAAGCAGTCGGTCCCTGTGAGAAAAGCTGGAAGAGATGGTAGAAATTAAACAACACATAGCCAGAACGCATCTTAGCAAATAATGATGATGACCCAACCCTGTGGAAATATATATAAAAAATGAAAAAAAATTGTCCAGTGGCACCTTAAAGGTAAAGGGGCCCCTGACCGTTAGGTCCAGTCGTGGCCGACTCTGGGGTTGCAGCCAGCGCTCATCTTGCTTTATTGGCTGAGGGAGCCGGCGTACAGCTTCCAGGTCATGTGGCCAGCATGACTAAGCCGCTTCTGGCGAACCAGAGCAGTGCACGGAAATGCCGTTTACCTTCCCGCTGGAGCAGTACCTATTTATCTACTTGCACTATGACGTGCTTTTGAACTGCTAGGTTGGCAGGAGCAGGGATCGGAGCAACGGGAGCTCACTCCATCATGGGGATTTGAACCACAGACCTTCTGATCAGCAAGTCCTAGGCTCTGTGGTTTAACCCACAGTGCCACCAGAGACCAACTAAGTTTTTTCTTGGTATGAGCTTTCGTGTGCATGCACACTTCTTCAGATACACTGAAATGGAAGTCACCAGACCTTTATATATAGTGAGAGGGTGGGGAAGGGTATTACTCAGAAAGGTGGTAGGAATGGGTGATTGGCTGACAGGTGTGGTAAACCTGGTGACGACTGTTAACGATTGCAATTGGTCTTACAGAAAAAAGCAAGGGGTGAGATGGCGAAAAATGCTTTATCATGTATAATGAGATGAGAATCGAATATGGTTTTAAGTTGGGTAATAAGTTGTAATTCAGCAGCTTCTTTTTCCTGTCTATTTCTGTGGGTTAGCTGGCAGGTGAGAATCCAGGATGTCCATTAGGGCTGGGCGATATATTGATATATCGTCCCAAACCGCTTTGAAGTCCTTATTATGATACTGGTTTCATAATTTTTGACCTGGCAATATATTACAAATGATGTGTGTTAGGGCTGAGTGATGTCTGGCTTTCAAGTCTATGCAGACTAACAATAGCCCAATACTGGAAATAACCTATAGAAATCCCTGTTGAAATCTGAGTAAGGAATATTTGGAATGTGTCCCTATTGGAACACCTTACTTGCCACAGAAGAGTAATTAAAGGCACTTCAAAGACTGGCCACTTTTGGCAAGACTTGGCTTCCATTCTTTTCCTTTATAAATGAGACAGAAAAGACTTTTATTCCACTCACAACACTCTCTGTGGAGAGGATACTTGAATTGACAAGGCCTAAACAAACATATTGCTTGTGTACTGCGTATGAAACTTAGCAAGAATGTTCCCCTGGACAAGTTACTCTATTTATACATTGTTCTTGTATTTAAATGAAAACCAATAAAAATTATTTGGATTTTTTTAAAAAAACAACAACAACAACGAAGTGTATACAGACAACACCCCATTTACGCATGTTCAATATGTGCGCAACTGCACACACATGCATCGTGCCAAACCTGAAAGTGACCCCAAAAATCACACAAAAAAAGGGGTGGAATGAGGGCAGAACAAGACATTTTCAGGCTTTTTCAAGGGTGTTTCAAATACAGTATACAGTGGTACCTCTGTAAAAGTGCTTAATTTGTTCCAGAGGTCCGTACTTAACCTGAAACTGTTCTTAACCTGAAGCACCACTTTAGCTAATGGGGCCTCCTGCTGCTGCCGTGCCGCCGGAGCACAATTTCTGTTCTCATCCTGAAGAAAAGTTCTTAACCTGAAGCAATATTTCTGGGCTAACGGAGTCTATAACCTGACGCGTATGTAACCTGAAGCGTATGTAACCCAAGGTACCACTGTACGTGATTTCACAGATCCGCTGTGCCTCGGAATGTAACCTCCACATAAATGAGGAGTTGCCTGTATTGATTCTGATCAAACTAAGCCTCCTAGTGCAAAATATACAACAGGAGACTTAGTTTGGACAGAATCGAGTACACATTTCCAGAGTTAACGCTAAACACATTATTACATCTGGCAAATGAGCCACCACAGCCACTAATGGGCCGCGAAAAATTGTGTCCCAGGCTTTTTTTTTAGACCCATGTACTATATGAAACCAAATCTGGTGCAGTATTTGCCAGATGTGAAATATATTGGCATCATTTTCTCCTATTCTAATATCAAACAAATGATTCATTTTGACTTTTTAAAAGAAATACGTTATTACAGAGGAAATTCTTCTTCTTTTCTTCAGGAAGAGCATGAAACACAGCCCAAAAATCCTCAATTGTTTCATCCGACCTTTCATAACCATGGTACTTCGCATTCTGTCATAGGAAATAAAAATAGCCCTGCAGTTAATCCTTCAGTATCTCTTTACATAAATCAACATTTGTTGCCCAACATAATTCCACGAGATATTTCAGTCCCCCTTATGACTTTGTGCAGGGAATCTGAGGGCTGCTCCACACATTCCCTTTATTTTGCCTTTTTAAATATTTAGTCACTTTATATATTTCTTCATATTTGACCCGAAATCTCTTAAGCTGTTTCTAAATCCCAGCCAAATTAATTGATACAATACAATACAATACAAATTCTACATTCACAATTGGACAATACTACTACTACAACTACTAAGAATAAAAAATTCCACAATTTCAGTAAAATAATTAATACCTCTAAACAATGTACATAAATAAAATTATGCAGAACCACAAAAACAAATCATAACAGTGTCAGGGCATCCCAATCCCTTTCCTATAGCATATTTCATCCAGTAGTCAATTGAGCCCTGGGTAAATTTATGTTTTACCTTTTCTAGCTGTTCCCAGTCATATTCTGTATGTCCAAGGAGAACAACACGGAGCTCAGCAGGAAGAAATATTTTCCAAATTTCATTTGGGCAGCCTGTTTTAAATCCACGCACGAAGTCCCCAAACTGCTTTTCTACTGAAGTACTGAACATGTAGTTCACGTAAGCATCAACGTATTCTTTCCTGGCAACAGATTAACGCGGTTCATTTATTTACTATATTTATAGCCTGATTTTCTGTGAAGGACCCAAAGTGGTCTATACATACAGATGTAAAAGTATCGAAATAAACTCTCGCCAGTTCATGAAACAGATAAACAATGTAACTTGAGTTCTTAACTTTTGAAGAGAGTATATTTAGGGAGTCTGCAGAAAGCAACTGTGCCCATACTATCTGGTGAGATCAGCTCTCAGCTCAAACCTAAGCATGTCTACTCAGAACTAAGTCCCATTGAATTCAATGGTGCCAAGCTCAGATAAGCTGGCACAGAACAGCAGCCGAAGAGACTGAGCTGGGAATTGGAAAGTCCCTGGTTTGAACTGTGCCTTTGCTGTTAAATTACTGGGCGTCTTCGGGGAAACCACCCTCTCAGCTTCCCATAAATCAGAGGAGATTATACTGAACCCGAGTTTAGAGGGTTGTTGCCAAGAATACAGAAGGCAATTTATGTGAGTTGGGGTAGGCATCTGAAAAAAATTATATAACTGCTAAGTATTATTATTGCTACAACCATGTCACCAGTTTCTTGGAATGTCAGATGGGGGCGTTCCAGGTCTCCATGCCCCCTTCCCCTAAAAACATGTGTGAAGTTTGAAAGTCTTGAAAAGTTTCCATCTAAGATTTGCTCATGGCTTCCTCAGCCTTTTCTCCTCCAGCAGCCATCCTGGAGCCAGTGAAACCATGGACAATTTGTAGCAGTGGGTTACGATAAGCATGCATGTGTATCACCCATATGATTCAACATCCAACATCCATGATTATTATGTTTTGCCATATGTATGGCCCTAGGACCTTGACCTATGCTTTTTCCCCTCTGGCAAAGGTACCAGGTACCATCTCTGGAGCTTTTCAAGCTCAAAGGGGCCACAGAGGATAGCAAAATCTCACGACAGCATTACCTAGCATCTTTAGCAGAAAGGTGATTTAAACCCCAGGACTAAACGTGGTTGCTTTCCCCCCTCGCCCAACCAAAGATCCGAGTTAGCCACTGACTTTGCTGAAACAAAGCTTTGACCCCTGAAAGGTATCTAAGAGCATTTATGTTCTTGTATTGTGTTTTGGCATCGACAAATGTCTGGTTTCCAGTTACAGGGGAGCATTGGTGGAAAGGAAAGAGGGGTGCTTAACCAGTCCCGAGCTTGCCAATTCTCCCCTGCAAATCCCCCAGCACAGCCAGTCTCACTAGTGATTTTGGAGGGGTGGAAGGAAACATTCCAGCAGGAGCATTTTCGGGGTGGGGGATCAATGAAGAACCCACCCACACACCCCCAGATTCATTCTGGCCACCTCCAGATAACCCTCCATTAGCATTATAAGGGAAATACAGGATTGAGAACCCAGAGCTTTCATGGCAACATATAGTTCTGTCCAAATATAACTGATTAAAAACAGGGTGGGGTGGAGAAGACTTAACAAATCTTGCCTGTTGCACTTGGTAACCAGAATGTTAGCACCATTTTCTTTCAATTCAAAATCAACTATGGATCCATCATGTTCTTCTGTTATCTAAAAAGGGATGCAACAAACAAACACGTGTCGTTAAGCCATTCCGTTCTTTTATTTTGAAGGCTGGATGCTGTGTAAAGGCATGTAAGTAGTTTGTAGGACTGCCTTCTCCTGCACTGGGTTGCCTGGGAATGAAGGTCACCTTCTGAGAGGGGGCAAATGAAAGGAGGGCTTTGTTTGTGGTGGCACCCTCATTCTGGAATTCCATGCCCAAGCATAACCATTGTTATTGTCTTTTAGGCAGAAGATGTGGCAACATGCAACCCTTGGGCTAATCTCGTAAAGGGAAAGGGGGTGACAAGAGATAGAAAAGGGGGTAGGAGAAATAGAGGAAATGGGGTAGCCATCCAACTTTTGGCTCAGGTACAGCCCCCAATAAATTATGACACTCAATAGCAAAATGCTCCTTCACCCCACTATAGACTCCCAATGTTCTAGTGATCCGAGCTTTTAATTGACACCCGCAACCTTTATCCTGTAAAGTTGGGTTCATAAAAAGTGTTCTATCGTTCTGTTTTAGTACCGTTAGATTACAGGTATTTTTACTGTTATGATTTGTAACGTTTATTGCATGGTTTGTATGTTTCAGAGCGGGAAAGTAGGGTTGATTTTGTTGTTGTTGTTAATGGATGAAAAAATTTTCCGTTCAGCCACAAAAAAGGAAATGTGCTTGCTCGCATGTGCATGGGAGAAACATAGGGAGGGATTGTTAGATTATCAACATCTCTTACTGTGAAATCCAACATCATGTTTTCAATGACATCTTCATAATCTTCATCCAAGACTGCCTGAAGATTACTAATGGGTAAAAGAGAAAAGGGGAAATAGAATGGTTCCAATCCTAAATGTATTTGCTGACATTTACTCCAACTGATTTGAAGGGAATTTTTAGCACAGTCCTAACCATGCCGCTTCAAACATCCTACTGAATTTACCCTCCAAAGGAAATGGGGTTTGGATTGCAGCTCTCCAAATAAGCGAGTTTAAAACTGTAGTTGTAGTCTATGCCCCACTATGCAAAAAGGATTTCAACATACAGTCATATCTTGGGATAAATACGCTTCAGGTTGAGCACGTTCAGGTTGCGCTCCACGGCGACCCGGAAGTAACAGAGCGCGTTACAATGGTGCCCCGCAAGACGAATGCCTCGCAAGACGGAAAACTCGCTAGACGAAAGAGTTTTCCGTTTTGGAGGTGCTTCGCAAAACGAATTTCCAATGGGCTTGCTTCACAAGACAATGTCTTGCAAGTTCCTGCTGGTTCCCCCCCCCTTTTTCTAAGCCGCTAAGCCGCTTATCAGCTGATCCGATCAGCAGATGAGCCGCTAAAAGCCGCTAATAGTGCTAATCCTTCAATGGGCTTACTTCGCAAGACGAAAAAACCGCTAGACGAAGAGAATCACAGAATGGATTCTTTTCGTCTTGCGAGGCACCACTGTACTTCCGGGTTTCGCCGCTCACGCATGCGCAGTCAAAATGACGTCATGCGCAAGTGCGGAAGCGGCTAAACGCGACCCGCGCACGTGCTGTTGCATCTTACGTTATATTCAGGATGCGAACGGAGCTCCGGAATGGATGCCGTTCGCATCCCGAGGTACCACTGTATAAGGTCTATCTAACCCAAGAGTGATTAACCCGTGTTCCTCCTGATGCGAATGGCCAGTCCTGGCCACTGGTCATGCTGGCTGGGCTGGAGTCCAACTACCTCTGAAGGAACACAGGTTAGTCACCCCAGAGTAAACCCTGCAATTCTGGTAATGAAACAAGGAAGGGTACTTCTTCACAATGCGATTTCACATGGACATGCAGAATATTCCATACCTTCCTACCACAGGAGAGAGCTCTTTTAAATCTTCCAGAGTTGGCTGAATGTTTGCCATCTTCTTGAACAGAGCAAGGGGAAAAGGGAAAGCAGCTATCTTCATATTATAGAGAGCTATCCCAAACAGCTTCCCGATTAGAAAATATATGTCTTCCTGCGCTGGTACCTAATTTGAAAAAAATATATATATGTGCATATATTGGAAAATGCAGATTAGGTCAGAGATGTAGAACCTATATCCCCCCCCCCCGATGGTGTGGGGGCTCTGAATCTCATCAGCCCCATCTAACATGGCCAATGGTTGAGGCTGATGAGACTTGACTTGCATCCCTGGAACTAGATGCCACTGAGAAGTAGCTATGGAAGCAGCTGGGCTCATAATATCTGGATCTGTGCGCAACACTGGTGCTCTGAAATCTGGATCCTGTGCAGAGACAATTCCTTCCCGTATGCCCTCATTTGACAATGACATATGGTAATACAGGCTAGGTCATGAGTAGGCAAACTAGGAGCCGGGGGGAGAATCCAGCCTAATTGCCTTCTCAATCTGGCCGGCGGATGGTCGAGGAATCAGAGTGTTTTTACATGAGTAGAACGTGTCCTTTTGTTTAAAATGCATCTCTGGGTTATTTGTGGGGCCTGCCTGGTGTTTTTACATGAGTAGAATGTGTGATTTTATTTAAATTGCATCTCTGGGTTATTTGCCGGGCATAGGAATTCGTTCATTTCCCACCCCCTCCAAAATATAGTCCTTCCATCCCCCCCAAAGTTCTGAGGGACAGTGGACTGGCCCCCTGCTGAAAAAGTTTGCTGGCCCCTGAGCTAGGTGATAAACTGCAGTTCAGAAAAGAAAGATAGACTTAGGAAGCCAATTGCAGTATAAGAGAAGCATTATTCTTTCCGCCATGTGATGGCCTGAAAAGTGGTAGCAAATTCAGGAGGGGTACATCTCTCAAGGGACGCGGGGGGCGCTGTGGGTTAAACCACAGAGCTTAGGACTTGCCGATCAGAAGGTCGGCGGTTCGAATCCCCGCGACGGGGTGAGCTCCCGTTGCTCGGTCCCTGCTCCTGTCAACCTAGCAGTTCGAAAGCACGTCAAAGTGCAAGTAGATAAATAGGTACCGCTCCAGCGGGAAGGTAAACGGCGTTTCCGTGCGCTGCTCTGGTTTGCCAGAAGCAGCTTAGTCATGCTGGCCACATGACCCGGAAGCTGTACGCCGGCTCCCTCGGCCAGTAAAGCGAGATGAGCGCGCAACCCCAGAGTTGGTCACGACTGGGCCTAATGGTCAGGGGTCCCTTTACATCTCTCAAAGGCTATTATCTATGTTAGCTAAATGGAAGCTCCGCTGACAGGGGAAGTATATCTGTAAGTACCAGATGTAGGAACAAAAAACAAGGAATGGCTATTGCCTTCAAGCCCTACTCGTGAGGCCCCAGAGGCATCTGCATAGCCGTTGTTGGAAACACAGTTCTGGAACCGATGGGCCTTGAGATCTGATCCTGCAGAAAAACTCTATGTTGGGGACGCAACATAAATTAAGCACATCATGGAAATGCAACCATACATACCTTGTGGGAGAACCAAATCAGATGTGATTCTTCGAAGTGCCTGAATATCTGTTCTTCTGGAGCACAAAGGTCCCTACTGATGATGGTGAAGAACTCCTGGGATGGCCCACCTTCATCAATCCCTGGTTCATCTACAAAACGTACCTGGAGGGGGGCAGAGCCAGAAAACTATTTATATGCAATTTGTAGGAGTGGTTCTCTGACAAAGACTGAATGAGGGCAGTGTTTCTTTGTCGAATTCAAGTAGCACTAACAGTTTATGTGGTCCATCACAATTAGATCCTCTTTTATTTATCGTCTTACACTCACACATATACCTCTCAAGGCAATGTACAAGATGCAATAAACCAGTTTAAAAAACCCCACTAAAACACAGAAAACAGCATTTAAAAAACATACATAGTAGACATCCATTGCAGAAACCCATTCATCCAGCTGAGAAAGCTCACTGGGGCAAAAATTATTCAATTTCTTCTTCCAACTCTACAATTCTGGGAAGTGCAGAAAGTGGGCATCTGTTGTATCTCAGGGCAGAAACACTGGAAGCATGGGCTACTGACAGCTTTGGAATTGCAAGAGAAGCTCCCCCACAGACTGCAGTGGCCTACTGGGCATGCAAGGGATAAGGTTTGCGTACATAATCTGGTCCTGACCTGTACAGGGCCTTCTGCGTTTGGGTGAACATCCCTGAACTTCACCTGGCAGCCTGAACAAATCCTGTAAGCAAGGTGTTATACAATGGCAGTCATCTGCCTGCACAGCCATCATAGCCCCCATGTTCCGCAGCAGCTGTGGCCTTCAAACCAACCTCAAGGGCAGCTGCATAGAGCATCTTGCAGAGTAACCAAACTTTGAGGTGACCAATGCATGGACAAAGGTGGTCCAGCTTTCTCAATCCAGGAATGGCTGCAGCCATCTTAGCAAAATAACTTGGTAAAAACATTTTTTTTAACAATTAGCTGTGCCTCCTGTGACAGAGTGGGGTGCAAGAGCACTGCACAGAAGTAAAATTGTCGCGACTCCCCTTAAGCGAGCTGAAATCGGAAGAGGCTTGATTGATTTCAGGGGTGCGGAAAGCGTGGCTCCAAAAATTCCCATAATCCAAACCAATGACCTTGCAAGCTATGGCTGATGTGAATTGGGATCCAACCACATCTGGAGGGACACTACTTCCCCATCCATGGATTAAATCGATTTTGCATAAATTGTGCTATCTGATCGTACAAAGGTTTACTCAGAATAAGCCCCACTCATATCAGAAGGACTTGCTCCCATGTAAAGCTGCAATCCTTGACTGTAGCTACTCAGGTATTGAGGATCCGAGCCTAGGTTTGTTTACCCAGAAATAATAAGTCCCCCTCTCTTCATTCATTTTGAAGTATGGTTGCAATGCCTTGCACATCTGGGAGAAAGACCCATTTACGTAAATCAGTGGGGCAAACTTTGGAAGGAACATGCCTAGGATGTGCCACGTTTATGCACAGGATTGCAGCGGCGGAGCCCCAGTCGAATGCATGCACGTTTACTCAGAAGTTCCAGGGGGTTCCAAGAGGCTTCCTGAAAAGCAAGCCCGCATTGGGATTTGCAGCCACGATCCCCTGCGCGCGTCTTACTCCAAGTCAACGAAGCTTCCTTGCAAGTAAACGCACAAATGCAGCAGCCACGATCCTCTGCCTACATCTTCCTGCAAGTCAACGAAGCTTCCTTGCAAGTAAACGCACAAATGCAGAAGCCACGATCCCCTGCATGCATCTTACTCCAAATCAACGAAGCTTCCTTGCAAGTAAATGCACAAATGCCCAGCGCTTTACTCTGAAAGGCGCCCTCTACAAAAGTTTCCACAGCTTACTACAGTACTGTGCAGCGTATGCAGTCCTTCAGCACCACCTAGCAGTCGCGCGATCGACTACGAGGAACCTACTACGCCGACTCCCTCTCTCCCCCTAAATGACAACAGAAGCAGCGATCGCCTGACCCAGGAAACGATTCTGCCCAAGCCGGATTCCCTTCCTGGCTGGCCTCGGCGCTGCAGAGACGGAAGCGCAGCGTCAGGGCGCAGCTGCAGATCATGCAAGCCTTGCCCGGGCTCCGGCTCCTGATTCGCCTTCCGCGCTGGGGGAAGGCGGCGCGAGCGGCACCGGCGCGAGCAGCGGCCCGGCGCGCGTGGTGCTCCGCGGCCGAGAGCGAGGACAAGGCGGGCGGCGCCCAAGGACAGCAGCAGCGCCCGCCCTTCGACCCTGGCCTGCTGGAGATCCTCGCGTGCCCCTTGTCCAAGAAGCCGCTCAGGTTAGCCGGCTGCCTTTGCGTTGATTTCTACACCTCTGCAAAGGCCTTTGTCATTCTGCTTCCAGACGTTCTTGCTTAAATTTTAAACCCGTGTCGCCTACAGCTGCCCTTCTCCGCTTGCTTGCGTCTTTCCCTTTCCGAATGCACCTTCCAACTTGCCCTCGCCGCCTCCTTTTTATTGCTTTCTTATTTATTAGATTTAGTAGGCCGCCCTTCATCGGTTTCTGCAAAAAGCGGTTTCTTGGTATAAATTTCTCGAGCGCCTTTGGCTTAAATGTTAACGTGCGCGCGCGCACTGCAATGCAATGCGCGGTTAGGATATGGCACCTTAGAAAGGACGTAGCGTTTCACAGGCGCCATCTTGCTGCAAGTTCTTACAACAGCCCTGCAGGGGTAGCCCAGCATTATATCCATATTGCAGGTGGAGAACTGAGGCCAAGAGAGAATAGTTTTTCTAAGGTCAGGAGCTTCTCGGGAACTCCTGTAGGACAAGATCAGTAAAGGGGAGGGTAAGGTTTCCTGAGAGGTAACTCTGCAGTGTAAAATCACGTGACAGTCACATGCCTATTCTAGAACATTCGGTTGGCACATGGCAACAGGGAGGCCCAACTGATCTGACCTGCATCTTTCTGAAAGTGCAGCAAACCTCCTCCCACCCCCTATATTGTTGGGGGAGGAGCCTTCAGCAAATGCAGAAAATGTTCTTATAAGATGTGAAATTGTAAGCCGCTGGCTTACCAAACATGATGACCATAACATATCGGAATAATAAGTTGCCCATTATGCGTTCTTTCTATAGTATTAGCATTTGCCATTATTATCTGTTTTTAGGAGGGACGCGGGTGGCGCTGTGGTCTACACCACAGAGCCTAGGACTTGCCGATCAGAAGGTTGGCGGTTTGAATCCCTGCAACGGGGTGAGCTCCCGTTGCTCGGTCCCTGCTCCTGCCCACCTAGCAGTTCAAAAACACGAAGTACAAGTAGACAAATAGGTACCGCTCCAGCGGGAAGGTAAACGGAGTTTCCGTGCGCTGCTCTGGTTCGCCAGAAGCGGCTTAGTCATGCTGGCCACATGACCCAGAAGCTGTACGCCGGCTCCCTCGGCCAATAAAGCAAGATGAGCGCTGCAAGCCCAGAGTCATCCGCGACTGGACCTAATGGTCAGGGGTCCCTTTACCTTTACCTTTATTTGTTTTTAGGCACCAGGCAAAAATGTTTTTATTCACCCAGGCTTAGGGACCTTAATTTTCTGGTTATATTTTAGTGGGATGGAGTTGTGTTGGATCATTCTCACGTCTGTATCTATATATATATATATGTCTGTCTGTCTGTCTAGATAGATAGATACAGATATAGATATATAATTGGTGAGCATTTTAGTTTGTTTTTACTCATTTTTAGTTTTGGTTTTGAGTTTGCCTTTCTGTAAATAATAATAATATACTTTACACCAGTGAAAGCAGTAAGTCTGACCTATGCAGTATTTGCTTATATTTACTAGGTACGAAGAATCCACCAATGAACTAATTAACGAAGAACTGGGTATTGCCTACCCCATCACTGATGGCATTCCTAATATGATACCCCAGGCTGCAAGGATGATTGGCAAAGAGAAGCAGGAAGAGGAGCCTGGGCAGACCTAGACGATTATCTTTGGGCGTAAAGACAAGCACAAGCGGAAGAAGAATGTTCCTGTCACTCCCTACGATGACCGTGCTCATCCCACTCTTGTCTTTGGCGGGTCTGTTTTACTCGGCCAGCGTGGACGAAAACTTTCCCCAGGGCTGCACTAGCACAAGCAGCTTGTGTTTCTACAGCCTGCTCCTTCCGGTTACGATCCCAGTTTATGTGTTCTTCCACCTTTGGACCTGGATGGGCCTTAAACTCTTCCGCCACAACTAGGTTAGGCTTGGAAGTGCGTCGGATCTCTTGGGGTGAGGGTGTTGAATAAAGAATGTAGTTTTGCCTTTCTTTATCCACGGCTAATGTTTTGTCCCAAGGCTCTGAAATGATCAGCTAGGAGCAGTGTGCGCTAAGTTTGCTTGGATAAGGTTTAAATGCCTGTTAGAACATTGCACACTAAGTTAGCCGATGAAGCGGTTAAGGGAGCGAGGCAGGCGAGCCTTGTGTCAACAGCATCTCATGCATTCTTCATTTCCTTTCTGACATATGCACAAGAGGACAGCTGCTGTAGGGGTCGGCTTGTGTGAATGGGGCGACAGGAGATGCAGTCATGCATCCTTTCTGGTCCCTGGTGCAGGGGAAAGTGTTGGAATTCTGCCTGGGTCAGAGGAATGTGCCACAGCGTAGGCACCGGCAGATATTCCTGTCGACCTCCCCGCGTCTCCACTCTGCTGATAAGCAGGCGAGGTCCCGGCGATTCTTCTCAGATGTGTGAGAGGAACACACCGTTCATCATCTCTCCCCTTTGGTGTCCCCCAAGAGGGGAAAGAAGCAGACAGAAAACTATTTACATCTTTTATTTCTGTCCCTCATATCAGTACAGAGAAACATGTCTGCACTCGACAACAGCAAGAAGAAACTCCACCCATGTACTTCCAGTACGGGTCATATGACACACACACTGAGCTAACATCCGGTGCTCAGTACAGATTGGACTGCCCCTTTGTTTCCATGGCAACAGTCACAAACATCCTGTCTGGCTTTCCAGCCACAAGCAGCTGACTGAGCTGCTGGAGCCTTTGCTTGCTGCAGCATTGGTGCTTTATGGTAACATCCTCCCCCTAAAGTATCAATGCGTGCTGCGAGCAAAGCGTCATCCAGAGAAGAAAACAAACAGTTGTTATACTTATAACATTCCCCTGTTGTTTCAGTTCCACCCTTGGAACTACCCGCCACTGGTTTTACCAATGTACCTCTCTGGTTGTGTGACTTCACATTTCCTTGGTTAGCAACTCTCTGTTGTGCCTTTGTCTCCGACTCAGACACAGCTTCAATCTGTCCTTGATCGTTTACAACAGCAACATATGCTAGGTTAGCAAACTCCTTTGAATATCTCTTGGGTGGTACACCCTTTGTTGCTCTCTCAGACCTACGTAAGAGCTGCTGCTCTTCTCTGCTTTCTGGTTCAGCCTCTGAACTCTCTGGAGAACCAGTACTAAGCTTAATTAGTGGTTCATCCTCCTTTTCTGAGGGTCTAGTCATTATTTGAGATTTCCTCTCAATGACTGTGACAACTGAGCTGTCTGAGCTATCGCTGTCATCATCATCAGTACCACTGAACTCAATAAGATCAAACTCATCATCATCATCAGAATTCTCTGTAGAAAAAGTGTGAACAATCACTCTCTCCTGTTCAGGAGCACTCTCTAGAAATTTTGTGAGAATCACCTGACCAGATTCAGACAAAATTACTCTGTAGAGACCCTTTCTCATAACCCACAAAGATGCCTCTGGCATTCTTTACCCCACTTGGAGTTTCTGTTCTCACATGAGATCCGAAAACCTTAAAATAGGCAACAGAAGGTTTTCTGTTAAACAGCTTCTCAAAAGGAGAACATCCCAACTCTGTTGAGACTTTCCTCAACCACACATGAAGATAGGACGCTAAAGATTCGGCCCAATAATCATGTGGTAAGTGTGAACTTAGCAATTGCGCATGCATCCCTTTTTGCAATTCTTTGTTCACCCTAACACAGACACATTTCTTCCATGCTTCTTCGGAACTAGCAAGTTTGTGTCTTACCCCTTTCTCATCCAGGAACCTCTGGAAATCCTGTAAAAGAAAAACTGGCTTGTCATCTGTGAAAAGACAATCAATGTTAGCATCATGCATACTTTTAACCTTGTCACAAAACTCCTGAAACTTTTCTAAAGTTTCCTGCGGTTTCTTCATCAAGTAAACCCAAGAATAATTAGTGTAACAATCAACACACAAAAGGTAATATTTTGCACCGCCTCTAGATGGTTCTAGGGGACCAATCACATCAGCATACACCCGCTGAAAAGCTCTGTCGACCTTTTTAGCCACCTTCTTGGTGTTCTCTTTGTTGGTCAGACCTGCAAGAGAAAATTCGTTAGAATCAGAAGTATTACATTTCATGTAATCACTTTGATCAAAAGTCAACAAATACAGTCCATCTTTCTCTTTTGCAGTAAGAAACAGTTCTCCATCTTTGTAGATCTTGCATCTTTTAGCATCATAGTACAGTTTTAGTCCCTTCTTTGCAATCTGCGAAGCACTCAGCAGACTAAATTTCAGTTCTGGAACCAGGTAAACATCGCTTATAGTCAAGTTCAGACTCTCAAGATACACAGTTCCAATTCCGGTCGCTTCCAGTTCTTGACCGTTGGCTTGTTTCACAGTGAAGCTTTGCTTCTTCAACTTCGAAAACAGTCCTCTGTGTGGGCAGAGATGCTTCGTGGCGCCCGTGTCGATTATGAATGCATTCCCAACATCTGGCGTGGTTCCTTTCGCCATCATAGCCTTTGCAGGTTTCATCTGGCACTTGGTACGGCTTTTGCTTGACGCCTCAGGCTTCGTAGAGCTGTTCCTGGCTCCTTTTGACTGTCGCGGCTTCTTACAGTTCCGCTGTAGATGCCCAGTCTGTCCACAATTGTAGCATCGGACAGCACTCAATGCTACAGCATCACCAGCAGTGGGAAGATTTGAACTCTGTTCTTGCCTCCCTCTGTCTTTCACTTCCAGTGCAGCAAGTCTGTCGTGTTCGTTCAGGACGACGGCACAGACTCTTTCCGCGGTTAGCTGAGCGGCAGGTAGCGAACCAAGCTGACTGGCAACAACCTTGTAGGTCTGGTTCAGGCTGTTTATCATCATGAAGCAAAACACTTCCTCCTGTAGACGGAAATTGCGTTCCACCATCTGTTGACGCAGATACTTCATCTCTGTCAGGTGCGCTTGAACATCTCCATCAGGCGCTAATCTCAGATTGGTCAACTTCTCAAAATACAGCAACGCTGAAGAACCAGCATCTCTCTGATGCGTTGTACGCAGCGCGTTCCAAACCTCTTGCGCAAATTCCAAATGCTGTATATGCACAAGCTGCGAGTCTGAGACGCACAGAATTATAGCAGTCCTAGCCTTCACATTCTGTGACTCCCAAGCACGCGTTGGTGCTGCAGGGATGGGATTCTCAATCACCTCAAACAGTCTCTGATTCTGCAGCAGGGCCTTCATCTTTACAGACCAAGATGAATAATTGTCATTGGTCAGGAGGGGTGGAAAAGGCAAACCTCCCCCCTTCTTGGCATCCATTTTGAGTCCTTGCATTGACTCTAAAAGACAAGCCTCTAAAATCCAATAGCTGGCTTGTTTACACTCTTGACACCTGGCAACTCTGACACTGGCTGCCTTGGAAAGTCCCTTCCAGCAGTTCGTGAGGACCTAGTCATAACAAACTTTGTTTTCGCCTCTCTGAAGCATTCTGACTGTCCAGCCCTCTTTAGTAACTTTCCATTTCTCCTCTCTGGGGCACAGCCTTCTGAAGGACGTTGCTAGGCAACAGCGCATTCCTTTCCTTGGCAGGAAACCACAAATATGCCTGGTATGCAGGCCTCTTGTAAGTTGGAGCTGCTTTCCCACACACGCTCTCCGTGAAGCAGAGAATGAATCAATCTGCATTCACTCTTCCAAGCCCTTAAAAGTCTCATACCTTGAGCATCGGCTTGGCTGTCAGCTTCTTCTGGTCAGCTTCTGGCTGCAGAGAATCAGCCTCTCCCATCAGGCTTCCATGGAGCAGAGGAGGACCTTTCACCAGCCTCTCATCCAGATGTCCGATGGATCGAAGAAAACAGCAACCATCCGAAGGCTGCCACTGTTGGAATTCTGCCTGGGTCAGAGGAATGTGCCACAGCGTAGGCACCGGCAGATATTCCTGTCGACCTCCCCGCGTCTCCACTCTGCTGATAAGCAGGCGAGGTCCCGGCGATTCTTCTCAGATGTGTGAGAGGAACACACCGTTCATCATCTCTCCCCTTTGGTGTCCCCCAAGAGGGGAAAGAAGCAGACAGAAAACTATTTACATCTTTTATTTCTGTCCCTCATATCAGTACAGAGAAACATGTCTGCACTCGACAACAGCAAGAAGAAACTCCACCCATGTACTTCCAGTACGGGTCATATGACACACACACTGAGCTAACATCCGGTGCTCAGTACAGATTGGACTGCCCCTTTGTTTCCATGGCAACAGTCACAAACATCCTGTCTGGCTTTCCAGCCACAAGCAGCTGACTGAGCTGCTGGAGCCTTTGCTTGCTGCAGCATTGGTGCTTTATGGTAACAGAGCTGTGCAGAGCTGTACAGTGGTACCTCAGCTTAAGTACTTAATTCGTTCCTGAGGTCCGTTCTTAACCTGAAACTGTTCTTAACCTTAAGCACCACTTTAGCTAATGGGGCCTCCTGCTGCCGCTGCACCGCCAGAGCATGATTTCTGTTCTCCTCCTGAAGCAAAGTTCTTAACCCGAGGTACTATTTCTGGGTTAGCAGAGTCTGTAACCTGAAGCGTATGTAACCTGAGGTACCACTGCATAATGGTCACATGTTACCTAATGCTGACAAGCAGTGCATTGCCTACAGCAGACTTCCTTAAACTTGGCCCTCCAGATGTTTTTTGGCCTCCAACTCCCATGATCCCTAGCTAGCAGGACCAGTAGTCAGGGATGATGGGAATTGTAGTCTCAATCTGGAGGGCCGAGTTTGAGGAAGCCTGGCCTAGTGTGTGCTCTAGATGCAAAATATTTCTGTGGCAGAAGCGTCTTGCATACAGGAATTAGATACTGTAAGAGATGGCTCCAGGTGTGCCAACTCTTGAATTCTCAGGTTATTGTCTATCTAATGGTAAACATGGTTATAATGGCTAAGGCTCAGGGTTTCTCTCTTAAAAGCTGCGCTGTTGTCACACGTACATCTTTGGATTCATGCATGCAGCAGAATTGAGATTCTGACACCTGAGCTTGTATAGATTCAAATGACATTGAATAGCAGGTAAAGTACCCATGAAAACAAAGGCACTGCTTAGTATTGTACTTTGAGTTTGCTTTAAAGAAGGCTTCCTGTCTTTTTATTCTATTCATGTATCTTCTTCTCTGGTGATCACTCATAGCCGAGTAAGATTGTCTTCTATAAACACGGTTTTAAAAGTGAGGCCGTAAGTGACTGTGGAGGCCAATTCTGGATCCACACATCCTTCCACAGTGGGGACATTGGTTTCTGGGCGGGAGTTGATCACGGTGTGGATTTGCCAAGCATGCCTTCTTCTTAGCACATTTCTCCCTTGCGTCCTGAGTTTGAATGTCTTCAAAGCCCATGACACCTTTGGTAAAGGCTGTTCTCCAACTGGAGCGCTCGCAGGCCAGTGTTTCCCGGTTGTCAGTGTTTATACTACATTTTTTTAGATTTGCCTTGAGACAGCCTTTAAACCTCTTTTGTTGATCACCAGCATTACACTTTCCAATTTTAAGTACGGAATAGAGTAGTTGCTTTGGAAAACGATCATCAGGCATCCGCACAACATGACCAGTCCAATGAAGTTGGTGTTGAAGAATCATTGCTTCAACACTGGTGATCTTTGCTTCTTCCAGTACACTGATATTAGTACACCTGTCTTCCCAAGTGATGTGTAAAATTTTTCGGAGACACCATTGATGGAATCCTTCAAGGAGTTGGATTCATGTATACAATACAGTGGTGCCTCGCAAGACGAAATTAATTCGTTCCGCAAGTTTTTTCTTCTTGCGAGTTTTTCGTCTTGCGATGCACGGTTTCCCATAGGAATGCATTGAAAATCAATTAATGCGTTCCTATGGAAACCGCCTTCAGACCAGGTCCGGGGACAGTCTGTCCCCCGACCTCTTCTGAAGGCTGGGGGGGGGGACAAGGGCTTTTATTCCCACCCCCAGCATTTTAAAAAACCCCGGGACAGCGGAGGACTTCTCTGCTGTCCGGGGCGATCTTAAAATGCTGGCGGGCGGCATTTTAAAATCGCCCGGGACAGCGGAGGACTTCTCCGCTGTCCGGGGCGATGTAAAAGCCCCTGGGAAGGCAGGCAGGGGGGACAAAGACTTTTGCCCCCCGCCCGCCTTCAGAAGAGGTGCTGGACCTCTTCTGAAGGCGGGTGGGGGGCGAAAGTCTTTGCCCCCCCTGCCTTCAAAAGCCGTCCGGGACAGCGGAGAAACGCGCTGCCTTTCTGCGCTCTCCCGGGAAGGCAGGCAGGGGGGAGCAAAGACTTTTGCCCCCCGCCCGCCTTCAGAAGAGGTCCAGGACCTCTTCTGAAGGTGGGCAGGGGGCGAAAGTCTTTGCTCCCCCCCGCCTGCCTTCAAAAGCCGCCCGCGATAGCGGGAAGCGCTTCCCTGCTATCCCGGACTGCTTTTAAAATGCTGGCGGTGGGGAGCAAAGCCTTTCGGCCCCCGCCGGCCTTCCTGGACCTCTTCTGAAGGCCGGAGGGGGGGAAAGGCTTTGCTCCCCACCACCAGCATTTAAAAGAGGTCCCCGGAGATTTCCATATGGGCTTTCTTCTTGCGAAGCAAGCCCATAGGGAAATTCGTCTTGCGAAGCGCCTCCAAAACGGAAAACCCTTTCGTCTTGCGGGTTTTCCGTCTTGCGAGGCATTCGTCTTGCGGGGCACCACTGTACCCTTGACTAACAACTCAGTTTCCTTAGTGATCACTTGTGCATATTCTATGCTGAAATTGCAATGCTTCTTTATACCTGTTGGCTAAAGTCCACTGTTCAGTTCCCATAGAAGTAGCTTAGTGACACAACAAGGTGCAAGTGTATTGTCCACATGGATCTCACCTCTAAAAATCTGGGAATATGTATGCAGTCTTTTGATCATAAATACTCACAATGCACCTAAATGAATGTTCCACAGTCATGAGTATAGGTATGAAATTTGGTTTCTTACCCTAAGGGGTTGGTGATCTCTGTTTGCATTTCTTAAACTCTGCCAGGTATCCTGTACCAGATGTCGTCTCCTTACAAGTAGTTCACTGGTCATGCCAAAATTTGCCTATGAGGATACAAACATTGGTGTTACTAGTTGTTAGTGTTTTGCGACCCTACATGCTATGTAATATTTTTGGGGTATACATACCCTCATCTTTAGAGTGTTGCATGCTGCTTCATGCAGGAAAACCTTAACTTCCATCTCAAAGATAAAAGGGAACGCAAAGAGTTCTCTGAGCAACTGAAATGACACAGAGAAGTAATTTACAACATGAGATAAAAGTATTTAAAAATCGGTATGAAGAAAGTGGAGAATATGGAAACATGGCTCTATTCTCTGAAGATTAAATACATTTTGTTCCAAATGTAAAATTAGCACTTTCATTTTTGCCCTTCTCAAAAAAAGCATCTGCCAATTACTGTGTTTTTTTTTAAATATAACTTCCTAGTGAGGATGTAAAGGAAGTTTGGTTTATCCAGAGAGAGAGAGACTTTCTTTTCCTTTTTCTATACACTGGAAAACAACTTCGAGATGGCAAGAGTAACATAACACTTGAATGTTAAACTACCTGAGCTCCTTTAAGGATATCTGGAAAAGCCAGCATTTTTTTCACTTCAGGGATGTGGAAGTTGCTTTCCTGGATTCTGAAGCTTCTTCTACAATTTACCTGCATTTGTAAGTGTAGGGTTAAAAACCAAAATTAGCCAATTACAAAAGAAAGACACCATAACTTGGTAGCTTCAATTAATACAAAAATAAAACCAGCTAACCAACTCCTAAGAATATAGGAATACAGTGGTACCTTGGGTTAAGAACTTAATTCGTTCTGGAGGTCAGTTTTTAACCTGAAACTGTTCTTAACCTGAAGCACCACTTTAGCTAATGGGGCCTCCCGCCGCTGCAGCGCAATTTCTGTTCTCATCCTGAAGCAAAGTTCTTAACCTGAGGTACTATTTCTGGGTTAGCGGAGTCTGTAACCTGAAGCGTCTGCAACCCGATGTACCACTGTAGTAAGGTGAGCTTTGTAGGGAGTTTCAAAGAGTTGGTGCAGCTATTGGGAAGACATTAGTTCCAAGTCCAACCAATGTACCCCCCAAAAGCAGTAGATTCTCACACCCTGAGCAGGGATTCCCCTGCTGAATTCATATTTCACATTTCCAAGGTGGTGGATGAAGTTTCTGCCCCACCTCAAGACTTCCTGGTAGCAGCTGGTTACTGAATGGAGTAGCCACCATGCAGAAGCTATTCTGAGCAAGATCCTCTTGGCTTTTTAAAGACGCAGACTGTTCTACACATGCCACAGTGTGTCTATTAGTAGGAAAGTTAAAAGACTTTACTGCTATACTTCCTAATGGAGAAGTATGTCATAGAGATTCAGGATGTGGTCCTCAGCCTCCTCTGCTTCCACCATGGGGACGAGAAAGAACAGTGAGGTGCCAAGCGAATGGCCCATCAATTTACAGTGTTTAGGCAGCAGTGTGTATACTCAAGACTAGCTCTGTTTGCTTCAACATTGACCAGCAGGCAGCACCCGCAATTCCAGACAGGATCTCCCCAACTCCACCTAGAAATGCTGGGGACTGACACTGGGACCATTTACATGGTTTATAGTAATATAATGTAATAATAATAATTTATTATTTATACCCCGCCCATCTGGCTGGGTTTCCCCAGCCACTCTGGGTGGCTTCCAGCGAAACATTAAAATAAAATAATTCATCAAATATTAAAAAGCTTCCCTAAACAGGGCTGCCTTCAGATGTCTTCTAAAAGTCAGATAGTTGTTTATTTCTTTGGCATTTGATGGGAGGGCGTTCCACAGGGTGGGCGCCACAACCAAGAAGGCCCTCTGCCTGGTTCCCTGGTTTACAATTACAGCTGGTCCCTTCACCAGTTAGATCTCTCATGTGACGCCTCACGCCTTCATTTCAAGCGCTTCCCTACCTCATAAAGCATTCGGAGGACATGGAGAAGCAAAACAACTTGGAGTGTTTCCTCAGGATATTTTCTACGTTTAATGAGAGAAGACAGCTTGGCAGTGGCAAGCCTCTGATAAATGCACACCAGATCCTTGAAGAAGGCAATTTCTAGGTTGGCCCACAAAGATTCTGTAAAGAAATAAACTTTTGTTGTCTTAGTTTATTCCTAGACCACCCTTCTTCCCAGAGTGGTTTACAGCGTAGTCAAATACCTAAATACAACAATAAATCTAAAAAAAAAAATTAAAACCACCTGCTTAAAACAACAACCGAAACACTTCCATGATGCAGCAGACAAAAACCCCAAAACTAAAAAGGCACAGAATTTCCTTCAGACCCCCGAAAGACAGAACAGGTGTGTCTTTAGACGATGCCAAACCATGGAAAGGGACAAGTATTGGGCCTCCCCAGACCAATGCATGATGATAACACATTAGTGGTAAATTTATTCTGCTTTAGCTTGTTCTGAGGTGTTCCCACAATGCTAGCGCATTACTGCTCTCTGGAGAGGTTAAAAGGTAAAGGTAAAGGGACCCGTGACCATTAGGTCCAGTTGTAACCGACTCTGGGGTTGCAGCGCTCATCTCGCTTTACTGGCCAAGGGAGCCAGCATACAGCTTCTGGGTCATGTGGCCAGCATGACTAAGCCGCTTGTGGCGAACCAGAGCAGCACACGGAAACACTGTTTACCTTCCCGCTGGAGCGGTACCTATTTATCTACTTGCACTTTGACATGCTTTCGAACTGCTAGGTTGGCAGGAGCAGGGACCAAGCAACGGGAGCTCATCCCATCGCGGGGATTCAAACCACCGACCTTCTGATCGGCAAGTCCTAGGCTCTGTGGTTTAACCCACAACACCACCCACGGCCCATCTCTGGAGAGGTTACAGAACAGCAAAAGCAGTAGAAAAAATAAACCACTTGTGGTTTGAAAAAGTTACAGGATTTTAACAGAAAGTTACAGGGTGTGTGTACTGATGGGAAATGAAGCCACATGGCCATTCCACAACTTTCACAGGCGCAAACGGTATTGAAAGTAGGCCTGCGTATCACCTCCCTGACAGCATCACGAATGCACAGTACAAAGGGCATCTGGAGGGCATGTAGTTCCACAGGGAGGGAATTCCACAAACGGGGTGATGCCACAGAGAAGGCCCTGCCTACGCAATAGGCCATGCCCATTGGTGGGGCCACAAGCAAGACCTCCCCAAAAGACCTCAGGGCTCTGGAGAGGTACATACTGGAGGCTGGTGCCCATTGGGACTGGCAGGGCAAAAGGCAGGGAGCCCAAACAGTAGTTGGAGCCAGAGCCAACTTCTTTTGGTTCTGTCTGCATCCCAGCTGAGTTCTACAAGGGCAATGCTGAATCTTCAGATTGGGCGCTGCTCAGTCCTCAACTTCCAGAAGCCCACTTACTCAAGAGCCTTTCAGAATGCGTTTAGAACAGGGATGGAGAACCTGTAGCCTCCAGATGTTGTTGAATTGTAGCCCCAAGCATTCCTGAGCACTGGCCTGGCTGGTGCTGATGGGAGGTGTGGCCCATCAACATGCTCCCCACCTCTGGAAGGAAGCAAAGTTACCAAACTTAGTGAACCCGCCTCACCAAGCAATTGCTTATCTTTCTGTGGGCGAAACCATATGGCTTGTGCCAGTTCAAGGAGGAGATGATCTGACTGGCTGTCCTGCCTCCGTAAGAGTATGGGCACAATGAGGAAGACTCTGAGCGCTTCAGGAGAGCCAGGGAAGTCAAGGACAGACTGCAGGAGTATCTTTAGGGCATTTATCACCTTGAAGAGATGAAGGAAGAATATAAAAGTTAAACGCTTACTTCCTTGTAGTAAGTTTAGTTCAACAGAACGACAGAAACAAACTTCATTTTGCTTCAGCATAAACTACCAGAGGTAGACCCAAGAGTCTTTGGTGCACCATTCCAGCTGGATAGCTCAGTTGGTTAGAGCGTGGTGCTGATAATGCCAAGGTTGCAGGTTTGATTCCCGTATGGGACAACTGCAAATTCCTGCATTGCATGGGATCCAACTCTACAAATCTATGGTTCCATGTCATAGTCTTCAGTAACTTTAGCCTGAGAAACAGCAAAACTCAGAAACCAGTAAGGGGATATTTTGCTTTCCCAGGTCATTCTGCAGCCAGCCTGAAAGATGACATTCTTCACCAAAGGGATTTCAAAGGGAGACCTAGAACCCATCAAGAAGTTTGATTCTATTAGTTTAGGGTTAGATTGAGACAATGGTTTCTTGTCCCAATGCAGGTGTATTAACACAGCAAAGCTAGGATGACTCTGCTGGCTGCCAGCAACTAGTGCTGCTGTGAATGATCACTATGTGTACCTTCTATAAATGTAAGCTTACACAAAATTGTTGAAGACAGTACTTTTGTATTTAATGGATATTTGGTCCCAGCTCTTACCATTATTTTTCTCCATAGTGAGAGTGTGTGCACGCACATGCGCGCTCCATGTTGACTATCCCAGTCCTAGACAAGCTTTCCCAACATGGTGCCCTCAGGATGTTGCCAGGTTACAATTCCCATCATCCCAGACCACTGGCCATGCTGGCTGGGCCCATGGGAGTCATATTCTAAAACATCTGGAAGCACCAGGCTGGAGAAGCCTGTCCTAGAACTAAACCAATACAATCCTACATCCCGAAATTGTTGTGAAAACCTTGGTAATAGTGGTTTCCTTGTAACAGTCATAAGTAGGCTTGTCTGCTCTTACATTATTTATCTGGAAACTACTGCCTTTGGATAAAAATCAAGAAACACTGTTTGCTTCTGCATTCCATATCTTACCGCTGTGAAGACTTTAGGCTTAGTAGAAATCTTCTCATGGAAAAGTAACACAGCGGACATGTCCACAGCCACAACCTCCTGAGAAGTCCTGAAATGTTTCGCTCTGCTAGAAAGAAACAGGCAGATCACAATCCCTTCCCTTGTTTGTGGAAATCTGCAAACTGCGTAAACTTTCAGCTATATGTGGGTGTGAATATCTGAAAGGGGCTCTAGTTAGCTTTGTGTTTAGCACATTCTCCCTAGTTTATAAATTTGGATCTAGGTGGCTTTAAAAGAGGATTAGACACAATTCATGGAGGAGAGGAATATTGATGGCTACTAGCCATAATTTCTATGTTCTACCTTCACTGTTGAAGGCAGTATGCCCCTGAATACCAATTGCTGAAAACTGTCAAATAACCAACCTCTTATAACCAACATGCTTAAGTTGAATTAATGTATGAAGGGGTTAATGCCATAGAGTAAGCTGTCCTACCAGGCTTAGTTAGGTCACTCCCCCTCTCCTTGGGAGGAAGGTAATCAAACCTATTGTTCCCCTTCAGTCTACCAAAGAAGCTCAGCATGTAAAGAAGGTTGAGCTGGTTGCCCCAACCAAGCTCAGACTCCACGGCTCTCACAAGCTATTTTTGCAATTCCTATACCCATAAATTAGGAACTTTCACCAGTGTAACTAAGCTCAGTTTTACTGCCTGTGCAACCTTTTCTGAATGCTGTATGGAAAATCATATGAATCTGACCTTTGGGGAGTTTGTAAGCACACCATTTTAAGCTTACCAAATGTGTGGTCTTTTTCTATGCTAAGGGAAGAGGGACGTTTTGGAACTCACAAGGCCATCTTTTAAATGTCTAACAGCCAAACTTTATTTGGCTGCATATTTTGCGATTTTTAAATCTCTGCTGGGGTTCTCTCACCAGAGTACTTGCCCCAAACCTGAATCTTGGCATCCAAAAATTTTCCTTTTAGACCTATTTTATTTTTCCTCGCCACCAACAGGAATCACAAGTGGGGAAAGTGTTTTTGCCTTTGGGACCTGCTTTTAGGCCTCCCACAGGAATCTGGGTAGCCACGGTGAGAACGAAATGCTAGACTAGATGGACCACTGGCCTCTTCTTGTGTCCTTACGACTGGTCCTCAAATGAGTGCCATTTACCTCCTTTCCACGAAGCTTCCGTTGATGCAAGCTGCTGAGGAGAAGATCAACTTTACATCCCTGTTTGTTGGAAAGGAAGAAAGCGATCTTTCAGACTTTGCTTTGAGAAACTGACTCGCAACAGAGGTACAGCTGGACAAAGGACATCTGATTTAAGCTTTAAACTTCCTGATGAGTCCCTGCTTTGCAGGACAAGGATTCACCCTCTCTCCCCCAGCTATAGTGAGAATAATAATAATAATAATAATAAATTTATTTATACTCTGCCCTCCTCGGCCAGAGCCGGGCTCAGGGCAGCTAACACCAGTAAAATTACAGTAAAAACATAATAGGAAAAAACCACCAATTTAAAATACAGGTTAAAACGCAATTTAAAATGCAGCCTCATTTTAAAAGTAGCCCATAGATCAAAACCATAAGGGGAGGGAAACATAAGGGTCAGACTGAGTCCAAACCAAAGGCCAGGCAGAACAGCTCTGTCTTGCAGGCCCTGCGGAAAGATGTCAAGTCCCGCAGGGCCCTAGTCTCTTGTGACAGAGCGTTCCACCAAGTCGGGGCCAGTACTGAAAAGGCCCTGGCCCTAGTAAAGACCAATCTAACCACCTTGCGACCTGGGACCTCCAAAATGTTGCGACCTTAAGGTCCTCCGCGGGGCATACCAGAAGAGGTGGTCCCGTAGGTACATGGGTCCTAGGCTGCATAGGGCTTTAAAGGTCAAAACCAGCACCTTAAACCTGACCCTGTACTCCACCGGGAGCCAGTGCAGTTGGTAAAGCACTGGATGAATATGATCCCACGGCAAGTACCCCGTAAGGAGCCTCACCGCGGCATTCTGCACCCGCTGGAGTTTCTGGGTCAGCTTCAAGGGCAGCCCCGCATAGAGCGAGTTACAATAATCAAGCCTGAAATACAATGCTGAAATTTTCAAAAAGGTGGGAGAGGCGCCACAGCAGCATAAACATGCAGGGAGATTATTTGACAACTGTTACACCACACTTCCCAGGGCACTTCCCATCACTTTCTTTACTGCCCAAAGTCTGTTTGCTTTTTAAGAAAATGGGTTTGTTGTCCACTTTCATTGTGATCAA
Organism: Podarcis liolepis; assembly: GCF_965112155.1. Taxonomy (NCBI): domain Eukaryota; kingdom Metazoa; phylum Chordata; class Lepidosauria; order Squamata; family Lacertidae; genus Podarcis; species Podarcis liolepis. Next base: position 16,141,743 of record NC_139564.1, on the reverse strand, counting down.
AGCCCACCCACAAAACAGCAACTGTCTAGAAGTTGCCCTGACAGACTACATTCTTCACCCCAGTGCATTGTGCAACGATGATATAGTGCATAAAACCTGCCTTTTAAATTGGGATTTCTAAGGCTAACCCCACAAAGTTTAAAATGAGACCGGGGCATGCTTCAAACAAATCTTTCAAAAGTTAACGATGGCTAGATTTGCTGCCTAGTGGGGTGTGTGTGCAGTGGCGTAGCGTGGGTTGTCAGCACCCGGGGCAAGGCAAGTAATTTGCGCACCCTAACCTGTGGATTTGCGCCCCCTAACCCGTGGATTTGTGCCCCCTAACCTGTGGATTTGCGCCCCCTAACCCTAACCCCCAGATGTTGCGCCCGGTGCGGCCGGCCCCCCCTGCACCCCCCACGCTACGCCACTCTGTGTGTGTGTGTACAGTGGTGCCTCGCAAGACGAAAAGAATCCGTTCTGTGATTCTCTTCGTCTAGCGGTTTTTTTGTCTTGCGAAGCAAGCCCATTGACGGATTAGCGCTATTAGCGGCTTATCAGCTTATCGGATCAGCTGATAAGTGGCTTAGCGGCTTAGAAAAAGGGGGGGAGGGAAAAAATCCCACAGGAACTCGCAAGACATTTTCGTCTTGCGATGCAAGCCCATAGGAGATTCGTTTTGCGAAGCACCTCCAAAATGGAAAACCCTTTCATCTAGCGAGTTTTCCATCTTGCGAGGCATTCGTCTTGCAGGGCACCACTGTATTTACTTACTGTTTCATAGTCTGCCAGCAATTGGGATCCGAATTAGAAACCCACTTCTCTGTCTTTTCCTCCTCCACTCTGGCAATCGTTCGGTTTAAATTTGCGTATGACTTCTGTGCGAAATAAGACAAAAGAACATGAAATTCTCTCAGAAGCCTAGTAAGAGGTCTTCTCTGGTGATCTGTCATTGGGCCAGAGTCCCACAGGAAATAGTGGCTGGGTGAATGTGTGAGAGTCTGTGTCTCTTCCTGCATGTGGGCAATGCAACCGGGATAATGTAAAAATCATGGCATTAGAACAAAGTGAAAAGCTAGACTTTACACTGCACTGCAGAAAGTTAGGGCAGTTGTCCTCCTTTGAGGAAGGACAGTAACTCAGTGACACAGCACGTTTTTGTTTTGTTTTTTGCATGCAAATGGTTCCTGGTTCAATCCCTAGTGACCTGGAAAAGGTTCTTGCCTGATCGACTGTCAGTGGCTCTGTCTGTCGACAATACGGAGTTAGATGGAACAACAGCCTGGCTTTGTAGAAAGGAGCTTCCTACATTCCCTCATACTGGGTATACTATGGTATATTCAGTAGCTGGGGAAATGCGATTGTTGCTTCAGATGGAAAATGTGATTCTTCCCTCCGATACTGCATTTGCAGAATTTTTGTATATGGAATGTGGTTGGATCAATGCCAAAGACATTCTTGGGTAATGGATGCTGCCAACTGTGTGATCAGGGACAAGCAACGCAACTTTAGCTCCTCTCCACGCTCACATCTGTGTGTGAGAAGTTTATTTCTGTGCCTGAGTGTTCCACCGCTGTCTCACATCAACAGTAAAGCAGTAAGTTAGTCTTTAACAACAACAACGTTATAGAACCATTGACTGTACAGAATACATTATTATTGCTATTATATTATATTATATTATATTATATTATATTATAATAACATTATATTATATTATTATATTAGGATGCGGGTGACGCTGTGGGTTAAACCACAGAGCCTAGGGCTTGCCGATCAAAAGGTTGGCAGTTTGAATCCCCGTGACGGGGTGAGCTCCCGTTCCTTGGTCCCTGCTCCTGCCAACCTTGCAGTTCGAAAGCACGTCAAAGTGCAAGTAGATAAATAGGTACCGCTCCAGCGGGAAGGTAAGCGGTGTTTCCGTGCGCTGCTCTGGTTTGCCAGAAGCGGCTTAGTCATACTGGCCACATGACCCGGAAGCTGTACGCCGGCTCCCTCGGCCAATAAAGCGAGATGAGTGCCGCAACCCCAGAGTTGTCCGTGACTGGACCTAACGGTCAGGGGTCCCTTTACCTTTTATTGCTATTATTAAAATGGGGGCTGATATGTGAAGGACAAGACATGGTGAGACAGCAGTTTGCCAGTTGTCTGGATAACCAATAAGATGTTTTGGAACCCTGGATACAACTCTGGGTCCAGATGCGAACAGCTGGCAAAGGAGCATTTCCTACAAAGCCTGGAGTCTTGGACAAATGTTCCCCTTTTCTAATGGCAAGGCTGGCACTGGATGGGATCAAAGCAGAGAAGAGAGACACGCAGCTCTTCAGATGTTGTTGGACCACAACTCCCATCATTCCCTGGTCCCATGCTGAATGGGACTAATGGGAGTTGAGGCCCAACAACATCTGGAGACTCAAAGCTTCCCCATCTCTAGATTAAAGGATGGTTTGTATTTTTTCTGGTAACTACACACAAGCAACCACAACCATAATTCTGGCATTTGCAATTACGCACAACATTCTTTTCTTTTCTTTTTGGAGGGGAGATCCTCAAATTTTGCTTACCTTTTCCTTTAAAAGAAGTACAATACTTTGGTTCTCTCCAGCGATGATTTTAACCAGCTCCTCTGACATGTCCCCTACTGTGACAGATCATAAAGAAGACATCCATTCAAGTAGCCATCCATTATTGTTAAGAACTCTTCCATTTGCAACTTGGTATATAGAAGTTTGGCTAGGAAATCTAGCATAGCTAAGTACAGCGAGGAGAGACCTCACACTGTGTCATCTGAATTTAGTTATATAAACTATGAACCACCATAAATAGCTATTTATAACACATTTTGACAGAAAGGAAAAGCTTGCCCATTAAAACTGACAATTATAGATGCAAGTCAAAAAGATGGAGGAGCTTCCAGGTGGCTGTTTATTGTGGGATCAGTGCTCTGTATGCATGCAAGTTTCTTGCAGTATCCGTACAACATCATGGGCATATAGTTAACCACTAGGGGCTCAGCTATACAGGTGCAAAAAAAACGTTTTAAATGTGTTGTAAAGTGCAGTATACAAATGTGACGCTAGATGGCGACAGTGAGCTATGGCAAATTCAATGTATTTTTCAAAACCTTTTTTAAAAAAGCATCTTCACAGCGTTTTTTTAACGTGTGTGTAGATTCCACTTACGTGAACAAGCCGGCAAAGCTATAGGTGTGGCAAAATTAGAAGGGTAGTAAAATTCAAAAGCTACCATTAAAATTTTGCCCTGAGGGCCACTCCCTGCTTCCTGCTCCAGTAGGGTATTATCCTGCTACTGTTAGGTGCAACTGGCCCATTTACCCCTTCCCCATAGTCACCCCAATGGCTCTGCACTTTGTTACCATCAGGGAAAGAGAAAATGAAGAGGGACTTCTCCCTGGGCTCAGATGATGATGAGTAGCAGCAGCCACTGTTTTTATTGTAATTTACAGATGGTTCTGGGACGCAGGTGACACTGTGGGTTAAACCACAGAGCCTAGGAGTTGCTGATCAGAAGGTCGGCGGTTCGAATCCCCACGACGGGGTGAGCTCCTGTTGCTCAGTCCCTGCTCCTGCCAACCAAGCAGTTCGAAAGCACATCAAAGTGCAAGTAGATAAATAGGTACCACTCCAGCGGGAAGGTAAACGGTGTTTCCATGCGTTACTCTGGTTCGCTAGAAGCGGCTTAGTCATGCTGACCACATGACCCGGAAGCTGTACGCCGGCTCCCTCAGCCAATAAAGCGAGATGAGCGCCACAACCCCAGAGTCGGTCACGACTGGACCTAATGGTCAGGGGTCCCTTTACCTTTACCTTACAGATGGTTCTTAAATTTGGAATTTCCTTAATTTGCACAAGGACACAAAGTTCTGCTTAAGGAAACAATAAGCATGATTTACCCCTGTTGAATTCTCTGCCAATAGGAAGAGGTATCAGTCGGTCACATTTCCCTTCCTGTCCAAGCTGCCCTTCTGCTCCAGATCCAAATGAGTAGATTTCCCCCAGGTCCGCGATGTAGACAAGAGTATGCCACCTGTTCACAGAATTAAAGTTGAGTATGTTATGTACTGAAGTTCTCACCCTGGGCCAGCAGGGAGATACTGTAGATAGTTATCACTCAGGTCCACATATGCAAATAAGGGATTGAAAGTGACATTCAGTGATTGGATAGTTACAGAAAATGGTTACTGTTGTGTTCTAGTGGAGCTCTATATAAGCAGGCTGGCTGAACCCTTCAGTTCAGTTCTGTTCTGGCCTGTGAATAAACAAGAGCTGTTTGAAGAATCGCTGTGTCGTCTGATATGTTCACCGACAACTTAACAGATTATGTGCAGAAGTGCCACTGACTCAAGTTGAACCCAGCAGTTGCTTTTAATTTTCCCACTACCTTTGCTTTGGGTGCAGTCATTTTTTATTGGTAGCAATTCCTGATTGGGGGCCAAACACTGCATACTGCCCCACACATGGGGCTGAGCTTCCCCCACCCTGAATTAATGCCTCATGTTCCTCCACCACTCCTCAATAACCACCCAGCTTATTTCAAAAACTCCACACAGGAATCTCATTTTTAAAATTTGCCAAACACAAATTGGCATCTGTAGGGGTGCTCTGCAGTTTGGGTGAGACTTTGAGGCAGCTCCACCTCTCTTTCAAATCAGAACCAGTGAAGGTGGTGAAGGTCCTGTGTGAGTGTCTAGAGGTGGTTGGAGGATGGATGGCAGCTAACAGATTGAGGTTGAATCCTGACAAGACAGAAGTACTGTTTTTGGGGGACAGGAGGTGGGTGGGTGTGGAGGACTCCCTGGTCCTGAATGGGGTAACTGTGCCCCTGAAGGACCAGGTGTGCAGCCTGGGAGTCATTCTGGACTCACAGCTGTCCATGGAGGCGCAGGTCAATTCTGTGTCCAGGGCAGCTGTTTATCAGCTCCATCTGGTACGCAGGCTGCGACCCTATCTGTCCGCAGACTGTCTCGCCAGAGTGGTGCATGCTCTGGTTATCTCTCGCTTGGACTACTGCAATGAGCTCTACGTGGGGCTACCTTTGAAGGTGACCCGGAAACTACAATTAATCCAGAATGCTAGTCTGGTGACTGGGAGCGGCCGCCAAGACCACATAACACCGGTCTTGAAAGACCTATATTGGCTCCCAGTACGTTTCCAAGTACAATTCAAAGTGTTGGTGCTGACCTTTAAAGCCCTAAACGGCCTCTGTCCAGTATATCTAAAGGAGCGTCTCCACCCCCATCATTCTACCCGGACACTGAGATCCAGCGCCAAGGGCCTTCTGGCGGTTCCCTCACTGCGAGAAGCCAAGTTACAGGGAACCAGGCAGAGGGCCTTCTCGGAAGTGGCACCTGCCCTGTGGAACGCACTCCCCCCAAATGTCAAAGAGAACAACAACAACCAGACTTTTAGAAGACATCTGAAGGCAGGCCTGTTTAGGGAAGCTTTTAATGTTTGATGCATTACTTTATTTTAATATTTTGTTGGAAGCCGCCCAGAGTGGCTGGGGAAGCCCAGCCAGATGGGCAGGATATAAATTATTATTATTATTATTATTATTATTATTATTATTATTATTATTAGAAAGTCAAGCAAGCTGAAGGCCACTAGTGTGGTGGTACAGAGAGAAACTCTGACCTCAGCAACACATTGTCCAGACCAGGGCTGGATTTAGGTTTGATGAGGCCCTAAGCTACTGAAGGTAATGGGGCCCTTTATATGTCCAGCTGTCCGTTGTCAACAACAAATTGTCGCTGTTTTTTGTGTTGGATATATGCTATATGCTAATTTTTGGTATCTAAAGTCATTAGCACATTACAAAATATGTATTTTATCAAAGTAATGGTTGAACTGAAATACAATTAAGAAGAAGAGTATTAATAGTGGGTGTAAAATATTTAACATAATTATAATATTTATCTATAGTATTATAGTAGCAAGTGGAGGTAATAGGGAACTGTACTAGTAAATAATTATATAGGCCTACTAAATAATAAAGATGAATATTTTTTTCCTAAAGTAATTTTACAATGAGATCAAAATAAATAAATTATGTATTGCATGAAATCAATCAGTAGGCATAAGACTCATACCCTTAGTCTATGCTGCCTGATCATCAGTCTACAAGCACTCTTTAATATTAGGTAACAGGTACAACAGCTTGACCTACATTCAACTGTGCTGCACTGCAGTCTGCAGCTGCATGCTACATGTTGCCATGCAGCCAGTCCATGCAGAATGTAGGCACCCTATATAGAGAAATGAGCAAACCAGTGATAGTTTAGGGAGCAGGCGGGCCCCATTACTTACATCACAGGAGCCTGCACAACACAAAACACTGTTGCTGTATGTAGGTTTTATTTTATTTGGGGTTTTTTTTATCTTATATTTTGGAAAATGTACATCCAGGGTTTTTTTCCCTTTAATTTTTTTGGGAGCCCCCCAAGAGAGTGGGGCGCTAAGCTATAGCTTGTTTAGCTTATACGGATATCCAGCACTGACCCAGACTAGGGCTGTGTGGACACTCCTGTTTCCTCTGCATCCAATGTGCTCCCACCACTGGTTTGGGAAGTGATATGCATATGATTTTCGCCACAATTCATATCTACCCTTTGGGTAGTTTTTTTAAATGAAATACTGTGTTTTGATGCATTTCTAACCCAAACTAGCTTCAATCTGAATTGAGAAAAATAACATCCTAGCTGCATTTTAAGCCAGCAACATATGCACAGCCTGACAGATTTATATCAGTCAGTGGCATCAGATAGGCTCTCTGGTGCCACCTGATTTCCTAGGCCAGGAGGATTATAGGCTGTTTTGTGAATACCCCACCTGGAATTGCCCAGAATTTATCCCTCTGGTTGTGGACCCAGTACGCAGAGAATCGTTGCTTGCAGATCCCTAGGAATCCTGGGGTATGCCTTTTTAGAAACTGGCATACTTGTCATTCATATTATTTATTATTACGTTTATATCCTATGTTTCCAGAAAGGAGCTCAAAGGTGGCATACATGGTTCTCTGTGCCTCCCTTTTTCTCCCTCTTCATCACAACAACCCTGAGAGGTAGGTTGGGCTGAAAGAAGGTGGTTGGCCTGGGTTCACCCAGTGATCTTCATGATGGACTAGGAATTCGAACTCGGGTCTCCCAGGTAAGACACTTTACGACATTGGATGGCAGAGAAGCCTTTGCCTGACCGCAGCTGATAGAACATTATCTCCATAAAATGTGCCATACCTTCCGCAGGCCACCTGAGACACCTGAGCACCAAACAGCTCAGCTACAAGTCGTGGTAACAGCTCGTTGTGCCTAGAGTTGTGGCCAAGCTGTCCACAGCTGCCATCTCCAAAGGTGCAGACTAATCCATCCTTGGTGGGAGAGATAGATAGAGAGAGAGAGAAGTGAGATGCATCAGCATAAACATATCTTGTTTACAAAGCTGGGGATAAGAAAGTTTTCTATGAAGGTGGGCAAGGCAGTTGGATAATGAAGAAGAGGAGTTTGGATTTGATATCCCACTTTATCACTATCTTGGGACGCAGGTGGCGCTGTGGGTTAAACCACATAGCCTAGGACTTGCTGATCAGAAGGTCAGCGGTTCGAATCCCCACGACGGGGTGAGCTCCCGTTGCTCAGTCCCTGCTCCTGCCAACCTAGCAGTTCGAAAGCATGTCAAAGTGCAAGTAGATAAGCAGGTACCACTCCGGCAGGAAGGTAAACGGCGTTTCCGTGCGCTGCTCTGGTTCGCTGGTCATGCTGGCCACATGACCCAGAAGCTGGCTGGCTCCCTCGGCCAATAAAGCGAGATGAGTGCCGCAACCCCAGAGTTGGTTACAACTGGACCTAATGGTCAGGGGTCTCTTTACCCTTTAGTTATCACTATCCGAAGGAGTCTCAAAATGGCTAACATTCTCCTTTCCCTTCCTCCCCCACAACAAACACTCTGTGAGGTGAGTGAGGCTGAGAGACTTCAGAGAAGTGTGACTGGCCCAAGGTCACCCAGCACCTGCATGTGGAGCAGGGATGCAAACCCAGTTCACCAGATTATGAGACTACTGCTCTTAACCACTACACCACTCCTGGTGTAGTCCAATTGCTGTGTTAGCAGCACTAGGGCACAAGTCTGGGCGCTGTCTATGGAGGCCCTGGGTTGCCCAGATGACAGGTTGATGTGGTCCAAAGGAAAGCACAGCAATACGTTTGGCACTAGCTTGGCTGCAGGTGTTGCCACAAGGAGATGTGCAAGGCACCATCCAACTATCTTAGGGACTCCAATCCAGATTTGTGTAGGGTTTATTCCTTAGCCCTTTCTTCTCTCAAAGATGTGCCACAAACATCTTCTAATTTTATTTTTTATTTTTTAAGGTAACCTCTCAGAGATGATTCAGAGAGCGAGTGTAAAGGAGATAGCAAAACTAAACTGAGGTCCAGCGCCGAGGGCCTTCTGGTGGTTCCCTTGCTGCGAGAAGCCAAGTTACAGGGAACCAGGCAGAGGGCCTTCTCAGTAGTGGCGCCCGCCCTGTGGAACGCCCTCCCACCAGATGTCAAAGAGAAAAATAACTACCAAACCTTTAGAAGACATCTAAAGGCAGCCCTGTTTAGGGAAGCTTTTAATGTTTAATAGGTTATTGTATTTTAGTGTTTTGTTGGAAGCTGCCCAGAGTGGCTGGGGGGACCCAGCCAGATGGGTGGGGTATAAATAATAAATTATTATTATTATTATTATTATTATTATTATTATTATTATTATTATTATTATATTATTATTATTATTATTAAATTAAAACAACGGCAACTAGGCAAACCTTCGAGAGAACGGCAGTATGCTCCCCGCCACACGAAACAAACATTGTCTTCTCATGCTCTAAGGCCTTCACGATTGTAGGGGAGCATCTGTCTGAAATAGGAACAAAAAGTGAAATGGAACCAGTTTGAGAGGGCGTCAAGAGATCCTTTCAAAGAGGATTGGAGAACCTCACGTTCCTCAGGCCTCTCTTGTCCAGCCCTTGGGATGTTCCTCAGACCACACCTGCTTCTCTTCAGGCCACACCTTCACTCAAGTCTGGTAGCTTGGACTCTACTCCCTCAGGTGCTTTTGCTTGGTGGGAATGTGGCCTTGGACTGTGATAATGCAGTCTGACTGAATGTGGGATGGAACAGTCTGTGTGGGTCTGTGTGTAGACACCTCTTGACTTTTGCATGCATGGAATGTGGCCGACTGCACAAATGTTAAGTCCTGTACATTGCTCCACCCACCTAACACTGGCAAGCAGCCCCCAGGAGTTTCCCAAAATGAAATGTGGCCCTTGAGCTGAAAAAACTCTCCTCCCTGCTTTTAAAGAAAAATGTTTCATTACTTCGTATTCATAAAGATGTTTTTAAACATTGCAAGCTGTCTTGGGAGAAAAGTGAGATACAAATACGTTAAACAAATAAATAGCTATATGCATATACAGTCGTACCTTGGTTTTCAAACAGCTTAGCTCTTGAATGGTTTCGCTCCCAAACGCCGCAAACCTGGAAGTGACTGTTCCGGTTTGCAAACTATTTTTTTTTAGCCGAACATCCATCGAGCTTCTTGCAGCTAATCAGAAGCCACACTTTGGTTTCCAAACGTTTTGGAAGCCAAATGGACTTCCGGAACGGATTCCGTTCTACTTCCAAGGTATGAATGTATACGAAACGGGTCACTGGCCCACCTAGCCTGTCTTTTGTGGCTCATAGCAGCCAAGAGAGATCTTAGGCATATTTCTCTGGTTCTGCTCCCTGGAGCCCTGGAGATGCTGTGGATTTCTGCAATAACTTTCAGAATTCAGGTTTAAGGAGATTTCAGGTTTTGCCACGTGGTGGCGCAGTACTATAGCTTTGCTACAGTTTTGCTAGCCATTAGTCTTAAAACTCCATGTCTAAGTGCTCTTTTCCCCCTGTCCTGGAGCTTTCCCCACAAAAACACCCCTGCTCTTTAATGCTGAAGAGCAACAAGCAGAGATTTCGATTTCCCGCGGACTGCCATTTGCTCCACTTCAGTGGTTTTTAAAAAGCAGTTTTTCATAGGGAAGGCTCTGGAGCAAAAGCAACAAGAGCTCTCAGACATGGAGATTTAAAGCACAGAGGAAAGGTAAGTGTCGATAAGCCCTCAGCTATCTAACTGCACTAAACAAAGGAACAGTAAGAGCTAGTGCAGGGGTCTGCAACCTTTAAGACAAAAAGAGCCACTTGGACCCGTTTCCGAAGAAAAAACAACAACTGGGAGCCGCAAAACCATTGCGACATTTAAAACAAATATATCTCCGGAGCCACGATCTGACAGCGGGCGGGAAGGTGACGTCGGGACGGTGCGTGACTAACGCACGCACCGCCCCCATGCAACGTCACAGCCAGTACAGCGCCCGCCACAGTGAGGAGTGTCGGGGCGCACAATGCGCCTCCTCCCCTCGCTAGTATCTGCCCCGGAGCCGCAGCAAAGATGTAAAAGAGCCACATGTGGCTCCGGAGCCGCAGGTTGCAGACCCCTGAGCTAGTGCATCATTCCTCTGTGCTTTTAAGACTCAGCTTAGTTTTCAGGTATGCATTTCGTTCTCCAAATATAGAATGCAAATAAACCATTTCTCAAGGAATCCCATTTTGTATATATAGGCAAATGAAGCTTTTATTCCAGCTATGGGAATGAGTTGTTATGGAATCTGACTCTTGGCTAAAACACAGCATTGAAGTACACTTTGCCCTCACAGCAGCCTGGTCATCAGAATCACCTGCACCTTAGTTTTCAAATGGCTACATCTGAATGGGCTCTTAACCTCTTGGAAGAAGGACAACAAAGAGGGAGCCAGTCAAGCTTCTCGGAGGAGAGAATTCCACAATCTGGGAGCAGCCACAGTAAAGTCTCCTTCTTGTGTCACTACCAACCGGGCTTCTGATGTTGACGGGACTGGGAGAAGGGGCTCACCCAAAGATCTTAACATCCAGGTAGGCTTGTAGCAGTGTTGCTAAAACTTGGGTCCCCCTCTGTTGTTGGACTACAACTCCCATCATCCCTGACCACTGAGACGATGGGAATTGTAGTCCAACAACAGCTGGGGGCCCAAGTTTGAGAAACACCAGTAGGGAGATGTGGTCTTCCAGGTAGCCTGGGCCCTAGCCATATAAGCCCAGCATTTCGTAAATATTCCTCAGATTCAACCACATGGATAGCACATTTCCTTACCTTCTGTGTCTCCAAGGCCCAGCTGTCCAAAAGCATTCTTTCCCCAAGAATAGACAGTTCCAAACACAGAGAGGGCCACGCTGTGAGCAGATCCAGCTGCAATCTTGGCCAAAGGGATGCCTCCGAGCTCCCACACAAGTCGTGGTTCCTTAACAGCGTTGATCTCCCTTCCCGCTGCAACCTGGCCGTAGTCGTTCTGACCCCAGGCAAAGAGCTCTCCTCCTTAACCCAACATACAAAAGGAAGTACAACAGATGTATTTGCCATTATATATATAATGGGACAATTGGGGCGGGGAGGTGGAGGAGCACCATTTGTCTTGGGCCTCAGGCTCAGAAGGGCATCAAATTGTTCATTTTTTGGCATTCGGTAAGCTTTGCAATGTGCTTATATGAGCACCAGGGCAAAACACTCTCACCTTAGAGCTGCAAAGTAATGCATCTGCATAGAATGAGACTGGAAAAATCATTAATCATTTGACACACACACACACACACACACTGGTTTTTGGGGTCAGCATTTTCAGTTTTTACTATAGCTAGGGCCTCAAAAGCTGGAAGTGGTCTGGGCCACTCTAGATCTCTGAGATGGCATATACAGAGGTTCCCCCCCCCTAAAAAAACATTTAGTGGTACTCTCATTTTCCTACTCGTATTGAAATACTGCCCCTTAATGAGGCCAAACTTAGATTCACAAAATGTTTAGGGGTATGCATACCCCTGCGCGCCCCCCCCCCCGAAAAAAGCACTGGGCATATATACACCCACTAAACCCTACCTAGTGACTAAGGTCCACACCAGTTGATCTCAGGGCCAAATTGCACATCATTTTAGTTATGGATCTATGCCTTTAAATGCTGGGCGGTGGCAGCAGTGGCGGGCTTTAACCCTTTAACATACCCACCCTCCTTGGTCCTGATCCAGATTGGGGGCTCTGTACCTGCAATTTGCGTGGGGTAGGGAAAACCAGGGCTTTTCCCCCCAGCCAGAACTCAGTTCCGGCACCTCTCAGGTGAGTGCCATTGCCATTCTGAGAGTATGTTGGAGATGTTCATGGTGAGTTCCAGTACCTCTTTTTGTAAAAAAATAGAATGGGGGGGAGTTTTTTCCCCTGTGCAAATTTTAGGGGCTGGACCCTCAATCCAAATCAGAAGAAGCCTAGGAGGGAGGGGGACAATGGGTTAATGACCCACTGACTTTACACTTTCTTACCAATCCGAGTAGGGACCCTGCACTTACATGTGCTAATGTAACATCTGGTTTGGCCCTCGGGTGGCGCTGTGGGTTAAACCACAGAGCCTAGGACTTGCTGATTGGAACGTCGGCTGTTTGAATCCCTGCTCCTGCCAACCTAGCAGTTTGGAAGCACATCAAGGTGCAAGTAGATAAATAGGGACCACTCCGGCGGGAAGGTAAACGGCATTTCTGTGCGCTGCTCTGGTTTGCCAGAAGCAGCTTAGTCATGCTGGCCACATGACCCGGAAGTTGTATGCCGGCTCCCTTGGCCAATAAAGCAAGATGAGCGCCGTAACCCCAGAGTTGGTCACGATTGGACCTAATGGTCGGGGGTCCCTTTACCTTTATGGGGCAGAGAGGAACAGAGGAACAGCTAGTTGCTAGGGGGAGATACAAGCCCACCCACTTGCCCCCTCCTATGTCTATCTCACCCCCTCCTCCAAGGATCTCTGGGAAACATGTTTTCCCCCCAAGGAAGGTGAAACTGAGAGGTCACGATGTGCCCCCACTACACAGAATTTTATGGAAACAGTGTACCATTCAGAACGCAGCTCACAAGGAATAGCTGGGATTAATGATTTCCCACATCAAAATCTGCAGCAGCCCTTTGGCCTGATCAGGGTATGATTTGTTGATGTCCGGGCTCCTAGAACATAAGAACAGCCTGCAGGATCAAGCCCATCTGGTCCAGCATCCTGTTCTCACAGTGGCCAACCAGATGCCTGTGCTTCCTGTGCTTGCAACTGATTTTCTTCTTTAGCCACATGCCTCGTCTGTTTCAAGGATTTAATTTCTTTTAGCTGATGGCTTTGATAAGTTGATGTGAGCTACCTGGGGCACGCCAGCTGGAACGGAAAGGCAGGGTATATATGTTCCAAAAAAAAAACCACCCAAGGAAGCTGTGTGAGAATTTTTCAGTACCTTTTGATAATGCCAGGGAATGATGGTCGCCACATGCAATTTGGACGATGCGTTTGTCTCCCAATTCTTTCAATAACCTGTTTTCAAAAAGCAAGTAGAAACAGTGCCAATCAAATAATGACATTTCTCATGTATAATCCAAGCAAGTATTTCAGGTGTAAACATGCATTATTGAGATGTCTGGATCACACAGGAATTATTATTATTTTCCAATATAATTCTGCTGCTTTCAAAACAACAACAACAACAACACCCGAGTCAGTCAGTCAAGATCAGGTTTCCTACCTGGGCTTTGAATGAGCACCTCTGGATGCAATACTGTGCTCAGAAAGTTTTCCTTCTGATGAGAGAATGAGCAGGTGAGATGCTTCGCCGTCTAGCAAATCTACCTTGGCTCCCTTGGTTAACTTGATACGCTCTGGAAGATCGAACAAGATAAGCACAGAAATTGTTTTCATGCATAATCACACTTAAAGGAGCGCCAGTGGTGGCTGGTGTTCAGCAGGACTGACAATGTGGAAACATAAGAACATAAGAAGGGCAACTGGCCTGTCCAGCATCCTTTACTCACAGTGACCTCCCAGATGCCTGTGGGAAACCCTCAAGTAGAACGCTCCTCCCTTCGTGCAGTTTCCAGGAACATGATATTCAGAAGAAGTACTGCCTCCAATTGGGGAGTCAGAGAATAGCCATCCTGGCTAGTAGTCATGGGCAGCCCTTGTTAGAATTCCTGCTCCGTGATTGCAGTCATGGGATTGTTGTCTATCACATGACAGTATATATGTTGACTCCACAAAGTGGGAAGTGACGGATGTTTGTGTTACTGTGTTCCGTGAAGTGGCACTATTGTCCTTTGTTCTTTTTCTCTTTGCTGTCTGATGCTAGAGAGAGAGGGAGCCATGTTGCAGTGCTCCGTGTGTGTCTATATGTAAATAAAGTAGATTAGCCAAAATGCTAAGTTGCTGAGGTCTGTCACGCAAGCTGCGAAGACTGCGGATCCCTAAGTGTGCCGATGTCTGTTGGCATCGGTCGCTCTGATGTTTGGGCTGAAGAAAGCTTTTGAAGCTTCCGAACGATCGACCAGGAGGGAGGGAACACGCCAGTCGGGCATGTGTCTCTGCCAGGGTCCTACTCGAGTGTAGGACAAGCTCCTGACAGCCTTGTCCCCTGTGAATTTGTCCAATCCTCTTTTAAAGCCATCCATGTGGGTGGCCATCCCTGCCTCCTGTGGCAATGAGTTCCATAGTTTAACTGGATGTTCATAGTCTTTGCCATCATTCCACCTTCTAACTACGCAGGGAGTGCTTGCTCAGTTCCACATGGGTAACACTAAGACGAAGGATATGTTCACATTACCACTTGCTCCACATCCAGAAATCTCCCATTGCTATTAGTATTATTATTTTCTGAAACAGCATTCACAAGATGTCACCCTCAGTCCATATTGACCCTGCAGTTCCTTGACAAATACTGCTTGCTGTCTGGTGCTTTCCCCCTCAAAACAAATGGCATAATCTATGCATTAGGTGGGGAAGTATGTACAGTGGGAAGAAGTACCTTTTTAAATTTTTTTTTAAAAAACCCTTTGGGGAAAAAACTAAGAGGGGACACCCCAGAACTGACTAACATTGAGGTGTGTGCAGAGAAAAAGAACGAGGCGGCTGGAAACCTGAACAGAAGCACACCACACAAAATTATGTTGCAGCTCCTAGTACTTTTTCTCTATTGTCCATTCAGACATGAATTTGACCCTGTCTTCCAATATGGAAAATGAATTGAAAGACACCAGGATAATTGATAAGTATTAAGCCCTTATTTAAAAAACAAAAACAAAACTTAAATTTTATTTTGTTAACATTCAATACAATTAGCTTTAAACAATTTAAGCTTCCTATATTTCCATTGTGGCTGTTCTAGCTAAAGGCCTAGTCTGTTCTCTCTCTCTCTCTCTCTCTCTCTCTCTTTCTTTCTCTTTTTGTAAAAAACAACAACCGTTATTTGCACAAGCCAGCGGATGATGACATGAGCTGGACATTTGCTGTGACTCCAGAATAGAAAGTGAAACTGGTGCTGATGTAAACCTCATATTGCAGATGACAGGAATGAGTTGATAGGATGTCAAGGAAAAAAAGAAACCCAAGAAGGGCTACGTACATCAGATGCCTGCAAATCACTGGAGAGTTTCCTTTCAAATGAGACCAAGAAGAAGAAGAGGAGTTTGGATTTGATATCCCGCTTTATCACTATCTGAAGGAGTCTCAAAGTGGCTAACATTCTCCTTTCCCTTCCTCCCCCAGAACAAACACTCTGTGAGGCGAGTGAGCCTGAGAGACTTCAGAGAAGTGTGACTGGCCCAAGGTCACCCAGCAACTGCATGTGGAGGAGCGGAGACATGAACCCGGTTCCCCAGATTACGAGACTACCGCTCTTAACCACTATACCACACTGGCTCAAGAGATGTCACATCCTTCAACATAAATTTAAAACACTTTTATATCACTTTAACAGCCATAGCTTTCCCCCATAGAATCCTGGGAACTGTAGTTTGTTAACTGTGCTGGGAATTATAGCTCCAAGTGGAGGGGGTCTCTTATCAACTTGCAGCGGTCTTAAACTACAGTCCTCAGCATTGTTTGGGGGAAAGTTGTGGTATAAATGTGCTTTTAAATGCATAGTGCAGAGAGCACCTTAGCAATTAGAGAATCTGCCAGTTTATCATCTCCCCCCCCACACACTTTTCCAGTCTTAAATCTCCACATAAGACTGCAATTTGTTATTTTAAAAATCCTCACGGAAATTCACCAGCATTTTAGTACGAAATGTACGCGTACATGCAATTCCGCTTAATGCACACATTTTTAAATGTATTTTTAATCTTTGTTGGAAGCCGCCCAGAGTAGCTGGGGAAGCCCAGCCAGATGGGTGGGGTACAAATAATAAATTAGTATTATTAGTATTATTATTTTGTGAAAAGCAACTTTCCCAAACGTCATGAGCTACTCACTGAGACCCCCCTGGCATCCTCCGTCCTCTGCCCTGTCATAAACGCTGACGGTCCTGTCCGTCTTCACTATAGCCAAGCAGCCTTGTTTGCAGGTGACTTGGCGGATGGTTCCAGGGTCCTCCTTGCAAAGGCTGGGATGGTAGCCGACAGCCTCTGGGAACAGCAGCAAGGCTTTGGATCGCAAGGGTGAGGGATGAGGCAAGTCCGACCGGGTGCCCACCTCAGTCCTGGGCTTGCGACTTCTGGACCTCCTTGTCATCTTCTCTCCCGGTTTTCCTCACAGGCAGTCCACTCTCAGAACTAGGACCACCAGTCCTTTATTCTGGGACGCAAACCATTGTTGTGTCTCTGCCAGAGAGAGAAATGTTTCCGACTTTGGCCAGAATTGAAAGATGCAAAAGGAGCACAAGTGTTCAGGATGTCAGCAATCTCTGAGTTGTCACCCGAGTTCTGCTCTAAGGAATGCCAAAGAGTGAGACTTTTTGGGGAAAGGAGCCAAAAAAAGAGAGAGCTGTTTCTCTCTAGTTTCTGTTTACTCATTTGCTTTCGAAACAGAGTAGGAGGCGGGTCTTCCTAGGAAACAGAAACCGTTGCTGCTGCTGCTGCTGCTGCTGACAGTGAGAAAGATTCTCTCTCTGCAAATCCCAGAAGTGAAGCCCTGTTAACCTGTTGCAACAGAACAAGCAAGAGTCTGGTGTCACCAGCTTAAAGACTAGCACATTTATTAAGGTAAAAACTGTCTGTGGACAACAGTTCACCCAATCAGATATATCTATGGATTGCAGTTCACAAAAGCTTATGCAGTATAATGAATGTGTAAAGGCTGTGCCAACAGGCTCTCACTGCTCTTCGCAAAAGAAGCATGCCGTAAGAAAAATGAACATTGCTTGCTGTGGCATTGTCACTGAGGTTATGCCTTGCCCTTTTAAGAAATATATGCCCTGTTTCAATACAGCGGAACTTCAAAGGGAGACAACAACAGTTTGATTTATTAAGAGGTTCAGTGCTGTCACCTTGTCAATCGAACAGGGACAAAGGTTGTTATAAATTCATGCCATGCTTGTTAATCAGGTCAACTTATGCCAGGTTGTCTGTGTTATCAACAAAAATCAGTTTTGTGAATGAACACTGCCAGTTCCTAATTATCTGTCTGTATACTTTTTAAATTTCTCTCTGACCTCATTGTTTACATTCTCTCTACCCACTTTCAATCATTTGTATATGGCAACTCAAGGTTCATGCATCTGAGAAGGGGACCGCTGTTCATAAATACTCTTTTTGACACAGACATGTAGAATGTTGACATGAACTTTGTTTTTTTTATCGTTGATTTTAATTATTTATAATGCTTTAGGTGGCTGTTTTTAAGCGTTTTATGATCCTTTGTTTTATTCTTTCTGTAAACTGATTTGAGGTTTCATGACAACCAAGCAGTATACAACTCTCATGAAATAAATAAATGTGTATGTTCTCCCCTCCACTGTCAGAGGCAATGTCTCTGAACACCAGCAGCTGGGAATCACAAATAAGGACAGTACTGTTGCATTCTGGTCGTGCTTTCATTGGCAATCTGGTTGACCACTGTGAAAGCAGGCCTGACCCAGCCAGCTCTTATTCTCTCCAGAATGGTTCACCTGTCCCTCTTTCTGTCCCCAGGAAGCTACCTTAGGCCCATGTAGCCTCATCCTGCCTACTTTGACTTGCAGTGACTCTCAGACAACTTTCTTTAACAACTGCTACCCAACCCAGTTAACTAAGTCTGACAAAAATAAAATTGGGATCTTCTGTATGCAGGGCAGGTGTGCTGCTGCAACACAACAGCAGAAAATATGGCAAGGGTTTTTTGCCAAGTTGGGATAACCAATGAGGTGTCTCCAGCTGTTGTTGAACTACAACTTCCATGATCACTAGCCCTAATGGCTGGGGCAGAGAATGGTAGCTCGAGAACATCTTGAGGACCCCAAGTTGGTGGTTCCTGCCTCTTCAAGTGGAGACATAAAAATGAATGAGGTGTTTGTGTGTCCCCCCCCTATACATGAGAGAGAGAGGGGTTGTTAAAGGCAGTGGCAGAGTTGCAAGTGGTCTGCTAGTTTAGCAGTGGTCGAATTCATAGAATTGTACAGTTGGAAAGGGACCACATGGGTCATCTAGGAATCTTTTGCCCAACATGGGTCTGGAACCCTTGATGCTGAGATTAAAAGTCTCATGCTCTACCAACTTGAGCTTTGTGTCCCATCCGCTCCATTCAAGAGTCACCAACCTGATTTTATATGAAAGAATCAGAAGGGATGCAAAGGGTCATGTAGCCCAACTCCCTGAATGCAGGAATCTCAGCCAAAGCATCCATGTAAGAAGGCCATCCAGCCTCTGTTTAAAAACCTCCAAGGATGGAGAGTCCGCCACCTTCCAAGGGAGTCAGTTCCATGGTCAAACTGCTCTGTCAAAAAGTTCTTCCTGATGTTTAGTTGGAATCTCCTTTCTTGGAACGTGAATCCATTGGTTAGTGCTGGGGTCAGCAAACGTTTTCCACAGGGGGCCAGTCCACTGTCCCTCAGACCTTGTGGGGGGCAGGACTATATTTTTGGGGGGATAATCCCCCCCTACCGGCTCTCCCCTCCCTTCTCCACAGCACTGGACAAGCCCCAGTGGCTGCTTACCTGTGCCTTGCGAGCGGCAGGGGCTGGCGGCGGTGGAGGGACAATGAGCGGCGTGAAAGGGCTGGCTCCAGAGAGGGGCTGCTTAAAATAGCGCTCAGCCAACCGCGGCTCAACAAAGCCCAGCCCCTTGTCGCGAATTCTTTGCGTTGCTTTAGCAGAAATGCTCAGAGTTCCAGGTTCTTCAGTATAGTATTATTTATTGTGAGCTATATATACAAATGGGACATGGGTGGTGCTGTGGGTTAAACCACAGAGCCTAGGACTTGCCGCTCAGAAGGTCGGCGGTTCGAATCCCCGCGACAGGGTGAGCTCCCGTTGCTCGATCCCTGCTCCTGCCAACCTAGCAGTTCGAAAGCAGGTCAAAGTGCAAGTAGATAAATAGGTACCGCTCTGGCGGGAAGGTAAACTGTGTTTCTGTGCACTGCTCTGGTTCGCCAGAAGTGGCTTAGTCATGCTGGCCGCATGACCTGGAAGCTGTATGCCGGCTCCCTCAGCCAGTAAAGCGAGATGAGCGCCGCAACCCCAGAGTCGGCCATGACTGGACCTAATGGTCAGGGGTCCCTTTACCTATATCTACAAATATCTACAGAAGCAGTTAATACAGTCAGAGTACCTGGCTGCACCTTAAAGCAAATAGGAAGACTCTTTCTCTCTGACCACACTCCTCTATACCACCATTACTGCTGGACAGGCTTCCCTTTTAGACCGATGACAGCCAATCAACTGTCAGCACATTACTACTGAGTTATTCTGACCCAGCACCTCCATAGAAAGTATTGCATCAGCCTGTTGCATCAACTAGCAAACTCAAGCCTGCAGACTTACTATCTTACACAGCAAGCATTCTGTGAATCCCAACACCCCTTTCCTCCTCTAGGCAACACAATGACCAAGACATTGCCTAGACATTGTTGACGTTCTCTTTGCAACACAGGGGTTTGTTTGGATACCCCTCATCCTCTAGGCAGGGCGAGGAGAAACCAGGAGGGAGGGAGGGAGGGAGGGAGGAGGCGCTGCCACCGCAGTGTGTGTGTGTGGGGGGGGGGGAGGGAATGGCACAGCCCAAACGATCAGATTCCCCATTCTGATCCATGTGCTGATTCCGGGACCGTCCGCAGGCTGGATCCAGAAGGCAATTGGGCCAGATCCGGCCCCCAGGCCTTAGTTTGGCTACCCATGGGTTAGTGTCTTACCCTCCAGACCAGGAGAAAATAAGCTTGCTCCATCCTCCATGTGACAGCACTTTAGATATTTGAAGATAGCTATCTCCCCTCAGTCTCCTCTTTACCAGGCTAAACATACCCAAGCTCCCTCAACTGTTCCTCAATTGTCTTGTAAACAGAAATTCCCATATGATCCTTTGAGGATTGCTTCAATAGAACTAGCTGCATATGGGTCAAGTTAAGACAGTGACACTTTGGAAAGAAAGGAGACAATAAGCAGCTAAGAATTTATTTAGCAGGGTTTTTACTGTAAAATATTAAAACACACAGTTTAGAACAGTCTGTTTTGCCTGAAAGTCTATAATTCCAATATACTTTGCTTTTAGTACTCTTTCCAGAATAATGTGTGCTGATTTGAATCTATTCTGTGTTCTCACTTACATTTTGGTACATATAAATAAATAAGAACAATAAAAGATAACATTCTGCATCTCCAAATGGAGTGAGGCACCAGCCTATCTGTTGACACATTAAAATGTCCATGCTGTTGTTGCAATGGTACCTTTAAAAGTAATCATTAAAATGCACCTTGAAAGTGGGATAATAGGAAAACTACAGGAATGTAACAATTTAGGAAATAACTGGGTGGATGAATTAGCCCTGGAGTAATGAGGCCACTGTGGATGTGATTACACATAGAAGCAGGCTATACTAAGGTCTAAAATATTTTTTCTTAAATTGTGGGTGTGGGGAGAGAGAAATCAGTCAATCAACTGACCAAAGGCTAGTTAAAAGGCCAGTGAGCAGACTGCCTGATAAGACAAACTTCCCTTCATTTGAAGACAAAAGCCACACATCTTGCAAGTCCCTGTATTAGAGTTGCTTGCCAAAGCCACGATTGTTCTCAATAGCCTGGAGAAGTTTCTCCTTCAGTTTTCCTGTGGTTGAATAAGGTGGCAAAAGAAGGAGGTGAAAGCAGATCTGGGCCTCAGGGATATGTTCTTCTGAGAGCGACTTATGCGAGTGGATTGTTAGCTTCAAGGAGTCCATTCCTACCACAGGGACCCGGTCACTTCCTAAAACAAACACTAAATCGACAAGGAGGAGGATTAGACAATGCAAGGACACAAACAGAAAATATTCAGAACATTCCAAACATCTTTTAATGCTACAATCTAGCTTTGCAAGTTGTCTTTCCTCCCCAGTACAGTTTTGATCAAAAGTGTTAAGTTGTGGGTGAACGTATCAGACGACACAGCGATTCTTCAAACAGCTCTAGTTTATTCACAGGCCAGAACAGAACTGAACTGAAGGGTTCAGCCAGCCTGTTTATATAGAGCTCCACTACAACGCAACTGTAACAACTTTCTGTAACTATCCAATCACTGAACGTCAATTTCAAGCCCTTATTTGCATATGTGGACCTGAGTGAAAACTATCTACAGTATCCCCCTGCTGGCCCAGGGTGGCCCCTGCTGGCCCAGGGCTCATTGCATTATGAAAGAAAATATCAATGTTGTTTCTATATGCAAATTAAGAGAATCATTTGAGGTTTCAGTGCAGGATTTCAAGCGCACTGCTTGAAAGACAGGCTCACACCAGTTCATTTCCAGAAAAAGAGGGGCTTTCAATCAATGACCGCTTGAAGGTTGGGCCTTGCGAATGGGATACTTACACAGAAAGCCTTTTTTGTCCGCCAAAGTGAGTTCGTGGAAAACCTTCCAGAACATCCTTACGGTAGGGTGCGTTTCACTGTATATCCCCCAGTACATAGTGTTCTTCACAGAAAAGGGGAAGGAAAATGAAATCAGACAAAGAGAAAGATGAATAAGTGAAGCTTGAAAAAAATAAAATAAACCCAATATAATGATGGCCTAGCAAGTAGTTCTACACACCCCACCCCTGTCCACCAACCTTCTCATATAACTCCCAGTCATAATTTGCGTTCCCAATCGCCACATCCATCAGTTCCTGAGGCTCAAAGAAGGCAACCATCCGTTCATCGAGGACTTTGTAAAACCCTCTCTTGAACTCTTGGAAAATTCCCTCCACTGATTTGTTGAAGACGTAATCCACATACTTGTTGACAAACTCCTTCCTTGAAGAAATGAGGGTAAAATATTTAATAAGTGGGCAGGTAATTTGACTGCCTAGGTAGGTAGATAGATAGATAGATAGATAGATAGATAGATAGATAGATAGAAACTTTAGCAGCCACCAGGAGGCCGCAGACCCATCTACAGGCAAACTCTGATTTGAATCTAGGTCTTCCTGGTCCAAATCCAGAACTCTATTCAATCATACTATGTTTGCATGTGTTCACTTAATAGCAATGTACAAGTTCCTTTGCCAGGATCATTAACAGAGATATTAGGGACTCCTAAAAATTAATGTTCTGGGCCTACTAGGATATACCGTGATGTAAAATGTACCAGTGGCCCAGAAGATTTGAATGGCCGGGGAGACACCATAACGAAACAATTTATTGATCAAGATGGCAGCAGACCAGGGGATGCAATTCAAAATGGTTAGGGCTATTTTAACTGCAGATTGAAAGACTTCCTTTAGCCTAGCTCCTGCTTTCCATTTCTATATTCCACTTATTTGACTTGGATTTTTGGGGAAAGGAACCCTTGCAGATATCGACGAACAACTGTTGTTATCCACACGTGGAGCCCTTGGGGATAGGGCGAACTGAAAATCTGAAATGTACCGTATTTTTTGCTGTATAAGACTCACTTTTTCCCTCCTAAAAAGTAAGGGGAAGTGTGTGTGCGTCTTATGGAGCGAATTCAGGCTGAGCAGCTATTCCATAAGCCAGAACAGCAAGAGGGATTGCTGCTTTCACTGCGCAGTGATCCCTCTTGCTGTTCTGGCTTCTGAGATTCAGAATATTTTTTTTCTTGTTTCCCCCCTCTAAAAACTAGGTGCGTCTTATGGTCAGGTGCATCTTAAGGAGCGAAAAATACAGTAAGATGTCACCAACATAACAGTCCAACCTGCATACTGCTTTTCAAAGGTCCTCTTCAAAGTAGTTCACGGTCAAAATTTTTTTTTAAAAAAAACCCTCACTAATAAAATCATGTCATTTTGAAGTTTTATGAATCTAAAACACAATAGTATCTTTAAAAGTCCTAACAAAATAAACAAATTCCAGCTTTGGTCTCATCCCTCACCCGCCAATCCCCCTCACATACTTGTTTGAATTGTTCACAGCGACCGAACGGCCGTTTGGAATTAAGTCGACATCCACGTTGTCCCAAGATATCTGGAAATATATGTTTAAGGAAAGGCATTGAAAACAAAGTCTCTCTCTCTCTCTGTCTCTCTCTGTCTCTCTCTCTCTCTCTCTCTCTCTCTCTCACACACACACACACACACACAGAGAGAGAGAGAGAGAGAGAGAGAGAGAGAGAGACTGTAATTTTGTCACTTAACATTGGTAAGCTTCATACAATACCTTTAAGTTACAGGGAATTCTATGAACAGCTTTGGCTAACGATGCAGTCATTAAAAGTCATTTTAGGGGTTCATGGACCAGGTACAAGCACCACGCCTGTTGAAATAGCTATACAGTGGTACCTCGGGTTACAGATGCTTCGGGTTACAGACCCAGAAATAGTACCTTGGGTTAAGAACTTTGCTTCAGGATGAGAACAGAAATCGCTCAGTGGCAGCGGGAGGCCCCATTAACTAAAGTGGCACCTCAGGTTAAGAACAGTTTCAGGTTAAGAACGGACCTCTGAAACGAATTAAGTTCTTAACCCGAGGTACCATTGTATTTCTGTTGAAACAGCTATATTTCTAGGGAGGACCAGTTGACTTTTTTTAATGAATTTCCATGACTGTTGCTTTTATATCATATTTTAGCCACATTCCCAAAAGAGCTACCATCACTTGCAGGAAGAAGCACTCCAGAATATACCACAATGGAGTAGGGTGAAGAAGAAGAAAATTAGCCAATGAGACAAAGCACATTTCAGGAGTTGCTTGCTTGCTGTTAACTTAAAAGACAAGCGATTCTTAGACATTACCAGGTGAAAGAGACACGGTGACCATGTCACAAGAAGAGAATATATATATTTTTTTAGGTACTCACATTGTAAGTCAGTTCATGGATTGTTTCGAAGTCATCGTGCTCATAATCAAGAACTGCCTGCAAACTCCTTGTTAACAAAACAAAAGGAAATAGAAATGGATATATTTTTACCCCTAAAATGTTTACAGCATATATTTAGAAGCCTTACTCAAACAGTTAAAAGAGTGGGAAAGGCCAACCCATCTGGTCTTATTTTCTTTCTTTTTATAATCATTTTTATTAGCTTTCAATTACAATAATCCAATAATAGACTCATTATAACAATGCCAAATTATAATACAATTACTAATACTGTACCAATCATTCAGATACCAAGTTATATAATTTAGTGGTACCCTGCGTGCTAGAATTGATGGCTTGATCATTTATTTTATTTCTGCGTTCCAAAATCTTATTAATTTCAATTACACTCCGGTCACAATAACAATCCCTTATACAACAACTGCAGTATTAACAACTTCCATTCATACTGACACATTAAATGATTTATAAAACTACAGGTGAGGCACTCAAACTATATCCTTGTTCTTCCTGTGTGTGGCAATGATTCTGTCCGTGATGTTTCTTCCTGTCCTTGTAAAACATTATGTCTATCTTTTCCTGGTTATTGCTGTTCTCCATCATGCCTTGGGCAGAGCTAATATCCCACTGTTGTTTCAGAAATTCCCCATCCATCTGGTCTTATTTTCTTCTTTGATTCTCAGTTTAGGGCCCCAAGTGTACGTCCATGTGTTTGGACATACCTCATCAAGCACATGTCAATCAATCTATCATTGCTCCTGGGCTCAATGCATCTGGCAGGGAAGAGATGGCTGTCTGGCTCCAGGAGGTGGTAAATTCCTTACTGAAATGGTGCGGGTCCCAATCTTCCTAGGAGGCCCTAGTACAATTGTTCCTGAAAACCCTTCCTTAGAAGCCGCAAGTTCTTGTCTATAGACAAGAGGCTCAACTGAGCACCTGTTAGACAACTAAGTGGCTTATGTGGTTTCTAACAGCCTGATGCCAGGTTTTTTGGGGGGAGCCCTTTTTGATTGCAGCAGTGCCTCCAAGTGGGGCGATGGATTTAACCCTTTCCACACACAGTTTCTTCCTACCTAAACCGTTTCCCAAGGTACTATAAGAACTCAGTGGGGGCGGGGAACCAAAACAAGACAAATATCAGAAGATCTGATTGGTGACTTCCATGTCTTGCATCATTTTGTTTCAAATCAGGGGTGGATGCATCCCTACAGATTTTGCTAGACTCCCCAAACTCCTGGTGGTCAGCATGTCCAATGGTCAGGGCCTGCCATGTAGCAACATCTAGGCTGCCAGAACTTCCTTACTCTTGCCTAAAATCATCTCACAGTACTGAGGTTCCCTTTACTTGTGGAGGCTGAATGTGACACGGCCTTTGTAAGTTTAAATGGATAGAATATCCTAGAGTTAGGAGACTCAGCCTGGTCCTACCAAGCAAAACAAGAAACTGGAAACTACGGGAAAAGGTGGGAAGAATTCAAGCCACTTACCTCCCTAAGACAGGGCTTAGTTCCTTCAGATCATCAAGGGTAGGTTTCTTGCCCAGCAGTTTTTTAAAGGCAGCAAGCGGAAAAGGCACATAGGCAGTGACTCTGTTGAACATGGAGAGCCCGAGGAGGATCCCAAAGAAAAGATATTTATTCTTCTCCACCGAGGGCTGCAAGAACACAAGATCACAGAAATGGGTTGGATGTTCTAAGGTAGATGCACCTTAAGAAGGAAACTGGTCTGTTATGGACAAACCAAGGCCAGCGGCAGAGCGACATCCTGGGAGTGTTTTTTTTACCTGGCTGGAATGTGTCCTAGAACTCTTGTTTCTCTGTATGGGGGGATACAGAGGGGGATGTGAGTGTAGCTTGGGGCTGACTACACACCATACTTTTAAAGCACATTCTTTCCCTCAAAGAATTCTGGGCACTGTAGTTTGTTAAGGGTTGTTGGGCACTGGAACTCTGTGAGGGCAAACTACAGTGCCCAGAATTCTTTGAGGGAAAGAATGTGTCTTGAGTATGCTTCAGTGGTACCTTGGTTCTTGAACTTAATCCATTCCGGGAGTCCGTTCGACTCCTGAAACCGTTCGAAACCCAAGGCGCGGCTTCCGATTGGCTGCAGGAACTTCCTGCACTCAAGCGTAAGCCGCGTCGGACGTTCAGCTTCCAAAAAATGTTCACAAACCAGAACACTTACTTTTGGGTTTGCAGCATTTGTGTTCCGATTTGTTCAGCAACTAAGCCATTTGAGAGCCAATGTACCACTGTATGTACACAGCCCAACTGTAGAAAAGCAAAAAAAATTTCATTTGGGCTCTGTCTACTTTCACCTCTGGCCCCACACACCTGTGGCATGTGGACATCAGAAGGGAATGTGCCCACTGGCTTAAAAAAGGGGTCCGGGGGGTGTCACCTACGTCTGACCTAGATGTTTGTTTGGACCAGGTCCTCTGTCTGAAATACTTACCCTAGAAGGAAACCATATGGGGGAGTTTTGTTCACAGCACATAAACATCCCATAGTCTGGCTGCACCATCTCCTCAAACACATAGGAAAAGAACTCAAACAAGACCCCTCCGGTTTCGTGACCAGGCATCTCGCCTTCAAATTCAATCTACAAGCCAAAAATAAAAACCAACCATATTAACCTCACAAAAGGAGAGAACAGAAAATAGGAAAAGCACATTTACTAGGCCACCCAATCTTTAATTGTTAGGGCCCCCTTTTTTTTGAGGCCCTGTTCAGGAGTCTGTACATGGGAGAGATATAAGATGGGATATATTTGGGGCTGTAGGAAACAGATTGAGGTTGAATCCTGACAAGACAGAAGCACTGTTTTTGGGGGACAGGAGGTGGGCAGGTGTGGAGGCTCCCTGGTCCTGAATGGGGTAACTGTGTCCCTGAAGGACCAGGTGCACAGCCTGGGAGTCATTCTGGACTCACAGCTGTCCATGGAGGTGCAGGTCAATTCTGTGTCCAGGGCAGCTGTTTACCAGCTCCATCTGGTATGCAGGCTGAAACCCTACCTGCCTGTGCACTGTCTCTCCAGAGTGGTACATGCTCTAGTTATCTCTTGCTTGGACTACTGCAATGCGCTTATGTGGGGCTACCTTTGAAGGTGACCCGAAAAATACAACTAATCCAGAATGTGGCAGCTAGACTGGTGAATGGGAGCGGCCGCCGAGACCATATAACACCCGTCTTGAAAGACCTACATTGGCTCCCAGTACATTTCTGAGCACAATTCAAAGTGTTGATGCTGACCTTTAAAGCCCTAAATGGCCGCAGTCCAGTATACCTGAAGGAGTGTCTGCATCCCCGTCGTTCTGCCCAGACACTGAGGTCCAGCTCCGAGGGCCTTGTGGTGGTTACAGGGAACCAGGCAGAGGGCCTTCTTGGTGGTGGCACACGCCCTGTGGAACGCCCTCCCACCAGATGTCAAAGAGAAAAACAACTACCAGACTTTTAGAAGACATCTGAAGGCAGCCCTCTTTAGGGAAACGTTTAATCTTTAATTGACTATTGTATTTTAATATTCTGTTGAAAGCCGCCCAGAGTTGTGGAAATGGAAATAGGCAGCACCCAGGAAAACAACGTCACACATGTAAAAAAAAAAAGCAAACGAAACAAACAAACCTCACCAAATAATGTGCTTCAAATTTGTCCAGAGCTGAGTGACATGCTATTTTATATTGGGATTGTCTTTCCTTGTCGGAATATCCCCAGTTTCACCTAGTTCCAGAGTTTAGCCCTGAACAACATGACTATGCATTACTTTAGCAGGCCTTAGGCAGCTTACCAAGAGTTGCATTTTCAGGCTAATGTCCTCTACTTGACTCAGTTTGCGCAAAGTATCTTCCACAAGGTTCTTGCGTCGTACCCTCAAAGGGAAGACAGGCAGTTTAGGGAGTTCGCCTTTTCTCAGGAGTTTATTGCGTACCAATGTATCACAAGCATTGGCCTTTACAATCTGCGGAAAGCGGCACATATTTAATAAGTGCTTCAGAGACGCTAGGTAGGCATTCATTGTGTTAAGTTGTGGGTGGACATATCAGACGACATACCAATTCTTCAAACAGCTCTTGTTTATTCAGAGGCCAGAACAGAACTGAACTGAACTGAACTGAAGGGTTCAGTCAGCCTGCTTATATAGAGCTCCAGTACAATGTAACTGTAACAATTTTCTAAAACTATCCAATCACTGAACGTCACTTTCGATCCCTTATTTGCATATCTATCTACAGTATCCCCCTGCTGGCCCAGAGTGAGAACTTCAGTACATAACAAATTGCTAAGTACCATATACTAATCGGGAAAGAAACTCAAGGCAGGCAGGAGTCCCTGAAGGAATGAAAGGCATAATGAGAAATAATTCCAACGAGAGAGAAGAGTGGGAGGTTATATTTTTAAAAATCCAGTTGCGGCTGCACAAAACACTTAAATGATGAGCTGGAGGGATGGGGGAAGAGACAAACATACATTTTTTTATTTATTAAATTTATATATTGCCCTCCCTCGGACAGGGTTCCCCATCCCTGTCCTCTGCAAGAGTCACTTCCACATAGCTAATGGCCTGGAGGAGCAAACACAATTCTGCTCCTCCATTATGCACCCGTCTCTGCATGCAGAGACTCCTGCACACTAAGAAGAGTGCGAAAATAAGAACCAAATTCACCGTAGCCTTTCATCTCACAAGAAATAGTAGAATAGCAAGGCTGGGTTAACAGTCATTTAGGTATCACCCTTACCTCTTGCAGGTTATAAGACTCGTAATCAAATATTTCCATCTTCGTCAGCGGATTGTAGACAAAAGGAAAGCAGCACAAAGAGATGGGACAGTTGTCCTCTTTGTCCAGTTTCTTGCAAAGAAAGAATGTTGTTTAAAAGAATGGGTTCATGTGGTAAGTCAAACAAACATACTCCCTTTTCCAGCAGTCTTTGGTCTCCACCCAACTTTGACTCTCTCACATACACTTTTCTGTGGCAAGAATAAAGATGGCGTCGTTTGCCATATGACAGCCATTACCACAATTCTCAAATGCTTTCATCCCTGTGTGATTCAAACGTTGATTACACTCATACAAAATGGCTACCCTTCCACAATGGATGCTGTTTATTAACGTGTGAACAGCTAACTCAAACAAGGTAGCTTCTTCATTTTGGAAAGTTCACTTTGAATAAGGGACAAAAATCTAAATAGGAGCCAACTTCAGTTTGTGTTCTGCCCTTTACAAAACAAACTAGTTCGGCTCACGTTCAGTTCAATTCATCCAAAGGATCCTCAGAATGTGACAAGCTGCTGTATATGTAATTTCACATATACTGCTATGTAAAATAAAAGTAAAATACAGTTCAGACTAATAAAACATCAAAACATGCACACTTGAAGGTGAACTAGAAATAATTCAACGTTCTAACCCAAAATGAAATAAATTCACATTAGGTTTATCCGGCAACTAGGGGAACTACTTTTGGGTGTAGTTCAAACAGTTTTGAACTAATTCAGCGAACTTTACTAAACCAAACTAATGCATTCCAAAAACTGTCTTAAACTGGAGAAAGGATGAGTCAGTTTGGGTTCCTCTTAGTCAGAGGTTAGTGAAGCCTATTGACTATGCTGGCCAGGGCACATAGAAGTTGAAGGGGTACCACACTGGCTATCTAAATCTACCATAATATATTCTGATGGGCAGCCTCTCTGAAAGACATGCAGAAATCTTGTCCCAAGTCCTGCTACCTACGATCTTCAACAAGAAACACAGGACTGAGCACATGCTCTCATTTAAGATATGCAGAAGCATTTCTCTCACCCTTATCAAATTTATGCAAGATACACGAGCTTGGCATTTCTTAGCTTTTTGACACAAAGCAATCATACTTACCTTGGCTTCCACCCATACATGCCACCTTGCCAAATCTGCAAAGGGATTAATTATTTGACGGATTTCATCAATGTAGAAATTGCTTAGCGGGAGCTTGCAGTTAGCCCTCTTGTTGACCTTGAAAGACAAGCAGAAGAAGGTTGAGGTCTATATGATTTTACACCTAGAAATACCATATTTTTCGCTCAATAGGATGCACCCAACCATAGGACACACCTTGTTTTAGAGGGGGAGAACAAGGTGCCCCTTCCATTTCTCCTCCCGCTTGTCTGAGGGGGCGCTGCGCAGCTCTCCCTCTCTGCTGAAGACAGGAGAGTCTTGCTCTCCCGGCTTCAGCAAAAGGAACCCAAGCGCTCCCTCCGCGCTCTGGAGGCTTCGCGTTGCTATCCCTGAAACCAAGGAGCCTGCATTCGCTCCATAGGACACACACACATTTCCCCTTAATTTTTGGAGGGGAAAAAGTGCATCCTATTGAGCGAAAAATACGATAGCTACCAGATCATCAACCCACATTTACAAGATGTTGCCTACCTTGTAAAGCTTTTTCAGGACTTCCAGGAGAGGTAACAACACCTGGCAGGCAGGGTAGTATGAGTAACAGGGCAGCTGAGAGAGCACCACTTTCTTTAGCATCTGAACTATTCGGTCTAAATGCGAGGCTGGCAAGAAGGACCAACATTTTTCTGAAAGAAGAAAAAGAACATGCAAATCTTATTCTACTTCCCCACAGCTCACTATTCAGACAGGAATATTTCCCCACACAAGCAGTCCTGTTTTCTTCTGCTTGTTGTCCTGCTGCAACAAACTTCTTATTTAAAGTGCATCAGATTACCTGAGGTTGGTTAGGCTGAGAGGCAGTGCAGGCCCTGTCGACATTTCCATTCCACCTTAAGGAACAGACATGGGATTGTTACGTGTCACATATCTGTTCACATTCCAGCACAGTATGCTGGGAACTTCCGTTGTGTGTATAGTTTTTGCTTTTGCTGTTCTCTCTGAGATAATAATAATAATAATTTATTATTTATACCCCGCCCATCTGGCTGAGTTTCCCCAGCCACTCTGGGCAGCTTCCAATCAAGTGTTAAAAACAATACAGCATTAAATATTAAAAACTTCCCTAAACAGGGCTGCCTTCAGATGTCTTTTAAAGATAAGATAGGTGCTTATTTCCTTGACATCTGATGGGAGGGCATTCCACAGGGCGGGTGCCACTACCGAGAAGACCCTCTGCCTGGTTCCCTGTAACCTCACTTCTCGCAATGAGGGAACCGCTAGAAGGCCCTCGGCACTGGATCCCAGTGTCCGGGCTGAACGATGGGGGTGGAGACGCTCCTTCAGGTATACAGGGCAGAGGCCGTTTAGGGCTTTAAAGGTCAGCACCAACACTTTGAATTGTGCTTGGAAACGTACTGGGAGATGACATGAGAGAGAGACGACATGTTTCTTTGTCCTGATTTATGCTTAATAAATCTGTAGTTGTAGTATGCTTCCACAAGCCTCACGCCTATTCTGTGTGAGCAGTTTGATCTGCTGATAGTGTGCCCTGGCTCAGAAGCCCAGGTCGCTGATTTACATCGGAGCAGAGGTGATGGTCTTCGCAGTGGGATGGCTGGAAGGAGACGGCCCAGCCGGGGATAACCAGCTGGCCTCCCGGCCCTCTGCATGCCGACAGGCCCAAGGTCACCTAGTGAGCTTCATGTCTGAGTGGGCTTTTGAACTCTGGCCTCCCAGGTCCAAGACTGGCACACTAATCACTGCACCACACTTGGCATTCTGCTTCTCATCAAAATATCTAGAAATCTTTGGGGGTGGGGCAACACTGGGGTCTCCTCGAGGGCATTTTGCCTCAAAACTGAAGCTGACCCCATTTCATCAGGCACACCAACTCACTTGCAAGTTTCACTTCCGACCGTTATGAACCTAGAAACTCCCATCTCCATTCCTCAAATAAATCACTGGATTTTATAGAATTCCATTATCCACACCAAGTTCTGTGCAAGGACAGTGGAACGATGTCAACTTGGCTTCCAAGACAGGCAGGACTGTGTTTGCTATCCTTCTATGGAAGCCCAAGAGAAGACAGATTCATGGTTCCTGGGAATCAGCGCTTTCATTGCAAGTTTTTAATGAGTGGCATTGTGCAGGCAGCAACGCCAACCAAAATCTCAGAAGCTAGGAGTTGGCCAAGCAAGACTTGCAGCAGCTGGACATGGGAGTTCAGCTCTCAGCAAAACTATCTGAACCGCCCCATGGCAAGCAAACCAAGGATGAATTGCAAAATAGACTTAAGCTGGTCAATGCAAAATGAGAGCAAATGTACCCTGAGCAAATCTGCAAGATTTAGACAGGTCACAAGAGTCCAAAATTTCTTTGCAGAATTGCTAATTGCAGGGGCTTCAAATATATGTTACTTCTTGGGACGCATGCATACCCCGCGAAAAGAACTGCTTAGGTTTGAGTCCCTTCAAGAATCTAGCCTTTCGTGAGCTTACTTCCAACAGTTGTCATATCTACCTGTCAGATGGCAATGGTGGTTGCTCGTGAGTAACCAGTCAGGACTCCGACCTGTCTTTCACAGGTTTTATTTTGGTGCAAAACTATTTACAGTGCAGAGCCACAAGGTCATGTCTGCCTCAGTCGCTAGCGGAATCCCGGAGGGTCATTTCCGGGTCTTCCCCCAACATAAGAGCTTCGTCACCCCCAGCCTTTTCCTTCCTTCTTTGCATTTTACACCTCTGCGCAAGGTGGGCGACGGAAGAGGCGTGCTTCCCTCCTGGCCGGCTTGGCCAGGAGCGGTGCTGAGGCTCCCAGCAGCATCCTCTGGTCCCTTCCCCTCTTCCCCGCTGGAGGTGTGGCTTTCCTCACCACAGGAAGAGGAACTGCTTCGCAAGATTTTCAGAGGTTCCCTGTAACCCAACTACCCCTCTGCTTCCCCACCCTGTTCCGATGGCAGTATCCTGACACTACCTAAGCAAGAAGAACTGTTGCACTAAGGACTCCCTGGGAGCCTATTTTTACCTCTAGCCTGTTCCAAACCCATTGGACGTCACATTTTGGAAATCCAGGCTCACATCGTGATCACATACTGATATCACACTAAACTGCGGTTTCATGTGACCAGGGGGTGGGGAGGAAACCAACCCTCCAATTACCTAGAATGTCCAAAGAGCGTTTGCTCAGGCCATTGACAGCCTTTGCAAAGGGAATAGCCAAATGCTGCATCTTCTGGGCTTCCAGCGATGCACAGCACTCAGGCAGCAGGAGGAAGCTGGAGAGAGCCTCCTGGTGAGGAGAGTTCAGTGGAAGCGCAGGAATCAGGTTGTCCAGCAAAGAAGAAAAGATCTGCAGCCGATTTTGCAAAAAAGAAAGAAAAACAGCATGTTTAACTGGGTATGGATTGCAAACACCCGCTCCTACCTCCTTACAGTTAACTTCTTTTTAGCTTTACTTTTGTAAATAACTTTACATGTAGGAATTGGAGCACACTGCTAAGGCCTTCCTATTGGCTCTGACATCTGTAGGGCTAGACAGTTCAAAGGGCAGCAGCAAAACAACCCAACAGAAGCCAAGGTTGTATACAATTGTAATGCACACGGCACGTTTGCACGTAGCTGTTTGTAATTGTACACACCGTTGTGTACTAACATCCTTGATGTCTGTACACAGAGGCGGGCATGTTTTCAAACTAGTGTGCAACGGTGATCTCTCTTCCCCTCACTTAAGGTGGATCTAGACACGGGGCGGGGGTGGGGGACACACTGTAAGTAAGTCAGAAATTAGCTTGTTATAACAAAAGAAAAAAAATCTCTACGGAAAACCACGTTTTGAAATTTCCTGCTCTCCAGCACCATCTGGTGTTGCATGTTTATAGCGCATTCAAATTGCTGTTTCTTTACCAATGTAGCCGAGTCCTTACGTGGTATTTTTAATACTCTCTCTCTTTCGAATGAGGGGGGTTTGAAACTGTTGCGTTGATTAGAGGTTGATTAGATTAGACTTAGAGGCAACTAAGTCACTGCACCGCAATGTCAGTAGACCTGAGAAAGCACTCTCACTGTACACACGTATGCAGCAAGCCATTGAGAAGTGCATTCTCAGCACAAACTGGATCATAACCGTTCCAGCTGCTTTAGACTGACAAGAGGGACAGGGGGGTGATAGCATATGAACAGCAACCCCTCCCCCAAAAAGGCGCTTGCATCCAGAACAGAGCGCATGTTATCACCCATTGTGCACATGCTCTTCGAAATCCATCAGAGATTACAAGCCTAAGGAAAATCAGTCTAAGGGGTGGCACTGCCAGTCAGCTGCTCCTCGGTCCCAGTGTTGCTCCTTATAGAACTCAAAGAGGGAGAAGAAGGATGGAGACAAACTTTGAAATGGTTGGCTCTGTCTCCACATACTGTCGGCCTCTTCACCTTCTGCCCTACAAGTCTCCATGGGAACCAGTCTCGCCACTGGGGGGGGGGAGGACCACTCACACCCAAATGTTGACACTAGGAAAAATGGGTCTTTCCTCCCTTACCCTGCCAGCAATCCAGTCTGTTGTAGCAAGTTCCTCAAGCATTTCTCTCGCTTTCTGAAGATCCACTGCTACGCAGCAGCCAGTCTCCATGGCAGATCTGGGGGTAAAGTTACCATTTTGACACCTTATACAGTGGTGCTTCAGGTTACAGATGCTTCCAGTTACAGACTCCACTAACCCAGAAATAGTACCTCAGGTTAAGAACTTTGCTTCAGGGTGAGAACAGAAATCGCGCGGTGGCGGCGCGAGGCCCCATTAGCTAAAGTGGTACCTCCGGCAAAGAACAGTTTCAGGTTAAGAACGGACCTCCAGAATGAATTAAGTTCTTAACCCGAGGTACCACTGTACAGTGGATGCTCGGGTTGTGAACGTGATCCGTGTGAGAGGCACGTTCGCAACCCGCAGCACCGCATCTGTGCACGCACGGGTTGAGATTCTGTGCATGCGCAAAGCACAATTTAGTGCTTCTGCGCATGAGCCAAAACCCGGAAGTAACCTGTTCTGGCACTTCCGGGTTCAGCATGGTGCGCAACCCGAAAGCGCGCAACCCGAAGCATCTCTAACCCGAGGTATGACTATGTAAGAAAATCAAAATAATTTCCTAACAAAACTTCCGGGCGTCTTCTGCATGTTTCATCCCATGCAGTGACGGCTACTTACCGTGGTTTCAGAAAACTTGCTGCTAAACAAGGAGAGGAAGAAAATATTGCTTCGATTTCTCTGCAGAAAAAGGAGACTAATTTTAAAAACCAGCAACAAGTCAGCCTGGTTACAGGTGTGTTGGATTTCATATTGATGTAAGCACTCTGTCTGGGGGTACCAGTGGATCATTTAGAAATAGTTTAAAATCCAGCTTACAGGAACCCTAGTAATTGCTATGTTAATACTTTTGGATTATGAAGTGTTCCCTATTAACATATTAATCCTATGTTTTTGGAAGCAGGTCCCAGGAAGTACGCTTAGGATTGCATTCTAAATAGAGCTTAAATCTGGGGTGCAGAACCTGCAGTTCTCCATAGGTTGTTGGCCTCCCAAATTACATTAGTCTCAAACATCATGGTCAATGGTTGGTGTTGATGGGAGTTGTAGTCTAGCAACATCAGGAGGGCCACAGTTTATGCTGTCATAAACAGAAGCAAGGGAACATCCAGTTGCCAACACCCAAGTAAGACTCATCATAAAATTGTCTGCAGCAGGGGTTCCCAAACTGTGGACTATAGACCACTAGGGGTCCATGAGTGTCATTCAGCTGTGTCTGTGTTCATGTGGATTCCATTGCATTATATATATTCACATCAATTTTTAAATGCATTTTTACTGCTTCTTTTACTTTCTGTGTTGTATCTTACTGATTCACAGCCTATGGCATTCCAAGTTGTAATGCAACAAGATATAATTGCCATAAGAAATAAAAAAATAAGACAGCATCAAGCACAGTGCACTGCAACAACAGGCAGAAAAATATTTAAGTAGTCTCCTGAGACCCTCAGCAATCTTCAAGTGGTCCGTGATGGGGAAAGTTGGGGAACCACAGACCTGCAGTATACATGGCAACTGGTTTACTAAAGAATCCTCTTTGCAGTTTTGTCTGGGGAGCCCCAGCAAAATGGGCAGGGTATGAATATTATATTATTATTATTATTATTATTATTATTATTATTATTATTATTATTATTATCCGGCTTATACAATAAATTGTAAATCTGTCTAATGTTTTGGGAAGGATCGTTGCAATAATAGAATTAAGAATGCCATTATTGACAGAAAGCAGAAGTGTCTACAGTGGCTCTCCAACGATGTCTTAGTTGTAAAGCCTGATAAAAACAGGATTGAAGGTTTATGCTCTGTTTTTTCTCCCGTTAAAGGAAAAGAAAATATAGACTGCAACCTTTTGGCCGTCTGCCGCGTCACACTTTCAGCTGTTGCCAACAACCACTTCTCCATCAGTGCCCTGTCCATCATGCTAATCTTTGGCAAGGTTTCCATAGAGGTGGGTGTATTTGCATATGCAGAATCCTTCGAAACAAAAACACGTCACATACAAAACAAAATGTCATGTCAAAGAGTATCCCCCGGTGTCACATGGCTAATCATTGATAATAGAAGCCCAACAGGGACAGAGATCATCTTCACAGAATTGTAGAGTTGGAAGGGACACCCCCCACCACAAGAGTCATTTAGAGCAACCCCCCTGGAATGCAGGTGGCCCTTCAACCTCTGTCCATAACCCCCCCATGAAGGATAGTCCCCCTCCCACTTTCCGAGGGAGTCTGCTCTACTGTTAAATAGCTCCCACCATCAGGAAGTTCTTCCTGATGTTTAGTCCAGAAGCGGTGCACAGGTTTGAGAGGAGGTATGGGCCACTCAAATTTGGTCCATATAGTTTAAAACAGGCTTCCTCAAACTTGGCCCTCCAGATGTTTTTGGCCTACAACTCCCATGATCCCTAGCTAGCAGGACCAGTGGTCAGGGATGATGGGAATTGTAGTCTCAAAACATCTGGAGGGCCGAGTTTGAGGAAGCCTGGTTTAAAAGATCAGCTGGTGAAAACTTAGCTGTAGTGAAAACTACAGCTGCAGTTCACTGTTACAGCTGAATATTGGGACAATTCACAAAATGCCATGCAGAATGTGCAAGTGTATCTATAGGTTTCACTATACTCCAGATAGAATTATCTCAGCAATCCTTATAAACAGCCCGGTTAGGAAGCTCAGAATTATTCTTC
Source organism: Podarcis liolepis (assembly GCF_965112155.1). NCBI lineage: Eukaryota > Metazoa > Chordata > Lepidosauria > Squamata > Lacertidae > Podarcis > Podarcis liolepis. The sequence continues at coordinate 16,104,323 of NC_139564.1, read as the reverse complement.
CCATACTGCACCTGGGGTCAGGGGGAGGAATGTAGAAGCAGAGGAAGCGGAAAAGACTGAACACCTTAGGCAAGCCACAATGTAGTGAGTTCAGGCCCAAGATGTGATTTGAACTCAAGAGTTTCAGCCTCATTATCTTCAGTTATTACTAAAGTTATTATTAGCAGTTCGCCAAAGCTAGAAGTATGCTTCTGCGTTATTTTATTTTTCTATGCATTGCTTCCCATAAGCCATCCTGAAGTGCTTTGCAATAGAATAAAAACATATATAAACAGCTATATAGATATATTTAAAAACTCAAACACAGAGAGAGAGAGAGCTCAAGAGAACAACAGTACAGTGGAACCTCAGTTGTCGAACGCAATCCAGTCCAGAAGACCGTTCGACTTCCAAAACGTTCGACAACCAAGGCGCAATAGGAGAGAGAACCAAGGCGCAATGGGAGAAAATGGAGGAACGTGCCTTGGAAGCCGTTCAACTTTTGAGGCGCGTTCGAAAACAGAAGCATTCAACTTCCAGGTTTTCGGCATTCGGGTTCCAAATCATTTGGCTTCCAAGACACTCAAAAACCAAGGTTCTACTGTACATACATAAAATCAAATCAGATCCAATGCAGATAGCCACTGGGATAAAAAACCTCCACTGAGAAGGCTTGTTGAAAGCCGACATGAACAAGCTATTTATGGCTTGCCTAAGGTGTTCAGCCTTTTCCTCTTCCTCTGCTTCTACATTGTGCCCCCATCCTGTAGAAAACATCCCAAAGTCAACAGAATATACAGAAAAGGTGAGCCATCTACCTGCGTCCGAAGCACTGTGGCAAAGGTGACGTATGGTCCAGCAAAAATCCGTTTTACTCGGACACCCAGCAATTCTGCAATGAACATGAAAGCGGATCAGCCCTAAGTGCTCAACCCATGTTAACTGGGCTTCTTTTCCTGGTACTTTCCCTTCCCTCTTCTCCTGGGATCATCAAAGCAAATTCTCCAGGAACCATTTTGGGGTGTCCATAGAAGACTATTTAATCAGGAGAAGCTGTGCAAGCCCTAAGTCAGTACCTTAATGCAGCAGTGGACGACCAATAAACTGAGTTTGAATCTGGGGAAGACAGTTCTGTGGGTAGGTGGCTCCTGGGTCAGAAAGAAAGGGATTGGGAACCCATGGCCCTGCAGATACTGCTGGACTACAGCTCCCTGCCAATTGGCCAGGCTGGCTGGGGCTGATGGGAAATGGAGTCCAACGACATCCACAAGCACACAGATTCCACATCCCTGATACAGGATACAGATCACAGGAGATTCAGTATTAAATATACATTTTAATAATGAAGAGTATGTTTGTAGTCTTCACAGAGCCAGATTCTTTTCTAAACATTGTTGCTGTTTTTATTTTCTAAGTCTTTTGTACAATTTTCAGAAACGCAGGTGAATCAATTAATTTAATTTTTGAAAGAGGAAAGATGTACCATTAGGAGAAACCAGAGCGCTGATGTTAAAGCATGGTCTCCTGTCGCTTTTGCTAGAAGATGCTCCACTTCCATTATGCTGCTGGAGTCCATGTCCAAAAGATATCAGTTGCCCAGAAGCAGAGATACAAACAGTGTGATAGCTGTTTGAGGAGAGAAAAAAGTGTATGTTTTATCTACACGCACCTTACAGAATATAACTAGAGGTCCAGCAGTGAAACTCTGTTTCTGTTGTATCAGTTAAATGACCCTTGGTATTATTTAATTCATGTACTGCTCAGTCATTAGCATTTCTAAGCAGTGTACATACAAATAAAGCGTACAGAAAGGCAATTGTAAAATGGAATGTCAGCTCATAGCAATGGATATAATCTTCTGTTTTACAATTTAGAATACTCATTTAAACATCCTTAAAATATCAGTGACTTCCCTTCTTCTCTTTCCATGGTTCATTTTGCATATCATAAGTCCCTGCATTTATTTACAAAAACTAAACCTTTCAATATTCCATTATTCAAAACTTATTTACAATGTTGAATTTGTCTTAATGCTGCCAACCTTTTCAAGTGTACACAATTTCCCCCCATATATTCAATAAACGTTTTCCACTCTTCTCTAAATGTTTATGTTCTTCTTGTTCTCTTATTCTGTATGTTAGCTCTGCAATCTGTGCATATTCCATCAGCTTAAGTTGCCATTTTTCTTTAGTTGGGACCTTGCTCGTTTTCCATCATACCAATGGATTTTGACAAGTGTTGTGGTTTTTTTTGCTTGCCAGGAATTCTATGTCCCATTACAGCAGGGAGAGGGAACCTGTAGCCCTCCAGAACTGGTTGGACCCCCGCCCCTGTCATCCTTAGCCAGCATGTTAATGTTCAGGAATGACGAGAACTATAATCTAACAGCATCTGCAGAGCCACAGTTTCCCCATGATCTGTGCTTTGCAATTTCACTGATGTGCCACTTCACTTTCACAGACAATATTCTGCAGGGTGAATCGGTGTAAGCAGAGAATGAGCTGTGTCAGCCAGCTCTCACACCCTCATGACAGCCTACTAGCTTGCCCCACTTCCTGAAACACATGCAGACACAGTAGAAGTGTCAATAGACAGCAAGCAGGCATTGAATGACGTCAGGACCAAGACCAATGTTTATAAAGGTAAAGGTAAAGGACCCCTGACAGTTAAGTCCAGTCGCAGGTGACTCTGGGGTTGTGGCGCTCATCTTGCTTTACAGGCCGAGGGAGCCGGCGTTTGTCCGCAGACAGTTTTTCTGGGTCATGTGGTCAGCATGGCTAAACCGCTTCTGGCTCAACAGGACACCAAAACCAGAGCAGCACACGGAAATGCCATTTACCCTCCCGCCAGAGTGGTACCTATTTATCTACTTGCACTTTTTGGCGTGCTTTCGAATTGCTAGGTTGGCAGGAGCAGGGACCGAGCAACGGGAGCTCACCCCATCGCGGGGATTCGAACTGCCAACCTGATCAGCAAGCCCAAGAGGCTCAGTGGTTTAGACCACAGCACCACCCGTGCCCCCTGTAAGACCAACATTACATATGAGTAAAGCTATGGTACATACCTTCCACACGCCAGATGAGAAACTGGACCATCAACTGAGTCAAGTTTCTCGGGGCCAGTCTTTAGGGCTGAAGAACTACGCCCTAGTTGTCCAGCGCTGTCATCTCCAAATGTGAATACGCTGCCGTTCTATTGAGAGTATTTGGCAAAGCAGAGTTCTAGCATTAAACTATTATCACTCTTGTTAATAATGCCTATTGCATGTTTCCAGTTCCAAGAAAAGAAGACGGTTCAAATATCTCATTCCTCTTGCAACCCCCCACACTGCTTTTGTAAATTATCTGCTATGAAGGGACTATAGCTCAGAAGTACAGCATGCAGAAGGTTTAAGAGTCAACCCCAGGTATCTCTAGGTAAGGGCTGTTCTCTCACTTTCAGGCACAATCTGGTGCTAGTCAACATCAAAAGGTTTGGGGTTTACCAACCTGAGTGAGCACAGCAGTATGTTCATCTCCACAGCTGACGTAAATCACATCAAGTTTCCTCAGAGCAGCTATTGAGTGCGGTTTAAAGATTTGCTCTGTTGGAGAGGCATATTTGCTTATCATAATGAAATGCATTGTTATGTCCAATATTTTTTTAAAAAATGTCATTATGCTACTTTCTGGTCAGATTTCAAATTCACTTCCTATCAAGGGAACCATCACCACTTTAGGCTAGATCAGAGCCAGCAGCAAATTTTGGAAGTCTTTTTATTTTAAAAACTTAATATGCTTTTGTTTTGTTTTGTTTTTTAAGTGAAAAAACAGGGCCTCAAACAAAGACATAACTATATAGGACAGATGTCATATTTAAAGGTCTGGTGAAGTGGTCTGAACACTAATTTTAAAGGATGCTTCCGTATAGGGGCTTAATATCACAAGGGAGTTGTTGCTAACAGGTTCTCTCAACCAGAATTGGGAGGATCTAGATTAATTGAGGAAAACTATGGCTTATCTTGTGATGCCAACAACATTGTGTGGACACTGGAGAAAGGGGAGTCTTGCATGCATGAGGAGCACCTATTCCGCAACCACCTTGAAGCACCCTAACTTGCTCTACGCTCTGCAGGATGTTGTGGAATCATCAAAACCGCTTCCACTTCAGTTTCCCCCCTCAATAGTCCTCACTTCCTTGGGCAACCATTTCCCGAACCATTACACAACCCGCAAGTGGATGCAACCAAGAGCTGGTCATCAAGTAAACAGGATTTTAAAGACCATGCTTACCTTTGGGGTCGGCCTGACTCAATCCCAGCTGGTGTGCGTTGTTCTTTCCCCATCCGTACACAACTCCGGAAAGGGACAGGGCAAAACTCTGTGACCCGCCGGCAGCCACTTGAGCCAACGGGATGCCGTCAAGAGCAGAAATTTGCTGTGGCCTAGCCTGGTTCGTGACTTCTTTACCAAGACCAAGCTGGCCGTGAGTGTTCTGCCCCCATGAGAAAACTCTGCCATCTTCATTTGAGGAAGAAGAGGAGGAAGAAAACAGATCACGTATTTACATAGCAGCCTCCTCACAAGCTGGAAAGACCGGCAAACCTTTCTTCGTCAAGGGTACCATTTTTACACCAAGCTGCCTGCTGAAGAGCCCTTGGAAACACCAGAGGATTTCAGGGTCTATTCCAGAGCAGCTTTTCCCAACCTTCACAACCCTTCACCTCCCTTTGGGCTAAAGCTGGAGCTGAGATATCTCTGGTCTGTGGGCCTGGCTAGTCCACCAGGCCTCCCCACTTGGCCCCACAAAAGGCCATTTCAGCCATGCCACATCCACCATCAGGTTTGGGGCAGGTGAAAATAGGTGCCTGCAATGCCCTATGCAAAGCACTGGGCAAGACAGCAATATGAAAGAGGAGGAAAAGATCACCTGACATCATTGTGGTGTCAGGTGATTGATAGCGGGAGGCTCCACCCACCTATCAAGCCCCACCCACAAAGGGCTGGGGAGGTAACCCTTTTGCCTACTAGTCAGGGCCAGTTCTATACTCCAGGACTAAGGCCTGCCTAAGATTCCATTGAAGCCATAGCTCTATTGGTTAGACGAGCATGGTGCTGATAACGCCAAGGTTGCAGGTTCGAATCCCCGTATGGGACAGGAGGTTGGATTGGATGATCCTCAGAGTCCCTTCCAACTCTACAATTCTATGATTCTATGACATTTTGAGACTCTATTATTACAACCAAGCATTTGAAGCAAATCATAGAAATGGAGCAAAGTTTGAAGTGAATGGTTACCTTTCGCCAGGGCTATTGAGTGATAGTTCCCACAAGCAACTTGTATTATTTTGTATTTAGACAAACCATCCACCTTCCTGTAAAAGTTATGGAAAGAAAAGTTTAGATTTTACAATTCAGGAAAAAAAAGTATTGAGACAGAATAAATTTATGAAGTCAACTTGCCTAGGGTTATATATTAATTAGGGTTATTTATTAAACATGCTTAGGGGAAGCAATCTTATCGTGATTGACACTTTTAGAATGGGGGTTTAGGCATTTAAACAGGTTGATGATGTTTTCTTTTTTTTAAGGGGTTGGCCAATTGGCCTGGCAAATAATGGTAAACTATTTTTAAAACATTAAAAAAAAGACAACCAGCAAGTTGCTAATGTGCCGATGACAAAATAAATCCTTGCTACTTTAAATTAATGACTATAACTGAATGTTATGCTAAATTTCCAGAAATGCAGATGACTCATTGAAGCAGTCGTTCTCTTTAGCTTTTAACCAGAACACTAGGGTCAGCCTACAGTAGTAATATGTATTCTTAAAGAAAATAACAAGCAAAAGGTAAGAGGGAGAAGTAACAGCAACTATTACAAAACTGAAACAAAGTTTAAAGGCAGCTGTGCTAAGCAAGCAATCAAACCTGGGAGAAACATTTCCTTCCCCAGGATTTTGACTACAAGCAACTTTCTCAGTTTTTTCTTATCTGCAAAAAAGGAAAGCCATGTAGTTCGATAGTCGCACCCATGGTTTGCATGCAGAAGGTCCCAGGTTCACAATCCCTAGCATTTCCAGGTAAGGAAAGGTGGGCAGTTTTTGAAGAGGCAAGTACAGCCCAGATCTGAGGCAGAGGAGAGGAAAAACTCCCAAGGCTGTCAGGAAAAAGCATAGCTGAAAGGGGATTCGAACTCCCCTTTCCCTGGATGATGTCAGTACAGTCGGACCTTGGAAGTCGAACGGAATCCGTTCCGGAAGTCCGTTCAACTTCCAAAACGTTCAGAAACCAAGGCATGCCTTCCAAGCTGGATGTTCAGGTTCCAAAGAACATTTGCAAACCAGAACACTCACTTCCGGGTTTGCGGCGTTTGGGAGCCAAAACATTCGACTCGCAAGGCGTTTGTCAACTGAGGTACGGCTGTACTCCCACATTTACTACACAACTCTGTTTTGGCAAGCGCTGAGAGTATTACGCACAGTGGTACCTCGGTTTAAGAACTTAATTTGTTCTGGAGGTCCGTTCTTAACCTGAAACTGTTCTTAAACTGAGGTACCACTTTAGCTAATGGGGCCTCCCGCTGCAGCCGCGCCGCTGCCACACGATTTCTGTTCTCATCCTGAAGCAAAGTTCTTAACCCGAGGTACTATTTCTGGGTTAACGGAGTCTGTAACCTGAAGCGTCTGTAACCCAAGGTACCACTGTATTTGCTGCTTACTTTGGAATCAAGCGCTCTTTTAATTCTCCAGTGCCCAGCTGTCCAAAAGCTCCAGCTCCCCACGAGAAAACTCTCCCGTTGTTGCAAACGGCCAGTGAGTGCTCCTTCCCACAGCTCATGTGGACAATGGTCTGTGTTTCCAGCGATTGGATTTGCTCTTTCAGAGACGGACACATAAATAAGAATATTCATTTGTATAGCCAGAGGGGTCATTGACATATTTAAACCGTCTAGAAAGGTAAATGGTGATTACGGTACTTGGGTTCATGAACTCCCCCATTTGTGAGTCAAGATACCCACGGTTTGAGCTTGACTTATTTTAGGTGACTATAGTTAGAACAAACCATAGGTCCTCAAGTTTGAAGGCCAAAGGTTACAGCAAGAGTGGAGGGCACAGCAAAAAGGGGAGGGCACGCACCCCAGGCTTGTTTCCATTAATGCTAAACCATGGTTTAACATCTGAACACGCCACTCAATGTGATTTTTAAAAAATGATTAGCAGCCTCATATCTGGTGGTGTTTGGTAATTCTAAGAACACCCCCAACCCCCCCCCCACACCAGTGCAGTTTTGAAACAAGTGGTTAAAATCAGAACAGTCTTCAAAGGATCAGTCTGCCATCTTCAATCAAAATGGCGTCCACTTGCATCCAAATATAGACAAAATCCTCCTCCAGAAACCATCACGCAAAGCTTGAAGTAATGAATTAGCAAGTGTCCAAATGAATAGCAAACAGATGAACAAACAACTTTCCAAAATATATAAATCTATTATTTATTGCACAATCTATATAAAGGGCATTTTTGTTGTTGCAAAGAATAGATACGATGGGTCAACTCTCCCAAGCACATACCACCCAACTTTTTGGGGCATGAGAAAGCAGGACATCTGCACACTCTTTCCGCCAGGCAGATGCACAATTTGAAAACGGAAACAAAGCAAAAAAAAAAAGCATTCTAAAAATGTTCTTAAAAAAACAATGCCCGTGTAAAGCATCTAAAAGCAGTTAAAAACATTATTCCTTTCAGCGATCTCACAAGTTGGCAAGTTCAGTGAGACCACAGTTTGGTGCAGGGAAACAAATCAGGTAATGGCCCATGGGGTTAAAGAGACCTCATCCACTTCTCTAATGCATGTGTCAGGAAGGTAAGAAAGCAAACTTGAAACACAGAGGGGGGAAAACAACCTTGCTGTGCAGATCTGGTGAGTACAACAACAACAACAACAATTTATTATTTATACCCCGCCCATCTGGCTGGGTCCCCCCAGCCACTCTGGGCGGCTTCCAACAAAACACTAAAATACAATAACCTATTAAACATTAAAAGCTTCCCTAAACAGGGCTGCCTTTAGATGTCTTCTAAAAGTTTGGTAGTTATTTTTCTCTTTGACATCTGGTGGGAGGGCATTCTGCAGGGCAGGTACCACTACCGAGAAGGCCCTCTGCCTGGTTCCCTGTAACTTGGCTTCTTGCAGCAAGGGGACCACCAAAAGGCCCTCGGCGCTGGACCTTAGTGTCCGGGCAGAACGATGGAGGTGGAGACGCTCCTTCAGGTATACTGGACTGAGGCCGTTTAGCGCTTTAAAGGTCAGAACCAACACTTTGAATTGTGCTTGGAAACATACTGGGAGCCAGAGTTGGTCTTTGAAGAACAGTGTTATGTGGTCTTGGCGGCTGCTCCCAGTCACCAGTCTAGCTGTCGCATTCTGGATTAATTGTAGTTTCCGAGTCCCCTTCAAAGGTAGCCCCACAAGAGAAAGGGAAATCTTCCTCTTCCTAAGGGATGAGGGCGTAACAAAAGAAAGGCAGTGACCAACAACTAGTAGTTGCATTTGTTCCATCCCTTTTCTAAAGGCAGTCTTGGATTAATTACTCCTTCCACGCTCTTTGTGAAAGCAATATTTTCCAGGAACATATCTGCTGAAAAGGATGTGATGCGAAATGGCAAAAGGTCATCAAGCCTCCACTTGCAGAGCCGTCTAGTTTTTATGTTTTTTTCTGGAAGCCTAATTTCAGTTTGAACAAGTGCCCGGAGCAGACAAAAAAACCTCATTATCTCAAATAACAGGGAGACCAGCAGGTGGCAAGAGCGCGCAGAAGAGAGGAAAGGAAACCGAAAGCGTCTTTGCAAAGCGCGCCTCCTCACCAGAGGCTCTTACAGAAGGATGCGAGTCAAGGCTGAGAAGCGGAAACTGAAACTTAAAGGCGCTCTCAGGTACAGCGGTGACTCATCCCTACGTGGCGGGGAAAGGGCTGAAATATTTTCTCTCGGTGGGCGAGAAGAAGAGCCCCCCACCCCAAACCACTTTAGAAGCAGCCGAGTGGTGCAGTGGTAAAACTGCTAGCACATTTGCTAAGCAAGGTCCGGTATGGGTTCAAATTGGATGGTGTGGACCAGGGGTTGGAAGAGATGGTCTTTGGCGATCCCTTCCGACTCTGCCATTCTAGGATTCTATTTAATTTCAAGCCCCCAATCCCGGGGGTGTCCCCTGGTAGGAAGGGAATGGCTTGCGTTTCTCCACAACATCCTTTAGATATTTGCCCCCCTCGCAGGTTTGTGTGTGTGTTTCCAGTCTACAAACAGGAAAAGTTGGAAGGAAAGATCCTTGGGAAAAAGTATTATACACAAAGAGGGACGAATATCCCAGCTCAGCAAAGGGAGGGAGGGGGAAGCTAAGTTTTTGCCTTTGCCAGGGGACGTCTACTTCATTTTTTTTTCATTTTCACTAACAATATTTGCATGCCCGGCCAGGAAGGTACGGGCAGCTCACATCAATGCATATATTATTATTATTATTATTATTATTATTATTATTATTATTATTATTATTAGTAAACCGCCTTCACCCGAGGATCACAGGGCCGTTCGCAACATAAAGTGACAAAATGAAAACGCAAAACAAGACAACAAAAGCAAAACAAACCAATACACCCCCCCCAAAAAAGCAGCATTTAAAATACTCTTTCTGGCTTCCTTAGGAAGGAAGTGCAAGGAGGAAGATGCTCCGTTCACTCGACGGGGCGTGTGATCTCTTAAGATCGGGGCCTCCCCTCCTTCTCTCCCCTTTGTGATGGAAAGAGGTTTCCCAGATTTAGAAACTGCGAAGTGAGAAGAGGGTTAGAGATGGTAGAAAAAGACAGGCGCCCCCCCCTTACCCTTCGTGTACTGTCCCTACCTGGCACGTGGGCGCGCCGCTGCCCCGGGGGGAGCCTCCTGCCCAGCTGCCCCTGGGCGTTGTCCCCGCAAGAAGCCACGCTGCCATCGGCCCGAAGCAGCAGCGAGTGCCGCTCCCCGCAGGCCACCAACACCACCTCCGGCCCGCCGGGGGCTTCGGGGGCCCGACGGAAAGGCAGCGGCTCCGAGACCCCGTCCTCGCCCAGCCCCAGCTGCCCGAAGGAGCCGTTCCCCCAGCAGCACAGCATCGTCGGCATCCTTGCTCCCTCCCTGCCCAACTTCGGCTCAACTTTCCTCCAGCTGGCTGAGCACCTCTTGCGCGCAACTGAGCTATGGGCCTGAATGGTGGCCAAACCGCCCCGCCTCTCCCAGAGGGCCCCGCCCACAAAATATTCGGAGGATCGGAATAGGGAGTGAAGCTTAGAATGACAGCATCGTGGAGTTGGAAAGGGACCCACCAGGGTCATCTATTCCAATCTCCTGCGTTGCATCCCTCTCCTTGCTGGAGGAGTAGGGAGTTTCCTTTTTGCTTGTCACACAGCTCTTAAAACTGCAGGAGGGAGGGATAAGAAGACCTTTAAAAATAAATAAATGCAGGTATTGTTGTGTGTCCCCCCCCCCTGTTGGCAAGCATACTGTGTTTTTATCTCTTCCATTATTATTATTTTTTAATTGATACAGCAAGAAAAGAAGAAAGAGAAAATACAAATACCAAATTACACACCGGAATAACCATAGACACATAATTTTCTTAATAAACGATAAAACATAAATTGGTCTTAACGCTAAAGACCCAACTTCCCGTCTATTCCATATTTTGATTTCACATTACTTATTGCCAATACAGTGGTACCTCGGGTTAAGTACTTAATTCGTTCCGGAGGTCCGTTCTTAACCTGAAACTGTTCTTAACCTGAAGCACCACCTTAGCTAAGGTGGGCCAGCTGCTGCAGCCGCGCCGCCGGAGCACGATTTCTGTTCTCATCCTGAAGCAAAGTTCTTAACCCGAGGTACTATTCCTGGGTTAGCGGAGTCTGTAACCTGAAGCGTATGCAACCCGAGGTACCACTGTACACACTTTTATCATAATTAAACTTTTTCTTAATATATCTTAATTCTTATATCTACCTTGCAACTATTACTGAAGTTCCTCGAATGCTGCATACTGTATTTTTAAAGCGCTGCACACCTTAGGTTGCAGTGTGTCAGCCCTCTGCAAGTGCACTGTAACACTTGTTGCTGCAAGAAGTCACACTAACTGATTTTCAGCCTGTTAGGTGGCTGTTAAATGCACAGGAGCCTTGTTGTTTTAAGAAGCAAAGCAGTTGTAATTGAAAACTAATAAAAAAATATTATTTTTAAAAAAGAGCAAAGTGGTGTTTTCAAACTATAACCCCACTGTGCTCTCTGCACCAACTTAGCCCCGTGTTAGGCAAAAGATTCCTACATTGTAGGGGGTTGGACTAGATGGCCCCGGGTCCATTCCAACTCTGCAATTCCATTACATTGGTACCTTGGTTTACAACCATAATCGGTTCTGGAGGTCTGGTTGTAAACCAAAACAGGCTGTAACCCAAGGTGCGCTTTCGCCAATGGGGCCTCAAAAAAGGGGGGTTGTAATCTCCCCTCCCAAAAAAAGGGTTCAAAAAAAGGGACACACACTTCCAGATTTGACGTGGTTGTAATCCAAAACGGTTGTATTCCAAAGCGGTTGCAAACCAAGGTACCACTGTATTCCATTCTCTGTTACACTCTGCTTTTCTCCTCATTTCCCACCTCATATCGATTAGTCCCCTTTCCCCACATCTCTTAATTTCCCCTGTTCTTCCCACAGTCTTTGTTTTGGCCCTGTTTCAGTCATCATCCCTATCTCTTGCCTTATTTTACTCTTTGCTGGATTTGGCTGCAAATAGCACACCAAGCTTGCACTCCCACTGGAATTCACACAGTGAGGGAGTCTTAGCTGTGGGTGGATCCTGAAGCACAGCTAGCTTTCGCATCATGCCTGGCTGGCTGCACCTGGCTGGAAAATGAATGCCACTTTAGGGTGGCCAGATATGGTTGGGGAAAGGGCAGGTCTGTTTGTCTTGCAGACTTGAATGGTTGCACAGAAGGAATTCAGCAGGAGCAGTTTGTCATGCACAGTGGCGTAGCGTGGGGGGTGCCAGGGGTGCTGGCCGCACCGGGCGCAACATCTGGGGGGGGCGCGCTCGCTGCCTCCGGAGTCGCCGAAGAGCCTCAGGCGCAGGCTGTAGCGGAGCCGCATGTCTCGCGGAACCGATGAGCTGTGCGCGCGTCTGGGCTGAAGGCGCCCGGTAGGCAGCGGCTCTCAGCGCTCGCCGCGGAGGACGCGCCAGGCAGCCCCTCCTCACAGCCCCGCCTCCGCTGCTGCTGCTGCAGCTGCTGGGCCGTTGCATTTTCCTCGCCTCTCTGCCCCCCTCCTCCTCCAGGCAAGCGGCGTCGTTTGGGCGGCAGCGCCAGCGGCAACTCGCAGGTTAGGGGTTGGGGGGGCGCAAATTACTTGCCTTGCCCCGGGTTAGGGGGCGCAAATTACTTGCGTTGCCCCGGGTGCTGACAACTCACGCTACGCCGCTGGTCATGCAAAAGACACTTGATGAAATTCCCTCTTCCACACTCCTCTCAGAGGTGCAGGAGACATCATTAATTTTCCATTTGGCTGCAGATGTGCTCCAGTTGGAGAACAGCCTTTACCAAAGGTGTCATGGACTTTGAAGATGCTCGAATTCAGGACAAAAGGGAGAAACGTGCTAAGAGGAAGGCATGCTTGGCAAACCCTCACCGTGATCAACTCCCTTCCAGATACCCACCATGTGTGGATCCAGAATTGGCCTCCACAGTCACTTGCAGACTCACTGTTAAGACCGTGTTCATGGAAGACAATCTTGGCTTTGAGTGATCGCCAAAGAAGAAGAAAGAAGGGTGTAGCTGGGGGGGCAAGGAGGGGCAGCTGCCCCCCTAAATAAAAATACATAACAAAGTGAGGTTCTTCTCCCCCCTAACAAAAGGCCTGCCCGCCCCCAAAATCCTGGCTATGCCCATGGCAGTATGCCAACATTACTGCCTGGAGGCAGAGGAGAAACAGTGGCGATAGTGTCATAAGTTTGTGGGTGCCTGTACTCCCTTTTCTAATTCCAGGGTGCCAGACATTGGATTTAGCATGTTAAAATATAAGGCGTGTTTAAAAATAAGGCTGGCTGATGAAGTCATCGCCTGGAGGGACAGGCCATTGAAAAAGCACAAAGAAATGGCTGATGACCCATTAAGAAGGCCATAAGCAGAGACTCTCTGGGCCAGAAAGCAAATGGGGAAAACCCCTCCCAGAGTTAGCAGAGACAAAAGTTACAGATAGGTAGCCGTGTTGGTCTGCCATAGTCAAAATAAAAAAATTCCTTCCAGTAGCACCTTAAAGACCAACTAAGTTAGTTCTTGGTATGAGCTTTCATGTGCATGCACACTTCTTCAGATACACTGAAACAGAAGTTGCCAGATCCTTCTATATAGTGAGAAGGTGGGGAGGGGTATTACTCAGAAGGGTGGTGGGAATGGGAGATTGGCAGATACCTGAGATGAGCCTGTTGACGACTCTAACGACTGTAATAGGTCTTACAGGAAAAGGCAAGGGGTGAGAAGGTGAGAGATGGCTTAGTCATGTATAATGAGATAAGAATCCAATGTCTTTGTTCAGACCAGGTCTCTCCATGGTTTTAAGCTTGGTAATGAGTTGCAATTCAGCAGCTTCTCTTTCCAGTCTATTTCTGAAATTCCTTTGTAGTAAAACAGCTACTTTGAGATCTTGTATAGAATGTCCTGGGAGATTGAAGTGTTCTCCTACTGGTTTCTCTGTTTTGTGATTCTTGATGTCAGATTTATGTCCGTTTATTCTTTGGCGTAAGGTATGGCCTGTTTGTCCAATATAGAGAGCTGAAGGACACTGTTGGCATTTGATGGCATACACAATGTTAGATGATGAGCAATTAAATAGTCCCGAGATGGTATGTGTGATGTTGTTGGGGCCAGTAATGGTGTTGTCCAGGTGTATGTGGCAGCAAAGTTGGCATCTGGGTTTATTGCAGGCTCTGGTGCCAGTGTCCGTGTTAAGTCTGGTTGTAGTATTATTGTGGGTTAGGAGTTGTTTAAGATTGGGTGGCTGTCTGTAGGCAATGAAAGGTCTTCCTCCCAGAGCTTGAGAAAGAGAACTGTCATTGTCCAGGAGAGGTTGTAGATCTCTGATGATGCGTTGTACTGTTTTAACTTGGGAGCTGTATGTGATGACTAGAGGTGTTCTGTTATTTTCTTTTTTGGGTCTGTCTTGCAGCAAGTTCTCTCTGGGTATCAGTCTGGCTCTGTTGATCTGTTGTCTAACTTCATCTGCTGGGTATATTAGTTCTAAAAAGGTTTGCTGTAGATCTCTTAGGTGAGAGTCTCTGTCTGTAGAATTGGAACAGATGCGGCTGTAACGTAGTGCCTGGCTATATACAATGGACTGTTTGGTATGTTTGGGATGGTAGCTAGAGGCATGTAGATATGTATGTCGGTCAGTTGGTTTACGGTATAAGGTGGTGTCTATGCGCCCATCCTGTATTTTTATAGTAGTGTCCAAAAAATGTATTTCTTGCATAGATTGATTCATTGTAAGGTTGATTGTGGGGTGAAAATCATTAAATTTCTGGTGAAAGGTGTCCAGGGTCTGTTGACCATGTGTCCAGATGATAAAAATATCATCAATGTATCGCAGGTACAAGAGAGGTTTGAGTGGGTAGGAGTTTAGGAAACGTTCTAAATCTGCCATGAAGATGTTGGCATACTGTGGGGCCATGCGGGTGCCCATTGCTGTGCCGCTGATCTGAAGGAACAGGTCATCACCGAATTTGAAGTTGTTGTGGGTAAGGACAAATTGGCAGAGTTTGGTGGCAAGGTCCGCTGTGGTTTTATCTGTACATAGCTCCCAGCTATGTACGTGACACCACAGATTTTCTGAGGAAAATACAATCTTTAAATAATCTTCCCAACAATACTATACTGAACCAAACTTAAAACCATGGAGAGACCTGGTCTGAACAAAGACATTGGATTCTTATCTCATTATACATGACTAAGCCATCTCTCACCTTCTCACCCCTTGCCTTTTCCTGTAAGACCTATTACAGTCGTTAGAGTCGTCAACAGGCTCATCTCAGCTATCTGCCAATCTCCCATTCCCACCACCCTTCTGAGTAATACCCCTCCCCACCTTCTCACTATATAGAAGGATCTGGCAACTTCTGTTTCAGTGTATCTGAAGAAGTGTGCATGCACACGAAAGCTCATACCAAGAACTAACTTAGTTGGTCTTTAAGGTGCTACTGGAAGGAATTTTTTTTATTTTGATTACAGAGACAAAAGGACAGAGTTTCAGGAGGGAGGGGCAGAACTGCACAAGCTGAGGCAGAATCAGGACCTGCCTAATGGAAGGGCAAATCCTGATTCTAGCCTTAGACCAGCAGGGTTGTTTTTGTCACTGCACAGTATTTAATGATACATTGCCCCAGCAGAGGGCAGTGCACACCCAAAATACTTCAACTTGGTGGAAGTCTTACAACAAATCCAGCTATTTGCACATTGTAATGCAAGTCATTGAGTCAGAACGGTTCCAATGAGTTCAAGTTAAATGCAAATGCATATTGAATTGTGGCTATAATCCTGGAGCACTAAAAAACAGTTAAGCCAACTGAACTCAGTGGAATTTACTTCCGAGTAAACGTGCCTGCTAGTGGGCTGCACATCTTCATTCTCACGTAACTTAAGATGTGCATCATCACTTGTTTCCATCTTGCAGAATGGAAATTGGGCCGAGAGAGTTCTTGCGTTAGCAGGTGAGAAGGGAATCTTGACTGATGAAGTCATGGGTGCTTTAGCTGAGATTCCTGCATTGTGTGAACAGCACCTATCACACACACAGACGCATAGGCAGTGGCGTAGCGTGGGGGGTGCAGGGGGGGCCGCCGCACCGGGCGCAACATCTGGGGGTTAGGGTTAGGGGGTGCAAATCCACGGGTTCGGGGGCGCAAATCCACGGGTTCGGGGGCGCAAATTACTGACAACCCATGCTACGCCACTGCGCATAGGCCACCACCAACTCTACACCTGATACTCTCACACTGCTGGTTTTTTAAAAGCTGCATACACATGACATTAGCCACAATCCACATTGATCCTGTACTTTCTTGAGAAACATTGCTATCTGATGTCTTTTATCCTCAAACCAGCTTTAGTCCACTAGAAAACTTAAGACCACCTGTTTCTCAAAGGCCCCCTACTTATGCAAATGTTGTTACGAGTTATCTGTGGTAGTTTTTCTTATGCAAATGGTGCCACCGTACCCTCCAATATGTCCTAGCACAAAACTGATATGTGCTGCTGTGCAAGTCATGTGGTCCACGCATTTTTGGACACCATGCTCTCACACGAGAACACAGCCCCCTAAAATGGGATGTCCTGGACAGTTGGTGGGTAGGTTCCACCCTCGGTGCTATTTTTTTTTAGAAAAAGAGGTGGCAGAACTCTCCACAAACGCCTTCCTTGTCCTCTTATCATGGCAATAATGCCCGCTTGAGAGATGCCGGAACTGAGTTCCAGTGAGTTCTGGCTGGGGGAAAAAAGCCCCGATTAAACTCCATAGGATTTACTTTTGAGGAGACTTTTTTTAAAGATTGCACTGTCAGGTAATTTATTTCCTGTAACCCCATCCTGAATAAGCTAACTCAGAAGTAAATCCCTCCAAATATAATTCTCTTTACTTCCAGGCAAGTATGCCTGGGAACTCAGCCACTTATGTGTATTTTGAAACCGAGGAAGGCTTTATTTTTGTCAGTGTGTACAACCCTGAACTTTCATACCATTGACTTGGTGGGCTAAAAGCTTACGTCATTTGAGCTGCTGGTTTAATTTTTGCTTGTTTGCTTAAATTTTTTTGTTTTGCAGGGGACTGTTTCTCTCTCTCCCAGGGACACTATTTCATTACTGATGAAACATCCCTTCAAATATGCAGCTGGTAAAAATAAACTTCCAAATAACCACCTAGAAAAAATCCTAGAAGGTTTGTGAGAGGGGGATTGATGGCGTAATGTTTCACACCCCTAATATATTTATGTGGTTGACATGTGTCCTTCAGCTCTTGCTTGTGTTATAAGAATAAAAACTGCTCCTTTTCCCATACAAAGTCCTTTTTTTGGTTCTCTATCGGTAGGAGAAAATAACAAAGGCCAACCCGAGAATATTGAGAAGCAAAGCAGCTAGTAAGCCTGATCTTTATTAAAGCTGTTGCAACAGGGTGCTCCCTTCACACACAGGAGGGGGGAAGAGACCACGAGCACAGGCGTGCAAGCCCTTACATAGACATTTGAAATTGCCTACCCTGGAGAACAAGACCACCCCCCAGAAACATCATACATACATCACAGAAGGGGTGTAGCCCCAAACCACCGCCTAGATACATCATACCAACATCACAGAAATGGTGGTTTACAACAGAAATCTGAGTTCATTGTTTTTATCATGTCTGCCAGGTTACCTGTTAATTGTCACTTGACTGGATTACCTGGGAAGACTGGCCATTCTTTTGTTATGATAACTACTGGGCTCACACCCTATTCATATCTTAAACGTGCCCTTAAGACAGGAGTTGTGAGCGAAGAGACAATAGGGAGATTTCCCATTTCCTTCGACCTTGCAGAGCAATATTTGAGGTCATTTTGGGAAAGAGAAAATGGTTTCAGGAGTTTTCTGTGGGTTTCAGACATGCGGCTTATATATTTGTATGTGTTTGATTGGTACATTTATGAACATCTAATATATATGGACCATAAAAAAGCTGGACCATAAAGAAGGCTGATCGCCGAAGAATTGATGCTTTTGAATTATGGTGCTGGAGGAGACTCTTGAGAGTCCCATGGACTGCAAGAAGATCAAACCTATCCATTCTGAAGGAAATCAGCCCTGGGTGCTCAGCGGAAGGACGGATCATGAAGCTGAGGCTCCAATACTTTGGCCACCTCGTGAGAAGAGAAGACTCCCTGGAAAAGACCCTGATGTTGGGAAATATTGAGGGCACAAGGAGAAGGGGACGACAGAGGACGAGATGGTTGGACAGTGTTCTCGAAGCTACCAGCATGAGTCTGACCAAACTGCGGGAGGCAGTGGAAGACAGAAGTGCCTGGCGTACTCTGGTCCATGGGGTCACGAAGAGATGGACATAACTAAATGACTAAACAACAACAACAACATATATGACCTTAAAATTATTATAACACTTGCCTTGTTGGAGAATAGAGGGGAGGGGGTGACTCCATGTAGAAACTACACTACCACACAAAAGTGAAATGTATATTTGTTACTCTAGCCACCTTTGCTTCTGTGCCACTCACCCTAGGTACATGGGCCCCAGAAGGTCACTCAGAAGAATTAAAAGAAAAAGCTCCCCTTCCCCAGTTTACAGCATACCAAGACCCTCATCCATGCATGCCACTACCAACATCTCACCCTCTTGCTGTTTGTAGCATGTCCAGCACCTGTTTACTGACGCCACTTGCAAATTTATTGCGTATTCCCCCCCTGTCTCGTGCTTGTTGGCTGCAGTTAGTTATATGGAGGGTTATATGTGGACTGGGTCCTCCTCTGTGGCGATGTAATTTCAGCTCCGGGCTACGCTTCACTCATGAGGCACTGTGACAGCAAAGAACATGGAGCTGAAGATTCCACAGGGACAGCAGATTCCATAGTTTAACTCTGTGTTGTGCAAAAAACTTTCTCTCTCCTGAGCCTAGCGGCATTCAGCTTCATGGAAAGACCTGTAACTGTATTATATTATGAGAGAAGCAGGAAAAATAATAATTCTCTGCTTTCAATTCATGTATGACCAGAGATTTAATTAAAGGGGAGGGATTGTGGTGTGCTGGTAGTCAGAAAAGCTCCCTTCTGCAATTAGACCTTCTCTCTCTCCCTCTCTGTATGTAAAATCAACGTGTGATCTCCACAGATAGGACCAGCGATGGACCTGGGTTGTCAGGGTCTGGCTGGATGAGGAGGAAGAGTGGGTGTGATAGGAATTTTGAGGTCTTAGATATATGTTAAATGTTCACAAGTGTACCAACCAAGCACGTACATAGATCAGCACAGGAAGACCGACCTGAAACCATTTTTGATTCCCAAACTGACCTCAGTTATTTCTCTGCAAGGTCAAAGGAAAATGGAAAAGCCTCCCCATTGTCTTTTCCTTCACAAATCCTGTCTTAAGGGCACATTTAAGATATGACTAGGGTGTGAGCCTGTGACCTGGCTCAGGAACTATTTATCACTACAAAAGACTGGCCAGGCTCCCCAGGCAATCCAATCAAGTGACCATTAAACAGGTTACCTGACAGACCACTCAGATTCCTGCTGTAAACCTCCCTTTTTGTGATGTAGGTATGATGTTTCTGGGGGGTGGTCTTGAGCTACAGGGTGGCAATTTCAAAAGTCTTTATAAGGCCTTGCAAGCCATTGTTCTGGGTTCCTCCTTTCCTGTGGGTGAGGGGAGCACCCTGTTGCAACAGATCAATAAAGATCAGGCTTGCTAGCTGCTTTGCTTCTCAGTATTCTCTGGTTGGCCTGTTATTTCCCCTACCAATAGGGAACCTACGTAAGGATTCTATATGGGCTCTTGGATACCCCATAAGGGAAAAAGGGCAAATTTTGTTTACAACAGAGGCACCAGCCACGGAGCCCCCAAGTTGCTAAGGTGGTTGGACAGTGCCTTGTACACCTCCTTATGGGAACGCCTTCAGCCAAGCTGGTGCCAAACATATCGCTCTGCTTTCCTTTGGACTTGTTGCAGAAATTTATGTATAGGTTGGGGGTGGGATTGCCCCTCCAGCAGATATCATGCACATGCAGCCCACTACCGAAATCAGCACAATCACTTTAGTGACTTTTGTGATTTGTCCCCACAAAACACTTCATCACAGTTTCTTCCTAGCTATTCAGAGGGCCTCTGCTGCACAATACCAAATGTAAGAACTCACTGATAAATGTATCTACGTACTGGCTCACTGGGAAAACTTCAGAAATTGATGTAGACATGTGAGCTCAGCTACTCAGCAGCCCCTCTGCCTGAGTGATAATTCCTGGCATCCTGATACCTGAGTGCCTGGCATCCTGATACCTGAGTGCTAGACAGGTAGCCATTCCAGAAATAACAAACCCAGATGAAGACAAAAGAGTATGATTAACTTGGCTGGGAAACAGGGAAATGTAAATATCTCTTTTGTTACACTTGATGGGTGTTTGGTGGAGGGCAAGGGGAACCATAGGGCAGGGTCCAGGATGCTCAGATTACTGCCACCAGACCTCCCCTTTCATGATGTAACCATGATGTATTAGTGATGTAGTTTGGGGAGGTGTAACATGGGGATTAGCAGCTAATAAAAGTTTGGGTTCTCTTTTGTTCGGAGCTTCTTGTTCCACCTTGTGGCAGGTGAGAGTCCGGTCGTGACAGTCTTCAATAAAGACCAAGACTGACCCCGTCATGGGGATTCAAACCGCTGAGTTTTGATCAGCAAGTCCTACTGCCACCCACAGTGCCACCCGCATCCCCAAAACACTAATGTAAGCACCTTGAATTGGGCCTGGAAACAAAGTGGCAGCCAGCAACAGCTGTTTTAAAAGAGAAGCTGTGTGGAGTTCTGAATTTAACCTCAGTCTGTAATCTCGAGTGCTGCATTTTGGATTATCTTAAATTTCCAACCCAGAGTCTTTACATAAACACTGCCTTATCTTTATTAGCAAAGAATGAGGCGGGTTCAACATGACATGTCAGTGAGTCATCCAAAGTTGCTAGAGATTACGAGCAATTTAAGCTTTCACTGACAGCAAGACCTGAGGAATGTAAACTCTCCTTTCCTCCTCAGTTGCTAATGTTTAGCCTTTAAATCATATATTTACTGTTGCTCTATTGTAAGAGGTGTGGAGAGATCGGGGAACAGCGGGAGACACAACCTTCCATGCTCTGATTTTCAGTAAACAGGAATGCTTTGAATCTGTGCAAAACCAAAACAACCTTCTTATGCATGCTAAAGAACTCTCTATAGAAAATACATTCTGTATGGGATTAAGGGGAATAAGTCCAAATTTCTAGAAGACGGCGAACTGTATTATCTGCCTTGTTGATGCAATTTTCAGCAGCGGTTAAGGAGAGAGGAAAGACTTTGCCATTGGGTAAAGAGCTGGCCAATAGCAATCCATGCCAGTTGCTACACCCATTCTGTGCTCTAATATTCTATTTTCAGAAGAAAGGAGGCAATTATCTGTGTGAAGCAGAGTCCAGTAGGTACTGATGGGTATTTAAAAAACAGACAAACAAGGACACCTATTTGCCTTTCCTTTGCCTGGAGTATAATAAACATCACAATCTGGGCTGAAACCATGCAGTATCAAAGAGGGGTGTAAGTGTTAACTGCATATTGGACAGCAGCCTGGAGTTCAGCTTCCTTCTCTAAGGCTGAGAACTTGAGCCAAACAGCTTTCTAAAGGAATCTGCTATGGAGACATGCATGTTAAGTAAGAGATAACCAGAAGAGCTTAGCGTTCTCTGCTATTGCTTTTTAAAAATTCATTTTTTGAAAAAAAAAATCTTCTTGGGCAGCATTATTTGGCTTAGAAAACAAATCCACAGTGTCCTCAATCATTGAATTGCTTACTGCACAGAAACCTTTTACTTTACCGGTCCTGCCTGATAGTCAAATATTGGGAACTTGTTGCCTTTGGCATGTTGTTGGACTCTAATTCCCATCAGCTGCAGCCAGCACGGCCAATGGTGAAGGATGATGGGAGTTGTAGTCTGGAAAACAACCAGAGGTTTCCCACCCTCCCATAGTCCATGGGAAATCAAAGCTCAAATACTAAAGGATAACTGGTGCAGGTTTCTTCCAGGGCCGGCCGAACCATGAGGCAAGGTGAGGGGGCTGCCTTAGGTGGCAGGATTTGCAGGGACAGCAGATCCCAATGTAGATCTTTATCCCCCCTCCCCTTATTCCTGATGTAGATTTTCACTCACCCTTCTTCCCTGGTGGGGAGGAGGCCCCATTTTGTCATTCACTTCACGCCCCAGAGTCTTGGGCAAGCCCTAGCTTAAAGCTAAGAAGGTGTTGGTTTGCTGAATCTGGACTGAATTCAGCCTTCTCACAGGTGTTGGTAACTTAACTGGTTTATTAACAGGTATTTATTCCATTCCAGGGCAGGACTCTTTAATATATGCCTGCCACAGCTTTTCTCCCAGGTCAGAGGTTCCCAAACTCTGGTCCATGGACCACCCGTGGTCTGTGAGCTTCATGCAGGTAGTCCAGGGCATGTGAATGGATTTGGGGTTGAAGGTGGGAGGCGATGCATCCACTGCATTAAACATCTTTCTTGATTTTTAACTGTATTTTTATTGCATCTTTCATTTCTTATGTTCTATTTTATTGCATTACAGTTTGAGATCTATGCAACTTAAATTGTAATGCAATAAAATAAAATGCTTAAGAAACAAACGAAGCAAAAGGGTACAGTTAAAAATCATAAGGATCTCGGAAAGGACAATACAATTGTTACAGCAGGTCAGGTGGAAACAACATTAAGAGGTCTGCCAAGAACCTGAGCAATTTTCCAGTGTGCCATGGAACAAACAATAGGAAACACTGAGATAGGCCCTGGGAAGACTGTGAAAGAGGAGTTGGAGTTATTTGGGAACGGTGCACAGTATTTCACTGTGCCTGAGTGTATGTGGCCAATACACACAATACACATGACCAGTTTTCCATCAACCCTATATGTACTGTCCTAAATTCGGTGGAAGCAGAGATATATACATGTAGACTTTTGGAGTAACATCAACCTCTTTTTTTCTTACAGATAATTACTGCAGCTTGAACACCTCTTTGCATTTCAGCTTCAGGATCAGAGAGAAGAATCCCATGGAAACATATCACATTACAGAACTGGGTTGTTGTTGTTGTTTAGTCATTTAGTCGTGTCCAACTCTTCGTGACCCCATGGACCAGAGCACGCCAGGCACTCCTGTCTTCCACTGCCTCCCGCAGTTTGGTCAAACTCATGTTCGTAGCTTCAAGAACACTATCCAGCCATCTTGTCCTCTGTCGTCCCCTTCTCCTTGTGCCCTCCATCTTTCCCAACATCAGGGTCTTTTCCAGGGAGTCTTCTCTTCTCACGAGGTGGCCAAAGTATTGGAGCCTCAGCTTCAGGATCTGTCCTTCCAGTGAGCACTCAGGGCTGATTTCCTTAAGAATGGAGAGGTTTGATCTTCTTGCAGTCCATGGGACTCTCAAGAGTCTCCTCCAGCACCATAATTCAAAAGCATCAATTCTTCAGCGATCAGCCTTCTTTATGGTCCAGCTTTCACTCCCATACATCACTACTGGGAAAACCATGGCTTTAACTATACGGATCTTTGTTGGCAAGGTGATGTCTCTACTTTTTAAGGTGTTGTCTAGGTTTGTCATCGCTTTTCTCCAAAGAAGCAGGCGTCTTTTAATTTCGTGGCTGCTGTCACCATCTGCAGTGATCATAGAGCCCAAGAAAGTAAAATCTCTCGCTGCCTCCATTTCTTCCCCTTCTATTTGCCAGGAGGTGATGGGACCAGTTGGGAGAGCCAAGCAAATAAGAAGCAGAATGAATGGAAAACAGAGCAGTGCCGTTTCTATGGGAGTTTAAGAGATTAACCCCTAGAACATTGCTATGCACTCCTCACTTTCACAAGCAACAAGAGGTTTCCTTTGGCTTACAGTGGACTGGAGATTGAAGTGCCTAGGTAATATTTGCTTGGGAGACGCGGGTGGCGCTGTGGGTAAAACCTCAGTGCCTAGGACTTGCTGATCGTATGGTCGGCGGTTCGAATCCCCATGACAGGGTTAGTCTTGGTCTTTATTGAAGACTGTCACGACCGGACTCCCACCTGCCACAAGGTGGAACAAGATGGAAGCTCCGAACAAAAGAGAACCCAAATTTTTATTAGCTGAGCGCACAACCCTAGAGTTGGTCACGACTGGCCCTACTGCTTCTTTTTTAAAAAATATATATACAAGGAGGCTGTAAGTAGAAGCAAACAACACTCCTCCACAGCAGCCAATCTGCTCTCATGTGCTTTAACTTTGTCAATTTACACCTGTCTTCAAAACTGCCTGCATAATCTGCTGAAGAAGAAGAAGAGTTTGGATTTGATATCCCGCTTTATCACTACCCGAAGGAGTCTCAAAGCAGCTAACAATCTCCTTTCCCTTCCTCCCCCACAACAAACACTCTGTGAGGTGAGTGGGGCTGAGAGACTTCAAAGAAGTGTGACTAGCCCAAGGTCACCCAGCAGCTGCATGTGGAGGAGCGGAGACGCGAACCTGGTTCCCCAGATTGCAAGACTATGGCTCTTAACCACTACACCACACTGGCTGAGCACTAGTCACAACCCTCTGTATTTGCAGGAAACATCCATAGCCATGAAGCTTAAGGAACACTTAATTTCTGCCTCTAGGGTCACAAAAGTCTGTAAACATAACCATTGTGATAGACCAGCTCGCAGTAACCAGGACAGCAAACATACCAATGTGTTGCTACAAGCTTGCATTTCAGTGGCAAGATCAGAGCACTATTGCATCAGGCCCTGTCTAAAATGACACATAATTCGCACCTTGTGGAGACTGGAACCTGAATGTAGAAAATCTCCATTTTCCCAGGGAGTGTAAGGAGTTCCTGAAATGGGTCAGGGAAGACCCAGCTGCGGAAAAAGCAAATTCCTTGCCAGGGATCATTAAGAAAGTAACTGAAAACTAGTGATATCATGATGACTCAGGGACGCGGACTTATAAAAAATATTGGGGGGGCCCGGGAAAGCTCATGAATAATAAATAAGCTCATGAATATGCAAATAAAGTGGCGCCGCCTCCTCGCGAGTGAATAGGGGAGAGCGTGCTGCGCCTATTAATCAGCTCCGGAGCGGAAATTGGGTGGAGCTTTTGCTCGGGAGGGAGGGCAGGAGGCATGCAGCCCGACCCTGTGCATTTTGGGCTGGGGGAGGGGCGGCGATGGCGCTCTGCTGGAGGGGCGCCGGAGATTATTGGGGGGGCGGAGCCCCCCCAAACGAATTTTTGAGGGGGCTCGGGCCCCCTCAAGCCCCATGGAGTCGGCGCCTATGTAATGACTTTTAAGTGTATTATGTGACCCCATTTGGAATACTATACAGTTGTGGTTGCTTCACCTCTTAAAAAGGATAGTGTGGAGTTTGAAAAGTTTCAGAAAAGGAAAACCAAAATGATCAAGGGCGGGAGAACTCCCATATGAGGAAAAGGTTTGCATTTGGCATTTGAGCTCCTGGGCCAAATGTTGGAAGATTCAGGACAAAAGAAAGTACAGTCGTACCTCGGAAGCCGAACAGAATCCATTCCAGAAGTCTGTTCGACTTCCAAAACGTTTCAAAACCAAGGCACAGCTTCTGACTGGCTGCAGGAAGCTCCTGCAGCCAATCGGAACCCGCAGAACCCACATCGGACGTTCAGGTTCCAAAGAATGTTCACAAACCGGAACACTCACTCCTGGGTTTGCAGCGTTCAGGAGCCAAAACGTTCGAGTCGCAAGGCGCTCGACTTCTGAGGTACGACTGTACTTCATACAGTGCACAGTATAACTGCACTCCCCACACTTATGCCCCCTGGCAACTGATATTCAGAGGGCTACTGACTCCAATACTGGAGATAGGATGCAGCCATAATGACTCGCAGCCATTGATAGCCTTATCCTTCATCACTTTATCTAATCCCCTATAAATTTATCTAATCTCCTTTTAAAGTCCAAGTTGGTGGCCATGACTACATCTTGTGCTACTGAAGTCCAAAGTTTAATTAAGTGCTGTGTGAAGAAATACTTTCTTTCATCCATTCTTAATTCTTCCAACATTCGGGTTATCTGGATGACGCCTGGGCTTCTAGCATTATCCCTAAAGGAGAAAAACAAGTGCTGTATTTTTTCTCAACCTCATGCACAATATTACACACACCCTCTCCTTATTTGCTTTATTTCTAGACTGAAAAGGAATTG